>NC_092342.1:339705000-341096875 GCF_046630445.1 Rutidosis leptorrhynchoides | reverse complement strand
ATAGCCCCACTCTTTATTGCTAGCAAACTTATTTAACTTATTTGGGGTGAGACACATGCTGCTTTTACTATTTACAATTTAGACACAAGTACCAACTGCTAAAACTATGCTATACCCGGCTACGTCCGACTAAGTCCCTACAGTGATATTTTTAAGTGCTGCGGCATGCTTATTTATTGGGGGTAGGCCTATCGGGAGTAACGTCCCCGATACATTTGACTCAGTCTTTGTATTACTTGATAATGAAATTTAAACCGACAAGGACAGACACAACTTGTCATGGGGCAAACTTGAACGTTTAGTCTAAATATCACGCACTGGCATAACTTTTGGATCTGCGAGATCTACTTTTTGATCCTGCGGGAGATCAACTTTACAACTAAATCTTGTGGTCTAAAAACAACGATAACTACTTTTGTTAAACCTATGAACTTCACTCAACCTTTTTGGTTGACACTTTAGCATGTTTTGTCTCAGGTGCTGTTTGATTCAAGCTTTCTTATCTACTACTTATGTGATGCTACTTGGACTTAGGATCAAGAGATATCGCATTTATTACTTCTGCATATGAACAATTACTTTATCGTTATTTCCATTATTGTAACGACATTTCATTTTCCGCTGCGTACTCAATAAAGTTAAATTTTCTCATTTAGTATTGTTCTCGTATTATAATATGTTGGTTTATTTGATATTAGTAACGTTTCTTCCAGACCCTATTGGGAGGACGTTACACGTCTAGACAATTGAAGATTCACGAGCAAAATTATACGACGCATGATTTGGAATTAGGCGCGGTTGTTTTTGCATTAAAGACTTGGAGGCACTACTTATATGGGGTCAAAAGTATTATATATACCGACCACAAAAGTCTTCAACACATATTTAATCAGAAACAACTGAATATGAGGCAGCGTAGGTGGATTGAATTGTTGAATGATTACGACTTTGAGATTCGTTACCACCCGGGGAAGGCAAATGTGGTAGCTGATGCCTTGAGCAGGAAGGACAGAGAACCCATTCGAGTAAAATCTATGAATATAATGATTCATAATAACCTTACTACTCAAATAAAGGAGGCGCAACAAGGAGTTTTAAAAGAGGGAAATTTAAAGGATGAAATACCCAAAGGATCTGAGCAGCACCTTAATATTCGGGAAGACGGAACCAGGTATAGGGCTGAAAGGATTTGGGTACCAAAATTTGGAGATATGAGAGAAATGGTACTTAGAGAAGCTCATAAAACCAGATAATCAATACATCCTGGAACGGGGAAGATGTACAAGGATCTCAAGAAACATTTTTGGTGGCCGGGTATGAAAGCCGATGTTGCTAAATACGTAGGAGAATGTTTGACGTGTTCTAAGGTCAAAGCTGAGCATCAGAAACCATCAGGTCTACTTCAACAACCCGAAATCCTAGAATGGAAATGGGAAAACATTACCATGGATTTCATCACTAAATTGCCAAGGACTGCAAGTGGTTTTGATACTATTTGGGTAATAGTTGATCGTCTCACCAAATCAGCACACTTCCTGCCAATAAGAGAAGATGACAAGATGGAGAAGTTAGCACGACTGTATTTGAAGGAAGTCGTCTCCAGACATGGAATACCAATCTCTATTATCTCTGATAGGGATGGCAGATTTATTTCAAGATTCTGGCAGACATTACAGCAAGCATTAGGAACTCGTCTAGACATGAGTACTGCCTATCATCCACAAACTGATGGGCAGAGCGAAAGGACGATACAAATGCTTGAAGACATGCTACGAGCATGTGTTATTGATTTCGGAAACAGTTGGGATCGACATCTACCATTAGCAGAATTTTCCTACAACAACAGCTACCATTCAAGCATTGAGATGGCGCCGTTTGAAGCACTTTATGGTAGAAAGTGCAGGTCTCCGATTTGTTGGAGTGAAGTGGGGGATAGACAAATTACTGGTCCGGAGATTATACAAGAAACTACCGAGAAGATCATCCAAATTCAACAACGGTTGAAAACCGCCCAAAGTCGACAAAAGAGCTACGCTGACATTAAAAGAAAAGATATAGAATTTGAAATTGGAGAGATGGTCATGCTTAAAGTTGCACCTTGGAAAGGCGTTGTTCGATTTGGTAAACGAGGAAAATTAAATCCAAGGTATATTGGACCATTCAAGATTATTGATCGTGTCGGACCAGTAGCTTACCGACTTGAGTTACCCCAACAACTCGCAGCTGTACATAACACTTTCCACGTCTCGAATTTGAAGAAATGTTTTGCTAAAGAAGATCTCACTATTCCGTTAGATGAAATCCAAATTAACAAAAAACTTCAATTCATCGAAGAACCCGTCGAAATAATGGATCGTGAGGTTAAAAGACTTAAGCAAAACAAGATACCAATTGTTAAGGTTTGATGGAATGCTCGTAGAGGACCCGAGTTCACCTGGGAGCGTGAAGATCAGATGAAGAAGAAATACTCGCATCTATTTCCAGAAGATTCGTCAACACCTTCAACAGCTTAAAATTTCGGGACGAAATTTATTTAACGGGTAGGTACTGTAGTGACCCGAACTTTTTCATGTTTATATATATTAATTGAGATTGATATTTACAGGATTAAATGTTTCCAACATGTTAAGCAATCAAACTTGTTAAGACTTGATTAATTGAAATATGTTTCATATAGACAATTGACCACCCAAGTTGACCGGTGATTCACGAACGTTAAAACTTGTAAAAACTATATGATGACATATATATGGATATATATATAGTTAACATGATACTATGATAAGTAAACATATCATTAAGTATATTAACAATGAACTACATATGTAAAAACAAGACTACTAACTTAATGATTTTTAAACGAGACATATATGTAACGATTATCGTTGTAAAGACATTTAATGTATATATATCATATTAAGAGATATTCATACATGATAATATCATGATAATCTAATAATTTAAAATCTCATTTGATATTATAAACATTGGGTTAACAACATTTAACAAGACCGTTAACCTAAAGGTTTAAAAACAACACTTACATGTAACGACTAACGATGACTTAACGACTCAGTTAAAATGTATATACATGTAGTGTTTTAATATGTATTTATACACTTTTGAAAGACTTCAATACACTTATCAAAATACTTCTACTTAACAAAAATGCTTACAATTACATCCTCGTTCAGTTTCATCAACAATTCTACTCGTATGCACCCGTATTCGTACTCGTACAATACACAGCTTTTAGATGTATGTACTATTGGTATATACACTCCAATGATCAGCTCTTAGCAGCCCATGTGAGTCACCTAACACATGTGGGAACCATCATTTGGCAACTAGCATGAAATATCTCATAAAATTACAAAAATATGAGTAATCATTCAGGACTTATTTACATGAAAACAAAATTACATATCCTTTATATCTAATCCATACACCAACGACCAAAAACACCTACAAACACTTTCATTCTTCAATTTTCTTCATGTAATTAATCTCTCTCAAGTTCTATCTTCAAGTTCTAAGTGTTCTTCATATATTCTACAAGTTCTAGTTACATAAAATCAAGAATACTTTCAAGTTTGCTAGCTCACTACCAATCTTGTAAGGTGATCATCCAACCTCAAGAAATCTTTGTTTCTTACAGTAGGTTATCATTCTAATACAAGGTAATAATCATATTCAAACTTTGGTTCAATTTCTATAACTATAACAATCTTATTTCAAGTGATGATCTTACTTGAACTTGTTTTCGTGTCATGATTCTGCTTCAAGAACTTCGAGCCATCCAAGGATCCGTTGAAGCTAGATCCATTTTTCTCTTTTCCAGTAGGTTTATCCAAGGAAATTAAGGTAGTAATGATGTTCATAACATCATTCAATTCATACGTATAAAGCTATCTTATTCGAAGGTTTAAACTTGTAATCACTAGAACATAGTTTAGTTAATTCTAAACTTGTTCGCAAACAAAAGTTAATCCTTCTAAATTGACTTTTAAAATCAACTAAATACATGTTCTATATCTATATGATATGCTAACTTAATGATTTAAAACCTGGAAACACGAAAAACACCGTAAAATCGGATTTACGCCGTCGTAGTAACACCGCGGGCTGTTTTGGGTTAGTTAATTAAAAACTATGATAAACTTTGATTTAAAAGTTGTTATTCTGAGAAAATGATTTTTATTATGAACATGAAACTTTATCCAAAAATTATGGTTAAACTCAAAGTGGAAGTATGTTTTCTAAAATGGTCATCTAGACGTCGTTCTTTCGACTGAAATGACTACCTTTACAAAAATGACTTGTAACTTATTTTTCCGACTATAAACCTTTACTTTTTCTGTTTAGATTCATAAAATAGAGTTCAATATGAAACCATAGCAATTTGATTCACTCAAAACGGATTTAAAATGAAGAAGTTATGGGTAAAACAAGATTGGATAATTTTTCTCATTTTAGCTACGTGAAAATTGGTAACAAATCTATTCCAACCATAACTTAATCAACTTGTATTGTATATTATGTAATCTTGAGATACCATAGACACGTATACAATATTTCGACCTATCATGTCGACACATCTATATATATTTCGGAACAACCATAGACACTCTATATGTGAATGTTGGAGTTAGCTATACAGGGTTGAGGTTGATTCCAAACTATATATATTTTGATCACAACTCAAACTATATATATTTTGGAATCAACCTCAACCCTGTATAGCTAACTCCAACATTCACATATAGAGTGTCTATGGTTGTTCCGAAATATATATAGATGTGTCGACATGATAGGTCGAAACATTGTATACGTGTCTATGGTATCTCAAGATTACATAATATATAATACAAGTTGATTAAGTTATGGTTGGAATAGATTTGTTACCAATTTTCACGTAGCTAAAATGAGAAAAATTATCCAATCTTGTTTTACCCATAACTTCTTCATTTTAAATCCGTTTTGAGTGAATCAAATTGCTATAGTTTCATATTGAACTCTATTTTATGAATCTAAACAGAAAAAGTATAGGTTTATAGTCGGAAAAATAAGTTACAAGTCGTTTTTGTAAAGGTAGTCATTTCAGTCGAAAGAACGACGTCTAGATGACCATTTTAGAAAACATACTTCCACTTTGAGTTTAACCATAATTTTTGGATATAGTTTCATGTTAATAATAAAAATAATTTTCTCAGAATAATAACTTTTAAATCAAAGTTTATCATAGTTTTTAATTAACTAACCCAAAACAGCCCGCGGTGTTACTACGACGGCGTAAATCCGGTTTTACGGTGTTTTTCGTGTTTCCAGGTTTTAAATCATTAAGTTAGCATATCATATAGATATAGAACATGTGTTTAGTTTATTTTAAAAGTCAAGTTAGAAGGATTAACTTTTGTTTGCGAACAAGTTTAGAATTAACTAAACTATGTTCTAGTGATTACAAGTTTAAACCTTCGAATAAGATAGCTTTATATGTATGAATCGAATGATGTTATGAACATAATTACTACCTTAAGTTCCTTGGATAAACCTACTGGAAAAGAGAAAAATGGATCTACCTTCAACGGATCCTTGGATGGCTCGAACTTCTTGAAGCAGAATCATGACACGAAAACAAGTTCAAGTAAGATCATCACTTGAAATAAGATTGTTATAGTTATAGAAATTGAACCAAAGTTTGAATATGATTATTACCTTGTATTAGAATGATAACCTACTATAAGAAACAAAGATTTCTTGAGGTTGGATGATCACCTTACAAGATTGGAAGTGAGCTAGCAAACTTGAAAGTATTCTTGATTTTATGTAACTAGAACTTTTAGAATATATGAAGAACACTTAGAACTTGAAGATAGAACTTGAGAGAGATCAATTAGATGAAAAAAATTGAAGAATGAAAGTGTTTGTAGGTGTTTTTGGTCGTTGGTGTATGGATTAGATATAAAGGATATGTAATTTTGTTTTCATGTAAATAAGTCATGAATGATTACTCATATTTTTGTAATTTTATGAGATATTTCATGCTAGTTGCCAAATGATGGTTCCCACATGTGTTAGGTGACTCACATGGGCTACTAAGAGATGATCATTGGAGTGTATATACCAATAGTACATACATCTAAAAGCTGTGTATTGTACGAGTACGAATACGGGTGCATACGAGTAGAATTGTTGATGAAACTGAACGAGGATGTAATTGTAAGTATTTTTGTTAAGTAGAAGTATTTTGATAAGTGTCTTGAAGTCTTTCAAAAGTGTATGAATACATATTAAAACACTACATGTATATACATTTTAACTGAGTCGTTAAGTCATCGTTAGTCGTTACATGTAAATGTTGTTTTGAAACCTTTAGGTTAACGATCTTGTTGAATGTTGTTAACCCATTGTTTATTATAACAAATGAGATGTTAAATTGTTATATTATCATGATATTATGATATATAATATATCTTATTATGATGTATATACAGTTAAATGTCGTTACAACGATAATCGTTACATATATGTCTCGTTTCGAAATCATTAAGTTAGTAGTCTTATTTTTACATATGTATTTCATTGTTAATACACTTAATAATATATTTACTTATCATTTAACATAATTAACCAAGTGTATCAATATCTTAATATGATTCATATGTACCTAGTAAGATGTTGTTATAACGATAATCGTTATATATATCGTTTTCGAGTTTCTTAAATTAATAGTCTCATTTTTATGTATATAACTCATTGTTAAAATACCTAATGAGATACATACTTATAATAAAAACATGTTAACTATATATATAACCATATATATGTCATCGTATAGTTTTTACAAGTTTTAACGTTCGTGAATCACCGGTCAACTTGGGTGGTCAATTGTCTATATGAAACATATTTCAATTAATCAAGTCTTAACAAGTTTGATTGCTTAACATGTTGGAAACATTTAATCATGTAAATATCAATCTCAATTAATATATATAAACATGGAAAAGTTCGGGTCACTACATTCTCATCCCAAAAATATTAGATTTTAAAAGTGGGACTATAACTCACTTTCACAGATTTTTACTTCGTCGGGAAGTAAGACTTGGCCACTGTTTGATTCACGAACCTATAACAATATATACATATATATCAAAGTATGTTCAAAATATATTTACAACACTTTTAATATATTTTAATGTTTTAAGTTTATTAAGTCAGCTGTCCTCGTTAGTAACCTACAACTAGTTGTCCACAGTTAGATGTACAGAAATAAATCAATAAATATTATCTTGAATCAATCCACAACCCAGTGTATACGTATCTCAGTATTGTTCACAACTCAAACTATATATATTTAGGAATCAATCTCAACCCTGTATAGCTAACTCCAACATTCACATATAGAGTGTCTATGGTTGTTCCGAAATATATATAGATGTGTCGACATGATAGGTCGAAACATTGTATACGTGTCTATGGTATCTCAAGATTACATAATATACAATACAAGTTGATTAAGTTATGGTTGGAATAGATTTGTTACCAATTTTCACGTAGCTAAAATGAGAAAAATTATCCAATCTTGTTTTACCCATAACTTCTTCATTTTAAATCCGTTTTGAGTGAATCAAATTGCTATGGTTTCATATTGAACTCTATTTTATGAATCCAAACAGAAAAAGTATAGGTTTATAGTCGGAAAAATAAGTTACAAGTCATTTTTGTAAAGGTAGTCATTTCAGTCGAAAGAACGACGTCTAGATGACCATTTTAGAAAACATACTTCCACTTTGAGTTTAACCATAATTTTTGGATATAGTTTCATGTTCATAATAAAAATAATTTTCTCAGAATAACAACTTTTAAATCAAAGTTTATCATAGTTTTTAATTAACTAACCCAAAACAGCCCGCAGTGTTACTACGACGGCGTAAATCCGGTTTTACGGTGTTTTTTGTGTTTCCAGGTTTTAAATCATTAAGTTAGCATATCATATAGATATAGAACATGTTTTTAGTTGATTTTAAAAGTCAAGTTAGAAGGATTAACTTTTGTTTGCGAACAAGTTTAGAATTAACTAAACTATGTTCTAGTGATTACAAGGTTAAACCTTTGAATAAGATAGCTTTATATGTATGAATCGAATGATGTTATGAACATCATTACTACCTTAAGTTCCTTGGATAAACCTACTAGAAAAGAGAAAAATGGATCTAGCTTCAACGGATCCTTGGATGGCTCGAAGTTCTTGAAGCAGAATCATGACACGAAAACAAGTTCAAGTAAGATCATCACTTGAAATAAGATTGTTATAGTTATAGAAATTGAACCAAAGTTTGAATATTATTATTACCTTGTATTAGAATGATAACCTACTGTAAGAAACAAAGATTTCTTGAGGTTGGATGATCACCTTACAAGATTGGAAGTGAGCTAGCAAACTTGAAAGTATTCTTGATTTTATGTAACTAGAACTTGTA
The DNA here is from genome assembly GCF_046630445.1 of Rutidosis leptorrhynchoides. Lineage (NCBI taxonomy): Eukaryota > Viridiplantae > Streptophyta > Magnoliopsida > Asterales > Asteraceae > Rutidosis > Rutidosis leptorrhynchoides. Next base: position 341,088,395 of record NC_092342.1, on the reverse strand, counting down.
GAATATATGAAGAACACTTAGAACTTGAAGATAGAACTTGAGAGAGATCAATTAGATGAAGAAAATTGAAGAATGAAAGTGTTTGTAGGTGTTTTTGGTCATTGGTGTATGGATTAGATATAAAGGATATGTAATTTTGTTTTCATGTAAATAAGTCATGAATGATTACTCATATTTTTGTAATTTTATGAGATATTTCATGCTAGTTGCCAAATGATGGTTCCCACATGTGTTAAGTGACTCACATGGGCTGCTAAGAGCTGATCATTGGAGTGTATATACCAATAGTACATACATCTAAAAGCTATGTATTGTACGAGTACGAATACGGGTGCATACGAGTAGAATTGTTGATGAAACTGAACGAGGATGTAATTGTAAGTATTTTTATTAAGTAGAAGTATTTTGATAAGTGTATTGAAGTCTTTAAAAAGTGTATAAATACATATTAAAACACTACATGTATATACATTTTAACTGAGTCGTTAAGTCATCGTTAGTCGTTACATGTAAGTGTTGTTTTGAAACCTTTAGGTTAACGATCTTGTTAAATGTTGTTAACCCAATGTTTATAATATCAAATGAGATTTTAAATTATTATATTATCATGATATTATCATGTATGAATATCTCTTAATATGATATATATACATTAAATGTCTTTACAACGATAATCGTTACATATATGTCTCGTTTAAAAATCATTAAGTTAGTAGTCTTGTTTTTACATATGTAGTTCATTGTTAATATACTTAATGATATGTTTACTTATCATAGTATCATGTTAACTATATATATATCCATATATATGTCATCATATAGTTTTTACAAGTTTTAACGTTCGTGAATCACCGGTCAACTTGGGTGGTCAATTGTCTATACGAAACATATTTCAATTATTCAAGTCTTAACAAGTTTGATTGCTTAACATGTTGGAAACATTTAATCATGTAAATATTAATCTCAATTAATATATATAAACATGGAAAAGTTCGGGTCACTACAATCTAAGAGTGATGATACTGGTTATATTTCGAATTGAATTATGCGATTTCAAAATCAAAATATGTAATTGAATTTGAATGAATATGATTGTTTTGATTTATATGAAAGAATGGATATTGTTGTGAAAGTAGGGAGTATAGTTGATGATTGCTGAATCAGTTTCGAAAAATATAATATATTAATTGTGAATTTATATATCTCTCGGGTATTACCTACCCGTTAAAAAGAAAATTCACAATTAATATTTTGTACAAAAGAAGTTTATTACAGTCTTTATGAAAATATATGTGTATATTTTCTTTAGATGTAATATAGATTTAATGAGTTAATATTAAATTAAACTCATTTGTTTTATGGTTGGAACTAGAATTGAGTAATCCCTAAAACTTTATAAATTGCATAAGTATTTCTTCAATAATATTGAAATTATGAATCATTACTTTGTTATTTGTTGGTTTTCGTGAAATTCTTGTGAACTTCGCAAGGTACGAATGATGTTATTTGAAAAGTTTCGAGTACATCGATGATGAAAGTGTAAAATCAAACATATATTCGAATAATACACTTGGTTTATTATGAATTGGAATTTTATTGAATTGAGACAGAGATTGTAATTAACGATGGTTAAGTTGAGGACGAAGGACGTACATCATTGCATATTTGTAATATGAATTAAATGAGTAGTTAAGATTCACACATAATAGCTTGGTACGGGAAGATTTATTATGGTTTAAAAATTTATACATATAAAATATACATATAAATCTTTCGATTGGAAATGAGTTAATACTTCATAACTCATTGATACAATATATTTGTTGTTGATTCGTAATGATGTCCACAATGATTCTTGAACTGACAGAGTTTTTTGTAACAACCCGTCCTAATCCTCCTGGACGAAGTCATCAACATTTAGTTCCATTGCAATGATCGATTCCAAGATATGTCCTTAACATGAGCAAATGCACAGCGGAAGACTTAATTCGTACCTGAGAATAACATGCTTTAAAAAGTCAACATAAAGTTGGTGAGATATATAGGTTTGATGCTAGCAGCGTTATAACAATGGACCACAAGATTTCATATGTAAACATTTAAATAAAAATATTCTAAGTGGTTGAGCACTTGGTAACCATACTTAACATTTAATCACGTCGCATATTCCCTTTATTATGAAATCTTACTACACCGTACCAAGTGTAGTCACAAAACGAAGTACTGTGCAACCGTTGAATACTGGTCGTCCAGTCCGGTTGGGGTTGTCAGGCCCGATAGATCTATCAACAGGATTCGCGTTTACAAAACCGCTGTAAATATTAGTTACCAAGCTACAGGGAAGTATGCCAGTGGTACAACTCAACGTAGAATATATTTTTCAGTTACTTGTGTCCATAACGTAAAACAAAAAATACATGTATTCTCATCCCGAAATATTTAGAGTTTAAAAGTGGGACTATATACTCACCTAATGTATTTTGTAGTAAAAATACATATAACATCATTTAACATGAGCAAGGTTGGCCTTCGATTCACGAACCTATATCATTTGTATATTTGTTAATATACATATTTGTAATCAAACACATATGTATGTAAAGTTATTAGTTATATTCTTTTTATATATCTTTGTAGTTATTTAGAATTTATTCTAAACTTCATTAAAACATAATCTTTAATTATGTAAATCATATCTTAACTTATATGTTATATATATTTATCTTATATATTTCATTACAATAATTAATATCTATACTCTTAGTTGTTGATAAATGTAAATATAATAATAACAATTTTCTTAATTATAACTATAATTATAATGGTAATAATGATAACTAATGATTAAATGTCAAAATTTATAAAAATGAATATATTAGTTATGTTAATAATAATAATAATAATGGTTATATTCTTATAATTATGTTTGTAATATTAATTATGATACTAATAATAATTATATTTCTAATAATACTAATAACAATAATACATAGATAAAAATGACATTAATAATTAATAATACTAATAATAATTAATACTAATAATAATGGCACAAAGTTAAAAGGTTATACCCCTTGGAAAGCCTTTTATAAAAAGAAAACTTCATTCAAGACTCGAACCCTTGACCACTTGCTAACCCGAACACACACCCAACCATCCATCTGCGACTGTTTTTCTGTTATTCTACCCAATCCAACTATATTTAACCCATTATCAGTTTAGGCTAATTCATCTTCTCCTTTATTCAATTTACAGCCGTCCCGTAATTAAATCAATCAACCTTAACAAGTTACAGTTTTTAATTAAAATGTAAAATGAAACGTAATTACTCAGTTGATTGTTGAATTGGTTTTTAAAAAAAAAATAAATACATAAATAAAAAAAAAAAAGAACCGTCGCTGTTGAAGGTTTTTAAACTCAAACCTCAAACTCAGATTTTTGGATGTTTTAAACAATGATTTCAACACGAATTATATGGTAAATGATTCATGGAAACTATCTGAGTTATTAATTTCAACAGAAAAAAATACCTAGAACTCTAATTTCATCAAGAACAATTTAAAGAAAAAAATAGCTTTGACTCCTAAATCTGAATTTGTTAAGAAGATTTGAAAGATATAACTCTGCAGATAGATCGAACTGAAAATTCTATAACATGTTTACATTTATACATTTTTGATTTTGATTAGGATTCAGGGTGATTAAAAAAAAATTTATATCAGAGGTATACGACTTCACTTTTTGAAGTTGTTTTCTGTTTTTTTTTTTAATCAAGGTGCAGATGTACCATGTATTTATGGTGCTGGAAAACGTGTTCTTTAACAGCAAAATAGATTCCCAAATCGGTTTATAACAGGAAAAGAAATGGACACTTAATCACGGATCACCAGTAAGAGAAAATAATAAAAGAATTCTGATTCAGATACTGTACTTGTTTGTATATATATATTTATTTTTATTTTTGTTTTATTATTTATATTCAATAAATATACATATATTAATATTAATAATACATTTAATAATAAATAATATTTGTATTATTAATAATAATTTTATTAATTTATTACTAATAATAATAATAATATTGATAATAATGATAATAATAAATAATGAGAATAAATTTTATAACCTTATTGTTGACAATAACCTAATACTAACGAATAGAAAAAAAAAATAACGATGTAAGTAATAATAAAATGTTAAGTTATATCAAATTTCATATATACATATAATAATATCTATGTATAGAATTCACATTCATATATTTTCAAATCGCAATATCTATAGTTATGTTTTATCAACTTTTGGTACTTAAATAAGTATATTATATTGAAACAACTAAATTTAAAGTATACATATATATATATATATATATATATATATATATATATATATATATAAATATTTATTTACAAACAATTGTTCGTGAATCATCAGGCATGGTTAATGGTTAAACGATTACATAAATATAGTTTTCAAGGTTGTCAAGACTCAATATTACAAATTTTGCTTATCGTGTCGGAAACATATAGAGATTAAGGTTTAAATTTGGTCGGAAATTTCCGGGTCGTTACAGTATCCACCCGTAAAAAAAAAATTTCGTCCCCGAAATTTGGTAGGGTTCATTATAGATAGTAATGAGGATGTTTTCATGATGAATATGAGATCATAATGGAGTTTTATCATTATCGAGAGATATTAGATAAAACGATTCGATCATGTGAAGCGCACGAGTGAAGTTATCACAAAAGAGTGAAATGAGTAAATATGGAATCGTTTTAACCGGTGACGTGGTTAGGATTGATTTCCAGAATTTAAGGGATCTAAAGAAAATCTTACGTAATAAGATTTGGTTCTTCGGTGATTTAGAAAATCAAGATCTTCTTTGATTTAATGTGGCAATCTGTTTCGATTTCTCTGTCGGGTATATTGCTATAAATCCACCCCCTTTGTTTCCTTATTCTCTGCACCTTCTATTCTTTCTTCCCCTACTCATTCCTTAATATACTCCATACAATCCTGATTCTTATTATACTTCTAACTTTTATATCTTTCATTCTTCTTTTTCATCTACCGCTAGAAGAATTTATTCACTTTTATGATTTCCTTAGAATTGTAATGTTTCTAATTCTCCCGTGTCTTTACGTTGCAATACGTATTGATATACACGGTTTGTAATTTCTGAGTGGTTGTTGGGTTTTATATCTTCCCTTATATTTCGATGTTCCTACTTCTGTCTTCTATAACCATTGTCATCCACAATTAATGATTTCTCCCATTTGCTGCGATCTATACCCCAAATTTTTATTTCTAAGCTTCATTCTTTCGTTTCCTCTTCTTACGGTTAAGCGTCTCTTCTAATGGTCCGGAATTCGTAGGTATGAGATTTGGAATGACCATAACTAATGTTCTCAGAAAGGAAGGGTAATGGCACGATTTTTGATTTGTTAAATTACCAGGATATCCAGGAAAATAGAACTATCAAGATGATTTGTTCTTAATATGTTTTGGAATTGGATAAAATGTAAGAGCCGTGTAACATGGCACATGATGATGGTACTGTGAATCATCACATTCCATTAGAAACTTAACATGACTTACTGTAATATAATGAAGTTGATCAAGTTTCATTATATTATACTAATTCATGCATCAATTCCCAACACTACTCCAAAACATTCATATTTTAATTTCGAAGGTTTCAGAATTTAGAAACTAACACAGTTTCTTTTATTTAATAACGCAGATATTACGGAAAGATACATGATCGCAGATAGGAATAGTTGTGAAAATATCTCCTGAAATATGGAGAATATGTATAACAGAAGATATGAAGATATCTTATAATATCTAAGATAAGATAATGATGAAGAATATCATCCGGAAAGGTTTAGAATATCGAGTAGGGTTTTTACTAATGGTTTCAGCAGGTACTGAATCGTTTGGATTCTTTGAAAGCAGATTCAGTTCTTGTGATTTATCCACACCTTCTTTCATACTTTGCTCAATCCGTTTTTTCCAGTTCCAAATCTCCTCTTTTTCTGAGCTTTACCATCACATTATACTTTATCGTCAACATTTGACTGCTAAATTCATTTACAGTTTTTGCTGCTTCATCAGCATTTCAAGAACTACTTCATAGTTCAGGGTGTTTTTCAGAAACTTCACATTCGGAATATGAAATTCTTAGGGATAGATGTTATAAGTATAACTGGAGAAGTTATGCGAGATTTCAAAATACTGATTGCGGAGTTCGCTAAAGAGATGACGAGCTGCTGGTACATCTGCTGATGACGTCACGGAATATAAAAGATTCTCCGGTAACGACGGCGAAAGAATAACGTATAAATATCGAGGTTATAGTAGGAGTAGTCTCACTGAGAAGTCGAAGTGGAGCTGTGACAAAATTAGCTTCTTGAAAAGGAATTGTAGGGTTGTTTTTGCTAATAAATGGCAAAGGATTCAACACGGTATGTGTTAAACTATGAATTTGGATTCGAGAGTTTTTCAGATGCATAAACCTTTTTCTTCCTTAGATGAAATGCGGTTGGTTCATCTTTTCGATCGGGGTGTTTTCAAGAATCACGAAAAGTTGTGAATGCGAATTGTATTCGCCAAGATACGAATGAGGTTTAAGATAGACTCAAGTGGCAAACTTGAAGAATTGTTTAGTTTCATATGTTATAATCAACATTTTAATTCATTTTTTTAATTGTCCAATGTTGATAGTCCCAATCGATAGTCCACAGTTAACAGTACAATAATTCATATATAATTTAATTTATAATATTCGAATTAATTAATACGTATCGTGACCCGTGTACATGTCTCAGACTCGATCACAACTCAAAGTATATATATTATTTGAGAATCAACCTCAACCCTGTATAGCTAACTCCCGCATTACTGCATATAGAGTGTCTATGGTTATTCCAAATAATATATATAGATGCGTCGATATGATATGTCAAAACCTTGTATACGTGTCCCGATATTTAAAGTGCGTAAAAATAAATAACAGAAATTAAATGACGATAAATTAAATGCGTAAAGTAAATAACAGAAATTAAATGATGATAAATAAAATTGCGATAATTAAATTGCGATAAATAAAATGTAATCAGTTAGCTAGGAACAGTTAGCTGGAACAGTTAGCGTGGATTCTTAACAAAATTTCAATTAGTTAATTCGTTTGTTTCTAACAAATTTTATTTTGTCCAATGTTTTATTCATTATGCCACTTGTTGGATTCTGATAGGTCAAAATCCAAATATGAAATTGAACGAAAATGGATTCTGTGGTGAACGGATACGTATATCTATGGATACAAGTAGGATAGTGACTGACTGTTGAATCAGAGTCGAAGAATGTACCGTGTAGCTGATTAATGTGAAATCTAAATATTCCTCGGGTATTACCTACCCGTTAAAATATTTTCACCATTAACAGTTTGTACAAAAGAATTTTAATTACAATCTTTATGAAAATATATATTTGCATATATATTTTCTTCAGATGTAATCATGGATTTAATGAGTCAATAAGATATTAAACTCATTTGATTTACCATTAATACTAGATTACATAATCTCTAAAACTTTAGAAATTACATAATCGCCATGTCGAGCGAAGATAATCGATGTAGAACGATTCGTAGAACGATGATTATACTCGAGGTGCAGAATGAAATGGTGAGGCATGGATTGTTGAAACTTGGGTTATTGGTGGTACTGGTACCGTTGGTGCTGAAGCTGGTGATGTTACTGGTGTTGGTGATACTGCTGGTGCTTGCAAATTGTGTACCGTGCTCTCTAAAGTTAACACTCGAGCTCGGAGTTCTTTAACTTCTTCTACTAACCCTGGTTGGTTATCAGTATGAGGTAAAGGTCAGATATCTTCTCTAGTTCCGTTAATGGTAGCCTCAAGACGAAAAATTCTTGCAAAAAGGGTATAAACGGTGTTGCGAACAGGTTCGCCGGTGAGCGGGTCGAGCACTCCGACGTTAGGTGGTAAGTTCGGCTCGTGATATGGAGTACCTTCTTCATTTCTCCATAGGGTAAGTATTTCGCTAACCCATCCCCACTTTCTAAAGAAATCACGATAGTTGATCGGTTGGTGCGCTCCCGTCACGCTATCTTCGGAGTCAGAAGAACTTGGTCGATTCGTAGAGGCCATCGTACGCGATCACAGAAAAGATTTTTGGTATGAAAAGCTTAGTGACAGCAAATAATAGTTGGATGGTATTCTCAATGCATAATATGCATAGATATATATAGTACCAGGATCCCTTAAATTACGGAGAAATTTACGGAAGATATTAAGCAAAGTCTATCGTAATAGATACGCTAAGATATAAATTTGTCTATATACTATCTATGCAATAAAGGCAGTAAGGCATGTCTAGACTTAAGAATGGTAAGCAGGCAATTCCCTAAGGATGATAAGTAGATGATTTCCGACTAGAAATGATAAGCAAAACTTTTGACATGTAGACACGGTCAAAGTCCAGACTCATTAATGTATCCTAACAACTACTAGTCAGACACACTAATACAAGACCTGGTTCGCTAAGACCAAAGCTCTGATACCAACTGTAACAACCCGTCCTAATCCTCCTGGACGAAGTCATCAACATTTAGTTCCATTGCAATGATCGATTCCAAGATATGTCCTTAACATGAGCAAATGCACAGCGGAAGACTTAATTCGTACCTGAGAATAACATGCTTTAAAAAGTCAACATAAAGTTGGTGAGATATATAGGTTTGATGCTAGCAGCGTTATAACAATGGACCACAAGATTTCATATGTAAACATTTAAATAAAAATATTCTAAGTGGTTGAGCACTTGGTAACCATACTTAACATTTAATCACGTCGCATATTCCCTTTATTATGAAATCTTACTACACCGTACCAAGTGTAGTCACAAAACGAAGTACTGTGCAACCATTGAATACTGGTCGTCCAGTCCGGTTGGGGTTGTCAGGCCCGATAGATCTATCAACAGGATTCGCGTTTACAAAACCGCTGTAAATATTAGTTACCAAGCTACAGGGAAGTATGCCAGTGGTACAACTCAACGTAGAATATATTTTTCAGTTACTTGTGTCCATAACGTAAAACATAAAATACATGTATTCTCATCCCGAAATATTTAGAGTTTAAAAGTGGGACTATATACTCACCTAATGTATTTTGTAGTAAAAATACATATAACATCATTTAACATGAGCAAGGTTGGCCTTCGATTCACGAACCTATATCATTTGTATATTTGTTAATATACATATTTGTAATCAAACACATATGTATGTAAAGTTATTAGTTATATTCTTTTTATATATCTTTGTAGTTATTTAGAATTTATTCTAAACTTCATTAAAACATAATCTTTAATTATGTAAATCATATCTTAACTTATATGTTATATATATTTATCTTATATATTTCATTACAATAATTAATATCTATACTCTTAGTTGTTGATAAATGTAAATATAATAATAACAATTTTCTTAATTATAACTATAATTATAATGGTAATAATGATAACTAATGATTAAATGTCAAAATTTATAAAAATGAATATATTAGTTATGTTAATAATAATAATAATAATGGTTATATTCTTATAATTATGTTTGTAATATTAATTATGATACTAATAATAATTATATTTCTAATAATACTAATAACAATAATACATAGATAAAAATGACATTAATAATTAATAATACTAATAATAATTAATACTAATAATAATGGCACAAAGTTAAAAGGTTATACCCCTTGGAAAGCCTTTTATAAAAAGAAAACTTCATTCAAGACTCGAACCCTTGACCACTTGCTAACCCGAACACACACCCAACCATCCATCTGCGACTGTTTTTCTGTTATTCTACCCAATCCAACTATATTTAACCCATTATCAGTTTAGGCTAATTCATCTTCTCCTTTATTCAATTTACAGCCGTCCCGTAATTAAATCAATCAACCTTAACAAGTTACAGTTTTTAATTAAAATGTAAAATGAAACGTAATTACTCAGTTGATTGTTGAATTGGTTTTTAAAAAAAAAATAAATACATAAAAAAAAAAAAAGAACCGTCGCTGTTGAAGGTTTTTAAACTCAAACCTCAAACTCAGATTTTTGGATGTTTTAAACAATGATTTCAACACGAATTATATGGTAAATGATTCATGGAAACTATCTGAGTTATTAATTTCAACAGAAAAAAATACCTAGAACTCTAATTTCATCAAGAACAATTTAAAGAAAAAAATAGCTTTGACTCCTAAATCTGAATTTGTTAAGAAGATTTGAAAGATATAACTCTGCAGATAGATCGAACTGAAAATTCTATAACATGTTTACATTTATACATTTTTGATTTTGATTAGGATTCAGGGTGATTAAAAAAAAATTTATATCAGAGGTATACGACTTCACTTTTTGAAGTTGTTTTCTGTTTTTTTTTTTTAATCAAGGTGCAGATGTACCATGTATTTATGGTGCTGGAAAACGTGTTCTTTAACAGCAAAATAGATTCCCAAATCGGTTTATAACAGGAAAAGAAATGGACACTTAATCACGGATCACCAGTAAGAGAAAATAATAAAAGAATTCTGATTCAGATACTGTACTTGTTTGTATATATATATTTATTTTTATTTTTGTTTTATTATTTATATTCAATAAATATACATATATTAATATTAATAATACATTTAATAATAAATAATATTTGTATTATTAATAATAATTTTATTAATTTATTACTAATAATAATAATAATATTGATAATAATGATAATAATAAATAATGAGAATAAATTTTATAACCTTATTGTTGACAATAACCTAATACTAACGAATAGAAAAAAAAAAAATAACGATGTAAGTAATAATAAAATGTTAAGTTATATCAAATTTCATATATACATATAATAATATCTATGTATAGAATTCACATTCATATATTTTCAAATCGCAATATCTATAGTTATGTTTTATCAACTTTTGGTACTTAAATAAGTATATTATATTGAAACAACTAAATTTAAAGTATACATTTATATATATATATAAATATTTATTTACAAACAATTGTTCGTGAATCATCAGGCATGGTCAATGGTTAAACGATTACATAAATATAGTTTTCAAGGTTGTCAAGACTCAATATTACAAATTTTGCTTATCGTGTCGGAAACATATAGAGATTAAGGTTTAAATTTGGTCGGAAATTTCCGGGTCGTTACATTTTTGATGTTACAGGTGCTGTTGATTCTGATGATACTGACGGCACTGACTGTGTTGATGATGCTACGGTCCTGTTGATGCTGTTGGTAAAACAATTCTAGCTTGTAAATCGTACACCATTTTCGATCAAAGTTTCTACTCTACCATCTCCGTTCACTCATCTGATTTACGGTCAGAATTAAATAATCTCTAAGATTTTGGAGATTACATAACTGCCACAGAGATATCTCTTCAATGAATTTTATGAATTAATACTTCATCGTTTGCTGTTGTTGATATTCCTGGATATTTACAGGGCGTATGACGTTGATGTTTGAGATACAGATTGTGATGTTGCGGTGTGGGATGTGGATGTTGTTGTTGGTGGTGGTGATGGTAATGTTGGTGTTGCTGATGGTGGTACTGTTTATGCTGCTAGTGCTGCTGCTGGTATTTGTAACCTTTGCACCATATTCTCCAAAGCCACTACCAGAGCGCGAAGCTCGTTGACTTCTTCTATTACACAGGGGTGATTGTTGGTTCGGATGAGCGGATAAATAAAATCTAGAATTTGGTGTAGTATGTAATCGTGATGAGATACTCTAGAAATAAGAGAGAAAATGGTGTTTCGGATAGGTTCACCGGTAAGCGCTTCAGGTTCTTCGCCAAGAGGGCAATGTGGTGGATGGAAGGGATCACCTTATTCTTTTCTCCAATGATTAAGGAGGCTACGAACCCATCCCCAATTCATCCAGAATAGATGATGACTAATTGGTTGATCCATTCCGGTCACACTGCTTTCGGAACTTGAGTGGGATTCCATTTCGGAATCTGAGGGACTTGAACTAATGACGAATTCCATTTCGTACGCTTGAATAAAGAATTTTTCTATATGAAATGATTTTCCGGCTATCGGGTGGTATTCTAATTATATATAGCAAAAGGTTTCGTAGATTACGGAGGAATTTACGGAATATGTCAGACAAAGTTTACAGTAACAGATACGCTAAGATATGAATTAGCAGATACGCTAAGATATGAATTTTGTCTATACACTATTCATGCAATCAATGCAATAAATGTGTCTAGACTAAGAATGATAAGCAGGTAATTTCCGACAAAAATGATGAGCAAAACTTTTGACATGCAGACACGATCGAAGTTCAGACTCACTAATGCATCCTAACGACTATCAGTTAGACACACTAATGGAGACCTGGTTCGCTAAGACCACCGCTCTGATACCAACTGAAAGGACCCGTTCATATACATTATAAACGATTCATAATAGTTGATTTCATCGCGAGGTATTTGACCTCTATATGATACATTTTACAAACATTGCATTCGTTTTTAAAAGACAAACTTTCTTTACAACGAAAGTTGACGGCATGCACACCATTTCATAATACATCCAACTATAATTGGCTTAATAATAATCTTGATGAACTCAATGACTTGAATGCAACGTCTTTCAAAATATGCCATGAATGACTCCAAGTAATATCCTTAAAATGAGCTAATGTACAGCAGAAGATTTCTTTAATACCTGAGAATAAACATGCTTTAAAGTATCAACCAAAAGGTTGGTGAGTTCATAGGTTTATCATAACAATCATTTCAATATATTAATAGACCACAAGATTTCCGTTTATAAATATATGTACACTCACAAGTGTATAAAAGTATTCTATAAATAACCTCGAAGTACTAAAGCATCCCATAGTCAGGATGGGGTTTGTCAAGCCCAATAGATCTATCTTTAGGATTCGCACCTACCGTACATAGACAAGTAGTTTAATGTTACCAAGCTAAGGGTATATTTCTGGTTTAAACCCACGTAGAATTAGTTTTAGTACTTGTGCCTATTTCGTAAAACATTTATAAAAACAGCGCATGTATTCTCAGTCCCAAAAATATATATAAAAGGGAGCAAATGAAACTCACCATACTGTATTTCGTAGTAAAAATACATATAACGTCATTTAACAAGTGCAAGGTTGGCCTCAGATTCACGAACGTATCAATATTGAGATTCAATATTGCAGGAAAGTACGTAGACGCAACGGAGATGATAAACACTAGATTGACCTCACGAGCATACCCATGAACCATACCCATCACCTCCATAGCTATAACCCATAATTTCCTTAGCTTCGACTCATTAAAAAAAAAACTATTTTGAAATCACTCGGACAGCACTCCGTCGTAATATTTTATGTATACTAATAATATCTTGAAATAATACAGAGCAAATATATATATATATATAAATCGATTGAGAGAGTTTAGAGAAATATATTTTCAAGTTTCTATAAAATAATGAAACCTATTGAATTCTATTTATAATAGATTTATGAATTATTAAAGTGAATTATTAAAGTATGAATTATTAAAGTGAATTATTAAAGTATGAATTATTAAAGTGAATTATTAAAGTATGAATTATTAAAGTGAATTATTAAAGTTTGAATTATTAAAGTGAATTATTAAAGTATGAATTATTAAAGTGAATTATTAAAGTTAAAGTAAAAGTAAAGTAAAGGTAAAGTTAAAGTATAGTAAAAGTATATAAACTATGTATGTATAATGCGCGTATAAATATATATAATATTAATTTAAATCGTTATATATATTTAATGAAATAAAATATAAATATCGTTATATTTATTATACTGGTTAAGTAATGAGTTGTCAAAAGTGATTCTAGATATTTATAAAAGTTATATACGTTTTAATAATAAAGTTCTTTTTAAACTGAAAACGTCATTGTACACTTGGAAATAGATTAATAGAATATTATGGAAACCAATTCTCCACTAACTTTTGTCTAACTTTTGTAAATGACACTTTATGTTTTTATTTATAAATAGCTTTACAAATTATTCTGAATATCGTTAAGAGGAATAGATTTTCTCAAATCATAGTGGACCTCTCAACAGAGACTTGTAATCATAATTCAATGTTTCTGATAATTCAATCATTTAATATATATTTTTTTTTAATTTCGTCAAAAATCATATTGAAACAAATACGTTCGTGTAAAGTATTATACGTTTAATACTTTAATAATATTCTCAAGTTATAATATATATATACATATACATATCTATTTATATATAACGGTTCGTGAATCGTCGGAATTTGGTCGAGGTTATAATGAATGTATGAACACAGTTTAAAATTCTTGAGATTTAACTTAACAAACTTTGCTTATCGTGTCGGAATAATATAAAGATTAAAGTTTAAATTTGGTCGGAAATTTCCGGGTCATCACAAATTAGGGTGTCTGTTCCCTAATTCTTAGATTACCAGACTTAATAAAAAGGGGCATATTCAATTTCGATAATTCAACCATAGAATGTAGTTTCACGTAATTGTGTCTATTTTGTAAATCATTTATAAAACCTGCATGTATTCTCATCCCAAAAATATTAGATTTTAAAAGTGGGACTATAACTCACTTTCACAGATATTTCCTTCCTCGGAAATAAGACTTGGCCACGGATCGATTCACGAACCTATACAAATATGTACATATATATCAAAGTATGATCAAAATATAATTACAACCATTTTTATTATGTTTTAAAGATTTGAGTGTATTAAGTCAGCTGTCCTCGTTAGTAACCTACAACTAGTTGTCCACAGTTAGATGTACAGAAATAAATCGATATATATTATCTTGAATCAATCCACGACCCAGTGTATACACGTCTTAGGCTAGATCACAACTCAACGTATATATATTTTTAGAATCAACCTCAACCCTGTATAGCTAACTCCAACATTACTGCATATAGAGTGTCTATGGTTGTTCCAAATAATATATATACATGGGTCGATATGATATGTCAAAACATTTGCATACGTGTCTATGGTATCCCAAGATTACATAATATATTAGAATACATGTATAATACAATATAAGTTAGCTAGGATATGATTTGTATAGATTTGTTAAACATTTCCCGTAGCTAAAAAGATCAAAAATATCCAATCTTGTTTTACCCATAACTTCTTCATTTTAAATCCATTTTGAGTGAATCAAATTGCTATGGTTTCATATTGAACTCTAATTTAAGAATCAAAATAGAAAAGGTATAGGTTTATAGTCAGAAATTTAAGTTACATGTCAATTACTAAAGAGGTAGTCATTTCCGTCGAAAGAACGACATCTTGATGACCATTTTGAAAAACATACTTTCACTTTGAGTTTAACCAAGATTTTTGGATATAGTTTCATGTTCATATGAAAAATCATTTTCAAAGAAGAACAACTTTTAAATCAAAGTTTATCATAGTTTTTAATTATCCAAACCAAAATAGCCCCCGGTTTCACTACGACGGCGTATATCCGATTTTATGGTGTTCATCGTGTTTCCAGGTTTTAAATCATTAAGTTAGCATCTCATATAGATATAGAACATGTGTTTAGTTTATTTTAAAAGTCAAGTTAGAAGGATTAACTTTTGTTTGCGAACAAGTTTAGAATTAACTAAACTATGTTCTAGTGATTACAAGTTTAAACCTTCGAATAAGATAGCTTTATATGTATGAATCGAATGATGTTATGAACATCATTACTACCTCAAGTTTTCTGGATAAAACTACTGGAAATGAGAAAAATGGATCTAGCTTTAAAGGATCCTTGGATGGCTTGAGAGTTATTGAAGCAGAATCATGACACGAAAATAGTTCAAGTAAGATTTTCACTCGAAATAAGATTGTTATAGTTGTAGAAATTGAATCAAAGTTTGAATATGAATATTACCTTGAATTAGAAAGATAACCTACTGTAAATAACAAAGGTCCCTTGATCTTAGATGATTACTTGGAATGGATTAGAAAGCTTGGAAGTAGACTTGCAAACTAGGAAGTATTCTTGATTTTTATGAAACTATACTTATGGAATTTATGAAGAACACTTAGAACTTGAATATGGAACTTGAGAGAGATCAATTAGATGAAGAAAATTGAAGAATGAAAGTGTTTGTAGGTGTTTTTGGTCGTTGGTATATGGATTAGATATAAAGGATATGTAATTTTGTTTTCATGTAAATAAGTCATGAATGATTACTAATTTTTTTGTAATTTTATGAGATATTTCATGCTATTTGCCAAATGATGGTTTCCATATGTGTTAGGTGACTCACATGGGCTACTAAGAGCTGATCATTGGAGTGTATATACCAATAGTACATACATCTAAAAGCTGTGTATTGTACGAGTACGAATACGGGTGCGTACGAGTAGAATTGTTGATGAAACTGAACGAGGATGTAATTGTAAGCATTTTTGTTAAGTAGAAGTACTTTTATATGTATCTTGAAGTCTTTAAAAAGTGTAAGAATACATATCAAAACACAACATGTATATACATTCTAATGGAGTCGTTAAGTCTTCGTTAGTCGTTACATGTAAGTGTTGTTTTGAAACCTTTAAGTTAACGATCTCAATTAATGTTGTTAACACAATTTTTATTATATCAAATGAGATGTTAAATTATTATATTATCATGATATTATGATGTATGAATATTTTAGTATGATATATATACAGCTAAATGTCGTTACAACGATAATCGTTACATATATGTCTCGTTTTGAAATTATTAAGTTAGTAGTCTTATTTTTACATATGTAGTTCATTGTTAATACACTTAATGATATATTTACTTATCATTTAACATAATTAACCAAGTGTATCAATATCTTAATATGATTCATATGTACCTAGTAAGACGTTGTTATAACGATAATTGTTATATATATCGTTTTCGACTTTCTTAATTTAATAGTCTCATTTTTATGTATATAACTCATTGTTAAAATACCTAATGAGATACTTACTTATAATAAAATCATGTTAACTATATATATAACCATATATATGTCATCGTATAGTTTTTACAAGTTTTAACGTTCGTGAATCACCGGTCAACTTGGGTGGTCAATTGTCTATATGAAACCTATTTCAATTAATCAAGTCTTAACAAGTTTGATTGCTTAACACGTTGGAAACATTTAGTCATGTAAATATCAATCTCAATTAATATATATAAACATGGAAAAATTCGGGTCACTACAATATCATAGAGTCTTTGCTTAATGAATTGGAGTGGAGTTTTCGGTAAATTTACCAATCCCGGTTCGCTGATGGGGTGATGCAACGAATGATGAAGGGTTTATTAACAATTGATGCCACTCGAGAGTTGCCTTTTTGAAATGCTTGGATATTCAACTAAACTTTGAGTTTGTATTTCAGTTAAAATTGTGGCAGGAAACCATTCTTTTTTGCTAAAAATCTTGAGATTCCTATGTTTCCACAACATATAACCACAAGTTCATTTGGTAGCTTGCCAAATAGTAGCACCCGAAGCATTGTTCATGAATGGTTGGTTAGTAGAGAAAGCTTCTTCCATGTTGAAATTAAAGGTTAGTGACATCGGCTAAAAAGTCACTTTTTCATCCCGATATTAAGGCCCCAAAACAATAAAGTTCCAAAATTTATCGCCAAAATACCCACTTCGTTGGTTAAAATTGAAGAACAAGTGATTACGAAGATGATACAAAAAGAATCAAGAGAATCAGAGCTAAAACGAAGATTCTAGAGCGAAAACGGTGAAAGACAAGAAATCAAGTTATGATCCAGCAAATAAGCAAGCCAAATGACCTACCAAATGGGCTGCCAAATGGCCTGCCACTATAGAAAACGGTTTGCCACACGGTGAAGGCAAACGGGCACAAGAAATGGGCCACCAGGCAAACGGCCCCTGCAAATGGCCTGCCAAACGGCCTACCAAACGGCCTGCCAGCCGTTTGCAGGCCAATTTCACTTCTATTTAAAGGGTATTTGTCATCCATTTTTACATACACTTCAATTCACTTCTTTCTCTCTCTTTCTACAATATTAGTCATACTTTCAAGGTCTTCAACTCTGTGCGAGAAATCTAGTACCCGGAGAAGAACGCCGAAGATTGTATTAGGAGCGGTCTGGAGTTTGAAGTTGTCACTTTCGTATTCAGAACTCGTTTAATCTACCAGTACTCATATCCTTTGTCTTTATATAATGTTTTCCATTATTATGCTTTGTGATATTGTTGCCATGATTAGCGAGTAGTTATCTTTAGTGTATGCTATGATGTAGTCAGTTATAATGCCGAAATAATATTATGGCTTTCGTATGTTGTCGAGATGCTTTCCGATTTTGCTTGAAACTCAATCGCTTTTACAACTAATAGAACGTAGTTATTGGCTCTGTTATTGAGAAGTCGCGAACCCCGATTCAGAGTACACTATTTGTGTCACCCCTTGGTAAGAGAAATTTATCGGATACAACGTAAGTTTGACTGAGGCACATCGGTTGTAGTAAGCCCACCGAGCCTTGGACTCTGATTGAGGACTCTTTCGTAGTGAAACATCTAACTAGACCCCTAGTACATTGTCAGTCACAAAGGGAAGAAGTTCGTTTGGGCAGCCGAGCAAGAGTCGGCATTCCAAACCCTGAAGCAGAAGTTAACCATCGCACCTTTCTTATCCCTTCCCGAAGGTAGTGATGACTTCGTTGTATATTGTGATGCCTCGAAACAAGGTTTTAGGTGTGTATTGATGCAACGGAAGAAGGTTATTGCTTACGCCTCCCGACAAATGAAGATTCACGAGCGAAACTACACGACTCACGATCTCGAGCTTGGAGCCATTGTCTTTGCACTCAAACTGTGGAGACACTATCTGTATGGAACCAAGAGCACTATCTTCACCGACCGCAAAAGCCTCCAACACATATTCGATCAGAAGCAACTGAACATAAGACAGTGACGGTGGATCGAGACGTTGAAAGATTATGATTGTGAACTTCGCTACCACCCTGGCAAGGCAAATGTTGTAACCGATGCCTTGAGCCGAAAGGAAAAAATGGTACCTCTTAGTGTCTGAGCCTTGAATGTCACCATTCACACGAATCTCAATAGCCAAATCCGTGTAGCTCAAGAGGAGGCTCTCAAGGAATAGAATATTTCTCATGAGCACTTGAACATTCTCGTCTCTCGATTCGAGGTTAAGGAGACTGGACTCCGATATTTTGCCGGAAGAATTTTGGTGCCTAGTTATGGGGATTTACGAAGCCTTATTCTCGACGAAGCCCACAAGTCAAGGTATTCGATTCATCTAGGAGCTGGTAAGATGTACCACGACCTCAAGGAGCAATATTGGTGGCCAAACCTCAAGAAGGATGTTGCGACTTACGTTGGAAAGTGTTTAACTTGTTCTAAGATCAAGGCCGAACATCAGAGGCCATCCGGGTTACTTCAGCAACCCGAGATCCCGCAATGGAAGTGGGAGGGAATAACGATGGAATTCATCACGAAGCTACCGAAAACGGTAGGCGATTATGATACCATCTGGGTTATTATTGACCGTCTTACCAAATCTGTTCACTTCCTAGCCATGAAGGAAACCGATACAATGAAGGGACTGGCGCAGCTATACATAAAGGAAATTGTATCTCGTCACGGTGTACCCTTATCGATTATTTCTGTAGTGACCCGAACTTTTCCATGTTTATATATATTAATTGAGATTGATATTTACATGATTAAATGTTTCCAACATGTTAAGTAATCAAACTTGTTAAGACTTGATTAATTGAAATATGTTTCATATAGACAATTGACCACCCAAGTTGATCGGTGATTCACGAACGTTAAAACTTGTAAAAACTATATGATGACATATATATGGATATATATATATAGTTAACATGATACTATGATAAGAAAACATATCATAAAGTATATTAACAATGAACTACATATGTAAAAACAAGACTACTAACTTAATGATTTTTAAACGAGACATATATGTAACGATTATCGTTGTAAAGACATTTAATGTATATATATATATCATATTAAGAGATATTCATACATGATAATATCATGATAATATAATAATTTAAAATCTCATTTGATATTATAAACATTGGGTTAACAACATTTAACAAGATCGTTAACCTAAAGGTTTCAAAACAACACTTACATGTAACGACTAACGATGACTTAACGACTCAGTTAAAATGTATATACATGTAGTGTTTTAATATGTATTTATACACTTTTGAAAGACTTCAATACACTTATCAAAATACTTCTACTTAACAAAAATGCTTACAATTACATCCTCGTTCAGTTTCATCAACAATTCTACTCGTATGCACCCGTATTCGTACTCGTACAATACACAGCTTTTAGATGTATGTACTATTGGTATATACACTCCAATGATCAGCTCTTAGCAGCCCATGTGAGTCACCTAACACATGTGGGAACCATCATTTGGCAACTAGCATGAAATATCTCATAAAATTACAAAAATATGAGTAATCATTCATGACTTATTTACATGAAAACAAAATTACATATCCTTTATATCTAATCCATACACCAACGACCAAAAACACCTACAAACACTTTCATTCTTCAATTTTCTTCATCTAATTGATCTCTCTCAAGTTCTATCTTCAAGTTCTAAGTGTTCTTCATAAATTCCAAAAGTTCTAGTTTCATAAAATCAAGAATACTTTCAAGTTTGCTAGCTCACTTCCAATCTTGTAAGGTGATCATCCAACCTCAAGAAATATTTGTTTCTTACAGTAGGTTATCATTCTAATACAAGGTAATAATCATATTCAAACTTTGGTTCAATTTCTATAACTATAACAATCTTATTTCAAGTGATGATCTTACTTGAACTTGTTTTCGTGTCATGATTCTGCTTCAAGAACTTCGAGCCATCCAAGGATCCATTGAAGCTAGATCCATTTTTCTCTTTTCCAGTAGGTTTATCCAAGGAAATTAAGGTAGTAATGATGTTCATAACATCATTCAATTCATACATATAAAGCTATCTTATTCGAAGGTTTAAACTTGTAATCACTAGAACATAGTTTAGTTAATTCTAAACTTGTTCGCAAACAAAAGTTAATCCTTCTAACTTGACTTTTAAAATCAACTAAACACATGTTCTATATCTATATGATATGCTAACTTAATGATTTAAAACCTGGAAACACGAAAAACACCGTAAAACCGGATTTACGCCGTCGTAGTAACACCGCGGGCTGTTTTGGGTTAGTTAATTAAAAACTATGATAAACTTTGATTTAAAAGTTGTTATTCTGAGAAAATGATTTTTATTATGAACATGAAACTATATCCAAAAATTATGGTTAAACTCAAAGTGGAAGTATGTTTTCTAAAATGGTCATCTAGACGTCGTTCTTTCGACTGAAATGACTACCTTTACAAAAACGACTTGTAACTTATTTTTCCGACTATAAACCTATACTTTTTCTGTTTAGATTCATAAAATAAAGTTCAATATGAAATCATAGCAATTTGATTCACTCAAAACGGATTTAAAATGAAGAAGTTATGGGTAAAACAAGATTGGATAATTTTTCTCATTTTAGCTACGTGAAAATTGGTAACAAATCTATTCCAACCATAACTTAATCAACTTGTATTGTATATTATGTAATCTTGAGATACCATAGACACGTATACAATGTTTCGACCTATCATGTCGACACATCTATATATATTTCGGAACAACCATAGACACTCTATATGTGAATGTTGGAGTTAGCTATACAGGGTTGAGGTTGATTCCAAAATATATATAGTTTGAGTTGTGATCAATACTGAGATACGTATACACTGGGTCGTGGATTGATTCAAGATAATATTTATCGATTTATTTCTGTACATCTAACTGTGGACAACTAGTTATAGGTTACTAACGAGGACAGCTGACTTAATAAACTTAAAACATCAAAATATATTAAAAGTGTTGTAAATATATTTTGAACATACTTTAATATATATGTATATATTGTTATAGGTTCGTGAATCAACAGTGGCCAAGTCTTACTTCCCGACGAAGTAAAAATCTGTGAAAGTGAGTTATAGTCCCACTTTTAAAATCTAATATTTTTGGGATGAGAATACATGCAGGTTTTATAAATGATTTACAAAATAGACACAAGTACGTGAAACTACATTCTATGGTTGAATTATCGAAATCGAATATGCCCCTTTTTATTAAGTCTGGTAATCTAAGAATTAGGGAACAGACACCCTAATTGACGCGAATCCTAAAGATAGATCTATTGGGCCTAACAAACCCCATCCAAAGTACCGGATGCTTTAGTACTTCGAAATTTATATCATATCCGAAGGGTGTCCCGGAATGATGGGGATATTCTTATATATGCATCTTGTTATTGTCGGTTACCAGGTGTTCACCATATGAATGATTTTTATCTCTATGTATGGGATGTGTATTGAAATATGAAATCTTGTGGTCTATTGTTACGATTTGATATATATAGGTTAAACCTATAACTCACCAACATTTTTGTTGACGTTTAAAGCATGTTTATTCTCAGGTGAATATTAAGAGCTTCCGCTGTTGCATACTAAAATAAGGACAAGATTTGGAGTCCATGTTTGTATGATATTGTGTAAAAACTGCATTCAAGAAACTGATTTCGATGTAACATATTTGTATTGTAAACCATTATGTAATGGTCGTGTGTAAACAGGATATTTTAGATTATCATTATTTGATAATCTACGTAAAGCTTTTTAAACCTTTATTTATGAAATAAAGGTTATGGTTTGTTTTAAAAATGAATGCAGTCTTTGAAAAACGTCTCATATAGAGGTCAAAACCTCGCAACGAAATCAATTAATATGGAACGTTTTTAATCAATAAGAACGGGACATTTCAGTTGGTATCCGAGCGTTGGTCTTAGAGAACCAGAAAATTTGCATTAGTGTGTCTTATCGAGTTTGTTAGGATGCATTAGTGAGTCTGGACTTCGACCGTGTTTTCTTTAAAAATGATTGCTTAACATTTTTATTGGAAACTATATATTTTTAACATATGAATATTATGTGATATATTAATCTCTTAACGTGTTTGATATTATGTGATAGATGTCTACCTCTAGAACAAGTCCCATTGACTCACCTAATAATAATGAAGAGTCAAATGTAAATTGGAATGATTTGTGGACTGATTCACAAGTTCCCGAAGAGGAACCGGAAGAAGAGTCGGAACCGGAAGAAGAATCGAAACCGGAAGAAGAATCGGAACCGGATGAAGAAATAGAACCGGTGGGGGAAATAATAAAACGGTTAAGTAAAAGAAAATCCTCAACCAACCGACCAAAGTTAATTATGGTCAATGGTGTTTCCGCCAAGGAAGCAAAATATTGGGAGGATTACCAATTCTCCGATGAATCGGATTCCGACGAGAATTCCGATGATGTTATAGAAATTACCCCAACTGAATTTAAAAAGGCAAAAGAAAATAATAAGGGAAAGGGCATAAAAATAGAGAAATCTAATTCCAACCCCGATGAACTTTATATGTATCGTCAACCCCCGAAGTCCTTAAGTTGTAACAATGACCCGGGAACCTCTAAACCACCAGGTTTTTCTAAACCAATGTGGACAACGACGGCTCGTATTAGGGGAACATCATATATCCCTAGAAACTTGGCAAAACGAACCAAAACTGAAGAAGAAGAAACGAGCGAGTCGGAATAAGATAGTTGTATTCGTGTGGTGTAATATATGTAATATAGTGTTCTTATGCTTTATGATATATGTAAAAATTGCTTGTATTAATAAGTATTTTATTATGAAACTAACTCTTGTCTATTTTACAGTTTAAAAACACAAAATGGATAGACAACCCAATATTTTAAGAGACCTACCCGGAGACATGATTGATGAAATCTTGTCTAGAGTCGGCCAGAATTCTTCGGCACAACTATTTAAGGCGAGATCAGTTTGTAAGACATTCGAAGAACGTTCCAAGAATGTCTTGGTTTATAAGAGACTTTCGTTTGAAAGATGGGGGATATCACATTGGGAAACCCATAAGTTACGATGTGTTTACTTTGACGCATATATTGCGGGGAACCCAAATGCTATTTTACGCAACGGGTTAAGAAATTATTTTGACTCAATATATCCGAATATTGGACTTCGTGATTTAGAAAAAGCGGCTAACATGCAACATAAAGAAGCATGTTATGCTTACGGATTAGTAATGTTCGCTTCTCACCAAAGTGAGAACAAGAACATCGGGCTACAACTATTAAACAAAACGTTTCCACAAGTGACGGAGTCGGTAATTGGGGTAAGAAATGAGGTTTTTAGATTATTACGGGACTGTTGGAAATTACGTAACCCTCGTCCCTTTGATGACGTTACAACACGCTGTCTTATCAACGGCCATAACGGTTATGTTGCACAAGACCAAGGATGGGAAGTAGTCCTAGTAAAACCAGAATGCATGACTTGTTTCTGGACGTATGAATTACGTGTCTTTATTGGCTTTGCCGAACGACTTGTGTACTAGCTAGAATTGTCTTCACAACTATCTTGTATCAAAGTTATTGTGTGCTATATTTCATGCTTTATGTAAAATAAGCGGTATTGTAAGTTTGTAAAATATTGTATAAAAGTTTGAACGCGAAATATTATTACAATCAGTTTTTCATATAGAATTGTAGTAGTTGAATTGTATATTAGCTACTAAGTATGAACTTAACGGGTAGGTACTACCCGAATTTAAACTTATAAAACGCTAATATGAAGAAAAAGCTTTTATAAATGAGTTCATATTATGCTACGAAATACTATTAACTACTCTTAATATTCTGTATGATTAACTTGTTCCATTTAACTATTTTGAAGGAAATGGCACCGACTACTCGACACACCGTGAATATGAATGAAGAGGAATTCCGTACTTTTCTAGCTTCAAACATAGCCGCAGTACAGGCTGCGCTACATACCAACAATAACCTTGGATCTAGCAGTACAGGAAATCGTGTAGGATGCACCTACAAAGAATTCACTGCCTGCAAACCTTTGGAATTTGATGGAACCGAAGGACCGATCGGATTGAAACGGTGGACCGAGAAGGTTGAATCGGTGTTTGCCATAAGTAAGTGTACTGAAGAGGACAAAGTGAAGTACGCTACGCATACCTTCACAGGTTCTGCGTTAACATGGTGGAATACCTATCTAGAGCAAGTGGGACAAGATGATGCGTACGCACTACCGTGGTCAGCATTCAAGCACTTGATGAACGAGAAGTACCGTCCCAGAACCGAGGTCAATAAGCTCAAGACAGAACTTAGAGGGTTACGAACCCAAGGATTTGATATTACCACGTACGAAAGACGATTCACAGAATTGTGCCTATTGTGTCCGGGAGCATTCGAAGATGAGGAAGAGAAGATCGACGCGTTTGTGAAAGGATTACCGGAAAGAATCCAAGAAGATATAAGTTCACACGAGCCCGCCTCTATACAACAGGCATGTAGAATGGCTCACAAACTAGTGAACCAGATTGAAGAAAGAATTAAAGAACAGACTGCTGAAGAGGCCAATGTGAAGCAAGTCAAAAGAAAGTGGGAGGAAAACGGTGATAAGAATCACCAATACAACAACAACAGCAATTACAACAATAATCGCAACAATTATCCCAACAATCGCAACATCAATCGCAACTACAACAAACGGCCCAACAACAACAACAACAACAACAACAACAGCAACTACAACAATCATCCCAACAACAATAATAACCGCAACAACAACAACAATCAGAAGCAGCTATGCCAAAGGTGTGAAAAGAATCACTCGGGGTTCTGCACCAAATTTTGCAACAAGTGTAAAAGAAATGGTCATAGCGCGGCGAAGTGTGAGGTCTACGGACCAGGGGTTAATAGAACGAAAGGAACAAATGGTGTCGGAACGAGTAATGGCGGAGCAAGTAGTGTCGGAGCAAGTTATGCCAATGTAGTTTGTTATAAATGTGGAAAACCAGGCCACATTATTAGAAATTGCCCGAACCAGGAGAACACGAATGGACAAGGCCGTGGAAGAGTTTTCAATATTAATGCGGTAGAGGCACAGGAAGACCCGGAGCTTGTTACGGGTACGTTTCTTATTGACAATAAATCTGCTTACGTTTTATTTGATTCGGGTGCGGATAGAAGCTATATGAGTAGAGATTTTTGTGCTAAATTAAGTTGTCCATTGACGCCTTTGGATAGTAAATTTTTACTCGAATTAGCAAATGGTAAATTAATTTCAGCAGATAATATATGTCGGAATCGAGAAATTAAACTGGTTAGCGAAACATTTAAGATTGATTTGATACCAGTAGAGTTAGGGAGTTTTGATGTGATAATCGGTATGGACTGGTTGAAAGAAGTGAAAGCGGAGATCGTTTGTTACAAAAATGCAATTCGCATTATACGAGAAAAAGGAAAACCCTTAATGGTGTACGGAGAAAAGGGCAACACGAAGCTACATCTTATTAGTAATTTGAAGGCACAAAAACTAATAAGAAAAGGTTGCTATGCTGTTCTAGCACACGTCGAGAAAGTACAAACTGAAGAAAAGAGCATCAATGATGTTCCCATTGCAAAAGAATTTCCCGATGTATTTCCGAAAGAATTACCGGGATTACCCCCACATCGATCCGTTGAATTTCAAATAGATCTTGTACCAGGAGCTGCACCAATAGCTCGTGCTCCTTACAGACTCGCACCCAGCGAGATGAAAGAACTGCAAAGCCAATTACAAGAACTTTTAGAGCGTGGTTTCATTCGACCAAGCACATCACCTTGGGGAGCTCCTGTTTTGTTTGTCAAGAAGAAAGATGGTACATTCAGGTTGTGTATCGACTACCGAGAGTTGAACAAACTTACCATCAAGAACCGCTACCCACTACCGAGAATCGACGACTTATTTGATCAACTACAAGGCTCGTCTGTTTATTCAAAGATTGACTTACGTTCCGGGTATCATCAAATGCGGGTGAAAGAAGATGATATTCCAAAGACTGCTTTCAGAACACGTTACGGTCATTACGAGTTTATGGTCATGCCGTTTGGTTTAACTAATGCACCAGCTGTGTTCATGGACCTTATGAACCGAGTGTGTGGACCATACCTTGACAAGTTTGTCATTGTTTTCATTGATGACATACTTATTTACTCAAAGAATGACCAAGAACACGGTGAACATTTGAGAAAGGTGTTAGAAGTATTGAGGAAGGAAGAATTGTACGCTAAGTTTTCAAAGTGTGCATTTTGGTTGGAAGAAGTTCAATTCCTCGGTCACATAGTGAACAAAGAAGGTATTAAGGTGGATCCGGCAAAGATAGAAACTGTTGAAAAGTGGGAAACCCCGAAAACTCCGAAACACATACGCCAGTTTTTAGGACTAGCTGGTTACTACAGAAGGTTCATCCAAGACTTTTCCAGAATAGCAAAACCCTTGACTGCATTAACGCATAAAGGGAAGAAATTTGAATGGAATGATGAACAAGAGAAAGCATTTCAGTTATTGAAGAAAAAGCTAACTACGGCACCTATATTGTCATTGCCTGAAGGGAATGATGATTTTGTGATTTATTGTGACGCATCCAAGCAAGGTCTCGGTTGTGTATTAATGCAACGAACGAAGGTGATTGCTTATGCGTCTAGACAATTGAAGATTCACGAACAAAATTATACGACGCATGATTTGGAATTAGGTGCGGTTGTTTTTGCATTAAAGACTTGGAGGCACTACTTATATGGGGTCAAAAGTATTATATATACCGACCACAAAAGTCTTCAACACATATTTAATCAGAAACAACTGAATATGAGGCAGCGTAGGTGGATTGAATTATTGAATGATTACGACTTTGAGATTCGTTACCACCCGGGGAAGGCAAATGTGGTAGCCGATGCCTTGAGCAGGAAGGACAGAGAACCCATTCGAGTAAAATCTATGAATATAATGATTCATAATAACATTACTACTCAAATAAAGGAGGCGCAACAAGGAGTTTTAAAAGAGGGAAATTTAAAGGATGAAATACCCAAAGGATCGGAGAAGCATCTTAATATTCGGGAAGACGGAACCCGGTATAGGGCTGAAAGGATTTGGGTACCAAAATTTGGAGATATGAGAGAAATGGTACTTAGAGAAGCTCATAAAACCAGATACTCAATACATCCTGGAATGGGGAAGATGTACAAGGATCTCAAGAAACATTTTTGGTGGCCGGGTATGAAAGCCGATGTTGCTAAATACGTAGGAGAATGTTTGACGTGTTCTAAGGTCAAAGCTGAGCATCAGAAACCATCAGGTCTACTTCAACAACCCGAAATCCCGGAATGGAAATGGGAAAACATTACCATGGATTTCATCACTAAATTGCCAAGGACTGCAAGTGGTTTTGATACTATTTGGGTAATAGTTGATCGTCTCACCAAATCAGCACACTTCCTACCAATAAGAGAAGATGACAAGATGGAGAAGTTAGCACGACTGTATTTGAAGGAAGTCGTCTCCAGACATGGAATACCAATCTCTATTATCTCTGATAGGGATGGCAGATTTATTTCAAGATTCTGGCAGACATTACAGCAAGCATTAGGAACTCGTCTAGACATGAGTACTGCCTATCATCCACAAACTGATGGGCAGAGTGAAAGGACGATACAAACGCTTGAAGACATGCTACGAGCATGTGTTATTGATTTCGGAAACAGTTGGGATCGACATCTACCGTTAGCAGAATTTTCCTACAACAACAGCTACCATTCAAGCATTGAGATGGCACCGTTTGAAGCACTTTATGGTAGAAAGTGCAGGTCTCCGATTTGTTGGAGTGAAGTGGGGGATAGACAGATTACGGGTCCGGAGATTATACAAGAAACTACCGAGAAGATCATCCAAATTCAACAACGGTTGAAAACCGCCCAAAGTCGACAAAAGAGCTACGCTGACATTAAAAGAAAAGATATAGAATTTGAAATTGGAGAGATGGTCATGCTTAAAGTTGCACCTTGGAAAGGCGTTGTTCGATTTGGTAAACGAGGGAAATTAAATCCAAGGTATATTGGACCATTCAAGATTATTGATCGTGTCGGACCAGTAGCTTACCGACTAGAGTTACCTCAACAACTCGCGGCTGTACATAACACTTTCCACGTCTCGAATTTAAAGAAATGTTTTGCTAAAGAAGATCTCACTATTCCGTTAGATGAAATCCAAATCAACGAAAAACTTCAATTCATCGAAGAACCCGTCGAAATA
This sequence comes from Rutidosis leptorrhynchoides, assembly GCF_046630445.1. NCBI lineage: Eukaryota > Viridiplantae > Streptophyta > Magnoliopsida > Asterales > Asteraceae > Rutidosis > Rutidosis leptorrhynchoides. The sequence continues at coordinate 341,058,961 of NC_092342.1, read as the reverse complement.
ATGGATCGTGAGGTTAAAAGACCTAAGCAAAACAAGATACCAATTGTTAAGGTTCGATGGAATGCTCGTAGAGGACCCGAGTTCACCTGGGAGCGTGAAGATCAGATGAAGAAGAAATACCCGCATCTATTTCCAGAAGATTCATCAACACCTTCAACAGCTTAAAATTTCGGGACGAAATTTATTTAACGGGTAGGTACTGTAGTGACCCGAACTTTTCCATGTTTATATATATTAATTGAGATTGATATTTACATGATTAAATGTTTCCAACATGTTAAGTAATCAAACTTGTTAAGACTTGATTAATTGAAATATGTTTCATATAGACAATTGACCACCCAAGTTGATCGGTGATTCACGAACGTTAAAACTTGTAAAAACTATATGATGACATATATATGGATATATATATATAGTTAACATGATACTATGATAAGAAAACATATCATAAAGTATATTAACAATGAACTACATATGTAAAAACAAGACTACTAACTTAATGATTTTTAAACGAGACATATATGTAACGATTATCGTTGTAAAGACATTTAATGTATATATATCATATTAAGAGATATTCATACATGATAATATCATGATAATATAATAATTTAAAATCTCATTTGATATTATAAACATTGGGTTAACAACATTTAACAAGATCGTTAACCTAAAGGTTTCAAAACAACACTTACATGTAACGACTAACGATGACTTAACGACTCAGTTAAAATGTATATACATGTAGTGTTTTAATATGTATTTATACACTTTTGAAAGACTTCAATACACTTATCAAAATACTTCTACTTAACAAAAATGCTTACAATTACATCCTCGTTCAGTTTCATCAACAATTCTACTCGTATGCACCCGTATTCGTACTCGTACAATACACAGCTTTTAGATGTATGTACTATTGGTATATACACTCCAATGATCAGCTCTTAGCAGCCCATGTGAGTCACCTAACACATGTGGGAACCATCATTTGGCAACTAGCATGAAATATCTCATAAAATTACAAAAATATGAGTAATCATTCATGACTTATTTACATGAAAACAAAATTACATATCCTTTATATCTAATCCATACACCAACGACCAAAAACACCTACAAACACTTTCATTCTTCAATTTTCTTCATCTAATTGATCTCTCTCAAGTTCTATCTTCAAGTTCTAAGTGTTCTTCATAAATTCCAAAAGTTCTAGTTTCATAAAATCAAGAATACTTTCAAGTTTGCTAGCTCACTTCCAATCTTGTAAGGTGATCATCCAACCTCAAGAAATATTTGTTTCTTACAGTAGGTTATCATTCTAATACAAGGTAATACTCATATTCAAACTTTGGTTCAATTTCTATAACTATAACAATCTTATTTCAAGTGATGATCTTACTTGAACTTGTTTTCGTGTCATGATTCTGCTTCAAGAACTTCGAGCCATCCAAGGATCCATTGAAGCTAGATCCATTTTTCTCTTTTCCAGTAGGTTTATCCAAGGAAATTAAGGTAGTAATGATGTTCATAACATCATTCAATTCATACATATAAAGCTATCTTATTCGAAGGTTTAAACTTGTAATCACTAGAACATAGTTTAGTTAATTCTAAACTTGTTCGCAAACAAAAGTTAATCCTTCTAACTTGACTTTTAAAATCAACTAAACACATGTTCTATATCTATATGATATGCTAACTTAATGATTTAAAACCTGGAAACACGAAAAACACCGTAAAACCGGATTTACGCCGTCGTAGTAACACCGCGGGCTGTTTTGGGTTAGTTAATTAAAAACTATGATAAACTTTGATTTAAAAGTTGTTATTCTGAGAAAATGATTTTTATTATGAACATGAAACTATATCCAAAAATTATGGTTAAACTCAAAGTGGAAGTATGTTTTCTAAAATGGTCATCTAGACGTCGTTCTTTCGACTGAAATGACTACCTTTACAAAAACGACTTGTAACTTATTTTTCCGACTATAAACCTATACTTTTTCTGTTTAGATTCATAAAATAAAGTTCAATATGAAATCATAGCAATTTGATTCACTCAAAACGGATTTAAAATGAAGAAGTTATGGGTAAAACAAGATTGGATAATTTTTCTCATTTTAGCTACGTGAAAATTGGTAACAAATCTATTCCAACCATAACTTAATCAACTTGTATTGTATATTATGTAATCTTGAGATACCATAGACACGTATACAATGTTTCGACCTATCATGTCGACACATCTATATATATTTCGGAACAACCATAGACACTCTATATGTGAATGTTGGAGTTAGCTATACAGGGTTGAGGTTGATTCCAAAATATATATAGTTTGAGTTGTGATCAATACTGAGATACGTATACACTGGGTCGTGGATTGATTCAAGATAATATTTATCGATTTATTTCTGTACATCTAACTGTGGACAACTAGTTATAGGTTACTAACGAGGACAGCTGACTTAATAAACTTAAAACATCAAAATATATTAAAAGTGTTGTAAATATATTTTGAACATACTTTAATATATATGTATATATTGTTATAGGTTCGTGAATCAACAGTGGCCAAGTCTTACTTCCCGACGAAGTAAAAATCTGTGAAAGTGAGTTATAGTCCCACTTTTAAAATCTAATATTTTTGGGATGAGAATACATGCAGGTTTTATAAATGATTTACAAAATAGACACAAGTACGTGAAACTACATTCTATGGTTGAATTATCGAAATCGAATATGCCCCTTTTTATTAAGTCTGGTAATCTAAGAATTAGGGAACAGACACCCTAATTGACGCGAATCCTAAAGATAGATCTATTGGGCCTAACAAACCCCATCCAAAGTACCGGATGCTTTAGTACTTCGAAATTTATATCATATCCGAAGGGTGTCCCGGAATGATGGGGATATTCTTATATATGCATCTTGTTATTGTCGGTTACCAGGTGTTCACCATATGAATGATTTTTATCTCTATGTATGGGATGTGTATTGAAATATGAAATCTTGTGGTCTATTGTTACGATTTGATATATATAGGTTAAACCTATAACTCACCAACATTTTTGTTGACGTTTAAAGCATGTTTATTCTCAGGTGAATATTAAGAGCTTCCGCTGTTGCATACTAAAATAAGGACAAGATTTGGAGTCCATGTTTGTATGATATTGTGTAAAAACTGCATTCAAGAAACTGATTTCGATGTAACATATTTGTATTGTAAACCATTATGTAATGGTCGTGTGTAAACAGGATATTTTAGATTATCATTATTTGATAATCTACGTAAAGCTTTTTAAACCTTTATTTATGAAATAAAGGTTATGGTTTGTTTTAAAAATGAATGCAGTCTTTGAAAAACGTCTCATATAGAGGTCAAAACCTCGCAACGAAATCAATTAATATGGAACGTTTTTAATCAATAAGAACGGGACATTTCAATTTCAGATCGAGATGCCCGTTTTGCTTCTAGATTTTGGCATTCTTTACAAGAAGCTTTGGAAACACGTTTAGATATGAGTACCGCGCATCACCCGCAAACGACAGACAAAGCGAACGCATGATTCAAACCTTGGAGGACATGTTACGAGCTTGTGTTATTGATTTCGGGAAAGCTTGGGAGAAGCATTTGCCGCTGGCCGAATTCTCTTACAACAATAGTTATCACGTGAGCATTAAGGCCGCACCTTTCGAAGCTTTATATGGCTGCAAGTGTCGTTATCCTATCTGTTGGGCCAAAGTAGGTGAAAAGCAAATCACCGGACCTGAACTCGTCCATGAAACAACCAAGAAGATAGTCCAAATCCAAGCAAGGCTCAAGACGGCCCGTGATCGTCAAAAAAGCTATGCCGACCTTAAACGTAAAGATCTCAAATTTCAAGTAGGTGACTGCGTAATGTTGAAAGTCGCACCTTGGAAAGCGTGGGAAGCTAAATCCGCGATATATTGGTCCTTTCGAAATTTTGGAGCGTATTGGACCCGTCGCTTACCGTTTGGATCTTCCATCTCAACTAAGTGTTGTTCATCCCACTTTCCACGTGTCGAATCTGAAGAAGTGTCTTGCTGAACCAGAACTTGTCATACCTCTGGATGAGTTAACGATTGATGACAAACTCAACTTCGTAGAAGAACCTGTTGAAATTATAGACCGTGAGGTCAAGACCTTGAAATGCAACAAAATTCCAATTGTCCGAGTCCGTTGGAATGCAAAACGAGGACCTGAGTTTACTTGGGAACGAGAGAATCAGATGATGCAGAAGTATCCTCACCTTTTCCCGACTCTACTGTAGTGACCCGAACTTTTCCATGTTAATATAAATTAATTAAGATTGATATTTACATGATTAAATGTTTCCAACATGTTAAGCAATCAAACTTGTTAAGACTTGATTAATTGAAATATGTTTCATATAGACAATTGACCACCCAAGTTGACCGGTGATTCACGAACGTTAAAACTTATAAAAACTATACGATGACATATATATGGTTATATATATAGTTAACATGTTTTTATTATAAGTATGTATCTCATTAGGTATTTTAACAATGAGTTATATACATAAAAATTAGATTATTAATTTAAGAAACTCGAAAACGATATATATAACGATTATCGTTATAACAACGTCTTACTAGGTACATATGAATCATATTAAGATATTGATACACTTGGTTAATTATGTTAAATGATAAGTAAATATATTATTAAGTGTATTAACAATGAAATACATATGTAAAAATAAGGCTACTAACTTAATGATTTCGAAACGAGACATATATGTAACGATTATCGTTGTAACGACATTTAACTGTATATACATCATACTAAGATATATTATATATCATAATATCATGATAATATAATAATTGAACATCTCATTTGTTATAATAAATAATGGGTTAACAACATTCAACAAGATCGTTAACCTAAAGGTTTCAAAACAACATTTACATGTAACGACTAACGATGACTTAACGACTCAGTTAAAATGTATATACATGTAGTGTTTTAATATGTATTCATACACTTTTGAAAGACTTCAAGACACTTATCAAAATACTTCTACTTAACAAAAATGCTTACAATTACATCCTCGTTCAGTTTCATCAACAATTCTACTCGTATGCACCCGTATTCGTACTCGTACAATACACAGCTTTTAGATGTATGTACTATTGGTATATACACTCCAATGATCAGCTCTTAGCAGCCCATGTGAGTCACCTAACACATGTGGGAACCATCATTTGGCAACTAGCATGAAATATCTCATAAAATTACAAAAATATGAGTAATCATTCATGACTTATTTACATGAAAACAAAATTACATATCCTTTATATCTAATCCATACACCAACGACCAAAAACACCTACAAACACTTTAATTCTTCAATTTTCTTCATCTAATTGATCTCTCTCAAGTTCTATCTTCAAGTTCTAAGTGTTCTTCATAAATTCCAAAAGTTCTAGTTTAATAAAATCAAGAATACTTTCAAGTTTGCTAGCTCACTTCCAATCTTGTAAGGTGATCATCCAACCTCAAGAAATCTTTGTTTCTTACAGTAGGTTATCATTCTAATACAAGGTAATAATCATATTCAAACTTTGGTTCAATTTCTATAACTATAACAATCTTATTTCAAGTGATGATCTTACTTGAACTTGTTTTCGTGTCATGATTCTGCTTCAAGAACTTCGAGCCATCCAAGGATCCATTGAAGCTAGATCCATTTTTCTCTTTTCCAGTAGGTTTATCCAAGGAACTTAAGGTAGTAATGATGTTCATAACATCATTCGATTCTTACATATAAAGCTATCTTATTCGAAGGTTTAAACTTGTAATCACTAGAACATAGTTTAGTTAATTCTAAACTTGTTCGCAAACAAAAGTTAATCCTTCTAACTTGACTTTTAAAATCAACTAAACACATGTTCTATATCTATATGATATGCTAACTTAATGATTTAAAACCTGGAAACACGAAAAACACCGTAAAACCGGATTTACGCCGTCGTAGTAACACCGCGGGCTGTTTTGGGTTAGTTAATTAAAAACTATGATGAACTTTGATTTTAAAGTTGTTATTCTGAGAAAATGATTTTTATTATGAACATGAAACTATATCCAAAAATTATGATTAAACTCAAAGTGGAAGTAGGTTTTCTAAAATGGTCATCTAGACGTCGTTCTTTCGACTGAAATGACTACCTTTACAAAAACGACTTGTAACTTATTTTTCCGACTATAAACCTATACTTTTCTATTTAGATTCATAAAATAGAGTTCAATATGAAATCATAGCAATTTGATTCACTCAAAACGGATTTAAAATGAAGAAGTTATGGGTAAAACAAGATTGGATAATTTTTCTCATTTTAGCTACGTGAAAATTGGTAACAAATCTATTCCAACCATAAATTAATCAACTTGTATTGTATATTATGTAATCTTGAGATACCATAGACACGTATACAATGTTTCGACCTATCATGTCGACACATCTATATATATTTCGGAACAACCATAGACACTCTATATGTGAATGTTGGAGTTAGCTATACAGGGTTGAGGTTGATTCCAAAATATATATAGTTTGAGTTGTGATCAATACTGAGATACGTATACACTGGGTCATGGATTGATTCAAGATAATATTTATCGATTTATTTCTGTACATCTAACTGTGGACAACTAGTTGTAGGTTACTAACGAGGACAGCTGACTTAATAAACTTAAAACATCAAAATATATTAAAAGTGTTGTAAATATATTTTGAACATACTTTGATATATATGTATATATTGTTATAGGTTCGTGAATCAACCAGTGGCCAAGTCTTACTTCCCGACGAAGTAAAAATCTGTGAAAGTGAGTTATAGTCCCACTTTTAAAATCTAATATTTTTGGGATGAGAATACATGCAGGTTTTATAAATGATTTGCAAAATAGACACAAGTACGTGAAACTACATTCTATGGTTGAATTATCGAAATCGAATATGCCCTTTTTATTAAGTCTGGTAATCTAAGAATTAGGGAACAGACACCCTAATTGACGCGAATCCTAAAGATAGATCTATTGGGCCTAACAAACCCCATCCAAAGTACCGGATGCTTTAGTACTTCGAAATTTATATCATATCCGAAGGGTGTCCCGGAATGATGGGGATATTCTTATATATGCATCTTGTTAATGTCGGTTACCAGGTGTTCACCATATGAATGATTTTTATCTCTATGTATGGGATGTGTATTGAAATATGAAATCTTGTGGTCTATTGTTACGATTTAATATATATAGGTTAAACCTATAACTCACCAACATTTTTGTTGACGTTTAAAGCATGTTTATTCTCAGGTGAATATTAAGAGCTTCCGCTGTCGCATACTTAAATAAGGACGAGATTTGGAGTCCATGCTTGTATGATATTGTGTAAAAACTGCATTCAAGAAACTTATTTTGTTGTAACATATTTGTATTGTAAACCATTATGTAATGGTCGTGTGTAAACAGGATATTTTAGATTATCATCATTTGATAATCTACTTAAAGCTTTTTAAACCTTTATTGATGAAATAAAGGTTATAGTTTGTTTTAAAATGAATGCAGTCTTTCAAAAACGTCTCATATAGAGGTCAAAACCTCGCAACGAAATCAATTAATATGGAACGTTTTTAATCAATAAGAACGGGACATTTCAGTTGGTATCCGAGCGTTGGTCTTAGAGAACCAGAATTTTTCATTAGTGTGTCTTATCGTGTTTGTTAGGATACATTAGTGAGTCTGGACTTCGACCGTGTTTACTTGAAAAATGATTGCTTAACAAATTTTGTTGGAAACTATATATTTTTAACATGTGAATATTATGTGATATATTAATCTCTTAACGCGTTTGATATTATGTGATAGATGTCTACCTCTAGAACAAGTCCCATTGACTCACCTAATAATAATGAAGAGTCAAATGTAAATTGGAATGATTCGTGGACTGATTCACAAGTTCCAGAAGAGGAACCGGAAGAAGAGTCGGAACTGGAAGAAGAATCAGAACCGGAAGAAGAATCGGAACCGAATGAAGAAATAGAACCGGTGGGGGAAATAATAAAACGGTTAAGTAAAAGAAAATCCTCAACCAACCGACCAAGGTTAATTATGGTCAATGGTGTTTTCGCCAAGGAAGCAAAATATTGGGAGGATTACCAATTCTCCGATGAATCGGATTCCGACGAGAATTCCGATGATGTTATAGAAATTACCCCAACTGAATTTAAAAAGGCAAAAGAAAATAATAAGGGAAAGGGCATAAAAATAGAGAAATCTAATTCCAACCCCGATGAACTTTATATGTATCGTCAACGCCCGAAGTCCTTAAGTTGTAACAATGACCCGGGAACCTCTAAACCACCAGGTTTTTCGAAACCAATGTGGACAACGATGGCTCGTATTAGGGGAACATCATATATCCCTAGAAACTTGGCAAAACGAACCAAAACCGAAGAAGAAGAAACGAGCGAGTCGGAATAAGATAGTTGTATTCGTGTGGTGTAATATATGTAATATAGTGTTCTTATGCTTTATGATATATGTAAAAATTGCTTGTATTAATAAGTATTTTTTTATGAATCTAACTCTTGTCTATTTTACAGTTTAAAAACACAAAATGGATAGACAACCCAATATTTTAAGAGACCTACCCGGAGACATGATTGATGAAATCTTGTCTAGAGTCGGCCAGAATTCCTCGGCACAACTATTTAAGGCGAGATCAGTTTGTAAGACATTCGAAGAACGTTCCAAGAATGTCTTGGTTTATAAGAGACTTTCGTTTGAAAGATGGGGGATATCACATTGGGAAACCCATAAGTTACGATGTGTTTACTTTGACGCATATATTGCGGGGAACCCAAATGCTATTTTACGCAACGGGTTAAGAAATTATTTTGACTCAATATATCCGAATATTGGACTTCGTGATTTAGAAAAAGCGGCTAACATGCAACATAAAGAAGCATGTTATGCTTACGGATTAGTAATGTTCGCTTCTCACCAAAGTGAGAACAAGAACATCGGGCTACAACTATTAAACAAAACGTTTCCACAAGTGACGGAGTCGGTAATTGGGGTAAGAAATGAGGTTTTTAGATTATTACGGGACTGTTGGACATTACGTAACCCTCGTCCCTTTGACGACGTTACAACACGCTGTCTTATCAACGGCCATAACGGTTATGTTGCACAAGACCAAGGATGGGAAGTAGTCCTAGTAAAACCAGAATGCATGACTTGTTTCTGGACGTATGAATTACGTGTCTTTATTGCCTTTGCTAAACGACTTGTGTACTAGCTAGAATTATCTTCACAACTATCTTGTATCAAAGTTATTGTGTGCTATATTTCATGCTTTATGTAAAATAAGCGGTATTGTAAGTTTGTAAAATATTGTATAAAAGTTTGAACGCGAAATATTATTATAATCAGTTTTTCATATAGAATTGTAGTAGTTGAATTGTATATTAGCTACTAAGTATGAACTTAACGGGTAGGTACTACCCGAATTTAAACTTATAAAACGCTAATATGAAGAAAAAGCTTTTATAAATGAGTTCATATTATGCTACGAAATACTATTAACTACTCTTAATATTCTGTATGATTAACTTGTTCCATTTAACTATTTTGAAGGAAATGGCACCGACTACTCGACACACCGTGAATATGAATGAAGAGGAATTCCGTACTTTTCTAGCTTCAAACATAGCCGCAGTACAGGCTGCGCTACATACCAACAATAACCTTGGATCTAGCAGTACAGGAAATCGTGTAGGATGCACCTACAAAGAATTCACTGCCTGCAAACCTTTGGAATTTGATGGAACCGAAGGACCGATCGGATTGAAACGGTGGACCGAGAAGGTCGAATCGGTGTTTGCCATAAGTAAGTGTACTGAAGAGGACAAAGTAAAGTACGCTACGCATACCTTCACAGGTTCTGCGTTAACATGGTGGAATACCTATCTAGAGCAAGTGGGACAAGACGATGCGTACGCACTACCGTGGTCAGCATTCAAGCACTTGATGAACGAGAAGTACCGTCCCAGAACCGAGGTCAATAAGCTCAAGACAGAACTTAGAGGGTTACGAACCCAAGGATTTGATATTACCACGTACGAAAGACGATTCACAGAATTGTGCCTATTGTGTCCGGGAGCATTCGAAGATGAGGAAGAGAAGATCGACGCGTTTGTGAAAGGATTACCGGAAAGAATCCAAGAAGATATAAGTTCACACGAGCCCGCCTCCATACAACATGCATGTAGAATGGCTCACAAACTCGTGAACTAAATTGAAGAAAGAATTAAAGAACAGACTGCTGAAGAGGCCAATGTGAAGCAAGTTAAAAGAAAGTGGGAGGAAAACGGTGATAAGAATCACCAATACAACAAAAACAACAATTACAACAATAATCGCAACAATTATCCCAACAATCGCAACATCAATCGCAACTACAACAAACGGCCCAATAACAACAAAAACAACAACAACAACAGCAACTATAACAATCATCCTAACAACAATAATAACCGCAACAACAACAACAATCAGAAGAAGCTATGCCAAAGGTGTGAAAAGAATCACTCGGGGTTCTGCACCAAATTTTGCAACAAGTGTAAAAGAAATGGTCATAGCGCGGCGAAGTGTGAGGTCTACGGACCAGGGGTTAATAGAACGAAAGGAACAAATGGTGTCGGAATGAGTAATGGCGGAGCAAGTAGTGTCGGAGCAAGTTATGCCAATGTAGTTTGTTATAAATGTGGAAAACCGGGCCACATTATTAGAAATTGCCCGAACCAGGAGAACACGAATGGACAAGGCCGTGGAAGAGTTTTCAATATTAATGCGGCAGAGGCACAGGAAGACCCGGAGCTTGTTACGGGTACGTTTCTTATTGACAATAAATCTGCTTACGTTTTATTTGATTCGGGTGCGGATAGAAGCTATATGAGTAGAGATTTTTGTGCTAAATTAAGTTGTCCATTGACGCCTTTGGATAGTAAATTTTTACTCGAATTAGCAAATGGTAAATTAATTTCAGCAGATAATATATGTCGGAATCGAGAAATTAAACTGGTTAGCGAAACATTTAAGATTGATTTGATACCAGTAGAGTTAGGGAGTTTTGATGTGATAATCGGTATGGACTGGTTGAAAGAAGTGAAAGCGGAGATCGTTTGTTACAAAAATGCAATTCGCATTATACGAGAAAAAGGAAAACCCTTAATGGTGTACGGAGAAAAGGGCAACACGAAGCTACATCTTATTAGTAATTTGAAAGCACAAAAACTAATAAGAAAAGGTTGCTATGCTATTCTAGCACACGTCGAGAAAGTACAAACTGAAGAAAAGAGCATCAATGATGTTCCCGTCGCAAAAGAATTTCCTGATGTATTTCCGAAAGAATTACCGGGATTACCCCCACATCGATCCGTTGAATTTCAAATAGATCTTGTACCAGGAGCTGCACCAATAGCTCGTGCTCCTTACAGACTCGCACCCAGCGAGATGAAAGAACTGCAAAGCCAATTACAAGAACTTTTAGAGCGTGGTTTCATTCGACCAAGCACATCACCGTGGGGAGCTCCTGTTTTGTTTGTCAAGAAGAAAGATGGTACATTCAGGTTGTGTATCGACTACCGAGAGTTGAACAAACTTACCATCAAGAACCGCTACCTACTACCGAGAATCGATGACTTATTTGATCAACTACAAGGCTCGTCTGTTTATTCAAAGATTGACTTACGTTCCGGGTATCATCAAATGCGGGTGAAAGAAGATGATATTCCAAAGACTGCTTTCAGAACACGTTACGGTCATTACGAGTTTATGGTCATGCCGTTTGGTTTAACTAATGCACCAGCTGTGTTCATGGACCTTATGAACCGAGTGTGTGGACCATACCTTGACAAGTTTGTCATTGTTTTCATTGATGACATACTTATTTACTCAAAGAATGACCAAGAACATGGTGAACATTTGAGAAAGGTGTTAGAAGTATTGAGGAAGGAAGAATTGTACGCTAAGTTTTCAAAGTGTGCATTTTGGTTGGAAAAAGTTCAATTCCTCGATCACATAGTGAACAAAGAAGGTATTAAGGTGGATCCGGCAAAGATAGAAACTGTTGAAAAGTGGGAAACCCCGAAAACTCCGAAACACATACGCCAGTTTTTAGGACTAGCTGGTTACTACAGAAGGTTCATCCAAGACTTTTCCAGAATAGCAAAACCCTTGACTGCATTAACGCATAAAGGGAAGAAATTTGAATGGAATGATGAACAAGAGAAAGCGTTTCAGTTATTGAAGAAAAAGCTAACTACGGCACCTATATTGTCATTGCCTGAAGGGAATGATGATTTTGTGATTTATTGTGATGCATCAAAGCAAGGTCTCGGTTGTGTATTAATGCAACGAACGAAGGTGATTGCTTATGCGTCTAGACAATTGAAGATTCACGAACAAAATTATACGACGCATGATTTGGAATTAGGCGCGGTTGTTTTTGCATTAAAGACTTGGAGGCACTACTTATATGGGGTCAAAAGTATTATATATACCGACCACAAAAGTCTTCAACACATATTTAATCAGAAACAACTGAATATGAGGCAGCGTAGGTGGATTGAATTATTGAATGATTACGACTTTGAGATTCGTTACCACCCGGGGAAGGCAAATGTGGTAGCCGATGCCTTGAGCAGGAAGGACAGAGAACCCATTCGAGTAAAATCTATGAATATAATGATTCATAATAACATTACTACTCAAATAAAGGAGGCGCAACAAGGAGTTTTAAAAGAGGGAAATTTAAAGGATGAAATACCCAAAGGATCGGAGAAGCATCTTAATATTCGGGAAGACGGAACCCGGTATAGGGCTGAAAGGATTTGGGTACCAAAATTTGGAGATATGAGAGAAATGGTACTTAGAGAAGCTCATAAAACCAGATACTCAATACATCCTGGAACGGGGAAGATGTACAAGGATCTCAAGAAATATTTTTGGTGGCCGGGTATGAAAGCCGATGTTGCTAAATACGTAGGAGAATGTTTGACGTGTTCTAAGGTCAAAGCTGAGCATCAGAAACCATCAGGTCTACTTCAACAACCCGAAATCCCGGAATGGAAATGGGAAAACATTACAATGGATTTCATCACTAAATTGCCAAGGACTGCAAGTGGTTTTGATACTATTTGGGTAATAGTTGATCGCCTCACCAAATCAGCACACTTCCTACCAATAAGAGAAGATGACAAGATGGAGAAGTTAGCACGACTGTATTTGAAGGAAGTCGTCTCCAGACATGGAATACCAATCTCTATTATCTCTGATAGGGATGGCAGATTTATTTCAAGATTCTGGCAGACATTACAGCAAGCATTAGGAACTCGTCTAGACATGAGTACTGCCTATCATCCACAAACTGATGGGCAGAGTGAAAGGACGATACAAATGCTTGAAGACATGCTACGAGCATGTGTTATTGATTTCAAAAACAGTTGGGATCGACATCTACCGTTAGCAGAATTTTCCTACAACAACAGCTACCATTCAAGCATTGAGATGGCGCCGTTTGAAGCACTTTATGGTAGAAAGTGCAGGTCTCTGATTTGTTGGAGTGAAGTGGGGGATAGACAGATTACGGGTCCGGAGATTATACAAGAAACTACCGAGAAGATCATCCAAATTCAACAACGGTTGAAAACCGCCCAAAGTCGACAAAAGAGCTACGCTGACATTAAAAGAAAAGATATAGAATTTGAAATTGGAGAGATGGTCATGCTTAAAGTTGCACCTTGGAAAGGCGTTGTTCGATTTGGTAAACGAGGGAAATTAAATCCAAGGTATATTGGACCATTCAAGATTATTGATCGTGTCGGACCAGTAGCTTACCGACTTGAGTTACCTCAACAACTCGCGGCTGTACATAACACTTTCCACGTCTCGAATTTGAAGAAATGTTTTGCTAAAGAAGATCTCACTATTCCGTTAAATGAAATCCAAATCAACGAAAAACTTCAATTCATCGAAGAACCCGTCGAAATAATGGATCGTGAGGTTAAAAGACTTAAGCAAAACAAGATACCAATTGTTAAGGTTCGATAGAATGCTCGTAGAGGACCCGAGTTCACCTGGGAGCGTGAAGATCAGATGAAGAAGAAATACCCGCATCTTTTTCCAGAAGATTCGTCAACACCTTCAACAGCTTAAAATTTCGGGACGAAATTTATTTAACGGGTAGGTACTGTAGTGACCCGAACTTTTCCATGTTAATATAAATTAATTAAGATTGATATTTACATGATTAAATGTTTCCAACATGTTAAGCAATCAAACTTGTTAAGACTTGATTAATTGAAATATGTTTCATATAGACAATTGACCACCCAAGTTGACCGGTGATTCACGAACGTTAAAACTTATAAAAACTATACGATGACATATATATGGTTATATATATAGTTAACATGTTTTTATTATAAGTATGTATCTCATTAGGTATTTTAACAATGAGTTATATACATAAAAATGAGATTATTAATTTAAGAAACTCGAAAACGATATATATAACGATTATCGTTATAACAACGTCTTACTAGGTACATATGAATCATATTAAGATATTGATACACTTGGTTAATTATGTTAAATGATAAGTAAATATATTATTAAGTGTGTTAACAATGAAATACATATGTAAAAATAAGGCTACTAACTTAATGATTTCGAAACGAGACATATATGTAACGATTATCGTTGTAACGACATTTAACTGTATATACATCATACTAAGATATATTATATATCATAATATCATGATAATATAATAATTGAACATCTCATTTGTTATAATAAATAATGGGTTAACAACATTCAACAAGATCGTTAACCTAAAGGTTTCAAAACAACATTTACATGTAACGACTAACGATGAC
Organism: Rutidosis leptorrhynchoides; assembly: GCF_046630445.1. Lineage (NCBI taxonomy): Eukaryota > Viridiplantae > Streptophyta > Magnoliopsida > Asterales > Asteraceae > Rutidosis > Rutidosis leptorrhynchoides. The sequence continues at coordinate 341,043,955 of NC_092342.1, read as the reverse complement.
TTAACGACTCAGTTAAAATGTATATACATGTAGTGTTTTAATATGTATTCATACACTTTTGAAAGACTTCAAGACACTTATCAAAATACTTCTACTTAACAAAAATGCTTACAATTACATCCTCGTTCAGTTTCATCAACAATTCTACTCGTATGCACCCGTATTCGTACTCGTACAATACACAGCTTTTAGATGTATGTACTATTGGTATATACACTCCAATGATCAGCTCTTAGCAGCCCATGTGAGTCATCTAACACATGTGGGAACCATCATTTGGCAACTAGCATGAAATATCTCATAAAATTACAAAAATATGAGTAATCATTCATGACTTATTTACATGAAAACAAAATTACATATCCTTTATATCTAATCCATACACCAACGACCAAAAACACCTAAAAACAATTTCATTCTTCAATTTTCTTCATCTAATTGATCTCTCTCAAGTTCTATCTTCAAGTTCTAAGTGTTCTTCATAAATTCCAAAAGTTCTAGTTTCATAAAATCAAGAATACTTTCAAGTTTGCTAGCTCACTTCCAATCTTGTAAGGTGATCATCCAACCTCAAGAAATCTTTGTTTCTTACAGTAGGTTATCATTCTAATACAAGGTAATAATCATATTCAAACTTTGGTTCAATTTCTATAACTATAACAATCTTATTTCAAGTGATGATCTTACTTGAACTTGTTTTCGTGTCATGATTCTGCTTCAAGAACTTCGAGCCATCCAAGGATCCATTGAAGCTAGATCCATTTTTCTCTTTTCCAGTAGGTTTATCCAAGGAACTTAAGGTAGTAATGATGTTCATAACATCATTCGATTCATACATATAAAGCTATCTTATTCGAAGGTTTAAACTTGTAATCACTAGAACATAGTTTAGTTAATTCTAAACTTGTTCGCAAACAAAAGTTAATCCTTCTAACTTGACTTTTAAAATCAACTAAACACATGTTCTATATCTATATGATATGCTAACTTAATGATTTAAAACCTGGAAACACGAAAAACACCGTAAAACCGGATTTACGCCGTCGTAGTAACACCGCGGGCTGTTTTGGGTTAGTTAATTAAAAACTATGATAAACTTTGATTTTAAAGTTGTTATTCTGAGAAAATGATTTTTATTATGAACATGAAACTATATCCAAAAATTATGATTAAACTCAAAGTGGAAGTATGTTTTCTAAAATGGTCATCTAGACGTCGTTCTTTCGACTGAAATGACTACCTTTACAAAAATGACTTGTAACTTATTTTTCCGACTATAAACCTATACTTTTCTGTTTAGATTCATAAAATAGAGTTCAATATGAAACCATAGCAATTTGATTCACTCAAAACGGATTTAAAATGAAGAAGTTATGGGTAAAACAAGATTGGATAATTTTTCTCATTTTAGCTACGTGAAAATTGGTAACAAATCTATTCCAACCATAACTTAATCAACTTGTATTGTATATTATGTAATCTTGAGATACCATAGACACGTATACAATGTTTTGACCTATCATGTCGACACATCTATATATATTTCGGAACAACCATAGACACTCTATATGTGAATGTTGGAGTTAGCTATACAGGGTTGAGGTTGATTCCAAAATATATATAGTTTGAGTTGTGATCAATACTGAGATACGTATACACTGGGTCGTGGATTGATTCAAGATAATATTTATCGATTTATTTCTGTACATCTAACTGTGGACAACTAGTTGTAGGTTACTAACGAGGACAGCTGACTTAATAAACTTAAAACATCAAAATATATTAAAAGTGTTGTAAATATATTTTGAACATACTTTGATATATATGTATATATTGTTATAGGTTCGTGAATCAACCAGTGGCCAAGTCTTACTTCCCGACGAAGTAAAAATCTGTGAAAGTGAGTTATAGTCCCACTTTTATAATCTAATATTTTTGGGATGAGAATACATGCAGGTTTTATAAATGATTTACAAAATAGACACAAGTACGTGAAACTACATTCTATGGTTGAATTATCGAAATCGAATATGCCCTTTTTATTAAGTCTGGTAATCTAAGAATTAGGGAACAGACACCCTAATTGACGCGAATCCTAAAGATAGATCTATTGGGCCTAACAAACCCCATCCAAAGTACCGGATGCTTTAGTACTTCGAAATTTATATCATATCCGAAGGGTGTCCCGGAATGATGGGGATATTCTTATATATGCATCTTGTTAATGTCGGTTACCAGGTGTTCACCATATGAATGATTTTTATCTCTATGTATGGGATGTGTATTGAAATATGAAATCTTGTGGTCTATTGTTACGATTTAATATATATAGGTTAAACCTATAACTCACCAACATTTTTGTTGACGTTTAAAGCATGTTTATTCTCAGGTGAATATTAAGAGCTTCCGCTGTCGCATACTTAAATAAGGACGAGATTTGGAGTCCATGCTTGTATGATATTGTGTAAAAACTGCATTCAAGAAACTTATTTTGTTGTAACATATTTGTATTGTAAACCATTATGTAATGGTCGTGTGTAAACAGGATATTTTAGATTATCATCATTTGATAATCTACTTAAAGCTTTTTAAACCTTTATTGATGAAATAAAGGTTATGGTTTGTTTTAAAATGAATGCAGTCTTTCAAAAACGTCTCATATAGAGGTCAAAACCTCGCAACGAAATCAATTAATATGGAACGTTTTTAATCAATAAGAACGGGACATTTCATCTACCGTCTGCCTCAGCTTAAAATTTTGGGGACGAAATTTTCTTTAACGGGTGGGTAATGTAACGACCTGACTTTTTCGACTTATATTTTTGTGCTTATTACTTTTACGAAACTGCGTATTTGTGCGTACTGAGTTATATTATATTATGGGATCATTATTCATGTTGATTACTTTCGTTTACATTTTAAAACGTGTTATTATGTACGTAGTTACTTAACTTGATCATCGAATGCTTTTATGACCGTTGGTGTCACTGGACGTTTAGAACGAGCTATGTACCCTGTACACGATTAATTTTGGTCATAATTGGAATATTATGACTACGTGAAACTAATTGTTATTTTATGATGACAATTACTTGGCTTATTGGTTGCTTAATTACGCTTAGTAATTTACTAATACACACTAGTTAGTCTTGTTGGACTTTCTACCTTATTGGACTTAAGCCCACCCTACTTTAGTTTTAAGTTAGCCCAATTTTAAATGGATTATGACCCATTAAAATGTAAGACAAAAACCCATTAATATGTGTGACAACCCGGAAATTTCCGACCAAATTTAAACTTTATCTTTATATTATTCCGACACGATAAGCAAAGTTTGTTAAGTTGAATTTCAAAAAATCTTAAACTGTGTTCATACATTCATTTAACCTCGACCAAATTCCAACGATTCACGAACCATTATATGAACAGTTATGATTATATATGTATCCGTGTATATATATTATAACTTGAAAACATTAACAAAGTATTAGATGTATAATACTTTACATGAACGTATTTGTTTCAAAATATATTTAATATGGTTATCGAAATTAGAAAATAATATCAAATGATTGATTTATCAGATTTATTGTACAATTACGAATCTCTGTAAAAGGTCCACTTTGATTTAAGAAACCTTTCCTTTTAGCGGTATTTGGAATATTTGGTAAAGTGATTTACATATAAGAACAAATGTGTCAATTGACGAACGTTAGACAAAAGTTAGTGGAGAATTGGATTTCATAATATTCAACTGACCTATTTTCAAATGTGAGTAAACGATTTCAATAACTGAATTATTATTATTATTATTATAATCTATTATTTTATAAGGATAAATTGATTTTATAAAATTAGAAGAATTTAAGCTTTATATTATATATATATATATATATATATATATATATATATATATATATATATATATATATATATATATATATATATATATATATATATATAGCATTTCAAGAACGTAAACGTAATACAACATAGTAAATTTTATTATGATTATATATAATAATCTTTAGAATATGATTATTTTGGAAAAACTAAAAATCTTATTATTAGATAAATATTTCAAACATATATATTATGTATAAACTTATAATTCGAAATGAAATATATATATATATATATATATATATATATATATATATATATATATATATATATATATATATATATATATATATATATTAATTTACTCATAAAACGTTTCAATTTAAAATAATACATTTTGGTAAACAATGGGACGTTGATTTATAGAAGCAAATGACCACAACACTCGAATGATTAGGTTACACTTTGAGTGGGTTAGTTTTTCATTGAATTAAGTATTATTATTTATAAAGGTACTCGTCACGAAACGTAAAGTATTGATTTTCTCAGCGTACGAAACTTCGTTCGAAAAACCGAAAGCGGGACATGAGTCGAGTGACAACGTACAATTCATCGGTGCTAAAATTACAAATCAACTATGCACGAGAATATAATATAATATTTAATTAATTCTAAAGATTAAATATATTATATATTAAATAATATATATATACATATATATATATATACATATATATATATATATACATATATATATATATATACATATATATACATATATATATATATATATATATATATATATATATATATATATATATATATAACATATGTTACAAAGAAAACCGTCGGCAGCTTTGTATTCGTGATTTATGAGCTGGATTCCTACATCATGCGATTGCATGATTTAAACCAATAGACTCCATGCGATCGCATGGAATCAAAATGTTGAACACATCTATAAATCGAACGGGTTATTCACTGGTACACACACACATATATCACCGATATATTACTCCCTCTGTTCTTATTATTATTATTATTATTATTTATATTATTATTTATATTATTATTATTATTATTATTATTATTATTATTATTATTATTATTATTATTATTATTATTATTATTATTATTATTATTATTATTATTATTATTATTAGTCATATGATTATTATTAGTAGTATTAGGAGTAATTAGTATTATTATTATTATACATAAAATACTACGACGAGGTTATGAGCTAGTTATTTCAAACAGGTTTTTCGAGTGGGATAGGGCTAAGGAAATTATGGGTTATAGCTATGGACATGATGGGTAATGTTCGGGGGTATGCTCATGAGGTCGATCTAGTGTTTATCATCTTCGTTGCGTCTACGTACTTTCCTGCAATATTGAATCTCAATACTGATACGTGAGCACTCATAACTTAACTTTTATATATTAATAGTGTATCCCTGACTAGTGCTCGAGTATATAGGATTATGCATGCCTGTACATTTAATATTGTCGTTAAGTAGTTGACGATAGATTATGAATTAGTTACATATGCAGTTGAGATAAGGTATATGATATGCATGTCGTTGGAAAGCTAGCGAAAAATTAAGAACTTTTCATTTAGATATCGAATGGTTTCGGTGAACGGATTAGAAGTTATAGTCAATTGAATTTTTGTAATATTATTAAAAATGATTATTATTATCGTCGTTATTAGCATCGTTATAATTATTATCTAATTATTATTATTATTATCATTATCGTTATTAATAAAAGGTATTACCATTAAAAATTGTTATTTTTATTATTATTACTATTGTTATTATCGTTAAGGTTATAATTAGTATTATTATTATTATTATTATCATTAAAATAGTTATTAGTATTATCATTAATATTATCATAATATTTATTATTATTAGTATTATTGTAACTAAAACTAATATTAGTAACATATAAATATTATGATTACTATTATTATCATTATTATGAACGCGATATAAAAGATGACTAAAAGCTATTAACAAATTGATTAGGAAATAATGAGTATAAGTATCATGATAAAAATTAAATATTGAAAGATATTGATTTAGATAAAAATATCATTTTCATTATTATTTTTATTATTATTATTATTAAAAGTATTAATAAAATATTGTTAATATAAAATATCATTATCATTTTAATAAAAATTATCATTTTATCATAATATCAATTTTTAGTAAATATAAATATTGTTATTATTATTAGTAGAACAATAATAATTATTATTATTACAAAATAATACAACTTTTACTTATTATTGTTATTATCGATATTATTTTATCAAATAAATGCGTGATACAAAGATATTTTACTACACATAATATAATTACATTGATAATATCTATCGTTATATTTTTATGATATTAAATGAACTTTATAAATTTTATTACTTAAGATATATAAAAGTATATTTTTATTGTATAAATTTTAATATAAAATTTTATTTATTAATAAATGATTTATATTATTTACATTAATAAAATTTGCTAAATATATTTAAATATATAAAACGACTATATTTAAGAAATATAATAATCATGTATAGATCTTGGAAGTCATTCTGGATCAAGTTGACTTTTGTTGACTTTTGCATATTAGTCTCGAGTATTAGGATTGTGATACACTACGACTTGACCTAAATTGTTAAACAAATATTGACCAACATATAAATATATATATATATACTTAATATAGGTTCGTGAATCCGAGGTCAACTTTGTACTTGTTCAACGACGTCATATGTATTTTTACTACAAAATACAGTATTGTGAGTTTCATTACTCCTTTTTTAAATGCTTTTGCAATATATATTTTTGGGACTGAGAATACATGCGCTTTTATAAGTGTTTGACGAAATAGACACAAGTAATTGAAACTACATTCTATGGTTGAATGATCGAAGCCGAATATGCCCCCTTTTGCTTGGTAACCTAAGAATTAGTAAACCAGTCTACTAATTGACGCGAATCCTAAAGATAGATCTATTGAGCCCAACAAACCCCATCCATTGTAGCGGATGCTTTAGTACTTCAAAATTTATATCATGTCCGATGGATGTCCCGGAATGATGGGGATATTCTTATATGCATCTTGTTAATGTCGGTTACCAGGTGTTCAATCCATATGAATGATTTTTGAATGCATGCTATCTATGAGAAATGGAAATGAAATTCTTGTGGTCTATTAAAAAGATGGAAATTAATGATTATGATAAACTAATGAACTCACCAACCTTTTGGTTGACACTTTTAAGCATGTTTATTCTCAGGTATGAAAGAAATCTTCCGCTGTGCATTTGCTCATTTTAAGGATATTGCTTAGAGTCATTCATGGCATATTTCGAAAGACGTTGCATTCGAGTAATTGAATTCATCAAGATTATTATTAAGTCAATTATAGTTGAATAGTGGATGTTATGAAATGGTATGCAGGCCTGTCAATGTTGGATGTAAAGAAAGTTTATCTTTTACAAACGGATGCAATGTTTGTAAAATGTATCATATAGAGGTCGAATACCTTGTGATGTAATCAACTATTGTGAATCGTTTATAATGTATATGAACGTGTCCTTTCAATATGAGCCAACATACTAGCATTTTTGTTAACCATTACCATACATGTTGCATGGGATCCCAATAATAAGCACCACCTTTCGACCACCACTAAGCAAAAAAGCAAAAAGGTGTCCCCTTGTCCCCTCCCCATGCCCACGGCCAAACACCTTCACCACCACTATAAATACCAAGCTCATTTCTCCCATTTCACACTTGATCTCATTCACATTTTACACACACTTGCTCTCTAATTCTCTCTCTAGTCTTTCTCACACTAAAAATTGTAAGTTTAAATTTTCTTCTTCTTCTTCTTCTTCTTCTTCTTCTTCTCTTCTTCTACACGACATCATCATCATTAAAGGATCAAGCTTTTTAGCTTCTTGATCTTGATATATCTTGAAGATTCAAACTTTGATTTGAATCCTTCAAGAACATGAAAGATTCAAGCTTTCTAGCTTTGAATCTTCATTACTTTGTTTGATCTAAGTTTTCTAGCTTATGATTCCTTTATTTTGTTAAAAAGATCAAAACTTGTGTTTATGATCTTCATGAAACTTGAAGATCTAGCCTTTCGCTTTAAGGAACTTCAAGAACATTAAAGATCCAAGCTTTCTAGCTTAGGGTTTCATTATTTTGTTTAAGATCTAAGCTTTTTAGCTTATGGTCTCATTACTTTTACTAGATCTTAGCTTTCTAGCTTATGGTCTCATTAATCTTGTAAAAAGATCCAAGCTTTCTAGCTTAGGGTTTCTTAATACTAGAAGATCTAAGCTAATATTGTAGATCTCACTTACTTAGAACCTTTTTATGATTTTTATGATGATAAAAATCAAGCCTTCATCATCTCATAAGATGAAGATGCGTAAACTTGTGTAAAAAGGACAAAGGTTGAAGCTTTATTGTATTTATGCAATAAAGAGACAACCTTGATGTTCAAAACTTGTAGAATGTTAGCTTTTACTCTTAGTTGTGTGTTGATGGTTGAAACTTGGTCAAAGTGATGCTAAAACATCAAAGAGTTGTACACTTGAAGTTTACACACATCAAGGATGAGAACCGTGATGAGCATCAAGCACCAAGAAACCCACTGGAGCACTTGTTACTGTTTTTCAGGCTCTGATCAGACTCCTAGGACTTCTGGAAAATTGATTTTCAGATAGTTCTGTTCGAGTAGGTGACTTTTCGTTCAAGACTCGCCTAAATCCGATATACGGTTTATGATTTATAGCCTTCCGAAAATCACTACGCCTTTGTAACGACGTGCTAAAATTATGACCTACTCGTGCTTGAACCGTCGCCACGGTCAAACGACATCGAGTTAGGATCTGAAAATTAAACAGCGGTACAAGGACTCACATACGGAGCCTTGGCAACTGACGACGCGTCTTTTCGGTTTGTATAGAGGTCGTAGCAGCTGTCCGAAGTCAGCCTTTGTTTCGATCTCTATTCTTGTTGAAAACTTACTTTATCTTTTACGAATGATGATGATGATGATGATACTTACGACTTAACATATTCACTTTTAAACTTTTGGGGACAATATACTGACCTATTAACCTTTGACTTAGGTTGAGGACCTTTCGGACCGACTTACTGTAAAGACCCGTCCTTATCCACCTGGACGAAGTCATCAACATTTGGTCCCATTGCGATGATCGACTCCAAGTAATGTCCTTAAATTGAGCAAATGCACAGCGGAAGACTTAATTCATACCTGAGAATAAACATGCTTAAAAGTGTCAACCAAAAGGTTGGTGAGTTCATAGGTTTATCATAACAATCATTTCAATATGTTAATAGACCACAAGATTTCCATTTACATAAACAATTTAAATAAAATATTCTAAGTGGTTGAGCACTTGGTAACCATACTTAACATTTAATCAACGTCGGTTATTCCCTTTATTATGAAATCTCACTACACCGTACCAAGTGTAGTCACCAAAACGAAGTACTGTGCAACCGTTGAATACTGGTCGTCCAGTCCAGTTGGGGTTGTCAGGCCCGATAGATCTATCAACAGGATTCGCGTTTACAATACCCATGTAAATAGTAGTTACCAAGCTACAGGGAAATATGCCAGTGGTACAACTCAACGTAGAATATATTTTTAAGTACTTGTGTCTATTTTGTAAACATTTATAAAAGCAGCGCATGTATTCTCAGCCCAAAAATATATATTGCAAAAGCAATTAAAAAGGGAGCAAATGAAACTCACATATTGTATTTTATAGTAAAAATACATATGATGACATTTAGCAAGTGTAGGGTTGGCCTCGGATTCACGAACCTATATTATTTATATATACATTAACACATATAATGAACTTCAAATAATTCCATCTATTAATTATATAGTATTTATATATATTTAGTGTTGTAGTATTTATATAATTTGTAATAAATCCTAATATATATTTTATTTATATTTTATATCTTATGTTATATATGTATCTATTTTGTATATATTTATAATAAAAATGTTATAATATATAATTATAGTTAATATTAATATAATTATAGTATAAGTATATTTTTATATACAAAATATTTATTTGTTGTAATAATATAATTATAATAATGATAATGAAATTTTAAATAAAAATAGTTTTTAACTAATGAAAATTTTAATAATAAAGATACTTTTGATATTACTAATAATTTTAATGAAAATAAAAATGTAAATTTTAGTAAAAATGATAATTTCAAAAATAATGGTTCTTTAGATAAAAGTAATAAACTAATAAAACTACCTTTAAGAGTACTTCCAAAAATGAATGCCCAAATCCGGGTTTGAACCCGCGACGTCCCGCTAACCCGATAACATCCTTAACCATATTTACTATTATCGTTATTTCATATATCATTAACGAATCAATCATCCTCACTTCCTAATTCTAACCATCGTCATTATTTAACACTCGTTACTTAATCATCATCTTTATCTAATCTATCTTGCCCTCATCATCGATTACATACATCATCCATATATCACCTTTCATGTATTATCAACATCATCATTAGCATAACCTAATTATCATCTAATCATTCCATCAGTCACGACCATAATACCATTGACAACCACCACCATGACATCATAATCAAATCATCATCCTCATTATCATCTTAACATAATCATCATGATTATGTATCATAACCCATCATCATGCTTTATCTCGGCTTAATACTACAACCATGTACCGAGCCCAATAAAATAATCTGGTTTTTGACCCAAATGAAATTAATGAATCTCGGCCCCATAATGAATTAGAACTTGGCCCAACAAATTATTTAGTTATACGGCTCCACCATAATTAATTCAAACCGTGGTATTAAATTAAGCAATTTCGATTCTTTTTCTTATTATAAATCACAAGTAGCAAACATCCTTTTTTTTTTCAAGATAAGTAGGGAATGTCTTCCACTCCAAATAAGAAAAGTGGAATACTTTTTTTTTTAAATCGGCCATATTGGTCTCTTATTACTCCCACAGCCACTCGATTTTTAAAGTTGGGTTATTATCAAATAAAGTGTGGGGTTGCAGTAGAAACAATAGTCGAGCAATAACAGTGACTGAACAAGAATAGAAGAAACAACAGTAAACTAAGAGGTGGCGGGTTTGTTGGGTTTAGACCTTCGATCAACAAAACAAAAGGGTGCAACAGCAACATTCAAATGGGTTTTGATTTGGATTGAACCATACCCGAAACAGAAATGGATACTGCAGTAGCAGCTGACCAGTCATCCAATCGAGCTGAACAGGAATAGTAACAGAAGAGTACGGCTGCAGTAGTATCATTTGTTGGGTGGTGTGGTTGGGTTTGTTTTTGGACATAAATATAAACGAAAACAAGAATGGTGTTGGTTAGAAGGTGGCGGGAAGGTTATAATGATAAAGGTAATCGTAGGTTTGAGGTGGTGAGCATGGCGAATTGGTTGCAAGTCTATGGTTGTGGTGGTGGATATTGGGTGTGTTAGTGACGGCCGATGGTGGTTGTCTGTTTCTTAATCAATATCGAAGAGGGAGAGATGGATAGGAGAGAGAGGATTGGTTATCGATGGTGGCTAACAGTGGTGGTGGTACACGATGGTCTTCAACAGAAACGCTAGAGGTATTTGTTGGTGTTAGAGGGTGGTGGTGACCGGTTAATGATAGTGGTGATGATAAACGAAGGCGGTGATAGCGGTTGTAGTCATGAAGAATTAGAGAGTGAAAGTGGGTTTGGTTGTTTTGGACAAACCATGAACAACTAGTTGGTTCATGATGGTGGTTGATGTCCTCGGTTCAAAAACCAAAACATGACTAGCAACACCAGTTTATAACTTCACAATAGGTTTGAGAGTTTTGGTTTCAATCGAAGATGAAGAAGAGTAATCTATGGTTTTTGATGGTGCTCTCTTAACTCGATTTCTACTGGTAGAGAATTAGATAAAGGTTATCAACATTATTTATAGCTAATTTGCTCAGTTATCATTTGTTTTGTTGTTAGGATATGTCCACCTACAATATTCCATCAGATACAAACAAATGTATAAAAATAAAAGTTGTTATAATTCTCTAACATATTTTGGATTTTCTATTGTACCCGTGATCTTAATATCTATATGTTTATCAATTAAAGAGACAATTTAAACAGCCACGATAGTGATTGAAAAACAAATCATGGATATATCTGTATTTATATCAATTTGAATTAGTTAATCTAACAAAATATTGCTGTATATATATATCTTGTATTTTTTTATAAATATTAGCATGTATATACATACGTATCTGATGTATGTATAGAAAAGTCTTATGGTTTCAAACTCTATGATTTTATTAATTTAGTTTCTAAAAAAAAAAAAAAAAACACATAGTAACATATTATGAAGATTAAGTTTAAATTTGGTCAGAAATTTCCGGGTCGTTACAGTACCCACCCGTTAAAGAAATTTCGTCCCCGAAATTTGAGTGAGGTCGTCATGGCTAACAATAAAATTGTTTTTATAACGAATATGAGTTGATAATTAGAGTTTTATCATTATTGATTAATATAGATAAAACGATTCGATCATGTGAAGCGTACGAGTGAAGCTATCATAAAAGAGTGAAAAATTTTGTCTTAACTTTTGACGTAACCATGGTGGAATTTCGGAATTCAAGGAATTTAAAGAAATCTTCTAATCAGAAAGAAAGTGTAATAGCACGATTTATTAGTAGATTGTCGGAGTTACGGAAGAATAGAAATATCAAGGAAATATTTCCGTGATATGCTTAGAAATTAAGTAGAATGAAAGAGTCATGTAACATGACACATGATGAGGATAAGGTCTGTGAATCATCATCACGTTACATTAGAAATTTATCATGAATTACTGTAATATAACCACGTTGGCCCGGCGTCATTATATTATACTAACTCATGCTTCAATTCCCTACACTTCTCCAAAAATCATCCATAATTTAAACTCAAATTTCATAGAAGGATAGAAACTGAAACAGTTTCTTTTATGAGGTAACATAGATAGCACGAGAAGATAGATAATTTCGGACGAAGATATTTATGACGATATTTTGAAATTTCTAGATCGAAGGATGATGAAGAAAATGTTTCCGCAAGGATTTAAAATAAGTAAGGAACAAGATATTCGTTTAAAGGTTTCAGCAGATACTGAATCATCTGGATTTGTTAAGTACAGGTTTAGTGTTTGTGATTTGTCCACAGTCTCCTTCATAGTTTGCTCAATTCATTTTTCAGTACCAAATTTTCTAGCAAGCGTTCCTAACACTTCCTTCTTCATCACCAACTTTTGGCCCTTAAGACCATCTACTACACGCTGCTTCGTTAGCATTTTCAAAGTTAACGGATCTTGATCATTAGTTATCAAATCAAGGTGTTTTCAGGAGAATTGCATTTTGAGATTATTAAACGCTGATGGTAGTATGGTGGAATATAAAAGGTTCCCCAGTAACAATAAAGAGTACACATATATATCAAAGTTATAATAAGGCTGTTTCGAACGAAAAGTCAAAGTTGTCTTGCTGAAGCTGTGACAAAATTGGCTAATTTGGAAAGGGATTGCAAAGTGATTTTCGGTAGTAACATCGCCAAAGAAGCTAGCGCAGATACGTGTTAAACCTTTACTCAGGTTCCAAGAGTTTTTCAGGTGCATAACTATATGCATAGATCTTTTCTTCCGTAGATGAAGTGCGGTTGGTTCATCTTCTCGATTGAGGTGTTTTCAAGAATCATGAAAGGTTTGAACGCAAATTGTAATCGTCAAGTTACGAATGAGGTTTAAGATGAAAATCAAGTGGAAAACTTGAAGAATTGTTTAGTTTCATATGTTATAATCAATATTTTAATTTATTTTAATTGTCCATTGTTATTAGTCCATAGTCGATAGTTCGCAGTAACAGTCCAATAATTCATATATAGTTATATATATAATATTCGAATTAATTAATACGTGTCGTGACCTGTATACGTCTCAGACTCGATCACAACTCAAACTATATATATTATTGTAGAATCAACCTCAACCCTGTATAGCTAACTCCAACATTACTGCATATAGAGTGTCTATGGTTATTCCAAATAATATATATAGATGCGTCGATATGATATGTCAAAACCTTGTATACGTGTCCCGATATTTAAAGTGCGTAAAATAAATAACAGAAATTAAATGACAATAAATAAAATTGCGATAATTAAATTGCGATAAATAAACTGCGATAAATAAAATGTAATCAGTTAGCTAGGAACAGTTAGCGTGAATTCTTAACAAAATTTCAATTAGTTAATTCGTTTGTTTCTAACAATTTTTTTTTTGTCTAATGTTTTCTTCATTATGCCACTTGTTGGATTCTGAGAAATCAAAATTCAAATATGAAATTGAATGAAAATGGTTATTTTGTGGTGAACAGATTCGTATATTGGTGAATGTAAATAGGATAGTAAATGATCGTTGAATCAGATTCGAAGAATGTACAGTTAACTTATTAATGTGAAATCTTGAATATTCCTCGGGTATTACCTACCCGTTAAAATATTTTCACCATTAACAGTTTGTACAAAAGAATTTTTAATTACAATCTTTATGAAAAGATATATACATATATATTTTCTTCAGATATAATCATGGATTTAATGAGTTAACATAATATTAATCTCATTTGATTTACCGTTAGAACTAGAATGGATAATCTCCAAAACTTTAGAGATTACTTAATCGCCATGTCGAACGGGGATAAATGATGTAGAACATCATGTAGAACGATGATTATGCTTGAGGTACAGAATGAGGTGTTGAGGCATAGATTGTTGATGATACTGGTGCTGTTGCTGATGGTACTGTTGGTACCGGTGATGTTGCTGAAGCTGGTAAATTTTGCACCATATTCTCCAAATTTATTAATCGAGGGTGAAGCTCGTTGACTTCTTCCATTACTCCAAGATGATTGTCGGTCGGAATGAACGGATGAATAAGGTTTAGAATTTTAGATAGAATATAATCGTGGCGAGATATTTGGGAAATGAGTGAGAAAATAGAATCTCGAACAGGTTCGCCGGTAAGTGCTTCAGGTTCACCGCCAAGAGTGCAGGTTGGTGGGTGGAAAGCATCGCCTTCTTCTTGTCTCCATTGGTTAAGTCGACTACGAACCCATCAGATGAATTGGGGATGGCTGATTGGTTGATTCCTTCTGGTGACACTGCTTTCGAAGCCTAGGTGAAACTCCATATCGGAATCCGAGGGACTTGAACTAGTGGTGAGTTCCATTGCGTACGATTGAATAAAGGATTTTTCGATATGAAATGATTTTTGGATATCGGATGATATTCTAATTTCATAGAATACCTATGTATAGTACAGAAGATCCCGTAGATTACGGAGAGATTTAAGGAAACGTGTCAGATAAAGTCTACAGTAACAGATACGCTAAGATATGAATTTATCTGTACACTATCTATCAAATAAGTGCGGGAAGTCGTGTCTAGACTTAGGAATGATAATCAGGAAATTTTCCAGTAGGAATGACAAACAATACTTATAATATGCAGCTAAGTTCGAAGTCCAGACTTGCTAATGCATCCTAACAACTATCAGTTAGACACACTAATGCAAGACCTGGTTCGCTAAGACCACCGCTCTGATACCACCTGTAAAGACCCGTCCTTATCCACCTGGACGAAGTCATCAACATTTGGTCCCATTGCGATGATCGACTCCAAGTAATGTCCTTAAATTGAGCAAATACACATCGGAAGACTTAATTCGTACCTGAGAATAAACATGCTTAAAAGTGTCAACCAAAAGGTTGGTGAGTTCATAGGTTTATCATAACAATCATTTCAATATGTTAAAAGACCACAAGATTTCCATTTACATAAATAATTTAAATAAAATATTCTAAGTGGTTGAGCACTTGGTAACCATACTTAACATTTAATCAACGTCGCATATTCCCTTTATTATGAAATCTCACTACACAGTACCAAGTGTAGTCACCAAAACGAAGTACTGTGCAACCATTGAATACTGGTCGTCCAGTCTGGTTGGGGTTGTCAGGCCCGATAGATCTATCAACAGGATTCGCGTTTACAATACCCATGTAAATAGTAGTTACCAAGCTACAGGAAAATATGCCAGTGGTACAACTCAACGTAGAATATATTTTTAAGTACTTGTGTCTATTTTGTAAACATTTATAAAAGCAGCGCATGTATTCTCAGCCCAAAAATATATATTGCAAAAGCAATTAAAAAGGGAGCAAATGAAACTCACATATTGTATTTTATAGTAAAAATACATATGACGACATTTAGCAAGTGTAGGGTTGGCTTCGGATTCACGAACCTATATTATTTATATATACATTAACACATATAATGAACTTCAAATAATTCCATCTATTACTTATATAGTATTTATATATATTTAGTGTTGTAGTATTTATATAATTTGTAATAAATCCTAATATATATTTTATTTATATTTTATATCTTATGTTATATATGTATCTATTTTGTATATATTTATAATAAAAATGTTATAATATATAATTATAGTTAATATTAATATAATTATAGTATAAGTATATTTTTATATACAAAATATTTATTTGTTGTAATAATATAATTATAATAATGATAATGAAATTTTAAATAAAAATAGTTTTTAACTAATGAAAATTTTAATAATAAAGATACTTTTGATATTACTAATAATTTTAATGAAAATAAAAATGTAAATTTTAGTAAAAATGATAATTTCAAAAATAATGGTTCTTTAGATAAAAGTAATAAACTAATAAAACTACCTTTAAGAGTACTTCCAAAAATGAATGCCCAAATCCGGGTTTGAACCCGCGACGTCCCGCTAACCCGATAACATCCTTAACCATATTTACTATTATCGTTATTTCATATATCATTAACGAATCAATCATCCTCACTTCCTAATTCTAACCATCGTCATTATTTAACACTCGTTACTTAATCATCATCTTTATCTAATCTATCTTGCCCTCATCATCGATTACATACATCATCCATATATCACCTTTCATGTATTATCAACATCATCATTAGCATAACCTAATTATCATCTAATCATTCCATCAGTCACGACCATAATACCATTGACAACCACCACCATGACATCATAATCAAATCATCATCCTCATTATCATCTTAACATCATCATCATGATTATGTATCATAATCCATCATCATGCTTTATCTCGGCTTAATACTACAACCATGTACCGAGCCCAATAAAATATTCCGGTTTTTGACCCAAATGAAATTAATGAATCTCGGCCCCATAATGAATTAGAACTTGGCCCAACAAATTATTTAGTTATACGACTCCACCATAATTAATTCAAACCGTGGTATTAAATTAAGCAATTTCGATTCTTTTTCTTATTATAAATCGCAAGTAGCAAACATCCTTTTTCATCTTTTTTTTTTTTCAAGATAAGTAGGGAATGTCTTCCACTCCAAATAAGAAAAGTGGAATACTTTTTTTTTTAAATCGGCCATATTGGTCTCTTATTACTCCAACAGCCACTCGATTTTTAAAGTTGGGTTATTATCAAATAAAGTGTGGGGTTGCAGTAGAAACAATAGTCGAGCAATAACAGTGACCGAACAAGAATAGAAGAAACAACAGTAAACTAAGAGGTGGCGGGTTTGTTGGGTTTAGACCTTCGATCAACAAAACAAAAGGGAGCAACAGCAACATTCAAATGGGTTTTGATTTGGATTGAACCATACCCGAAACAGAAATGGATACTGCAGTAGTAGCTGACCAGTCATCCAATCGAGCTGAACAGGAATAGTAACAGAAGAGTACGGCTGCAGTAGTATCATTTGTTGGGTGGTGTGGTTGGGTTTGTTTTTAGACATAAATATAAACGAAAACAAGTTTGGTGTTGGTTAGAAGGTGGCGGGAAGGTTATAATGATAAAGGTAATCGTAGGTTTGATTTGGTGAGCATGGTGAATTGGTTGCAAGTCTATGGTTGTGGTGGTGGATATTGGGTATGTTAGTGACGGCCGATGGTGGTTGTCTGTTTCTTAATCAATATCGAAGAGGGAGAGATGGATAGGAGAGAGAGGATTGGTTATCGGTGGTGGCTAACAGTGGTGGTGGTACACGATGGTCTTCAACAGAAACGCTAGAGGTATTTGTTGGTGTTAGAGGGTGGTGGTGACCGGTTAATGATAGTGGTGATGATAAATGAAGGCGGTGATAGCGGTTGTAGTCACGAAGAATTAGAGAGTGAAAGTGGGTTTGGTTGTTTCGGTCGAACCATGAACAACTAGTTGGTTCATGATGGTGGTTGATGTCCTCGGTTCCAAAACCGAAACATGACTAGCAATACCAGTTTATAACTTCACAATAGGTTTGAGAGTTTTGGTTTCAATCGAAGATGAAGAAGAGTAATCTATGGTTTTTGATGGTGCTCTCTTAACTCGATTTCTACTGGTAGAGAATTAGATAAAGGTTATCAACATTATTTATAGCTAATTTGCTCAGTTATCATTTGTTTTGTTGTTAGGATATGTCCACCTACAATATTCCATCAGATACAAACAAATGTATAAAAATAAAAGTTGTTATAATTCTCTAACATATTTTGGATTTGCTATTGTACCCGTGATCCTAATATCTATATGTTTATCAATTAAAGAGACAATTTAAACAGCCACGATAGTGATTGAAAAACAAATCATGGATATATCTGTATTTATATCAATTTGAATTAGTTAATCTAACAAAATATTGCTGTATATATATATCTTGTATTTTTTATAAATATTAGCATGTATATACATACGTATCTGATGTATGTATAGAAAAGTCTTATGGTTTCAAACTCTATGATTTTATTAATTTAGTTTCTAAAAAAAAAAAAAACACACATATTAACATATTATGAAGATTAAGTTTAAATTTGGTCGGAAATTTCCGGGTCGTTACACTTACTACTTGCATACTTTTCATATCGACTTTACCACACATTCACTGTGAGTTATAGCTTCCCTTTTTACTTTACTATTTTTGGGACTGAGAATACATGCGCTTTTTATGTTTTACATACTAGACACGAGTACTTAAACTATATATATGTGTGGGTGACATAACCGCACAAAGATTCCCCTTAGCTCGGTAACGTTTAGTCATTAGTTTATGAACTGGTGAACGTGAATCTTAGGTATGGATCCATAGGGTTTGACATCCCCACTCGGGCTAGTCGCGCTAGCATTCAATGGGTGCTTAATACTTCGTAAACTTACGCACTTGCCAGGTGTACTTTTAGGGGGTGATATTACTTGTTAAGTTAGTTACCGGGTGCCCACGGTTAAGCATATACTTTTCATACTGTTTTGAATACGAAATCTCGTGGTCTACATTACATTACTGATTACAAACAAACTATAGCTCACCAACATTCGTGTTAACTTTTTAAGCATGTATTTCTCAGGTGCTTAAACGTTGTTGCTACCTGATAATGCTAAAAACGAACATATATTTCTTAGAATTATCCTTCAAGAAAGACAAGCTTTTAGTTGCAATTGTTCTAATTTCAAGTGACATTCGTTTAAATAATAAAAGGTGAAGACAAAAGACAGAATCGACGATTTGAAGACGCAAATGACCAAAACGCTAAAAAGTACAAAGTACAATACAAGTGGTTCAATTTATTGATGATCAACGTCTAAAAATGACAAGAGTACAAGCCGTAAAATGCAAAGTACAAGATATAAAATTATACGAAAAGGCGTTCGAAAATCCGGAACCGAGACATGAACCAACTATCAACGTGCGACTCAACGGAGCTAAAATTACAAATCAACTATGCACATAAATATAATATAATATATAATTAATTAATTATGTAAATTATATATATATATATATATATATATATTATATTTATATATTAAATAAATAAACGTCGGCAAGCTAGGAGCCAAAATCTGTGTGAACTGGAATCCAAAGCTCCGCAGTCGCGGAGCTGTGAGGAACAAAAATGCCACAGTCGCGGAGCACACCAGGAGCCGAATCCCCCTATAAAAGGCCATGCAATTCGACGAGTAATTTACACCTTCATCAATCATCAATCTCACTCTCTGTCTATATATTTATATTTATATTTTATAATTATAATTTTAATAATAAGTTAATAATAATAAGGTTATTATAAGGAATGTTTTAAGGTTTTGTAAGTCGAAACTCTGTCCGTGTAACACTATGCGATTAATACTCATTGTAAGTTATGTTCAACCTTTTTAAATTAATGTCTCGTAGCTAAGTTATTATTATGCTTATTTAAGCCGAAGTAATCGTGATGTTGGACTAAATATTTAAGACTGGGTTATTGGGTTTTGAACCATAATTGGGGTTTGAACAAAAGACCGAAACTTGTGAAAATTAGACTATGGGCTATTAATGTGCTTTATATTTAATTAACTAAATGATATCTTGTTAATTTAATATAGAGATTACAACTTGACGTATTTATATATAACCACATACGCTTGACTGGGTACGTTGGGTGGGATATCTTTAAATACTAATAATTGTTTATTTGACCAGACACAGGGATGGATTAATAGTCAATGAACTCATTAAAACAGGGGTGGATTACATTCAAGGGTAATTGGTGTAATTGTTAATAAAGTATTAAAACCTTGGATTGCACGCAGTCGATAACCTGGTGTAATCATTAACAATGTATTAAGACCTTATTACGGTTTAAATCCCCAATTAGTTGGAATATTTGACTTCGGGTATAAGGTTAATTTGGCGAAGACTCTCGCACTTTATAATTATGACCGATGGACTATTATGGACAAAACCAGATGGACATATCGAATAATACAGGACAAAGGACAATTAACCCTTGGTAATAAATTAAAATCAACACGTCAAACATCATGATTACGGAAGTTTAAATAAGCATAATTCCTTTATTTTATATCTCATCGCACTTTTATTTATCGTCATTTTATTTATCTCACTTTAAAGTATTGCACTTTTAATTATCGTACTTTTATTTTATCGCATTTTTATTTATCGTCATTTACTTTACGATTTAAATTAAGTTACATTTATTTTTAATTTTTTTGCATTAGGACTTAAAATCGACAAATCGGTCATTAAACGGTAAAAACCCCCTTTTATAATAATAATAATACTACTTATATATATATATATATATATATATATATATATATATATATATATATATATATATATATATATATATATATATATATATATATATATATATATATATATATATATACATACATATATACAAATATAGTTGTGAAAAATATAGCGTTAAACTCAGCTAGCTCCCTGTGAAACGAACCGGACTTACTAAAAACTACACTACTCTACGATTAGGTACACTGCCTATTGTAGTGACCCGAACTTTTCCATGTTTATATATATTAATTGAGATTGATATTTACATGATTAAATGTTTCCAACATGTTAAGCAATCAAACTTGTTAAGACTTGATTAATTGAAATATGTTTCATATCGACAATTGACCACCCAAGTTGATTGGTGATTCACGAACGTTAAAACTTGTAAAAACTATATGATGACATATATATGGAGATATATATAGTTAACATGATACTATGATAAGTAAACATATCATTAAGTATATTAACAATGAACTACATATGTAAAAACAAGACTACTAACTTAATGATTTTTAAACGAGACATATATGTAACGATTATCGTTGTAAAGACATTTAATGTATATATATCATATTAAGAGATATTCATACATGATAATATCATGATAATATAATAATTTAAAATCTCATTTGATATTATAAACATTGGGTTAACAACATTTAACAAGATCGTTAACCTAAAGGTTTCAAAACAACACTTACATGTAACGACTAACGATGACTTAACGACTCAGTTAAAATGTATATACATGTAGTGTTTTAATATGTATTTATACACTTTTGAAAGACTTCAATACACTTATCAAAATACTTCTACTTAACAAAAATGCTTACAATTACATCCTCGTTCAGTTTCATCAACAATTCTACTCGTATGCACCCGTATTCGTACTCGTATAATACACAGCTTTTAGATGTATGTACTATTGGTATATACACTCCAATGATTAGCTTTTAGCAGCCCATGTGAGTCACCTAACACATGTGGGAACCATCATTTGGCATTTAGCATGAAATATCTCATAAAATTACAAAAATATGAGTAATCATTCATGACTTATTTACATGAAAACAACATTACATATCCTTTATATCTAATCCATACACCAACGACCAAAAATACCTACAAACACCTTCATTCTTCAATTTTCTTCATCTAATTGATCTCTCTCAAGTTCTATCTTCAATTTCTAAGTGTTCTTCATATATTCTACAAGTTCTAGTTACATAAAATCAAGAATACTTTCAAGTTTGCTAGCTCACTTCTAATCTTGTAAGGTGATCATCCAACCTCAAGAAATCTTTGTTTCTTACAGTAGGTTATCATTCTAATACAAGGTAATAATCATATTCAAACTTTGGTTCAATTTCTATAACTATAACAATCTTATTTCAAGTGATGATCTTACTTGAACTTGTTTTCGTGTCATGATTCTGCTTCAAGAACTTCGAGCCATCCAAGGATCCGTTGAAGCTAGATCCATTTTTCTATTTTCCAGTAGGTTTATCCAAGGAACTTAAGGTAGTAATGATGTTCATAACATCATTTGATTCATACATATAAAGCTATCTTATTCGAA
The DNA here is from genome assembly GCF_046630445.1 of Rutidosis leptorrhynchoides. NCBI lineage: Eukaryota > Viridiplantae > Streptophyta > Magnoliopsida > Asterales > Asteraceae > Rutidosis > Rutidosis leptorrhynchoides. The sequence goes on along the minus strand of NC_092342.1, from coordinate 341,021,216 downwards.
GGTTTAAACTTGTAATCACTAGAACATAGTTTAGTTAATTCTAAACTTGTTCGCAAACAAAAGTTAATCCTTCTAACTTGACTTTTAAAATCAACTAAACACATGTTCTATATCTATATGATATGCTAACTTAATGATTTAAAATCTGGAAACACGAAAAACACCGTAAAACCGGATTTACGCCGTCGTAGTAACACCGCGGGCTGTTTTGGGTTAGTTAATTAAAAACTATGATAAACTTTGATTTAAAAGTTGTTATTCTGAGAAAATGATTTTTATTATGAACATGAAACTATATCCAAAAGTTATGGTTAAACTCAAAGTGGAAGTATGTTTTCTAAAATGGTCATCTAGACATCGTTCTTTCGACTGAAATGACTACCTTTACAAAAACGACTTGTAACTTATTTTTCTGACTATAAACCTATACTTTTTATGTTTAGATTCATAAAATAGAGTTCAATATGAAACCATAGCAATTTGATTCACTCAAAACGGATTTAAAATGAAGAAGTTATGGGTAAAACAAGATTGGATAATTTTTCTCATTTTAGCTACGTGAAAATTGGTAACAAATCTATTCCAACCATAACTTAATCAACTTGTATTGTATATTATGTAATCTTGAGATACCATAGACACGTATACAATGTTTCGACCTATCATGTCGACACATCTATATATATTTCGGAACAACCATAGACACTCTATATGTGAATGTTGGAGTTAGCTATACAGGGTTGAGGTTGATTCCAAAATATATATAGTTTGAGTTGTGATCAATACTGAGATACGTATGCACTGGGTCGTGGATACATTCAAGATAATATTTATCGATTTATTTCTGTACATCTAACTGTGGACAACTAGTTGTAGGTTACTAACGAGGACAGCTGACTTAATAAACTTAAAACATCAAAATATATTAAAAGTGTTGTAAATATATTTTGAACATACTTTGATATATATGTATATATTGTTATAGGTTCGTGAATCAACCAGTGGCCAAGTCTTACTTCCCGACGAAGTAAAAATCTGTGAAGGTGAGTTATAGTCCCACTTTTAAAATATAATATTTTTGGGATGAGAATACATGCAGGTTTTATAAATGATTTACAAAATAGACACAAGTACGTGAAACTACATTCTATGGTTGAATTATCGAAATCGAATATGCCCCTTTTTATTAAGTCTGGTAATCTAAAAATTAGGGAACAGACACCCTAATTGATGCGAATCCTAAAGATAGATCTATTGGGCCTAACAAACCCCATCCAAAGTACCAGATGCTTTAGTACTTCGAAATTTATATCATATCCGAAGGGTGTCCCGGAATGATGGGGATATTCTTATATATGCATCTTGTTAATGTCGGTTACCAGGTGTTCACCATATGAATGATTTTTATCACTATGTATGGGATGTGTATTGAAATATGAAATCTTGTGGTTTATTATTATGATTTGATATATATAGGTTAAACCTATAACTCACCAACATTTTTGTTGACGTTTTAAGCATGTTTATTCTCAGGTGATTATTAAGAGCTTCCGCTGTCGCATACTTAAATAAGGACGAGATTTGGAGTCCATGCTTGTATGATATTGTGTAAAAACTGCATTCAAGAAACTTATTTTGTTGTAACATATTTGTATTGTAAATCATTATGTAATGGTCGTGTGTAAACAGGATATTTTAGATTATCATTATTTGATAATCTACGTAAAGCTTTTTAAAACCTTTATCTATGAAATAAAGGTTATGGTTTGTTCTAAAAACGAATGCAGTATTTGAAAAACGTCTCATATAGAGGTCAAAACCTCGCAACGAAATCAATTAATATGGAACGTTTTTAATCAATAAGAACGGGACATTTCAGTTGGTATCAGAGCGTTGGTCTTAGAGAACCAGAATTTTGCATTAGTGTGTCTTATCGAGTTTGTTAGGATGCATTAGTGAGTCTGGACTTCGACCGTGTTTACTTGAAAAATGATTGCTTAACAAATTTTGTTGGAAACTATATATTTTTAACATGTGAATATTATGTGATATATTAATCTCTTAACACGTTTGATATTATGTGATAGATATCTACCTCTAGAACAAGTCCCATTGACTCACCTAATAATAATGAAGAGTCAAATGTAAATTGGAATGATTCGTGGACTAATTCACAAGTTCCCGAAGAGGAACCGGAAGAAGAGTCGGAACCGGAAGAAGAATCGGAACCGGATGAAGAAATAGAACCGGTGGGGGAAATAATAAAACGGTTAAGTAAAAGAAAATCCTCAACCAACCGACTAAGGTTAATTATGGTCAATGGTGTTTCCGCCAAGGAAGCAAAATATTGGGAGGATTACCAATTCTCCGATGAATCGGATTCTGACGAAAATTCCAATGATGTTATAGAAATTACCCCAACTGAATTTAAAAAGGCAAAAGAAAATAATAAGGGAAAGGGCATAAAAATAGAGAAATCTAATTCCAACCCCGATGAACTTTATATGTATCGTCAACCCCCGAAGTCCTTAAGTTGTAACAATGACCCGGGAACCTCTAAACCACCAGGTTTTTCTAAACCAATGTGGAAAACTACGGCTCGTATTAGGGGAACATCATATATCCCTAGAAACTTGGCAAAACGAACCAAAACCGAAGAAGAAGAAACAAGCGAGTCGGAATAAGATAGTTGTATTCGTGTGGTGTAATATATGTAATATAGTGTGCTTATGCTTTATGATATATGTAAAAATTGCTTGTATTAATAAGTATTTTTTTTTATGAATCTAACTCTTGTCTATTTTACAGTATAAAAACACAAAATGAATAGACAACCCAATATTTTAAGAGACCTACCCGGAGACATGATTGATGAAATCTTGTCTAGAGTCGGTCAGAATTCTTCGGCACAACTATTTAAGGCGAGATCAGTTTGTAAGACATTCGAAGAACGTTCCAAGAATGCCTTGGTTTATAAAAGGCTTTTGTTCGAAAGATGGGGGATATCACATTGGGAAATCCATAAGTTACGATGTGTTTACTTTGACGCATATATTGCGGGGAACCCAAATGCTATTTTACGCAATGGGTTAAGAAATTATTTTGACTCAATATATCCGAATATTGGACTTCGTGATTTAGAAAAAGCGGCTAACATGCAACATAAAGAATCATGTTATGCTTACGGATTAGTAATGTTCGCTTCTCACCAAAGTGAGAACAAGAACATCGAGCTACAACTATTAAACAAAACGTTTCCACAAGTGATGGAGTCGGTAATTGGGGTAAGAAATGAGGTTTTTAGATTGTTACGGGACTATTGGACATTACGTAACCCTCGTCCCTTTGACGACGTTACAACATGCTGTCTTATCAACGGCCATAACGGTTATGTTCCACAAGACCAAGGATGGGAAGTAATCCTAGTAAAACCAGAATGCATGACTTGTTTCTGGACGTATGAATTACGTGTCTTTATTGCCTTTGCTGAACGACTTGTGTACTAGCTAGAATTATCTTCACAACCATCTTGTATCAACTTTATTGTGTGCTATATTTCATGCTATATGTAAAATAAACGGTATTGTAAGTTTGTAAAATATTGTGTAAAAGTTTGAACGCGAAATATTATTATAATCAGTTTTTCATACAGAATTGTAGTAGTTGAATTGTATATTAGCTACTAAGTATGAACTTAACGGGTAGGTACTACCCGAATTTAAACTTATAAAATGCTAATATGAAGAAAAAGCTTTTATAAATGAGTTCATATTATGCTACGAAATACTATTAACTACTCTTAATATTCTGTATGATTAACTTGTTCCATTTGACTATTTTGAAGGAAATGGCACCGACTACTCGACACACCGTGAATATGAATGAAGAGGAATTCCGTACTTTTCTAGCTTCAAACATAGCCGTAGTACAGGCTGCGCTACATACCAACAATAACCTTGGATCTAGCATGTAAAAACCCGTCCTTATCCATCTGGATGAAGTCATCAACATTTGGTCCCATTGCGATGATCGACTCCAAGTAATGTCCTTAACATGAGTAAATGCACAGCGGAAGACTTAATTCGTACCTGAGAATAACATGCTTTAAAATGTCAACATAAAGTTGGTGAGATATATAGGTTTGATGCTAGCAGCGTTATAACTATGGACCACAAGATTTCATGTTTATACATAATACACTCCTCGTGTATGAAAAGTCGTTGAGCACTTGGTAACCATACTTAACATTTAAATCACAGCAGCATATTCTTAAATAAACCCTACACCGTACCAAGTGTAGTAACAAAACGAAGTACTGTGCAACCGTTTAAAACTGGTCGTCCAGCCCGGTTGGGGTTGTCAGGCCCGATAGATCTATCAATAGGATTCGCGTTTATGCTCCTCACGTAAATATTAGCTACCAAGTATAAAGAAATATGCCATGGTACAAATCAACGTAGATTTTATTTTTGATCACTTGTGTCCATAACGTAAATCATTTATAAAAACAGCGCATGTATTCTCGGCCCAAAAATATTTAGAGTTTAAAAGGGACTATATACTCACCTAATGTATTTTGTAGTAAAAATACATATGACGTCACTTAACAAGTATAGGGTTGGCCTCGGATTCACGAACCCTTTTTTTTTAAAATCTCCTTTAAAAAGAATTGTCCATGAAGGGACTCGAACCCAAGACCCCTCGCTCAAACACAACACTCCATAACCATGGAACCATATCAGTTTTTCTTCATTAAATTACACCCGTTTAAATAAAACCCGAATCTTTCTTCCCTAAGTTCTTCTCCTTATTAAATTTCATCAAACCCGTTCACCAATCAATAATACTCGGCCCATCATAAATTAAAAGCCCAATGCATGTATTCTTTTAATTATGTTCACGGGCCATCAGGAAAATAAAATGTGGTTACCCAATCTCATACAAACACGGCCCAAACATCAAATTTATAAACATAAACGGCCAAATTAACTAGATATTTGGGATTAGTCATTGATTTATTAGGTCACCAGAAATTCTCCTGTCGGCCACAAACGAAAAGGAAGCAACGGAAATATTAACACGTCGACTTCAACTCTTGTACTCATCTCCTCTCAATCATTATCTTATTCCGTAAAAAAAAATATCAAGGAATCGTGATGGTTATGAACCGAACCAGAAACAGTAATACCCGTAATTTGTGGTGGGTTTTGGGGTGTCTTTCAGGTGCAAAACAGTGGCCAAAGTGGCGGTTTGGTGATGGTTGAAGGTGGCGTACTGCAGCAGCAAAACAGTGACGAATGCAGCAACCCAGGTGTCGGTTTTTGGTGAGATGTTTTGAGGTTCGATGAGTAGCAGGTAAAAGGTATAATGGCATGTTATTCCATTGTCTAGTAAAACTAACAATCCTTAGTCTCCAAATCTTTACTAATTAATATTCGGGTGTTATTGAAGTCACTATATTCGATACCACAACCATGGCCGTGACTCGAGGCATGGCTATATTCAAATAGAAAACGACGTATACCGGAACGAGTAATAGCAACTAGTGTTTGAAGGGTTTTCGAAAAGCATTACGTATAAATGGGTTTCGAGTAACAAAGGTGGTGGTTTACGAATAGGAATGCAACAACAAAAACAATGATTCAAATGATGGTTGTTCGGTTGTGAAGGTGGTTGTTTAGAGTGATGTAGTGATAGTGGATAGGTGGTGTAGGTCATGGTGAGGTTATGGTGGTGGCGGGTTTGTGGTGGTGAAGATGGCCTCGGTTGTGGTGGTGATTTTCATTTGAAGTAGGAAAGAGACGAATAACAGTTTACATGAACGTTGGAAGGTGTGTTGATGATGAGTGTTTGGAGACCGGAAGTTGCAGCAAAGCTGTTGTGGTGACGGGTTGTTGTGGTTCTCCTATCATCAAACGTGATGATGATAGTTAGTCTTTGTTGAACACAAAAATAAACAAACGGGTTTTGATGATTTGTGTTGCTCTAACCAAAACATAAAATAGATATAGCAAGTTGATCTTGGTTAATAGATGACAACGAAAACAAAGACGATGGGGTTTCTATGTTTATGGTGGTGTTGAAGTGGAGATTTGTTTGATGAAGGTGATGATGTTGAAGATGTGGTGTTGGTCGATCATAAAAGAAAACAGAAGGTATCGGTTTGCAAGTGTAAAGGGTGATCAAAACGTGTTGATTGAATTATAAGCAACATAATAGAATTAGTATGCTTGTGTTAAAGAAGGAAGAGGAGAATTAGATAAATGGAAGTGGGTTTCTCCCATTCTCTGTGTATATGTGTATATATGCATCTATATATAAAGTTATATCTATATATAATATAAAAATAAGTATAATAAATATAAAATTAATCACATGCTCTAATGAAAAGTGATCCGTGATCATACAGTGCAAGTAGTCATCATATGTGAAATTATATCTATCACGGATATTATATCGTGTTCATTGCTAAACAGTTATCGTATAAAAGTGCTCATAAATATCTCCAATTTTTAAATTAAATATTTTTAATTATTTCACTCATTAACCTAATCAAAAAGGTTCGTCTAATATTTTTAATATACTTCCAATTATTATTTATATATATACACACATATCTAATTACAATTAATTGTTCGTGAATCGTCAGGCTTGGTCAAAGGGTAACTGATTGCCCAAATATAGATTTCAAACTTTCTAGACTCAAAATTAGAGATTTTTCTTATCGTGTCGGAAACATATAAAGATTAAGGTTTAAATTTGGTCGGAAATTTCCGGGTCGTTACAGTACCCACCCGTTAAAGAAATTTCGTCCCCGAAATTTGATCGGGATCGTCATGACTAACAATAAAATGTTTTTATGACGAATATGAATTCATAACTAGAGTTTTGTCACCTTTTAGTAATAGTGGTAAAACAATTCGATTATGTGAAGCATACGAGTGAAGCTGTCACAAGAGATTGAGATAGAGATTTAACTTTTGACGTAGTCACAGTTAAATTCCGGAATTTTAAGGAATTTAAAAGAAAATCTTGGAAATCTAAAAGATTTGATTCTTCAGCGAATAAGGAAATTATGATCTTCTTTGATTTAATGCGGCAATCTGTTTCGATTTCTCTGTCGGATATTTCACTTATAAAACTACCCCCTTCGTTCCCTTATTTCCATATCCCACATCTTCTAATTTTTCTCCTTAATTCTTACTTAAAGATATTTGCCAATATGCTCCATCCTATTCTAATCCTTGATATATTCTTAATTTTTACATCTGTCATCCTTCTCTTTTATCTATCTCCTGAGGGTCTTGTTTACTTCTACTATTATCTTGGGGTTATAGTGTCATTAATCTTCCCGTGCCTTTACGTGGCAATACGTATTGATATGCACGGTTTGTGGTTTCGGGGCTGTTATTGGGGTTTTATATCTTCTTATATTTCAATGTTCTTACTTCTATCTTCTATAATCATTGTCATCCACCGTTAATACTCTCTTCTATTTGCTGCGTTTTATACTCCAATTTCTATTTCGGGACATTGTCCCTTTGTTTCTTCTTCCCGACCTCAAGTCAAGCGAGTAATGATCCGAAATTCGTAGGTATGAACATAGCTAATGCTCTTAGAAAGAAATGGTAATGGCACGATTTTGATTTGTCCAATTACCAGAATATCCTGGAAAAGATCGAACTATCAAGACAATATGTTCCCAATACGTTTGGGAATTAGATAGAATGTAAGAGCCGTGTAACATGGCATATGATGATGGTACTGTGAATCATCACATTCCATTAGAAACATAACATGACTTACTGTAATATAATGAAGTTGATCAAGTTTCATTATATTATACTAATTCATGCATCAGTTCCCAACATTACTTCAAAACATTCATATTTCAATTTCGAAGGTTTCAGAATTTAGAAACTAACATAGTTTCTTTTATTTTATAACGCAGATATTACGGAAAGATACATGATCGCAGATAGGAGTGGTTGTGAAAATATCTCCTGAAATATGGAGAATATGTATAACAGAAAATATGAATATATCTTATAATATCTAAGATAAGGTAATGATGAAGAATATCATCCGGAAAGGTTTAGAATATCGAGTAAGGTTCTTACTAACGGTTTCAGCAGGTTCTGAATCGTTTGGATTCTGTGAAAGCAGATTCAGTTCTTGTGATTTATCCACACCTTCCTTCATACTTTGCTCAATCCGTTTTCCAGTTCCAAATCTCCTCTTTTTCTAAGCTTTACCAACACATGATACTTTATCGTCAACTTTTGACTGCTAAATTCATTTACAGTTTTTGCTGCTTCATCAGCATTTTAAGAACTACTTCATAGTTCAGGGTGTTTTCAGAAACTTCATATTCGAAATATGTAATTCTTAGGGATAGATGTTTTCGGTATAACTGGGAGAATTTCTACGAGATTTTCAAAATACTGATTGCGGATTTCGCCAAAGAGATAACGAGTTGCTGGTACATCTGCTGATGATGTTGTGAAATATAAAAGGTTCTCTGGTAACGACGGCGAAAGGACAAGGTATAAATATCGAGGTTATATTAGGAGTAGTCTCACTGAGAAGTCGAAGTGGAGCTGTGACAAAATTAGCTTCTTGAAAAGGAATCATATGATTGTTTTTGCTAATGGATGATAAGGAATTCGACGCGGATGTGATTTAACTATAACTTCGGTTTTGAAAGTTTTTCAGGTGCATAACTGTATGCATGAATCTTTCTTCCATCAACGAGGTGCGGCTGGTTCACTTCTCGATCGAGGTGTTTTCAAGAATCGTGAAAGATCTGAACGCGAATTGTAATCGTCGAGGTACAAATGAGGTTTAGGATAAAATCAAGTGGCAAACTTGAAGAATTGTTTAGTTTCATATGTTATAATCAACATTTTAATTCATTTTAATTGTCCCAAAGTTAGCAGTCCAATAGTCCGATTGTCCAATGATCCAATAATTAAATATATAATATTCGAATTAATACGTATCGTTACCCGTGTACCGGTCTCAGTGTCGATCACAACTCAAAGTATATATATATTTTGGAATCAACTCCGACCCTGTATATTCAACTCCCATCTCCACATATAGAGTGTCTATGGTTGTTCCGAAATATATATATAGATGGGTCAATATGATAAGTCGAAACCTGGTATACGTATCCCGTTAATTAAAAATGCGTAAAATAAATAAATATATATCATGACCCATTATACAACGTGTTGTCTCAGAATTAATCCGACGTATTGTTGTACATGTGTCCCGACAGTATGTACAGTGCAGAAATTAAAATTGCGAGAATGTAAATTGCGATAAATTAAATGTTAGCCGGGAACAGTTAGCTAGGAACAGTTAACCGGAACAGTTAGCGTGGAATCCTTAACAGATTTTTAATTAATTAATTCGTGTGTTTCTAACAATTTTTAATTTGTCCAATATTTCTTCTTTATGCCACTTGTTGTATTTGGGTAGGTAAAATCCAAATATGAAATTTAAATGAAAATGATGAGCCTGGAATGAATGGATACGTATATCGGTGATTGCAAGTAGGATAGCAAATGACCGTTGAATCAGATTCGAAAAATGTACAGTGTACTTATTAATGTGAAATCCAAATATTCCTCGGGTACTACCCACCCGTTAAAATATTTTCATCATTAACAGTTTGTACAAGAGAATTTTTAATTACAATCTTTATGAAAATATACTTGCATATATATTTTCATCGAATGTAATCTTGGATTTAATGAGTCAATATGATATTAAACTCATTTGTTTTATCGTTAATACTGGATTACATGATCTCTAAAACATTATAGATTTCATAATCACCATGTCGAACGAAGATATATGAGGTAGAACGTTACGTAAAGCGAAGGTAATCGATATAGAACGATATATAGAACGAAGATCATACTCGAAGTACAGATGATGATAATGAGGTTTATGACGCGGTTGTGGTTAGGAGTGATAAGGGTACTGTCGGCATTGATGATGGTGGTATTGATTATGCGGCTGGTGCTGCTGCTGGTGTTTGCAACCCTCGCACCAGGTTTTCTAAAGCCGTCACGCGAGCGCGTAGTTCGTTAACTTCTTATATTATGTCGAGATGATTGACGATTGAAACGATCGGTTGAGTAAGATTCAAATATAGGATAATATATAATCGTGACGAGATACTCTAGAAATGAGAGGATAAATGGTTTCTCGAACAGGTTCGCCGGTAAGTACTTTCAGGTTCATTGCCAAGAGGGCAATTTGAGAAGGACCTTTGATGTGAAATGATTTTCGAATATAGGATGATATTCCAACTTCATAGAATATCTATAATACTAAAGATTTCGTAGCCTACAGAGAAACTTACGGCATATGACAAGCAAGTCTATAGATGCGCTAAGATATGAATTTTTGTCTATACACTATCGATGCACTAAATGCAGTAAGACGTGTCTAGACTAAAGAATGATAAGCGGCAATTCCCTAAGGATGATAAGCAGATGGTTTCCGACTAGAAATGATAAGAAATCTTTTTGACAGGCAGACACGGTCAAAGTCCAGACTTACTAATGTATCCTAACAACTACCAGTTAGACACACTAATGCAAGGCCTGGTTCACTAAGACCAACGCTCTGATACCAAATGTAAAAACCCGTCCTTATCCATCTGGATGAAGTCATCAACATTTGGTCCCATTGCGATGATCGCCTCCAAGTAATGTCCTTAACATGAGCAAATGCACAGCGGAAGACTTAATTCGTACCTGAGAATAACATGCTTTAAAATGTCAACATAAAGTTGGTGAGATATATAGGTTTGATGCTAGCAGCGTTATAACTATGGACCACAAGATTTCATGTTTATACATAATACACTCCTCGTGTATGAAAAGTCGTTGAGCACTTGGTAACCATACTTAACATTTAAATCACAGCAGCATATTCTTAAATAAACCCTACACCGTACCAAGTGTAGTAACAAAACGAAGTACTGTGCAACCGTTTAAAACTGGTCGTCCAGCCCGGTTGGGGTTGTCAGGCCCGATAGATCTATCAACAGGATTCGCGTTTACGCTCCTCACGTAAATATTAGCTACCAAGTATAAAGAAATATGCCATGGTACAACTCAACGTAGATTTTATTTTTGATCACTTGTGTCCATAACGTAAATCATTTATAAAAACAGCGCATGTATTCTCAGTCCAAAAATATTTAGAGTTTAAAAGGGACTATATACTCACCTAATGTATTTTGTAGTAAAAATACATATGACGTCACTTAACAAGTATAGGGTTGGCCTCGGATTCACGAACCCTTTTTTTTTTTAAATCTCCTTTAAAAAGAATTGTCCATGAAGGGACTCGAACCCAAGACCCCTCGCTCAAACACAACACTCCATAACCATGGAACCATATCAGTTTTTCTTCATTAAATTACACCCGTTTAAATAAAACCCGAATCTTTCTTCCCTAAGTTCTTCTCCTTATTAAATTTCATCAAACCCGTTCACCAATCAATAATACTCGGCCCATCATAAATTAAAAGCCCAATGCATGTATTCTTTTAATTATGTTCACGGGCCATCAGGAAAATAAAATGTGGTTACCCAATCTCATACAAACACGGCCCAAACATCAAATTTATAAACATAAACGGCCAAATTAACTAGATATTTGGGATTAGTCATTGATTTATTAGGTCACCAGAAATTCTCCTGTCGGCCACAAACGAAAAGGAAGCAACAGAAATATTAACACGTCGACTTTAACTCTTGTACTCATCTCCTCTCAATCATTATCTTATTCCGTAAAAAAAAATATCAAGGAATCGTGATGGTTATGAACCGAACCAGAAACAGTAATACCCGTAATTTGTGGTGGGTTTTGGGGTGTCTTTCAGGTGCAAAACAGTGGCCAAAGTGGCGGTTTGACGATGGTTGAAGGTGGCGTACTGCAGTAGCAAAACAGTGACGAATGCAGCAACCCAGGTGTCGGTTTTTGGTGAGATGTTTTGAGGTTCGATGAGTAGCAGGTAAAAGGTATAATGGCATGTTATTCCATTGTCTAGTAAAACTAACAATCCTTAGTCTCCAAATCTTTACTAATTAATATTCGGGTGTTATTGAAGTCACTATATTCGATACCACAACCATGGCCGTGACTCGAGGCATGGCTATATTCAAATAGAAAACGACGTATACCGGAACGAGTAATAGCAACCAGTGTTTGAAGGGTTTTCGAAAAGCATTACGTATAAATGGGTTTCGAGTAACAAAGGTGGTGGTTTACGAATAGGAATGCAACAACAAAAACAATGATTCAAATGATGGTTGTTCGGTTGTGAAGGTGGTTGTTTAGAGTGATGTAGTGATAGTGGATAGGTGGTGTAGGTCATGGTGAGGTTATGGTTGTGGCGGGTTTGTGGTGGTGAAGATGGCCTTGGTTGTGGTGGTGATTTTCATTTGAAGTAGGAAAGAGATGAATAACAGTTTACATGAACGTTGGAAGGTGTGTTGATGATGAGTGTTTGGAGACCGGAAGTTGCAGCAAAGCTGTTGTGGTGACGGGTTGTTGTGGTTCTCCTATCATCAAACGTGATGATGATAGTTAGTCTTTGTTGAACACAAAAATAAACAAACGGGTTTTGATGATTTGTGTTGCTCTAACCAAAACATAAAATAGATATAGCAAGTTGATCTTGGTTAATAGATGACAATGAAAACAAAGACGATGGGGTTTCTATGTTTATGGTGGTGTTGAAGTGGAGATTTGTTTGATGAAGGTGATGATGTTGAAGATGTGGTGTTGGTCGATCATAAAAGAAAACAGAAGGTATCAGTTTGCAAGTGTAAAGGGTGATCAAAACGTGTTGATTGAATTATAAGCAACATAATAGAATTAGTATGCTTGTGTTAAAGAAGGAAGAGGAGAATTAGATAAATGGAAGTGGGTTTCTCCCATTCTCTGTGTATATGTGTATATATGCATCTATATATAAAGTTATATCTATATATAATATAAAAATAAGTATAATAAATATAAAATTAATCACATGCTCTAATGAAAAGTGATCCGTGATCATACAGTGCAAGTAGTCATCATATGTGAAATTATATCTATCACGGATATTATATCGTGTTCATTGCTAAACAGTTATCGTATAAAAGTGCTCATAAATATCTCCAATTTTTAGATTAAATATTTTTAATTATTTCACTCATTAACCTAATCAAAAAGGTTCGTCTAATATTTTTAATATACTTCCAATTATTATTTATATATATACACACATATCTAATTACAATTAATTGTTCGTGAATCGTCAGGCTTGGTCAAAGGGTAACTGATTGCCCAAATATAGATTTCAAACTTTCTAGACTCAAAATTAGAGATTTTGCTTATCGTGTCGGAAACATATAAAGATTAAGGTTTAAATTTGGTCGAAAATTTCCGGGTCGTTACATAGCAGTACAGGAAATCGTGTAGGATGCACCTACAAAGAATTCACTGCCTGCAAACCTTTGGAATTTGATAGAACCGAAGGACCGATCGGATTGAAACGGTGGACTGAGAAGGTCGAATCGGTGTTTGCCATAAGTAAGTGTACTGAAGAGGACAAAGTGAAGTACGCTACGCATACCTTCACAGGTTCTGCGTTAACATGGTGGAATACCTATCTAGAGCAAGTGGGACAAGACGATGCGTACGCACTACCGTGGTCAGCATTCAAGCACTTGATGAACGAGAAGTACCATCCCAGAACCGAGGTCAATAAGCTCAAGTCAGAACTTAGAGGGTTACGAACCTAAGGATTTGATATTACCACGTACGAAAGACGATTCACAGAATTGTGCCTATTGTGTCCGGGAGCATTCGAAGATGAGGAAGAGAAGATCGACGCGTTTGTGATAGGATTACCGGAAAGAATCCAAGAAGATATAAGTTCACACGAGCCCGCCTCCATACAACAGGCATGTAGAATGGCTCACAAACTAGTGAACCAGATTGAAGAAAGAATTAAAGAACAGACTGCTGAAGAGGCCAATGTGAAGCAAGTCAAAAGAAAGTGGGAGGAAAACGGTGATAAGAATCACCAATACAACAACAACAGCAATTACAACAATAATCGCAATAATTATCCCAACAATTGCAACATCAATCGCAACTACAACAAACGGCCCAACAACAACAACAACAACAACAGCAACTACAACAATCATCCCAACAACAATAATAACCGCAACAACAACAATCAGAAGCAGCTATGCCAAAGGTGTGAAAAGTATCCCTCGGGGTTCTGCACCAAATTTTGCAACAAGTGTAAAAGAAATGGTCATAGCGCGGCAAAGTGTGAGGTCTACGGTGAAATGTCCCGTTCTTATTGATTAAAAACGTTCCATATTAATTGATTTCGTTGCGAGGTTTTGACCTCTATATGAGACGTTTTTCAAATACTGCATTCATTTTTAAAACAAACCATAACCTTTATTTCATAAATAAAGGTTTAAAAAGCTTTACGTAGATTATCAAATAATGATAATCTAAAATATCCTGTTTACACATGACCATTACATAATGGTTTACAATACAAATATGTTACATCGAATTCAGTTTCTTGAATGCAGTTTTTACACAATATCATACAAACATGGACTCTAAATCTTGTCCTTATTTTAGTATGCAACAGCGGAAGCTCTTAATATTCACCTGAGAATAAACATGCTTTAAACGTCAACAAAAATGTTGGTGAGTTATAGGTTTAACCTATATATATCAAATCGTAACAATAGACCACAAGATTTCATATTTCAATACACATCCCATACATAGAGATAAAAATCATTCATATGGTGAACACCTGGTAACCGACAATAACAAGATGCATATATAAGAATATCCCCATCATTCCGGGACACCCTTCGGACATGATATAAATTTCGAAGTACTAAAGCATCCGGTACTTTGGATGGGGCTTGTTGGGCCCAATAGATCTATCTTTAGAGTTCGCGTCAATTAGGGTTTCTGTTCCCTAATTCTTAGATTACCAGACTATATAAAAAGGGCATATTCGATTAGATAATCCAACCATAGAATGTAGTTTCGATCACTTGTGTCCATTTCGTAAAACATTTATAAAAGCAGCGCATGCATTCTCAGTCCCAAAAATATATGTTGCGAAAGCATTTAAAAAGGGATTAATGAAACTCACTTTCACAGATTTTTACTTCGTCGGGAAGTAAGACTTGGCCACTGGTTGATTCACGAACCTATAACAATATATACATATATATCAAAGTATGTTCAAAATATATTTACAACACTTTTAATATATTTTGATGTTTTAAGTTTATTAAGTCAGCTGTCCTCGTTAGTAACCTATAACTAGTTGTCCACAGTTAGATATACAGAAATAAATCGATAAATATTATCTTGAATCAATCCACGACCCAGTGTATACGTATCTCAGTATTGATCACAACTCAAACTATACATATGTTGGAATCAACCTCAACCCTGTATAGCTAACTCCAACATTCACATATAGAGTGTCTATGGTTGTTCCGAAATATATATAGATGTGTCGACATGATAGGTCGAAACATTGTATACGTGTCTATGGTATCTCAAGATTACATAATATACAATACAAGTTGATTAAGTTATGGTTGGAATATATTTGTTACCAATTTTCACGTAGCTAAAATGAGAAAAATTATCCAATCTTGTTTTACCCATAACTTCTTCATTTTAAATCCGTTTTGAGTGAATAAAATTGCTATGGTTTCATATTGAACTCTATTTTATGAATCTAAACAGAAAAAGTATAAGTTTATAGTCGGAAAAATAAGTTACAAGTCATTTTTGTAAAGGTAGTCATTTCAGTCGAAAGAACGACGTCTAGATGACCATTTTAGAAAACATACTTCCACTTTGAGTTTAACCATAATTTTTGGATATAGTTTCATGTTCATAATAAAAATCATTTTCTCAGAATAACAACTTTTAAATCAAAGTTTATCATAGTTTTTAATTAACTAACCCAAAACAGCCCGCGGTGTTACTACGACGGCGTAAATCCGGTTTTACGGTGTTTTTCGTGTTTCCAGGTTTTAAATCATTAAGTTAGCATATCATATAGATATAGAACATGTGTTTAGTTTATTTTAAAAGTCAAGTTAGAAGGATTAACTTTTGTTTGCGAACAAGTTTAGAATTAACTAAACTATGTTCTAGTGATTACTAGTTTAAACCTTCGAATAAGATAGCTTTATATGTATGAATCGAATGATGTTATGAACATCATTACTACCTTAAGTTCCTTGGATAAACCTACTGAAAAAGAGAAAAATGGATCTAGCTTCAATGGATCCTTGGATGGCTCGAAGTTCTTGAAGCAGAATCATGACACGAAAACAAGTTCAAGTAAGATCATCACTTGAAATAAGATTGTTATAGTTATAGAAATTGAACCAAAGTTTGAATATGATTATTACCTTGTATTAGAATGATAACCTACTGTAAGAAATAAAGATTTCTTGAGGTTGGATGATCACCTTACAAGATTGGAAGTGAGCTAGCAAACTTGAAAGTATTCTTGATTTTATGAAACTAGAACTTTTGGAATTTATGAAGAACACTTAGAACTTGAATATAGAACTTGAGAGAGATCAATTAGATGAAGAAAATTGAAGAATGAAAGTGTTTGTAGGTGTTTTTGGTCGTTGGTGTATGGATTAGATATAAAGGATATGTAATTTTGTTTTCATGTAAATAAGTCATGAATGATTACTCATATTTTTGTAATTTTATGAGATATTTCATGCTAGTTGCCAAATGATGGTTCCCACATGTGTTAGGTGACTCACATGGGCTGATAAGAGCTGATCATTGGAGTGTATATACCAATAGTACATACATCTAAAAGCTGTGTATTGTACGAGTACGAATACGGGTGCATACGAGTAGAATTGTTGATGAAACTGAACGAGGATGTAATTGTAAGCATTTTTGTTAAGTAGAATTATTTTGATAAGTGTATTGAAGTCTTTCAAAAGTGTATAAATACATATTAAAACACTACATGTATATACATTTTAACTGAGTCGTTAAGTCATCGTTAGTCGTTACATGTAAGTGTTGTTTTGAAACCTTTAGGTTAACGATCTTGTTAAATGTTGTTAACCCAATGTTTATAATATCAAATGAGATTTTAAATTATTATATTATCATGATATTATCATGTATGAATATCTCTTAATATGATATATATACATTAAATGTCTTTACAACGATAATCGTTACATATATGTCTCGTTTAAAAATCATTAAGTTAGTAGTCTTGTTTTTACATATGTAGTTCATTGTTAATATACTTTATGATATGTTTTCTTATCATAGTATCATGTTAACTATATATATATATATATATATCCATATATATGTCATCATATAGTTTTTACAAGTTTTAACGTTCGTGAATCACCGATCAACTTGGGTGGTCAATTGTCTATATGAAACATATTTCAATTAATCAAGTCTTAACAAGTTTGATTACTTAACATGTTGGAAACATTTAATCATGTAAATATCAATCTCAATTAATATATATAAACATGGAAAAGTTCGGGTCACTACATACGGACCAGGGGTTAATAGAACGAAAGGAACAAATGGTGTCGGAACGAGTAATGGCGGAGCAAGTAGTGTCGGAGCAAGTTATGTCAATGTAGTTTGTTATAAATGTGGAAAACCGGGCCACATTATTAGAAATTTCCCGAACCAGGAGAACACGAATGGACAAGGCCGCGGAAGAGTTTTCAATATTAATGCGGCAGAGGCACAGGAAGACCCGGAGCTTGTTACGGGTACGTTTCTTATTGACAATAAATCTGCTTACGTTTTATTTGATTCGGGTGCGGATAGAAGCTATATGAGTAGAGATTTTTGTGCTAAATTAAGTTGTCCATTGACGCCTTTGGATAGTAAATTTTTACTCGAATTAGCAAATGGTAAATTAATTTCAGCAGATAATATATGTCGGAATCGAGAAATTAAACTGGTTAGCGAAACATTTAAGATTGATTTGATACCAGTAGAGTTAGGGAGTTTTGATGTGATAATCGGTATGGACTGGTTGAAAGAAGTGAAAGCAGAGATCGTTTGTTACAAAAATGCAATTTGCATTATACGAGAAAAAGGAAAACCCTTAATGGTGTACGGAGAAAAGGGCAACACGAAGCTACATTTTATTAATAATTTGAAGGCACAAAAACTAATAAGAAAAGGTTGCTATGCTGTTCTAGCACACGTCGAGAAAGTACAAACTGAAGAAAAGAGCATCAATGATGTTCCCATTGCAAAAGAATTTCTCGATGTATTTCCAAAAGAATTACCGGGATTACCCCCACATCGATCCGTTGAATTTCAAATAGATCTTGTACCAGGAGCTGCACCAATAGCTCATGCTCCTTACAGACTCGCACCCAGCGAGATGAAAGAACTGCAAAGCCAATTACAAGAACTTTTAGAGCGTGGTTTCATTCGACCAAGCACATCACCGTAGGGAGCTCCTGTTTTGTTTGTCAAGAAGAAAGATGGTGCATTCAGGTTGTGTATCGACTACCGAGAGTTGAACAAACTTACCATCAAGAACCGCTACCCACTATCGAGAATCGACGACTTATTTGATCAACTACAAGGCTCGTCTGTTTATTCAAAGATTGACTTACGTTTCGGGTATCATCAAATGCGGGTGAAAGAAGATGATATTCCAATGACTGCTTTCAGAACACGTTACGGTCATTACGAGTTTATGGTCATGCCGTTTGGTTTAACTAATGCACCAGCTGTGTTCATGGACCTTATGAACCGAGTGTGTGGACCATACCTTGACAAGTTTGTCATTGTTTTCATTGATGACATACTTATTTACTCAAAGAATGACCAAGAACACGGTGAACATTTGAGAAAGGTGTTAGAAGTATTGAGGAAGGAAGAATTGTACGCTAAGTTTTCAAAGTGTGCATTTTGGTTGGAAGAAGTTCAATTCCTCGGTCACATAGTGAACAAAGAAGGTATTAAGGTGGATCCGGCAAAGATAGAAACTGTTGAAAAGTGGGAAACCCCGAAAACTCCGAAACACATACGCCAGTTTTTAGGACTAGCTGGTTACTACAGAAGGTTCATCCAAGACTTTTCCAGAATAGCAAAACCCTTGACTGCATTAACGCATAAAGGGAAGAAATTTGAATGGAATGATGAACAAGAGAAAGCGTTTCAGTTATTGAAGAAAAAGCTAACTACGGCACCTATATTGTCATTGCCTGAAGGGAATGATGATTTTGTGATTTATTGTGACGCATCCAAGCAAGGTCTCGGTTGTGTATTAATGCAACGAACGAAGGTGATTGCTTATGCGTCTAGACAATTGAAGATTCACGAACAAAATTATACGACGCATGATTTGGAATTAGGCGCGGTTGTTTTTGCATTAAAGACTTGGAGGCACTACTTATATGGGGTCAAAAGTATTATATATACCGACCACAAAAGTCTTCAACACATATTTAATCAGAAACAACTGAATATGAGGCAGCGTAGGTGGATTGAATTATTGAATGATTACGACTTTGAGATTCGTTACCACCCAGGGAAGGCAAATGTGGTAGCCGATGCCTTGAGCAGGAAGGACAGAGAACCCATTCGAGTAAAATCTATGAATATAATGATTCATAATAATCTTACTACTCAAATAAAGGAGGCGCAACAAGGAGTTTTAAAAAAGGGAAATTTAAAGGATGAAATACCCAAAGGATCGGAGAAGCATCTTAATATTCGGGAAGACAGAACCCGGTATAGGGCTGAAAGGATTTGGGTACCAAAATTTGGAGATATGAGAGAAATGGTACTTAGAGAAGCTCATAAAACCAGATACTCAATACATCCTGGAACGGGGAAGATGTACAAGGATCTCAAGAAACATTTTTGGTGGTCGGGTATGAAAGCCGATGTTGCTAAATACGTAGGAGAATGTTTGATGTGTTCTAAGGTCATAGCAGAGCATCAGAAACCATCAGGTCTACTTCAACAACCCGAAATCCCGGAATGGAAATGGGAAAACATTACCATGGATTTCATCACTAAATTGCCAAGGACTGCAAGTGGTTTTGATACTATTTGGGTAATAGTTGATCGTCTCACCAAATCAGCACACTTCCTGCCAATAAGAGAAGATGACAAGATGGAGAAGTTAGCACGACTGTATTTGAAGGAAGTCGTCTCCAGACATGGAATACCAATCTCTATTATCTCTGATAGGGATGGCAGATTTATTTCAAGATTCTGGCAGACATTACAGCAAGCATTAGGAACTCGTCTAGACATGAGTACTGCCTATCATCCACAAACTGATGGGCAGAGCAAAAGGATGATACAAACGCTTGAAGACATGCTACGAGCATGTGTTATTAATTTCGGAAACAGTTGGGATCGACATCTACCGTTAGCAGAATTTTCCTACAACAACAGCTACCATTCAAGCATTGAGATGGAGCCGTTTGAAGCACTTTATGGTAGAAAGTGCAGGTCTCCGATTTGTTGGAGTGAATTGGGGGATAGACAGATTACGGGTCCGGAGATTATACAAGAAACTACCGAGAAGATCATCCAAATTCAACAACAGTTGAAAACCGCCCAAAGTCGACAAAAGAGCTACGCTGACATTAAAAGAAAAGATATAGAATTTGAAATTGGAGAGATGGTCATGCTTAAAGTTGCACCTTGGAAAGGCGTTGTTCGATTTGGTAAATGAGGGAAATTAAATCCAAGGTATACTGGACCATTCAAGATTATTGATCGTGTCGGACCAGTGGCTTACCGACTTGAGTTACCTCAACAACTCGCGGCTGTACATAACACTTTCCACATCTTGAGTTTGAAGAAATGTTTTTCTAAAGAAGATCTCACTATTCCGTTAGATGAAATCCAAATCAACGAAAAACTCCAATTCATCGAAGAACCCGTCGAAATAATGGATCGTGAGGTTAAAAGACTTAAGAAAAACAAGATACCAATTGTTAAGGTTCGATGGAATGCTCGTAGAGGATCCGAGTTCACCTGGGAGCGTGAAGATCAGATGAAGAAGAAATACCCGTATCTATTTACAGAAGATTCGTCAACACCTTCAACAGCTTAAAATTTCGGGACGAAATTTATTTAACGGGTATGTACTGTAGTGACCCGAACTTTTCCATGTTTATATATATTAATTGAGATTGATATTTACATGATTAAATGTTTCCAACATGTTAAGCAATCAAACTTGTTAAGACTTGATTAATTGAAATATGTTTCATATAGACAATTGACCACCCAAGTTGACCGGTGATTCACGAACGTTAAAACTTGTAAAAACTATATGATGACATATATATGGAGATATATATAGTTAACATGATACTATGATAAGTAAACATATCATTAAGTATATTAATAATGAACTACATATGTAAAAACAAGACTACTAACTTAATGATTTTTAAACGAGACATATATGTAACGATTATCGTTGTAAAGACATTTAATGTATATATATCATATTAAGAGATATTCATACATGATAATATCATGATAATATAATAATTTAAAATCTCATTTGATATTATAAACATTGGGTTAACAACATTTAACAAGATCGTTAACCTAAAGGTTTCAAAACAACACTTACATGTAACGACTAACGATGACTTAACGACTCAGTTAAAATGTATATACATGTAGTGTTTTAATATGTATTTATACACTTTTGAAAGACTTCAATACACTTATCAAAATACTTCTACTTAACAAAAATGCTTACAATTACATCCTCGTTCAGTTTCATCAACAATTCTACTCGTATGCACCCGTATTCGTACTCGTACAATACACAGCTTTTAGATGTATGTACTTTTGGTATATACACTCCAATTATTAGCTCTTAGTAGCCCATGTGAGTCACCTAACACATGTGGGAACCATCATTTGGCAACTAGCAAGAAATATCTCATAAAATTACAAAAATATGAGTAATCATTCATGACTTATTTACATGAAAACAACATTACATATCCTTTATATCTAATACATACACCAACGACCAAAAATACCTACAAACACCTTCATTCTTCAATTTTCTTCATCTAATTGATCTCTCTCAAGTTCTATCTTCAAGTTCTAAGTGTTCTTCATATATTCTACAAGTTCTAGTTACATAAAATCAAGAATACTTTCAAGTTTGCTAGCTCACTTCTAATCTTGTAAGGTGATCATCCAACCTCAAGAAATCTTTGTTTCTTACAGTAGGTTATCATTCTAATACAAGGTAATAATCATATTCAAACTTTGGTTCAATTTCTATAACTATAACAATCTTATTTCAAGTGATGATCTTACTTGAACTTGTTTTCGTGTCATGATTCTGCTTCAAGAACTTCGAGCCATCCAAGGATCCGTTGAAGCTAGATCCATTTTTTTCTTTTCCAGTAGGTTTATCCAAGGAACTTAAGGTAGTAATGATGTTCATAACATCATTTGATTCATACATATAAAGCTATCTTATTCGAAGGTTTAAATTTGTAATCACTAGAACATAGTTTAGTTAATTCTAAACTTGTTCGCAAACAAAAGTTAATCCTTCTAACTTGACTTTTAAAATCAGCTAAACACATGTTCTATATCTATATGATATGCTAACTTAATGATTTAAAACCTGAAAACACGAAAAACACCGTAAAACCGGATTTACGCCGTCGTAGTAACACCGCGGGCTGTTTTGGGTTAGTTAATTAAAAACTATGATAAACTTTGATTTAAAAGTTGTTATTCTGAGAAAATGATTTTTATTATGAACATGAAACTATATCCAAAAGTTATGGTTAAACTCAAAGTGGAAGTATGTTTTCTAAAATGGTCATCTAGACGTCGTTCTTTCGACTGAAATGACTACCTTTACAAAAATGACTTCTAACTTATTTTTTCGACTATAAACCTATACTTTTTCTGTTTATATTCATAAAATATAGTTCAATATAAAACCATAGCAATTTGATTCACTCAAAACGGATTTAAAATGAAGAAGTTATGGGTAAAACAAGATTGGATAATTTTTCTCATTTTAGCTACGTGAAAATTGGTAACAAATCTATTCCAACCATAACCAAATCAACTTGTATTGTATATTATGTAATCTTGAGATACCATAGACACGTATACAATGTTTCGACCTATCATGTCGACACATCTATATATATTTCGGAACAACCATAGACACTCTATATGTGAATGTTGGAGTTAGCTATACAGGGTTGAGGTTGATTCCAAAATATATATAGTTTGAGTTGTGATCAATACTGAGATACGTATGCACTGGGTCGTGGATACATTCAAGATAATATTTATCGATTTATTTCTGTACATCTAACTGTGGACAACTAGTTGTAGGTTACTAACGAGGACAGCTGACTTAATAAACTTAAAACATCAAAATATATTAAAAGTGTTGTAAATATATTTTGAACATACTTTGATATATATGTATATATTGTTATAGGTTCGTGTATCAACCAGTGGCCAAGTCTTACTTCCCGACGAAGTAAAAATCTGTGAAGGTGAGTTATAGTCCCACTTTTAAAATCTAATATTTTTGGGATGAGAATACATGCAGGTTTTATAAATGATTTACAAAATAGACACAAGTACGTGAAACTACATTCTATGGTTGAATTATCGAAATCGAATATGCCCCTTTTTATTAAGTCTGGTAATCTAAGAATTAGGGAACAGACACCCTAATTGACGCGAATCCTAAAGATAGATCTATTGGGCCTAACAAACCCCATCCAAAGTACCGGATGCTTTAGTACTTCGAAATTTATATCATATCCGAAGGGTGTCCCGGAATGATGGGGATATTCTTATATATGCATCTTGTTAATGTCGGTTACCAGGTGTTCAACATATGAATGATTTTTATCTCTATGTATGGGATGTGTATTGAAATATGAAATCTTGTGGTCTATTATTATGATTTGATATATATAGGTTAAACCTATAACTCACCAACATTTTTGTTGACGTTTTAAGCATGTTTATTCTCAGGTGATTATTAAGAGCTTCCGCTGTCGCATACTTAAATAAGGACGAGATTTGGAGTCCATGCTTGTATGATATTGTGTAAAAACTGCATTCAAGAAACTTATTTTGTTGTAACATATTTGTATTGTAAACCATTATGTAATGGTCGTGTGTAAACAGGATATTTTAGATTATCATTATTTGATAATCTACATAAAGCTTTTTAAAACCTTTATCTATGAAATAAAGGTTATGGTTTGTTCTAAAAATGAATGCAGTCTTTGAAAAACGTCTCATATAGAGGTCAAAACCTCGCAACGAAATCAATTAATATGGAACGTTTTTAATCAATAAGAAAGGGACATTTCACCTATAAGTGTTGTAGCAAGGTTTAGGTATATCCATTCAATAAATAAATAAATAACTTGTGTAAAATTGTATCATATTTAATAGTATTTCGTAGTAAAATATAATCTATTTCGTACTACCCCTCGCACACATCAAGTATATTTGGCGCCGCTACCGGGGAACGCCATAAAATGCTATAAAAAAATTTAAGCTATTTTTGTAAAAATATATTTATATAAGTTTTAAATATTAAAAAATCTATATATATATATATATATATATATATATATATATATATATATATATATATATATATATATATATATATATATATATATATATATATATATATATATATGTTTAAATTAAAAAAGTTTTTATTTTTTTAGTTACAAAAACTAATAAGTAATTTTTGTTAAAATATAAGTTTTACTTAAATTATATTTTCTAAAAATTAAAATCAGAAAAGGAAAATAAAAATCAAAATATTAAAAAAATATATATCTGAAACTGCCCGAATTTGAACCTGCCATCATCTGAGACTGCGTAACTCCACAGTCACGGAGCCCTGCTGTTAATAGAATACCGCAGTCACGGAGCAGTCCCAGACAGAGAACCTGGTATGCAGCATTGATTACGGATTAGGGTTTTTAATTTATAATTATTATTAGGGTTTTAGTATTTAATTAGTTTTTAGTTTTAATATTCATTTTATAATTTTAAGTTTCAATATTATTATTAACTATATAAATTAATACTTTTATAAAATAATAATATAAAAATAATATTTTTACAAAAATAAGTAATTTTATCATTTTTTATTTCTTTTTATAAATTGTATATTTTAATCTTTTAATTTCGTAATTTGTATATTTATCATTCGTAATTAGTTTTAAACTTAGTTTTTGACGTAGTTATTTTATATTTCAAGATTTTTAGGCTTTGCCGTAAAATCCCTTAAGTGCTTTTTCTTTAGATTAAGATTTAAGCGCTTTAGAATTTTGCGACGCAGTTATTAATAGATTTTAGTGCCTAATTAAGTTATTGCCATTTTGGATATAGAATTTCTTTTAAGGTTTAATACCTCTAGATGCAAGTTTTAATATTTAGTTTTTAGACTTTTAAGTTTCGACGCTTTACTTTCTTATTTTTCGACCTCTTATTTTTCGACGCACTTTTTCTTTTTCGTTTCTACGCTCTAGTTTTTAGGACATAGATTTTTATCTTCTTTAATTTTAGACGAAAAATTATTTTAAGTGGTTAAATCGATAGACATCCAAAATTTTCTGATTCGTAGTAATAGTTGGATTTGTTAGTGGCGAATTGTGGGCTTCCGATTTAAAGGGTCCTGGCTATCTGCTGCATCTATTGGCTATTCAAAATGTGGGCAAAATCTGAAAAGTCTATTAATGTGATAACTTATATAATTTTTATCTTTATAACCAATAAGATATTTAGTGAATGCACCGAGCAAAACGTTCACCACCTTTCATACGTTCACCACATGTAACTCGATCAAGGCATCTAGCCAATATTGTCGCCGTTGATTTTTCTTTAGAATCATCATCTAGTCGAACGAGTACTCCAATTCAAATTTCCGATAATCCATTTTTTGAACCCGACTTCACAATTGAGAACCCGGAGGATATTCAAGGACAATTCAGAGATCCTAAACCACTAATCATTCCTCCAAAACCACCAATAATACAACCAGAGATTGTCGAGGAAGAAACCATTAAATCAGAATCCTCTAGTGATTCAGATTCAACAAATTCAATCATGGAAAATCAGGAACCTCTAAGTATGGAAGATCGAATGAGAGCTACACGCACTGGCCAAGGTCATGCCATTACTCAACCAGACATTAATGCGCCAGATTATGAAATCAAAGGACAAATCCTACATATGGTAACTAATTAATGCCAATTTAGTGGTACGCCAAAAGAAGATCCAAACGAACATCTTCGAACCTTTAATAGGATCTATACTCTATTTAAAATCAGAGAAGTTGAGGATGAACAGATCTATCTCATGTTGTTTTCCTGAACTTTAAAAGGAGAAGCCAAAGATTGGTTAGAATCGTTACCTGAAGGAGCGATTGATACATGGGATGTTTTAGTTGAGAAATTTCTTAAAAGATTCTTTCTGGCATCTAAAGTAGTGAGACTTCAAGGAGAAATTGTTATGTTCGCGCAAAAGCCAAATGAAACTCTATATGAGGCGTGGACAAGATTCGGAAAGTTGTTGAGAGGATGTCCTCAACACGGTTTAGATACTTATCAAATAGTACAAATATTCTACCAAGGTGTCGACGTTACTACATGAAAAGACATCGACACAGCAGCTGGTGGTTCCATTATGAAGAAAACTGCAACTGAAGCTCACAAAATTATTGATAACACAACCTCTCACTCACATGAGTGGCATCAAGAAAAAGATATTTTTCGTTCATCTAAAGCGGCTAGAGCCGATTCTAGCCATGACTTTAATTCCATTTCCGCAAAGTTAGATGCTTTCGAGAGACGAATGGAAAAGATGACTAAAGATATTCACGCAATACGAATTAGTTGTGAGCAGTGTGGAGGACCACATTTGACAAAAGATTGTCTCAGTATTGAACAAACAATGGAACAAAGAGAGAATGTTTCATATATAAACCAAAGGCCTGGAAATAATTATCAAAATAATTATCAACCACCAATTCTAAACTACAATCAAAATCAGAATTATAACCGAAATGTTCCATACAACAACCAACAAGGTCCTAGCAATCAACACGTATCTAATAATACTTACAACCTGCAAAGACCTATTTTCCCAATAAACCACCACAAACCGATGATAAAAAGCCAAATTTAGAAGATATGATGTCGAAGCTAGTTGAATCTCAAACTCAATTCTTCATATCTCAGAAACAAACTAATGAACAAAATGCTCAAG
This sequence comes from Rutidosis leptorrhynchoides, assembly GCF_046630445.1. Taxonomy (NCBI): domain Eukaryota; kingdom Viridiplantae; phylum Streptophyta; class Magnoliopsida; order Asterales; family Asteraceae; genus Rutidosis; species Rutidosis leptorrhynchoides. The sequence continues at coordinate 340,993,805 of NC_092342.1, read as the reverse complement.
TATTTAGAAATCAACAAGATTCTATTCAAAATCTGGAACAAGAAGTGAGCAACCTAGCAAGGTTAATAGGTGAAAGAAAACCGGGGAGTTTACCTAGTAATACAAATGCTAACCCCCGAAATGAAATAGCTAAATCCATTACCACAAGAAGTGGTATTATACTTAAACCACCTGAAATGCCTATAATTTCAGATAACTCTATTCCTACTACACAGGCACCACAATCTGAGCAAGATAAGGAAACAGAATCGGTAGTTGAAAAGGTTAATGAAGATAACACAGTTAAGGAAAAGCCTTATGTTAAACCATACCAACCACCACTTCCTTACCCGAGTAAAATGAGAAAAGAAAGACTTGAAGCTGAGCAATCCAAATTCTTGGATGTGTTTAAACAAATAAATGTCAATCTTTCTTTCATTGATGTGATTTCAGGAATGCCAAGATATACTAAATTCCTGAAAGATCTAATCACAAATAGAAAGAAAATGGAAGAACTTTCGGCTGTTACAATGAATGCTAATTGTTCTGCAGTGCTGTTGAATAAGATACCAGAAAAACTCTCTGATCCTCGAAGTTTCACAATTTCATGTTTTCTGGGTAGTCTTAATTCAATAGAAGCATTGGCAGACTTAGGTGCTAGTATAAATTTAATGCCATATTCATTATTCGCTAAACTAGACCTTAGAGAATTGAAACCAACACGAATAAGTATACAACTAGCCGATCGATCAATAAAATATCCTAGAGGGATAATGGAGAACATGCTAGTTAAAGTTGGTACTTTAGTATTTCCAGTAGATTTTGTTATTCTGGACATGGAAGAAGATTCTCGAGTTCCTCTCATATTAGGAAGACCATTCTTAAACACGGCTAAAGCAATAATAGACGTGTTTGGTAAGAAACTGACCCTAAGTATAGAGGACGAGAGTGTTACCTTTTCTGTTAATAGAGCCATGCAACAACCGCAATCTGCGGATGATACATGTTATTATGTTCAAATTATAGATTCACATGCAGAATTATTACATGAATTTCCAGAATTACAAGGAACAGGAGAATATTCTTTAGGAGAAGGAACTGAACCAATTGATTAAGCTGAAATATTAGCTACACTCATGGCTAATGAATAAGAACCAACAATAGAAGAACTTCAAATGCTGAAAGAGGAAGACAGATATCGATACAAATCATAATTAATAAATTGCGATAAATAATTTGCGATAAATAAATTGCGATAAATAAAATGTAATCAGTTAGTTAGGAACAGTTAGCTAGGAACAGTTAGCGTGAATTCTTAACAAAATTTCTCATAATTAATTTGTTTGTTTCTAACAAATTTTATTTTGTCCAATGTTTTCTTCATTATGTCACTTGTTGAATTCTGATAGGTTAAAATCCAAATATGAAATTTGAATAAAAATGGTTATTCTGCGATGAACGGATACATATATCGGTGGTTGTAAGTAGGATAGTAAATGACTGTTGAATTAGATTTGAAAGAATGTACAGTGTACTTATTAATGTGAAATCTAAATATTCATCGGGTATTACCTACCCGTTAAAATATTTTCACCATTAATAGTTTGTACGAAAATTTTTTTAATTACACTCTTTATGAAAATATACTTACATATATATTTTCTTCAGATGTAATCATAGATTTAATGAGTTAATATAATATTAATCTCATTTGATTTACCGTTAGAACTATAATACATAATCTCTAAAACATTAGAGATTACATAATCGCCATGAAGAACGAAGATAATTGATGTAAAACGATACGTAGAATGATGATTATACTCGAGGTACAGAATGAGATGTTGAGGCATGGATTGTTGATGGTACTGGTGTCGATGTTGGTGGTACTGTTGGTGCCGGTAATGTTGCTGAAGCTGGTAAGTTTTGCACCATATTCTCCAAATTAATTACTCGAGCGCGAAGTTCGTTGACTTCTTCTATTACCCCGGGATGATTGTCGGTAGGAATGAGCAGATGAATAAGATATAGAATTTGAGATAGTATATAATCATGAATAGATACTCTGAATATGAGAAAGAAAATGGTGGCTCGAACAGGTTCGCCGGTAAGCGCTTCAGGTTCATTGTCAAGAGGTGAATTTGGTTGGTGGAGGGGATCGCCTTCCGGGTCGTCACAATTATTCATTTGACCGGACACAGGGATGGATTAATAGTCAATGGACTCATTAAAATAGGGGTGGATTACATTCAAGGGTAATTGGTGTAATTGTTAATAAAGTATTAAAACCTTGGATTGCACGCAGTCGATAACCTGGTGTAATCATTAACAATGTATTAAGACCTTATTACGGTTTAAATCCCCAATTAGTTGGAATATTTGACTTCGGGTATAAGGTTAATTTGGCGAAGACTCTCGCACTTTATAATTATGACTGATGGACTATTATGGACAAAACCAGATGGACATATCGAATAATCCAGGACAAAGGACAATTAACCCTTGGTAATAAATTAAAATCAACACGTCAAACATCATGATTACGGAAGTTTAAATAAACATAATTCCTTTATTTTATATCTCATCGCACTTTCATTTATCGTCATTTTATTTATCGTACTTTAAAGTATTGCACTTTTTATTATCGTACTTTTATTTTATCGCATTTTTATTTATCGTCATTTACTTTACGCTTTAAATTAAGTTATATTTATTTTTAATATTTTTCATTAGGACTTAAAATCGACAAATCGGTCATTAAACGGTAAAAACCCCATTTTATAATAATAATAATAATACTACTTATATATATATATATATATATATATATATATATATATATATATATATATATATATATATATATATATATATATACAAATATAGTTGTGAAAAATATAGCGTTAAACTCAGCTAGCTCCCTGTGGAACGAACCGGACTTACTAAAAACTACACTACTCTACGATTAGGTACACTGCCTATAAGTGTTGTAGCAAGGTTTAGGTATATCCATTCAATAAATAAATAAATAACTTGTGTAAAATTGTATCATATTTAATAGTATTTCGTAGTAAAATATAATCTATTTCGTACTACCCCTCGCACACATCACTACCGCTGTTAGACTTGCTGTTATAGTCTTGGTGTTAGACTTGCTGTTACAGACTCGCTATGTTAGATTTCCGCTGCACTACTTAGAGATGTCTCAATCATGGAACTTTTACTTTGCATTCACAACTTATGTTACATTTGAACAATAGCTTTGTAATGACCTTTGTGTCACGTACTTATGTTGATGCTTTCTATTCGTAGAAGCACGTTATCTTTGTAAAACATTTGACGTTGGGTAAGACGTCACCTTTTCATGAATGCAAAACTAGTTTTAAAACAACATGTAGTATTGTACCGTGTAATAGACCTGTTGTTGATGATCCATACACGTTGATTTTGTACGGGGTGTCACAAACCCGGTCAGTGGTGATTAGTATGAAAGAGAAGGAAGAAGATGGAGGAATATTTTTTTTTTGTTTTGGTCAGCATCAGTTAATCGAAATGCATATGAATCCTTTTGTTAGTCTTCAATGTGTACATGGTTGTAGTGACTGTAGAGACGGATTAATTTGTATGCATCCGGCATCCCATTTATGTTTTGGTCATATGAAAACTAATAATGTGAAATCTATATAAAATTAGATCAAAATATAGATATTGTGTCGATCAAAAATTTGTTAGGGGTAAAATAGAGTTGGTAAAGTAGGTTGCAGATTTTAAAGGAAGAAGATGGAGGAATATAAGGATGATGAGATTGAGTGGATGAGGAAAATTACATTTATACCCTTTTCACTATTATTAATTTATATTTTAAACTTTCATCATAAAAAACATTCAACGGTTTAGATCTGTTCTCATGCTATACATATATGAGAACATTTTCATGGGGTTAACACCCTATATATATATATATATATATATATATATATATATATATATATATATATATATATATATATATATATATATATATATATATATATATATATATATATATATATATTTGTAACTGTTTCATATGGAAGAAGAATTATTTGAAAACATATTTGTATAAAATTTGTTTATGTAATATTTATGGTTTATACATTATATTGTCATGAGTCCTTATGTCCTATAAACATATTTTCTCATATATGTTATTAATCTAAGTTGCAATTTTTTGTTGAATAACTATGTTTTTGGTAAACTATGCTCCCATGCTACTATTTTGAAAACTGATGTACCACCAAAGCATATTTGTCCAAAGTGTATTGTTCTTTTGTATTGGTTATTATGGGCAACTACTGTTTTTACTTTTTAAGTGTTACCCATTCTATAATTTAAACTGTTATAGTCTATGCATCTATGAACTTTTAAGGTTAGAATAGTTACAAATGTACTTATATTTATACTAATCAAGTTTAAGAGAGAATATTATTCACTTTCACAATTTTTTCGTGATTATATGCATCTGTTCGTTAACTGCTCTAACGAAGTTAACCATGTTATGCTTATAAAGTATTAAATTGCATATGGATTAACAGTATAGTAACTGAATGTTTATGTATGGATGTAGCAGAGATGCAGAGATGGTTCGACGTTTTTTCCCCTCATCGTTTAGAAGTACTCGACAAGTTCATGTTAGACGATTTGCCTGATTTGTTTTATCTAGAAAAAGACACACCGGAAGAGCAACTGATTAAACGAACTCGCTTCGTAGATCTCAAACAAGACGTTAAAAAAGCATTCTGGAGCAGTATGGAGCCGAGGAACGCGTAGCAAATCTTATTTTCCTACCACTAGTTGGCATCTCAATCTGAAGGTATTTGCTTTGATATCGTTCAATTTATATATGTTTATCTCGCGATATCTACCTCACTTTGCACGATTTTTGACTATCTCGGGGCATATTTAGTGTGTTATTGAGCTAATTGGTAAATTAAGGGCTAAGGAGTTGATTTGGTGTAAAATTGACCAAATCTTGGGCAAAATTGACTAAGGAAATGACAAGTGCAGGAAACAGCTCAAAAAGCGCCGCTCCTGCATAGGAGCACCGCTCCTGAAGGCCCAAAAGCGCCGCTCCATTAGTAAAAGCGGCGCTATTATACACGATTTGTCTCCATTTTTTATCAGTGAGCAGAAGCACCGTTCTTCAAGTTAAAAGTGCCGCTCCTGATCAGCCAAAAGCGTCGCTCCTCAACAAAAGTGTCGCCCTTGTTCAGAGCCAAAAGCGGCATTCCAAAGGCAAAAGCGCCGCTCCTGTTATAGTCAAAAGCGCCGCTCCTGAAGTAAAAGCGACGCTCCTGACACTGTTTCTGCCCAGATTTTCAGCACTATATAAGGAACGAGATTAAGTCATTTTTCATATGCATCTTAGAGAGCAACTGCATAGGGTTCAAATTTCACACACAAAACCCTAATTTCATCATCCATTGGAGATTAAGGGAGGATTCAAGGAAGTTTGTTCAAGATTCATCATCATTTAGCTTAGATCTTCATCTTCTTTATATTTTGGGTTGTAATCTTCACTTTACTTTATATATTTTGCATTGATTACTTATAATAACTTGAAGATGATGATTGTTATTGTTTCTTTGATTATTATTAGCTTAATCTTAGCCATGATTGGCTAAATCTTTTGTGTTTTCTTATCTATGAATCTCTAATGCTAGTGTTTACCCCAAATCAATTGAATATTGTTGTTTGAATGAATTACATGATCATGTGTTGTTGAGTTAGCTAAAGATCCATTGCTATGAGTTTGTTTTAGGCTTGACTTTGATTACATATGTTGAGTAGCTCTCTTAGTGATTTGAGAAGTGAATCAATGTGTGCTTCAACACCTTATGTGATCTAGACAACTAGCTAGGGAATTGCAAGTGATTGTGTTCTTGATATATGTTGGTTTTCAATTGGCCTTTAGTCAACATAGTAGTGCCGATTATCTTAAGTGATTTCGATAGTTGGGAGTTTTAAGTGATTTTAACTCAAGCTCAATCTTAATGACCAAATCATGCTTAACTCGATCTTAGGATACAAAGCTTATGTGAATTCGGGGATTATCATTTGATTTGAGGTTTAGAAGTGATTCTAAACATTTAATAGTTCAACAACTTATGAGATAACGAAATAGGCAAAACGGGGCAAGCCAAGCATAGAGAGGATTAGATAAGTGAACACGTCTTAGATAAATTGATTTAAGTCTTTAATACTTTGCTACTTGCTTCTTGCTTCTTGCTACTAGTTAAATTGTTGATTTAGATTTGTTTAATTGCACAAGTTTTAGTTGTTAGTTAATATCAATTGACCCCCCCAATCAAACAAACCCTAGAACAATTAATAGTTTCAAATAACCAACTTAAACCGCTTCCCCTGGGACGAACTTGATAAGAATACTTACATCATAGTGCTATAATAACCGGGTTCTAAGTGCTCATTAGTTGTGTGTGCTTGATTATAGTGTTTAAGTCAATTATAAATTTAGAGGGTAAAAGATGTATTGTTACGCACGCATCAGCTTCAACTTTTACCTCTTTTATTGTTAATTTTCTTTTATTGTTTGCTGGATGATGTAATACTATTGTTTCAAGATCCTTTGGAAAAAATTGTCACCTTTTTATGTTTAATTTTGACAACTTGAGGGGCTTATGTGCTAATTTATTAAACTAGGGTTAGTATAAATTCAAGCATTAAACCTAAATTAAGTAAACCCTCACAATTAAAAAGCTGCAGTAGAACCTTCTCCCTCCCCCTTGAAACCGTTGACATCATCACCATCATCATACCATCAATTTTTGACTTTTTGATCAAACCTCAAGAACAAACGTTGTAATTCCCTTCATCCTCTACGCGTATGTGTAATTTTTTTCGCAATTAAAGGTATAATCACATGAACCCTAACTTTTAAAATCTAATTTTATTGATGTTTCATAGTTTATGTTGTCAATTGCTCAAGTTTATACGCGTACATGTTAATTGTTATCGTTAATTTGATCGTTTGATGCGTTAAGGTTTAAAACTGAATTGTTTATTGCATGATTAGTGAATTTTGATTTTTCAAATGCATGATATTATGTGTTAATTAGATTCCTTTCTAAAAACTATTAATTTTAGGCTTTGGATTCGCTTGATTTCGTTTCCGGATGATTAAGTTATGTCCATTTGAATTAACGTTGTGTTTTAGTTGTGTAATCAGAAATCTGTGTTTGATAGACCACGAATTGGATTGTGAAACTTATACCACTGGAAATATAATTTAAAAACACTCAAGTTACACTAGGATATCATGTCGTTTGCTTATGTATAACTCGAGATATGCTTGAATTAGTGTAAAAGTAGATTTATACAGCAGTTGCATGAAAACAGCCTTGTATAATAAAATGTGTTGACTTCTGTGTTTAAAGCTTTGTATATTTGAAATGTACACAAAAATTAATTCACCTTTTATGTATATATCATAGGCTAATTGTATCTAGATCTTTGGATAATTGCGTGCGAATGTGACTAGCTAAACTAGAATCGAATCTGCAACTTGCTCTCTGTGTTATACTCTGTGGTTTGTGTTTATTGAATTAGAATGTATGCTTATGGAATATGAATCTTTATATGTTATGTGGTATATGCTCAGTTTATTTCAACCTCCGAAACCTTATGCATTGGGCACACTAGTATCATACTTTGTGTAACTTCTGAATTGAGCTGAAAACTGAACATTCAACTTGCACGAATTGATGGAAAATCGTGTGTACTTTTAAATCAGATTAACGCAGCGGATAGTTAAAATAATAATCAATTATTATTTTATAAACCATTTACAAAATTAAATATTAATATATTTAAATTTAATAAAACATGCACATGATTAACGATCCCAAGATCCAGTTACACCACTAATAATTGTCAAAATATGTAATTCACAAAGTGAGTAAACGATATACCTTTCTTGAAGAAACTAATTGAAGGAGAGAAACTTATGATCAAAAGTATGATCGTCTCTTTGGATAGTCCACACTTTCTTGAAGAAACTGATTGAAGGAGAGAAACTTACGATCAAAAGTATGACCGTCTCTTTGGATAGTCCACACTACACTTCAAACGACCGTCAATGGATGCTAGTATAACCCCAAGTAACTTATTAATATAATCCAATTATATTAATAAACTAATAATAATTAATCCTCTGTATATGGTTTCAATATGAACCAAAAATTAACTCGAAAACAAAGAATGTGTGTGTGTTTTTGTTTTCTTTCATTTTCTCTCACATTATAGAAATAGTCTATATCCATATATATAATATATGAAATCTAATAAGTTAAATGACTTTTGTAAAACGAGTCCAAAATTCGGTATAATAAAATATTGCAAAATCTTGCAAATATTTGATTCCCTTTTATATTATATTTCGTTTGATTTGGTTTTAAAAAGTCGTATTTCTCAAATACTTTAGAGGTATGTTATGTAACTTATAATTAATAATTTCTATCATGTCACTTTCATGTGAATAGTAAATTAATTAATTTCGTTTCATTTCATGTGAATAGAATTAATTTTGATTTACTACTTTGTTACTTGAGTAATATATATACATCATATATATATATATATTTTATTTGATGTCTCGGTGCATATGTGTGTGACCCCGAAGGCTCAAATGAAGTTGGCCATATAGTTATATGTTGTACCTTGCACATTAATCCTACAGACTCCCACTTGTGCATGGCACAACACCAAATAACTATACAAACAATGGTAAGCGTCTAGCAACACGTCATTGTCCCCAAATTCATGTGAGGGTAGTTTCTCGAAACTGTTTATGGTAAGTTTTAAATGTCATTCGTTCTTTTGTTTCAGATACTTTAGTTAAACTTGAGATATGGATCATCAGTCATTCTCATTTGTTTAACAACTTTGTTTCTCGATCTTAGAACTGAATTAGATCACCAAATTAATTAAGTATCATCTTAATTATATCTAGGTACGACCACACAAATATCTTATTCATTCATCGAGGAGCTCAAAAAGTATCTAACTCCAAACATTTTAGAGGAACAAATCATATATTGCATACACGTGTCTATCACGAGCTTTACATTATACCCAATAATGGCCTTTAAAATAGCCTTATTCAGGACAACGTTTAACCATATCAAAGTACAATGCTACACTCATCAAGACGGGCGTGCATCTCAAGTCTAAGGACAAAAAGACATAATCACTAAAAGATTCACTACTGACTACGATCCATGTAGTGACATCTCATGGTTGGGTCATTCCAATATTCATCATCAATGAATACATATGAATTTTGGTCTCAACAAGTTAACTATTCATCATCAATGAATATAACCAAAATTTCACATTAATCTTAATTCATGTTATTCCCATAACATGACCGATTATGGAGATTTTGAATAATCAACAATTATTCATGGATTAAACATGCTAATATAGAACACAGTGATATAAATGAAAATGATCATACCAACTATATATCAATTCATTAATATAAAACTGCTTAATGTTCCAAAAATATCCAAATACTAAATTACAAATGAAAAAGATCAGCAGCATAACGAAGTCCAGTATTACTAGAATGATCATCATGCTTGTTGTGCATCATGGGCTTCATGAACGGGTCAGCCACATTATCATTTGTATGAACCTTTTAGAATACTAATATCATTCCTCTTAATGAATGTAGTCAAACTTTTGAAGAATGTGCTAGATACTTATGTACATGTGATTCTTTCAAAAGTATATTAACACTCGAACTATCACAGTAAATATTATAGAAGATTAAATGTTGTGTACTACTCTGAGTATGACAACAAACTTCCTTATCCAAACAGCTTTCTGAGCAGCTTCTCAGTCAACAATGTATTCTGCTTTTGTTGTAGTTTGTTCAATAGTGCGCTGCCTAGAGCTCTTCCAATCAACTGTCTTGCCCATCATGACAAATAAATAACGTGACTGGATCGAGAATCATCTTGATCAGTTTAGAAACTAGAATCAGTATAAAACTTAATACTTAACTCTTCTTCCAAACCACCGTAAACCAAGAACATATCATTAGTACTGTGATGACCCGGGAATTTCGGACCAAATTTAAACTTTAATCTTTATATGTTTCCGACACGATAAGCAAAGTCTGTAATGTTAAGTCTTAAAATCTTTGAACTGTTGTGAATCGTTTATAATCGATATGGACTTCGTCCGGATGGATTAGGACGGGTCTTTACAAGTACTCTGCAAATACTAAAGAATATTCTTAACAACAATCCAATGTACTTCACCTGGATTATGTTGACAATGACTCGTCAAACTCAAAACTAACGAAACATCGAGTATAGTACATATCATGGCATACATACTGGATCATATAGCCGAAGCATATGTGATACATTTCATTTATCTTATCTCATCTGCTGTGATAGGACTTTTAAGAGTTTCTCAAGGTTATGCCCTTTTGCATTGGCAAAGCTCCATGCTTGGAGTTTTGCATGCTAAATCTCTGCAAGATAATGTATGTACTTTGATTCAAACCAATAAGCCAATTGGATCTATTGTATAGATCCTCATTCTAATAATATAAGTAGCTTCGTCAAGATCCTTATGGAAATACATTTTCCAAGCCAAGACTTGACATCTTGCAAGTTGGAATGTTATTTCTAATAAGTAATATGTCATTAACATATAAGATCAAGAAGACTACTTTGCTCCCACTAGCTCTAATGTAAACTCAGGGCTTATCTTGGTTTTGAGAAAAATTAAACACTTTGATTTTCTCATTAAACTTAAGATTCTAGCTCCTGGATGCTTGGTTTAATCCATAAATGGATTTTAGAAGCTTGCATACTTTATTAGGATGCTTATGATTCATAAACCCTTCTGGCTGAACCATATATACTTCCTCGCTTAGGTCGCCATTTAGGAAAGCAGTTTTGACATCCATTAGCCATATTTTATTATCATGAAAAGTAACCATGGCAATAAGTATCCTAATTGTTTTAAGGCTCGCGACTGGTGAAAAAATTTCATCATAACCTTTTGTCACCAATCGAGCTTTAAAAGTATTTACATTACCGTCCATATCAGTCTTCCTTTGAAGACCCATTTTCACCTCATTGTCTTACAATTGGGTAGAAGATCAATCAAGTCTCATACTTGATTATCCTTCATGGACTGTATATCTGTATTCATAGAATCTAGTCATTTTCAGATTCAGGATCTGACATGGCCTCACGCAGTTAGAGGGTTCATCATAATCCCTTAGTTGAGGTTTATCTGAATTAATCAGATAATTAAACCTCAAAAGCCGATGAGTTCTACTAGATCTATAAAGTGCTGGTGTAACACGTTCGGGCTCACCAACAGTGCGCTCAGTTTCAACGTGTGGATTGCTAATGTTTACTGAAGGTATGTTACTTTAAAGTACTTGAATTTCTTTAAGATCTACTTTACTCCCACTGACTTCTTGTAAGAGAATATCTCTTTCCAGGAATTTAGCAGACCGAGCAGAAAACACGTTGTCTTCAGCTTGGTAGTAAAAGTGGTAACCCATTGTTTCCTTTATGTATCGTATAAAGTAACATTAGATAGTTCTGGATTCTAATTTGTTTGAAGTGTCATGCTTCACGTACGCTTTACAACCCCAGACTTTCAGGTAAGACAACTTGAGATTCTTCCCATACCATAACTCATATGGTGTCTTTTCTACCTTCATAGTTAGAATCACATTGAGTATGCCTGCAGCAGACTTTCATGCATATCCCTAAAATATGGTAGTAGAGAAATCAGACTCATCATAAATCAAACTATATCAAGTAAAGTTCGATTCCTCTTACTCAGACACACCATCGTGTTGTGGTGTGTAAGGTAGAGTGAACTATGAGACAATCCCACAATTCTTTAGGTGGTCCAAAAACTCTTGACTCATAAACTCACTTACTCCATCGGAGCGAAGTGCTTTAATGGTCTTTCCAAGCTGATTATCTACTTCATTTTGGAATACTTTTGAATGTTAAAATAGCTTTATATTTATGTTTCAGCAAGTGAACATAATCATAGCTACTGTACTTTTCAGTAAATGTAATGAAGTAAAATTAACTAAATCTATACATTGTTCTTAAAGGGCTACATACAACAGCATGTATTATTCCTAAAAGATCTTTAGCTCTTTTACCTAAATTGGAGAAAGAAGCATTTGTCATCTATGTAGATAAACGTGAAACACATACATCAAATGAATCAAAGCCAATTGATTCCAAAAGTCCATTAGATTGGAGTTTTGAAATGCATTGTTTGTATATATGACCAATATGACAATGCTATATATATGTCTTGTTCAAGTCTCGCTTGAATCGTTTGGCAGTCAAGTATATACAAAATTATTATTTGAAATCACACCATGCATATCAATTTCAAAAATACCATCACGTGGATATGCATTAAGATAAATATATTATCCTTAGAAACTGAAATACCTAAATGTGTAAATGCAAGTTCAAAACTAGCATCTTTCAAACTATGTTGCTCGCAGTATTGAGAGCATAATGCTATTGTTCTAACAAAACAATAAGACCACTTAGAGAAGTAAGTTCAGAGGTACCAATAGCTTTAACAAAAGCTTGATCCCCATTGCCTACTCATAAATCCAATGTGTCTTTCTTCAGTCTATTACTTCTTCTCATTCCCTTCATACTGTTACAGGTGTGAAGGCCACAACCAGTTAACAAAGATCCATGAATCACTAGAAGAAGTATATAAATGTATATGGAATATACCTGATTTTCTAGTCTCACCAGCGTTGCCTTTTCTCAGCTCAAATTGGTAGATAGGACAACTTCCTTCTCCAATTTCCAACCTTTCCACAATGGAAACATTCGGCGTCTTTTGTTGTGCTTTTCTTCTTGGAAGGTGGAATATTTTTAATAGCAAACTATTTGTCATTTTCCTTCCACAAAGTATTCAGCTTATTATTTTTCACCCTTCATCCTACTTCTCCAGCTCATCGAACAACTTTCGATAAGCATTTTGCTGAGCAGCAGCAACTGCCACAACTGGAAGAACGGATATGGTTCTAAATTTTGTTCAAATTCCATTTATGTTTGTGAACAGTTCTCAGATTACAGTGCCAGTCTGGGAAGTTTGAACAATTGAGTTTATCCTTCTCCAACAAATAAGGAAGTGTGTTTGGTTTACGTTTTAATTATTTAATATCTACAACAGAAATAAGATTCAATTTACTATTTTCGATATTGGGCTTTAATAAATTAACTACCCAAGTTTTTATAATTTTTAAAAACAATTAATTTACGAAAGCCTAAGATCCACATAGAGGTTCCATAGCCACATCTGTTGATCAGGTAGTAGTTATGGAGTCTATTGGTAGGTAGCGAGTACCAATTGCATCACAAGTGTAATTCTTAGTTCTTTATGGGACATAGAGATATGTGTAGTCTAACAAACTACTATTATCTACTGGCGTGTTTGTCCCATCCTTGCCTCAAACTCAGGTCTCACCGTGAATACGGTTAAGTCGTCCAATTTGGAAACAGTAGAAATTCATGCCAGTCTTACTAGATTAGAAATTCCACCTCGTGGTTATAATTCATGCTAGTCTTACTAGGTTAGAAAAATAACGAGGAGTGTTTGCAAGCTCATTAGATGTCATGACTTAAATTTGACGAGTATTTGAAAACGTTTGTGTCAACGAATAATGCATGCACACAAGATTCGCTACACTATTTGTTAAAAATCATTTTAACCAATTATATATGTCGATCGTGTTTATGTGTCTAGTTTGTTATTTAATTTCTAGCATAAAAATAACAAATACACAAACGTGTATCGTTTTAAAAGATCTCGTCCATATATATTATTTGAGTTTCAAAAAAAAAACATTTAACATTAAACTCGTTAGAATTTAACTTATTTTAAAATCATCAATGTTAATCTTTGAAACTTGTTTAGAGTTTTATTTAATGTTTTCATCAAAAACATATATAACTTGAGTCTCAAAATTATTTAACTTTAAACTCGTTAGAGTTTAACCTTTTAAAATCATCAATTTTAATATTTGAAACTCGTTACCGGTTTTATTTAATTTTTTCATCAAAAACATTTAGCATATATATTCTAATCAACAATTATATACAAATGCAAAATTAAAACACAACCATGCATCATACACACATAGTCTAGCCCAAAAATCCTATGCTTGATCCCATGAGCAGACATGGGATCAAGAGGTCAAACTAAGGGTAATATCATAGCTCCCACTTAATTCAAGAATCAAGTGAAAACTTGACAAACGCCATCGTTGTCAAATTGGCCTGTTCGTCATCTTCTAAGTCAAACTCCACGTTGCATCTTTATCTTTAATCTTCATCTTATTACATTTATTTAAAATTGAAAAAAACAACTAATCTAATACTTTTACAATTTAGAATAAACTTAAATACAATACTATGAAAATGAAAAATAAATATAATACAACTTTGGCTTCAAAATGGCCTTTCTTATAAAAAATAAATGATCAGTATGACTTAATATTTCCGCAATCAACAATCCAAACAATCATACGTAGGTCGGGGCATTATGGGCTATGTGTGCAATCACAATTCTAATAACTACATTATTAAAACCTAAATATGGTTTGTCCATAGTTACAATGCATGTGTACAACCATGGAATGAAATAAACAACAATTATTCAAGCCATAAAAAATAAATTCAAAATTTATAACAGTGAATTTTTTATCAGATCTTATTCGTGCGTCCTGGGGTAATCAACAAGGTTGACTTTCAAAACCATAAAGGTTTTGACTTTTACCAATTCACCACAAAGTTAAATCTAAAGAAAATCACGCGACAATTAAGATGGTGTAAAAGCGGCTCGGATACCACTGATGGAAAATCGTGTGTACTTTTAAATCGGATTAACGCAGCGGATAGTTAAAATAATAATCAATTATTATTTTATAAACCATTTACAAAATTAAATATTAATATATTTAAATTTAATAAAACATGCACATGATTAACGATCCCAAAGATCCAGTTACACCACTAATAATTGTCAAAATATGTAATTCACAAAGTGAGTAAACGATATACCTTTCTTGAAGAAACTGATTGAAGGAGAGAAACTTACGATTAAAAGTATGACTGTCTCTTTGGATAGTCCACACTTTCTTGAAGAAACTGATTGAAAGAGAGAAACTTACGATCAAAAGTATGACCGTCTCTTTGGATAGTCCACACTACACTTCAAATGACCGTCAATGGATGCTAGTCCAACCCCAAGTAACTTATTAATATAATCCAATTATATTAATAAACTAATAATAATTAATCCTCCGTATATGGTTTCAATATGAACCAAAAATTAACTCGAAAACAAAGAATGTGTGTGTGTTTTTGTTTTCTTTCATTTTCTCTCACATTATAGAAATAGTCTATATCCATATATATAATATATGAAATCTAATAAGTTAAACGACTTTTGTAAAACGAGTCCAAAATTCGGTATAATAAAATATTGCAAAATCTTGCAAATATTTGATTCCCTTTTATATTATATTTCGTTTGATTTAGTTTTAAAAAGTCGTATTTCTCAAATACTTTAGGGGTATGTTATGTAACTTATAATTAATAATTTCTATCATGTCGCTTTCATGTGAATAGTAAATTAATTAATTTCGTTTCATTTACTATTCATATGAATAGTAAATGAATTAATTTCGATTTACTATTTTGTTACTTGAGTAATATATATACATCATATATATATTTTATTTGATTTCTCGGTGTATATGTGTGTGTGACCCCGAAGGCTCAAATGAAGTTGGCCATATAGTTATATGTTGTACCTTGCACATTAATCCTACACGAATAAATTGTACAAATTGGCTAAACAAAAATTGCTCAACTTTTGATATGTGTTAGTTTGACTTGTCCTTGAACCATGGCCACTGGTCTTGTGTCAATTTTATGTCCCTAGCTCCGGTTATAGCCAAAACAAAATCAGTGCGCGGTCAGAAACTGTCTTGGCAAACTACAAATGTACCCCTTCTGATTCCTGACTTTTAATTATCGTATGAGACCCTGGCCGGACTTTTTGGAATCGATTTTGTGTATACTTATGATCTGGAGTTTTCCATGTTTACTTGAATTTTGTACTATGAGATAACATGCTAAGTTTGCTACATGTACATGAACTTTGTGCACAACGATAAACTGAAATGGCGAAATTGACTATTTATGATCCAAAACGTGTTGTTTGACTTAGGTTTGACATGTTGACCAACATTTGACATGTACCTACTGATGTTGACTTTAGTTGACTACTTTGACTAAGTTTGACTTTCGGTTTGACTTCGGTTGACTTTGTTTGACTTGCATGAACTAGCTGATTGTATGTTGACTTTTACTTTGAAACGCGTCGAGTCGAGCAATAAGACAACTTATACTATGAAACCACATTTGTTTAAGACATAATTAATGACCAACTTAAATACGTATACTTAGGTTGCATTACTCGGCTATAATCCGTACAAGTTTTGTCTGTCATCCAAGCTTTATTCTAAGGTGAGTCTACAGTCCCACTTTTTACATGTTTTTAGGGATGAGAATACACGCTGTTATACTTACATTATCAAATGCTTTTGTATTAACACGAGTACAATATATGCATATTTAGTTTGTTCACAAAGTCTCTAGCTTGAATACTTTTAACACCATCGGTGTAAGCACAATTTAGATGGACTGATCTGCTAGGTTGACAACCTCACCCTACAATATTAACTGTGGTGCATTTACTATGAACATTAGATACACTCGAACAAGTGTATAATATTTTATGAGGTAAAGGCGGGTATAGTGGTTTCTATACTAGGGTCATTGCTAGTATTCAGGTGCTCATAGATTATGCAAACGTTTCGCAACTTGGAGTTGTACTTGTAAAATCTCGTGGTCAAGGAAACTAAACGATTTTTCTGATATCTATTTTTCAGTTACTGTTACTGTAACGACCCGACTTTTTCGACTTGCTTTTGTGCTTTGTACTTTCGCGAAACTGCGTATTTGTGCGCACTGTGCCACTTTATACTTTGGAATCTTTATACACATGGCCTACTTTCATTTATGTGTTAAAACGTGCCTTTAAGTACGTAGGTTACTTAACTTGATCACCGGAAACCTTTATGACCGTTAGTGTCACTTGACGTTACGAACAAACCGCGTACTGCGTACACGTTTAACTTTTGTCGTAATCGGAATATTATGACCACGAAATCTTAATTATTATTTTATAATAATAATTACTTGGGTTTATGGATGCTTAATTACGCGTAGTAATTTACTTATGCTTACTAGTTAGTCTTGTTGGACTTTCTACCTTGTTGGGCCTTAGCCCATCCTACACTAGTTAGTGGACTATTTAATTAGCCCAATTATTAATAGCTAGTGACCCATTAATAAGTAAGACAAATGCGCATTTATTAGAGGGAACATGCTAGCATTTATGTCAAGTATTATCCTTAATGTTGCATGGAATTCCAACATAAGCATCAACTTTAGACAACCATTAACCAAAAAGCAAACTTTTGTCTCCCTTGTCCCCCTCCTATGCCCACAGTTTTAGACACCTCCCACACCCTCACCACACTATAAATACAAGCCTTATTCCATCCATTTTACACTTGCTCTCATTTGCATTTCACACACACTTACTCTCTAATTCTTTCTCTAGTCTTTCTCTCTCTAAAAAGTGTAAGTAATTAAATTTTTCTTCTTCTTCTTCTTCCTTCATCTTACATGAAATCATCATCATCATTTAAAGGTCTTACTTTTTAGCTTTGATCTTGATTACATCTTGTAGATTCAAACTTGGATTTGAATCCTTCAAGAACATGGAAGATTCAAGCTTTCTAACTTTGAATCTTCACCTACTTTGTAGATCTAAATCTTTTTACTTTAATCTTGTTACTTTGTTATAAAGATTCAAACTTGTGTTTGTAATCTTCATGTATCTTAAAGATCCAAGCTTTATGCTTCAAGATCTTCAAGAATAACCAAGATGCAAGCTTTCTAGCTTGAATCTTCATATCTTTTATTGGATCTAAGTTTTCTAACTTATGGTCTCATTATTTTGTTGTAAAGATCAAAACTTGTGTTTATGGTCTTCATGTAACTTAAAGATCTAAGCTTTATGCTTCAAGGTCTTCAAGAACACTAAAGGTTCAAGCTTTCTAGCTTTGTGACCTTATAACTTGTGTGAAAAGGATCCAAGCTCTCTAGCTTAGGGTTCCATCACTTCATTTGATTTAGATTGTGTTAATACTTGTTTGATTGAAGTAGAGTTTGTAACTTTGTTTGTAAATAGGACTTGTATTTGTATTAAGATTAAGGATATGATGTAACCTTGGTTCATCATCCATCTAAGACTCTTAAATGAGTTGTGTTCTTACTTGGTCTTAACATATTGTGTGTTGATGGTAGAATCTTGGTCAAGGTGATGCTAACCCATCAATGAGTTGTACACTTGAAGCTACAAGCATCAAGGATGAGAACCGTGATGAGCATCAAGCACCAAGAACCCCACCGGAGCACTTACCTACTGTTTTTCGTATCTTATCAGACCACCTGGGCTACTAGAAAGTTGATTTTCAGTTAGTTCGGTTCGAGTAGATGATTTTCCATTTAGACCTCGTCTTAATCCGAGTTACGGTTTAGGATTTATGGCCTTCCGAAAGTCGCTACACCCTTGTAATGTTGTGCTGAAAATTCGGACCTACTCGCACTTAAACCGTCACCATGGTCAAACGAAGCCGAGTTTAAGTCTAGAAATTGGTCAGCAACTAGAGGACTCACATACGGAGCCATAGCCACTGACTACGCATCTTTTCGATTTACGTAGAGGTCGTATCAGCTGATCCAAGTCAGCCTATTGTTTCGATCTCTATACTTGTTTAACTTACTTAGCTTTTACAATGATGAATGATGATGATGATGACACTTAAACTTATTTTATGCACTATTAGAACTTATAAGGACAACATACTGACCTAGTAACCTTTGATTTAGGTTGACGACCTTTCGGACCAACTTACTACTTGCATACTTTCATTACCGACTTTACCGCTTTTATCACTGTGAGTTATAGCTTCAGTTTTTACTTATACTATTTTTGAGATTGAGAATACATGCGCTTTTTATGTTTTACTTATTTGATACGAGTACTTAAACTTTACATATGTGTGGGTTATACAACGGCATAAAGATTCCCCTTAGCACGGTAACGTTTAACTATTGGTTTTTGAACCGGTAGACGCGAATATTAGATATGGATCCATAGGGTTTGACATCCCCACTTGGGCTAGTCACGCTAGCATTTAATGGGTTTTTAATACTTGGAGGACATACGCTGTAGCGACCCCGACAAATCGTCAAGTGACGGCGTCGACTACGTAGGTCCCATTACCTGGTCATAAGTCTTTAAAACAGACGTTTGACCCAAAATATGTCGCATCCATTCAAGTGTAAAGATTGTTTCAAAGTTTACAAAGATAATTGACCACAAGTTAAGTTACAACGTTATAAGTACAAATGAAAACTATGCGACACAGTTTAAATAAGTTCAACAGATGCTCCAAAATGCATGTATACTCGACATCCAAGCAAGTATCAAAAGAGTGCGGAAGCATGTATCACTAAGCATTCAAAACCTGAGAAAACATAGAAGAATCTGTCAACGAAAACGTTGGTGAAATCATAGGTTTAGTAAGTATTAAACGTTGTTTTTGAACCACAAGATTTTGTATTTCCATAACGTAGATTATCCAAATCATTTGCATTCCAAAAGTGTTGTTATACGCGAGCACTCAATTATCAAAACTTAACCAACGTTACCCCATCACACAGTGCTAGAACCCACACTAAAACACAAAAATATATTTCATCCGCATAACGGTAGCGAACCGTCCGAATGAGGGTTTGTTAAACCCGTATGGCCACACAATATAAGTTCTCGCTTACACCCTGCAAGTGTAACTAATGATAATCGAATTGAGGCATTTTTGTTCTAACTCGCACGTGGAATGTTTGTTTTCACACTTGTGTTCAAAACATAAAAGTAAGTAGTACAAGATGTAACAAAGTATATGTTTCCTCAGCCCACGATTTAAAAGTATAAAAGTTGTTGAAAAGGTGGGACTATGATGTCACCTTGAGCGCGAGAGTTAATAAAGTACTTCAACAAGTAAACGCGTGCAAAGACAAAGCTAGTCTTGACCTAAACAATAGGTTTGTATCAATAACGGTAAACACGATAGGTCAAAGATGTTCAATTAGTCATATGGCTCGTTACGACTCAATAATGTAGCATGTGAATCAAGTTGTCATGTTTCATGCAAGATACAAGTATAAAAGCATGTTAGAACGATTGCACAACCATTTGGTTAAGTTTGATTAAAAGTCAAACTTGGTCAAAGTCAAAGTCAACGGGGTCGGGTCGGGTATCCGACAATTTTTCTAAGTTATATAATCATATATGAGTATGTTGGCCAAGTTTCATGTTAATCGGAGGTCCGTAGCATAGCAAACATTTTTACGTCAAACGACAACCCAAACAGCCAGTTTTAGTACAATGGGACGGCGTCCCAAATGGCTAGACGGCGTCCCACAATGAAGGGTGGGACGGCGTCCTGATATCCTAGACGGCGTCTAGGTTCAAAAGGTTGGACGGCGTCTAGGAGGTTGGGACGGCGTCCCAAAAGGCTTACAGGTCCTGTTTGCAGAAAACACAAGGCACGAGCCAAACTTCAATCAATCCTAGTTTATGATCCGCAAACAATCAAGACATGTATTTTATATCACCGGAAAGCTCCTTCGACAAGGAACACAACTAGATACATTTCCTAAATCAAATTTATCATTTTAGACAACAAAAATCTCGTCGAAAGTTCGTTAAACGTTCCAAACAAGGTTTCAAGTTCATCAATTGCAATTCAAGTTTCGGGAATCCAATTTATACATATGATATGCCGTTTTGAAGGTAATGAAACATGTAATACAACTAAACACTTACTAACAACATTTCATGGCATTCAAATCATCAAAAGTTCATTTAAAGTCTATCAAACTCTAACGAAAATTCACAAAAATCAATAGTCATGAGTTTGATGTTTCCTTAATCAACCTATACATCAAAACGAAGCTAAAGATACTAGTAACACTTTTAAAACATGCACTTTAACAATCTAACAACATTTGATCATCCAAATCAAGGATTTAGCAAGCAATTTTCATAATGAACTAGTTACTCCCAAAAACAACAAATCGAGCATACAAATTACATACACGACATCACAATGAGCCATAGACACCAATTAACATACTTTTAAGTCAAGAACACGAATTTAAAGAAATCTAGTGTTTAAGAAATGTTACCCAAAATCGAAGTGGTTAGCATCAAATCGAAGAGGATGATGAGAGGATCAAGAATATGTAGTTTGTTTGGATTGAAGCTCGCTTGAACGGATTTGGATGATGATTTAAGGTTTGAATGTTGAGAGAGTTTGAAAGTATCAAAAAGGAAGAAGGAGGTGGAATGAATGGATGGAGGAGAAGGGTTGACTAGTTGACCTAGTCACTAGTTTGACCCTTTGGCGACTTTAGTCCTTCGAGTTCAAATCGGGTGCGGGATATAACCAAACGATTTATTTTAAGTTACATGAGAGTACGGGAGATATTAAATTTCGATAACGAGAATATTTAAAATGTTACTTAACAAAGGATACGAATCTAGATACGAAGGGTATTATTTAAAAAGAAAAAGACGGGCGTTAAAATAATTTAACGGAAAAATGCGGGATGTTACATTATCCACACCTCAAAAGAAATTTCGTCCCGAAATTTAGTTGGAAGTAGTAGTCGATATCTCTTACTCGAGACTTTACGTTGTCAATGCTATGAATAAGTGAAAGTACGTTCTTGAGGGTTCTCATGAATTTGGATAGTCAGGGTTTTACGTTGCATTAAGGTTCGGTTTTTACGATCCCCGGTTTCAACTGGTTTTCCTATGAAGAGAAGTTTGTCATCGATAGTTGATGTATCCAGCAGGATTGCACGTTCCTGTTCCGCAGGACACGTTTCTAAGTTTGTTACACAAAATGTAGGGTAAACGGAAACTTAATTGAGTCGGAAGTTCTAAACGGTAGGGAGCGGTTCCAATACGCCCCAAGGTTTCAAAAGGGTTAACATGTCGCGGGTTTAACTTTCCCTGATTCCCGAAATGGATTACACCCTTCCAAGGTGCGGGTTCTCAATATTACACTGTTACTAACTTGGGATTCGAGAGGTTTACGTCGAATATCGGTATAGCCCCTTTGGCGACTACGGGTCGTCTTGAGTGAACGATCTTAAATGTTGTTTCTTGATGGAGTTCAGATTCGGTGATTTGCTTTGGTTAAATGAACAGGGGTATGACATTAGCGGTCATATAGGGTTTCGGAAAGTGCGGGTGAACACACGAGTGGTAACTACTGTTGTACGAGTGATCTACTAAAGGTGACAATACGAGTTTGTGACATGTCTTTCCAAGATGTGAAACGTACGTTTGTTTGGTCCGTCGGTTGTGGGAGATACGCGGTATATGTGTCTAAGCGGGTTCCCAAGGTTTCTTGTAACACTAGAAGTGAAACGAGTATTGTGATCTGAGATAGCCTACAATGGTACACCGTGTTGGAATATAATTTCTTAAGATATGCTTGGACAAGTTAGTTAGGGTTCGAAAGCGTTTGTTGGAACAGGTTTCTTGTCGGCTACTGAAAAATGTTCGTAAGGGCTAGTCACCCGCGTGGCGAATACTAGTAACACGTGAAGAGTCTCTCTCTCCATTGAGAAATTATATAAAAAGGTTTCCGTATACGGAAGTACGAGCGAAAAGATAGGAGTGAAATGAGAACTTAGAATAGGATGAGTTCACATTTTGATGTAGCCATATCGCGCATCTAGTGGCCAAATGTTGAGACTTGGTGGGAAACGAGATAGTACATGTAGTTGTATAGCTCGGGGTTGAGTAGTAGTTGGCCGTATAACAGAAACACAAGGACGTTAAGTCAAAGAAGAAAGGGGTATCCTTGGATATTGTGTTATCTTTGGTCTCAGTAATATCAGATGGTGATGGTGAAATAACAGAGGTAGGTAGTGTGGTACGGGATGACGAGAAAATTGATCGGATCCACAATTTAGTATTCGAATCCTTCGTGCAAAATAACGAATTTTAGTTATGTTGATTTCGAGTCGAGAGGGGTTGCCTTTCAGGCGTTCACGTAGAAGTATTTCTATATTTGAGTTCCATCTGTTGCTATACGATTTTAACTAGAAATGTTGGTGTGAAGAATCACGCTCAAGGTTCGAACACGGAGAGGTTTAAAGTTTTCCCTTAGTGAGTTAACGAGTTTAAAAGTCGGGTAACACGAGAAAAGTCAGAAATGAATCTTCGGTGATAACAGGCGAGATCTAAGATTTTACGAGTACAAGTCTGAGTTGAGAGAGTTTCATGATTACGTGTGGCTTGATTTCGAGATTGATTGTAATGCCTTGACCATTAACATCATGGTCTAGAAAATTTGACTTCGTTTAACAGAAATTCTCACTCGGAGAATTTGGTATAAAGTTGCTCTTTTCTCAAAGTTCGAGCGTAAGATGATGATGTTGTTCGTTTGCCTTCTTTACTTGAATAAGTTAAGATGTCATCTATAAATATGATAACAGATTTGTCTAGATAAGTTGCATACGTGGTTTAGGAGGTCCATGAATACGGACGGAGTCCTAAACAAATCAAACGGTACTAAGAGGGATTTACAACTAACGTTGCAAGCTCGGAAAATGGCTTAGGAGACATCGTCTCCCTTAACCCCCAATTGATGATAACCAGAACGGAGGTCGATTTGGAATACACGGGGTCCACGCAAATAATCATGAGGTAATGGATATGAGGAAGAGAGTATTGGTTTCCAACCGAAAGTTACTTAGTTCACAATAATCTATACATAAATGTAGGGCAACAATTTCTCCTTAATGAATAGGTTTTGAGTTCCTTAGTTCTATAGGTGTCGAGTCCAATTTCTTAACGCATATCCTCCGATAAAATTTATAGGCACACAATATTTTCCGTCGGTCACTTAAATCGTCTAAGTAGTATCTGGGGGAAAGAGGTGGAATATAAAGAGCACGAGTCAAATCCTTAGTTATAAAACGTCTAACGGTACTCGAATCGAATAACTATGAAATATACGGTTTGTTGTGAAGAAACGTACCCGTGACTAGTCCATCATCGTCTCGGGCATCCTAGGTGTCGATGTTGTAAGTTCAACGGCGCGCGTTGGTTTTTGCTTTATTCTTTGGGCATTCATTCCTAAAATGACCCGATTGGCCACATTTGTAGCAAATACTCGGCTTTGGTGCGTCGGGCCCCTTTTGAGTGACGGGGGCGGTACTTCCACAATACTTGGCAATATGACCACTACCTTGGCACCGATGGCAAATTAGCTTGCCACATTCACCAAAATGATGCTTGTGGCATTTGTTGCAAAAAGGTCGTGTCCCGGCATAACTTTTCTTGCCGACGGGGGTGAGAGGTTCCTTGGCAAAGTTGTTGTTGTAGTTACTCGATTGGGGGGCTTCCCATTTTCTTTTGTTGTCACCCGACTCATCCTCGGCTTTAGGTGCCGGCACTTCAATCTCGTCTACCGTTTCGATCAATTGACGGGCCATATTCAGGGCCTCTTGGTGATTACTGGGTTTGGATGACATTACTCCTTGTTTGATGCTCTTGGGAAGACCATCCATGTAAAGTTCAACCCTTAGAGGTTCGGGGGTTACGAGGTTTGGGCACATCAAGGATAGCTCAGAAAATCGTTGATTATATGCCTTTAGGTCATTCCCGACCGCTTTTAAAGTTCTTAGTTCGTGTTCGAGCTTACGGGTCTCTTCGCGCGGGAAGTATTCGGTGATCATCTTTTTCTTTAAGTCGGCCCATGAGAGAGTGTGAGCTTCATCGATACCCACCGACAGCACATACATATTCCACCATGTGAGGGCGATACCGGCAAAAGTGTGGGTGGAATATTTGACTTTGTCTTGGTCCCGACAACCGCTTATGCTAAAAACGGCTTCTGTTTGCTCAAACCATCGAGTGAGCACAACCGGTCCTCCGGTCCCATCGAAGGTGTGAGGTTTGCACCCTATGAAAGTTTTGTAGGAGCAACCCTCGTTTGAATTACCGGCTCCATGGTTGTTGTGGTTGTGGTTGTTATTGATGTCGGAGGAGATACTAGCCATAGCCGCACCTATGGCGGTGGCTATCATGCGTTGAAAAGCTTGTTCGGAAGTTTCATTACGTGGCCCGCGACGGGGATGCATTGTTCCTTCAAGACACAAGAATATCGTTGATTAGTATTCTCAATAATACTAATCATGATAGGGAATGATGATGTAGAGAAAATTTTCCTTGACTCGCCTTAAATTCTTTATGTCATAATGTCGGAATGTCCATATGAATCACCGTAATATAATCCCGGAAATTATATTACCCTGATTCTCATGTGCATTTAACATTACCTCATAAAGTCAAGGTGGCGCGTCAACAAAATTTATCAACATAAGATCAAGATCGAATACGAGTTAGATATGATAGAAGAGTTCGAGTATAGATGCACAAATAGTCAAGTAACTCCTACTTCAGTCTATATGCCGGTTGTAGTCTAGATTCACCTATGTACCCTATGACTCGGGGTGGACACAAATGAACTCTAAATCCCTACAACCAAGGCTCTGATACCACTTGTAGCGACCCCGACAAATCGTCAAGTGACGGCGTCGACTACGTAGGTCCCATTACCTGGTCATAAGTCTTTAAAACAGACGTTTGACCCAAAATATGTCGCATCCATTCAAGTGTAAAGATTGTTTCAAAGTTTACAAAGATAATTGACCACAAGTTAAGTTACAACGTTATAAGTACAAATGAAAACTATGCGACACAGTTTAAATAAGTTCAACAGATGCTCCAAAATGCATGTATACTCGACATCCAAGCAAGTATCAAAAGAGTGCGGAAGCATGTATCACTAAGCATTCAAAACCTGAGAAAACATAGAAGAATCTGTCAACGAAAACGTTGGTGAAATCATAGGTTTAGTAAGTATTAAACGTTGTTTTTGAACCACAAGATTTTGTATTTCCATAACGTAGATTATCCAAATCATTTGCATTCCAAAAGTGTTGTTATACGCGAGCACTCAATTATCAAAACTTAACCAACGTTACCCCATCACACAGTGCTAGAACCCACACTAAAACACAAAAATATATTTCATCCGCATAACGGTAGCGAACCGTCCGAATGAGGGTTTGTTAAACCCGTATGGCCACACAATATAAGTTCTCGCTTACACCCTGCAAGTGTAACTAATGATAATCGAATTGAGGCATTTTTGTTCTAACTCGCACGTGGAATGTTTGTTTTCACACTTGTGTTCAAAACATAAAAGTAAGTAGTACAAGATGTAACAAAGTATATGTTTCCTCAGCCCACGATTTAAAAGTATAAAAGTTGTTGAAAAGGTGGGACTATGATCTCACCTTGAGCGCGAGAGTTAATAAAGTACTTCAACAAGTAAACGCGTGCAAAGACAAAGCTAGTCTTGACCTAAACAATAGGTTTGTATCAATAACGGTAAACACGATAGGTCAAAGATGTTCAATTAGTCATATGGCTCGTTACGACTCAATAATGTAGCATGTGAATCAAGTTGTCATGTTTCATGCAAGATACAAGTATAAAAGCATGTTAGAACGATTGCACAACCATTTGGTTAAGTTTGATTAAAAGTCAAACTTGGTCAAAGTCAAAGTCAACGGGGTCGGGTCGGGTATCCGACAATTTTTCTAAGTTATATAATCATATATGAGTATGTTGGCCAAGTTTCATGTTAATCGGAGGTCCGTAGCATAGCAAACATTTTTACGTCAAACGACAACCCAAACAGCCAGTTTTAGTACAATGGGACGGCGTCCCAAATGGCTAGACGGCGTCCCACAATGAAGGGTGGGACGGCGTCCTGATATCCTAGACGGCGTCTAGGTTCAAAAGGTGGGACGACATCTAGGAGGTTGGGACGGCGTCCCAAAAGGCTTACAGGTCCTGTTTGCAGAAAACACAAGGCACGAGCCAAACTTCAATCAATCCTAGTTTATGATCCGCAAACAATCAAGACATGTATTTTATATCACCGGAAAGCTCCTTCGACAAGGAACACAACTAGATACATTTCCTAAATCAAATTTATCATTTTAGACAACAAAAATCTCGTCGAAAGTTCGTTAAACGTTCCAAACAAGGTTTCAAGTTCATCAATTGCAATTCAAGTTTCGGGAATCCAATTTATACATATGATATGCCGTTTTGAAGGTAATGAAACATGTAATACAACTAAACACTTACTAACAACATTTCATGGCATTCAAATCATCAAAAGTTCATTTAAAGTCTATCAAACTCTAACGAAAATTCACAAAAATCAATAGTCATGAGTTTGATGTTTCCTTAATCAACCTATACATCAAAACGAAGCTAAAGATACTAGTAACACTTTTAAAACATGCACTTTAACAATCTAACAACATTTGATCATCCAAATCAAGGATTTAGCAAGCAATTTTCATAATGAACTAGTTACTCCCAAAAACAACAAATCGAGCATACAAATTACATACACGACATCACAATGAGCCATAGACACCAATTAACATACTTTTAAGTCAAGAACACGAATTTAAAGAAATCTAGTGTTTAAGAAATGTTACCCAAAATCGAAGTGGTTAGCATCAAATCGAAGAGGATGATGAGAGGATCAAGAATATGTAGTTTGTTTGGATTGAAGCTCGCTTGAACGGATTTGGATGATGATTTAAGGTTTGAATGTTGAGAGAGTTTGAAAGTATCAAAAAGGAAGAAGGAGGTGGAATGAATGGATGGAGGAGAAGGGTTGACTAGTTGACCTAGTCACTAGTTTGACCCTTTGGCGACTTTAGTCCTTCGAGTTCAAATCGGGGGCGGGATATAACCAAACGATTTATTTTAAGTTACATGAGAGTACGGGAGATATTAAATTTCGATAACGAGAATATTTAAAATGTTACTTAACAAAGGATACGAATCTAGATACGAAGGGTATTATTTAAAAAGAAAAAGACGGGCGTTAAAATAATTTAACGGAAAAATGCGGGATGTTACATACGGACTCGCCAGGTGTACTTTTAGGGGGTGGTATTTATATTTACGTTAAGTCTAGTTACCATGTGCCCACGGTTAAACATATACTTTTCATACTGTTTTGAATACTGATTTAAATTGCTGGTTGAAGCACTGAAATCTCGTGGTCTACATTACTTTACTGTTTACAAACTATAGCTCACCAACATTTGTGTTGACTTTTTAAGCATGTATTTCTCAGGTGCTTAGACGTTGTTGCTTCCGCTGTTAGACTTGAAGTCTTGGTGTTATAGACTTGCTGTTATGGACCTGCTGTGTTAGATTTTTGCTGTATTACTTAGAGATGTCTCAATCATGAAACTTTTATCTTGCATTCACAACTTATGTTATTTGAATAAAGGCTTTGTAATGACCTCTGTGTCACGTTATCTTTTGTAAACATTATCTTTTTATGAATGCAAACTGGTTTTCAAACAGTATGTAGTACTTGACCGTGTAAAGATCCTGTTTTTGACAAATTGTACACGATGGTTTTGTACGGGTCGTCACATTTGGTATCAGAGCGTTGGTTGTAGGGAATTAGGTTGCATTAGTGAGTCTAGACCAGTCTGAGTAGGATTCACTAATAGGACTCATCTACAACTTGCTTGTTTACTTGTTTCTGCGGAACTTACTGCATGCTACTGTTTACTTTTACTACTGTATGAACTTACTGTATTCTACCATTTCCTTTTATTGCTATGTAAACTTGTTGTATGCTTTTGCTTATTCTCGCTACTGCATGCTACTATCTGCTTTTTGCATGATACTTCTGTTCATACTGTTATTACTGCCATGCTATGTACTGCTGTAGACAATATAGGCTGCTGTAGTTACTAAGCCTGATTACATGCTTGCTACCCATCTGCTTTTCGCTGTACCGACTTGGAGAATTTATCCTTCATAGTTCAGATGTTTTTCTGAACCCTTTCCCACTCGTCTAACCCTAAGGATTAGTACTGTAATCCACCTGTTATTGCCGTTCCACCGTTTCGGAGATCGAAACATTACCTCACGCAATCTAGGAGGAGTACCCCTCGGACTACACGCCCACTAAAGTTGATCCTCAGAGCAGGAGATATGTGAGGACTTGTCGGAGTAACCACACCCTGTCCCACCGCCCGAGCTCACCTTAATTAGCCACGTACAACGTATGAACAACAGAAGGTTGTTCAGTTTCCGCAAGCTGACCTGTATCCCGTGCGCTTTCATGACCGTCACTTATCTCTTTCATTCTTCACCACTACTCGACGATCTTAAGACACTTCTGGACTTAGGTCCCTAACACTCTTAGGAATTGGAGAAGTCGGGAAGGCATCTCCTTTCACAAGGTCATAATGTCTTCCACTGATGCTCAGCCATACCCAAAGACTTGGGAGTCGCCTCAAGACATATCGTATTACTACTTGCTACACGCACAACTTGACACGAGACCCATATTGAATTTCTAGAAAGGAACCTAACGACATTACCTGAACCCGAACATTTTGAAGAAATTTCGGGACATTTAGGCATTGATACATGACCTACGGAACCTATGCACCCACACCGAGAAACCGTGAGATTAATTATGTAGATTTGGTTCTGAGATAGCATAGATAAAGCACCGTTAGATGAAATTGAGTAGAATTTGGAGTGATCACGTTACATTGACCATATGGAGTGATATTGGAATGAACGTACGATTTAGTACAATATAATGACGCCAGGCCAGCGTGGTTATATTGAAGTAAATCATGCAAAAGTTCCAATGTTACTATATAAGGAATATGAAGCGATTCAAGGAAAATTTTGGTAGGAACCACTGGAGTATATGCATTATGGTCTGATAAAGGTAGGAATAACCACTTAGCCTAGATACTGTACGAGAAGGGCCTAGATTGCAGAATTGATAACCCGAAAATTTGTTATAGATATAGACACCCTGGATACTTAAGGAAAAAGTTCTCAAACAGGAAAAACTTTGATTTACTTGCGGTAGAGCAATCGTTATCTCAGTTATGGAGACTCGCATGGATCTTGATTTTAGTTAGGGTACATTTCTTCACAACATTTATTGTCTCGGAGATGTTTAATGCTAGAGCGATAGAAACTTTATATCTAAGGACCTTAGTGTTATTACTAATAAGCCGTTAACAACCATGAGAGTTAAGTATTCTCTAGGACAAGCTAATGGTAATATGGCAGAGATAGAGGAATGATTTAAGGTAGTACCTTAAAATTAACAGGTGGGTCATTTGGAGATGACCTCATGCCAACAAAACTTGGAAATTTTAATGTAGTAGTTGGAAAGGATTAGTTACCTATGCACAAACAAATGTTATTTGAGAAGGTTTATAGAATTTTTCACGATAGTATAATAAGATTTGGTTGGAATGAACCTTAAGATTAACCTAATACTCATCAAGTTAGGAAGCTTGATATAAAAGTTGGAATGGACTTTAGGATGAAATGTCCCGTTCTTATTGATTAAAAATGTTCCATATTAATTGATTTCGTTGCGAGGTTTGACCTCTATATGAGACGTTTTTCAAAGACTGCATTCATTTTTAAAACAAACCATAACCTTTATTTCATAAATAAAGGTTTAAAAAGCTTTACGTAGATTATCAAATAATGATAATCTAAAATATCCTATTTACACACGACCATTACATAATGGTTTACAATATAAATATGTTACATCGAAATCAGTTTCTTGAATGCAGTTTTTACACAATATCATACAAACATAGACTCCAAATCTTGTCCTTATTTTAGTATGCAACAGCGGAAGCTCTTAGTATTCACCTGAGAATAAACATGCTTTAAACGTCAACAAAAATGTTGGTGAGTTATAGGTTTAACCTATATATATCAAATCGTAACAATAGACCACAAGATTTCATATTTCAATATACATCCCATACATAGAGATAAAAATCATTCATATGGTGAACACCTGGTAACCGACATTAACAAGATGCATATATAAGAATATCCCCATCATTCCGGGACACCCTTCGGATATGATATAAATTTCGAAGTACTAAAGCATCCGGTACTTTGGATGGGGTTTGTTAGGCCCAATAGA
The DNA here is from genome assembly GCF_046630445.1 of Rutidosis leptorrhynchoides. Classification (NCBI taxonomy): domain Eukaryota; kingdom Viridiplantae; phylum Streptophyta; class Magnoliopsida; order Asterales; family Asteraceae; genus Rutidosis; species Rutidosis leptorrhynchoides. Next base: position 340,962,400 of record NC_092342.1, on the reverse strand, counting down.
TCTATCTTTAGGATTCGCGTCAATTAGGGTGTCTGTTCCCTAATTCTTAGATTACCAGACTTAATAAAAAGGGGCATATTCGATTTCGATAATTCAACCATAGAATGTAGTTTCACGTACTTGTGTCTATTTTGTAAATCATTTATAAAACCTGCATGTATTCTCATCCCAAAAATATTAGATTTTAAAAGTGGGACTATAACTCACTTTCACAGATTTTTACTTCGTCGGGAAGTAAGACTTGGCCACTGGTTGATTCACGAACCTATAACAATATATACATATATATCAAAGTATGTTCAAAATATATTTACAACACTTTTAATATATTTTGATGTTTTAAGTTTATTAAGTCAGCTGTCCTCGTTAGTAACCTACAACTAGTTGTCCACAGTTAGATGTACATAAATAAATCGATAAATATTATCTTAAATCAATCCACGACCCAGTGTATACGTATCTCAGTATTGATCACAACTCAAACTATACATATTTTGGAATCAACCTCAACCCTGTATAGCTAACTCCAACATTCACATATAGAGTGTCTATGGTTGTTCCGAAATATATATAGATGTGTCGACATGATAGGTCGAAACATTGCATACGTGTCTATGGTATCTCAAGATTACATAATATACAATACAAGTTGATTAAGTTATGGTTGGAATAGATTTGTTACCAATTTTCACGTAGCTAAAATGAGAAAAATTATCCAATCTTGTTTTACCCATAACTTCTTCATTTTAAATCCGTTTTGAGTGAATCAAATTGCTATGGTTTCATATTGAACTCTATTTTATGAATATAAACAGAAAAAGTATAGGTTTATAGTCGGGAAAATAAGTTACAAGTTGTTTTTATAAAGGTAGTCATTTCATTCGAAAGAACGACGTCTAGATGACCATTTTAGAAAACATACTTTCACTTTGAGTTTAACCATAATTTTTGGATATAGTTTCATGTTCATAATAAAAATAATTTTCCCAAAATAACAACTTTTAAATCAAAGTTTATCATAGTTTTTAATTAACTAACCCAAAACAGCCCGAAGTGTTACTACGACGGCGTAAATCCGGTTTTACGGTGTTTTTCGTGTTTCCAGGTTTTAAATCATTAAGTTAGCATATCATATAGATATAGAACATGTGTTTAGTTGATTTTAAAAGTCAAGTTAGAAGGATTAACTTTTATTTGCGAACAAGTTTAGAATTAACTAAACTATGTTCTAGTGATTACAAGTTTAAACCTTCGAATAAGATAGCTTTATATGTATGAATCGAATGATGTTATGAACATCATTGCTACCTCAAGTTCCTTGGATAAACTTAATGGAAATGAGAAAAATAGATCTAGCTTCAAAGGATCCTTGGATGGCTTGAAAGTTCTTGAAGCAGAATCATGACACGAAAACAATTTCAAGTAAGATTTCCACTCGAAATAAGATTGTTATAGTTATAGAAATTGAATTAAAGTTTGAATATAATTATTACCTTGTATTAGAAAGATAACCTACTGTAAGTAACAAAGGTTTCTTGATCTTGGATGATTACTTGGAATGGATTTAGAAAACTTGGAAGTAAACTTGCAATCTTGGAAGTATTCTTGATTTTATGAAACTAGAACTTTTGGAATTTATGAAGAACACTTAGAACTTGAAGATAGAACTTGAGAGGGATCAATTAGATGAAGAAAATTGAAGAATGAAAGTGTTTGTAGGTGTTTTTGGTCGTTGGTGTATGGATTAGATATAAAGGATATGTAATTTTGTTTTGATGTAAATAAGTCATGAATGATTACTCATATTTTTGTAATTTTATGAGATATTTCATGCTAGTTGCCAAATGATGGTTCCCACATGTGTTAGGTGACTCAAATGGGGAGTTAAGAGCTGATCATTGGAGTGTATATACCAATAGTACATACATCTAAAAGCTGTGTATTGTACGAGTACGAATACGGGTGCATACGAGTAGAATTGTTGATGAAACTGAACGAGGATGTAATTGTAAGCATTTTTGTTAAGTAGAAGTATTTTGATAAGTGTCTTGAAGTCTTTTAAAAGTGTATGAATACATATTAAAACACTACATGTATATACATTTTAACTGAGTCGTTAAGTAATCGTTAGTCGTTACATGTAAACGTTGTTTTGAAACCTTTAGGTTAACGATCTTGTTGAATGTTGTTAACCCATTGTTTATTATAACAAATGAGATGTTAAATTGTTATATTATCATGATATTATGATATATAATATATCTTAGTATGATATATATACAGTTAAATGTCATTACAACGATAATCGTTACATATATGTCTCGTTTCGAAATCATTAAGTTAGTAGTCTTATTTTTACATATGTATTTCATTGTTAATACACTTAATAATATATTTACTTATCATTTAACATAATTAACCAAGTGTATCAATATCTTAATATGATTCATATGTACCTAGTAAGACGTTGTTATAACGATAATCGTTATATATATCGTTTTCGAGTTTCTTAAATTAATAGTCTCATTTTTATGTATATAACTCATTGTTAAAATACCTAATGAGATACATACTTATAATAAAATCATGTTAACTATATATATAACCATATATATGTCATCGTATAGTTTTTACAAGTTTTAACGTTCGTGAATCACCGGTCAACTTGGGTGGTCAATTGTCTATATGAAACCTATTTCAATTAATCAAGTCTTAACAAGTTTGATTGCTTAACATGTTAGAAACACTTAATCATGTAAATAACAATTTCATTTAATATATATATAAACATGGAAAAGTTTGGGTCACTACAGTACCTACCCGTTAAATAAATTTCGTCCCGAAATTTTAAGCAGTTGGAGGTGTTGACGCATCTTCTAAAAATAAATGCGGGTATTTCTTCTTCATCTGATCTTCACGCTCCCAGGTGAACTCGGGTCCTCTACGAGCATTCCATCGAATCTTAACAATCGGTATCTTGTTTTGTTTAAGTCTCTTAACCTCACGATCCATTATTTCGACGGGTTCTTCAATGAATTGAAGTTTTTCATTGATTTGGATTTCGTCCAACGGAATAGTGAGATCTTCTTTAGCAAAACATTTCTTCAAATTTGAGACGTGGAAAGTGTTATGTACAGCCGCGAGTTGTTGAGGTAGCTCCAGTTGGTAAGCTACTGGTCCGACACGATCTATAATCTTGAATGGTCCAATGTACCTTGGATTTAGTTTCCCCCATTTACCAAATCGAACAACGCCTTTCCAAGGTGAAACCTTAAGCATGACCATTTCTCCAATTTCAAACTCTATATCTTTTCTTTTACTGTCCGCGTAGCTCTTTTGTCGACTCTGGGCGGTTTTCAATCTTTGTTGAATTTGGATGATTTTCTCGGTAGTTTCTTGTATTATCTCCGGACCCGTAATCTGTCTATCCCCCACTTCACTCCAACAAATCGGAGACCTGCACTTTCTACCATAAAGTGCTTCAAACGGCGCCATCTCAATGCTTGAATGGTAGCTGTTGTTGTAGGAAAATTCTGCTAACGGTAGATGTCGATCCCAACTGTTTCCGAAATCAATAACACAAGCTCGTAGCATGTCTTCAAGCGTTTGGATTGTCCTTTCGCTCTACCCATCAGTTTGTGGATGATAGGCAGTACTCATGTCTAGACGAGTTCCCAACGCTTGATGTAATGTCTGCCAGAATCTTGAAATAAATCTGCCATCCCTATCAGAGATAATAGATATTGGTATTCCATGTCTGGAGACGACTGAAATGTCCCGTTCTTATTGATTAAAAACGTTCCATATTAATTGATTTCGTTGCGAGGTTTTGACCTCTATATGAGACGTTTTTCAAAGACTGCATTCATTTTTAAAACAAACCATAACCTTTATTTCATAAATAAAGGTTTAAAAAGCTTTACGTAGATTATCAAATAATGATAATCTAAAATATCCTGTTTACACACGACCATTACATAATGGTTTACAATACAAATATGTTACATCGAAATCAGTTTCTTGAATGCAGTTTTTTTTACACAATATCATACAAACATGGAATCCAAATCTTGTCCTTATTTTAGTATGCAACAGCGGAAGCTCTTAATATTCACCTGAGAATAAACATGCTTTAAACGTCAACAAAAATGTTGGTGAGTTATAGGTTTAACCTATATATATCAAATCGTAACAATAGACCACGAGATTTCATATTTCAATACACATCCCATACATAGAGATAAAAATCATTCATATGGTGAACACCTGGTAACCGACATTAACAAGATGCATATATAAGAATATCCCCATCGTTCCGGGACACCCTTCGGATATGATATAAATTTCGAAGTACTAAAGCATCCGGTACTTTGGATGGGGTTTGTTAGGCCCAATAGATCTATCTTTAGGATTCGCGTCAATTAGGGTGTCTGTTCCCTAATTCTTAGATTACCAGACTTAATAAAAAGGGGCATATTCGATTTCGATAATTCAACCATAGAATGTAGTTTCACGTACTTGTGTCTATTTTGTAAATCATTTATAAAACCTGCATGTATTCTCATCCCAAAAATATAAGATTTTAAAAGTGGGACTATAACTCACTTTCACATATTTTTACTTCGTCGAGAAGTAAGACTTGGCCACTGGTTGATTCACGAACCTATAACAATATATACATATATATCAAAGTATGTTCAAAATATATTTACAACACTTTTAATATATTTTGATGTTTTAAGTTTATTAAGTCAGATGTCCTCGTTAGTAACCTACAACTGGTTGTCCACAGTTAGATATACAGAAATAAATCGATAAATATTATCTTGAATCAATCCACGACCCAGTGTATACGTATCTCAGTATTGATCACAACTCAAACTATACATATTTTGGAATCAACCTCAACCCTGTATAGCTAACTCCAACATTCACATATAGAGTGTCTATGGTTGTTCCGAAATATATATAGATGTGTCGACATGATAGGTCGAAACATTGTATACGTGTCTATGGTATCTCAAGATTACATAATATACAATACAATTTGATTAAGTTATGGTTGGAATAGATTTGTTACCAATTTTCACGTAGCTAAAATGAGAAAAATTATCCAATCTTGTTTTACCCATAACTTCTTCATTTTAAATCCGTTTTAAGTGAATCAAATTGCTATGGTTTCATATTGAACTCTATTTTATGAATCTAAACAGAAAAAGTATACGTTTATAGTCGGAAAAATAAGTTACAAGTCGTTTTTGTAAAGGTAGTCATTTCAGTTGAAAGAACGACGTCTAGATGACCATTTTAGAAAACATACTTCCACTTTGAGTTTAACAATAATTTTTGGATATAGTTTCATGTTCATAATAAAAATCATTTTCTCAGAATAACAACTTTTAAATCAAAGTTTATCATAGTTTTAAATTAACTAACCCAAAACAGCCCGCGGTGTTACTACGACGGCGTAAATCCGGTTTTACGGTGTTTTTCGTGTTTCCAGGTTTTAAATCATTAAGTTAGCATATCATATAGATATAGAACATGTGTTTAGTTAATTTTAAAAGTCAAGTTAGAAGGATTAACTTTTGTTTGCGAACAAGTTTAGAATTAACTAAACTATGTTCTAGTGATTACGAGTTTAAACCTTCGAATAAGATAGTTTTATATATATGAATCGAATGATGTTATGAACATCATTACTACCTCAAGTTTAGTAGGTAAACCTACTGGAAGTGACAAGAAATGATCTAGCTTCAAAGAATCTTGGATGGCTTGAAAGTTCTTGAAGTAGGATCATGACACAAAAACAAGTTCAAGTAAGATTTTTACTCGAATTAAGATAGTTTATAGTTATAGAAATTGAATCAAAGTTTGAATATGAATATTACCTTGAATAAGAAAGATAACCTACTGTATATAACAAAGGTTTCTTGATCTTAGATGATTACTTGGAATGGATTAGAAAGCTTGGAAGTAAATTAGTAAACTTGAAGGGATTTTTGAAGTGTTCTTGAAGTGTTCTTCCTATGATGATTATAGCTTGATTCTTGAAGTGATTTTTGATGAAGATGATGATTAACTACTGGAAAAATACGTTCATAATAGTGTGTGTGTGTGTTGAGAGAGAATTAGAAAGAGAATTGGAAGTGAAATGGAGTGAATGATGAGTGGTAATTGGTGAGTGGTGAGTGGGGTTAAAAGGAGTTCTAGTTAGTTGACTAGCTCATGGTAGAAGTTAAAATTGATTACTCATACATGACATAATCAAGAGTGGAATCCCATGCTAGTTCCTATTGGTATATACTCATAGTAAGTACGTTTTGAAGCTGTGTATAATACGGGTAAGAATACGACTAGAATTCTTGATGAAAGAAAAGAATGGAAAAGTAACTGTAACCATTTTCGTTAAGTATGAGTGTTTTGATATATGTCTTGAAGTCTTTCAAAAGTATTTTAATACATCTAAATACACTACATGTATATACATTTTAACTGAGTCGTTAAGTCATCGTTAGTCGTTACATGTAAGTGTTGTTTTGAAACCTTTAGGTTAACGATCTCAATTAATGTTGTTAACCCATTGTTTATTATATGTAATGAGATGCTAAATTATTATATTATCATGATATTATGATATATTAATATATCTTAATATGATATATATACATTTAAATGTCGTTACAACGATAATCGTTACATATATGTCTCGTTTCGAAATCCTTAAGTTAGTAGTCTTGTTTATATGTATATAACTCATTGTTAATATACTTATGGAGATACTTACTTATCATAATCTCATGTTAACCATATGTATATCCATATATATATCGTCATGTCGTTTTTACAAGTTTTAACGTTCGTGAATCGCCGGTCAACTTGGGTGGTCAATTGTCTATATGAAACATATTTCAATTAATCAAGTCTTAACAAGTTTGATTGCTTAACATGTTGGAAACATTTAATCATGTAAATATCAATCTCAATTAATATATATAAACATGGAAAAGTTCGGGTCACTACAACGACTTCCTTCAAATACAGTCGTGCTAACTTCTCCATCTTGTCATCTTCTCTTATTGGCAGGAAGTGTGCTGACTTGGTGAGACGATCAACTATTACCCAAATAGTATCATAACCACTTGCAGTCCTTGGCAATTTAGTAATGAAATCCATGGTAATGTTTTCCCATTTCCATTCCGGGATTTCAGGTTGTTGAAGTAGACCTGATGGTTTCTGATGCTCCGCTTTGACCTTGGAACACGTCAAACATTCCCCTACGTATTTAGCAACATCGGGTTTCATACCTGGCCACCAAAAAATGTTTATTGAGATCCTTGTACATCTTCCTCGTTCTAGGATGTATTGAGTATCTGGTTTTATGAGCTTCTCTAAGTACCATTTCTCTCATATCTCCAAATTTTGGTACCCAAATTCTTTCAGCCCTATACCGGGTTCCGTCTTCCCGAATATTAAGATGCTTCTCCGATCCTTTGGGTATTTCATCCTTTAAATTTCCCTCTTTTAAAACTCCTTGTTGCGCCTCCTTTATTTGAGTAGTAAGGTTAGTGTGAATCTTTATATTCATAGATTTTACTCGAATGGGTTCTCTGTTCTTTCTGCTCAAGGCGTCGGCTACCACATTTGCCTTCCCCGGGTGGTAACGAGTCTCAAAGTCGTAATCATTCAACAATTCAATCCACCTATGCTGCCTCATATTTAGTTGTTTCTGATTAAATATGTGTTGAAGACTTTTGTGGTCGGTATATATAATACTTTTGACCCCATATAAGTAGTGCCTCCAAGTCTTTAATGCAAAAACAACCGCGCCTAATTCCAAATCATGCGTCGTATAATTTTGCTAGTGAATCTTCAATTGTCTAGACGCATAAGCAATCACCTTCGTCCGTTGCATTAATACACAACCGAGACCTTGCTTTGATGCATCACAATAAATCACAAAATCATCATTCCCTTCAGGCAATGACAATATAGGTGCCGTAGTTAGCTTTTTCTTCAATAATTGAAACGCCTTCTCTTGTTCATCCTTCCATTCAAATTTCTTCCCTTTATGCGTTAATGCAGTCAAGGGTTTTGCTATTTTGGAGAAATCTTGGATGAATCTTATGTAGTAACCAGCCAATCCTAAAAATTGACGTATATGCTTCGGAGTTTTTGGGGTTTCCCACTTTTCAATGGTTTCGATCTTTGCCGGGTCCACCTGAATACCTTCTTTGTTCACTATGTGACCGAGGAATTGAACTTCTTCCAACCAAAATGCACACTTTGAAAACTTAGCGTACAGTTTTTCTTTCCTCAATACTTCTAGCACTTTTCTCAAATGTTCTTCGTGCTCTTGATCATTCTTTGAGTAAATAAGTATGTCATCGATGAAAACAATGACAAACTTGTCAAGATATGGCCCACACACTCGGTTCATAAGGTCCATGAACACAGCTGGTGCGTTAGTCAATCCAAACGGCATAACCATAAACTCGTAATGACCATAACGCGTCCTAAAAGCAGTTTTTGGAATATCATCCTCCTTTACTCGCATATGATGATATCCAGAACGTAAATCGATCTTCGAATAAACCGACGAGCCTTGTAGTTGATCAAATAAGTCATCAATTCTCTGCAGTGGATAACGGTTTTTGATGGTAAGTTTGTTCAACTCTCTGTAGTCAATACACAACCTAAATGTACCATCCTTCTTCTTGACAAACAAAACAGGAGCTCCCCATGGTGATGTGCTTGGCCGAATGAAACCACGTTCTAATAGTTCTTGCAGTTGGCTTTGCAGTTCTTTCATCTCACTAGGTGCAAGTCTATAAGGAGCACAAGCTATTGTTGCAGCTCCTGGTACAAGATCTATTTGAAATTCAACAGATCGATGTGGAGATAGTCCCGGTAATTCTTTCGAAAATACATCGGAAAATTCTTTTGCGACGGGAACATCATTGATGCTCTTTTCTTCAGTTTGTACTTTCTCGACGTGTGCTAGAACAGCATAGCAACCTTTTCTTATTAGTTTTTGTGCCTTCAAATTACTAATAAGATGTAGCTTCATGTTGCCCTTTTCTCCGTACACCATTAAGGGTTCTCCTTCTTCTCGTACAATGCGAATTGCATTTTTATAACATACGATCTCTGCTTTCACCTTCTTCAGCCAGTCCATGCCAACTATTACATCAAAACTCCCTAACTCTACTGGTATCAAATCAATCTTAAATATTTCGCTACCCAGTTTAATTTCTCGATTCCGGCATATATTATCTGCTGAAATTAATTTACCGTTTGCTAATTCGAGTAAAAATTTACTATCCAACGGCGTCAATGGACAACTTAATTTAGCACAAAAATCTCTACTCATATAGCTTCTATCCGCAACCGAATCAAATAAAACGTAAGCAGATTTATTGTCAATAAGAAACGTACCCGTAACAAGCTCCGGGTCTTCGTGTGCCTCTGCCGCATTAATATTGAAAACTCTTCCGCGGCCTTGTCCATTCGTTTTCTCCTGGTTCGGACAATTTCTAATAATGTGGCCCGGTTTTCCACATTTATAACAAACTACATTGGCATAACTTGCTCCGACACTACTTGCTCCGCCATTACTCGTTCCGAAACCATTTTTTCCTTTCGTTCTGTTAACCCCTGGTCCGTAGACCTCACACTTCGCCGCGCTATGACCATTTCTTTTACACTTGTTGCAAAATTTTGTGCAGAACCCCGAGTGATACTTTTCACACCTTTGGCATAGCTGCTTCTGATTGTTGTTGTTGTTGCGGTTGTTATTGTTGTTGGGATGATTTTTGTAGTTGCTGTTGTTGTTGTTGTTGTTGTTGTTGTTGTTGGGCAGTTTGTTGTAGTTGCGATTGATGTTGCGATTGTTGGGATAATTGTTGCGATTATTATTGTAATTGCTGTTGTGGTTGTTGTTGTATTGGTGATTCTTATCACCGTTTTCCTCCCACTTTCTTTTGACTTGTTTCACATTGGCCTCTTCAGCCGTCTGTTCTTTAATTCTTTCCTCAATCTGGTTCACTAGTTTGTGAGCCATTCTACATGCCTGTTGTATGGAGGCGGGCTCGTGTGAACTTATATCTTCTTGGATTCTTTCAGGTAATCCTTTCACAAACGCGTCGATCTTCCCTTCCTCATCTTCGAACGCTCCCGGACACAATAGGCACAATTCTGTGAATCGTCTTTCGTACGTGCTAATATCAAATCCTTGGGTTCGTAACCCTCTAAGTTCTATCTTGAGCTTATTGACCTCGGTTCTGGGACGGTACTTCTCGTTCATCAAGTGCTTGAATGCTGACCACGGTAGTGCGTACGCATCATCTTGTCCCACTTGCTCTAGATAGGTATTCCACCATGTTAACGCAGAACCTGTGAAGGTATGCGTAGCGTACTTCACTTTGTCCTCTTCAGTACACTTACTTATGGCAAACACCGATTCGACCTTCTCGGTCCACCGTTTTAATCCGATCGGTCCTTCGGTTCCATCAAATTCCAAAGGTTTGCAGGCAGTGAATTCTTTGTAGGTGCATCCTACACGATTTCCTGTACTGCTAGATCCAAGGTTATTGTTGGTATGTAGCGCAGCCTGTACTGCGGCTATGTTTGAAGCTAGAAAAGTACGGAATTCCTCTTCATTCATATTCACGGTGTGTCGAGTAGTCGGTGCCATTTCCTTCAAAATAGTTAAATGGAACAAGTTAATCATATAGAATATTAAGAGTAGTTAATAGTATTTCGTAGCATAATATGAACTCATTTATAAAAGCTTTTTCTTCATATTAGCGTTTTATAAGTTTAAATTCGGGTAGTACCTACCCGTTAAGTTCATACTTAGTAGCTAATATACAATTCAACTACTACAATTCTATATGAAAAACTGATTATAATAATATTTCGCGTTCAAACTTTTATACAATATTTTACAAACTTACAATACCGCTTATTTTACATAAAGCATGAAATATAGCACACAATAACTTTGATACAAGATAGTTGTGAAGATAATTCTAGCTAGTACACAAGTCGTTCAGCAAAGGCAATAAAGACACGTAATTCATACGTCCAGAAACAAGTCATGCATTCTGGTTTTACTAGGACTACTTCCCATCCTTGGTCTTGTGGAACATAACCGTTATGGCCGTTGATAAGACAGCGTGTTGTAACGTCGTCAAAGGGACAAGGGTTACGTAATGACCAACAGTCTCATAATAACCTAAAAACCTCATTTCTTACCCCAATTACAGACTCCGTCACTTGTGGGAACGTTTTGTTTAATAGTTGTAGCCCGATGTTCTTTTTCTCACTTTGGTGAGAAGCGAACATTACTAACCCGTAAGCATAGCATGCTTCTTTATGTTGCATGTTAGCCGCTTTTTCTAAATCATGAAGTCCTATATTCGGATACATTGAGTCAAAATAATTTCTTAACCCGTTGCGTAAAATAGCATTTGGGTTCCCCGCAATATATGCGTCAAAGTAAACACATCGTAACTTATGGGTTTCCCAATGTGATATCCCCCATCTTTCAAACGAAAGTCTCTTATAAACCAAGACATTCTTGGGACGTTCTTCGAATGTCTTACAAACTGATTTAGCCGTAAATAGTTGTGCCGAAGAATTCTGACCGACTCTAGACAAGATTTCATCAATCATGTCTCCAGGTAGGTCTCTTAAAATATTGGGTTGTCTATCCATTTTGTGTTTTTATACTGTAAAATAGACAAGAGTTAGATTCATAAAAAAAATACTTATTAATACAAGCAATTTTTACATATATCATAAAGCATAAGCACACTATATTACATATATTACACCACACGAATACAACTATCTTATTCTGACTCGCTCGTTTCTTCTTCTTCGGTTTTGGTTCGTTTTGGCAAGTTTCTAGGGATATTTGATGTTCCCCTAATACGAGCTGTCGTTTTCCACAACGGTTTAGAAAAACCTGGTGGTTTAGAGGTTCCCGGGTCATTGTTACAACTTAAGGGCTTCGGGGGTTGACGATACATATAAAGTTCATCGGGGTTGGAATTAGATTTCTCTATTTTTATGCCCTTTCCCTTATTATTTTCTTTTGCCTTTTTAAATTCAGTTGGGCTAATTTCTATAACATCATCGGAATTCTCGTCGGAATCCGATTCATCGGAGAATTGGTAATCCTCCCAATATTTTGCTTCCTTGGCGGAAACACCATTGACCATAATTAACCTTGGTCGGTTGGTTGAGGATTTTCTTTTACTTAACCGTTTTATTATTTCCCCCACCGGTTCTATTTCCTCCTCCGGTTCCTCCTCTTCCGGTTCTGATTCTTCTTCCGGTTCTGATTCTTCTTCCGGTTCTTCTTCGGGAACTTGTGAATCAGTCCAATATATATTCGACTCTTCGTTATTATTAGGTGAGTCAATGGGATTTGTGCTAGAGGTAGACATCTATCACACAATATCAAACATGTTAAGAGATTAATATATCACATAATATATACATGTTAATAATATATAGTTTCCAACAAAAATGTTAAGCAATCATTTTTAAAGAAAACACGGTCGAAGTCCAGACTCACTAATGCATCCTAACAAACTCGATAAGACACACTAATGCAAATTTTCTGGTTCTCTAAGACCAACGCTCGGATACCAACTGAAATGTCCCGTTCTTATTGATTAAAAACATTCCATATTAATTGATTTCGTTGCGAGGTTTTGACCTCTATATGAGACGTTTTTCAAAGACTGCATTCATTTTTAAAACAAACCATAACCTTTATTTCATAAATAAAGGTTTAAAAAGCTTTACGTAGATTATCAAATAATGATAATCTAAAATATCCTGTTTACACACGACCATTACATAATGGTTTACAATACAAATATGCTACATCAAAATCAGTTTCTTGAATGCAGTTTTTACACAATATCATACAAACACGGACTCCAAATCTTGTCCTTATTTTAGTATGCAACAGCGGAAGCTCTTAGTATTCACCTGAGAATAAACATGCTTTAAACGTCAACAAAAATGTTGGTGAGTTATAGGTTTAACCTATATATATCAAATCGTAACAATAGACCACAAAATTTCATATTTCAATACACATCCCATACATAGAGATAAAAATAATTCATATGGTGAACACCTGGTAACCGACATTAACAAGATGCATATATAAGAATATCCCCATCATTCCGGGACACCCTTCGGATATGATATAAATTTCGAAGTACTAAAGCATCCGGTACTTTGGATGGGGTTTGTTAGGCCCAATAGATCTATCTTTAGGATTCGCGTCAATTAGGGTGTCTGTTCCCTAATTCTTAGATTACCAGACTTAATAAAAAGGGGCATATTCGATTTCGATAATTCAACCATAGAATGTAGTTTCACGTACTTGTGTCTATTTTGTAAATCATTTATAAAACCTGCATGTATTCTCATCCCAAAAATATTAGATTTTAAAAGTGGAACTATAACTTACTTTCACAGATTTTTACTTCGTCGGGAAGTAAGACTTGGCCACTGGTTGATTCACGAACCTATAACAATATATACATATATATCAAAGTATGTTCAAAATATATTTACAACACTTTTAATATATTTTGATGTTTTAAGTTTATTAAGTCAGCTGTCCTCGTTAGTAACCTACAACTAGTTGTCCACAGTTAGATGCACAGAAATAAATCGATAAATATTATCTTGAATCAATCCACGACCCAGTGTATACGTATCTTAGTATTGATCACAACTCAAACTATATATATTTTGGAATCAACCTCAACCCTGTATAGCTAACTCCAACATTCACATATAGAGTGTCTATGGTTGTTCCGAAATATATATAGATGTGTCGACATGATAGGTCGAAACATTGTATACGTGTCTATGGTATCTCAAGATTACATAATATACAATACAAGTTGATTAAGTTATGGTTGGAATAGATTTGTTACCAATTTTCACGTAGCTAAAATGAGAAAAATTATCCAATCTTGTTTTACCCATAACTTCTTCATTTTAAATCTGTTTTGAGTGAATCAAATTGCTATGGTTTCATATTGAACTCTATTTTATGAATCTAAACAGAAAAAGTATAGGTTTATAGTCGGAAAAATAAGTTACAAGTTGGTTTTGTAAAGGTAGTCACTTCTGTCGAAAGAACGACGTCTAGATGACCATTTTAGAAAACATACTTCCACTTTGAGTTTAACCATAATTTTTGGATATAGTTTCATGTTCATAATAAAAATCATTTTCCCAAAATAACAACTTTTAAATCAAAGTTTATCATAGTTTTTAATTAACTAACCCAAAACAGCCCGCGGTGTTACTACGACGGCGTAAATCCGATTTTACGGTGTTTTTTGTGTTTTCAGGTTTTAAATCATTAAGTTAGCATATCATATAGATATAGAAAATGTGTTTAATTGATTTTAAAAGTCAAGTTAGAAGGATTTACTTTTATTTGCGAACAAGTTTAGAATTAACTAAACTATGTTCTAGTGATTACAAGTTTAAACCTTCGAATAAGATAGCTTTATATGTATGAATCGAATGATGTTATGAACATCATTACTACCTCAAGTTCCTTGGATAAACCTACTGGAAATGAGAAAAATAGATCTAGCTTCAAAGGATCCTTGGATGGCTTGAAAGTTCTTGAAGCAGAATCATGGCACGAAAACAATTTCAAGTAAGATTTCCACTCGAAATAAGATTGTTATAGTTATAGAAATTGAATTAAAGTTTGAATATGATTATTACCTTGTATTAGAAAGATAACCTACTGTAAGTAACAAAGGTTTCTTGATCTTGGATGATTACTTGGAATGGATTTAGAAAACTTGGAAGTAAACTTGCAATCTTGGAAGTATTCTTGATTTTATGAAACTAGAACTTTTGGAATTTATAAAGAACACTTAGAACTTGAAGATAGAACTTGAGAGAGATCAATTAGATGAAGAAAATTGAAGAATGAAAGTGTTTGTAGGTGTTTTTGGTCGTTGGTGTATGGATTAGATATAAAGGATATGTAATTTTGTTTTCATGTAAATAAGTCATGAATGATTATTCATATTTTTGTAATTTTATGAGATATTTCATGCTAGTTGCCAAATGATGGTTCCCACATGTGTTAGGTGACTCACATGGGCTGTTAAGAGCTGATCATTGGAGTGTATATACCAATAGTACATACATCTAAAAGCTATGTATTGTACGAGTACGAATACGGGTGCATACGAGTAGAATTGTTGATGAAACTGAACGAGGATGTAACTGTAAGCATTTTTGTTAAGTAGAAGTATTTTGATAATTGTCTTGAAGTCTTTCAAAAGTGTATGAATACATATTAAAACACTACATGTATATACATTTTAACTGAGTCGTTAAGTTATCGTTAGTCGTTACATGTAAACGTTGTTTTGAAACCTTTAGGTTAACGATCTTGTTGAATGTTGTTAACCCATTGTTTATTATAACAAATGAGATGTTAAATTATTATATTATCATGATATTATGATATATAATATATCTTAGTATGATATATATACAGTTAAATGTCATTACAACGATAATCGTTACATATATGTCTCGTTTCGAAATCATTAAGTTAGTAGTCTTATTTTTACATATGTATTTCATTGTTAATACACTTAATAATATATTTACTTATCATTTAACATAATTAACCAAGTGTATCAATATCTTAATATGATTTATATGTACCTAGTAAGACGTTGTTATAACGATAATCGTTATATATATCGTTTTCGAGTTCCTTAAATTAATAGTCTCATTTTTATGTATATAACTCATTGTTAAAATACCTAATGAGATACATACTTATAATAAAATCATGTTAACTATATATATAACCATATATATGTCATCGTATAGTTTTTACAAGTTTTAACGTTCGTGAATCACCGGTCAACTTGGGTAGTCAATTGTCTATATGAAACCTATTTCAATTAATCAAGTCTTAACAAGTTTGATTGCTTAACATGTTGGAAACACTTAATCATGTAAATAACAATTTCATTTAATATATATATAAACATGGAAAAGTTCGGGTCACTACATAGGATTAACCTAATACTCATCAAGTTAGGAAGCTTTGATGAAATAGTTGGAACGGACTGGCTTTCTAGGATGAAAGCGTAAGTTATTTATAATAAGAAGATTATTCGTATACCTCACGAGAATGGTGAGCCAAAAGCCATCTGGGTTACTTCAACAACCCGAGATCCCACAATGGAAATGGGAAGGGATGACAATGGATTTCATACCCAAGCTACCGAAAACAATAGGCAGTTATGACACTATCTGGGTTATCGTTGATCGCCTCACCAAATCTGCTCACTTTTTAGCTATGAAAGAAACCGATACAATGGATAAACTTACACGACGATACATAAAGGAAATTGTATTCCGTCACTTCGGCAACTCAAATTCTATGTTAAGGACTAGCCAGGAATCTTATTTGATACTCATTCTTACGTGACTCTAAATCCTAACTTATTCCGAGAGATTTCTTATTTGATGATATTCACACCATCACCCTTCTTACGTCAATATTAGTCATACCAGTTCAAAATTTCCAGAATCAATGGGTAGTTAATTCCCATCCTCATACTCTCCCTTTCGTATCTCACTTATAAGCAACAACTTTACACTTAAGCATTTTTGGTCGAAGGACTTATGCCCTACTAATAACCATCAACCACATTTAAATTCAATAGTTTTCATTACCTCAAATATCACTCGAAATTTTCAAAAATCTTTTACTCAATCCTCATCAATCTTTTTCCAACTTCTAACCTTCGAAATATGAAAACTTTGTCTGCCAAATTTTTTTTTCACATACTATGTTACTGTACAAATTTTATTGCCAAAATTTTATCTGTCAAAGTTTTATAAAAATGAATTTATTTTATTGCCATCCGTACAAATTTTAGAAATCGTATATGATAAAGTAAACAATTACTATTTTTGACTAGTACATGTGAAATTTTACTTTCACCTTTAAAAATCAAGTCTTTTAATCAAAAGATATTTTACTTAGAGTAAGTCTATATTTACTAAGAACTTTGTTTCTTTTCTTACATTGTCACCCTAATGATTTCTATATAATTTTCATTGCTTATAATATAAAATTATTCGTTGCTTATTCGTATTCAAGCCATCATGAAGACTTTACAACCGTCAAAATTGAGAGATTCATGTGTGTGTATGTGATGAAGGCACTTACTACCACGTCATGCAGAGCTTTCGGCCACACCCGTTGGAGCGATGCTCTTTCTTACATAACTGTAAGTCCTGACTTATTCCAAGGGATTCCCATTTAGTGATATTAACACCATCAGTATTCCGACTTTAATATTAGTCATAACCTGTTTGGCATCTTGCAAAGTCAAGAAGCGATTAACTTCTCATCCTCATACTCTATCCTTCATACCTCACTTTTTAGCAACGGCTTCGCACGTGAACATTTTGGGGCCAAAGACTTAAGTCCCTGATAATCATCAAAACTACATTTAATTCATTAGTTTTCATTACCTAGTAACATGACAACTGATGATTCAAAAATTTTTCACTCGACCTTTTTCAACTCGTAACCTCTGAAACACGAAAAACTATGTTTATCAAATTTTTTACACGTTGTTTATTGTAAGGTCCTCACGAGATTTATGGACAAACGAAAGTAATAAAATTTTTCGGTCACTTATGCAATTTATAAAATCACATATGTATGTATATGATTAAGTTAACAAATTTACCCTTACTTATTTTGGTTAGTACCGACTAAGTTATACCTTCACATTATTTAAAAACCACTCCTTTATTGAGTTGTTTAACTTAAGTCAAATAGTTTTGTGCAAAATGGTACGCGTCGTACATACTTCTAAATTTACCAAGAACTTTGTTCCATTTATGTTGACGCATCAAACGTTTAAAGGTTTTTCAAAACTTCCTCGGTTGATTTTATTAAAGGTTTTCATATTAGACTACACCATGTAGGGATCACACTTCTTCTCTCCCTCCGTTAGGGATGAAGCTCACTATTAAAATCTTTGTTAAAAACGCTTGAGCCACTTTGGGTGGCAGATTTATAAAAATTTGTTAGGAAGTCTTTGTACTCGGAAAATGTTCCTTTTAAGGTTAGACATGGCAAAATCGCGGGCCGATAAATCAGTTTTCTGAGGTACACTCAGTGGTTACCCCATTGTAGGAAGGGCACTAGGTGGGTTTCTATTCTCAATATTTCACGGCTAATCGCAACATCCTCGTAAACATCATCTCTATGAATCAGTAGGTAGAGGTACAAGGAATCATTTTTGAGATTCTTTTCACTTAGAGTAAACCGTTCTTTACGACCAAGGGTCCACGTATCTTCTCGTCCGCGCATCCCCTTAAGTATAAGGATAAATTCAGAACAAATCGCTCGAAGAGTTCACCCTGGTTCAAAGATCACACCTTTCGTGCGATTCTCTTTCGGAAATGTAAAGTAACATACTTTAGAAATCTATGAATCTTGTTATCCTCTTGGAAGGGACTGCTTAAAATGTCTGTAACACGAATATGGTTACTCTACACATTCCTTCCTTCGCTGGTTGCAACTATATGTTGTTCTAGTTAATGTTAACCCTAACTTCAACATGTAACTGAAAGGATAAAGTTACATTATGGAACTGTGCTTTCATTCCATCTAAGGATAAGTTCACCTGCAGTATGATAAACTGGGTGATATCCTTCATGGTTCGTTCAGACCGTCCTGAAGGCACTATAAATAATTATGGCTTGCATTGCATATAAGTCCGATTATCACTTTCAGCTAAAATTTCAATTCATTTAGTCAAATGAAACGTTATTAAATATCGGGTTCTTTACACCTATGGTCTCCTTCCGAAATTAAGGGATTAGTACAAAATCCGTGGCTAACACTATCTAGACATCAAATCGCATGGTTATGATCACCATGTTTTCCATTCTACCTGTCAGCCTTGTATTGCGACATAAGCGCTCAATGTTTTAGATGAGTTTGGTAACATTCATGATGCATTCCATGCATCCAGCTTACTGAAGATGCCTGTAAGGCTAAAAACATCATCTTTCCTTTTGTGGGTATATATTCGGATGACATATTCTTGTTAGCAAGAAACGAAACCAAACTGTTGATCTCTTAGGACAAGAGACTTAATAAATGGCATATACCTATTCTTACTTTTTTTTACGCCCGAGTACCTTTCAAGGTAAATAGCTCACTTTTGAGCCCACGAATCTTTCGAAACTTTGATACGCTACTTCTTATTTAAATACGGTACCATTTTTAGTCACTCCTCAAATTTCGGGACGAAATTTCCATTAACAGGTGGGTAATGTAACGACCCGACTTTTTCGACTTGCTTTTGTGCTTTGTGCTTTCTCGAAACTGCGTATTTGTGCGCACTGTGCCACTTTATACTCTGGAATCTTTATACACATGGCCTACTTTCATTTATGTGTTAAAATGTGCCTTTAAGTACGTAGGTTACTTAACTTGATCACCGGAAACCTTTATGACCGTTAGTGTCACTTGACGTTACGAACAAACCGCGTACTGCGTACACGTTTAACTTTTGTCGTAATCGGAATATTATGACTACGAAATCTTAATTATTATTTTATAATAATAATTACTTGGGTTTATGGATGCTTAATTACGCGTAGTAATTTACTTATGCTTACTAGTTAGTCTTGTTGGACTTTCTACCTTGTTGGGCCTTAGCCCACCCTACACTAGTTAGTGGACTATTTAATTAGCCCAATTATTAATAGCTAGTGACCCATTAATAAGTAAGACAAATGCCCATTTATTAGAGGGAACATGCTAGCATTTATGTCAAGTATTATCCTTAATGTTGCATGGGATTCCAACATAAGCATCAACTTTAGACAACCATTAACTAAAAAGCAAACTTTTATCTCCCTTGTCCCCCTCCCATGCCCACAATTTTAGACACCTCCCACACCCTCACCACATTATAAATACAAGCCTTATTCCATCCATTTTACACTTGCTCTCATTTGCATTTCACACACACTTACTCTCTAATTCTTTCTCTAGTCTTTCTCTCTCTAAAAAGTGTAAGTAATTAAATTTTTCTTCTTCTTCTTCTTCCTTTATCTTACACGAAATCATCATCATCATTTAAAGGTCTTGCTTTTTAGCTTTGAACTTGATTACATCTTGTAGATTCAAACTTGGATTTGAATCCTTCAAGAACATGGAAGATTCAAGCTTTCTAGCTTTGAATCTTCACCTACTTTGTAGATCTAAATCTTTTTACTTTAATCTTTTTATTTTGTTATAAAGATTCAAACTTGTGTTTGTAATCTTCATGTATCTTAAAGATCCAAGCTTTATGCTTCAAGATCTTCAAGAACAACCAAGATGCAAGCTTTCTAGCTTGAATCTTCATATCGTTTGTTGGATCTAAGTTTTCTAACTTATGGTCTCATTATTTTGTTGTAAAGATCAAAACTTGTGTTTATGGTCTTCATGCAACTTAAAGATCTAAGCTTTATGCTTCAAGGTCTTCAAGAACACTAAAGGTTTAAGCTTTCTAGCTTTGTGACCTTATAACTTGTGTAAAAAGGATCCAAGCTCTCTAGCTTAGGGTTCCATCACTTCATTTGATTTATATTGTGTTAATACTTGTTTGATTGAAGTAAAGTTTGTAACTTTGTTTGTAAATAGGACTTGTATTTGTATTAAGATTAAGGATATGATGTAACCTTCGTTCATCATCCATCTAAGACTCTTAAATGAGTTGTGTTCTTACTTGGTCTTAACATATTGTGTGTTGATGGTAGAATCTTGGTCAAGGTGATGCTAACCCATCAATGAGTTGTACACTTGAAGCTATAAGCATTAAAGATGAAAACCGTGATGAGCATCAAGCACTAAGAACTCCACCAGAGCACTTTCCTACTGTTTTTTGTATCTGATTAGACCACCTGGGCTACTGAAAAGTTGATTTTCAGTTATTTCGGTTCGATTAGATGATTTTTCTTTTAGACCTCGTCTTAATCCGAGTTACGGTTTAGGATTTATGGCCTTTCGAAAGTCATTACACCCTTGTAACGTTGTGCTAAAAATTCGGACCTACTCGCACTTAAACCGTCACCACGGTCAAACGAAGCAGAGTTTGAGTCTATAAATTGGTCAGCAACTAGAGGACTCACATACAGAGCCATAGCCACTAACTACACGTCTTTTCGATTTACGTAGAGGTCGTAGCAGCTGATCCAATTCATCCTATTGTTTCGATCTCTATACTTGTTAAACTTACTTAGCTTTTACAATGATGAATGATGATGATGATGATGACACTTAAACTTATTTTATGCACTATTGGAACTTATAAGGACAACATACTAACCTAGTAAAATTTGATTTAGGTTGACGACCTTTCGGACCAACTTACTACTTGCATACTTTCATTATCGACTTTATCGCTTTTATCACTGTGAGTTATAGCTTCCCTTTTTACTTATACTATTTTTGGGACTAAGAATACATGCGCTTTTTATGTTTTACTTATTTGACACGAGTACTTAAACTTTACATATGTGTGGGTTATACAACGGCATAAAGATTCCCCTTAGCACTGTAACGTTTAACTATTAGTTTTTAAACCGGTAGACGCGAATATTAGATATGGATCCATAGGGTTTGACATCCCCACTCGGGCTAGTCGCACTAGCATTTAACGGGTGCTTAATACTTCGAGGACATACGCACTCGCCAGGTGTACTTTTAGGGGGTGATATTTATATTTACGTTAAGTCTAGTTACCATGTGCCCACGGTTAAACATATACTTTTCATATTGTTTTGAATACTGATTTAAACTGCTGGTTGAAGCACTGAAATCTCGTGGTCTACATTACTTTATTGTTTACAAACTATAGCTCACCAACATTTGTGTTGACTTTTTAAGCATGTATTTCTCAGGTGCTTAGACGTTGTTGCTTCCGCTGTTAGACTTGCTGTCTTGGTGTTATAGACTTGTTGTTATGGACCTGCTGTGTTAGATTTCAGCTGCATTACTTAGAGATGTCTCAATCATGAAACTTTTATCTTGCATTCACAACTTATGTAATTTGAATAAAGGCTTTGTAATGACCTCTGTGTCACGTTATCTTTTGTAAACGTTATCTTTTTATGAATGCAAACTGGTTTTCAAACAGCATGTAGTACTTGACCGTGTAAAGATCCTGTTGTTGACGAATCGTACACGATGGTTTTGTACGGGGCGTCACAGTTACAACATCTAAACCTTTAGGTTCACCCACATTATTGTTGACCTGTTTTTGCGTGTTTTATTCTCAGGTCCTTAAGAGGTAGACTTCCGCTGTGTTTGCTGCATGGTCTGGCCTTGGAGTCAGCATTCAATTTAAAGAACATTATTTACTTTCGCATTTAAAGCTTTTATAACTGTTTAAACACTGTTGGCTTGTGGTTACGATCACAACAGTGTTTCTATTTTGGGATTATTGACTTATGTTTTGAATGTCAACTTTTAATAAAATTAAATGCGCTTGCTTTAAACTTCTCATATAGAGGGCGTAATTGTTAACTGTGGGACCTGGATTAACACACCGTTAGATGGAAATTTGGCGGGGTGTTATACTACATGTGATGGAGTTTGCATATCCGTACGGAAGTAAACAACAAAATTGTATACTCATTTTTGAAACCATAAGCCAACAGTGTATGTGTATTGTTGTAACTACAGGTAGATGTGATATAGCAAATATAAGTTGCATTAAACAAATGTCCATGTTATATTGAAATATTAGTTTATTCCTCCGTTATTAAAGTGTCAGTTTCAAATGGTTAACTATGTGGTTCATAACTTTATTATTCAAATAGGTAAAGTCATGAAACTTCTCTAAAAATGAGGATGATAATCAAAAGCCTATTTTCAATGTCTTATAAATTACTGACAAAATTGTGTCGGGGGTCCTTGTGGTTTACCTTAAAAGTTGTTGGGGGGGTCCAAAAGTATTAATTCATCTTGGGGGGTCCTAAAGGTATACTAAACTTTCTTAGGGGTCCAAAATGTTAAATTAAACATTACTGTGAGGGCTTTTTAGTAAATGACATATAAACCCCAATTATTCTCAATAAAAATCCGTCGTATACCTCCATTTGCAGACTTCAAACCCTAATTTCTAAACGAGTGATTTTTTACAATCAACATGGTAAATTGCTACTGTGGGAGACGTGCACTGGTTCAGTATTCGGATACACAAAGAAACCCTGGAAGACATTTTTACAGCTGCTCTAACAAGGTATTGAACCCTCAATTGAAAATGCCATTGAACGATTTTTGCTTTATTGATATTGATTTAATTTGGGGTTTTTTAGTTGTACGATTGTAGGTTTTTTGAATGGATGGATCCACCTATGAATTCACGATTGATGAATGTAGAATCTCGAGCTTCTAGGTGGAAGTTAATAGCCATATGTAGCTGGATCGTGTTTATCTTTTATGTTATGTATTTCAATTAGTGTTTAAATTAGTGTTTAATTCCTATGTAGCTGGATCGTGTATGTATCTGTTTAGCTGATTCAGTTTATGTAATGGCTTAAGAAAGCAAGCTTTTGTTGACAGTTAACGTGATGTAATAACACTTGTTTCAAGTGTTTCTTTTCTTTTGTGTTGTAATGGATTAAGAATCTTGATAAAGTAATGGAATCTGGATAAATCAAGTTTACTTCAAAAGCAAAAGCAATACATGGCTGTAACCATTCATAAATCAAAAGCAAAAGCATGGCTGTAAAAGTTTACATGGCTATAAAAGTTTACTTCAAAAGAAAAAGCAAAAGCAATAAATAATAGTTTACAATACATGGCTGTAAAAGTCACCATTCAATACACTTCAAAAGCAAATAACCATTCATACACTTCAATTACAATACATGGCTGTAACTAGTCAATAACCATTCAATACATTCCAAGTCATTACAAAAAGTTACATGGTTCATAACTACATGTCAAGTCATTACAAAAGATACATTAACAAAAGCTTGTTAACAGCATACATTACAAAAGCTTGTTAACAAAAGCTTGTTAACAGTTTACAAACAAAAGTCATTACAAAATACCAAGTCATTACAAAAGATTGCTACAAAAGATTGTTAACTGCCATCTTGACTTCCACTTGTTAGATTTGACTAGGTTTGACTACCACTTGCCACATTTTGACTTCCACCAGCTACATTTTTACTTCCACTTGGACATCCTCTTTTGTTATGCCCATATATTCCACAAGTTCCACATTTTATGCTCTTTCCCTTTCTAGACAACTTACCACCATTGTTAAGACTTTCCCTTTCCTCAAAACCTTTTATCCTATTTTTTTTTGGTCTACCAACTGAAGGTGTAAATAATGGTGGTAGTAATGTGTAACACCCTAGGCAAATCCCACATCGCCCACGAACATGAGTGATCATGGGATTATAAGGTAATACTCACGCTTAAATGACACAACGCGTTTTGGGATCATAGGCTGAGTAGAAGTGCGAGTACGTTGTGGTTAAGCGTGCTCGGGCGAGAGCACTACCAGGATGGGTGACCTCCTGGGAAAGTGCTTCTCGTGTGTGGTCGCCAAGAAAAAGTCGTGCGCCTGCGGGCAAAGCAGACAATATTGTGGTCATGTTAAGCTGGGGTGTTACAGAATGGTATCAGAGCCACCCATGTGCCGTTGGGGGTGGTGGGGCAAACCTCATCGAGGACGATGAGTCCCTAAGGGGGGTGAATTTAACACCCTAGGCAAATCCCACATCGCCCACGAACATGAGTGATCATGGGATTATAAGGTAATACTCACGCTTAAATGACACAACGCATTTTGGGATCACAGGCTGAGTAGAAGTGCGAGTACGTTGTGGTTAAGCGTGCTCGGGCGAGAGCATTACCAGGATGGGTGACCTCCTGGGAAAGTGCTTCTCGTGTGTGGTCGCCAAGAAAAAGCCGTGACCCTGCGAGCAAAGCGGACAATATTGTGGTCATGTTAAGCTGGGGTGTTACATAATGGCAAAGAGATACTTGATTTAGGCCACAAAGATCTATCATTAAGTGGATTAATGGTGAAACCATATGCTCTGTTCCAGGTGTCTAAATAGTAAATAGGATCAAACCATCTCTCAAGTGGACCAACATCTGGTGAATTAGTTGCCATGTTCCAAAAGCATGCCACAACATGCTTGCATGGTATCCCTGTGATTTCCCATTTCCTACAAGCACACCTTCTTTCCCCTATGTCAACTACACATTGTTCACCATGAAGTCCATTGACTTGATAAAGATTACTACCACTCCAAAGAACTCTGCATAGGTAAGCATCCTTCTTAATTGATTCAAACAGTTTTGTTGCACTTGGGGTCAGTGGTCCATTACATTTAGCAACTTTGTTTATCCCCGTGACTATCCTTTTCATTAGGTACTCTCTCACATACTCTAATGCAGTGATTATAGGCTTGTCTCTAGCATCACGTAACCATCGATTTAAAACCTCACACATGTTATTCAACAGAACATCTGACTTTGCCCTTCCTGTATCATTTATACTCATCTTATTCAATTAATAAACATCGATAAACATCAAAGTATAATTATCCAAAGTAGATATATTTACCTTAAAAATGACTTTTTGCCCAACAGCTTGGAGGTATCTTACCTAAGTATGTGTGTGCAGCTACGTTGAAACCTTTTAACTCAAGCATGACCTTTTCAAAATAAGGAACAGTAGTGGCACTAGCACACTTCTACGGGAGTTGTTTATAAGCTGCACCCCTAAAACCTTTTGTCTTCATAATTTCATGAATGTGCCTTAAGCAAAACGTATGTTCAGCACACGGATACATCCTTGCAACAGCTTGAAGTAAACCCTAAAACATTACATAAGCAGTTGATATACAATTGATAAAACATTACATAAACAATTGATAAAGAATTGATAAACAATTGAAGTAAGTACATTTTGTCTATCACTAATGAAAATGAAGTTTGATTGTCTTGTTAACCCTAGATCATCACCCAAACACTCCAAAAACCAACTCCATGAGTTGTAATTTTCTTGCTCCACAATTGCATAAGCCACTGGATAGATACTATTGTTTGAATCCAATCCTACTGCAGTCAATATATGTCCAGTTGATGGTGGTTTCATGTGTGCACCATCCATTCCAAGTAGGTCTATCCCCATTGCATTGAAGCCTTGTTTCAAAGGACCCAAACATATATATATATTCTCTTAAAAACTCTAGTTGTTTCATCAGGATCACATGGTTCAGTTAAAATTTTAACTGTTGTACCGGGGTTGCATCTAATTAGTTCTAACCCATAACTTCTAATATCTGCATATTGGCTTTTGTAGCTACCTCTCATAGTTTCTAATAAGCTCAATATTATTCATAACACATTTCATGTATCCAATTTACTGAAATGACTTGCATAACATCATCATTTTGAATGATCTCTGCATTAATGATAAAATGCACTTCGTAGATGAACCAGTAGAAATTATGGTTCGTATGATTTAAACGCTTGAAACAAAATAATATTCTATCCGTTGAATTTCACGCAAGGCCCCGAGTATACCTGGGAACGTGAAAACCAAATAAAAAGAAAATATCCTCACCTATTTACAAACAACGCCGACTGATGACAACAACTAAATTTCGGGATGAAATTTCTTCTAACGGGTAGGTACTATAACAACCCGGAAATTTCTGACAAAATCTAAACAAAGTCTTTATACAATATCATTTAACCTCGACTAATTTCGATGATTTACGAACCATTATTTTTAAATAATTATGTATTAATATTAACTTGTTTATTATTTATCATCATTATTACTCTCAATATTATTAATATTATTATTAATAATTATCACTATTATCATTAATATTATTAGTATTATAAATTTTATTAAAAGTAATAAGATTATTATAAATATCATTATTAATACAAATTATTATTAATACTAGTATTATTAACATGTTATAATGATTATTATCATTAAAATTATCATTATTATTATTAATATTGTCATATTAATATTGTTATCCTTATATTATTATTATTTATCATTAATAATACTATTATTATTATTAATATAATTATTGTTATTAGTATTATTATTATTAATATATTTATTAAATATTAATATCAATTAAAAATAAAAGAAATAGACATAAACCTAATACCAGAATTAGGTCGAATTTTTTTATCTGCTTTTACTTTTTAAATATTTTATAAAAAGTAGGTTAGTATCTGTATTTTTTAGGTCGTGACCTGCTTTTTTTTTTATCTGTTCTAATTTTTTTATTTTTATTTTTTTGATCGTGATCTTCCATGATTTCCATTAAACAAACAATTAGGTCTACTGAGTTACACCTTGGATTAACATTATCATCATTATATAAATATCGATTGAAGGTTTCTGCTAATTGGAAACCAAACAGAAAACTCAGTTAAAAGAAAAATAAATTCGTTCTTGACCCATTTTACCAAAACCTCGAAATCGAATCAATTTAGAAAATCTATAAATGTAGTCTTGCTAGGAATTATTCATTCATACTATCTGTAAAATTACAAGTCCCAATTCGTTCTAACGAATTCAAATTTTTGAGTCAAAGGTTTCGATTTCAAAAGTCAAACGGTTTGTTCATCATGAAATTCGTAATTTTTTTTATGTTTCAAGTTCAATTGATTGCTTAGGTAGTTTCTATGAACAATTACTACCACTTTCATGTTGAAATCTTAATCTAAAACGTCCTCAAAAATAAAAATCACGAAATTTTTTTCTTTTAAAAGCCGCGACAGCAGCAGTGTTTTTTTTTTATTTTCAATTAATTCCAAAACTGATATAGATCGATTATATTTAGTGTGATAGTCCTGAAAATCGTTTAGAAGTTAATTGGATTCGTTCCTGGGTTGATTTGGCTAGTTGGATTGATGAAGAAGAAGTAGAAACAGAAAAACAGTTAAAGTTTTTATGGTTAGTGAATTATAACAGAAAAGTAGAAGTGGTGGAGTGGTTAAGGTGTTGTTTGTGTTAGCGAGAGGTCTCGAGTTCGAGTCCCGACTGTGCCATTTTTTTTTTGAAAAGCTTTTCAAGGTAGTTCTCTTATTCAAAGTTAATCTAAATTATTATTGTTATTATTATTAGCATTATAATTATTATCATTATTAATATTATGATTTTAACTATTATTATTAATAATAAAAGTTACCAAGTATTATTAGCATAATTAAAATTCAAATTATAATTACTATTATTCTTATTACTACTAAAATTATTATTACTAGTATTATTAGTAATTATTAATAATATCATTTGTATTATTAAAAGTATTACAAATTTTATCATTTCAAGTATTATTATTATCATTATGATTAACAGTATTACCATTATTATTAGTACTAGTATCATTTTAAAAAGTATTCTTATTAATGATATCATTATTATTATTACTAATTTGATTATCCTTATTATTAAGTATTATTTTTATTAACATTTTTATCTTAACAATAATATTAAAACTTTCATTTTTAAATTATCATTATTACCATCATCCTTATTATTATTATTATTACAAAATAATACGATCCTTTATACATTATCATTATTAAAGTCATTTTATCAAACAAATACTTATACATAGAACATATATATATAAGTATATATATATATATATATATATATAAATATGAAACAATTGAAATAATATTATTCGATTACGAGTATATGTGTTAATATATATACTTGATATAGGTTCGTGAATCCGAGGACATCTCTGTACTTGTTCAAGTGTTATCATACGCATATCATACAAACTATCGTATCGTGAGTTCATCTGCTCCCTTTTTATCTATATTTTTGGGCTGAGAATACATGCGCAACTTTTATAACTGTTTTACACGTATCAACTATTAAACTGTAACATGTTGGGCTATGACCAGCAAGTCCCCAACCGACAAGTATAAACGATAACTTGTTACGGGGCAAACTTGAAAGTCTAGTCTAAATACAAGTACCAACTATTAAACTGTGATATGTTGGGCTATGACCAGCAAGTTCCCAACCGACAAGTATAAACTTGTTACGGGGCAAACTTGAAAGTCTAGTCTAAATATCAGTACCAACTGTTAAAACTATGCTATACCCGGCTATGTCCGACTAAGTCCCTACAGTGATATTTTTAATTGATGCGGCATTCTTAATTATTGGGGATAGGCCTATCGGGAGTAACGTCCCCGATACATTTGACTAAGTCTTTGTATTACTTGATAATGAAATTAAACGACAAGGACACAACAACTTGTCACGGGGCAAACAACGTTTAGTCTAAATATCACGCACTGGCATAACTTTTGATCTTGCGGGAGATCAACTTTTAGATCTGCGAGATCTACTTTATTTAATCTTGTGGTCTATATCTATTACTGAAATCATTATTTATTACAAACCTATGAACTCACTCAACCTCGTGTTGACCTTTTTAAGCATGTTTATTTTCAGGTACTTAAATATTGCTTCCGCTGTATATCTACTGCTTTGATGATGATTGTTTGCTATGCTTGGAGTCTTCATTACATATCATATCAATTAAAGACATATTTATCTTCCGCTGCAAAACTCAACAAAACGTCTCATGTAGAGTCGTTCTCGTTTATACAACTGTGATTTGATATAATTAGACACAAATACCCCAGTTCCTATTTGGGGGTGTCACAGATTGGTATCAGAGCAAATTGTTGTAGAGAACCAGGATTGCATTTTATGTGTGCCTTATACCATTAGGTACCTTAGCAATGTAGGACTACAACTTTCCTTGACCATAGTGCCTTCAATTGTTGCCTTTAACTGTTAAATGCTACACTATGCCTTAGAAACTATGCTTATTAAATTCTTTAATATTTCTTAGAATGCCGAGCCAATCAGAGAATTCTGTCTACTCTCCAATTATGCTACCACATTCAAATGCGATACCTGTTGATTCTGCTGACTCTGGCTCTAATCATTCACCGGTATACAAACCAACGAGTACTTCTGAATGGGAAGCTATTCAAAGCCTTCCTAACTACAATGGTGACTACTCAGGCTACGAGCCCGAAAAAGATCCTATTGAGGAATCGTCTAAAAACTTATCTCTAAAGAGAAAGCAAACCGAAACCGCTACTGCTGATAAAGCCGGTCCATCAAAAAGGGCTAGCTCACCATCTCGTGAAAACATCGCTCAGATAGAGGCACGTCTAAATAACCTAGAGAAAGAAAACAAAATCTTGAAAGAGATCATCATAAAATCCTTCGAAACTCGAACTGAAAGGCTAGAAGAACTTGTAAAGTATAACACAGAAAAAGGATGGAGAAGGTGATGAAAGTAAAGGACGATGAAGAACGCAATACCCGCTGGGGAAAACAATCGTTTGCCTATTTGAGAGAAGATGTTGACATTAAATTTAAGATGGAGGAAGACCACATGAATAGTCAACTTTCTATGAGGGACTACATGTATCATGTAATCAACAATGATGTTTCCAATCTTTATGATAACCTTGAGTATCTTTATGAGGAACAAAAGGAGAAGAACGAGAAAGTTGAAAAGTTTATGAAGAAGGTTGAGGAAGAAAAAAAGAAATATGAAGACTACTTCAATCTTAATATTTCCTAGTTATTTTTCCTATTTTCTATCTATGTAAAGGCTAGGCCTTAAACTATTTCTATCTCCAGATCGTGTAATAAGAAGGTTTGTTTAAAGCTTCAATAAAATAAAGTGTTTCGTTTATATCATATTCATCTTTATTTTACTTAAATTTTTATGACCTATCAGATTTATCAAACTTCTATACACCCTTATGTTATTGAAGATAATTAGCTCCTGCTACTCCAAACACTCACGTATCTTATGCCTTTATGCATCGGTTTACGAACCAGAAAAAGTCACTGGGTTATCACAGTATACGAATTGAAATTCTTTAATCAATATCTGATTACAAACTTATTATTTATAATCTCAACACGTCATACCACCATTATTACATAAATGGATGACACATCATATCTTATCATATCTTATTATGTCTATCCCAGTAAACTTTGTCTACCACTTTTCCTAAATTTCCTCCATAAATTACGGAAATCTTTTTGCTATAAATACATATTCAAGGAGACGAATATGTCATTCAGTATTCAATACCCATTTCATATCAAACCCTATTTCAAACATATAATATGAATTTCTCAAACTCTTCAAGCTCCCACGGCAGCGTAACCGGAACAAATGAACCAATCAGCCATCATCTTTTCTAGATGAATTGGGGATGGGTTCGTAGCTGACTCAATCAATGGAGGCAAGAAGAAGGTGATCCCTTCCACCAATCAAATTCACCTCTTGGCGAAGAACCTGAAGCACTTACCGGCGAACTAGTCCGAAACACTATTTTCTCTCTTATTTCCAGGGTATCCCGTCACGAATATATAATATCGAAGATTCTAGATCTTATACACCCCCTTGTTCCAACCGCCAATCATCCCGGAATAATAGAAGAAGTCAACGAGCTTCGCGCTCGAGTAGTGGCTCTGGAAAATATGGTGCGAAACCTACGAACATCAGCAGCAGCACCAGCAGCATAACCAGTACCATAAATACCATCAACATCACCACCAACAACATCAGCTTCATCAACAACAATATCTGCATTCCATGCCTCAACATCACACTCAGTACCACAAATATCAACATGATACGCCCCATAGATACCAAGGAATATTAGTAATAATGAGTTAAGATGTATTGACCCATTCTTCGTGAAGAATTATATATGTATACCTTATATATATATATATATATATATATATATATATATATATATATATATATATATATATATATATATATATATATATATATATATATATATATATATATATATATATATATATATATATGATTTGGAACAATAATAAATCTTGTCGTACTAAGCAATTACGTGTGAATCTCAACTAGTATGTACTACTTGGTTAATTCATATCACTAATATGCTATGATGTACACCCTTCGTTAATGATTTAACAATTGTTAATCACTGCTTCAACACAATAAACTCCATTTCATAATAAATCAAGTGTAACGATGAATGTATTAATTCATAACTTCATTAGCAAAATATTTCGCGACAATTATGAAATCTCTAAGGTTTTGGAGATTATTTACTCTCGTTCCAAACCGTAAATTAGGCGAGTTTAATTTATATTAACTCATTAAATCCCTGATTATATCTGAAGAATACATATATAATTGTAAATTCTATTGTACAAACTGTTAATTGTGAAAATATTTTAACGGGTAGGTAAAACTCGAGAAATATTTACATCTCACATTAATACACTGTACATTCTTCAATTTCGACTCATAAATCATTAATTATACGCACTACCTTCACAATGATACACAATCATCTTCATACAAAATCAATTACACATTCTGAAATTAACATATCGGGATTCAAATAAAGCTTTAGCAGGTGTTATCTTCCTAAAGACCACTACATTCACGAATTATATTCTGCAAAGAATTATCACATCAAACCACCGAAATTATCATTCACTTTTAAAATCAATAACGCCTATTCGGCAACCATTAGATCCGTTAATGATTACAATCAGCGTTTAATCACCTAAAAATAAAATTTCTTGAAACCATCTCGAATTGATAACCAATGATTCAGACATGGTAGCATTAAATGCAGTGGAAACAAAAGAATTGTCCTCGTCATTGGATTTTAGAAATTCTAAGATATCACCGTATCTTTCGTTATAAATATCCTCTATATTTCTGAAGATATCTTCATAACGATTCTTGACCTCAATTAATTGTCTCCTTGCTATATCTTTATCACATCATAAAGGAAACTGATTTAGTTTCTATATTCTGTAAAATTCAAATTTAAAATATGAATGATTTGAAGTAGTGTTGGAAATTGAAGCATGAGTTAGTATAATATAATGACGTCAGGCCAACGTGATTATATAACAGTAAGTCATGCTAAATTTTTAATGGAAGATGATGATTCGTAGATTTTATAATCATCATTTGCCATATTACACGACTCTTACATTCTACTAAATCTCTGAACACATCAAGAAAATATATTCTTGATAGTTCTATCCTCAGTAATTCTAGTAATTTACCAAATCAAATCGTGATATTACGCTTAGAACAGTAAGCCCATTCGAAACTTCATACCTATGAATTCTGGACCATTACTCGCTTTACTTAGAGTTGAGAGGAGAACAAAAAGGCAAAGAGCTTTGACATATAAGGGAAAATATAAAGCCCGATAACGACACCGAAATTACAAACCGTGTATATCAATGCGTATAGCAATATAAAGACACGGGAGAACTAAAAACACAATAAATCCTAGAGCATAATAGAAGTAAACAGACTCCTATGGTGGGAGTTGGAAAAGAAGGATGATTGTGGCGATAACCAATATAAGGTCAAGAACAAGAACTGGATTGAGCATATTAACAAAACTTTTGAAAGTATGAATTGAGAAAGAAAGTATAGAAGTGGTGAAGATAATGAAACGGAAGAAGCTAATTTATAGCAAAATTCCAAACACATCAATCGAGGCAATTCACCATATTTAATTAAAGAAAATCCTAATTTCCGTAATTACCGGAAAATCAAATCTTATAAAGATTTCGAAGATTTCTTTAATTCCTTGAAATTCGGAAATCAATCGTAACTAGTCAAAAGTTAAGTGAACATTTAATTTTCTCATTTACTCTTTTACGATAGCTTCATTTATACGCTTCCTATAATCGAATCATTTCATCCATAATACCTAATGTATATAAAACTCTAATTTTCAACTCATATTCATCATTCTTGTTGTGAACAATGACGATCTCTATCAAATCTCATGACTGTGATTTACATGAACTACTCTCTATTTTGTCTACCCTGATATTGTGACATAAACGCTCAAGATTTAAATGAGCTCAATATTATTCATAACACATTTCATGTATCCAATTTACTGAAATGACTTGCATAACATCATCATTTTGAATGATCTCTGCATTAATGATAAAATGCACTTCGTAGAAGAACCTGTAGAAATTATGGTTCGTATGATTTAAACGCTTGAAACAAAATAATATTCTATCCGTTGAATTTCACGCAAGGCCCCGAGTATACCTGGGAACGTGAAAACCAAATAAAAAGAAAATATCCTCACCTATTTACAAACAACGCCGACTGATGACAACAACTAAATTTCGGGACGAAATTTCTTTTAACGGGTAGGTACTATAACAACCCGGAAATTTCCGACAAAATCTAAACAAAGTCTTTATACAATATCATTTAACCTCGACTAATTTCGACGATTTACGAACCATTATTTTTAAATAATTATGTATTAATATTAACTTGTTTATTATTTATCATCATTATTACTCTCAATATTATTAATATTATTATTAATAATTATCACTATTATCATTAATATTATTAGTATTATAAATTTTATTAAAAGTAATAAGATTATTATAAATATCATTATTAATACAAATTATTATTAATACTAGTATTATTAACATGTTATAATGATTATTATCATTAAAATTATCATTATTATTATTAATATTGTCATATTAATATTGTTATCCTTATATTATTATTATTTATCATTAATAATACTATTATTATTATTATTAATATAATTATTGTTATTAGTATTATTATTATTAATATATTTATTAAATATTAATATCAATTAAAAATAAAAGAAATAGACATAAACCTAATACCAGAATTAGGTCAAATTTTTTTATCTGCTTTTACTTTTTAAATATTTTATAAAAAGTAGGTTAGTATCTGTATTTTTAGGTCGTGACCTGCTTTTTTTTTTATCTGTTCTAATTTTTTTATTTTTATTTTTTTGATCGTGATCTTCCATGATTTCCATTAAACAAACAATTAGGTCTACTGAGTTACACCTTGGATTAACATTATCATCATTATATAAATATCGATTAAAGGTTTCTGCTAATTGGAAACCAAACAGAAAACTCAGTTAAAAGAAAAATAAATTCGTTCTTGACCCATTTTACCAAAACCTCGAAATCGAATCAATTTAGAAAATCTATAAATGTAGTCTTGCTAGGAATTATTCATTCATACTATATGTAAAATTACAAGTCCCAATTCGTTCTAACGAATTCAAATTTTTGAGTCAAAGGTTTCGATTTCAAAAGTCAAACGGTTTGTTCATCATGAAATTCGTAATTTTTTTTATGTTTCAAGTTCAATTGATTGCTTAGGTAGTTTCTATGAACAATTTACTACCACTTTCATGTTGAAATCTTAATCTAAAACGTCCTCAAAAATAAAAATCACGAAATTTTTTTCTTTTAAAAGCTGCGACAGCAGCAGTGTTTTTTTTTTTTTTTTTTTTTTTTTTTGGTTTTCAATTAATTCCAAAACTGATATAGATCGATTATATTTAGTGTGATAGTCCTGAAAATCGTTTAGAAGTTAATTGGATTCGTTCCTGGGTTGATTTGGCTAGTTGGATTGATGAAGAAGAAGTAGAAACAGAAAAACAGTTAAAGTTTTTATGGTTAGTGAATTATAACAGAAAAGTAGAAGTGGTGTAGTGGTTAAGGTGTTGTTTGTGTTAGCGAGAGGTCTCGGGTTCGAGTCCCGACTGTGCCATTTTTTTTTTTTTGAAAAGCTTTTCAAGGTAGTTCTCTTATTCAAAGTTAATCTAAATTATTATTGTTATTATTATTAGCATTATAATTATTATCATTATTAATATTATGATTTTAACTATTATTATTAATAATAAAAGTTACCAAGTATTATTAGCATAATTAAAATTCAAATTATAATTACTATTATTGTTATTACTACTAAAATTATTATTACTAGTATTATTAGTAATTATTAATAATATCATTTGTATTATTAAAAGTATTACAAATTTTATCATTTCAAGTATTATTATTATTATCATTATGATTAACAGTATTACCATTATTATTAGTACTAGTATCATTTTAAAAAGTATTCTTATTAATGATATCATTATTATTATTACTAATATGATTATCCTTATTATTAAGTATTATTTTTATTAACATTTTTATCTTAACAATAATATTAAAACTTTCATTTTTAAATTATCATTATTACCATCATCCTTATTATTATTATTATTACAAAATAATACGATCCTTTATACATTATCATTATTAAAGTCATTTTATCAAACAAATACTTATACATAGAACATATATATATAAGTATATATATATATATATATATATATATATATATATATATATATATATATATATATATATATAAATATGAAACAATTGAAATAATATTATTCGATTACGAGTATATGTGTTAATATATATACTTGATATAGGTTCGTGAATCCGAGGACATCTCTGTACTTGTTCAAGTGTTATCATACGCATATCATACAAACTATCGTATCGTGAGTTCATCTGCTCCCTTTTTATCTATATTTTTGGGCTGAGAATACATGCGCAACTTTTATAACTATTTTACACGTATCAACTATTAAACTGTAATATGTTGGGCTATGACCAGCAAGTCCCCAACCGACAAGTATAAACGATAACTTGTTACGGGGCAAACTTGAAAGTCTAGTCTAAATACAAGTACCAACTATTAAACTGTGATATGTTGGGCTATGACCAGCAAGTTCCCAACCGACAAGTATAAACAATAACTTGTTACGGGGCAAACTTGAAAGTCTAGTCTAAATATCAGTACCAACTGTTAAAACTATGCTATACCCGGCTATGTCCGACTAAGTCCCTACAGTGATATTTTTAATTGATGCGGCATTCTTAATTATTGGGGATAGGCCTATCGGGAGTAACGTCCCCGATACATTTGACTAAGTCTTTGTATTACTTGATAATGAAATTAAACGACAAGGACACAACAACTTGTCACGGGGCAAACAACGTTTAGTCTAAATATCACGCACTGGCATAACTTTTGATCCTGCGGGAGATCAACTTTTAGATCTGCGAGATCTACTTTATTTAATCTTGTGGTCTATATCTATTACTGAAATCATTATTTATTACAAACCTATGAACTCACTCAACCTCGTGTTGACCTTTTTAAGCATGTTTATTTTCAGGTACTTAAATATTGCTTCCGTTGTATATCTACTGCTTTGATGATGATTGTTTGATATGCTTGGAGTCTTCATTACATATCATATCAATTAAAGACATATTTATCTTCCGCTGCAAAACTCAACAAAACGTCTCATGTAGAGTCGTTCTCGTTTATACAACTGTGATTTGATATAATTAGACACAAATACCCCAGGCCCTATTTGGGGGTGTCACAGTAACCCTTGTCAAATCATTTTTAGTAAATACAAGGTTTCTCCCATTCTCTATTGCGTGCAATTTAACATATTATTTTACCTCATAGGCACTAGCAAAGATCTGACCAACATAGAAATTAGTCTTGGATACTCCTTTAGCTTTTTCTTGTTCCTTCAGCTCTCTATACTTTCTTTTTCTAATCCATTCAAAGCTATCATAATACTCATCAGCACTGTCAAAGTCTTCACCATAGTTGAATTCTGTCATATCCACATGATATTCGCCGATAATGTTATCTTCATCCACCATTAAATCATCAGCTTCTACATTAACAACAATCTCCCTTTCTTCTGTAGGATTGATGATATTTGTTGGATTGCTTTCAAAATCATCAATAAAATCATCATCCTGTACATTAACAACCTTCTCCCTTACTAATGTCGAATTGAAGTTATTTGTTGGGTTGGTTTCAAAATCAAAGAAATTATCAAATTCGTAAGGTAACGCCTCACCATATACAGGTGGATCACCTCCAGTTTCCATTTTCAATCGAATTAGGGTTTAAGTTTTTTATTTTGTGTGTGGCGGGAGATGATTTAGGGCTTGACCAACGATTTGGGGTTTATATTCAATCTTACATAGCTGACCAAAATGCCCTCTACCTACGCATGGTTCTGTTAATAAACGTTTCCTTTAACGTTTAGGACACCCCAAGATAAAAAATGTAAACCTTTAGGACCCCCCAAGATGAAATCATACTTTTGGACCCCCCACAACTTTAACATAAACCACAAGGACCCCCGACACAATTTTGTCAAAATTACTTCTATAAAAATTTGGATAAGTGATATAACCTCCATTAGATGTGTAGTCATCTGCACTTAGTGCCAGAGGCAAAAGTCTAAAAAAAAGGGTTGGACCAATAAGCAATGCAAGATTCGATCAGGTAAACATTGAGTTATTACAACAACGCAAAAATCAACTAATCTAACACACACAATTGTTCTTTACTTCTTATATTTATATATATCCCTGCATTGTTTTTATCGGAATAATAATAAAAAATTCTCGATAAAAAATTCCGATCATGGGGGCGGATGACCCCGGTTGCACCAGGGAGTATCCGCTCTGTATAACCATAGTCTCATGTTCTTAAGGATACATAACTAAAAAATTGTTACGTGTATAAGAGAAAATCAAATCGGAACTTGAGTGTCGAGGGATATACGTTTTTATTCCGGACATTAAAACGTGGAAGAAGACGTTGTCATTGCCACCTATATATAATATAAAAATGAAGTATATAGTATAATACTATCTACGTTAGATTTAAAATATGATTATTTAATACTCCGTATTTAATTGGATTGATGACAAACTTGTTTTACATTGCTTATCTTGTGTTCCATCGTAAGCCCAAACTTAGCCCAATTAACTATTAAAGAAAAAGAAACAAAGGCCCAATTAACTGAAGATTCACAAAACACCTTACGTACGTACCCAATGTATAAGGAAAAAAAACAGATTGTGGTGTCATTTATCTAACGCTTACGTTGTTGATGGAGTTTGTACATTCAGATCCATCGTCTGCTATTTACAGGTAACTGGCCCTGGGTTTATTTACATAACACATTCATTAATGGTTATTAGTATTCGTATTCATACTCATACTCATATTCATATCATATTTCATATTTATATTTATATTTATAATATAAATATGATATTCATAAATTCATTATTCATTAATTCATTAATAGCGCTTTAATTTACTACTGTATTCTAATATTAATGGTGTTTTCATATACGTATATATGGGAAAATATATAATACAGTAATAAGTATAACGTACGAGATGAATGTAATACCTTATATATTACGAGTAGTTAGCATTATTTACTTATTTTATTGGATTTGAAAACAATTCGAATATGTATTCGGGTTTTGTTATAAATACCAGGCGATCGAAGCCCCATTGTTTCACCTTCACATTCGTTAATCAATCCTGCTTGGGTTTAATAATTTAAGGTAACTCTTTTTTTTTTTTCCGATAGTTTACGTACAAGGTTTATGAAAATCATAAATTGGTAATGTTTTGTTGTTTTTTCGAGTTATTTTTATTGATATAGAGTGGCGGTTTCATAATAAACATCATTATTTCAATGAAAACTTGTTTTGTTACTATAATTCAGCTTCTTTTTTTTTTCATTATATGCAGTTTATATAAAAAGAATGAAGGGCAAATCTTGCGGTATATGGCAATTTGACGAAGATACGGTTGAAGGTATAATGTACGGACCGAATTTTAGTGTCGTAGCAATCAGGGATGAAACGGGAATTTGGCATTGGCTGCCTCCCACGGGAGGTGAAAACCTTGCGGATGTTAGAGGTGGAGATAGCGGTATTACGTCAATTAATAATGGGCAGACAATACCCATTAAGTTCGGAGATAACGATTCAGTT
This sequence comes from Rutidosis leptorrhynchoides, assembly GCF_046630445.1. Classification (NCBI taxonomy): domain Eukaryota; kingdom Viridiplantae; phylum Streptophyta; class Magnoliopsida; order Asterales; family Asteraceae; genus Rutidosis; species Rutidosis leptorrhynchoides. The sequence goes on along the minus strand of NC_092342.1, from coordinate 340,922,444 downwards.
GACGGCGTTAGAGCTAGTGATTTAACTCGATTTGTGGTTAATGAGGGAGTACCTTTAGTTGGAACAAGTGATGGCCAAACCATTAACGTTGAGCATATTCGAATGAATCAAAGAGCAATGAACCACAACGTAGCGAACGTGCAAATGCATAGTTCTTGGAAGATACAACAGAATCTAACTCAGTTAAGGCAACAACGCCCTGCAATGCTAGACTCGGGGCGTGTTGGTGTTGAGACGAAGAAGAAATAAGGAGACGTACCTCTGTACTTCAACATATGCTACTTTAAGATTTTCATAAATTTATGCGTAAAAAGTTAACTTTTTTATAGAAATTCAAGCTGATTTGTTATACATTATACTCATACTACAACTTAACATAGTTTAACAATTTCGTGTCACGCTCAATGTCATCATAAGAATAACAAAAACATAGTTGCAGCTTTGTAGTAAACATGCACTGTAAACGCAGTATGTAAACGCAGTAAGTAATGACAGGGTCATGAAAACCAACAGCCAAGAATCATAAATGTTTTTTCAAACAACTACTCCATAATAAATAAAGAAATCAAAAGAATATCTTTAAAAACAAAGTACTCTCGCAAACGCCTACACCTCCAACGCCATATCGTGCTAATCACCATAATCAGTCTATTCGCTTGTCGAACAATTCTCATTGTCTAACAATGCAAGTGTTTCCACATAGCTATCAAGCTGAAATTTAACACACGAATTTGAGGAACGCATAGGTGTGCGAGATACCCCTGAGAATGGATTATAAACTTTAGGAACCTCCAACTCCTGATCAATGTTATAAACTCTAAGTCCTCCTTTAACATCGTTAAAACTAACCTTGAAAGGTTTAGACCAAGCTGCAACATTATTATTATGGTCTAATCTCCTTAACCACATCCAGCTATCTTCGCCGTCGTCCGAAATCACAGTCAGATAACCATTACAGATTGATAGGTGAATAGTTTCCCCGAGTGGTACTTGGCAAAGGAATGGCGCCAAAAGCACGACTACTTAGATGAAATGTGAGAATATAAGAATCGTTTGTGTTAGTTGAATCGTTCTTCACCACCCAATGCATAGCTCCATCGACAAAACAACCTGATGATGACGGGACCTTAAAAGGCGGATAAGCTTCAAAGAGATCAATCTCACTCCAAGCATTTTTCTTCGTAGAGTAAAGAAATAGAGTTTGCAAGGAGGTTCCATAAGTAGATAAACCGATAACGTTGTAATCATCTGCGATTGGGTCGTACCCAAACCCAAATACCACTGAAAACTCTTCAAAAAGATCATAATTAGGAATGCCTGGAACGTTTAGTTTGCGCCTAATTGAAGGGTTCCACAAGGTAATTGAAGGGATGTTTGTTTGGTAAATATAAAGACATGATTCCATAACAGGAATCAAAGACATTGCAACCACCAGGGAACTTGAGTGAGTCTAATTCCAATAACGGTCCTTCAAGTTTTAATTCGTGTAAGATTTTATAAACTTCCTCTTCTATATGAACTTGATATGCAACATCAACAATTTGCCTAGCTTGTGCAGCTGAATGAATAGCTTGCTTACGGATGAAGTCAGAGCTATCGATACGAGAACACCATGATTTTGAAACACATCTAAATTGGAAGATGAATTTGGGTGGCAGCCTTGCAATGATTTCATCAAGCAGGTCTTCACATAGTTCAACTTCAATCATTTTATTCGGCAAACATTAAATGGTAAAACACCATTATTCTTTACATTATATAAACGGTTAACATATATGGTTTTCATGTTCAGTCTAACATGGAAGAAAATTTCTTTTACCTACTCAGTTTAATCGAGTTATTTCATTACTGTTTCCAACCATTAATTTTCCTTAACCACCACAAGGAACATTATTCTATGCTTATATTTAAAAAAAAAAAAAAAAAAAAAAAAAAAAAAAAAAAAAAAAAAAAGGTTACTCAAATCCACGGGGAAAAAATAAGTCAAAGTTGGAACAAAATATTGTAAACCCTGATCAGTGAGAATGGCAGACATCTATAAATAACTTAAATTAACTATCATTATCATTATTAATTATTAATTATAATTATTATTGGCAATAAAATAATACTTCATCGTATAATAGTATACGATTCTTATTCTTATAATATTGACACATATATAATAGCAACGATAAGTTAATATTCGTTTCTTTCGAAAACACATGTCATACTTTCAACATTCTCTAATAGTTTCCTTATGATGTGGTTTTTCAAGTAGATGTTATGTTCTTATCGAAATCTAAACAAGTAGTTAAGTTGGGAAAGTAACTAAAGAAGCATACAAATTGAAGGACCTGTACACAATAAATATGAAAATAGGTGTAAAACATTGTTAATACAAACCTTTATATCTTTGATTTCGCGAAGAAACATAGACCATGCAAATTGAGCGAAGCTTTGCGAAAGATATTGATCGAAGGTATAATTTTGGTTTAGACGCCTGATATAAACCCTGTTGACAATGATAATTGATTTATGGCCGGCCCGGTATTTTCTTATTCTCATGTAGGAGATTAAGGCCCAATATATTACTCGACCCTTTATGATTTGAATTTGGGTTTAAATGTAATAGTAGTAGTAAAGTAAAGTAGTAATAATTAATAATATAATAATGATTATTATAATGATTATTATTATTATTATTATTATTATTATTATTATTATTATTATTATTATTATTATTATTATTATTATTATTATTATTATTATTATTATTATTATTATTTATTTATTTATTTATTTATTTATTTATTTATTATTATTATTATTTTTTAACTGCAAATATGTGAACCTACAAGTAGCGTTCCTTGAGTTGTTTATTGACTTAAAATAGTGCAACATCAATATATCATTTCACAACTAAGTGTTCAACATTTATAAATATGAAAAAATGGTTTGACTCCGAATATATATGAACTTGCATTCAAATAAATAAAGAATAGTTTGATTTACTAACTGATCGAGCCTAAATTCAACTACAATGAATTAAATCAGGATTAAGTGCAATGAGGTTGATGGTGTTGATATGTTTTGAAGACCTTATAATCGTCTTCGATTCGAAATGTCACTTCGAATAGTCAATCATCATGTTCCAGTCTTGAATCTTCGAATTTTTTTAACAATATGTTATAGTTGACTATGAATAATCCGATGATGTAGTGATAATATGCTCTCTCAAGTTCTGTCTTCAATAACATTCAAATGAGGACCGAAGTATCTTATTTATAGCTTTTCCAAAGTATGCGGATCATGCCTTAATTGAATCATGCGGATCACGCTTTTATTGAATCATGCAGACTGCGCGCTTAATCATAGCGTATATGAATACTATTGCGCAATCCTTATAGCACATCGCATAAAAACATACTTCATATGCGTGACTACTCATATGATCACCGTTGGTACTATTTTCCGTATAGCGGGTGAAAGGTACCAGTACAGTACAATAATAGCTTAGCGTTGAGCGATATGTTGTCGATTGATGTTTGCCCTTGGAAAGTAAACTGTGATGACCCGGAAAATTCTGACCAAATTTAAACTTAATCTTGTATGATTAACGTTTTCGACACGATAAACAAAGTTCATGAAGTTAAATCTCAAAATTCTTGAACTATTCAAATACTCTTCGATTGTTCTCAATGATTCGAGAACGATTATATGAAAATAGATACATATGTATATACTATAACTTGAAAACATATCAAAGTGTTGCGTATATGATACTGTGCATTAACCTAATTGGTTTGATTATGTGATTGATATATTTAACTATGGAGTTAAAAGATAATGCTAAACGATTGAATTAAAGTATATTTATCAGGTCTTTTAATGATTATGATATTATTACGGGTCTCTATGGTGAGGTCCACGTTGATTTGAGAAATCATTCATTTTAACGGTATCCGGAATAAATGGTAAATTGTTTGTTTAAATAACGTAATTTGGACACATACAATAATAAGGAATATTAACTGTTAGAATTGGATACATGAATAACTTGCGATGTGTATTTTAAAACGTGTTTATCAATATTGAAAATATATATTTAATAATATGATTAAATATAATATTTAATTAGATATAAAACGTTTTGGATTTGAATATACTTGATTAAATAATGAAACTTTGATTTATAAAAGTAAATGACCAAAACACTCAAAAGATTAAGTTACACTTTGAGTGGGTTAATTTTACATTAATTTAAGACTAATTTTTGACAAAGGTACGTGTCACAAAATGTAAAGTACTAGTTTTCTCAGCGTACGAAAATGCGTTCAAAAAACCGAAACCGGGACTTAAGTCGAGTGACGACGTACGACTTATCGGGACAAAAATTACAAGTCAACTATGCACATGAATTTAATATAATATATAATTAATTATATATATATATATATATATATATATATATATATATATATATATATAATTAAATATTATGTAGACAAACAAGAAAACAAAAGTTTGTGAGCTGGATCAGAGGGCCATGCGATCGCATGGCATATAGGCACAAAACCCATGCGATCGCATGGGGTTCAGAAATCAGAATTCTTCTATAAATAGCCCAGGTTTCTGGCCGAATTTATCCATCTTTTTCTCTATCCTCTCTACTTATATTATTATTATTATTATTATTATTATTATTATTATTATTATTATTATTATTATTATTATTATTATTATTATTATTATTTATATTATTATTATTATTATTATTATTAAAATTAATATTATTATTAATAATCCTATGATTATTATTATTAGTATTATTTATACATAAAATATTACGACGGAGTGATGACCAAATGATTTCAAAACGAGTTTTCGAGCAAGCTAGAGCTAAGGAAATAATGGGTTATTGCCAAGGAGGTTATGGGTAATGTTCGGGGGTATATTTGTGAATCAAACCTAGTGTTTATCATCTCTGTTGCGTCTACGTACTTTTCTACAATATTGAATCTCAATATTGATACGTAAGCACTCATATTTTATCTTTTATAAATTAATAGTGTATATATACTAGTGCTCGAGTGTATATATTTATACATGCTTGTATACTAAATTTCGTCATTAAACTGTTTATAATCAATCACAAATTAAGTACATATATTACTGGTAAAAGGTATATGATATACATGTTTTTGGGAAGCTAACGAAAAATCGATAACTTTTCATTTAGATATCGAATAGTTTCGATGAACGGATTAAAAGATATGATCAACTGAATTATGATTGACGTTAATTGTAATTGCTTTTGAATCTGCAATTAAGATTTAAACAACTTGTTTACAAGATTGATAAATTGAATTTTTGAATATTACCAACCGAGTAAATGAATCCTTATATAAGGTAAGTCTCGTTTTGTTAAACTATTGTCAAAATTGACTTTTGAAACGACTTTGGATAACTTTTGTATGTCAATCTCGAGCATTAGGATTGTGATACACTATGACCTGACCTAGCTTGATAGACATTTATTGACCAACATATGTTCTCTAGGTTGAGAACTACGATTATTTGATATTCCGAGTTTCGGTCACAATACGATGAACAACTATATGTGCTGCTAAGGTGAGTTTCATTTGCTCCATTTTTAAATGCTTTTGCAATATATATTTTTGGGCTGAGAATACATGCGCTACTTTTATAACTGTTTTTATGAAATGAATACAAATACTAAAACTGATTTTTCGTGAGTTTCATTTGCTCCCTTTAACTCTTTATGTTTTTGGGCTGAGAATACATGCAAATGTTTTATTAACTGTTTTACAATATTTATATGCGTGAGTTTCATTTGCTCCCTTTTACTCTTTACGTTTTTGGGCTGAGAATACATGCAAATGTTTTATTAACTGTTTTACAATATTTATATGCGTGAGTTTCATTTGCTCCCTTTTTAATTGCTTTTGCAATCTATATTTTTGGGCTGAGAATACATGCAATATATTTTAAACGCAATGGATATAAGTACATACTAAATTCTACACTGAGTTTGAACTGATAATCCCTTAGCTTTGGTAACTAGTAACTACCAGTTATAAGAACTGGTGGGCGCGAGTAGTAGTATATGGATCCATAGGGCTTGATATCCCCGTCCGAGCTAGAGCACTAGCCTTTTAACGGACGTATGCTATTTGAGAAGCGTACACGTTGGTTTGCGTGTATTATTAAGATGATTATACAAAGGGTATAAATTATATATACGTTAAGTTTAGTTACCAGGGTGCTCAATTTTGTAGAACATTTTGATAAACGTTTCTGGATGAAACAACGGAAATCTTGTGATCCACTTTTATATACAGATTATGCGCAATACTAAAACTATGAACTCACCAACCTTTGTGTTGACACTTGTTAGCATGTTTATTCTCAGGTTCCCTAGAAGCCTTCCGCTGTTTGCTTATATGATAGACAAGCTATATGCATGGAGTCTTACATGGCATATTTTTCAAGAAAACGTTGCATTCACCAAGTCATCACCATGTACCTTATTTTAACTGCATTGTCAACGGAAGTACTATTGTAAACTATTATATACGGTGATTGTCTATATATAGAAATCATCAGATGTCGAAAACCTTTGATTTAAATATACATTTATGGTGTGCCTTTTCAAAAGAATGCAATGTTTACAAAACGTATCATATAGAGGTCAAATACCTCGCAATGAAATCAATGAATGACGTTTTCGTCCATATGGATTTGGTGCGATTGTCACAGTTGGTATCAGAGCGTTGGTCTTAGCGAATCAGGTCTTGCATTAATGTGTCTAACTGATAGATGTTAAGATGCATTCGTAAGTCTGGGCTTTGACTGTGTCTGCATGTCAAAAGTTTTGCTTATCAACTCTTGTCAGAAATTACATGTTTATCAATCTTACGTCTTGACACGTGTTTTTGCATTTATTGCATACACGGTGTATAGACAAATCATATCCTATCATATCTACTACAGTGAATATTATTTGGCGTTTTTTGAAATTTCCTCCGTAAATTACGGAATCCTTTTACTATATATACGTATGCGAGAAGACGAAGGTATCATCCAGTATTTAACCCTCAATTCATACCAAGAATCATTTCATAACTTTCTGTGAACACGTAAGATGGCCTCCTCGAATAGACCAAGTCCCTCCAACTCCGAAGACAGCGTGACGGGACCGCACCGACCGATCAACTACCGTGATTTCTTTAGAAAATGGGGATGGGTTCGCGAAATACTTACCCTATGGAGAAATGAAGAAGGTACTCCATACCACAAGCCGAACTTACCACCTAACGTCGGAGTACTCGATCTGCTTACCGACGAACCTGTTCGCAACACCGTTTATACTCTTTTTGCTAGAATTTTTCATCTTGAAGCTACCATTAACGGAACTAGAAAAGATATCCGACCTCTACCTCACACCAATAACCAACCAGGGTTAGTAGAAGAAGTTAAAGAACTTCGAGCTCGAGTGTCAACTTTAGAGAGCACGGTACACAATTTACAAACACCAGCAGTATCACCAACACCAGTAACATCACCATCCTCAGCACCAACAGCACTAGTACCACTGACAACAACACCAACAGTACCATTACCACCACCACCAACATCCACATCACATGCCTCAACATCACGATTTGTACCTCGAACATCAACATCATATGCACCATAGATACCAAGGAGTATCAACAACAGCAAACGATGAAGTATGGATTCATAACTTCATCGGAGAAATATCCTACGGCAATTATATAATCTGTAATCTTAGAGATTATATATTCTAGCCTTAACCATAAATCAGATAAAGTAGAAACCCTGATCGAAATGGTGTATGATTTACAAGCTAGACTTGTTATATCACAACATCAACAATACCCTTAGCCTCACCAGCAGTCGGTGCTGTCAACATCATTAGAATCATCGGCACCTCTAATATCACAAGCTCCGCCAGTTCAAGAAAAACACCGTGGACATCATTACGAATCAATAACGCGTATATTGTATCAATGAGTTATGAAATATTAACTCATTTCCCCTGAAGAATTTATATGTATATCTTGTATATATAAATTTTAAAACCATCATAAATCTTTTCGTACTAAGCTATTATGTATGAATTGAAAAAGGGTAAATATTACTCGATTAAATTCATAATATGCTATGAAGTACATTCTTCGTTAGCAACTTAATCATCGTTAACTACAATCTCTGTTTCAACTCAATGAATTCCATTTCATAATAAACCAAGTGTATTATTCAATAACATGGTTGATTATACACTTTCATCTTCGATGCACTCGAAACTCTCTAGAAAACATCATTTGCACCTTGCGAAGTTTGCAAGAATTCCACGAAAATCAACATCCTTTACCAAGGAATAGCAATAAGAATAAATAATGAAGTATTAATTTCATTAGCGAAATACTCCGCAAAGATTATGAAGTCTCTAATGTTTTAGAGATTATTCATTTCTAATTCAAGCCAAAAATCAAATGAGCTTAATATGATATTAACTCATTAAATCTGTATTACATCTGAAGAAAATATACATACATATATTTTCATAAAGACGGTAATAAAAATTCTTTTGTACAAAATATTAATTGTGAAATCTTTAACGGGTAGGTAATAATCGGGAAATATATAAGTTCACAATTAATATGTTACACTGTACATTCTTCAATTTTGATTCAAAAATCATTAACTATACTCACTATCTTCACAACGATATACAATCGTTTTCATACAAATTCAATTACATATTCTGATATTGACAGATCAGAATCCAAGTCATAACACTGAACCGGTGACATCATTCTTAGATCTCTACATCTTTCAAAGCTATACTTTGACTTCAAAACTGTGCAAGATCCTTTAGCGTTGTTAATATCGAAAATAATCTTGCAATCCTTTTCAAAGTATCCAGTTTTATCACACTTCCAACTAGTCAACTTCGATTTTTTAGATTAGCCTTATTATAACCTTGACTTATACGTTCTTGATACTGGGGAACCTTTCATGTTCCACCATATTAGCAGTAAATTTACCAACAACTTCATTTATCCATGATCTTCCAAAAAATCCTTATACTCATTGAAACTCTATCGTGTACTCATCCGCATCTTGTAACAAGAATTGCCATACCAATTACTGGGAATTAGCAATCAGTATTTTGAATCTCGCAACAATTCTACGCCAACAGTTATATATATACATATAATGTCTATCTCCTAGACTCGCATACTTCGAATGTGAAGTTTCTGAAAAACACCCAAACTGCAAAACTAGCTCTCTGAATTTTGGAACAATGCTGATGAAGTAGCAAAAACTGTAAACGGCCTTAACAGTCAAAAGTTTGATGATAAGGAATAGTATGGTGGTAAAGCTGAGAAAAAGAGAAGGTTTGGAACTGGAAAACGGATTGGGCAAAGTATGAAGGAGGCTGTGGATAAATCACAAAGACTGAACCTGCCTTCAAAGAATACAAATGATTCAGTATCTGCTGAAGTCATTAACGAATACCTTACTCCTTACTCTAAAACCCTTACGGATAATATTTTTTATCATCATCTTATCTTGAATATTCTAAGATATCATCGTATCTTTCATTATATATATCCTCAATATTTCTGAGGATAATTTCGTGATTATCTGAAATTATTCATTCCTTCATGCTATCTGTGTTACATCATAAAAGAAACTGTGTTAGTTTCTAAATCCTGAAAAATTCAAGTTTAAAATATGAATGTTTTGAAGTAGTGTTGGGAACTGAAGCATGAATTAGTATAATATAATGACGTCATGCCAACGTGATTATATTACAGTAAGTCATGTTGAGTTTCTAATGGAATGTGATGATTCACAGAACATACCGTTATCATGTACCATTTACACGACTCTTACATTCTACCCAATTTCCAAACATATTAAGAACATATTTTCTTGATAGTTCTATCTTTTCGGATATTTTGATAATTTACCAAATCAAGATCGTGCCATTACGAATTCCTTCTCAGAACATTAACTATGTTTATTCAAAACTTCGTACCTACGAATTCTGGACCATTATCCGCTTACCTTAAGGTCGAGAAGAGAAAACAATAACACAGCTTCTAAATATAAAGAGGAGTATAAATCACAGCAAATAGAAGAGATCATTAACCGTAGATGTCAATAATTATGGAAAGACAAATGCAAGGAAGGATTATGAAAACCACTACCCCAAGAGCGAAGTAAAAGTAAACAGATTCCTCCGGTGGGAGTTGGAATAGAAGGATGATTGTGGTGGTAGTTAGAATAATATCAAGAATCAGAACTGGATGAAGCATTTTCATAATCTTGTGAAAGTATGAAGCGAGGAAGAAGATGTAGGAGTGGTGAAAATAATGAAACAGAAGAATTTATAGCAAAAGACCAGACATAGCAATCAAGGCAGATTACGCAAAATCTCCTTAATTCCCGAAGAATCAAATCTTATTTAGATTATGAAGATTTCTATTCCTTAAATTCCGGAAATCAATCGTTACCACGTCAAGAGATAAGACACGTCTCTATTCTCCATTTTACTCGATTACGATAACTTCTCTCATACGCTTCGAGTAATTGGATTATTTTATCCATATTATTCAAATGGTAATAAAACTCTATTTATCGACTCATATTCGTCATGAAAACATTTTTATTATTAGCCATGACGACCTCACTCAAATTTCGGGACGAAATTTCTTTAACGGGTAGGTACTGTGATGACCCGGAAAATTCTGACCAAATTTAAACTTAATCTTGTATGATTAACGTTTTCGACACGATAAACAAAGTTCATGAAGTTAAATCTCAAAATTCTTGAACTATTCAAATACTCTTCGATTGTTCTCAATGATTCGAGAACGATTATATGAAAATAGATACATATGTATATACTATAACTTGAAAACGTATCAAAGTGTTGCGTATATGATACTGTGCATTAACCTAATTGGTTTGATTATGTGATTGATATATTTAACTATGGAGTTAAAAGATAATGCTAAACGATTGAATTAAAGTATATTTATCAGGTCTTTTAATGATTATGATATTATTACGGGTCTCTATGGTGAGGTCCACGTTGATTTGAGAAATCATTCATTTTAACGGTATCCGGAATAAATGGTAAATTGTTTGTTTAAATAACGTAATTTGGAAACATACAATAATAAGGAATATTAACTGTTAGAATTGGATACATGAATAACTTGCGATGTGTATTTTAAAACGTGTTTATCAATATTGAAAATATATATTTAATAATATGATTAAATATAATATTTAACTAGATATAAAATGTTTTGGATTTGAATATACTTGATTAAATAATGAAACTTTGATTTATAAAAGTAAATGACCAAAACACTCAAAAGATTAAGTTACACTTTGAGTGGGTTAATTTTACATTAATTTAAGACTAATTTTTGACAAAGGTACGTGTCACAAAAGTTTCGAAAAACCGGAACCGGGACTTAAGTCGAGTGACGACGTACGACTTATCGGGACAAAAATTACAAGTCAACTATGCACATGAATTTAATATAATATATAATTAATTATATAAATTATCTATATATATATATATATAATTAAATATTATGTAGACAAACAAGAAAACAAAAGTTTGTGAGCTGGATCAGAGGGCCATGCGATCGCATGGCATATAGGCACAAAACCCATGCGATCGCATAGGGGTCAGAAATCAGAATTCTTCTATAAATAGCCCAGGTTTCTGGCCGAATTTATCCATCTTTTTCTCTATCCTCTCTACTTATATTATTATTATTATTATTATTATTATTATTATTATTATTATTATTATTATTATTATTATTATTATTATTATTATTATTATTATTATTATTATTATTATTTATATTATTATTATTATTATTATTATTAAAATTAATATTATTATTAATAATCCTATGATTATTATTATTAGTATTATTTATACATAAAATATTACGACGGAGTAATGACCAAATGATTTCAAAACGAGTTTTCGAGCAAGCTAGAGCTAAGGAAATAATGGGTTATTGCCAAGGAGGTTATGGGTAATGTTCGGGGGTATATTTGTGAATCAAACCTAGTGTTTATCATCTCTGTTGCGTCTACGTACTTTTCTACAATATTGAATCTCAATATTGATACGTAAGCACTCATATTTTATCTTTTATAAATTAATAGTGTATACATACTAGTGCTCGAGTGTATATATTTATACATGCTTGTATACTACATTTCGTCGTTAAACTGTTTATAATCAATCACAAATTAAATACATATATTACTGGTAAAAGGTATATGATATACATGTTTTTGGGAAGCTAACGAAAAATTGATAACTTTTCATTTAGATATCGAATAGTTTCGATGAACGGATTAAAAGATATGATCAACTGAATTATGATTGACGTTAATTGTAATTGCTTTTGAATCTGCAATTAAGATTTAAACAACTTGTTTACAAGATTGATAAATTGAATTTTTGAATATTACCAACCGAGTAAATGAATCCTTATATAAGGTAAGTCTCGTTTTGTTAAACTATTGTCAAAATTGACCTTTGAAACAACTTTGGATAACTTTTGTATGTCAATCTCGAGCATTAAGATTGTGATACACTATGACCTGACCTAGCTTGATAGACATTTATTGACCAACATATGTTCTCTAGGTTGAGAACTACGATTATTTGATATTCCGAGTTTCGGTCACAATACGATGAACAACTATATGTGCTGCTAAGGTGAGTTTCATTTGCTCCCTTTTTAAATGCTTTTGCAATATATATTTTTGGGCTAAGAATACATGCGCTACTTTTATAACTGTTTTTATGAAATGAATACAAATACTAAAACTGATTTTTCGTGAGTTTCATTTGCTCCCTTTTACTCTTTACGTTTTTGGGCTGAGAATACATGCAAATGTTTTATTAACTGTTTTACAATATTTATATGCGTGAGTTTCATTTGCTCCCTTTTACTCTTTACGTTTTTGGGCTGAGAATACATGCAAATGTTTTATTAACTATTTTACAATATTTATATGCGTGAGTTTCATTTGCTCCCTTTTTAATTGCTTTTGCAATCTATATTTTTGGGCTGAGAATACATGCAATATATTTTAAACGCAATGGATACAAGTACATACTAAATTCTACACTGAGTTTGAACTGAAAATCCCTTAGCTTTGGTAACTAGTAACTACCAGTTATAAGAACTGGTGGGCGCGAGTAGTAGTATATGGATCCATAGGGCTTGATATCCCCGTCCGAGCTAGAGCACTAGCCTTTTAACGGACGTATGCTATTTGAGAAGCGTACACGTTGGTTTGCGTGTATTATTAAGATGATTATACAAAGGGTATAAATTATATATACGTTAAGTTTAGTTACCAGAGTGCTCAATTTTGTAGAACATTTTGATAAACGTTTCTGGATGAAACAACGGAAATCTTGTGATCCACTTTTATATACAGATTATGCGCAATACTAAAACTATGAACTCACCAACCTTTGTGTTGACACTTGTTAGCATGTTTATTCTCAGGTTCCCTAGAAGCCTTCCGCTGTTTGCTTATATGATAGACAAGCTATATGCATGGAGTCTTACATGGCATATTTTTCAAGAAAACGTTGCATTCACCAAGTCATCACTATGTACCTTATTTTAACTGCATTGTCAACGGAAGTACTATTGTAAACTATTATATACGGTGATTGTCTATATGTAGAAATCATCAGATGTCGAAAACCTTTGATTTAAATATACATTTATGGTGTGCCTTTTCAAAAGAATGCAATGTTTACAAAACGTATCATATAGAGGTCAAATACCTCGCAATGAAATCAATGAATGACGTTTTTGTCCATATGGATTTGGTGCGATCGTCACATAAACCCTGCAGACTCAGAACACGGATGAGAAATTCGTGGGGTGGCCTCAATCAATCTTTGGACCAATCTGGAATTGGTCCGTGTAGCGTTCTTTTGCTAAGTGGTTAATGTTTTTAGAGTGAGAAAGAACCGTGTGAGAGAGAAAGTGTACTTCTCTCTGACTGAAGTTCAGATGTGAAATGTGGTGACCCAGGGGTCTATTTATAGGCGTAGAACGTCCGAAATTCTCGGGAACACGTGTCAAACACTGATTAATTCAGTTATGCGAAATATCCGAAACCGACTTTGGCGAGGCTGACGTGGCTGCGTGCCGCTCACGCGCCTAATTAAAGGACTTAAGCATAGAAGGTGTCTGCAGGGCTTACGCATGACACTGGACGGCCTGCTGAACGCTGAACGACAAATGTTAAAAAACTGCCAAATATTGCTATCTTTTATGCTTTTTGATCCATTCTGCTATACAAAAACAATGCTTTTATGAGTGTATTCCTTAGGATACACCATTAATCATTAAGTGTTATACATGATATACTATAATCCTCCTTTTTTATCATTTCATTTTTATGTAGTTTACATATAAAAAAAAAGAATTAATGGTATATCTTTCGAAATATGGTAATTTGACGAGGATTTGATGGAAGGCGTAATGCACGAACATGATTTTAGTGTCGTCGTAGCAATCAGGGACGAAGTGGGAATCTGGCATTAGCTGCCTTTAACGGAAGGTGAAAACGCTGCAGATGTTAGAGGTGGAGATAACAGTAGTAAGTCTAACAATAATGGGCCTACAATGTTAATTCAATAAGAAAATGAATATGATCGTTTGTATTGATTACTAATAATTGATACAAGCTGAATTGTAATCTTTACAATGAGAAGCTAAGCTATTTATAAAACAAAAAATGTAACAGCTACTTCCTCTATTGGAAAGGAGCTTTGTTGCTTTTGAAGGAATCTACTTTTGACTAAAAAAGGAAATAGCCGTTAGTCTTCTCTCGGTCAACTCTGTCAACGCTGGTTAACTCTTTACAGGAAATGATGAGCTGAAAAACAGTCCTGATCCTTTTTATTTCAGCACTCCCCCTCAAGTTGAATAGTGGGGTTTCCAATATTCAACTTGCTAAGAACTTCACTGAATAATCTCCCGTTGACTGACTGGGTGAGGATATCAGCTAATTGGTCTTCTGATCTGATAGATGGGAGAGAAATGATTTCACCATCTAGCTTTTCTCGAATAAAATGTCGATCTATTTCCACATGTTTAGTACGGTCGTGCTGAACCGGATTTTCTGAGATGGCAATTGATGCTTCATTGTCACACAAGATTTGAATTGCTTCATTTTGAAGGAAACCAATCTCTGTTAACAGTTTCTTGATCCATAGGGCTTCAACTACTCCTTTTGCTATTCCTCTGAATTCTGACTCGGCACTTGAAAGTGAGACAGCCTTTTGTTTCTTACTTCTCCATGCCACTAGATTACCTCTGACAAGCGTGAAGAAGCCGGATGTAGATTTTCTATCTCCTTTTTCTCCAGTCCAACCGCATCTGTATATATTTGTGTCTTTAGTTGTCCATTTCTTTTAAAAACAACTCCATGATCAGCTGTTTTCTTCAAATATCTGATGATTCTCATTACAGCTTCCATATGGTGAACCTGTGGTTGATTCAAGAATTGAATCACAACTCCAACTGCATGTGCTATATCAGGACGAGTGTGAGCAAGATACATGAGTTTTTTCACCATCCTTTGGTATTGCCCTTTATCAGCAATATCGGCTTCATCTTCCATATATAGCTTCTGGTTTGGAATCATTGAAGTGTCAGCTGGTTTGCAATCAATCATACCTGTTTCTGCAAGAAAATCAAGAACATACTTCTTTTGACAGATAAATATTCCATGTTGGGATCTTAATACCTCAATCCCCAAAAAATATTTAAGTCTGCCCAAGTCTTTCATTTCAAATTCTTTAAATAAGTTCATTTTTAATTTATAAATTTCCTCTTTATCATTTCATGTTATTATCATATCATCAACATAAATTATTAAGCATGTAATTAATTTTCCTCTTCGTTTAAAAAAGAGAGCATGATCCGAGTTACTTTGTTTGAAATCATATTTTTTCATAAATAAAGTAAATCTCCCAAACCAAGCCCGTGGGGATTGTTTTAACCCATATAAAGATTTCTTAAGTCGACAAGCTTCCCCATTTTTGAAGTTTCTGGAGAATCCTGGAGGAGCTTCCATATAGACTTCTTCTTTTAGTTCACCATGTAGGAAGGCATTCTTCACATCAAATTGGTGAAGTGGCCAATCTTCATTTGCATCAACTGAGAAAAGGACCCTGATGGTATCAATCTTCGCAACTGGAGAGAAAGTCTCGGAATAATCTATTCCATATGTTTGAATATATCCCTTGGCAACAAGCCGGGCTTTGTATCTTTCAATGGTACTATCTGGTTTGTATTTTATTGTAAACACCCATCGATTCTCTACTGGTTTTTTTCCTTGAGGAATGACTCATTTTTCCCATGTATCACTTTTCTTCAGTGCTTCCATTTCTTCTTCCATTGCCTTTCTCCATTTGTCAGATTTCATTGCTTGATCAATAGTAGCAGGAATTTTTTCAGAATATAAAGCATAATTGAATTTATGTGCTTCACTTGATAGGTTTCCTTGTGCCATATTGGCAATTGGGTATCTTGATCTTTGAGCTTCTTTTTCTGGGGGAGTATCTCTTTGGTGGTACTCCTCTGTTGGCTCTTTGTGGTAGAACATATCTTTGTGTGATTTCAGCGGAAGTTGAATTCGATAAGAAAATGAATATGATCGTTTGTATTGGTTACTAATAATTGATACAAGCTGAATTGTAATCTTTACAATGAGAAGCTAAGCTATTTATAAGACAAAAAATGTAACAGCTACTTCCTCTATTGGAAAGGAGCTTTGTTGCTTTTGATGGAATCTACTTTTGACTGAAAAAGGAAATAGCCGTTAGTCTTCTCTCGGTCAACTCTGGTCAACGCTGGTTAACTCTTTACAGGAAATGATGAGCTGAAAAACAGTCCTGATCCTTTTTATTTCAACATACAATACCCATGAAGACTGAAGTTAACGATTCAGTTGACGGCGTTAGAGCTAATGATTTAACTCGATTTAGAGCTATGAACCACAACGTAGCGAACGTGCAAGTGCACAATTCTTGGAAGATACAACACAATCCAACCCAAATAAGGCAACAATGCCCTGCAATGCTAGACTCGAGGCGTTTTGATGTTGGGACAAAAAAATAGGGAGACGTATCTATTTATGTACTTCAATATATACGGAGTACTACACTAAGATCTTCATAAATTTATGCGTACAAAGTTCACTTTTTATACAAATTTGCAATCTCATTGTTATACAATATACTACAACTTAACAACACAAAAGAATTTATGTCACGCTCAATGTCACATCATAAGAATAAAAAAAAACATTGTTGCAGCTTTGTAGTAAACAAGTAATGTAAATGCAGTAAGTAATGGGACATGAAAACAAATATATAGCCAAAAATCATAAACTCCATAAAATCTAAAGTTGTTGCGACAAACGTCTAAACCTCCAACGCCTTATCCTGTGACGCGCTAGGCGCTCACGTTTTTTGGCTTCCATAAAATAAATAGCAGATTTTGAAGTGAACACTCGAATGCATGTCAACATAGTAAAATACCTAAAACTCATGGAGGAAAAGAAAGCTGAGGTCCCTGCTGGTCAATCTATTTGTTTGTCGAACAATTCTCGTTGTCTAACAATGCAAGGGTCTCCATATAGCTATCAATCTTATACTTAACACACGAATTTAAAGAACTCACACGTGTGCGGAATGCCTCTGAAAAAGTATTATAAGATTTAGGAACATCCATCTGCAGATCTTTTTTAACTTTATAAACTCTAGTTTCGCCTGTATCATCAAAAACTTAACATTGAATGGTTTAGACCAAGATGCAACATTATTATCGTCTAATTTCCTTAACCACATCGAGCTATCTTCACCATCGTCCGAAAGCAGAGTCAGATAACCTTTATAGATTGATAGGTCCATAGTTTTCCGTATGGTACTTGGCAAAGGAATGGCGACAAAAACACAACTACTTAAATTAAATGTGAGTATATAAGAATCGGTTGTGTTATACGAATCGTTCTTCACCAACCAGTGCATTACTCCATCAACAAAATGGCCTTTTGATGACATAACCTTAAAAGGCAGATCAGCTTTCGGGAGATCAACCTCACTCCAAGCGTTTGTCTTTGTAAAGTAAAGAAATAGAGTCTGCTGTTAGAGTATGGAGTCGTTAAACAAACAAGAAAACTGAAACTGGGCATCGATGCGGCGCATCCAAGGGTGGATGCGGCGTATTCATAGAGCAAAATTGTTCGAAGGTTTTAGATGCGGAGCATTGAGCTGATATGGCGCATCAAAGGGCAGAGATGCGGCGCATCTCCTTCAGATGCGGCGCATCTGGTGCTGGTTCTTGAATCTGAAAAGTGGAAAGCAAGTGATGCGGCGCATCACTCATCAGATGCGGCACATCTGATGCCTGTCAACAAGTTGTCAACTTGCACACTTGACATCCGAGCATGCTTAGCCTTTCTTTTGCTTTAGGTGCAAAGTTGATCACTTTACACCTAAAATTAGGGCTGTGATCATGCCAATACAAGGTGGAAAGCATGGCTAGTTGGTTTATCTTTCATGATTGCTAGCACACTTGAAGATCAAGTTGAAGTTTCATGGTGTTCTTGTTTTCTCTATATATAGAACTCATTGTATGCAATTGTAACACACCACATACAAATATTCAGTAAATAAACACTCTCTAGTTGGTCCGTGGACTAAAGCAATCACAATGATTGCATATAACCACATTATATCTTGTGTGGTTCTTACATTTCTTGCATTTTAATCTTTCGTTCATTAAGTGGGTTGAGTGATCTTGATAGTATCACTACCCGGCTAGTAATCTTGTAGAATTACTAGCGTTGTTTGGGTCCTAATATCCTAACAACTGGTATCTAGAGCACAAGGTTTCGTTAAGGGAACAATGGCGGAAGATGGAAAGTTTAGAATCGACCGATTCGATGGGAGAGACTTTGGCTTTTGGAAGATGCAAATCGAAGATTACTTGTATCAAAAGAAGCTACATCAACCCTTGTTAGAGACCAATCCTGAAAGCATGGACGATGCCGATTGGACGCTTTTGGATCGTCAAGCTTTGGGTGCTATTCGTCTTTCACTTGCTAAGAACGTTGCACACAACGTTGTGAATGAGAAGACGACGTTTGCTTGTTTGAAAGCACTCTCTAACATGTATGAGAAACCTACCGCTGCAAATAAGGTATTTCTCATGCGTCATTTGTTCAATACTAAGATGAAGGAAGGTACGAGTGCAACGGATCATATCAATGAATTTAATAATATCGTTTCAAGACTTGAATCGGTAGAGATTAAGTTTGATGATGAACTAAAAGCACTTATCTTGCTTTCATCATTACCTGAAAGTTGGTCGGGTACGGTTACCGCGGTTAGTAGCTCTACGGGAACTACTGAAATGTCCCGTTCTTATTAATTAAAAATATTCCATATTAATTGATTTCGTTGCGAGGTTTTGACCTCTATATGAGACGTTTTTCAAAGACTGCATTCATTTTTAAAACAAACCATAACCTTTATTTCATAAATAAAGGTTTAAAAAGCTTTACGTAGATTATCAAATAATGATAATCTAAAATATCCTGTTTACACACGACCATTACATAATGGTTTACAATACAAATATGTTACATCGAAATCAGTTTCTTGAATACAGTTTTTACACAATATCATACAAACATGGACTCCAAATCTTGTCCTTATTTTAGTATGCAACAGCGGAAGCTCTTAGTATTCACCTGAGAATAAACATGCTTTAAACGTCAACAAAAATGTTGGTGAGTTATAGGTTTAACCTATATATATCAAATCGTAACAATAGACCACAAGATTTCATATTTCAATACACATCCCATACATAGAGATAAAAATCATTCATATGGTGAACACCTGGTAACCGACATTAACAAGATGCATATATAAGAATATCCCCATCATTCCGGGACACCCTTCGGATATGATATAAATTTCGAAGTACTAAAGCATCCGGTACTTTGGATGGGGTTTGTTAGGCCCAATAGATCTATCTTTAGGATTCGCGTCAATTAGGGTGTCTGTTCCCTAATTCTTAGATTACCAGACTTAATAAAAAGGGGCATATTCGATTTCGATAATTCAACCATAGAATGTAGTTTCACGTACTTGTGTCTATTTTGTAAATCATTTATAAAACCTGCATGTATTCTCATTCCAAAAATATTAGATTTTAAAAGTGGGACTATAACTCACTTTCACAGATTTTTACTTCGTCGGGAAGTAAGACTTGGCCACTGGTTGATTCACGAACCTATAACAATATATACATATATATCAAAGTATGTTCAAAATATATTTACAACACTTTTAATATATTTTGATGTTTTAAGTTTATTAAGTCAGCTGTCCTCGTTAGTAACCTACAACTAGTCGTCCACGGTTAGATGTACAGAAATAAATCGATAAATATTTTCTTGAATCAATCCACGACCCAGTGTATACGTATCTCAGTATTGATCACAACTCAAACTATATATATTTTGGAATCAACCTCAACCCTGTATAGCTAACTCCAACATTCACATATAGAGTGTCTATGGTTGTTCCGAAATATATATAGATGTGTCGACATGATAGGTCGAAACATTGTATACGTGTCTATGGTATCTCAAGATTACATAATATACAATACAAGTTGATTAAGTTATGGTTGGAATAGATTTGTTACCAATTTTCACGTAGCTAAAATGAGAAAAATTATCCAATCTTGTTTTACCCATAACTTCTTCATTTTAAATCCGTTTTGAGTGAATCAAATTGCTATGGTTTCATATTGAACTCTATTTTATGAATCTAAACATAAAAAGTATAGGTTTATAGTCGGAAAAATAAGTTACAAGTTGTTTTTGTAAAGGTAGTCATTTCAGTCGAAAGAACGACGTCTAGATGACCATTTTAGAAAACATACTTCCACTTTGAGTTTAACCATAATTCTTGGATATAGTTTCATGTTCATAATAAAAATCATTTTCCCAGAATAACAACTTTTAAATCAAAGTTTATCATAGTTTTTAATTAACTAACCCACAACAGCCCGCGGTGTTACTACGACGGCGTAAATCCGGTTTTACGGTATTTTTCGTGTTTCCAGGTTTTAAATCATTAAGTTAGCATATCATATAGATATAGAACATGTTTTTAGTTGATTTTAAAAGTCAAGTTAGAAGGATCAACTTTTATTTGCGAACAAGTTTAGAATTAACTAAACTATGTTCTAGTGATTACAAGTTTAAACCTTCGAATAAGATAGCTTTATATGTATGAATTGAATGATGTTATGAACATCATTACTACCTCAAGTTCCTTGGATAAACCTACTGGAAATAAGAAAAATAGATCTAGCTTCAAAGGATCCTTGAATGGCTTGAAAGTTCTTTGAAGCAGAATCATGACACGAAAACAATTTCAAGTAAGATTTCCACTCGAAATAAGATTGTTATAGTTATAGAAATTGAATTAAAGTTTGAATATGATTATTACCTTGTATTAAAAAGATAACCTACTATAAGTAACAAAGGTTTCTTGAACTTGGATGATTACTTGAAATGGATTTAGAAAACTTGGAAGTAAACTTGCAATCTTGGAAATATTCTTGATTTTATGAAACTAGAACTTTTGGAATTTATGAAGAACACTTAGAACTTGAAGATAGAACTTGAGAGAGATCAATTAGATGAAGAAAATTGAAGAATGAAAGTGTTTGTAGGTGTTTTTGGTCGTTGATGTATGGATTAGATATAAAGGATATGTAATTTTGTTTTCATGTAAATAAGTCATGAATGATTACTCATATTTTTGTAATTTTATGAGATATTTCATGCTAGTTGCCAAATGATGGTTCCCATATGTGTTAGGTGACTCACATGGGCTGCTAAGAGCTGATCATTGGAGTGTATATACCAATAGTACATACATCTAAAAGCTGTGTATTGTACGAGTACGAATACGGGTGCATACGAGTAGAATTGTTGATGAAACTGAACGAGGATGTAATTGTAAGCATTTTTGTTAAGTAGAAGTATTTTGATAAGTGTCTTGAAGTCTTTCAAAAGTGTATGAATACATATTAAAACACTACATGTATATACATTTTAACTGAGTCGTTAAGTCATCGTTAGTCGTTACATGTAAATGTTGTTTTGAAACCTTTAGGTTAACGATCTTGTTGAATGTTGTTAACCCATTGTTTATTATAACAAATGAGATGTTAAATTGTTATATTATCATGATATTATGATATATAATATATCTTAGTATGATATATATACAGTTAAATGTCGTTACAACGATACTCGTTACATATATGTCTCGTTTCGAAATCATTAAGTTAGTAGTCTTATTTTTACATATGTATTTCATTGTTAATACACTTAATAATATATTTACTTATCATTTAACATAATTAACCAAGTGTATCAATATCTTAATATGATTCATATGTACCTAGTAAGATGTTGTTATAATGATAATCGTTATATATATCGTTTTCGAGTTTCTTAAATTAATAATCTCATTTTTATGTATATAACTCATTGTTAAAATACCTAATGAGATACATACTTATAATAAAATCATGTTAACTATATATATAACCATATATATGTCATCGTATAGTTTTTACAAGTTTTAACGTTCGTGAATCACCGGTCAACTTGGGTGGTCAATTGTCTATATGAAACCTATTTCAATTAATCAAGTCTTAACAAGTTTGATTGCTTAACATGTTGGAAACACTTAATCATGTAAATAACAATTTCATTTAATATATATATAAGCATGGAAAAGTTCGGGTCACTACAGTACCTACCCGTTAAATAAATTTCGTCCCGAAATTTTAAGCAGTTGGAGGTGTTGTCGTATCTTCTGAAAATAAATGTGGGTATTTCTTCTTCATCTGATCTTCACACTCCCAGGTGAACTCGGGTCCTCTACGAGTATTCCATCGAACCTTAACAATCGGTATCTTGTTTTGTTTAAGTCTCTTAACCTCACGATCCATTATTTCGACGGGTTCTTCAATGAATTGAAGGTTTTCATTGATTTGGATTTCGTCCAACAGAATAGTGAGATCTTCTTTAGCAAAAAATTTCTTCAAATTTGAGACGTGGAAAGTGTTATGTACAGCCGCGAGTTGTTGAGGTAGCTCCAGTTGGTAAGCTACTGGTCCGACACGATCTATAATCTTGAATGGTCCAATGTACCTTGGATTTAGTTTCCCACGTTTACCAAATCGAACAACGCCTTTCCAAGGTGAAACCTTAAGCATGACCATTTCTCCAATTTCAAAATCTATATCTTTTCTTTTACTGTCCGCGTAGCTCTTTTGTCGACTCTGGGCGGTTTTCAATCTTTGTTGAATTTGAATGATTTTCTCGGTAGTTTCTTGTATTATCTCCGGACCCGTAATCTGTCTATCCCCCACTTCACTCTAACAAATCGGAGACCTGCACTTTCTACCATAAAGTGCTTCAAACGGCCCCATCTCAATGCTTGAATGGTAGCTGTTGTTGTAGGAAAATTCTGCTAACGGTAGATGTCGATCCCAACTGTTTCCGAAATCAATAACACACGCTCGTAGCATGTCTTCAAGCGTTTGTATTGTCCTTTCGCTCTGCCCATCAGTTTGTGGATGATAGGCAGTACTCATGTCTAGACGAGTTCCCAATGCTTGCTGTAATGTCTGCTAGAATCTTGAAATAAATCTGCCATCCCTATCAGAGATAATAGAGATTGGTATTCCATGTCTGGAGACGACTTCCTTCAAATACAGTCGTGCTAACTTCTCCATCTTGTCATCTTCTCTTATTGGCAGGAAGTGTGCTGACTTGGTGAGATGATTAACTATTACCCAAATAGTATCATAACCACTTGCAGTCCTTGGCAATTTAGTAATGAAATCTATGGTAATGTTTTCCCATTTTCATTCCGGGATTTCAGGTTGTTGTAGTAGACCTGATGGTTTCTGATGTTCAGCTTTGACCTTAGAACACGTCAAACATTCTCCTACATATTTAGCAATATCGGCTTTCATACCTGGCCACCAAAAATGTTCCTTAAGATCCTTGTACATCTTCCCCGTTCCAGGATGTATTGAGTATCTGGTTTTATGAGCTTCTCTAAGTACCATTTCTCTCATATCTCCAAATTTTGGTACCCAAATTCTTTCAGCCCTATACCGGGTTCCATCTTCCCGAATATTAAGATGCTTCTCCGATCCTTTGGGTATTTCATCCTTTAAATTTCCCTCTTTTAAAACTCTTTGTTGCGCCTCCTTTATTTGAGTAGTAAGGTTAGTGTGAATCATTATATTCATAGATTTTACTCGAATGGGTTCTCTGTCCTTTCTGCTCAAGGCGTCGGCTACCACATTTGCCTTCTCCGGGTGGTAACGAATCTCAAAGTCGTAATCATTCAACAATTCAATCCACCTACACTGCCTCATATTCAGTTGTTTCTGATTAAATATGTGTTGAAGACTTTTGTGGTCGGTATATATAATACTTTTGACCCCATATAAGTAGTGCCTCCAAGTCTTTAATGCAAAAACAACCGCGCCTAATTCCAAATCATGCGTCGTATAATTTTGCTCGTGAATCTTCAATTGTCTAGACGCATAAGCAATCACCTTCGTCCGTTTCATTAATACACAACCGAGACCTTGCTTTGATGCGTCACAATAAATCACAAAATCATCATTCCCTTCAGGCAATGACAATATAGGTGCTGTAGTTAGCTTTTTCTTCAATAATTGAAACGCCTTCTCTTGTTCATCCTTCCATTCAAATTTCTTCCCTTTATGCGTTAATGCAGTCAAGGGTTTTGCTATTTTGGAGAAATCTTGGATGAATCTTCTGTAGTAACCAGCCAATCCTAAAAATTGACGTGTATGCTTCGGAGTTTTTAGGGTTTCCCACTTTTCAACGGTTTCGATCTTTGCCGGGTCCACCTGGATACCTTCTTTGTTCACTATGTGACCGAGGAATTGAACTTCTTTCAACCAAAATGCACACTTTGAAAACTTAGCGTACAGTTTTTCTTTCCTCAATACTTCTAGCACTTTTCTCAAATGTTCTTCGTGCTCTTGATCATTCTTTGAGTAAATAAGTATGTCATCGATGAAAACAATGACAAACTTGTCAAGATATGGCCCACACACTCGGTTCATAAGGTCCATGAACACAGCTGGTGCGTTAGTCAACCCAAACGGCATAACCATAAACTCGTAATGACCATAACGCGTCCTAAAAGCAGTTTTTGGAATATCATCCTCCTTTACTCGCATTTGATGATATCCAGAACGTAAATCGATCTTCGAATAAACCGACGAGCCTTGTAGTTAATCAAATAAGTCGTCAATTCTCGGCAGTGGATAACGGTTTTTGATGGTAAGTTTGTTCAACTCTCTGTAGTCAATACACAACCTAAATGTACCATCCTTCTTCTTGACAAACAAAACAGGAGCTCCCCATGGTGATGTGCTTGGTCGAATGAAATCACGTTCTAATAGTTCTTGCAGTTGGCTTTGCAGTTCTTTCATCTCGCTGGGTGCGAGTCTATAAGGAGCACGAGCTATTGGTGCAGCTCCTGGTACAAGATCTATTTGAAATTCAACAGATAGATGTGGAGGTAGTCCCGTTAATTCTTTCGGAAATACATCGGGAAATTCTTTTGCGATGGGAACATCATTAATGCTCTTTTCTTCAGTTTGTACTTTCTCGACGTGTGCTAGAACAGCATAGCAACCTTTTCTTATTAGTTTTTGTGCCTTCAACTTACTAATAAGATGTAGCTTCATGTTGCCCTTTTCTCCGTACACCATTAAGGGTTCTCCTTCTTCTCGTACAATGCGAATTGCATTTTTATAACATACGATCTCTGCTTTCACCTTCTTCAGCCAGTCCATGCCAACTATTACATCAAAACTCCCTAACTCTACTGGTATCAAATCAATCTTAAATATTTCGCTACCCAGTTTAATTTCTAGATTCCGGCATATATTATCTGCTGAAATTAATTTACCGTTTGCTAATTCGAGTAAAAATTTACTATCCAACGGCATCAATGGACAACTTAATTTAGCACAAAAATCTCTACTCATATAGCTTATATCCGCACCCGAATCAAATAAAACGTAAGCAGATTTATTGTCAATAAGAAACGTACCCGTAACAAGCTCCGGGTCTTCCTGTGCCTCTGCCGCATTAATATTGAAAACTCTTCCGCGGCCTTGTCCATTCGTGTTCTCCTGGTTCGGGCAATTTCTAATAATGTGGCTCGGTTTTCCACATTTATAACAAACTACATTGGCATAACTTGCTCCGACACTACTTGCTCCGCCATTACTCGTTCCGACACCATTTGTTCCTTTCGTTCTGTTAACCCCTGGTCCGTGGAACTCACACTTCGCCGCGCTATGACCATTTCTTTTACACTTGTTGCAAAATTTGGTGCAGAACCCCGAGTGATACTTTTCACACCTTTGGCATAGCTGCTTCTGATTGTTGTTGTTGTTGTTGCGGTTGTTATTATTGTTGTTGTTGTTGGGCCGTTTGTTGTAGTTGCGATTGATGTTGCGATTGTTGGAATAATTGTTGCGATTATTATTGTAATTGTTGTTGTTGTTGTATTGGTGATTCTTATCACCGTTTTCCTCCCACTTTCTTTTAACTTGCTTCACATTGGCCTCTTCAGCCGTCTGTTCTTTAATTCTTTCCTCAATCTGGTTCACTAGTTTGTGAGCCATTCTACATGCCTGTTGTATGGAGGCAGGCTCGTGTGAACTTATATCTTCTTGGATTCTTTCCGGTAATCCTTTCACAAACGCGTCGATCTTCTCTTCCTCATCTTCGAACGCTCCCGGACACAATAGGCACAATTCTGTGAATCGTCTTTCGTACGTGGTAATATCAAATCCTTGGGTTCGTAACCCTCTAAGTTTTGTCTTGAGCTTATTGACCTCGGTTCTAGGACGGTACTTCTCGTTCATCAAGTGCTTGAATGCTGACCACGGTAGTGCGTACGCATCATCTTGTCCCACTTGCTCTAGATAGGTATTCCACCATGTTAACGCAGAACCTATGAAGGTATGCGTAGCGTACTTCACTTTGTCCTCTTCAGTACACTTACTTATGGCAAACACCGATTCGACCTTCTCGGTCCACCGTTTCAATCCGATCGGTCCTTCGGTTCCATCAAATTCCAAAGGTTTGCAGGCAGTGAATTCTTTGTAAGTGCATCCTACACGATTTCCTGTACTGCTAGATCCAAGGTTATTGTTGGTATGTAGCGCAGCCTGTACTACGGCTATGTTCGAAGCTAGAAAAGTACGGAATTCCTCTTCACTCATATTCACGGTGTGTCGAGTAGTTGGTGCCATTTCCTTCAAAATAGTCAAATGGAACAAGTTAATCATACAGAATATTAAGAGTAGTCAATAGTATCTCGTAGCATAATATGAACTCATTTATAAAAGCTTTTTCTTCATATTAGCGTTTTATAAGTTTAAATTCGGGTAGTACCTACCCGTTAAGTTCATACTTAGTAGCTAATATACAATTCAACTACTACAATTCTATATGAAAAACTGATTATAATAATATTTCGCGTTCAAACTTTTACACAATATTTTACAAACTTACAATACCGCTTATTTTACATATAGCATGAAATATAGCACACAATAACTTTGATACAAGATAGTTGTGAAGATAATTCTAGCTAGTACACAAGTCGTTCAGCAAAGGCAATAAAGACACGTAATTCATACGTCCAGAAACAAGTCATGCATTCTGGTTTTACTAGGACTACTTCCCATCCTTGGTCTTGTGGAACATAACCGTTATGGCCGTTGATAAGACAGCGTGTTGTAACGTCGTCAAAGGGACGAGGGTTACGTAATGACCAACAGTCTCGTAATAACCTAAAAACCTCATTTCTTACCCCAATTACCGACTCCGTCACTTGTGGGAACGTTTTGTTTAATAGTTGTAGCCCGATGTTCTTTTTCTCACTTTGGTGAGAAGCGAACATTACTAACCCGTAAGCATAGCATGCTTCTTTATGTTGCATGTTAGCCGCTTTTTCTAAATCATGAAGTCCTATATTCGGATACATTGAGTCAAAATAATTTCTTAACTCGTTGCGTAAAATAGCATTTGGGTTCCCCGCAATATATGCGTCAAAGTAAACACATCGTAACTTATGGGTTTCCCAATGTGATATCCCTCATCTTTCAAACGAAAGTCTCTTATAAACCAAGACATTCTTGGAACGTTCTTCGAATGTCTTACAAAATGATTTCGCTGTAAATAGTTGTGCCGAAGAATTCTGACCGACTCTAGACAAGATTTCATCAATCATGTCTCCAGGTAGGTCTCTTAAAATATTGGGTTGTCTATCCATTTTGTGTTTTTATACTGTAAAATAGACAAGAGTTAGATTCATAAAAAAAAAATACTTATTAATACAAGCAATTTTTACATATATCATAAAGCATAAGCACACTATATTACATATATTACACCACACGAATACAACTATCTTATTCCGACTCGCTCGTTTCTTCTTCTTCTTCTTCGGTTTTGGTTCGTTTTGCCAAGTTTCTAGGGATATATGATGTTCCCCTAATACGAGCTGTCTTTTTCACAACGGTTTAGAAAAACCTGGTGGTTTAGAGGTTCCCGGGTCATTGTTACAACTTAAGGGCTTCGGGGGTTGACGATACATATAAAGTTCATCGGGGTAGGAATTAGATTTCTCTATTTTTATGCCCTTTCCCTTATTATTTTATTTTGCCTTTTTAAATTCAGTTGGGGTAATTTATATAACATCATCGGAATTCTCGTCGGAATCCGATTCATCGGAGAATTAGTAATCCTCCCAATATTTTGCTTCCTTGGCGGAAACACCATTGACCATAATTAATCTTGGTCGGTTGGTTGAGGATTTTCTTTTACTTAACTGTTTTATTATTTCCCCCACCGGTTCTATTTTCTCCTTCGGTTCCTCCTCTTCCGGTTCTGATTCTTCTTCCGGTTCTGATTCTTCTTCCGGTTCTTCTTCGGGAACTTGTGAATCAGTCCAATATATATTCGACTCTTCGTTATTATTAGGTGAGTCAATGGGATTTGTGCTAGAGGTAGACATCTATCACACAATATCAAACATGTTAAGAGATTAATATATCACATAATATATACATGTTAATAATATATAGTTTCCAACAAAAATGTTAAGCAATCATTTTTAAAGAAAACACGGTCGAAGTCCAGACTCACTAATGCATCCTAACAAACTCGATAAGACACACTAATGCAAATTTTCTGGTTCTCTAAGACCAACGCTCGGATACCAACTGAAATGTCCCGTTCTTATTAATTAAAAACGTTCCATATTAATTGATTTCGTTGCGAGGTTTTGACCTCTATATGAGACGTTTTTCAAAGACTGCATTCATTTTTAAAACAAACCATAACCTTTATTTCATAAATAAAGGTTTAAAAAGCTTTACGTAGATTATCAAATAATGATAATCTAAAATATCCTGTTTACACACGACCATTACATAATGGTTTACAATACAAATATGTTACATCGAAATCAGTTTCTTGAATGCAGTTTTTACACAATATCATACAAACATGGACTCCAAATCTTGTCCTTATTTTAGTATGCAACAGCGGAAGCTCTTAGTATTCACCTGAGAATAAACATGCTTTAAACGTCAACAAAAATGTTGGTGAGTTATAGGTTTAACCTATATATATCAAATCGTAACAATAGACCACAAGATTTCATATTTCAATACACATCCCATACATAGAGATAAAAATCATTCATATGGTGAACACCTGGTAACCGACATTAACAAGATGCATATATAAGAATATCCCCATCATTCCGGGACACCCTTCGGATATGATATAAATTTCGAAGTACTAAAGCATCCGGTACTTTGGATGGGGTTTGTTAGGCCCAATAGATCTATCTTTAGGATTCACGTCAATTAGGGTGTCTGTTCCCTAATTCTTAGATTACCAGACTTAATAAAAAGGGGCATATTCGATTTCGATAATTCAACCATAGAATGTAGTTTCACGTACTTGTGTCTATTTTGTAAATCATTTATAAAACCTGCATGTATTCTCATTCCAAAAATATTAGATTTTAAAAGTGGGACTATAACTCACTTTCACAGATTTTTACTTCGTCGGGAAGTAAGACTTGGCCACTGGTTGATTCACGAACCTATAACAATATATACATATATATCAAAGTATGTTCAAAATATATTTACAACACTTTTAATATATTTTGATGTTTTAAGTTTATTAAGTCAGCTGTCCTCATTAGTAACCTACAACTAGTTGTCCACGGTTAGATGTACAGAAATAAATCGATAAATATTATCTTGAATCAATCCACGACCCAGTGTATAAGTATCTCAGTATTGATTACAACTCAAACTATATATATTTTGGAATCAACCTCAACCCTGTATAGCTAACTCCAACATTCACATATAGAGTGTCTATGGTTGTTCCGAAATATATATAGATGTGTCGACATGATAGGTCGAAACATTGTATACGTGTCTATGGTATCTCAAGATTACATAATATACAATACAAGTTGATTAAGTTATGGTTGGAATAGATTTGTTACCAATTTTCACGTAGCTAAAATGAGAAAAATTATCCAATCTTGTTTTACCCATAACTTCTTCATTTTAAATATGTTTTGAGTGAATCAAATTGCTATGGTTTCATATTGAACTCTATTTTATGAATCTAAACAGAAAAAGTATAGGTTTATAGTCGGAAAAATAAGTTACAAGTCGTTTTTGTAAAGGTAGTCATTTCAGTCGAAAGAACGACGTCTAGATGACCATTTTAGAAAACATACTTCCACTTTCAGTTTAACCATAATTTTTGGAGATAGTTTCATGTTCATAATAAAAATCATTTTCCCAAAATAACAACTTTTAAATCAAAGTTTATCATAGTTTTTAATTAACTAACCCACAACAGCCCGCGGAGTTACTACGACGGCGTAAATCCGGTTTTACGGTGTTTTTCGTGTTTCCAGGTTTTAAATCATTAAGTTAGCATATCATATAGATATAGAAAATGTGTTTAGTTGATTTTAAAAGTCAAGTTAGAAGGATTAACTTTTATTTGCGAACAAGTTTAGAATTAACTAAACTATGTTCTAGTGATTACAAGTTTAAACCTTCGAATAAGATAGCTTTATATGTATGAATCGAATGATGTTATGAACATAATTACTACCTCAAGTTCCTTGGATAAACCTACTGGAAATGAGAAAAATAGATCTAGCTTCAAAGGATCCTTGGATGGCTTGAAAGTTCTTGAAGCAGAATCATGACACGAAAACAATTTCAAGTAAGATTTCCACTCGAAATAAGATTGTTATAGTTATAGAAATTGAATTAAAGTTTGAATATGATTATTACCTTGTATTAGAAAGATAACCTACTGTAAGTAACAAAGGTTTCTTGATCTTGGATGATTACTTGAAATGGATTTAGAAAACTTGGAAGTAAACTTGCAATCTTGGAAATATTCTTGATTTTATGAAACTAGAACTTTTGGAATTTATGAAGAACACTTAGAACTTGAAGATAGAACTTGAGAGAGATCAATTAGATGAAGAAAATTGAAGAATGAAAGTGTTTGTAGATATTTTTGGTCGTTGGTGTATGGATTAGATATAAAGGATATGTAATTTTGTTTTCATGTAAATAAGTCATGAATGATTACTCATATTTTTGTAATTTTATGAGATATTTCATGCTAGTTGCCAAATGATGGTTCCCACATGTGTTAGGTGACTCACATGGGCTGCTAAGAGCTGATCATTGGAGTGTATATACCAATAGTACATACATCTAAAAGCTGTGTATTGTACGAGTACGAATACGGGTGCATACGAGTAGAATTGTTGATGAAACTGAACGAGGATGTAATTGTAAGAATTTTTGTTAAGTAGAAGTATTTTGATAAGTGTCTTGAAGTCTTTCAAAAGTGTATGAATACATATTAAAACACTACATGAGTCGTTAAGTCATCGTTAGTCGTTACATGTAAATGTTTTTTTGAAACCTTTAGGTTAACGATCTTGTTGAATGTTGTTAGCCCATTGTTTATTATAAAAAATGAGATGTTAAATTGTTATATTATCATGATATTATGATATATAATATATCTTAGTATGATATATATACAATTAAATGTCGTTACAACGATAATCGTTACATATATGTCTCGTTTCGAAATTATTAAGTTAGTAGTCTTATTTTTACATATGTATTTCATTGTTAATACACTTAATAATATATTTACTTATCATTTAACATAATTAACCAAGTGTATCAATATCTTAATATGATTCATATGTACCTAGTAAGATGTTGTTATAACGATAATCGTTATATATATCGTTTTCGAGTTTCTTAAATTAATAGTCTCATTTTTATGTATATAACTCATTGTTAAAATACCTAATGAGATACATACTTATAATAAAATCATGTTAACTATATATATAACCATATATATGTCATCGTATAGTTTTTACAAGTTTTAACGTTCGTGAATCACCGGTCAACTTGGGTGGTCAATTGTCTATATGAAACCTATTTCAATTAATCAAGTCTTAACAAGTTTGATTGCTTAACATGTTGGAAACACTTAATCATGTAAATAACAATTTCATTTAATATATATATAAGCATGGAAAAGTTCGGGTCACTACAACTAGTAAGCTAGCGTTTAAAGCTATAAGGGATTTGATTCTTGGTGAAGATACTCGTAGGAGAAACTCGGGAGAATGAACGTCCGGTTCTTTGTTAAGTACCAACAACCGGGGTAGAAAATTTGAAAGCGGTGACAAGAAGGGTAGGAAGAAGTCTAAGAAGAGGAATCCATCGAAAGATAGAAGTGAAGTTACTTGTTGGGGTTGCAATCAAAAGGGGCACTTTCAAAGGAATTGCAAAAATGGTTCCGCGAAAGGTGTAAACTTGGCCGAAGGGGAAAGTGATGATGCACTTTTGTGTAGTGTTGAAAATTCCATGGAGTCTTGGATTTTGGATTCGGGAGCTTCGTTTCATGCTACTCATGTCAAAAGAATGATGAAGAATTTCCGTTCATATCAAGGCAAGGTGAGATTGGCGGACAACAAGCAACTCAACATAGAGGGCATTGGAGATGTTGTTTTGAAGACTACTCTTGGTTCTAATTAGACTTTGAAGAACGTAAGGTACATTCCTAAATTGAAAAGGAAACTTATTTCGGTTGGTCAATTAGATGATGAAGGTAACGCGGTTACTTTTGAAAACTACCAATGGAAGGTGGTTAAGGGTAGTTGTGTAGTGGCTCGTGGACATAAAAAGGGAACTCTTTATATGGTTAAAGCGTTTGATGAAGACACGGTGGTTGCTACGGCTAATGTTGAGTTCGAATCAACTCTATGGCACCGAAGACTCGGGCATATGAGTGAGAAGGGTATGAAGATGCTCGTTTCGAGTGGGAGGATTTCGAACTTGAAAAAGGTGGAACTTGGGTTTTGCGAACCATGTGTATATGGGAAGCAAAAGAAGGTTACTTTCGGGAAGTCAGGGAATGCACCAAAGTTGGAGAAATTGGAGCTAGTTTATACGGACGTGTTTGGTCCAACAAATGTAGAATCACATGGAGGTTCTGACTATTATGTCGCCTTCATTGACGACTCCACTCGAAAGGTATGGGCTTATTTTCTTAAAGCTAAATCCGATGTATTTAATACTTTTGTGAAGTGGAAAGCTATGGTTGAAAATGAAACTAACTTGAAAGTCAAGTTCTTGAAGTCGGATAATGGAGGAGAATATGGTAGTCTTGAGTTTAAAGAGCATTGTGCAAAGCTTGGTATTAGAATGTTGAAAACGGTACCGGAGACACCGCAACACAATGGGGTCGCCGAACGTATGAATCGTACGTTAAATGAAAGGGCTAAGAGTATGAGACTTCATGCCGGTTTGCCTAAGATGTTTTAGGCGGATGCGGTTAATACGGCAGCTTATTTGATAAATAGGGGACCCTCAACACCGTTGGGTTTCCGAATTTTTGAGGAAGAATGGCAAGGTAAGAAGGTGAGTTATGGTCACCTTAGGATCTTTGGGTGTAATGCATATGTGAAGACCAAAGATGCGGATAAAGACAAGCTTGAAGCTAAGTCAAAGAAGCGTATTTTCATAGGCTACGGGTCGGATGAAATGGGTTATCGTTGTTAGGACAATGAAGCTAGAAAAGTAATTCTTTCGCGAGATGTTACTTTTGATGAAGATTCGGTCTATGGTAAACCGGAAACGAGGAGTCCTAAACCGAGTCAAGTTACTTTTGACGATGTTTCTATTGATGATCTTGCAGGTTCTAGTGGGAGTTTGGGAAACAATGAATTGCCGAATGACGGTGAGGCGTCGAAAAATGCTAATGATGGGGATGATTCGGAAAACGGTGATGATTTCGAACCAAGACGCTCGACTAGAGTGCCCAAACCTAATCCTGGGTATTCTCCATCAGCAAACTACTTACTCTATACCGAGAATGGTGAACCTGAAAGTTACTTTGAGGCAAGGAAGACAAAAGAATCCATACAATGGGAGCTTGCCATGAAAGAAGAGATGGGATCACTTGAGAAGAACAAGACTTGGTCACTAGTGAAGTTACCTCATGATAAAAGGGCATTGCAAAGCAAATGGGTGTATAGAATCAAGAACGAGTTAGATGGTAAGAGAAGGTATAAGGCTCGTTTGGTAGTCAAAGGCTTTCAACAAAAGGAAGGGGTTGACTACAAAGAGATATTTTCACCGGTAGTTAAAATGACTACTATCCGTTTGGTACTTTCTATGGTTGCATCCGAAGGCTTACATCTTGAGCAACTAGATGTAAAAACTGCATTCTTACATGGTGATCTTGTTGAAGAGATCTACATGAGGTAACCCCAGGGCTTTGAGGTAAAGGGTAAAGAGAAGTGGGTTTGTAAGCTAAAGAAAAGTTTGTTTGGATTGAAACAAGCACCTCGGCAATGGTACTTGAAGTCTGACGAGTTTATGAAGAAGATTGGTTTCTTAAGTTGTGAAGCGGATCACTGTTGCTACTTGAAGAAATTCAAGTCTTCTTACATAATTTTATTGTTGTATGTTGATGACATGTTACTTGCAGGTTCAAACATGTCCGAAATTAACAAGTTGAAGGGATTACTTTCTCGAGAATTCGAGATGAAAGATGTTGGTGGTGCTAGGCAAATACTTGGTATGAGTATTGTGCGCGATCGTGTGAAAGGTACTCTATACTTATCTCAATCCAAATATATTGAGAAAGTAGTAGAGAGGTTCAACATGGAAGATTCAAAGGCTCGTTCTATGCCTTTGGGAAGCACCTTAAAACTATCAAAAAGTCAATCACCAAAGACGGAAAGAGACAAGAAGGATATGGAAAAGGTTCCATATGCATCAGCCGTGGGTAGTATTATGTATGCCATAGTTTGTACAAGACCCGATATTGCTCAAGCAGTGGGAGTTGTAAGTCGTTATATGTCTAATCTGGGGAAAGAGCATTGGGAAGCGGTCAAATGGTTGCTTCATTATTTGAAAGGTACTTCTAATATGGGATTGTGTTTCTCCAAAAACAATCTCATATTTAGAGGTTATGCGGATGCTAATTTGGGTGGATGTGATGATTCGGGGAAAAGCATTACGGATTATGTTTTCACAATGGGGAATACGGCGATTAGTTGGTTATCTCAATTGCAAAAGAGTGTTGCTTTGTTAACCACCGAAGCCGAATACATGGCTATTGCGGAAGCTTCTAAAGAGCTAGTGTGGTTGAAGAACTTCTTAGGCGAGTTGGGTAAAAGACAAGACTATTGCGTCTTGTATTGTGATAATCAAAGTGCGGTTCATCTTGGGAAGAATCTGGTATTTCATAGTCGAACGAAACACATCAAGATAAGGTATCATTTTATTCGACAACATATAAATGATGGCACTTTATTCTTGGAGAAAATCCTTGGTACGAAGAATCCTGCCGATATGTTTACTAAGGTGGTCACGACGAAAAAATTGAGGTTTTGCATTACCTCAATTGGTCTTCTCACGAATTGATGAGAGAAGACCTCAGCTAGAGACGTGAATGGTGTTACAAGTTTAACAAGTAGTGTTGAAGACCTTTTATCGAAAGTCTACTCATCCGAAGAATGTGTTGAGCATGCGTGTCCCAAATGGAATTTGGCGGTAATCAAAGGTAGTTTAATGTTCTTGGTTAATTCATTGATATGATTGGAGTTTGTTCAAAGCCTCCAAGTGGGAGATTTGTTAGAGTATGGAGTCATTAAACAAACAAGAAAACTGAAACTGGGCATCGATGTGGCGCATTCATAGAGCAAAATTGTCCGAAGGTTTTAGATGCGGAGCATTGAGCTGATATGGCGCATCAAAGGGCAGAGATGCGGCGCATCTCCTTCAGATGCGGTGCATCTGGTACTGGTTCTTGAATCTGAAACGTGGAAAGCAAGTGATGCGGCGCATCACTCATCAGATGCGGCGCATCTGATGCCTGTCAACAAGTTGTCAACTTGCACACTTGACATCCGAGCATGCTTAGGCTTCCTTTTGCTTTAGGTGCAAAGTTGATCACTTTACACCTAAAATTAGGGTTGTGATCATGCCAATACAAGGTGGAAAGCATGGCTAGTTGGTTTATCTTTCATGATTGCTAGTACACTTGAAGATCAAGTTGAAGATTCATGGTGTTCTTGTTTTCTCTATATATAGAACTCATTGTATGCAATTGTAACACACCACATACAAATATTCAGTAAATAAACACTCTCTAGTTGGTCCGTGGACTAAAGCAATCACAACGATTGCATATAACCACGTTATATCTTGTGTCGTTCTTACGTTTCTTGCATTTTAATCTTTCGTTCATTAAGTGGGTTGAGTGATCTTGATAGTATCACTACTCGGCTAGTAATCTTGTAGAATTACTAGCGATGTTTGGGTCCTAATATCCTAACATCTGCAAGGTGGTTCCATAAGATAAACCGACGACGTTGTAATCGTCTGCAATTGGGTCGTACCCAAACCCAAATACCACTGAATACTTTTGACAAGGATCATGAGGAACATTTGGAACGTTCAGTTTGCGCCTAATTGAAGGGTTCCACAAGGTAATTGAAGGGATGTTTGGTTGGTAATTATAAAGACATATGATTCCATAACATGAACTAAAGACATTGCAACCACCAGGGAATTTGAGTGAGTCTAATTCCAAGAATGGTCCTTCTGGCTTCGATCCATGTAACATTTTATAAACATCTTTTTCTATATGAACTTGATGTGAGACATTAGTAATTCGCCTAGCTCGTGCATCTGAATGAATAGCTTGCTTACGGATGAAGTTGGAGCTAATGATATTTTGAAACACATCTAAATCTGAGGATGAATTTAGGTGGCAACCTTGCAATGACTTCATCAAGCAGGTCTTCACATTGTTCAACTTCAACCATTTCATTCTGCAATTACAAAATAGTAAACAAAGTTACTTTATGCATATAAACGAATTAATACGAATGATTTTCCTATTTAGGTTAATCAGAGAGGGCCAGTATTTTTACTCATGTATACACAAGTTATCCGTGACTATTTTTGACCCATTCAATGGCTACCCCATGCTATAATTTGATTTAGGTCTAACACCTCTTGAGACAGGGCTGAACTTGAAGTTTTGGGGAAAAGATAACATAAACAAGGTTACAAAAGTCACTTAATCGGGGAGTAATTGTACGGGACCTTGGAGGAAGTAATCGGTCAAATTGGGGAGTTATCGGATGTTGACTAAGATAGACTTAAATTGACTTTGAGCGAAAAATTCGTGCTTTAACAGATTAATTCAAAGTAGTCCAAATTAATCCAATGGTGACCCATTCATCGGATGGATGTTGACTGAGTAATCGCCGGATAATCGTCGCTGACCGTCCAATTCTTAACGGATTATGATTACCTGTATCTAACCTCTCCAAAAACGAATAATCGTTTTTGCAACACTAACATAACCTATGACTATAAATTTAGTCATGTGTTTTAGAGAGCTATAGTAACTAACGAAGCATATAAATCGAACAACATGATGAATAATACAAACCTTAAATATTTGATTTCATGAAGAAAACTTAAACTTGCTTTTCAAAAAAAAAAAAAAAAAAAAAAAAAATGAAGAAAAATAAACCATGCAATTTTATCGCAGCTTTGCAAAATAAAAATATAAGTTATGATTTTTGTTTATATGTCTAATAAATAAATAACATAAACCCTGCTGATTATAATAAGGCCGGCTCGTTTATTCTATAAAATCTATCCATTCTCATGTAGGACTTCGGGCCCAATTTATTTTATTTTATTATTTTTGTAACTAGTTTATAACCCGCGCATTCGCGGGTATTATATCATACATGATTTAAAAAATATATTTTTAAAAAGTTATTTATATTAGTGACATAAGTAATGAGAATTGATATTTTCAACACTCGAAATGATAAATTCACCACATTCATGCATTAAAAACTTGTATAGTACGAACATTTACTGCATAGATGTGGTGAATTTATCATTTTGAGTGTTGGAAATATCAATACTACTGTAAGTAATAGTAGTGCAATATACTTGCATGATATATCGACAAATATCAAGAACATTAAAATTAGAGTTTGAGGTATTCCAAAATCTTAAACTTGCACGTGGGCATATTATGTTCATGGTCTTTAATTGATTGCGATGTCAAATAACTATCAAAATATTATCGAAGACACACCCATTCAAGCATCGAATTTGAATAACCAATATCTCCATGTGCAAGGTCATCAAAATTTCCTATAACCTAGCATCAAACATCAAAAATACGCTTAGTACTATCAAATTGTAAATATCAAAACTATGGACATCAACAATAACCACCATCCTAACTTTTTTTAATGGATTAAAATTCTGAATGAATCTGAAAAATTGGGAATAGCTCAACAGGGCATATACATTTCTTCTAATTAGTCCGAGGTAGCTAAATTTAATCACCGTAGCAACCAAATACTATGATACTAACATTATTAAGGGATGGGCAATTTAAACTTGTGCATTTCCCAAACCACATCCTCATACTACTCTTTTAAAAATCTGTTTAGAATAGCATGATTCAAAAATTGATGTCCAATGCAAAGGACATCTCGAACAGACAGACCAAATTTTAAAAGTACTCTGTACAATTTTATGTGTTGCTTGCAGGTGACACGACTCTACTCACATAATTCGTGCATAACGCTAAATAAAAAACCAACAAAATTAATATCTTTGTTAAAGTTAAAAGCAGTACATCTGAATCCAAAATGGCTATACTCATTTATAACCCGCGACTTCACAAAGTTAAAACATGATCTAATATAGATGTTACGTGTAAAATAACAAACGCATAGGCCTAAAAATACATAATAACTAATCATTACACAAATTGATGTAATCATGGATAGGCAAAAAGAGATTCAATTGAATGAGAAATCATCGAAATCAATTTGGCACGGAGACATTACAAGTATGTTCACCACCATGTGCATTGTGGGCCGATCTTCTAGACTTGATGACACACATTGAATTACAAGAAAGAGGAGAGCACAAGTATGGTGCTTCTGCCTCAACAACTTCAAAGTTCTCATCAACGTTCCCATATTGTCTATCCATTTTTCCATTTAATTGTTCTGAAAAATGAGTTCAATAAACCGGTTGGAACAGAGTACCTGAGACGATACAAAGAATTCAAGTTAGAGATATGAAGAAGCTGGGACTCTTCTTTGAATGTTGACTATAGTTGCGCTAACTGTCGTTTCAGGGTCTTTCTTTTCCTCCTCCCATGATGGATCAGAAGACTCCTTCACTTCATTTTTCCCCCTCTAATCTTTAAATGTTGAGTTTTCTAGTAGTGAAAGCAACTTCTTTATCTTCTTTGATGTGTTAAACTTGGGAATTACTCATCGAATTGTTTCCATAAATTTTTTGTAATCTAAATAACCAAGAAAATTAGAACGTCTTACATTTACCCATGTAAAAGAAGAAAAAAAATGTCACAATACATAAACATATATTTATGGGTTTAACTAACGGGTAGCACATACCAAGATATATTGTGAGTATGTATATGTATTCAATCTATATAAGAAAACATATGGTTTATATAGCAGATTGGCAAATATATTACAAGCTATTTGGGATTGAACATTGATGACTTCACCCTTTTAGGCATATGGTATTCAATGATATGGAGAGTTTCAATTGTAAGAAGCCTGAATCATTACATTGTAGCGACCCGACCAAATCGTCATTGACGGCGCCGT
Organism: Rutidosis leptorrhynchoides; assembly: GCF_046630445.1. Lineage (NCBI taxonomy): Eukaryota > Viridiplantae > Streptophyta > Magnoliopsida > Asterales > Asteraceae > Rutidosis > Rutidosis leptorrhynchoides. The sequence continues at coordinate 340,881,829 of NC_092342.1, read as the reverse complement.
CTACTTAGGTCCCGTTACGTGGTCATAAGTCTTTAAAACAACGTTTGACCAAAAGATATGTCGCATTCATTTCAAATGTAAAGGTTGTTCAAGTTTTACAAGAATAGTTCCACCACAAGTTACGATACCAAGTTTTAAGTACAAATGAAACTTATGCGACACAATTTAAAAGTATCCAAAAGACGCTCCATGTATGCATGTATACTCGACATCCAATGCAAGTATCAAAATAATGAGCGGAAGCATGTATCATGTATCGTTCAAGGACCTGAGAAAAACATAGAAATCTGTCAACGAAAACGTTGGTGAAATCATAGGTTTAAGTAAGTAAGTACAAGTGAACCACAAGATTTGCATCAATGAAATAATAGTAATACATTCCAAAAGTTTGTTTCACGAGCACCCAATTATCAATGCTTAACATTTCCTTCCATTGAACCCCATCACTTAGTGCTAGAACATACACTGTTTCTCGAAAATATATTTCATTCGTAAACGGTAGCGAACCGTTTGAATGAGGGTTTGTCAAACCCATATGGATCCATACAACATAAGTTCTCGCTTACACCCGGCAAGTGTAACTAATGATAATCGAATTGAGGATTTTGTTCTAAACTCGTATGTAGAATGTTTGTTTTTCCTGTACTTGTGTTCACTTAGTAAAGAAATGTTTATGTTTTCTCATCCCAAATGTAAGTTCAAAAAAAGAGTAAAAGTGGGACTATGATCTCACCTTGAGTGCACGAGTAGTAAAGTACTTCAACAAATAAACGTGTGCAAAGAACAATGCTAGTCTTGACCTAAACAATAGGTTTGTATCAATAACGGTAAACACGATAGGTCAAAGATGTTCAATTAGTCCTATGGCTCGTTAAGACTCGATCCTAATAGCATGTGAATCAGATTGTCATGTTTCATGCAAGGTACAAGTATAAAAACATGTTAGAACGATTGCACAATTATTTGGTTAAGTTTGATTAAAAGTCAACTTGGTCGGGTCAAAGTCAACAGAAAAGTCAACGGGGTCGGGTTGGATATCCGACAATTTTTCTAAGTTATATAATCATATATGAGCATGTTGGCCAAGTTTCATGTTAATCGGAGGTCCGTAGCATAGCAAACATTTTCATGTCAATTGACCAAAGCAAACAGCCAGTTTTAGCCAAATGGGACGGCGTCCCAAATGGCTAGACGGCGTCTCGATTAAAAGAGTGGGACGGCGTCCCAAATTCCTAGACGGCGTCTAGGTTAGAAAAGTGGGACGTCGTCCTGGGTATCTGGACGGCGTCCTGAGGTGTTTCCAGGCCCTGGTTGCTGAAACTCCTAAGTGCACGAATCAAAACTCAACCCAACACAATTTACAAACCGCAAACATTCAAGGCTTGCATTTTATATCACCGGAAAGGTATTTTGACAAGGAACGCAACTATGCACTTTTTATCAATCAAACTTTCATTTACAACAACCAAAAACCGCAATCAATGCTCCTCATTCAATGCATACAAGTCATAAACGCCATTTAATGATTCGATAGCCAAATTACATGAACAATATGCCGTTTCGAAGGTAATTAAGCATACAACACAACCTAACACTTACAATTAACATTTCATGTCATTTAATGCATCAAAAATCCATTCCTAGTTCATGAAACCCTAACCAAAAATCACCAAATTTCATAATCAAGTTTAAGAGGTTTCTTAGATCAATCTTTACATCCAAATGAAGCTAATGATACTAGTAACACTTTTAAAACATGCACATTAACAATCTAATAACCTTTGATCATCCAAAATCAAGGATTTAGCAAGTAATTTTCATAATGAACTAGTTACACCAAAAACAACAAATCGAGCATACAAATTACTTACACGACATCACAATGAGCCATAGACACTAATTAACAACTTTATAACTCAAAAATCTCAAGAACACATAAAATTAGTGATTTTAGAAAGTTACCCAAATGAGATGAAGTTGGTATCAAATTGAAGAGGATGAAGAGAGGATTCCAAATATGTAGTTTATTTTGTTGTAAGCCTCCTAGATCGAATTTAGATGATGATTGAATGAATTTGGAAATTGGGTGTGTTCTTGCTAGAGAGAAAGAGAGAGAGAGTGAGAGATGGTTGAATGGTGGTAATTGGGGTAGACTAGGTGACCTAGTCAACTAGTTTGCCCCGTGTCAATTTTAGTCCCTCGAGTTTGTAGTCGGGTGCGGAAAATACCTAAACGGAATATTTTAAAACGCGTATTAACGGGAGATGTTATAAACATATAACGGAGTTTAAATTAGTATAACGGAAAAGAAAACGGAAAAAGGTGGGATGTTACATTACCTACTCCTTAAAAGAAATTTCGTCCCGAAATTTAAGTAGGCGTAGTAGTCGTTGTTTCTTCCTCGAGATCTTGCGTTTCCGAATTCACGAATAGATGAGGATACTTCCTTTGCATTTGATCTTGTCTTTTCCAAGTAAACTCGGGTCCTCTTTTGGCATCCCAACGAACCTTGACAATCGGGATTCGGCTTTGTTTCAATGTCTTGACGGAGGTGTCCACAATTTCAACCGGTTCCTCCACAAAATGAAGTTTGTCATCCATAGTAAGTTCTTCGAGAGGGATGACGATATCGGGTTCGGCAAGACACTTTTTCAAGTTAGATACATGGAAGGTAGGATGAACGGAGTTCAATTGAGGCGGAAGATCTAAACGATAAGCAACGGTTCCAATACGCTCCAAGATTTCGAAAGGACCAATATACCGCGGATTTAGCTTCCCGCGTTTCCCAAAACGGATTACACCCTTCCAAGGTGCGACTTTTAACATTACTCGGTCACCGACTTGAAATTCAAGATCGTTGCGTCGTTTGTCGGTATAGCTCTTTTGACGGCTTCGGGCCGTCCTAAGCCTACCTCGGATTTGAACGATTTTCTCGGTGGTTTCGTGAATGAGTTCGGGTCCGGTGATTTGCACGTCGCCTACCTCGGTCCAACAAAGAGGTGAACGACATTTGCGGCCATATAGCGCTTCAAAGGGTGCGGCTTTAATACTCGCGTGATAACTATTGTTGTAAGAGAACTCGGCGAGAGGTAAGTGCTTGTCCCAAGATTTTCCGAAATCAACCACGCAAGCTCGTAACATGTCCTCTAAGGTTTGAATTGTACGTTCGCTTTGTCCATCGGTTTGAGGATGATATGCGGTGCTCATGTCTAAACGTGTTCCCAGCGCTTCTTGCAATGTACGCCAAAATCTAGAAACGAAACGGCCATCTCGGTCGGAGATAATCGATAAAGGTACACCGTGTCGGGCTACGATCTCCTTAATGTAAAGTTGTGCAAGTTTCTCCATTTTGTCCGTTTCTTTCATGGCCAGGAAGTGTGCGGATTTGGTGAGACGGTCAACAATAACCCAAATGGTATCATAACCGCCCGTCGTTTTTGGTAGTTTGGTGATAAAATCCATCGTTATCCTTTCCCACTTCCATTGCGGGATCTCGGGTTGTCGAAGTAGTCCGGACGGTCTTTGGTGTTCGGCTTTGACTTTGGAACATGTCAAACACTTGGAAACATAAGTAGCTACGTCCCTTTTGATGTTCGGCCACCAATATAGCTGTTTAAGGTCGTGGTACATCTTATTGGCACCGGGGTGAATCGAGTATCGTGACTTATGGGCTTCATCTAAAATAAGGCTTCGTAGGTCCCCATAACTAGGCACCCAAATCCTTCCGGCGAAATATCGGAGTCCGGTTTCTTTAACTTCGAATCGAGAGGTGAGGACGTTCAAGTGTTCGAGAGAGATGTTTTCATCCTTGAGAGCCTCATCTTGGGCTACCCGAATTTGGCTATTAAGGTTTGTGTGGATGGTGATGTTTAAGGCTCGGACACGAAGAGGCACCACTCTTTCTTTTCGACTTAAGGCATCGGCTACTACATTTGCCTTCCCGGGATGGTAACGAAGCTCGCAATCGTAATCGTTTAAGGTTTCAATCCACCTTCGTTGTCTCATGTTTAGTTGCTTTTGATCGAAAATGTGTTGGAGACTTTTGTGGTCGGTAAAGATAGTACTCTTGGTTCCATAAAGATAGTGTCTCCACATTTTAAGTGCAAAGACAACGGCTCCGAGTTCGAGATCATGTGTCGTATAGTTTCGTTCATGAATTTTGAGTTGTCGAGAAGCATAAGCAATGACTTTCGTTCGTTGCATCAATACACACCCAAAACCATGTTTTGAGGCATCGCAATATACAACAAAGTCATCATTGCCTTCGGGAAGTGACAAGATAGGAGCGGTGGTTAGCTTCGTTTTCAAGATTTGGAATGCGGATTCATGTTCGGTCGCCCAAATGAATTTCTTTCCCTTGTGAGTCAATGCGGTTAGAGGACGTGCAACCAAAGAGAAATTTTCGATGAATCTACGATAGTACCCGGCGAGACCCAAAAATTGACGAATGTGAGTAGGAGTAGTAGGAGTCTCCCATTTGCTAATGGCTTCGATTTTCGTTGGATCGACTTTAATACCTTGGTCACTTACAACATGACCAAGAAATTGAACTTCCTTTAACCAAAATTCACACTTGGAGAATTTGGCATAGAGTTGTTCTTGTCTTAAAAGTTCAAGCACAAGTCGGAGATGCTGTTCGTGCTCTTCTTCATTTTTAGAATAGATCAATATGTCATCGATGAACACAATAACGAATTTATCGAGATACGGTTTGCACACGCGGTTCATAAGATCCATGAACACCGCCGGTGCGTTAGTGAGACCAAATGGCATGACAAGGAATTCATAACTACCATAACGAGTTCGGAAAGCGGTTTTGGAGACATCTTCCCCCTTAACCCTCAATTGATGATAACCCGAGCGGAGATCGATTTTCGAATATACACAAGACCCTTGTAGTTGATCAAAGAGGTCATCGATGCGAGGAAGAGGATATCGGTTCTTAACCGTCAATTTATTTAGTTCACGATAATCAATGCACATTCGTAGGGATCCGTCTTTCTTTTTAACAAACAAAATCGGAGCGCCCCAAGGTGAATGGCTAGGTTGGATAAAACCTCGATCAAGTAGTTCTTGGATTTGACTTTGCAATTCTTGCATTTCAGATGGAGCGAGTCTATATGGTGCACGTGCTACGGGTGCGGCTCCCGGAATAAGATCGATTTGGAATTCAACCGGTCGATGAGGCGGAAGACCCGGCAATTCGTCGGGAAATACATCGGAATAGTCACTAACAATTGGCACATCATCGATGTGCTTCTCATCGGACTCGACTTTCTTAACGTGGGCAAGGATCGCAAAACAACCCTTACGGAGTAGTTTTCTAACTTTAAGGCACGAAACGAGGTTGAGTCTGGTGCAACTCTTATCGCCATAAACAATCAAAGGTTCACCATTCTCGATAGGAATTCGGATTGCGTTAAGATCACAAAGAATGTGAGATTTCGTTTTGACTAACCAATTCATACCGATTATTACATCAAAGCTTCCTAGTTCCATGGGTATCAAGTCAATTTCAAATTCCCTACCCAAAATGTTTAACGTACACCCCCGGTAATATGTGTCGGCACTTAATAGTTTTTCGTTAGCCACTTCAATGGTATAAGTGGTATCTAATGGAAGAGGTGGAGTGCTAAAAGAATGAGTCAAAGTCTTGGATACAAAGCATTTATCGGCACCCGAATCGAATAAGCAAGAGACATAAGAATTGTTGAGAAGAAACGTACCCGTGACTAGTTCAGTGTCATCCCGGGCTTCCTCGGTGTTTATGTTGAAAGCTCGGCCGCGCGTATTGGGGTTATCTTTCCTCTTCGGGCATGCATTTCTATAATGGCCCGTTTGGCCACATTCATAACAAGTGCCCGTCTTTGGTGCATTGGGCCATTTTCGAGCGACGGGAGTGGCACTTTTACAATCGTTGGCCTTATGACCAATTCCTTGGCACCGGTGGCAAATTAACTTACTACATTCGCCAAAGTGATGTTTGTTGCATTTGTTGCAAAGAGGTAGGTTCCCGGCATAACCTTTCTTGCCGTCGGAGGTGTAAGGCTTCTTAGCAAAGTTGTTGTTGCTTGATTGGGAGGGTTCCCACTTTCTTTTGTTGCCGCCCGATTTATCCTCGGCCTTAGGTGCCGGAACTACGATTTCGTCAACCGTTTCAATTAGTTGGCGAGCCATGTTCATAGCGGCTTGATGAGTAGTGGGTTTGGATGACATCACCCCTTGTTTGATGCTTTTTGGAAGACCGAGCATGTAGAGCTCAATCCTTTGAGATTCGGGGTTAACAAGATTAGGACACATCAAGGATAGTTCGGCGAAGCGTTGATTATAAGCTTTAAGATCGTTTCCGACCGCTTTCAAAGCTCTTAGTTCTTCCTCAAGCTTTCGGGTTTCTTCGCGCGGAAAATATTCAACAATCATCTTTTCCTTTAGATCGGCCCAAGAGAGGGCATGAGCTTCATCGGTACCCACCGATTGAACATAGGTGTTCCACCATGTTAGAGCAATTCCGGAGAAAGTGTGAGTGAAGTATTTGACCTTGTATTGGTCCCGACAACCGCTTATGCTAAAGACGGCTTCCGTTTGCTCAAACCATCGGGTGAGCACGACCGGTCCCCCGGTTCCATCAAAAGTGTGAGGTTTGCACCCCATGAAAGCTTTATAGGAGCATCCCTCGTTTGAGTTTCCGGCTCCATTGTTGTTGTTGTTGTTGTTGTTGTTGTGGTTGTTATTATTATTGTTGTTGGATGAGTGACCGGCCATGGCCGCATCTACGGCGGTAGCTATCATCCGTTCGAGAGCTTGTTCGGGAGTTTCATTGCGGCGTACACGACGAGGAGCCATTGTTCCTTCAAGACACAAGAATATCATTGATTAGTATTCTCAATAATACTAACCGTGATATAGAATAAAGATAAAGAGAAGTTTTTCCTCGACTCGCCTTAAATTCTTTATGCCATAATGTCGGAACGTTCATATGAGTCACCGTAATATAATCCCGGAAATTATATTACCCTGATTCATATGTGCATTCGACATTATTCTATAAAGTCAAGGTGGCGTGTCAATCAAATTAGACAACGTGAGATTAAGATGAACTAAGAGTAGATATGAGTAGAAGCGTTCGAGTATAAATGCACAAGTAGTCAAGTAATTCCTACTTCAAGTCTATATGCCGGTTGTAGTCTAGACTCATCAATGTACCCTATGACTCGGGGTTGACACTAATGAACTCTAAATCCCTACAACCAACGCTCTGATACCATCTGTAGCGACCCGACCAAATCGTCATTGACGGCGCCGTCTACTTAGGTCCCGTTACGTGGTCATAAGTCTTTAAAACAACGTTTGACCAAAAGATATGTCGCATTCATTTCAAATGTAAAGGTTGTTCAAGTTTTACAAGAATAGTTCCACCACAAGTTACGATACCAAGTTTTAAGTACAAATGAAACTTATGCGACACAATTTAAAAGTATCCAAAAGACGCTCCATGTATGCATGTATACTCGACATCCAATGCAAGTATCAAAATAATGAGCGGAAGCATGTATCATGTATCGTTCAAGGACCTGAGAAAAACATAGAAATCTGTCAACGAAAACGTTGGTGAAATCATAGGTTTAAGTAAGTAAGTACAAGTGAACCACAAGATTTGCATCAATGAAATAATAGTAATACATTCCAAAAGTTTGTTTCACGAGCACCCAATTATCAATGCTTAACATTTCCTTCCATTGAACCCCATCACTTAGTGCTAGAACATACACTGTTTCTCGAAAATATATTTCATTCGTAAACGGTAGCGAACCGTTTGAATGAGGGTTTGTCAAACCCATATGGATCCATACAACATAAGTTCTCGCTTACACCCGGCAAGTGTAACTAATGATAATCGAATTGAGGATTTTGTTCTAAACTCGTATGTAGAATGTTTGTTTTTCCTGTACTTGTGTTCACTTAGTAAAGAAATGTTTATGTTTTCTCATCCCAAATGTAAGTTCAAAAAAAGAGTAAAAGTGGGACTATGATCTCACCTTGAGTGCACGAGTAGTAAAGTACTTCAACAAATAAACGTGTGCAAAGAACAATGCTAGTCTTGACCTAAACAATAGGTTTGTATCAATAACGGTAAACACGATAGGTCAAAGATGTTCAATTAGTCCTATGGCTCGTTAAGACTCGATCCTAATAGCATGTGAATCAGATTGTCATGTTTCATGCAAGGTACAAGTATAAAAACATGTTAGAACGATTGCACAATTATTTGGTTAAGTTTGATTAAAAGTCAACTTGGTCGGGTCAAAGTCAACAGAAAAGTCAACGGGGTCGGGTTGGATATCCGACAATTTTTCTAAGTTATATAATCATATATGAGCATGTTGGCCAAGTTTCATGTTAATCGGAGGTCCGTAGCATAGCAAACATTTTCATGTCAATTGACCAAAGCAAACAGCCAGTTTTAGCCAAATGGGACGGCGTCCCAAATGGCTAGACGGCGTCTCGATTAAAAGAGTGGGACGGCGTCCCAAATTCCTAGACGGCGTCTAGGTTAGAAAAGTGGGACGTCGTCCTGGGTATCTGGACGGCGTCCTGAGGTGTTTCCAGGCCCTGGTTGCTGAAACTCCTAAGTGCACGAATCAAAACTCAACCCAACACAATTTACAAACCGCAAACATTCAAGGCTTGCATTTTATATCACCGGAAAGGTATTTTGACAAGGAACGCAACTATGCACTTTTTATCAATCAAACTTTCATTTACAACAACCAAAAACCGCAATCAATGCTCCTCATTCAATGCATACAAGTCATAAACGCCATTTAATGATTCGATAGCCAAATTACATGAACAATATGCCGTTTCGAAGGTAATTAAGCATACAACACAACCTAACACTTACAATTAACATTTCATGTCATTTAATGCATCAAAAATCCATTCCTAGTTCATGAAACCCTAACCAAAAATCACCAAATTTCATAATCAAGTTTAAGAGGTTTCTTAGATCAATCTTTACATCCAAATGAAGCTAATGATACTAGTAACACTTTTAAAACATGCACATTAACAATCTAATAACCTTTGATCATCCAAAATCAAGGATTTAGCAAGTAATTTTCATAATGAACTAGTTACACCAAAAACAACAAATCGAGCATACAAATTACTTACACGACATCACAATGAGCCATAGACACTAATTAACAACTTTATAACTCAAAAATCTCAAGAACACATAAAATTAGTGATTTTAGAAAGTTACCCAAATGAGATGAAGTTGGTATCAAATTGAAGAGGATGAAGAGAGGATTCCAAATATGTAGTTTATTTTGTTGTAAGCCTCCTAGATCGAATTTAGATGATGATTGAATGAATTTGGAAATTGGGTGTGTTCTTGCTAGAGAGAAAGAGAGAGAGAGTGAGAGATGGTTGAATGGTGGTAATTGGGGTAGACTAGGTGACCTAGTCAACTAGTTTGCCCCGTGTCAATTTTAGTCCCTCGAGTTTGTAGTCGGGTGCGGAAAATACCTAAACGGAATATTTTAAAACGCGTATTAACGGGAGATGTTATAAACATATAACGGAGTTTAAATTAGTATAACGGAAAAGAAAACGGAAAAAGGTGGGATGTTACATACATAATATAGCCTAGTGGTTGATCATAGTCTCTAGTATCTGCACATTTTTACGGCATTTTAGGGCTTTTTTTTGCCTTACTAAATTTTTTATTTTCTAACCTAACCACGTGATCTCGAACCTACCCCACTACCATAACCTTAGCTTACTCTTAATACAAATATTAATGAATCCATTATCTCTAACAAATATAAATAATGAACATGCTTACATTTATGCTTCCTGGTCCTGTAACCCATCTTTTTGAAAGTGAGGTAGCTCGTAGCTGACTGCATCTTACCATTGCTATGCTGATAACTGTATCAGATTACAAATAGCAAATATAAGTTATATTTGCAAGCAAAAAAAAGGTTCAAAACCGATCTTTACAATACTCTATAAGTCTGTACTAAGTCAAATATTGGAAATAAAACTTTGGCTTCTACATGCTTCCTTGTAGAACTTGAAGCGACCGAAATGGAACCCAATGTTTAAGGAGATACTTGATGAGGCGATTTATAACATAGTTCAAAATTATAAGCATATGTGATATAACCAAACGCTATCGAAAAAAATAATCAAGTAATATATTGAAATTTTTTCTTTAGTAATATATCTAGGATAGAGGAATGACTGTCCACATCTTACCTCCTCCATACCCCACACTCTTGGGATTGGGTATTATTGTTGTTAGCTTAGTTATCTAACATTATATTTGAATCGATAAGTAAGTGATCACCAAAGATTATCTATGTGTTTGATGAGAACATCATACCCCTGTTTACTTTCCCTATCTTAGCAGAAAAATGTCTTTCGGCTACAGCTTCAGCAGGTCTCTTTACAAGTAAGACCTGAAAAAGCATACACTAAACACATAATTTGAGATAACCACTTGCACTTAGATGGCGCGAACTGTATATATATCTTAAATTATTACTCAAATCATCATAATTACCATATGATGGGAGATTGTCCATCATTCCATCAGTTATTAAAGGAACCAACTGTAATCAACAATCAACATCTTGATTATATGATAAAGACTTATTGCTACCATATTTTAGCAAAAAGATCAAAGATTCAAAGTTATGAATATACACAATGGAGATAACCTATGCTCAAGCATTCAATAAAGTATTTAGAAATATTAAATCACCAAATATTTATCGACTGACTCTCGATACAAAAACTTAACGTGCGTCACAAGGATCAGTTATAAAGGAATGATACCATTTTCTGATATAGCAGCACCAACTGCTTCATCCAGACTCCCTTTAATATCAATACAATGGTTTCATTAAAATCAACATGACAAGGCATGAGTTATATTGGTTCTCCATCAAATAAAAAAACTTCACAATGTGCCTCCTTCAATTACACAGTATGGTAGCCAGCAAATATTCAGATTTGACTAAATAGTAAATAAAAAAGCTAGCGAGAAATTCAAATTTGACAATATCACATAAGTAATTACACAGCAAAACAAAACATCATACGAACTTTATTAGCAACCTTAATAGTTAATACCTCACCTGTTTTTCTTATTCTTTTTATGCTTCAAACTTTCAACAATGTTCTTACAACTTCAGTTCCCACTTTTATCATCCATATCTTCAAAAAATAAAAAATCTTCAAAAATTAGCCAATACACATACACATTAATATTAAGATTTTAATGTATAAAAATATATATATAAGAATAAAAAAAACAATTCAAAATGAATATACAAAACAATAAAACTCACACCTGATGTGATTTGAATGTTTATGTTCTTTATCCGAAATAGAATTCGTTGGCACCTTCTGATCCTTATAATCTAGCCAATTTGACAAGTTAATAACCATTCCGTTTACATGTAAGCAATAATCACACAAATTAAAAATCAATACTTTCTTTGAAGATCCTATTTGAACATAAACCTTACTCCACCACATGTAAAATTCTGAGTAACAACGAATTTTGATGTATCTGCAAATTCGAGATCCTGTACTAACTCATAATCAGATGTTATTACAGAAGAATTCATGTTAATTTATGAAAAATAGATTAACAAAGAAGAAAGTGAAACAAACCTTGCGTATTCCGCTCACATCGTTGTTAGCTTCATTGATTTTAGATAAATCATTTAACACCAGATTGGGGTGGATCATAAAATATATACATCAGATACATCGTAAGGATTTTGTCCGCTCGAATTGAAGAGCAATTGTTTGTTAATCGTACCTCGTAATTGCTAATTCTACTTCGCAACTGCTAATCGAACTCTGTAGTAATGAGTTTTGTAGTTCCGGTGATTTCATAGCCGACATCGATTTGATAATGGTTTCATCGTCTAGGTTTCAGGGTGTTGAATCGTGGTATTTGGATGATTACGGAGAGCAGTTTGAATGAAGAGCAGTATGAGAGAAATTGAAACTGTTTTTCCCAAACCTTTTCCCCATATTAACGTGCAAATTTTTTTTTTTTTTATCTATCAAGGGTAAGTGGGTAATTAGCACATGTAACTGCCCCATAATTTCCTAAATGATGCCATAGTTAATTTAAAGGGTTGAGATTAAATGATGGAAAAGTCATCTAAAGGTTGGAGTTTGGCCATGTGGGATTTCTAAAAAGATTATGATATCATAAATTTTTTCTTATTATAGATAAGAGTGATAGCAAAATTTTATTAATAACCCGTAGCAAAGACGCTAGAGAAAGAAACTTACAAGAGAACGACATCTCACGAATAAAATCAAAGAGGCTATTGTCCGGATCGAAAAAGGCCCGAAGACAACACTATTCCGTAGTTTCCATGACCAAAGAGTAGTCGCAAAAATAACCAAAATAATCTCCCTTTTCTCTGCTTAAATCTACAAATCATCTAGTCAAGAGCTATGTTCTTGCCACGAAACAAAATGGTGAATTGGTCAATCCAAACCCAGCCATAAGTCAATCTATTTCTTTAAATCTATAGCCACCGGACATTGGTAAAACACATGAGTGACGGATTCAATACTGTAATGACAAAACACGCATCCAATATGTTCAATCTCCTGCACTTTGAGTGACAATTTAAGCCTTCATCAGTTCATTTGCAACTGACATAGATAACTGGACATTCCTGAATTAGTAGGCCAGTATCAGATGCTACAATATTCCGTTAGTTCAATTTTCTATTTACTGTATTGGACATCACGTAGATGCCAACAATCATTATTTTCACAGTCATTCAAATTTGTTTGTTCTCAGTATGTGTTGTTCAAGCATTATGCCCTTGAACACAAATTTGGTCTTCATTAGCTTAGCTTATTATGTTGAAAGACTCATTCTATCGTACCTGTGTGTGGTTTTCGAACTAAAGCATGAATTTTTCAATCGCATTTAGCTAGGGTTATTTGTATTTGAAGTTTTATTTATATTTATGTAGTCAGAAACTCAGAATTTTAGTGGTCAATCTATCTACTTTAATTTAAAGTTCGGCTGCAGGCAAAATTGAAGCTCCATATAACGCCGGCAGTTGACAGAAACTGGGAAGATTGTCCATGTTGTGAGGTTTGAATTTGCTGATACACTATATATTATTTGTGATGATTTCACATTTTTGCCAATGTACAAAATTTATAATGATCACTCATAAAGTAATTCAAATCCACTTCTTTCTAACCCGATTTTCGTTACCAAGAGAGACCTTTTTTATATTTTTTGTTTTATACTTGAATGTATACTTGTGGGTCCAAGAAAAATACAATTTTTTTGTTAAATGAGACATTTTGTCTGACAAGTAAAAGCGTTAGGAGGTTATATTTGCATTAGTATCATCCAGCTGGTTCGTATGTGGACTGTTTTTTCTCAATTAGTTGTTAGTTATTATCTGGCAGATATCGCTAGTGTTACTTATTATTTCACTGCTTTATAAACAGGCAGTATGTGCTACAATGTGGCTGAACAAGACACGTCATCAATGCATGTCTTTTACCTGTGAGGTATTTTTCTAGAGTGTCTCCTCCACCACCACCTGTTGGTGATTTTAGTGTCATCCAACGTACATTTTAGTTAGTTGCGATTTACTTGAATGCAGGTGTTATCTAGCTATACTTACCAACGGGTTCGGAGAGTGTGGAGTACACGCCCGTAAGAGTTGGCTACTAACTGTCGCGTAAAATGCGGGGGTCAAGGGGGCTGCGCCCCCTTGCGGGGTCCAAGGGGCAGCGAACAGGTATGCCTTTTGGTATAACCGATTTTCCCGCCAAAACTGAAGGGTTACACCCTTTCGGTTTAACTGTTTTCCTATAAACAGTTTATGAACGTCTTTGTTCATTCATTCTGCATTCATAAAAACCAACAGAAACACACACATATTCTCTAACAATTTGATCAGTGATTTCGTTGCCCAAAACACTGATTGCATTCTTGTTTGATCCCTGTAAAGATTTCGTGCAACCGTGGCAATCGTAGGGTCGAAATACTTTATAGAGATAGTGATTACACGATTCAAGAACGAATCCGGCAGTCAATTCATACCCGATTTCTAACACCACCTAATTGCGATGAAACCGTTTTGTTGCGTGTTTCTAACAACATAACTTATTTGGATTGCCCTAAAGCTGGCCACAAAACAACGACAACTTTTATCCTTGCCCCCGTTCCCACCTCATCCTCTACCTGGAAAATGTTTTAATCCCAGTTCTCATACTACTACCGTTATTAGTTGGATCAAGTATTATACAGTATATGTTCTCCATTGATCATTTTTTTCTGAAACTTTAGGACTCTGCACTACTTGTTCTTAACAAACCACCAAAGGTGCCTGTAAAGGTTAGTAATTTAGCTCAAACTTTTCTAGTCTCGGGCCGATTTATGTTATTTTGCATAATACTTTGCATCTATGATTAAGGGGAATATGGCTGTTCATAACAGTATGGATGTGTTGGCAGCTTCTGCATTATGCTATTATTATGACGAGGTTCCTAAACTGGTAGCATTTATCTCTAATTTCAGTATTATTATTATTATTATTATTATTATATTATTATTATTATTATTATTATTATTATTATTATTATTATTATTATTATTATTATTATTATTATTATTATTATTATTATTATTATTATTGTTGTTGTTATTATTATATATTATTGTTATTATTAATATTATTAATATTATTATTGTTATTATTATTGTTATTATTATTATTATTGTTATGTTATTATTATTGTTATTATTAATATTATTATTGTTATTATTAATATTATTATTATTATTATCATTAATATTATTATTATTATTATTATTATTATTATTATTATTACTATTATTATCATTATTACTATTATTATTATTACTATTATTATTATTAATATTTTTATTACTATTACTATTATTATTATTATTATTATTACTAGCTTAAGACCCGCGGATTCGCGGGTTTCATCAATAAAATATTTAAAATTATTAAATTATGTGATAGCTCATGCAAAATTGCGTAACAAATTACATTTACAATTAACAGACTGTACAATTACATTGTAGGATGTAATAAACATGAGCTACAGTTTAGTGTGGTAATTGGAAGTCTTGGTCATGTTTTAAGGTAATGTAATGAACAGAGCATATGGTTGACTTTGAAAGGTTGAATCCATCAGTGGTCCAACCCTGCAATCCTGTAACAACCAATACACAAATATACTTGATTTCAAACAATCATGATTAAAAAACGCATAACCAACAACACGAATCAATAACTTATAGATAACATAAAAGAGAAAACTTGATCTCATCGTTGGTACCTCAGACTACCTATATAGCATAACCCATGTTGGTCCATTTTAAAAACCTGCAAGTGGAGCAATCACAACCGAAAACCCTTTCTACACTCATTTGAGTACCATAATTAAAAAGGATAAATATCATGACCATTAATCAAAATCTTCAAATTAACAAAATGTCATCCAAGAACATGTCTAAAGTCGAATATAATATGTTTGAATATCTTAATCCCAATTTGATGTTTTTAGATTAAAATACCGTCACACAATTACAATTAATGTTACTCTTATGGATCTTTGTTAACTAAATATATTGTTGATATCATCCTACATATGTTATAGTTTACTATTGTACTCATTTTATGTGACACATCTGATAACGTATCAAAACAAAATGAGAGTCGACATGTCTAGAACAACGTTTAATATTTTATCATGTTTCCATTAACTAAAGATTGTCATGTATGACTAACCACAAATCTATGGGTGTAATCTTCTAATATGTGAAGTTAAGTTCATAAGTGTACCAAGTTCTTACTATTTTGTTTGAGGTTGTATACATCTACTTATCTTATCTAAGTGTACCAATAGCATATGTTTATAACAAAATGAATCAAAGTGTACAAACTGTTAGGACTTTTATTTTGGACTTTACTGGTGCACCAATAGCATTCCTAAGCATACATGTATGCTATAGATTTCACTATTGCTATGTGTATGTATTCAGGTAAGATAAAATAATTATAGTGAATATTCAGTGTTAGTATATTTCTTACCTGAGCCAGCAACTGCTTTGTTCTCTATGGTCAATGCATCTCAAGTTAAATGCTGAAACGTGAAATTATTTAGGATGTGTTACAAATTAGCTTGGGATGATAACAACTATGATCCTTTGAATTCTTATACTATCCACCTTAACCGCTACATTAAAAACTAATTAGCGACAACAGATTATTAAGAAACTGATGTATGGGGGAGATAAAATATAGTATAGATAGATGATGATTTGACCAAAAAGGAAACAGGTCAAAAGTCCTGAAGTACCGACAAATGCATAAACCTCAAATATTGCCTATTAATATTGAAAATTAAAACACTTTTAAAAGGATAGACTGGGTAGTTGTAATTTTAATTACTGTATTCAACTAACTAATTATTCATGATATGCGAATACGTTTTGAAAATGTTTTGAGGGTCAGTCCAACCCAACCTGTTTCAACACACTAATATATTAGAAATTACCCAAAACCCAACCCGCCCATTTCCCCACCCCATTGATAAAGGATGAGGGAGGAGTTTCTTTGGTGAAGGGTACTTACTCGCATTGGTTATCGCGGTGTTACCATAACTTGTCACTACCACCGTAGAATGTGCATTGGCGGCAGCAACTTGAGGTCCTGTCGCCATAAAAATCCTTGGTGATCCCTTCAGGTGTCGCCTCTGGATCCTCATTGGTGGTGGCAAGAACTGTTTTTGCCACCTGAGAATTCTTTGCAGTGGTGGTTTCTGAAACTATCATCGGAGACTTTTCAGATGTGGCAACAGACAAAGGGGTTGAAGAGAACGTATAGAGTTATGATGGAATTTTAAGGTCACGAGACCAATTTCTATTTCAATGGTGCTTTTGGATTCTCTTGAAACTTCCTATAAAAAGTGCAGCATTCATGAAACCATGTTAGTTTAAAAATGTGGATGATTACAAAGCGATACATTAATACATGTAATATGTTATTTGGGATTGTCTAGAGTTCTCAAATAATTGGTTGAAAAGCCCTCAAAGTTTTGCCAAGATTTTTCGCAATTTGCAATTAGATTTCACTAACGGCCGGAATGAAAATAGCATAGATATATCAAGTTATTTGTGTTACTTCACATTTATATAAAGATTCATGTCTACACGTTCTTCCCCATGTACCCATTATATTTTAAGCAACAACGCAACTTCGTAGCATTAAGTCCAGTAATGAACAGAAATAGTAAATGCTTCCAAGTTGTAACCGCTAGTAATCATAATCATTACCATTACTTTAGATCCCTTAAGCAAGCACACCTAACAATTCCATTTGTATGTAGCCCTTTAAAGTCACACAACACTAACTTATGAAAGAAATTGCAATCAATGTAACATGCGACTATTCTAGTGGAAGGAACGACATTTCAATTAAGGATCGATCACAATGAACACAAATAGATACGGGTTTTTAAAGTAAGATACAAACATAACTCGGCAAGACCTTAGGACCAAAAACCAACAATGCGACAACTCCAATCACTAAAGCTTCAGGAGCCCAAAATCCAAGTAAAGATGCAAACACACATAGGAGGTTTGTCATACCTTGGGATTCTAATAAATTTTCCAAGAATAAAACCTTGTGACCTTGATATCAAAACGCACTCATGGATTCAAGCTTTTCTTTCTTGTTTATAATACGAGGCTCGAAAGAAAAATAGAAACAAATTAATTAACACAGACATAATAACGGCCATAATAGAAGTTAAACATGTTTTTAAGTATACAGTAGTTTAGTTTGATGAATATTACTAAGTTGATTTTTTTACTCACCAATGAAACTGACAATATTGATACGTTGTTAACTTCTATGACAACATAAGTAAATGACATATGTTAAATGGCGAATAGACCAATATTTGATCATGCTCTTTATTTTATCGGTTTATGCTAATATCATCTATTTTAAATACGAAACACACGCCTGCTTTGCACCAACCCGCACATGTTGTCACCTCAATAATATATGTTGAAACATTTGTAAGATTAGTCAAACAGATAATGTAGTTTGATGGGCTACACCTTTTACGCTTAAAATGTTGCCCATGGTGAATTCTACTGTACTGTCCAAACAATAATGTGAACATAACTGTCAAAGTGTCAAAGGCAAACATGGTATTGTACAGTAAGCTAAGAAAGTTGTACATAGGTATGTTGGTTGGACTGAGTTATTGAAGAGTCAGTATCACTTACCAGAAGTAGGATCATAAAACCTTTCAATGAGTGAAACCACTGTGCTTTTTCCAGAACCACTACTTCCAACTAAAGCATGGTCTTACCAGAACGAACAATTGAACCAAAATTATTAAGAATTTTAACATGTGCTCTTGAAGGGTATAAAAAGTTTACATTTTTAAGCTCTACAAACCCCGAAATCGTGTCTAACTCCAAATCCGCTAACTCTGTTAGATACTGATTATTGGGATTGATTTTGATTCTGAGTTAGTCAATGATGATTTAACAATCGCTTGTTCAGCAGAAATCAACCCGCAATCCTTGATCGATACACGTTTTTGGGATTGATCTTTAAAATCACGATGGAAGTAGAATGAAGGCTGCTTTGGAGTTTTTGCCCTAATTTGTGTGTGCCGACTGAAGTGGCACAAGGTGAATGGAAATTAGGGTTGATGAGAATGGGGTGAAGTGCGTAAATGGTGTGACCCCTAATCAGCTAAGACACTTCCGTAATTTTTATTGGCTCAAGGGTATGATGGGAAGTTACACGACTCTTACATTCTATCTAATCTATAACCATATCAAGAAACATATTTTCTGGATAGTCCTATCTTTTCCGTGATGTCTAGTAATATAACAAATCAGATCGTGCTAATACAAATTCTCTCTTAGAACATTAGTCATGATTCATTTCGAAATTCATACCTACGAATTCTAAATCATTACTTGCTTCACGCAAAGTTGTGAAGAGAAAACAAAAGCATGGAGCTCCGAAATATAAGGGAAAATATAAAGCCCGATAACAACACAAAAATTACAAACCGTGGATATCAATGTTTATCGCAACATAAAGACACAGGAGAATTAAGAACACTATAATCCCAAAGGCGAAGTAGAAGTAAACGGATTCCTCCGGTGGAAGCTAGAAAAGGAGAATGATTGTGGCGATAGTCAGGATAAGGACAAGGATTAGAACTGGATTAAGCATTTTCACAATTTTTTGAATTTGGGAATTGAGTATAGGAATGGTAAAAGTAATGGAACGGAAGAAGTTAATTTATAGTGAAATATCTGATAAAGAAATCAAGGCAGATCTACGTATTTAATTAGAGAGATCCTAATTTCCTGAATTACCGAAGAATCAGATCTTATAGATTTCGAAGATTTTCTTTAATCCCTTAAATTCTGGAATTCAACCAAGACAACGTCAAAAGTTAAGACGAAACTTTATTTATTCATTTCACTCTTTTGTGATAGCTTCATTCGTGCTCTTCGAATAATCGAATTGTTTTATCCATATTACTCAATGATGATAAAACTCTATTTATCAACTCATATTCGTCATGAAAACATTTTTATTGTTAGCCATGACCACCTCACTCAAATTTCGGGACGAAATTTCTTTAACGGGTAGGTACTGTGACGACCCGGAAATTTTCGACCAAATTTAAACTTGACCTTAAGCTGAAACCAAACGATAAGCAGAGTCTGTAATGATGAAGTCTCACAAACTTTGAACTGTGTTAATGTATACATTTTACCTTTAGACTGTGCCCGACGATTCACGAAAAATTGTTTGTAAATAAATATGTGTATATTATATATAAATATAAAGATATATGATAATTGGAAATAATAAAATATAATCTAAACTAAGTATGTAAAACAAAATACAAAATAATTATATTTGAATCCATATATAAATAAATATGATTTTTATGTATAATTATTGTTATATGTATATTGTAATATATATATGATGTATAAATATTAAATATTTTATAGATGTTATTAGATATTATAAATATTATATAATTATTAAATATTACATAATTAGTAATATGTAATATCAATATAATTAAATGGAATTACAAGTTAAAACATAATTATTGTATTAACACTAATATTATTATTACTACTTTCATTATTATTTTTATAAAAATAATACCATTTATTATTATTATTATCATTTATCATTATTATAGTTATTAGTACCATTATTAAACTTAGTATTTTTAAGTAACATTTTTATTATTTTATTTATTACTATTATTATTAGTATCATTAATTATTGTTATCATTTATATTATTGTTATTCTATTATTATTGTTATTAGTATGTTATTATTCCTAATAATATTATTAATATATTTGTTAATATTAATTAAAAATAAACAAAAAGGCTATAAAATTGATTGAATCAGTTACACTTCATTATCAGACTTTTCATAATTTTGTTTCTTGTCTACAAATTGTTATACGTCAACTTCACGAATCGGTTTTTGATTAAACATATCTGGTACGACATGTATCCAACCCCATTATATATATCAATCACTGAAAATTCACAGATTAAATAAAAAATAAAGAAAAAAAATCAAGAACTGCTCTGTACGCTTACTTTTTTTCAAAACTCAATTTCGATGCAATCTTCAAAAACTATAAATGCAAGATTGTTAGGAATTGTCTAATGATACTGTCTGTAAGTTTTCAGGTCTCAATTTAATCTCTTGATTACGAATTTTGAAGTCAAACTTTTAAAATTAAAAAGTCAACCTTTGTTCTTCATCCAAATTCGAAATTTATGTTTCAAATTAGGTTAAATTGATAATTTTTATAGTTTCTAGAGGTGATGTTAAACATAATTCGTGTTGTAACTTTTGTCTAAAACGATCACGAATATGAAATCAATTTATTTTTTTAAGCAAAACAGCGACGGGCAAGAAGCAGTTTCTATTTATTTATTTTTTTATATTTTTTAATCAAGAACATAACTATAGATTTTACTGATTGTTTATAAGTCTTAAACAAAATTAAATTCACCATTTTAATAATTAAACTTTTCTATCCAATTTGTTTGTTGGGGAAGAAGATGAACATCACTAAATATACGCGGGTTATATATTTCTATTTGGGGTGTAAATCAGAAAAAATGGAACGGAAGGATGGTGCTGAGTGTTTGTGTGCTTTCGAGAGGTCTCGGGTTCGAACCTCATCATGGGCAATTCTTTTTAGGAAAGCATTTTTAAATGGTATATATTTTTATTTCATTTCCATTATCATTATAATTATTATTATGATTATTAATATTATTATTATTATTATTATTATTATTATTATTATTATTATTATTATTATTATTATTATTATTATTATTATTATTATTATTATTGTTATTATTATGATTGTTATTATTATTGCTAGTATTAATTATTATTGTTATTGTTATTATTATTAGTAATATAGTTATTAGTATTATTATCATTATTATTATTGTTACTAACATTGGAATATAGTTATTAGTATAATTAGTATTATTATTATTATTATTAACATAAATATCATTCTTAACAATATTATTATTATCATTAGTATTATCATTATCACTATCATCATTAGTAGTAAAATTATTAAAGTTATTATTATTATCAGTATTATTATTATTATTATTATTATTATTATTATTATTATTATTATTATTATTATTATTATTATTATTATTATTATTATTATCATTATTACTAAAAATATCATTATTTCAAATCTATAATTTTATAAAAACTAGTATAATCATTATTATTATTGCTAAAAATTTTAAGTATCATTATCAATAGAACCCTTATTCAACATTAATATTAGTATTATTATTAATAGAACTATTAAAAACTTTATCAAAATTACTATTATTATTAAAAATAGTATTTTTATAAAAACTATAATTTTATATAAATCTTTATTATCATTTTTATTAAAACAACTATTATTATTATCATTATTATTATTATCCTTAACCTAGTATTATTACAATTATTAATTTTTGGCAAACAAAAGATATTTATATATATTTACTACGTAAGTATATTAATATTACATAACATTATGATTAACTAATATAATACAAATCGTATTGTTATAACATTAACGAAATTATATATATCAAATAAGCATTATAATACATTATACATATTAATGAAATTATATATAAATATTAAATCTCAATACATAACTAATTATATATATAAATTACATCACTAATAATATATATATATATATATATATATATATATATATATATATATATATATATATATATATATATATATATATATATATATATATATATATATATATATATATATATATATATATATATATATATATATATATATATATATATATATATATATATATATATATATATATATTTATTCGATTACAAATATATGTTTTAATATATATACAAATGATATAGGTTCGTGAATCCGAGGTCAACCCTACAATTGTTCAATGTCGTAATATGTATTTTTACTACAAAATACAATATGTGAGTTCATTTGATTCCCTTTTACTCTTTACATTTTTGGGACTGAGAATACATGCGCTGTTTTTATAACTGTTTCCTAAATGCTTTTGAGATATATTTTTGGACTGAGAATACATGCACTGCTTTTATAAATGATTGACGAAACAGACACAAATATTCAAAACTACATTCTATGATAGAATTATTTGGATTCAGAGGTTCGATTTAGTAGTTAACAGAGAGATGATTTTGCATTGCGTACGCATTAGCTCCCGTTTTAACTACCATCGACGGGATGATTTTGTATTGCACACACGCACTAGCCCCCGATGTATTGTATTGTATTATAGTCGACTTTGTAGTTGGTAACGGAGGGATGATTTTGCATTGCGTACGCATTAGCCCCCGTTTCAGCTACCCTCGGAGGGATGATTTTGCATTGCGTACGCATTAGCCCCCGTTGTAAGAATTATATTATATTAACTACCACGGTGAGATGATTTTGTCATTGCACTACGCATTAGCTACCGTTGGTGAGTTGGTTGAAAGGTTTCGGTTTTCTTCGTATGAATGATTTTACAGCAGGAATAGACCTGCACAGATTGTTTTCTAATTATAAGTATCTTGTGGTCTATTATATTATTGAAAATGATTGATTATGAAAAACTAATGAACTCACCAGCCTTTTGGTTGACACTTGAAAGCATGTTTATTCTCATGTATTAAAGAAATCTTCCGCTGTGCATTTGCTCATTTTAGAGATATTACTTGGAGTCATTCATGACATATTTCAAAAGACGTTGCATTCGAGTCATTGAGTTCATCAAGATTATTATTAAGTCAATTATAGTTGGATGTATTATGAAATGGTATGCATATCGTCAACTTTCGATGTAAGGAAAGTTTATCTTTTCAAAAACGAATGCAATGTTTGTAAAATGTATCATATAGAGGTCAAGTACCTCGCGATGTAACCAAATGTAATGTATTCGTCCAGATGGATTAGGACGGGTCATTAGAGTTGGTATCAGAGCGATGGTTTTAGCGAACCAGGTCATGCATTAGTGTGTCTAACTGATAGTTGTTTAGATGCATTAGTGGGTCTGGACTTCGACCGTATCTGCATGTCAAAAGATTTGCTTATCATTTCGTGTCAAAAATTACTTGCTTATCATCCTTTAAATTCTAGACACATCTTACTGCCTCTATTGCATGAATAGTGTATAGAAAAAATTCATATCTTAGCGTATCTGTTATTGTTACCTTTACCTGATAGCTTTCGTAGATTCCTCCGTAACTTATGGGATTTTAGTATTATATATGCATATGTAAATTATGTATTGCAGGGTACTAATCTACATCCTATAATCTATTTCTTATCGAAAATACTTCATCTGATCGTACGAGATGAATCCCTCAACCAGTTCGAGTCCCTCAGATTTTTATAGCTATTCTGATAGTTATTCCGACAGCTATTCTGATATGGATTTCCACTCGAGCTGCGAAAGCAGTGTAACCGGAATGAATCAACCAATTAGCCATCATCTATTCTGGATGAATTGGAGATGGGTTCATAGTCGACTTAATCAATGGAGACGCGAAGAAGGCGATCTTTTTCACCAACCAAATTACCTTCTTGACGATGAACCTGAAGCACTTACCGGCGAACCTGTTCGAGACACCATTTTCTCTCTCATTTCCAAAGTATCTCGTCACAATTATATTCTATCCATAATTCTAAACCTTATTCATCCGCTCGTTCCAACCGACAATCATCCCGGAATAATAGAAGAAGTCAACGAATTTCGCGCTCGAGTAGTGACTTTGGAGAATATGATGCAAAATTTACCAGCTTCAGCAACATCACCAACACCAACATCAATACCAGTACCACCAACAACCCAAGTTCAACATCACAACCCTCAACATCTCATTGTGTACCTCGAGCATAATCATTAATCTGCGAATCGTTCTACATCATTTATCTTTGTTCGACATGGCGATTATGTAATCTCTAATGTTTTAGAGATTATATATTCTTGTTCAACGGTAAATCAAATGAGTTTAATATCATATTGACTCATTAAATCCATGATTACATCTGAAGAAAATATATATGTATATATACTTTTTCATAAAGATTGTAATTAAAAATTCTTTCGTACAAACTGTTAATGGTGAAAATATTTTAACGGGTAGGTAATACCCGAGGAATATTTAGATTTCACCTTAATAAGTTACACTGTACATTCGTCGAAGCTGATTCAACAGTCATTTACTATCCTACTTACAACCACCGATATACGTATCCGTTCACCGTAGAATAACCATTTTCATTCAATTTCATATTTGGATTTTGACCTATAAGAATCCAACAAGTGGCATAATGAAGAAAACATATGACAATAAAATTTGTTAGAAACAGACAAATTAACTATGAGAAAATTTTATTAAGAATCCACGCTAACAAAATCCTAGCTAACTGTTCCTAGCTAACTGTTAATTCCTTATTACATTTTATTATAGCAATTTATTTATCGCAGTTTATTAATCGCAATTTAATTTCTCGAAATTTTATTTATCGTCATTTAATTTCTGTTATTTATTATACGCACTTTAAATGTCGGGACACGTATACAATGTTTTGACATATCATATCGACGCATCTATATATATTATTTGGAAAAACCATAGACACTCTATATGCAGTAATGCTGGAGTTAGCTATACAGGGTTGAGGTTGATTCTATAATAATATATATACTTTGAGTTGTGATCGAGTCTGAGACATGTATACAATGGGTCACGAATACGTAATAATTAATTCGAATATTGTATATTAAATTATATATGAATTATTGGACTGTTAACTGTGGACTTTCGACTGTGGAATGCCAATATTGGACAATTAAAATGAATTAAAATATTGATTATAACATATGAAACTAAACAATTCTTCAAGTTTGCCACTTGATTTCATCTTAAAACTCATTTATATCTTGACGATTACGATCTGCGTTCAAACATTTCATGATTCTTGAAAACACCTCAATCAAGAGGATGAACCAACCGCACCTCATCTACGGAAGAAAGATTGATGTATACAGTTATGCACCTGAAAACACTCGGAACCTGAGTAAAGATTTAACACGTATCTGTGCTAGCTCCGTTGGCATTGTTATTACCGAAAATAATATTGCAATTTTTTTTTTTTTTCAAATTAGCCAGTTTTGTCACAGCTTCAGCAAATCAACTTCGACTTTTCGTTCGAAACAACCATATTATAACTTTGATATATATGCGTGCTCTTTATTGTTACCGGGAAACCTTTTATATTCCATCCTATTACCAGCAGACGTACCAGCAACCTCGTCGCTCCTTGGCTTAAATCTCTTCGACAAATCACTATATTTATCTATTGAAGTCTTATCATAAACTCATCAGCATCTTGTAACGAGAATTGCCATACCAAGTATCGGAAAATCAGCAATCAGTATTTTGAATCTCGCAGCGTTTCTACATCAAAAGTTATATATACATATATAACATTTATCTCTTAGAATTATGATAACTCATTCTGAAACTCTGAACAAATCACAAGGACTAAATCTATACTTAACGAATTCAGATGATTCTGTATCTGATAAACTCTTCAGCAAATATCTTACTCCTTATTTATTCTGAATCCTTGCGAAAGGATTTTCTTCATCAACCTTTGATCTTAGAAATTCCAAAATATCGTCATAAATATCTTCGATATTTCTGAAGATATTTTCATAACTATCCTTATCTGAAATCAGTTATTTTTTCACGTTATCCGTATTACATCATAAAGGAAACTATTTAGTTTCAATATTCTGTAAACCTTCGAGTTTAAATTCTGAATGTTTTTGAAGTGTTGGGGAACTGAAGCATGAGTTAGTATAATATAATGACACTTGATCAACGTGATTATATTACAGTAAGTCATGCTGAGTTTCTAATGGAACGTGATGATTCACAGACCCTACCGTCATCATGTACCATGTTACACGTGAAATGTCCCGTTCTTATTGATTAAAAACGTTCCATATTAATTGATTTCGTTGCGAGGTTTTGACCTCTATATGAGACGTTTTTCAAAGACTGCATTCATTTTAAAACAAACCATAACCTTTATTTCATCAATAAAGGTTTAAAAAGCTTTACGTAGATTATCAAATAATGATAATCTAAATATCCTGTTTACACACGACCATTACATAATGGTTTACAATACAAATATGTTACAACAAAATAAGTTTCTTGAATGCAGTTTTTACACAATATCATACAAGCATGGACTCCAAATCTCGTCCTTATTTAAGTATGCGATAGCGGAAGCTATTAATAATCACCTGAGAATAAACATGCTTAAAACGTCAACAAAAATGTTGGTGAGTTATAGGTTTAACCTATATATATCAAATCGTAACAATAGACCACTAGATTTCATATTTCAATACACATCCCATACATAGAGATAAAAATCATTCATATGGTGAACACCTGGTAACCGACATTAACAAGATGCATATATAAGAATATCCCCATCATTCCGGGACACCCTTCGGATATGATATAAATTTCGAAGTACTAAAGCATCCGGTACTTTGGATGGGGTTTGTTAGGCCCAATAGATCTATCTTTAGGATTCGCGTCAATTAGGGTGTCTGTTCCCTAATTCTTAGATTACCAGACTTAATAAAAAGGGGCATATTCGATTTCGATAATTCAACCATAGAATGTAGTTTCACGTACTTGTGTCTATTTTGTAAATCATTTATAAAACCTGCATGTATTCTCATCCCAAAAATATTAGATTTTAAAAGTGGGACTATAACTCACTTTCACAGATTTTTACTTCGTCGGGAAGTAAGACTTGGCCACTGGTTGATTCACGAACCTATAACAATATATACATATATATCAAAGTATGTTCAAAATATATTTACAACACTTTTAATATATTTTGATGTTTTAAGTTTATTAAGTCAGCTGTCCTCGTTAGTAACCTACAACTAGTTGTCCACAGTTAGATGTACAGAAATAAATCGATAAATATTATCTTGAATCAATCCACGACCCAGTGTATACGTATCTCAGTATTGATCACAACTCAAACTATATATATTTTGGAATCAACCTCAACCCTGTATAGCTAACTCCAACATTCACATATAGAGTGTCTATGGTTGTTCCAAAATATATATAGATGTGTCGACATGATAGGTCGAAACATTGTATACGTGTCTATGGTATCTCAAGATTACATAATATACAATACAAGTTGATTAAGTTATGGTTGGAATAGATTTGTTACCAATTTTCACGTAGCTAAAATGAGAAAAATTATCCAATCTTGTTTTACCCATAACTTCTTCATTTTAAATCCGTTTTGAGTGAATCCAATTGCTATGGTTGCATATTGAACTCTATTTTATGAATCTAAACAGAAAAATTATAGGTTTATAGTCGGAAAAATAAGTTACAAGTCATTTTTGTAAAGGTAGTCATTTCAGTCGAAAGAACGACGTCTAGATGACCATTTTAGAAAACATACTTCCACTTTGAGTTTAACCATAATTTTTGGATATAGTTTCATGTTCATAATAAAAATCATTTTCTCAGAATAATAACTTTTAAATCAAAGTTTATCATAGTTTTTAATTAACTAACCCAAAACAGCCCGCGGTGTTACTACGACGGCGTAAATCCGGTTTTACGGTGTTTGTCGTGTTTCCAGGTTTTAAATCATTAAGTTAGCATATCATATAGATATATAACATGTGTTTAGTTGATTTTAAAAGTCAAGTTAGAAGGATTAACTTTTGTTTGCGAACAAGTTTAGAATTAACTAAACTATGTTCTAGTGATTACAAGTTTAAACCTTCGAATAAGATAGCTTTATATATATGAATCGAATGATGTTATGAACATCATTACTACCTTAAGTTCCTTGGATAAACCTACTGGAAAAGAGAAAAATGGATCTAGCTTCAACGGATCCTTGGATGGCTCGAAGTTCTTGAAGCAGAATCATGACACGAAAACAAGTTCAAGTAAGATCATCACTTGAAATAAGATTGTTATAGTTATAGAAATTGAACCAAAGTTTGAATATGATTATTACCTTGTATTAGAATGATAACCTACTGTAAGAAACAAAGATTTCTTGAGGTTGGATGATCACTTTACAAGATTGGAAGTGAGCTAGCAAACTTGAAAGTATTCTTGATTTTATGTAACTAGAACTTGTAGAATATATGAAGAACACTTAGAACTTGAAGATAGAACTTGAGAGAGATCAATTAGATGAAGAAAATTGAAGAATGAAAGTGTTTGTACGTGTTTTTGGTCGTTGGTGTATGGATTAGATATAAAGGATATGTAATTTTGTTTTCATGTAAATAAGTCATGAATGATTACTCATATTTTTGTAATTTTATGAGATATTTCATGCTAGTTTCCAAATGATGGTTCCCACATGTGTTAGGTGACTTACATGGGATGCTAAGAGCTGATCATTGGAGTGTATATACCAATAGTACATACATCTAAAAGCTGTGTATTGTACGAGTACGAATACGGGTGCATACGAGTAGAATTGTTGATGAAACTGAACGAGGATGTAATTGTAAGAATTTTTGTTAAGTAGAAGTATTTTGATAAGTGTATTGAAGTCTTTCAAAAGTGTATAAATACATATTAAAACACTACATGTATATACATTTTAACTGAGTCGTTAAGTCATCGTTAGTCGTTACATGTAAGTGTTGTTTTGAAACCTTTAGATTAACGATCTTGTTAAATGTTGTTAACCCAATGTTTATAATATCAAATGAGATTTTAAATTATTATATTATCATGATATTATCATGTATAAATATCTCTTAATATGATATATATACATTAAATGTCTTTACAACGATAATCGTTACATATATGTCTCGTTTAAAAATCATTAAGTTAGTAGTCTTGTTTTTACATATGTAGTTCATTGTTAATATACTTAATGATATGTTTACTTATCATAGTATCATGTTAACTATATATATATATATATATATCCATATATATGTCATCATATAGTTTTTACAAGTTTTAACGTTCGTGAATCACCGGTCAACTTGGGTGGTCAATTGTCTATATGAAACATATTTCAATTAATCAAGTCTTAACAAGTTTGATTGCTTAACATGTTGGAAACATTTAATCATGTAAATATCAATCTCAATTAATATATATAAACATGGAAAAGTCCGGGTCACTACAGTACCTACCCGTTAAATAAATTTCGTCCCGAAATTTTAAGCTGTTGAAGGTGTTGACGAATCTTCTGGAAATAGATGGGGGGATTTCTTCTTCATCTGATCTTCATGCTCCCAGGTGAACTCGGGTCCTCTACGAGCATTCCATCGAACTTTAACAATTGGTATCTTGTTTTGCTTAAGTCTTTTAACCTCACGATCCATTATTTCGACGGGTTCTTCGATGAATTGAAGTTTTTCGTTGATTTGGATTTCATCTAACAGAATAGTGAGATCTTCTTTAGCAAAACATTTCTTCAAATTTGAGACGTGGAAAGTGTTATGTACAGCCGCGAGTTGTTGAGGTAACTCAAGTCGGTAAGCTACTGGTCCGACACGATCAATAATCTTGAATGGTCCAATATACCTTGGATTTAATTTCCCTCGTTTACCAAATCGAACAACGCCTTTCCAAGGTGCAACTTTAAGCATGACCATCTCTCCAATTTCAAATTCTATATCTTTTCTTTTAATGTCAGCGTAGCTCTTTTGTCGACTTTGGGCGGTTTTCAACCGTTGTTGAATTTGGATGATCTTCTCGGTAGTTTCTTGTATAATCTCCGGACCCGTAATCTGTCTATCCCCCACTTCACTCCAACAAATCGGAGACCTGCACTTTTTACCATAAAGTGCTTCAAACAGCGCCATCTCAATGCTTGAATGGTAGCTGTTGTTGTAGGAAAATTCTGCTAACGGTAGATGTCGATCCCAACTGTTTCCGAAATCAACAACACATGCTCGTAGCATGTCTTCAAGCGTTTGTATCGTCCTTTTGCTCTGCCCATCAGTTTGTGGATGATAGGCAGTACTCATGTCTAGACGAGTTCCTAATGCTTGCTGTAATGTCTGCTAGAATCTTGAAATAAATCTGCCATCCCTATCAGAGATAATAGAGATTGGTATTCCATGTCTGGAGACGACTTCCTTCAAATACAGTCGTGCTAACTTCTCCATCTTGTCATCTTCTCTTATTGGCAGGAAGTGTGCTGATTTGGTGAGACGATCAACTATTACCCAAATAGTATCAAAACCACTTGCAGTCCTTGGCAATTTAGTGATGAAATCCATGGTAATGTTTTCCCATTTCCATTCTGGGATTTCGGGTTGTTGAAGTAGACCTGATGGTTTCTGATGCTCAGCTTTGACCTTAGAACACGTCAAACATTCTCCTACGTATTTAGCAACATCGGCTTTCATACCCGGCCACCAAAAATATTTCTTGAGATCCTTGTACATCTTCCCCGTTCCAGGATGTATTGAGTATCTGGTTTTATGAGCTTCTCTAAGTACCATTTCTCTCATATCTCCAAATTTTGGTACCCAAATCCTTTCAGCCCTATACCGGGTTCCGTCTTCCCGAATATTAAGATGTTTCTCCGATCCTTTGGGTATTTCATCTTTTAAATTTCCCTCTTTTAAAACTCCTTGTTGCGCCTCCTTTATTTGAGTAGTAAGGTTATTATGAATCATTATATTCATAGATTTTACTCGAATGGGTTCTCTGTCCTTCCTGCTCAAGGCATCGGCTACCACATTTGCCTTCCCCGGGTGGTAACGAATCTCAAAGTCGTAATCATTCAATAATTCAATCCACCTACGCTGCCTCATATTCAGTTGTTTCTGATTAAATATGTGTTGAAGACTTTTGTGGTCGGTATATATAATACTTTTGACCCCATATAAGTAGTGCCTCCAAGTCTTTAATGCAAAAACAACCGCGCCTAATTCCAAATCATGCGTCTTATAATTTTGTTCGTGAATCTTCAATTGTCTAGACGCATAAGCAATCACCTTCGTTCATTGCATTAATACACAACCGAGACCTTGCTTTGATGCGTCACAATAAATCACAAAATCATCATTCCCTTCAGGCAATGACAATATAGGTGCCGTAGTTAGCTTTTTCTTCAATAATTGAAACGCTTTCTCTTGTTCATCATTCCATTCAAATTTCTTCCATTTATGCGTTAATGCAGTCAAGGGTTTTGCTATTCTGGAAAAGTCTTGGATGAACCTTCTGTAGTAACCAGCTAGTCCTAAAAACTGGCGTATGTGTTTCGGAGTTTTTGGGGTTTCCCACTTTTCAACAGTTTCTATCTTTGGCGGATCCACCTTAATACCTTCTTTGTTCACTATGTGACCGAGGAATTGAACTTCTTGCAACCAAAATGCACACTTTGAAAACTTAGCGTACAATTCTTCCTTCCTCAATACTTCTAACACCTTTCTCAAATGTTCACCGTGTTCTTGGTCATTCTTTGAGTAAATAAGTATGTCATCAATGAAAACAATGACAAACTTGTCAAGGTATGGTCCACACACTCGGTTCATAAGGTCCATGAACACAGCTGGTGCATTAGTTAAACCAAACGGCATGACCATAAACTCGTAATGACCGTAACGTGTTCTGAAAGCAGTCTTTGGAATATCATCTTCTTTCACCCGCATTTGATGATACCCGGAACGTAAGTCAATCTTTGAATAAACAGACGAGCCTTGTAGTTGATCAAATAAGTCGTCGATTCTCGGTAGTGGGTAGCGGTTCTTGATGGTAAGTTTGTTCAACTCTCGGTAGTCGATACACAACCTGAATGTACCATCTTTCTTCTTGACAAACAAAACAGGAGCTCCCCACGGTGATGTGCTTGGTCGAATGAAACCACGCTCTAAAAGTTCTTGTAATTGGCTTTGCAGTTCTTTCATCTCGCTGGGTGTGAGTCTGTAAGGAGCACGAGCTATTGGTGCAGCTCCTGGTACAAGATCTATTTGAAATTCAACGGATCGATGTGGGGGTAATCCCGGTAATTCTTTCAGAAATACATCGGGAAATTCTTTTGCAATGGGAACATCATTGATGTTCTTTTCTTCAGTTTGTACTTTCTCGACGTGTGCTAGAACAGCATAGCAACCTTTTCTTATTAGTTTTTGTGCCTTCAAATTACTAATAAGATGTAGCTTCGTGTTGCCCTTTTCTCCGTACACCATTAAGGGTTTTCCTTTTTCTCGTATAATGCGAATTGCATTTTTGTAACAAACGATCTCTGCTTTCACTTCTTTCAACCAGTCCATACCGATTATCACATCAAAACTCCCTAACTCTACTGGTATCAAATCAATCTTAAATGTTTTGCTAACCAGTTTAATTTCTCGATTCCGACATATATTATCTGCTGAAATTAATTTACCATTTGCTAATTCGAGTAAAAATTTACTATCCAAAGGCGTCAATGGACAACTTAATTTAGCACAAAAATCTCTACTCATATAGCTTCTATCCGCACCCGAATCAAATAAAACGTAAGCAGATTTATTGTCAATAAGAAACGTACCCGTAACAAGCTCCGGGTCTTCCTGTGCCTCTGCCGCATTAATATTGAAAACTCTTCCGCGGCCTTGTCCATTCGTGTTCTCCTGGTTCGGGCAATTTCTAATAATGTGGCCCGGTTTTCCACATTTATAACAAACTACATTGGCATAACTTGCTCCGACACTACTTGCTCCGCCATTACTCGTTCCGACACCATTTGTTCCTTTCGTTCTATTAACCCCTGGTCCGTAGACCTCACACTTCGCCGCGCTATGACCATTTCTTTTACACTTGTTGCAAAATTTGGTGCAGAACCCCGAGTGGTACTTTTCACACCTTTGGCATAGCTGCTTCTGATTGTTGTTGTTGTTGCGGTTATTATTGTTGTTGTTGTTGGGCCGTTTGTTGTAGTTGCGATTGATGTTGCGATTGTTGGGATAATTGTTGCGATTATTGTTGTAATTGCTGTTGTTGTTGTATTGGTGATTCTTATCACCGTTTTCCTCCCACTTTCTTTTGACTTGCTTCACATTGGCCTCTTCAGCAGTCTGTTCTTTAATTCTTTCTTCAATCTGGTTCACTAATTTGTGAGCCATTCTACATGCCTGTTGTATGGAGGCAGGCTCGTGTGAACTTATATCTTCTTGGATTCTTTCCGGTAATCCTTTCACAAATGCGTCAATCTTCTCTTCCTCATCTTCGAATGCTCCCGGACACAATAGGCACAATTCTGTGAATCGTCTTTCGTACGTGGTAATATCAAATCCTTGGGTTCGTAACCCTCTAAGTTCTGTCTTGAGCTTATTGACCTCGGTTCTGGGACGGTACTTCTCGTTCATCAAGTGCTTGAATGCTGACCACGGTAGTGCGTACGCATCGTCTTGTCCCACTTGCTCTAGATAGGTATTCCACCATGTTAACGCAGAACCTGTGAAGGTATGCGTAGCGTACTTCACTTTGTCCTCTTCAGTACACTTACTTATGGCAAACACCGATTTGACCTTCTCGGTCCACCGTTTCAATCCGATCGGTCCTTCGGTTCCATCAAATTCCAAAGGTTTGCAGGCAGTGAATTCTTTGTAGGTGCATCCTACACGATTTCCTGTACTGCTAGATCCAAGGTTATTGTTGGTATGTAGCGCAGCCTGTACTGCGGCTATGTTTGAAGCTAGAAAAGTACGGAATTCCTCTTCATTCATATTCACGGTGTGTCGAGTAGTCGGTGCCATTTCCTTCAAAATAGTCAAATGGAACAAGTTAATCATACAGAATATTAAGAGTAGTTAATAGTATTTCGTAGCATAATATGAACTCATTTATAAAAGCTTTTTCTTCATATTAGCATTTTATAAGTTTAAATTCGGGTAGTACCTACCCGTTAAGTTCATACTTAGTAGCTAATATACAATTCAACTACTACAATTCTATATGAAAAACTGATTATAATAATATTTCGCGTTCAAACTTTTACACAATATTTTACAAACTTACAATACCGCTTATTTTACATATAGCATGAAATATAGCACACAATAAATTTGATACAAGATGGTTGTGAAGATAATTCTAGCTAGTACACAAGTCGTTCAGCAAAGGCAATAAAGACACGTAATTCATACGTCCAGAAACAAGTCATGCATTCTGGTTTTACTAGGATTACTTCCCATCCTTGGTCTTGTGGAACATAACCGTTATGGCCGTTGATAAGATAGCGTGTTGTAACGTCGTCAAAGGGACGAGGGTTACGTAATGTCCAACAGTCCCGTAACAATCTAAAAACCTCATTTCTTACCCCAATTACCGACTCCGTCACTTGTGGGAACGTTTTGTTTAATAGTTGTAGCCCGATGTTCTTGTTCTCACTTTGGTGAGAAGCGAACATTACTAATCCGTAAGCATAACATGCTTCTTTATGATGCATGTTAGCCGCTTTTTCTAAATCACGAAGTCCAATATTCGGATATATTGAGTCAAAATAATTTCTTAACCCATTGCGTAAAATAGCATTTGGGTTCCCCGCAATATATGCGTCAAAGTAAACACATCGTAACTTATGGATTTCCCAATGTGATATCCCCCATCTTTCGTACGAAAGCCTTTTATAAACCAAGGCATTCTTGGAATGTTCTTCGAATGTCTTACAAACTGATCTCGCCTTAAATAATTGTGCCGAAGAATTCTGACCGACTCTAGACAAGATTTCATCAATCATGTCTCCGGGTAGGTCTCTTAAAATATTGGGTTGTCTATCCATTTTGTGTTTTTATACTGTAAAATAGACAATAGTTAGATTCATAAAAAAAAATACTTATTAATACAAGCAATTTTTACATATATCATAAAGCATAAGCACACTATATTACTTATATTACACCACACGAATACAACTATCTTATTCCGACTCGCTTGTTTCTTCTTCTTCGGTTTTGGTTCGTTTTGCCAAGTTTCTAGGAATATATGATGTTCCCCTAATACGAGCCGTCGTTATCCACATTGGTTTAGAAAAACCTGGTGGTTTAGAGGTTCCCGGGTCATTGTTACAACTTAAGGACTTCGGGGGTTGACGATACATATAAAGTTCATCGGGGTTGGAATTAGATTTCTCTATTTTTATGCCCTTTCCCTTATTATTTTCTTTTGCCTTTTTAAATTCAGTTGGGGTAATTTCTATAACATCATCGGAATTCTCGTCGGAATCCGATTCATCGGAGAATTGGTAATCCTCCCAATATTTTGCTTCCTTGGCGGAAACACCATTGACCATAATTAACCTTGGTCGGTTGGTTGAGGATTTTCTTTTACTTAACCGTTTTATTATTTCCCCCACCGGTTCTATTTCTTCATCCGATTCCGATTCTTCTTCCGGTTCCGATTCTTCTTCCGGTTCCGACTCTTCTTCCGGTTCCTCTTCGGGAACTTGTGAATCAGTCCACGAATCATTCCAATTTACATTTGACTCTTCATTATTATTAGGTGAGTCAATGGGACTTGTTCTAGAGGTAGACATCTATCACATAATATCAAACGCGTTAAGAGATTAATATATCACATAATATTCACATGTTAAAAATATATAGTTTCCAACAAAATTTGTTAAGCAATCATTTTTCAAGTAAACACGGTCGAAGTCCAGACTCACTAATGCATCCTAACAAACTAGATAAGACACACTAATGCAAAATTCTGGTTCTCTAAGACCAACGCTCGGATACCAACTGAAATGTCCCGTTCTTATTGATTAAAAACGTTCCATATTAATTGATTTCATTGCGAGGTTTTGACCTCTATATGAGACGTTTTTCAAAGACTGCATTCATTTTAAAACAAACCATAACTTTATTTCATCAATAAAGGTTTAAAAAGCTTTACGTAGATTATCAAATAATGATAATCTAAATATCCTGTTTACACACGACCATTACATAATGGTTTACAATACAAATATGTTACAACAAAATAAGTTTCTTGAATGCAGTTTTTACACAATATCATACAAGCATGGACTCCAAATCTCGTCCTTATTTAAGTATGCGACAGCGGAAGCTCTTAATAATTACCTGAGAATAAACATGCTTAAAACGTCAACAAAAATGTTGGTGAGTTATAGGTTTAACCTATATATATCAAATCGTAACAATAGACCACAAGATTTCATATTTCAATACACATCCCATACATAGAGATAAAAATCATTCATATGGTGAACACCTGTAACCGACATTAACAAGATGCATATATAAGAATATCCCCATCATTCCGGGACACCCTTCGGATATGATATAAATTTCGAAGTACTAAAGCATCCGGTACTTTGGATGGGGTTTGTTAGGCCCAATAGATATATCTTTAGGATTCACGTCAATTAGGGTGTCTGTTTCCTAATTCTTAGATTACCAGACTTAATAAAAAGGGGCATATTCGATTTCAATAATTCAACCATAGAATGTAGTTTCACGTACTTGTGTCTATTTTGTAAATCATTTATAAAACCTGCATGTATTCTCATCCCAAAAATATTAGATTTTAAAAGTGGGACTATAACTCACTTTCACAGATTTTTACTTCGTCGGGAAGTAAGACTTGGCCACTGGTTGATTCACGTACCTATAACAATATATACATATATATCAAAGTATGTTCAAAATATATTTACAACACTTTTAATATATTTTGATGTTTTAAGTTTATTAAGTCAGCTGTCCTCGTTAGTAACCTACAACTAGTTGTCCACAGTTAGATGTACAGAAATAAATCGATAAATATTATCTTGAATCAATCCACGACCCAGTGTATACGTATCTCAGTATTGATCACAACTCAAACTATATATATTTTGGAATCAACCTCAACCCTGTATAGCTAACTCCAACATTCACATATAGAGTGTCTATGGTTGTTCCGAAATATATATAGATGTGTCGACATGATAGGTCGAAACATTGTATACGTGTCTATGGTATCTCAAGATTACATAATATACAATACAAGTTGATTAAGTTATGGTTGGAATAGATTTGTTATCAATTTTCACGTAGCTAAAATGAGAAAAATTATCCAATCTTGTTTTACCCATAACTTCTTCATTTTAAATCCGTTTTGAGTGAATCAAATTGCTATGGTTTCATATTGAACTCTATTTTATGAATCTAAACAGAAAAATTATAGGTTTATAGTAAGAAAAATAAGTTACAAGTCGTTTTTGTAAAGGTAGTCATTTCAGTCGAAAGAACGACGTCTAGATGACCATTTTAGAAAACATACTTCCACTTTGAGTTTAACCATAATTTTTGGATATAGTTTCATGTTCATTATAAAAATCATTTTCTCAGAATAATAACTTTTAAATCAAAGTTTATCATAGTTTTTAATTAACTAACCCAAAACAGCCCGCGGTGTTACTACGACGGCGTAAATCCGGTTTTACGGTGTTTGTCGTGTTTCCAGGTTTTAAATCATTAAGTTAGCATATCATATAGATATATAACATGTGTTTAGTTGATTTTAAAAGTCAAGTTAGAAGGATTACCTTTTGTTTGCGAACAAGTTTAGAATTAACTAAACTATGTTCTAGTGATTACAAGTTTAAACCTTCGAATAAGATAGCTTTATATATATGAATCGAATGATGTTATGAACATCATTACTACCTTAAGTTCCTTGGATAAACCTACTGGAAAAGAGAAAAATGGATCTAGCTTCAACGGATCCTTGGATGGCTCGAAGTTCTTGAAGCAGAATCATGACACGAAAACAAGTTCAAGTAAGATCATCACTTGAAATAAGATTGTTATAGTTATAGAAATTGAACCAAAGTTTGAATATGATTATTACCTTGTATTAGAATGATAACCTACTGTAAGAAACAAAGATTTCTTGAGGTTGGATGATCACTTTACAAGATTGGAAGTGAGCTAGCAAACTTGAAAGTATTCTTGATTTTATGTAACTAGAACTTGTAGAATATATGAAGAACACTTAGAACTTGAAGATAGAACTTGAGAGAGATCAATTAGATGAAGAAAATTGAAGAATGAAAGTGTTTGTAGGTGTTTTTGGTCGTTGGTGTATGGATTAGATATAAAGGATATGTAATTTTGTTTTCATGTAAATAAGTCATGAATGATTACTCATATTTTTGTAATTTTATGAGATATTTCATGCTAGTTGCCAAATGATGGTTCCCACATGTGTTAGGTGACTCACATGGGCTGCTAAGAGCTAATCATTGGAGTGTATATACCAATAGTACATACATCTAAAAGCTGTGTATTGTACGAGTACGAATACGGGTGCATACGAGTAGAATTGTTGATGAAACTGAACGAGGATGTAATTGTAAGCATTTTTGTTAAGTAGAAGTATTTTGATAAGTGTATTGAAATCTTTCAAAAGTGTATAAATACATATTAAAACACTACATGTATATACATTTTAACTGAGTCGTTAAGTCATCGTTAGTCGTTACATGTAAGTGTTGTTTTGAAACCTTTAGGTTAACGATCTTGTTAAATGTTGTTAACCCAATGTTTATAATATCAAATGAGATTTTAAATTATTATATTATCATGATATTATCATGTATAAATATCTCTTAATATGATATATATACATTAAATGCCTTTACAACGATAATCGTTACATATATGTCTCGTTTAAAAATCATTAAGTTAGTAGTCTTGTTTTTACATATGTAGTTCATTGTTAATATACTTAATGATATGTTTACTTATCGTAGTATCATGTTAACTATATATATATCCATATATATGTCATCATATAGTTTTTACAAGTTTTAACTTTCGTGAATCACCTGTCAACTTGGGTGGTCAATTGTCTATATGAAACATATTTCAATTAATCAAGTCTTAACAAGTTTGATTGCTTAACATGTTGGAAACATTTAATCATGTAAATATCAATCTCAATTAATATATATAAACATGGAAAAGTCCGGGTCACTACAACACGACTCTTACATTCTATCTAATCTATAACCATATCAAGAAACATATTTTCTGGATAGTCCTATCTTTTCCTTGATGTCTAGTAATATAACAAATCAGATCGTGCTAATACAAATTCTCTCTTAGAACATTAGTCATGATTCATTTCGAAATTCATACCTACGAATTCTAAATCATTACTTGCTTCACGCAAAGTTGAGAAGAGAAAACAAAAGCATGGAGCTCCGAAATATAAGGGAAAATATAAAGCCCGATAACAACACATAAATTATAAACTGTGGATATCAATGTTTATCGCACCATAAAGACACAGGAGAATTAAGAACACTATAATCCCAAAGTCGAAGTAGAAGTAAACGGATTCCTCTGGTGAAAGCTGAAAAAGGAGAATGATTGTGGCGATAGTCAGGATAAGGACAAGGATTAGAACTGGATTAAGCATTTTCACAATCTTTTGAATTTGGGAATTGAGTATAGGAATGGTAAAAGTAATGGAACGGAAGAAGTTAATTTATAGTGAAATATCTGATAAAGAAATCAAGGCAGATCTACGTATTTAATTAGAGAGATCCTAATTTCCTGAATTACCGAAGAATCAGATCTTATAGATTTCGAAGATTTTCTTTAATCCCTTAAATTCTGGAATTCAACCAAGACAACGTCAAAAGTTAAGACGAAACTTTATTTATTCATTTCACTCTTTTGTGATAGCTTCATTCGTGCTCTTCGAATAATTGAATTGTTTTATCCATATTACTCAATGATGATAAAACTCTATTTATCAACTCATATTCGTCATGAAAACATTTTTATTGTTAGCCATGACCACCTCACTCAAATTTTGGGACGAAATTTATTTAACGGGTAGGTACTGTGACGACCCGGAAATTTTCGACCAAATTTAAACTTGACCTTAAGCTGAAACCAAACGATAAGTAGAGTCTGTAATGATGAAGTCTCAAAAACTTTGAACTGTGTTCATGTATACATTTTACCTTTAGACCGTGCCCGACGATTCACGAAAAATTGTTTGTAAATAAATATGTGTATATTATATATAAATATAAAGATATATGATAATTGGAAATAATAAAATATAATCTAAACTATGTAAAACAAAATGCAAAATAATTATATTTGAATCCATATATAAATAAATATGATTTTTATGTATAA
Organism: Rutidosis leptorrhynchoides; assembly: GCF_046630445.1. Lineage (NCBI taxonomy): Eukaryota > Viridiplantae > Streptophyta > Magnoliopsida > Asterales > Asteraceae > Rutidosis > Rutidosis leptorrhynchoides. The sequence goes on along the minus strand of NC_092342.1, from coordinate 340,840,918 downwards.
TTATTGTTATATGTATATTGTAATATATATATGATGTATAAATATTAAATATTTTATAGATGTTATTAGATATTATAAATATTATATAATTATTAAATATTACATAATTAGTAATATGTAATATCAATATAATTAAAGGGAATTACAAGTTAAAACATAATTATTGTATTAACACTAATATTATTATTACTACTTTCATTATTATTTTTATAAAAATAATACCATTTATTATTATTATCATTTATCATTATTATAGTTATTAGTACCATTATTAAACTTAGTATTTTTAAGTAACATTTTTATTATTTTATTTATTACTATTATAATTAGTATCATTAATTATTTTTATCATTTATATTATTGTTATTCTATTATTATTGTTATTAGTATGTTATTATTCCTAATAATATTATTAATATATTTATTATTAATATATTTATTAATATTAATTAAAAATAAACAAAAAGGCTATAAAATTGATTGAATCAGTTACACTTCATTATCAGACTTTTCACAATTTTGTTTCTTGTCTACAAATTGTTATACGTCAACTTCACGAATCGTTTTTGATTAAACATATCTGGTACGACATGTATCCAACCCCATTATATATATCAATCACTGAAAATTCACAGATTAAACAAAAAATAAAGAAAGAAAAATCAAGAACTGCTCTGTACGCTTACTTTTTTTTCAAAACTCAATTTCGATGCAATCTTCAAAAACTATAAATGCAAGATTGTTAGGAATTGTCTAATGATACTGTCTGTAAGTTTTCAGGTCTCAATTTAATCTCTTGATTACGAATTTTGAAGTCAAACTTTTAAAATCAAAAAGTCAACCTTTGTTCTTCATCCAAATTCGAAATTTCTATTTCAAATTGGGTTAAATTGATAATTTTTATAGTTTCTAGAGGTGATGTTAAACATAATTCGTGTTGTAACTTTTGTCTAAAACGATCACGAATATGAAATCAATTTAATTTTTTTAAGCAAAACAGCGACGGGCAGGAAGCAGTTTTTATTTATTTATTTTTTTTATATTTTTTAATCAAGAACATAACTATAGATTTTACTGATTGTTTATAAGTCTTAAACAAAATTAAATTCGCCATTTTAATAATTAAACTTTTCTATCCAATTTGTTTGTTGGGGAAGAAGATGAACATCACTAAATATACGCGAGTTATATATTTCTATTTGGGGTATAAATCAGAAAAAATGGAACGGAAGGATGGTGCTGAGTGTTTGTGTGCTTTCGAGAGGTCTCGGGTTCGAACCTCGTCATGGGCAATTCTTTTTAGGAAAGCATTTTTAAATGGTATATATATTTATTTCATTTCCATTATCATTATAATTATTATTAGGATTATTAATAATATTATTATTATTATTGTTATTATTATGATTGTTATTATTATTGCTAGTATTAATTATTATTGTTATTCTTATTATTATTAGTAATATAGTTATTAGTATTATTATCATTATTATTATTGTTACTAACATTGGAATATAGTTATTAGTATAATTAGTATTATTATTAGTATTATTATTATTATTATTATTAACATAAATATCATTCTTAACAATATTATTATTATCATTAGTATTATCATTATCACTATCATCATTAGTAGTAAAATTATTAAAGTTATTATTATTATTATTATAAGTATTAGTATTATTATTATTATCATTATTACTAAAAATATCATTATTTCAAATCTATAATTTTATAAAAACTAGTATAATCATTATTATTATTGCTAAAAATTTTAAGTATCATTATCAATAGAACCCTTATTCAACATTAATATTAGTATTATTATTAATAGGACTATTAAAAACTCTATCAAAGTTACTATTATTATTAAAAATAGTATTTTTATAAAAACTATCATTTTATATAAATCGTTATTATCATTTTTATTAAAACAACTATTATTATTATTATCCTTAACCTAGTATTATTACAATTATTAATTTTTGGCAAACAAAAGATATTTATATATGTTTACTACATAAGTATATTAATATTACATAAGATTTTGATTAACTAATATAATACAAATCGTATTGTTATAACATTAACGAAATTATATATATCGAATAAGAATTATAATACATTATACATATTAATGAAATTATATATAAATATTAAATCTCAATACATAACTAATTATATATATAAATTACATCACTAATAATATATATATATATATATATATATATATATATATATATATATATATATATATATATATATATATATATATATATATATATATATATATATATATATATATATATATTCGATTACAAATATATGTTTTAATATATATACAAATGATATAGGTTCATGAATCCGAGGCCAACCCTACAATTGTACAATGTCGTAATATGTATTTTTACTACAAAATACAATATGTGAGTTCATTTGATTCCCTTTTACTCTTTACATTTTTGGGACTGAGAATACATGCGCTGTTTTTATAACTGTTTCCTAAATGCTTTTGAGATATATTTTTGAACTGAGAATACATGAACTGCTTTTATAAATGATTGACGAAATAGACACAAATATTCAAAACTACATTCTATGATAGAATTATTTGGATTCAGAGGTTCGATTTAGTAGTTAACGGAGAGATGATTTTGCATTGCGTACGCATTAGCTCCCGTTTTAACTACCATCGGCGGGATGATTTTGCATTACACGCACTCGCCCCCGATGTATTGTATTGTATTATAGTCGACTTTGTAGTTGGTAACGGAGGGATGATTTTGCATTGCGTACGCATTAGCCCCCGTTTCAGCTACCCTCGGAGGGATGATTTTGCATTGCGTACGCATTAGCCCCCGTTGTAAGAATTATATTGTATTAACTACCACGGTGAGATGATTTTGTCATTGCACTACGCATTAGCTACCGTTGGTGAGTTGTTTGAAAGGTTCCGGTGTTCTTCATATGAATGATTTTACAGCAGGAATAGACCTGCACAGATTGTTTTCTAATTATGAGTATTTTGTGGTCTATTATATTATTGAAAATGATTGATTATGAAAAACTAATGAACTCACGAGCCTTTTGGTTGACACTTGAAAGCATGTTTATTCTCAGGTATTAAAGAAATCTTCCGCTGTGCATTTGCTCATTTTAGAGATATTACTTGGTGTCATTCATGACATATTTCAAAAGATGTTGCATTTGAGTCGTTGAGTTCATCAAGATTATTATTAAGTCAATTATAGTTAGATGTATTATAAAATGGTATGCATATCATCAACTTTCGATGTAAGGAAAGTTTGTCTTTTCAAAAACGAATGCAATGTTTGTAAAATGTATCATATAGAGGTCAAGTACCTCACGATGTAACCAAATGTAATGTATTCGTCCAGATGGATTAGGACGGGTCATCATCATCATCATCATCATCATCATCATCATCATCATTGTTGTTGTTGTTGTTGTTGCATAAAAAGAACTGATTTTAATTTTATTGCTACATGTCCAAAAAATTGTGCTACCGATTCAGTAACTGATTAGCCCATTTTTAATATAATAATAATAATAATAAAACTACTATTTTGATATCTATTTTTAATGAAATCATACATGTTCATAAAAAAGTAGTTATCTAATAGTATATTATGAATAAATCGTGATGTGGGTCATTTCAACTTTTGGATCAGCAGCTGCAAGTGAACCATTTTGACATGAATCTCTTTGGTCTTTTACCCAACCAACCTGTTCTATCACCTCTATAATTATAATCAGTACATATATTGTATATAAAAGTAAAAAAGAAATGAACAAAAAGAAGATGTTGGCAGGTCCACTACCCGATTCTTTACTCAATATTGACTCATTTTCGACCCACCGAATATGGTCTGTTAGCCGACTCACCAGTTTTTTGCATCTTCCTAAAACCATCCATTTTTTTCCTTTAATAAACTATGTGACTGCTATGTAGGTTCATCGTCTTGATAGAGAAAGTAGTGGGATTATTCTAATGGGCAGATCAAAAGAAAGCATTTCTCATCTTCATTGTTTGTTCAGTGATGTCAACAGAATGATGTTCTCACTAAAGGTACCAGTGTTGTAAACGGCATCTGTCTCAGCCCACTAGTCAGTTTGGTGACTAGCCTGTCCTGTTTTTCTCTAAAACGTCTAATGACGGTCACCGCTAAAAAGTCGGGTCAAAGTTGGGTTGAGTTGATCGAAGTCAAGGTTGATCAAAGTTAGGTCAAAATTTAAAGATTTTTTATACTCAGTTTTTGTGCCATATGCATATGTTTTATACTCAATCTGAAAAGGTAATGTTGGGTTATGGTTCTGGTTTAGAAGTTTCCCAAGAGGCCGTCACAGAATATAGAGTGCCCAAGTCAAAATTCGGGTGGGAGCACAGTGACTACAGTGATCGAGAATGCGCTGATGTGTTGTGAGGGAGTTATTGCCAGATCTTGGGTGCTAGATTCGGGTTCCTCGTTTCATGCTTCCCCGTGTTTCCCATGTTTGTGTAAACTAAATCAGTTCGATGCCTGAGTTTAGCAATTTGTTATCCGACGAATTCCCCTTTGATCTATTGTCGATGGATTATTATGGGTAGTCACTCGTTTTAAGTGCAACAAGTTGAGAAGGTTCAAAAGGCTTTAGTTATTGAGGGTGTTGGTGTTGCTGCCATAGAACAAAAATGTGTTAGAGACAAAAGTTCTAACAAGGTTCAAACAAAAATGTGTTAGACATGAGAACTATTATTATTGTTCGAACTCAGGTTTTAACAAGGTCGTGTTCAAACTTTGATTTAATTAATTAATAATCGCCATTGATATGTCTACTTTAAAAAAACTTCTGTTTAAATGGTCGATATCTTTAAATGTTTACTATTATTTACATGTTTGTTTTTTAGGTGCAAGCTTTTCCACGTTTCTGTTGGAAACTTCGACGAGCCCAACACACCCACTATAGAGGACCTAGGTTATACTCACTCACTAGACCAACACTTTGACGTTGGTTAGCCTTTAATTTTATAAATCCTTAGTGCACAATAATATTTAGGCGACCGTGTCGACCATATATCATTCAGGCGGTATAACCGACCATATATCACTTAGGTGGCAGAGCCGATCATATAATAAAAATAACACAAGTGCACTAAGAACTCAAACACGAACTAAGGCTTAACCGGGAAACTTAACAAAGAACACTTTTATTAATACAAAGAAACAATTACAATATTATGGACTCAACTCACACTCTTACTTCTTCACAACTTCTACTTCTAACTCTTCTTCACTTCTTACTTCTTCTCTACTTCACACTTCACTACTCACACCTTACACAAATGAACTACTCATCACCCATATTTATACTACCCCATGGAACATTCTAGAAACTAAATATTTCCATGGATAAATATCTAGATATTTCTCACCTACAAATATCTATATTATCTAGATTTTTCTACATATAAATATCTAGATATTTCTTTTACATATTAATATCTAGATATTTTCTTATACATATTAATATCTAGACATTTTTCCATACATATTTACAAATTCCATATTATTCCAAATTTGCATTGTATTTTAACACTCCCCCTCAATGCAAATTTTCTTCCAACGATGACTTGCAGACCATTCCAAGTGCTTCTCTGAATTTTGTAAACTTTGGTTTACTTAGGCTCTTGGTGAATATATCTGCAACTTGTTCATCTGTCTTTGTTGGCACCATCTTGATCTCCCCTTCAAGGACCTTCTCGCGAACATAGTGATAGTGTACTTCTATATGTTTTGTTCTCGCATGAAAGACTGGATTTTCTGCTAGACGTATAGCTGATAAGTTATCGCAGAAAAGCTTTACTTGATAATCTGTTGATTGATGAAGATCTTCCATTAGCTGCTTCAACCAAGTAATTTCTTGTGTTGCTGATGCCGCCGATCGATATTCTGCTTCGGTGCTTGATAAGGATACAGTTGGTTGTCTCTTGCTCCACCATGATATTACTCCCGATCCAAGACTAAACATGTATCCAGTTGTTGATCGTCGTGTATCATAGTCTCCAGCGTAATCAGCGTCACAATATCCAGTCACGTGACATTCTTTTGTTTTCTTGTACAAAATGCCAAAGTTAATAGTGCCTTTAACATACCTTAAGATGCGTCGTACAACATCAAGGTGAGGCTTCTTCGGATTGCTCATGTATCGACTAACCACTCCAACTGCATAAGATATGTCTGGCCGGCTTAGTGTGAGATAAATAAGACTTTCGACCATCTTTCGATACATGGTAACATCTTGAAGTCTTTTTCCTTCATATGCTCGTAGTTTTATATTCGGATCCATTGGGGTTGAGATAGGTTTGCAATTAAGCATTCCGTACTTTTGTAAAAGATCTCGCGCATATTTTTGTTGTCCCAGAAATAATCCTTCTCTTTTCTGCTCTATTTCGAGTCCAAGAAAATGTTTGAGTTCTCCAAGCTCCTTCATATGAAATCTGATAGACAGATTCTCTCTTGTCCTTTGAATCTCCTCATAGTGATCTCCCGTGATGATTAAGTCATCCACATATACTAGCACTATGGCTAGTTTTCCTTGATCTTGTTTCACAAATAAACTAGAATCTGAAGGAGCAACTGTGAAACCACTTTGTACCAAGAACTCACCAATTTTCCCGTACCAAGCTCTTGGAGCCTGCTTCAAGCCGTATAGTGCTTTCTTTAATTTGCAGACATGGTCAGGATGGATCTTGTTCTCAAAGCCTCTTGGTTGCTCCATATAAAAGTTTTTGTCAAGTTCTCCATGTAAGAAAGCGTTCTTGACATCTATCTGCCATAACTTCCAAGATTTGCTAGCGGCTAAAGCTAGTAGAGCTCGAATTGTTGTGATCTTCGCCACTGGACTAAACGTTTCTTCATAATCCAGCCCATATTGTTGAGAAAAACCTCTAGCAACAAGTCAAGCTTCATACCTTTCAATGGAGCCATCTGATCGAGTCTTCACCTTGTAAACCCATTTACAAGATATTGGTTTTACATCTTTTGGCTTTGGAACTAAACTCCTTGTCTGGTTTTGTTTTAGTGCATTAATTTCTTCTTCCATCGCTTTCTGCCATTCTCGACTTTGTGCTGCTTCTTCATAAGTAGAAGGCTCAATAGGTATTGATTCATCCACATAAGCAGCATTGGCATACCTCGGATTAGGTTGCCTCGGTCTTGTTGATCTCCGTAATTCTTGTACATGCTCCTCGACATCCATTTGGCTTGGACGAACCTCCTCGGATACAGATTGATGCACACCAGTTTTCCATGGACTCGTTTCCTTAGAGTACGACTCTTCTCCTTCTTTAGTTGGATCTACTATTTACTCTTTACGTTCTTCTATTTCTTCTGGACCTTCTTCTAATCCATGAGATTCTGGAAGCTCTATCTTTTGAGGTGACCACCATGAAGAAGCTTCATCAAATACCACATTTCTTGAAGTATGGCACTTTCCAGTATTTGGATCACAACATCTCCATCCTTTTCTTGATTCATCATAACCGACAAAAATGCACCGAATTGCCTTCTTATCAAATTTGCTTCGTAAATGATCTGGCACGAAGACGTAGCATACACATCCAAAAACCTTGAGATGGTTGACGGTTGGCTTAATCTTCCATAATCTTTCATACGGTGAAATATTCCCCAACTTTGTTTGTGGAAGCCTATTTATCACGTATGATGCGGTTCTCATACATTCAGCCCAAAATCTTCCTGGCACATTCTTACCATGAAGCATACTTCTACAAGTTTCGGCAAGGTGACGATTCTTGCGTTCAGCCACTCCATTCTGCTGTGGAGTATTGGGGCAAGTTAATTGCCTTCTAATCTTGTGCTTCTCAAGATAGATATTGAACTCAGTCGATAAATATTCTCCTCCATTATCTGTGCGTAAGCACCTAATCTTATTATTGAGCTCACTTTCTATTTTCTTCTTGAACTCTTTAAACTTCTGAAAAGTCTCCGACTTTTCCTTCATGAAGTAAACCCACACATACCTTGAAAAGTCATCAATGAATGTCACCATATACTTCATTCCTCCAAGTGATGTTTGTTTCCCTGGGCCAAAGACGTCTAAGTGTATGAGCTCTAGTGGTGTCTTGGACTGATGTTGTGACTCCTCGAATGGCAATTGGTGAGCTTTTCCAAATTGACATCCAGCACATATTGTATCTGTTCGGATATCAATTTGAGGAAGCCCATTTACTATGCATTTCACCATCATCTCCTTTAACTTATTGTATCCCACATGCCCAAGACGTTCATGCCACAGATCAACCATCTCATTCTTTCGAGTCTTATCCACATAAGCTATTTCAGCAGATAATACATAGACCGATTCTATTCTTCTTCCATGCATAACTGGATTGCCAACCATCTTTACTCTCTTGAATACGGACACATCTTCTGGTCCAAAGAGCACATAGTTCCCTTCTGCTGTCAATTGTGGTACTGACAGTAAATTCTTCTTTAGGCCAGGGACAAGATACACCTTCTCGAGTTGGAGCTTATGAGAGCCGCCTTCATTTGAAATTATTGTCTTTCCAATGTGAGAAATAGATAACCTTGAATTGTCGGCTGTCAACACGACTCTCTTTCCTTTGTAATCATCCATTTCTTGCAGCTTCGTCTCATCATTGGTCATATGATTTGAGCACCCAGAATCGATGATCCAATCATCTTTTTAGTTTATTTTTGACTTTAAAGTTGTTGTAAGAGCTTGATCATCTGTGTCAGCTTCAACAGAGAGTCCAGCTTCTGCATCCCATGTTTCCTCATTAATGGTTGCTTCGAATGTGACCTCTTTCTTCTCATCTCTTGCGGCGACCACATTTCCTTCGAAAGTTCGCCTTCTGGGGAATCTACAATCTCGAGCAAAATGACCCTTCTTGCCACAATTGAAGCATTCACCATTCTTTCTCTTATCATTTTCCCCGTATTGTTGGCGATGATCTCTTCTTCCTTGTTGAGCTCCCCCTGAAGCGTTGCCTTTTGATTTTGGGTGACCCTTCCACCCATATGTCTTACTTTCTTTCATCGCCTCTTGTCTTCGAGATGTTGCTTTCTTCTTATTGGTGAAGAGTGCATCTTCTCCGTCTTTTATGGTTACTTCATTCATCTGCTTGGCTAATACCTCTTGATTAGACAATACATTCTCCAGCTCTATTAATGATGGTTGAGTAGGCCATCCTCTCACAGCGGCTATAAATCCATTATAGTCGGATCTTAAGCCGTGGATGATAATTCTCTTCATCCTTGCATCACTCACTTTCTCTTCAGGAGCAAGTTGAGATATCTCATGACAAATAGATTTCACCTTGGTGAAATACTGAGAAATAGATAGACTTCCTTGTGAGATACCTGCGAGCTCATTTTCCAAGAGCTGGAGGCGTGCTTCATTCTTCTTTGAAAATAATTTTTCAAAGGTTTCCCAAGCTGCCTTTGGTGTTTTCTCGTCACGGATGTGCTCCAATAGATCCTCCTCGATTGTAGTCTTCAATATAAATAAAGCCTTCCCGGCCTTGATGTTCCATTTTCTCAAGGCTTCGGCATTTTCTTTCGGTGGAGGCGTTGTGTCACTGCCAACAACTATTTCCCATAAATCCTGTCCTTGTAGGTAGGATTCTATGCAAGTTTGCCAAAAACCATAGTTGTGGTTATTGAGACTCTTGATTCCACTGCTCGTACTTGCAAGATCTGCCATCATGACGTCCAACGTCCAATAAGCTTGGTCCCTGACCGATGAGGTTTCACAGTTCCTAACTGTGCTCCGACAGAATCTCCCTTAGAGCCTTGGTGAAAACAAGTCGATGTAAACGTCCAATGTTTACCGATTTCCTCCACTAGAAATGGTCCCGAACGACCTGCTCTGATACCAATTGTTGGAAACTTCGACGAGCCCAACACACCCACTATAGAGGACCTAGGTTATACTCACTCACTAGACCAACACTTTGACGTTGGTTAGCCTTTAATTTTATAAATCCTTAGTGCACAATAATATTTAGGCGACAGTGTTGACCATATATCATTCAGGCGGTATAACCGACCATATATCACTTAGGCGGCAGAGCCGACCATATAATAAAAATAACACAAGTGCACTAAGAACTCAAACACGAACTAAGGCTTAACCGGGAAACTTAACAAAGAACACTTTTATTAATACAAAGAAACAATTGCAATATTATGAACTCAACTCACACTCTTAGTTCTTCACAACTTCTACTTCTAACTCTTCTTTACTTCTTACTTCTTCTCTACTTCACACTTCACTTACTCACACCTTACACAAATGAACTACTCATCACCCATATTTATACTACCCCATGAAACATTCTAGAAACTAGATATTTCCATGAATAAATATCTAGATATTTCTCACCTACAAATATCTATATTATCTAGATTTTTCTACATATAAATATCTAGATATTTCTTTTACATATTAATATCTAGATATTTTCTTATACATATTAATATCTAGATATTTTTTCATACATATTTACAAATTCCATATTATTCCAAATTTGCATTGTATTTTAACAGTTTCCCCCGTCTTCTTGTAATCTTTGTTGAGGTCGTTTTCATTTGGAAAACGACGTCAATTCTATATGAGTATTCTTTATTTTCGCTTAAAAGAACAAATAAATAAATAAATACAGAAATCAAAATAATATTTTTATAAACCAATTTGTTGTGGCAAACGCCTACACCTCCAACACCTTATCGCGCAACTCAGCATAATCAGTCTCTTTGTTTGTCGAACAATTCTCGTTGTCTAACAATGCAAGTGTCTCCACATAACTATCAATCTCATATTTAACACACGAATTTAAAGAACTCACACGTTTGCGCGATAACCCTGAGAAAGGATTATAAGCTTTAGGAACCTCCAACTCCTGATCATCATTAATGTGGTAAACTCTACCTCCTCCTGTAACATCATAACACATAACTTTAAAAGGTTTAGACCAACATTCAAGATTATTATCGTCTAATTTCCTTAACCACATCGAGCTATCTAAACCATCATCCGAAATCAGAGTCAGATAACCTTGACAGATTAGTATGTAGATAGTTCCCGGAGTGATATTTGGCAAAGGAATCGTGTCAAAAACATGACTACTCAAATCGAATGTGAGTATATAAGAATCGTTTGTGTTAGGTAAATTATTCTGCACCAACCAGTGCATCACTCCATCGACAAAGCAGGCTGGTGTTGACAGGACCCTAAAAGGCGGACCAGTTTTTGGGAGATCAATCTCACTCCAGGCATTTGTCTTCGTTGAGTAAAGTAATAGAGTTTGCAATGTTCCATAAGATAAACCGAAAATGTTGTAATCATCTGCGATTGGATCATACCCGAACCCAAATACCAGTGAATACTTTTGACAAGGATCATAAGGAATGTCTGGAACATTTAGTTTGCGCCTAATTGAAGGGTTCCACAAGGTGATTGAAGGGATGCTTGCTTTGTTATAAAGACAAATGATTCCATAACAATAAATGAAGGCATTGTAACAACCAGAGAACTTGAGTGAGTCTAATTACAAGAATGGTCCTTCTGGTTTTGATCCGTGTAACATTTTATAAACATCTTTTTCTATATGAACTTGATATGCGACATTAGCAGTTCGCCTAGCTCGTGCAGCTGAATGAATAGCTTGCTTACGGATGAAGTTGGAGCTACTGATACGAGAACACCATGATTTTGAAAAACATCTAAATTGGAGGATGAATTTGGGTGGCAGCCTTACAATGATTTCATCAAGCAGGTCTTCACAAAGTTCAACTTCAACCATTTTATTCTGCAAACATTAAATAGTAAAACACCATCATTCTATGCGTATACAGTTTTCGTATTCACTCTAGCGGAGAAGGAAATTATTTTTTTACATGTAATCGGTCTAACTAGATTATTTAATGACCATCCTTTTTCATGGCCATGAATGCTATTCTATGCATATATTTATCGAAAATAAGGTTACTCAAATCTAGGGATGAAAAATAAGTCAAAATCTAACGAATAAATAATTGTAAACCTTAATTAATTAGAATGGCAAGAAATTCATGGATAATTTAAAATTCATTAATATTATTATTGGCATCAAAATAATACTCCATCATATACATAAATAAGAGCATGAGCATCGATAGATTACCATTATTTTCTTCGACAACACATTTGATACTTTCAACTTTCTTAATGGTTTTCTTATGATGTGTTTTTTCATGTAGATGTCCTTGATCGAAATCTAAACAAGTAGTTGTGTGCTTTACGGTGGAAACAGTAACTACAAAAGCATAGAACTCGAAGAATGTGTACATATAAATTATAAAAATCTAAAGTTATATAAAGCTTGGATAATGCAAACCTTAAATCTTTTTTGATTATTACATGAAGAAACATAAGCCATGGAATTTGATCGAAGCTTCGCAAAATAAAAAATTGAAGGTATGATTTTGGTGTAGAATAGATGTCTGATGCCCTGATATAAACCCTGCTGATTATTATAAGTCCGGCCCGATACTTTCTCTCATTCTCATCATCTCATGTGGGACAAAAAGGCCCAATATGTTACTGGATCTATAATTATAACTCCAGGCCTTTATGATTTGAATATGGATTTGGTATTGTCAATTAGATATGAATCTTGATTTGATATTATCAATCAATTCAATTATATATTTGATTGATTACAGTTGCTTTATATTCATGTTGCTATATTTTATTTCATGAACATATATTTTATTTCATCAATTATATATTTGATTACAGTTGCTTCAACACCTCTTTATATCATGTTGGTGTATTTCTAGTTCCTCTTTAATTATATTATCGTTATTCATTCATGTCCTAATTTTTATCATGTTGCTTTAAGATGCTTTTACATATGCTATCAAGTGTTCTTGTTAATGCTAAAGAAGCTGAAATTAGAAGAGTTAAGACTACTTTCATGGTTTGCAATAGTCTTGTATTTGTATGTTGGTGTTTGTAGAATTATAAGTTTGCAAATTTTTTTTTTTTTTTTTTTTTTTTTTTGCAAGTTTATGTATTGTTAGTTTGGCTACTGTTAAATGTAAAGACCATGTGTTTTCCAAGATTATGTATTGTTAATTTGCAAGTTCGTTTGGCTATCGTTAAATGCGAATTCCTAATCGTATTGCAACAATATAGCAGTAAATGGTAAACTGTAGTTTGTTTCCATGGTAACAAAAGCTGCAGCTGCATAAAAACTGCATAACAATACAGTAAATGGTATAAAAAAATCACAAACTGCAGGTTGAATTATACAAACTCCAGCTGCATACAAACTTCATATTTTTTTCCATGATAAATACAGTAAAACGAAATAACTAAAAACTTTAGGAAATAACATAAAATTGTAACAAAAATCAACATAGAATGTTAACGTCATATTGGTTAAAAAAGCAACATAATTCATAACATCAAATTGATTTAGAACAATAGGAAATAACAAATAAGTCTAGAAAATAACAAAAAACAGCATGCCTCAAGTATCAACTTTACTCTTTAACACCCTTCCATTGTTAACTTGACTAGCAGAAAATAATTGACTTGGGGTGCCATAGAGATGATTGTTGACTTTCTCAAACGGTAACTCCACTTTGTTGACTTCAACCATTGTTATCACCCATCCAAAAATTATACCCACCTCAAGCACCAGTTGTACCATGGGTCATACCCAAATTGCTACCTCCCCTACCACGGGTAATGCTCAAACTGCCACTTCTAGCACCTCTCAATACCCATTAAGGTTGGAGGTGGAGATGGCGTTAGTAAGTACATTAATAATATGCCTAAAATACCCATTAAGGCTGGATTTAACGATTCATTGGATGACGTTAGAGCTACGAACCACAACCTAGCAAATGTGCAAATGCACAATTCTTAGAAGATACAGTAGAATCCAACCCAGTTCAAGCAACAACGCCCTGCAATGCTAGAATCGGGGCGTTTTGGTTTTGGTGTACTCCATATGAATTACTTTAAGAATTTCATGAACTTATGAATGGACAGTTCAATTTATATAATTGACAATCTGATTGTATAAAATATGTACAACTCAGCACGGCTTAACAATTTCGTTTCACACTCAATATCATAAGAATAACAAAATACATGGTTGCAGCTTTGTAGTAAAAAAGTAATGTAAATGCATATGCAGTAAGTAATGGGTCATGAAAACGAATAGCCAAAAATCATTGATGTTTTTTCGAACAACTACTTCATAAAACACTAAAATCGGAAAATATTTTTGCGAACAAAATATATAAATTTGTTGTCACAAACGCCTAACCTTGAACGCCTTATCCCGTGGGCCGTGACTCACCACAATCAGTCTCTTTGTTTATGGAACAATTCTCGTTATCTAACAACGCAAGGGTCTCCATATAGTTATCAATCTTATATTTAACACACGAATTTGAAGAACTCATCACACGATGCCCCGGACAAAGGATTATACGCATTAGGATCCTACGACTGATCCCGATTGTTAGGTCAATCGGGCCAAAAACACGACTACTTAAATCAAACGTGATTATATAAAAATCTTTTGTGTTAGGCGAATCGTTCTTCACCGCCCAGTGCATAGCTCCATCGACAAAACCACCTGATGATGGCAGGACATTAAAAGGCAGATAAGCTTTAGGGAGGTCAATCTCCCTCCAAGCGTTTGTCTTCGTTGAGTAAAGAAATAGAGTTTGCAATGTTCCATAAGATATACCAACAATGTTGTAATCATCTGCGACTGCGTCATACCAAAACCCAAATACCACTGGAAAAAAACTCGTGACAAGGATCATAAGGAACATTTGGAACATTTAGTTTTCGCTTAATCGAAGGGTTCCACAAGGTAAATGAATTGGTATTTGTTTTGTTATAAAGACATATGATTCCATAACAATAAGGCATTGTATGTAGGATTAATGTGCACACATATACACCGAGAAATCAAATTATATATATATATATATATATATATATATATATATATATATATATATATATATATATATATATATATATATATATATATATATATATATATATATTACGCGCGTAACGAAATAATTTAAAATACTTATTTTGAATTAATTAAATTTAAATTGATTGATTTTCTTTGTCGTTAAGTTTACAAAAGTTGAAAATGACTTATGTATTATAATATACTTCATATCTTTTGTTTTCAAAACAATCATTCACGGGTCTACATTAATGTGGAAAAAAGGTTCTTGTTATTTGCTTTAAAATGAAGACTATGGGCTCACTTTCTTGGAGGTCATTCTTTTTGAAAATGATCATTCTATTTTGAACGTATTCCCATTTCTTGCATAAGAACTTTTCTACCTAAAACTCTTAACTTGTCATAAGAATCTTATTAGGCCAGATTATCACCCACTCATTCTGAATTGGTTTTTGCATAAGTGCATGAAAAGAAAAATAACTCATTTGCTGTTGTGGCAAGTCAAAAGCAATATTATTTTTCTTTTAGTTACCATGTTGTAATTCGAAGACATATATGGAGTATTATATATTTATTCTTGTATTCATATAATTTGATTATATTAATACTTTACTTTGGTTCGGACTAGCATTCACTGACAGTTGTTTGAAGTGTAGTGTGGACTATCCAAAGAGATGGTCATACTATTGATCGTAGGTTTCTCACCAACAATCAGTTTCTTCAGGAAAGGTATATCGTTTAACTCCTCTTTTGTTTTTATATTCATGACAATTATTATGGTGTAACTGGATCTCAAAGGGATAAATTAATCGTGTGCATATTTCATTAAATATATGAACTTTTAATCTTGTAAAAGTTTTATGAAATAATAATTGATTATTATTTTAACTATCCGATGCGTTAATCTGATTTAAAAGTACACACGATTTTCCATCAGTGGTATCAGGGCCGCTTTTACACCATTTTAATTATCATGTGATTTTCTTAAATCTAGCTTTGTGGTGAATTGGTAAAATTGAAACCTTTACGGTTTTTAAAGTCAACTTAGTTGATTTAGATTTTAACCTCACGACGCAAAATAAGATCTAAGAAACATCACTAGTTTTAAATTTTGAATTTATTTACTATGGCTTGAATAATTGTTGTTTATTTTATTCCGTGGTTATACACATGCATTGTAACCATGGACAAGCCATACTTAGGTTTTGATAATGTAGTTATTAAAATTGTGATTGCACACATAGCCCATAATGTCCCGACCTATGTGAGATTGTTGTGATTGTTGATTATGACAATATTATGCCATGTTGATTATTTATTCTATTAGAAAGGCCATTTTGAAGCCAAGGTTGTATATATTTATTTTTCAATTTCATAGTATTGTAGTTAGATTTATTTAAATTTGTAAAAGTGCTAGATTAGTTTTATTTTTTTTTAATTTTAAATAAATGTAACAAGATGAAGATTGAAGATAAAATACAACATGAAGTTTGGCTGAGAAAATGGAGGATGGATCAAGTTAACAACGATGGTGTTCGTTAAGTTTTCACTTGGTTCTTGGATCAAGTGGGAGCTATGATACTGTCCTTAGTTTGACCTCTTGATCTCATGTCGACTCATGGGATCAAGCATAGGATTTTTGGGCTAGGCTATGTGTGTGTGATGCATGGTTGTGTTTTATTTTCGTATTCATATATAATTGTTGATTAATATATATGCATAATGTTTTTGATGAAAACATCAAATAAAACCGGTAACGAGTTTCAGAGATTAAATTTGATGATTTTAAAATAAGTTAAACTCTAACGAGTTTAATGTTACATATTTTTTGAAACTTAGATAATATATATGGACGACATTTTTTAAAACTGTTTTAAAACGATAAACGTTTGTGTATTTGTTATTTTTGTGTTAGAAATTAAATAACAAACCCGACACATAAACACGACTTGTGTGCATGCATTATTCATTGACACAAACGTTTTCAAATACCCGTCAAAATTAGGTCATGCCATCCAATGAGCTTGCAAACACTCCTCGTTATTTTTCTAACCTATTAAGACTAGAGTGAATTATAACCACGAGGTGAAATTTCTAATCTAGTAAGACTGGCGTGAATTTCCACTATTTTTAAATTGGACGACTTAATCGTATTCACGGTGAGACCTGAGTTCGAGGCAAGGATGAGACAAACATGTCAGTAGATAATAGTGGTTTGTTGAACTACATATATCTCAAGGTCTCATAAAGATCTAAGAGTTGCACTTTTAATGTAATTGATACCCGCTACCTACCAATAGACTCCATAACTGCTAGCTGATCAACAGATGTGGCTATGGAACCTCTATGTGGATCTTAGACTTTCGTAAATTAATTGTTTTTAAAAAAATTATAAAAACTTGGGTAGTTAATTTATTAAAGCTCAATATCGAAAATACTAAATTGAATCATATATCTATTGTAGATGTCAAACAATCAAAACGCAAACCAAAACACTTTCTTCTTTGTTGGAAAAGGATAAACTCAATGTTCAAACTTCCTAAACTGACACCGCAATCTGAGAACTGTTCTCAAACATAAATGGAAGTTGAATAAAGTTTAGAACCCATATCCTTTCTTCCTGTTGTGGCAGTTGCTGGTGCTCAGCAAAATGCTTATCGAATGTTGTTCGATGATCAGGAAGAAATAGGATTGAAGGGTGAAAAAGAATAAGCCGGATACTTTGTGGAAGGAAAATGAGAAATCATTCGCTAGGAAAAATATTCCACCTTCCAAGAAGGAAAGCCCAACAAAAGACGCAGAATGTTTTCATTGTGGAAAGGTTGGCAATTGGAGAAGGAAGTTGTCCTATTTTCCAATCTGAGCTGAAAAAAGGCAACGCTGGAGAGACTAGCAAATCAGGTATATTCCATATATAGTTATATACTTCTTCTAGTGATTCCTAGATCCTTGTTAACTGGTTGTGGCCTTCACACCTGTAACAATATGAAGGGAATGAGAAAAAGTAATAGACTGAAGAAAGACACACTGGATTTGCAAGTAGGCAAGGGGGATCATGCTTTTGTTAAAGCTATTGGTACATCTGAACTTACTTCTCTAAGTGGTCTTATTGTTTTGTTGGAACAATAGCATTATGCTTTCCATACTGCGAGCGACATAGTTTGAAATATGCTAATTTTGAACTAGCATTTACACACTTAGGTATTTCAGTTTCTAAGGATAATATATTTATCTTAATACCTATCCACGTGATGGTATTTTTGAAATTGATATGCATAGTGTAATTTCAAATGAGAATTCTGTGTATACCTACATCGCCAAAGTCTTCAAGCAAGACTTGAATAAGACCTATCTATGACATTGTCATATTGGTCATATAAACAAACAATGCATTTCAAAACTCCAATCTAATGGACTTTTGGAATCAATTGACTCTGAGTCATTTGATTTATACGAGTCATGTTTATGTGGAAAGATGATAAAGGCTCCTTTCTCCGATTTAGGTAAAAGAGCTAAAGATCTTTTAGGACTAATACATACTGTTGTATGTATCCCTTTAAGAACAATGTATAGATTTAGTTAATTTTACTTCATTACATTTACTGATGAGTACAGTAGCTATGATTATGTTCACTTGCTGAAACATAAACATAAAGCTATTTTAACATTCAAAAGTATTCCAAAATGAAGTAGATAATCAGCTTGGAAAGACCATTAAAGCACTTCGCTCCGATGGAGTAAGTAAGTTTATGAGTCAAGAGTTTTTTAGACCACCTAAAGAATTGTGGGATTGTCTCATAGTTCACTCTACCTTACACACCACAACACGATGGTGTGTCTGAGTAAGAGGAATCGAACTTTACTTTATATAGTTTGATTTATGATGAGTCTGATTTCTCTACTACCGTCTTTTAGGGATATGCATGAGAGTCTACTGCAGGCATACTCAATGTGATTCCAACTATGAAGGTAGAAAAGACACCATATGAGTTATGGCACGGGAAGAATCCCAAGTTGTCTTATCTGAAAGTCTGGGGTTGTAAAGTGTACATGAAGCATTACACTTCAAACAAATTAGAACCCAGAACTATCTAATGTTACTTTGTACGATATATAAAGGAAACAATGGGTTACTACTTTTACTACCAAGCTGAAGACAACGTGTTTTCTGCTCGGTCTGCTGAATTCCTGAAAAGAGATCTTCTCTTACAAGAAGTCAGTGGGAGTAAAGTAGATCTTGAAGAAATTCAAGTACTTTAAAGTAACATACCTTCAGTAAGCACTAGCAATCCACATGTTGAAACTGAGCGCACTGTTGGTGAGCCAGAACGTGTTACACATGCACTTTATAGATCTAGTAGAACTCATCGGCTTATGAGGTTTAATTATCTGATTAATTCAGATAAACCTCAACTAAAGGATTATGATGAACCCTCTAGCTGCGTGAGGCCATATCAGATCCTGAATCTGAAAATGACTAGATTCTATGAATATAGATATGTAGTCCATGAAGGATAATCAAGTATGAGACTTGATTGATCTTCTACCCAATTGTAAGACAATGAGGTAAAAATGGGTCTTCAAAGGAAGACTGATATGGACGGTAATGTAAACACTTTTAAAGCTCGATTGGTGAGAAAAGGTTATGATGAAAGTTTTTCATCAGTCGGGAGCCTTAAAACAATTAGGATACTTATTGCCATGTTTACTTTTCATGATAATAAAATATGGCTAATGGATGTCAAAACCGCTTTCCTAAATGGCGACCTAAGCGAGGACGTATATATGGTTCAGCCGGAAGGGTTTATGAATCTGAAGCATCCTAATAAAGTATGCAAGCTTCTAAAATCCATTTATGGATTAAAGCAAGCATCCAGGAGCTAGAATCTTAAGTTTAATGAGAAAATCAAAGTGTTTAATTTTTCTCAAAACTAAGATAAGCCCTGAGTTTACATTAGAGCTAGTCGGAGCAAAGTAGTCTTCTTGATCTTATATGTTGATGACATATTACTTATTAGAAATAACATTTCAACTTGCAAGATGTCAAGTCTTGGCTTGGAAAATGTATTTCCATAAAGGATCTTGATGAAGCTACTTATATTATTAGAATGAGGATCTATACAATAGATCCAATTGACTTATTGGTTTGAATCAAAGTACATACATTATCTTGCAGAGATTTAGCATGCAAAACTCCAAGCATGGAGCTTTGCAATGCCAAAGGGCATAACCGTGAGAAAGTCTCAAAAGTCCTATCATAGCAGATGAGATGAGACAAATGAAATGTATCACATATGCTTCGACTATATGATCCATTGTGTATGCCATGATATGTACTATACTCGACGTTTCATTAGTTTTAAGTTTGACGAGTCATTGTCAACATAATCCAGGTGAAGTACATTGGATTGTTGTTAAGAATATTCTTTAGTATTTGCAGAGTACTAATGATATGTTCTTGGTTTACGGTTGTTTGAAAGAAGAGTTAAGTATTAAGTTTTATACTGATTCAAGTTTCCAAACTGATCAAGATGATTCTCGATCCAGTCACGTTGTTTCTTTGTCATGATTGGCAAGATAGTTGATTGGAAGAGTTCTAGGCAGAGCACTATTGAACAATCTACAACAAAAGCAGAATACATTGTTGACTAAGAAGCTGCTCAGAAAGCTGGATAAGGAAGTTTGTTGTTATACTCAGAGTAGTACACAACATTTAATCTTCTATAACATGTACTGTGATAGTTCGAGTGTTAATATACTTTTGAAAGAATCACATGTACATAAAAGTATCTGGAACATTCTTCAAAAGTTTGACTACATTCATTAAGTAATTAAGAGGAATGATATTAGTATTCTTAAAGGTTCATACAAATGATAATGTGGCTGACCCGTTCATGAAGCCCATGATGCACAACAAGCATGATGATCATTCTAGTAATACTGGACTTCGTTATGCTGCTGATCTTTTTCATTTGTAATTTAGTATTTGGATATTTTTGGAACATTAAACAGTTTTATATTAATGAATTGATATATAGTTGGTATGATCGTTTTCATTTATATCACTGTGTTCTATATTAGCATGTTTAATCCATGAATAATTGTTGATTATTCAAAATCTCCATAATCGGACATGTTATGGGAATAACATGAATTAAGATTAATGTGAAATTTTGGTTATATTCATTGATGATGAATAGTTAACTTGTTGAGACCAAAATTCATATGTATTCATTGATGATGAATATTGGAATGACCCAACCATGAGATGTCACTACATGGATCGTAGTCAGTAGTAAATCTTTTTGTGATTATGTCTTTGTGTCCTTAGACTTGAGATGCACGCCCGTCTTGATGAGTGTAGCATTGTATTTTTGATATGGTTAAACGCTGTCCTGAATAAGGCTGTTATAAAGGCCATTATTGGGTATAATGTAAAGCTCGTGATAGACACGTGTATGCAATATAGGATTTGTTCCTCTAAAATGTTTGGAGTTAGATACTTTTTGAGCTCCTCGATGAATGAATAAGATATTTGTGTGGCCGCACCCAGATGTAATTAAGATGATACTTAATTAATTTGGTGATCTAATTCAGTTCTAAGATCGAGAAACAAAATTGGTAAACAAATGAGAATAACCGATGATCCATATCTCAAGTTTAACTAAAGTATCTGAAACAAAAGGATGAATGACATTTAAAACTTATCATAAACAGTTTCGAGAAACTACCCTCACATGAATTTGGGGACAATGACGTGTTGCTAGACGATTACCATTGTTTGTATAGTTACTTGGTGTTGTACCCTGCACAAGTGGGAGTCTGTAGGATTAATATGCACGGTACAACATATAACTATATGGCTAAATTCATTTGAGTCTTCGGGGTCACACATATATACACCGAGACGTCAAATTATATATATATATATATATATATATATATATATATATATATATATATATATATATATATATATATATATATATATATATATATATATATATATATATATATTACCCGCGTAATGAAGTAAATTAAAATACTTATTTTGAATTAATTAAATTTATATTGATTGATTTTTTTAGTCGTTAAGTTTACAAAAGTTGAAAATGACTTATGTATTATAATATACTTCATATCTTTTATTTTCAAAAAAATCATTCACGGTCTACATTAATATGGAACAAAAGGTTCTTGTTATTTGCTTTAAAATGAAAACTATGGGCTCACTTTCTTGGAGGTCATTCTTTTTGAAAATGATCATTCTATTTTGAACTTATTCTCATTTCTTGCATAAGAACTTTTCTACCTAAAACTCTTAACTTGTCATAAGAATCTTGTTAGGCCAGATTATCACCCAATCATTCTGAATTGGTTTTTGCATAAGTGCATGAAAAGAAAAATAACTCATTTGATGTTGTGGCAAGTCAAAAGCAATATTATTTTTCTTTTAGTTACCATGTTGTAATTCGAAGACATATATGGAGTATTATATATTTATTCTTGTATTAATATAATTTGATTATATTAATACTTTACTTGGGTTCGGACTAGCATCCATTTGTGACAACCCGGAAATTTCCAACCAAATTTAAACTTTAATCTTTATATGTTTTCGACATGATAAGCAATATTTGTTAAGTTAAATTTCAAGAATTTTAAACTATGTTCATACATTCATTCAACCTCGACCAAGTTCCAACGATTCACGAACCATTAAACGAATATGATTATATATGTATATGTGTATATATATTATAACTTGAAACGTAAACAAAATATTAGATTAAATACTTTATATGATTGTATCTGTTTCAAAATGTTTATCAATGGAATTAGAAGATAAGATCAAATGATTGAATTATCAGATATATTGAATTATGATTACAAGTCTCTGTTGAAAGGCCCACGTTGATTTGAGAAATCTTTTCATTTTAACAATATTCGGAAAATGGTAAAGTGATTTATAAATATGAACAAATTGTCAATCATTGAGAACTAGACAAAGGATAGTGGAAGATTGAATCTCATAAAGACTCGATTGATCTATTTAGTTTCAAACGTACAAAAACGTTTTCAGTTTAAAAAGAACTTTATTATTAAAACGTATATAACTTTTATAAATATCTAGAACCACTTTTGATAACTCATTACTTAACTAGTATGATAAAGATTACGATATTTATATTTTATTTTATTAAATATATATAACGATTTAAATTAATATTATATATATTTATACGCGTATTATACGTACATAGTTTTATACTTTTACTATACTTAAACTTTACCTTTACTTTATTTTTACTTTACTTTAACTTTAATAATTCATACTTTAATAATTCACTTTAATAATTCATACTTTAATAATTCACTTTAATAATTCATACTTTAATAATTCACTTTAATAATTCATACTTTAATAATTCACTTTAATAATTCAAAAATCTATTATAAATAGAATTCAATAGGTTTCATTATTTCATAGAAACTTGAAAATAGTTTTCTCTAAACTCTCTCAATCGATTTACATATATATATTTACTCCGTATTATCTCAAGATATTATTAGTATACATAAAATATTACGACGGAGTGCTATCCGAGTGATTTCGAAGTTGTTTTTTCGAGTGGGATAGGATTAAGGAAATTATGGGTTATAGCTATGGAGGTGATTGAGTATGGTTCATGGGTATGCTCGTGAGGTCAATATAGTGTTTATCATCTCTGTTGCGTTTACGTACCTTTCCTGCAATATTGAATCTCAATATTGATATGTGAGTACTCATAATTTAATTTTTACATACTAATAGTGTATCCCTGACTAGTGCTCGAGTATATAGGATTATGCATGCTTGTACTTTTGATATTGCCATTAGATAGGTTATGTTGATTACTGAATTAGTTACATATACGATTGAGATAAGGTATAAGATATACATGTCGTTGGAAAGCTAGCGAAAAATAGTTCAATTTTGGTTTAAGAATCACTTGAATCCAAGTAACGGTTAGAAAGTTATGAAATAAACAGATTGCATAATTAATTTCGTAATTAAAATTGCTGATGATAATTAGTGAAATAATTTTCTGGGTTATAAAAAGTGGTTATTTGGATTCTACTCGTCGAGTAGATGAATTTTCATATAAAGCACGTCTCGTTTCGTTGAACGGTTGTCAAGTTATGGACAAAAGAAGTTTTGCAAATTTTGATGAAATGTCGAAACGGGAACTGAAATTCTCGCTGATCTGCGTTGTTTCATATCTAAAAAAAATACCACTGAATTCTTTGCTGCAAGGTCTAACAAACGACTCTGGCCGTTTTTCAATTCGAGTCTCGAAGATTTTTCTAAAAATCATCAAAGTTGACGGTTTGGTCACATTTTAAAATTCTAAAAAGAGCTGAAACTTTTTTATTTAAAAATGTCAGTTTTGTATCAGTTGTCATGGTCGGCCTGATATGTGTTTACTCTTACCAAAAATCATGTTATATCTTTGTGATAACGAGAATTTGCAGGCTTTGACCGTTTGTCAATACGAGTTTTGAGGAATTTTCTAAAAATCTCCAAAGTAGGCTACTCGGTCACTTTTGTAAATTTATTAAAGCTGAAAAATTAACTTTGAAACGCCGAAAACGCGTTGGCAACTACGAGTTGTCTAGGTTTAGTTTACTTCTGTAATATTTATGCTTAATCTTTTTGGTAATGTGTAACTTTTATCTTTGGCCGTTTATCAATCGGAGTTCCGATAATTATTCTAAAAATAGCTGAAGTGGCCCGTTTAGTCATGTTTGATCGAAAATCATTTTTGTATAAGTTATTATATATTTGCACGCGACCTCATTTTTACTTTGACCTTTGACTTTTGACTTTAACCTTTGACTTTTGACTTTGAACTTTGACTTTTCCTGTTAACTTTTCAGTTAACTTTTTGTGTTGATTTTCTCTAAAAAAAAAAAAAAAAAAAAAAAACCTAAAATACTATTTTATGATTATGAAACCATTTGTGTTACGTTGTTTCACATGTCACCTTTTACTAGAATCTTAATTGAGCATGAATAATATAACATGTTACTATACTGTAGAGTCAGACTCGAGCTATAGGATAGGATTACACTATGACCTGACCTAAATTGCTATACAAATATTGACCAACATATAAATATATATAATTAATATAGGTTCGTGAATCCGAGGCCAACCTTGCACTTGTTCAATGACGTTATATGTATTTTTACTACGAAATACAGTATGGTGAGTTTCATTTGCCTTTTTACCCTTTATATTTTTGGGCTGAGAATAAATGCGCATTTTTTATAAATGTTTTACGAAATAGACACAAGTAATCGAAACTACATTATATGGTTGAATTATCGAAATCGAATATGCCCCTTTTTATTAAGTCTGGTAATCTAAGAATTAGGGAACAGACACCCTAATTGACGCGAACTCTAAAGATAGATCTATTGGGCCTAACAAACCCCATCCAAAGTACCGGATGCTTTAGTACTTCGAAATTTATATCATGTCCGAAGGAGGATCTCGGAATGATAGGGGATATTCTTATATGCATATTGTTAATGTCGGTTACCAGGTGTTCACCATATGAATGATTATTTTTGTCTCTATGCATGGGACGTATATTTATGAGAACTGGAAATGAAATTCTTGTGGTCTATTAAAATGATGGAAATAAATGATTATGATAAACTAATGAACTCACCAACCTTTTGGTTGACACTTTAAAGCATATTTATTCTCAGGTGTTAAAGAAATCTTCCGATGTGCATTTGCTCATTTTAAAGATATTACTTGGAGTCTTTCATAGCATATTTCGAAGAACGTTGCATTCGAGTCATTGAGTTCATCAAAGATTATTATTAAATCAATTTATAGTTGGATAGTGGATATTATGAAATGGTATGCATGCCTGTCAATTTTCGATGTAAAGAAAGATTGTCTTTTAAAAACGAATGCAATGTTTGTAAAATGTATCATATAGAGGTCAAATACCTCGCAATGTAATCAACTATTGTGAATCATTTATAATGTATATGAACGGGTCCTTTCAGTTGGTATCAGAGCGGTGGTCTTAGCGAACCAGGTCTGCATTAGTGTGTCTAACAGATAAGTCGATAGGATGCATTAGTGAGTCTGGACTTCGACCGTGTCTGCATGTCAATAGTTTTGCTTATCATTTTGTGTCAAAAATTAACTACTTATCATCCTCAGGAAATTACCTGCTTATCATTTTTAGTCTAAGACACGTCTTGCTGCATTGATTGCATGAATAGTGTATAGACAAAAATTCATATCTTGGCGTATCTGTCAAATCATATCTTATCGTATCTATTACTGTAAACGTTGCCTGATATATCTCGTAAATTCCTCCGTAATTTACGAAATCTTTTTTTCTATATATATGGATATTCTATGTAATTAGAATACCATCCGATAACCGAAAATCATTTCATATCGAAAAAAAAATCCTTATTCAATCGTACGAAATGGAATTCATCATTAATTCAAGTTCCTCGGATTTTGAAATGGAATCCCACTCCAGCTCCGAAAGCAGTGTGACCGGAATAGATCAACCAATCAGTCATCACCTATTCTGGATGAATTGGGGATGGGTTCGTAGCCTCCTCAATCATTGGAGACAAGAAGAAGGTGATCCCTTCCATCCACCACATTGCCCTCTTGACGAAGAACCTGAAGCACTTACCGACGAACCTGTCCGAAACACCATTTACTCGCTCATTTCCAGAGTATCTCGCCACGATTATATATTACATCAAATTTTAGATTTTATTTATCCGCTCGTCCGAACCGACAATCACCCCGGTGTAATAGAAGAAGTCAACGAGCTTCGCGCTCGGGTAGTGGCTTTGGAGAATATGGTGCAGAGATTACAAACACCAGCAGCAGCATCAGCAGCATAACCAGTAACACCATCATCAACTCCAATAGTACCATTACCACCCCAACCACAACCACGTCGTAAACCTCAACTTTACACTCTGTCCCACGAGCACCAATGTCATACGCCCTGTAGATACCAAGGAATACCAACAACAATAACCGACGAACTATTAATTCATAACTTCATTGGAGAAACATTCCGCTCAGATTATGTAATCTCTAAAGTCTTAGAGATTATCTAATCTAACCCCAACCATAAATCAGTTAAGCGAACCAAAATGATAGAAGGAAGAGTAGAAACCCTGACAAAAATGGTGTGTGATTAACAAGCTAAACTTGTTTTACCAACAGTATCAATAGTACCGTCAGCGTCACCAGCATCATCAGTACAGTCAACATCAGAATCAACAACACCTATAACATCACAAACTCCGTCAGCTCAAGAATCACTATGGACATCATTACGAATCAATAACCCGTATATTGTATCAACAAGTTATGAAGAATTAACTCATTCACTTTGAAGAAATTATATGTATATTTTATATATTTTGAAATAAAAATAAATCTTTCCGTGCTAAGCTATTGTGTGTGAATCTTAACTACTCAGTTAATTCATATTACAAATATGCAATAATGTACGTCCTTCGGCCGCAACTTAACCAGCGTTAACTACAATCTCTGTCGCAATTCAACAAATTACAATTCATAATAAATCAAGTATATATTTGATTTTACACTTTCATCATCGATGTACCCGAAACTTTTCAGATAACATCATTTGTACTTTGCGAAATTCACAAGAATTCCATGAACCGAACATCATACATCAACAAATAACGAAGTATTGATTCATAATTTCAATGTCATTAAAGAAATACTGCGTAAAAGTTATGTACTTTTTAAAGCCTTTAGGGATTATTCAATTCTAGTTTCAACCGTAAATCAAATGAGTTTAATTTAACATTAACTCATTAAATCTATGTTACATCTGAAGAAAATATACATATATATATTTTCATAAAGACTGTAATAAAATTCTTTTGTACAAAATATTAATTGTGAAATTTTTTAACGGGTAGGTAATACCCGAGAGATAATAAATTCACAATTAATATATTACATTCTCCGAATCTGATTCAGCAAATCATCCATTATACTCCCTTCTTTCACAACAATATACATTCTTTTATAGAAATCAAAACAACCATACTCATTCAAAATTTAATTACATATTCTGATTTTGAAATCTCAAAATTCAACTTGAGATATGACCAAAATCATCACTCTTAGATCCTTACATCTTTCACAAGCGATATTTTGACTTCAAAACTGTGTTAGAACATCAAATGTATGTTAACGATTACAATATGTGTTCAAACCTTTCGAAAATTTCTGAAGACACTTCGAATGATGAGCAATCGAGATGATGATCCAACCACATGTTACCCACAGTTGTGTACCCGAAAAACTCTTGAAACCAAAGTAAAAGTTTAAAAAACGTATCCGCGTCAGATTCTTTAGCATTTATTAGCAAAAATAACTTTGCGACTCCTATTCAAAGTAGCCAGTTTTGTCACAGCTCCAGCAAGTCAACTTCGACTTTTCAGTCAGACTAACCTTATTATAACCTTGAGATATACACCATCGTTACCAGGGAACCTTTTACATTCCACCACATTATTAACAGATGTATCAACAACTTCATTACTCTTTGACTTTAGCCTCTCCAAAAAGTCATTATAATTATTCATTGAAACCCCATCATTTACTCATTCGCATCTTGTAATGAGAATTTCCATACGAATCATTGGGAATTAGCAATCAGGATTTTCAAATTTCGCAGCATGTCTACGCCAATAGTTATATGTGTATATATAACGTCTATCTTCTGGACTTAATTTGAATGTGAAGATTCTGAAAAACACTTCGAACTACGAATTGGTTCTCCGAAAATGGAAAAATACTGATGAAGCAGCAACAAAAACTATAAACGACCTTAACAGTAAAAGTTTGATGATAATGAATAGGTGTGCTGGCAAAGCGCAGAAAAAGAGAAGTCTTGGAACTGAAAAACGGATTGAGCAAAGTAGGAAGGAGGCTGTGGACAAATTACAAAGACTGAACCTGACTTTAAAGGATCTAAATAATTCAGTATCTGCTGAAGTCATTAACGAATACCTTGCTCCTGACTCTAAACCCCTGCGGACAATATTCTTTATCATCCTCTGATATTAGAAATTCTAAAATATCATCATATCTTTCATTATAAATATCCTCCATATTTCTGAAGATATTTTCTTAATTTTTCTTATTTGAAATCATTTACCTCTTCGCGCTATCTGTATTACATCATAAAAGAAACTATTTTAGTTTCTAAATTCTGAAACATTCAAATTTAAAATAGGAATATTTTGAAGTAGTGTTGGGAACTGAAGCATGAATTAGTATAATATAATGACACTTGATCAATGTGATTATATTACAGTAAGTCATGCTGAGTTTCTAAATGGAACGTGATGATTCACAGATCATAACATCATCATGTGCCATGTTATACGACTCTTGTATTCTATTTAACCTCTAAAATATCAAGAAAATATTTCTTGATGATTCGGCCTTTTCCAAGGTATTTTAGTAATTTAACAAGTCAAGATCGTGCCATCACAATTTCCTTCCTAGAACATTAACAATGTTCATTTCGAAATTCATATCTGTGAATTCTGGACCATTACAAGCGGTGCTTAATCGCAAGAAGAAGAAACGAAAGGACAAAACTCCGAATTAGAAATTGGGGTATAAATTGCCGCAAATAAAAGAGAGCATTAACTGTGAATGATAATGATTATAGAAGACAGAAGCAGAGACTTTGAAATATAAGGGAACATATAAAGCCCAACGACAAACCAGAAATTATAAACCATATATATCGATGCATATAGCAATATAAAGACACGGGAGAACTAGGAACACTATAAACCCACGAGTATAGTAGAAGTAAATAGATTCTTCCGGCCGTAGATGAAAAAAAGAAGAATGACCGATATGAAAGTTAGAAGTATATCGAGAATCAGAACTGGATGGAGCATATTGATGAATACTTTAAAATATGAGTTGGGGGGGAAAGAATAGAAGGTGATGAAACATGACTAGGAACTTAGAAATCAACAGATTTAACTCACACAATGGCAGAATAAGTGAATCAAACCCTCTAGTGAATAGGTTAAGTTTTTTTTTTTTTTTGATTAATTTAGTCAAATCACAACTAAATCAAGTGTGATTAGATCAACACCTAGAGCTATTATTCACCACCTGGGTGATTTGGACTGAGAGAGAATCGAAGGAGCTCACTAGATCTGAGTGTGTGTAACAAATGAGAGGCTTAACCTAGAATGAAGAACATAAGACTTTATATACCCCTGCTATTGACACACCCATACGATTCATTCATCACACGTACGAGTTGGCTTCATCAACCATACGGGTGATCACTCACTCGTGTCTTATCATTTAGGTTGTAATTGTGACTTAGCTCAGCATCAACCATGCGTATGAGCCTGTCAGCCGTACTAGTGAGGCTCCACTCGTACGTCTGACTAAGTCTAACATAGTCAAACATCTAAATCTCGTTCCTGCAGTTCCTGTAACCACATACAAACACGGATAGGATAATAACGAGCAATCATGGTGGCCTGTAAACTGTTGTACCTGCAATGGACGTGGGTAGATGTCTAGGGACTTGCATAAAATGCATCAACAGATGGTGTGAGTTGTAAGGAAACGAAGGAGGTGAATTTATAAGAAAATCTCCGACAGAACGATTAAAATGGACGATCACATTTAAAGCGGATCCTAATTCCCTTGATTACCAAAGAGTCAAATCTTATTAAGAAGATTTTCTTCAAATCCCTTAAAATCTGGGAATCAATCATATCTACGTCAAATGATAAGATGAATCTACACTTACTCATTTCACTCTTCTATGTTAGCTTCATTCGTATTCTTCATATAAATGGATTGTTTATCCAAATTATTCGCTGATGATAAAACTCTAATTTTCAGCCCGTATGCATCATGAAAACATACTTATTATCATTCACGACCTTTCCACTCAAATTTCGGGACGAAATTTCTTTAACGGGTAGGTACTGTGACAACCCGGAAATTTCCAACCAAATTTAAACTTTAATCTTTATATGTTTTCGACACGATAAGCAATATTTGTTAAGTTAAATTTCAAGAATTTTAAACTATGTTCATACATTCATTCAACCTCGACCAAGTTCCAACGATTCACGAACCATTAAACGAATATGATTATATATGTATATGTGTATATATATTATAACTTGAAACGTAAACAAAATATTAGATTAAATACTTTATACGATTGTATCTGTTTCAAAATATTTATCAATGGAATTAGAAGATAAGATCAAATGATTGAATTATCTGATATATTGAATTATGATTACAAGTTTCTGTTGAAAGGCCCACGTTGATTTGAGAAATCTTTTCATTTTAACAATATTCGGAAAATGGTAAAGTGATTTATAAATATGAACAAATTGTCAATCATTGAGAACTAGACAAAGGATAGTGGAAGATTGAATCTCATAAAGACTCGATTGATCTATTTAGTTTCAAACGTACAAAAACGTTTTCAGTTTAAAAAGAACTTTATTATTAAAACGTATATAACTTTTATAAATATCTAGAACTACTTTTGATAACTCATTACTTAACTAGTATGATAAAGATAACGATATTTATATTTTATTTTATTAAATATATATAACGATTTAAATTAATATTATATATATTTATACGCGTATTATACGTACATAGTTTTATACTTTTACTATACTTAAACTTTACCTTTACTTTATTTTTACTTTACTTTAACTTTAATAATTCATACTTTAATAATTCACTTTAATAATTCATACTTTAATAATTCACTTTAATAATTCATACTTTTATAATTCACTTTAATAATTCATACTTTAATAATTCACTTTAATAATTCATACTTTAATAATTCACTTTAATAATTCAAAAATCTATTATAAATAGAATTCAATAGGTTTCATTATTTCATAGAAACTTGAAAATAGTTTTCTCTAAACTCTCTCAATCGATTTACATATATATATTTACTCCGTATTATCTCAAGATATTATTAGTATACATAAAATATTACGACGGAGTGCTGTCCGAGTGATTTCGAAGTTGTTTTTTCGAGTGGGATAGGATTAAGGAAATTATGGGTTATAGCTATGGAGGTGATTGAGTATGGTTCATGGGTATGCTCGTGAGGTCAATATAGTGTTTATCATCTCCGTTGCGTTTACGTACCTTTCCTGCAATATTGAATCTCAATATTGATATGTGAGTACTCATATTTTAATTTTTACATACTAATAGTGTATCCCTGACTAGTGCTCGAGTATATAGGATTATGCATGCTTGTACTTTTGATATTGCCATTAGATAGGTTATGTTGATTCCTGAATTAGTTACATATACGATTGAGATAAGGTATAAGATATGCATGTCGTTGGAAAGCTAGCGAAAAATAGTTCAATTTTAGTTTAAGAATCACTTGAATCCAAGTAACGGTTAGAAAGTTATGAAATAAACAAATTGCATAATTAATTTCGTAATTAAAATTGCTGATGATAATTAGTGAACTAATTTTCTGGGTTATAAAAAGTGGTTATTTGGA
The DNA here is from genome assembly GCF_046630445.1 of Rutidosis leptorrhynchoides. Lineage (NCBI taxonomy): Eukaryota > Viridiplantae > Streptophyta > Magnoliopsida > Asterales > Asteraceae > Rutidosis > Rutidosis leptorrhynchoides. Next base: position 340,808,230 of record NC_092342.1, on the reverse strand, counting down.
TTCTACTCGTCGAGTAGATGAATTTTCATATAAAGCACGTCTCGTTTCGTTGAACGGTTGTCAAGTTATGGACAAAAGAAGTTTTGCAAATTTTGATGAAATGTCGAAACGGGAACTGAAATTCTCGCTGATCTGCGTTGTTTCATATATAAAAAAAATACCACTGAATTCTTTGCTGTAAGGTCTAACAAACGACTCTGGCCGTTTGTCAATTCGAGTCTCGAAGATTTTTCTAAAAATCATCGAATTTGACGGTTTGGTCACATTTTAAAATTCTAAAAAGAGCTGAAACTTTTTTATTTAAAAATGTCAGTTTTGTATCAGTTGTCATGGTCGGCCTGATATGTGTTTACTCTTGCCAAAAATCATGTTATATCTTTGTGGTAACGAGAATTTGCAGGCTTTGACCGTTTGTCAATACGAGTTTTGGGGAATTTTCTAAAAATCTCCAAAGTAGGCTACTCGGTCACTTTTGTAAATTTATTAAAGCTGAAAAATTAACTTTGAAATGCCGAAAACGCGTTGGCAACTACGAGTTGTCTAGGTTTAGTTTACATCTGTAATATTTATGCTTAATCTTTTTGGTAATGTGTAACTTTTATCTTTGGCCGTTTATCAATCGGAGTTCCGATAATTTTTCTAAAAATAGCTGAAGTGGCCCGTTTAGTCATGTTTGATCGAAAATCATTTTTGTATAAGTTATTATATATTTGCATGCGACCTCATTTTTACTTTGACTTTTGACTTTAACCTTTGACTTTTGACTTTGAACTTTGACTTTTCCTGTTAACTTTTCAGTTAACTTTTTGTGTTGATTTTCTCTAAAAAAAAAAAAAAACCTAAAATACTATTTTATGATTATGAAACCATTTGTGTTACGTTGTTTCACATGTCACCTTTTACTAGAATCTTAATTGAGCATGAGTAATATAACATGTTACTATACTGTAGAGTCAGACTCGAGCTATAGGATAGGATTACACTATGACCTGACCTAAATTGCTATACAAATATTGACCAACATATAAATATATATAATTAATATAGGTTCGTGAATCCGAGGCCAACCTTGCACTTGTTCAATGACGTTATATGTATTTTTACTACGAAATACAGTATGGTGAGTTTCATTTGCCTTTTTACCCTTTATATTTTTGGGCTGAGAATACATGCGCATTTTTTATAAATGTTTTACGAAATAGACACATGTAATCGAAACTACATTATATGGTTGAATTATCGAAATCGAATATGCCTCTTTTTATTAAGTCTGGTAATCTAAGAATTAGGGAACAGACACCATAATTGACGCGAACTCTAAAGATAGATCTATTGGGCCTAACAAACCCCATCCAAAGTACCGGATGCTTTAGTACTTCGAAATTTATATCATGTCCGAAGGAGGATCCCGGAATGATAGGGGATATTCTTATATGCATATTGTTAATGTCGGTTACCAGGTGTTCACCATATGAATGATTATTTTTGTCTCTATGCATGGGACGTATATTTATGAGAACTGGAAATGAAATTCTTGTGGTCTATTTAAATGATGGAAATAAATGATTATGATAAACTAATGAACTCACCAACCTTTTGGTTGACACTTTAAAGCATGTTTATTCTCAGGTGTTAAAGAAATCTTTCGCTGTGCATTTGCTCATTTTAAAGATATTACTTGGAGTCTTTCATAGCATATTTCGAAGAACGTTGCATTCGAGTCATTGAGTTCATCAAAGATTATTATTAAATCAATTTATAGTTGGATAGTGGATATTATGAAATGGTATGCATGTCTGTCAATTTTCGATGTAAAGAAAGATTGTCTTTTAAAAACGAATGCAATGTTTGTAAAATGTATCATATAGAGGTCAAATACCTTGCAATGTAATCAACTATTGTGAATCGTTTATAATGTATATGAACGGGTCCTTTCACCATTGACAGTTGTTTGAAGTGTAGTGTGGACTATTCAAAAAGATGGTCATACTATTGATCGTAGGTTTCTCACCAACAATCAGTTTCTTCAGGAAAGGTATATCGTTTAACTCCTCTTTTGTTTTTATATTCATGACAATTATTATGGTGTAACTGGATCTCAAAGGGATAAATTAATCGTGTGCATGTTTCATTAAATATATGAACTTTTAATCTTGTAAAAGTTTTATGAAATAATAATTGATTATTATTTTAACTATCCACTACGTTAATCTGATTTAAAAGTACACACGATTTTCCATCATTGTAACCACCAGAGAACTTGAGTGAGTCTAATTCCAAGAATGGTCCTTCTGGTTTTAGCAAATAAACTGGTTTTTTTTTTTTTTTTTTTTTTTTTTTACCGGTTTTTAGTTTTAAAAAATCAGTCTAGCTTCAGTTTCGGTTTTTCCAAATCAGTTTTTGTCGGTTTTAGAGCTACGTACCACAACCTAGCGAACGCGCAGAAGCGGAGACAGAGTTGTCCCTGATGGGCGTATTGGTGTTAGGGACCAATAAATAAGGAGAAAAAGATGGTTGTCATCATTATTTTATATACAAATTCACAATCTGATTGTATAAAATATATACAACGACTTAACAAAGCTTAGCAATTTACGCTCATTGTCATCATAAGAATAACAAAAATACATGATTGCAGGTTTGTACTAGTAAACAAGTAATGTAAAGGCAGTAGGTAATAAGTCATGAAAACTAATATATATATCCAAAAATTATAAATGTTTTTTCAAAAACGCTAAAATCAGAAAATATTTTTATGAACAAAAAGTATATAAAGCCGGAGTCACAAACTCGTAAACAGGGATAATATTTTTTCAAACATCGTGGTCTCTTTGCTCGTCGAACAATTTTCTTTGTCTAACAACGCAAGGGTCTCCACATAGCTATTAATCTCATATTTATCGCACGAATTTGAAGAAGTAACTCGTACGCGGAATACCCCTGATAAAGGATTATAAGCTTTAGGAACCTCGAACTCACCATTTTCGATGTTATAAACTGGAGTTTCTCTTTTAACATCGGAAAAATTAACATCGAAAGGTTTAGACCAAGATGCAACATTATTATTGTCTAATTTCCTTAACCACATTGACCTATCTTCACCATCGTCCGAAATCACTATCAAATAACCGATCCAGATTGATTGGTGGATAGTTCCCTGAGTGGTACATGGCAAAGGAATCCTACCAAAAACACGACTACTTAAATCAAACGTGAGTATATAAGAATCGTTTGTGTTAGGCGAATCCTCCACGATCGTGTTAGGCTAATCGTGCTTCACCACCCAATGCATTACTCCATCAACAAAACAGGGTAGTGACTGGACCTTAATGGGTGGATCAGCTTTAGGGAGATCAATCTTACTCCAAGCGTTTGTGTTCGTAGAGTAAAGAAATAGAGTCTGCAAGGTGGTTTTAAAAGATAAACCGACAATGCTGTAATCATCTGCGATTGGGTCGTAGCCAAACCCAAATACCACTGTATACGGTAGACAAAATTCATAAGGAACGTTTGGAACATTTAGTATGCGCCTTATTGAAGGGTTCCACAAAGTAATTGTAGGGATGTATGCTTTTTTATAGAGACAGAAGATTCCATAACATGAATCAAAGACATTGCAAGCATCTGGGAAATTGAGTGAATCTAATTCCAAGAATGGTCCTTCTGGTTTTAATCCGTGTAAAAGTTTATAAACATCATTTTCTAAATGAAGTTGATGTGCCACATTGGCAGTTCGCCTAGCTCGTGCTGCTGAATGAATAGATTGCTTACGGATGAAGTTGGAGCTATCGATACGAGAACGCCATGATTTGGAAACGCATCTAAATTGGAGGATGAATTTGGGTGGTAGCCTTGCAATGATTTCATCAAGCGTGTCTTCACATAGGTCAACTTCAACCATTTTATTCTGCAATTATTAGATAGTAAAACACTGTTATTCTATGCATATGAACAAACGAAAACGAACAAGATTCATGTTTAGAGTACCGCGGAAGACGAGTATTTTACTCATATGCACACTGTACACGGCTTAATCAAGTTATCATGTGACTGTTTACATTTTACATTTACAGGACCGCCCCATGCTAGTGAGGTTTAAGTCTGATACCTCTTATGGTTATATCAGGCTTAAATAGAACTTGACATTTTTACTTGAGTGGCGAAAAGGAAAGCATGACATATGAGTGTAGTTTTTGAAGAGAGTAACTTATAATCCTTATGCTCTTACACATCTTAAATTTAATTTTATACTAATACTAATAATCCAGATATTTTTCTTTTGGCAAAAACATGAATAAAATAAAGAGAAGGCACTTCATCTAAAAGATGAGGCCTTCAAGAAAAACTACAAACATCAACCACACACACCATCGGCCCAGATACAAACTACAAATAATAACTAGGCCGAGTGACAAAGGGTTGAACTCTCAAATATAAAACTGATGGATATAACAACATATTAGACTCGCCCACAAGAACACACCTTGAGGTTGATGATGCGAACAATGATAGACCAACAAGTGAATTCTTCGATGAAAAGTCAATCGAATACCAATAATCTAGATGTTTCGCTTGATATAGGATTACCGACAACTTTATGCATGTTTTTTCATGTCGATATTCTCGATCGATGTCTAAACAAGTAGTCGTGTGTTTTAGAGTGCTGGAGTAACTAACTAAGTATAGAAAGCAAAGAACATGCACATAATAAATTATCAAAATCGGAAACTATATAAAACATGAATAATACAAACCTTAAATCTTTGAATTCATGAAGATGCATAAGCCACCATAATTGAGCGAAGCTTGGAAAAATAGAAAAAAAAAAGACGGACGATTTCAATTTATATGCCTTATGTAAACCCTGCTGATTATAAGTCCAGCCCAATATTTTCTTTCATTCTCATGTAGGACTTTAAGGCCCAATATGTTACTGGACCATTAAATTTTTTTTTTTTTATATATATTTTTTTTTTTTTTTTGGCAAAAAAACAAAAACTTTCATAACATTATGAGACTTCAACAAAAATTGAAAGTCCCAAAACAACGTACAACCAAAGTGAACCGAGCTAAAAAACTAACAAAAAACCTAACCGAGCTCGCACCTAACCAAGGGATCAAAGGTATAAAACGGAAAACAAAAAAACACTAACTAAAGACACGTTACAAATGAAGAGAATGACCAATCAAGCTTACGAAGAAAGATTAACCACCATCTTCACCTTTACACCGCACCTACCTAAATGAAAAGTTAAGCGTCTTTGATGAATTTCGAGAACTTCTCCTTTTCGGCCCCTTGTACCCTGCGTCTTCTTCTTGCTTTCTTCTCTGTAGTCGGTTTCATAGAAGCATCATCAGAATGAATGAGCGTGGCTTCCACCATATCAGACTCGGCCACCATATTATCCATCATAGCAACAAAACCGGACAATTGATCACCCGTCTCCACATCACCAATACCCTTATCCACACCTGAAGTCATAAATTTCGAGGTGTCACTAGGCATACCAAATTTGGAAGCAACCGTTTTGAAATCAATCGACACCATCTTGATACCATCAACCACTGGGATCGATTAGGAAGGAACCGACCCATTTAAATCCATCGACGAAGAGGACCCCTTTATCATTATGGGAGGAGTACCCACATCACAATCAACCTCAAGAACATTATCTGAGTCCATAACCGGAGTACAAATAGGCATGGTACCAATCAACAAATTCTTAAATGAAGTCTTCGTAGCCGATGAACAAGTAGGTGATGGATCAAAGACAACAGGGATCGATTCAACAATAGTAGAACTATTAACAGTGGGTTTACACCCATTAAAACAAAAGTCCCCACAAAGGCAAACACAGAACACGGGAACAAAGAAATTTTGTTAACTGATTCACAAGCATGAGTATCGTCAGCTGGTATCGGAATAGTGTGCATAAGAGGAGGTGTAGCATCCACAACAGAATTTGGAATGCTATTCGTAGCAATAGATTTAGAAGGCGAAACAATTTGTTCAGAATTATAAAAGTCCTAAGGAGGATCGGTTGGCAAAGCATCATCACTATCAGGAACAACCGGATCAACCACCATATGTTTTCTCACATTCTCGGTGACTTGCTTCAAATTGATTGGATAGGAATCACCCCCATTAAAGACAAAACCCTGATTAACGCCGACCACTCTACTTTCCGATTGAACCCCATTAACGGCACGATGAGACCACGGAATAACATCGCCTTCACACACGGCTCAATTAGAGTTAGCCAAGTCCAACAATGAAAATTCTTCGTTGAGGACACGATTGTAATCACTAGGAGCCACTTCGTTAACACGAATGAAAAAAAGTTTCCGGCCCCAAATTATTACTTCGTTACTGGACCATTAATATAAGGACTGTTGGGAAGTTATCCCACATCGGCCATGTGACAAAACAAATGAATGCATATAAGTCTAAGGGAAGTCCCTCTATCACCAATTGGTTTTAGAAACAGATGGACTCTTGGGCTTATATGTTGGACATGTTGTTGGGCTATACGATTTATTAATTCTGTCATGGTATCGAAGCTCATGTAAACGGTTTTACAAAGCGAGTCCGAGTCGGGCTGTTGGAAGCTTCGACGAGCCCACACACCCACTATAGAGGATCTAGACTATACTAGACTCACTACACCAACACTTTGACGTTGGTTAGCCTTTAATTTTATAAATCCTTAGTGCACAATGTACTTAGGCGACAGTGTCGACCATATATCTTTAGGCGGTATAACCGACCATGTATTACTTAGGCGGCAGAGCCGACCATATAATAAGAACAACAAAAGTGCACTAAGAACTTAAACACAAACTAAGGCTTGATCGGGAAACTTAACAAAAACACTTATATTAAATTACAATTACAATATTACTTACAAGCTTTATCTTCTCTACTTTCGCTAACTCACACTCTTCTTCTCTTCTTCACAACTCACTTCTTATTTCACTCTCACAACTTCACACAACACAAATGAAATCTCCTCCCATATTTATACTACTCCATGGAACATTCTAGAACCTAGATATTTCCATGGATATATAAATATCTAGATATTTCTACAACCTACAAATATCTAGATTTTTCTTTTACATTTCAATTTCTAGATTTTTCTCTCATATTCTAATATCTAGATATTTTCTTATACATATTAATATCTAGATATTTTACCCATATACATTTACTAATTCCATATTATTCTAAATTTGCATTGTATTTTAACACTCCCCCTCAATGCAAATTTTCTTCCAACGATGTCTTGCAGACCATTCCAAGTGCTTCTCTGAATTTTGTAAACTTCGGTTTACTTAGGCTCTTGGTGAATATATCTGCTACCTGTTCATCTGTCTTTGTTGGCACCATCTTGATCTCCCCTTCAAGGACCTTCTCGCGAACATAGTGATAGTGTACTTCTATATGTTTTGTTCTTGCATGAAAGACTGGATTCTCTGCTAGACGTATAGTTGATAGGTTATCGCAGAAAAGCTCTACTTGATAGTCTGTTGATTGATGAAGATCTTCCATTAGTTGTTTCAACCATGTAATTTCTTGTGTTGCTGACGATGCCGATCGATATTCTGCTTCAGTGCTTGACAAGGATACTGTTGGTTGTCTCTTGCTGCACCATGATATTACTCCTGATCTAAGACTAAACATGTATCCAGTTGTTGACCGTCGTGTATCATAGTCTCCAGCGTAATCGGCGTCACAATATCCAGTTACTTGACATTCTTTTGTTTTCTTGTACAAAATGCCAAAGTTAATAGTGCCTTTAACATACCTTAAGATGCGTCGTACAACATCAAGGTGAGGCTTCTTCGGATTGCTCATGTATCGACTAACCACTCCAACTGCATAAGATATGTCTGGCCGGCTTAATGTGAGATAAATAAGACTTCCGACCATCTTTCGATACATGGTAACATCTTGAAGACTTTTTCCTTCATCTGCTCGTAGTTTTGTATTCGGATCCATCGGAGTTGAGATAGGTTTGCAATTAAGCATTCCGTACTTTTGTAAAAGATCTCGCGCATATTTCTGTTGTCCCAGAAATAATCCTTCTCTTTTCTGCTCTATTTCGAGTCCAAGAAAATGTTTGAGTTCTCCAAGCTCCTTCATATGAAATCTGATAGACAGATTCTCTCTTGTTCTTTGGATCTCCTCATAGTGATCTCCCGTGATGATTAAGTCATCCACATATACTAGCACTATGGCTAGTTTTCCTTGATCTTGTTTCACAAATAAACTAGAATCTGAAGGAGCAACTGTGAAACCACTTTGTACTAAGAACTCGCCAATCTTCCCGTACCAAGCTCTTGGAGCCTGCTTCAAGCAGTATAGTGCTTTCTTTAATTTGCAGACATGCTCAGGATGGATCTTGTTCTCAAAGCCTCTTGGTTGCTCCATATAAATTTCTTTGTCAAGTTCTCCATGTAAGAAAGCGTTCTTGACATCCATCTGCCACAGCTTCCAGATTTGCTAGCAGCTAAAGCTAGTAGAGCTCGAATTGTTGTGATCTTCGCCACTGGACTAAACGTTTCTTCATAATCCAGCCCATATTGTTGAGAAAAACCTCTAGCAACAAGTCGAGCTTTATACCTTTCAATGGAGCCATCTGATCGAGTCTTCACCTTGTAAACCCATTTACAAGATATTGGTTTTACATCTTTTGGCATTGGAACTAAACTTCATGTCTGGTTTTCTTTTAGTGCATTAATTCCTTCTTCCATTGCTTTCTGCCACTCTCGACTTTGTGCTGCTTCTTCATAAGTAGAAGGCTCAATAGGTATTGATTCATCCACATGAGCAGCATTGGCATACCTTGGATTAGGTTTCCTCGACCTTGTTGATCTCCGTAATTCTTGCACATGCTCCTCGGCATCCATTTGGCTTGGACGAACCTCTTCGGATGTAGATTGATGTACCCCAGTTTTCCATGGACTCGTTTCCTTAGAGTACGATCCATCTCCTTCTTTAATTGGATCCGATATGTGCTCTTTATGTTCTTTTTTTTCTTCTGGACCTTCTTCTAATCCATGAGATTCTGGAAGCTCTATCTTTTGAGGTGACCACCATGAAGACGCTTCATCAAATACCACATTTCTTGAAGTATGACACTTTCCAGTATTTGGATCACAACATCTCCATCCTTTTCTTGATTCATCATAACCGACAAAAATGCACCGAATTGCCTTCTTATCAAATTTGCTTCGTAGATGATCTGGAACGAAGACGTAGCATACACATCCAAAAACCTTGAAATGGTTGACGGTCGGCTTGATCTTCCATAATCTTTCATATGGTGAAATATGCCCCAACTTTGTTTGTGGAAGCCTGTTAATCACGTACGATGCCGTCCTCATACATTCGGCCCAAAATCTGCCTGGTACATTCTTACCATGAAGCATACTTCGACAAGTTTCGGCAAGGTGACGATTCTTGCGTTCCGCCACTCCATTCTGCTGTGGAGTATTGGGACAAGTTAATTGTCTTCTAATCTTGTGCTTCTCAAGATAGATATTGAACTCAGTCGATAAATATTCTCCTCCATTATCTGTGCGTAAGCACCGGATCTTAGTATTGAGCTCACTTTCTACCTTGTTCTTGAACTCTTTAAACTTCTGAAAAGTCTCCGACTTTTCCTTCATGAAGTAAACCCACACATACCTTGAGAAGTCATCAATGAATGTCACCATATACTTCATTCCTCCAAGTGATGTTTGTTTCACTGGGCCAAATACGTCTGAGTGTATGAGCTCTAGTGGTGTCTTGGACTGATGTTGTGACTCCTTGAATGGCAATTGGTGAGCTTTTCCAAATTGACATCCAGCACATATTGTATTTGTTCGGATATCAATTTGAGGAAGTCCATTTACTATGTGTTTCACCATCATCTCCTTTAACTTGTTGTAGCCCACATGCCCAAGACGTTCATGCCAAAGATCAGCCGTCTCATTCTTTCGAGTCTTATCGACATATGCCGTTTCAGCAGATAGTACATAGACCGACTCTATTCTTCTTCCTTGCATAATTGGATTGCCAACCACCTTCACTCTCTTGAATACGGACACATCTTCTGGTCCAAAGAGCACATAGTTTCCTTCTGCTGTCAATTGTGGTACTGACAGTAAATTCTTCTTTAGGCCAGGGACAAGATACACCTTCTCGAGTTGGAGCTTTTGAGAGTCGCCTTCATTTGGAATTATTGTCTTTCCAATGTGAGAAATAGACAACCTTGAATTATTGGCTGTCAACACGACTCTCTTTCCTTTGTAATCCTCCATTTCTTGCAGCTTTGTCCCATCGTTGGTCATATGATTTGAGCACCCAGAATCGATGATCCAATCATCTTTGTAGTTTATTTTTGACTTTAAAGTTGTTGTAAGAGCTTGATCATCTATGTCAGCTTCAACAGAAAGTCCAGCTTCTGCATCCCATGTTTTCTCATTAATGGTTGCTTCGAATGTGACCTCTTTCTTCTCATCTCTTGCGGCGGCCACATTTCCTTCAAAAGTTCGCCTTCTGGGGAATCTACAATCTCGAACAAAATGACCCTTCTTGCCACAATTGAAGCATTCACCATTCTTTCTCTTATCATTTTCCCCGTATTGTTGGCGATCTCTTCTTCCTTGTTGAGCTCCCCCTGAAGCGTTGCCTTTTGATTTTGGGTGACCCTTCCACCCATATATCTTACTTTCTTTCATCGCCTCTTGTCTTCGAGATGTTGCTTTCTTTTTATTGGTGAAGAGTGCATCTTCTCCGTCTTTTATGGTTACTTCATTCATCTGCTTGGCTAATGCCTCTTGATTAGCCAATAAATTCTCCAGCTCTATTAATGATGGTTGAGTAGGCCATCCCCTCACAGCGGCTATAAATCCATTATACTCGGACCTTAAGCCGTGGATGATAATTCTCTTCATCCTTGCATCACTCACTTTCTCTTCAGGAGCAAGTTGAGATATCTCACGGCAAATTGATTTCACCTTGGTGAAATACTGAGAAATAGACAGACTTCCTTGTGAGATACCCGCGAGCTCATTTTCCAAGAGCTGGAGGTGTGCTTCATTCTTTTTTGAAAATAATTTTTCAAAAGTTTCCCAAGCTGCCTTTGGTGTTTTCTCGCCACGGATGTGCTCCAATAGATCCTCCTCGATTGTAGTCTTCAATATAAATAAAGCCTTCCCGGCCTTGATGTTCCATTTTCTCAAGGCTTCAGCATTTTCTTTCGGTGGAGGCGTTGTGTCACTGCCAGCAACTATTTCCCATAAATCCTGTCCTTGTAGGTAGGATTCTATGCAAGTCCGCCAATAACCATAGTTGTGGTTATTGAGACTCTTGATACCACTGCTCGTACTTGCAAGATCTACCATCATGACGTCCAACGTCCAATAAGCTTGGTCCCTGACCGATGAGCTTTCACAGTTCCTAACTGTGCTCCGACAGAATCTCCCTTAGAGCCTTGGTGAAAACAAGTCGATGTAAACGTCCAACGTTTACCGATTTCCTCCACTAGAAATGATCCCGAACGACCCGCTCTGATACCAATTGTTGGAAGCTTCGACGAGCCCACACACCCACTATAGAGGATCTAGACTATACTAGACTCACTACACCAACACTTTGACGTTGGTTAGCCTTTAATTTTATAAATCCTTAGTGCACAATGTACTTAGGCGACAGTGTCGACCATATATCTTTAGGCGGTATAACCGACCATGTATTACTTAGGCGGCAGAGCCGACCATATAATAAGAACAACAAAAGTGCACTAAGAACTTAAACACAAACTAAGGCTTGATCGGGAAACTTAACAAAAACACTTATATTAAATTACAATTACAATATTACTTACAAGCTTTATCTTCTCTACTTTCGCTAACTCACACTCTTCTTCTCTTCTTCACAACTCACTTCTTATTTCACTCTCACAACTTCACACAACACAAATGAAATCTCCTCCCATATTTATACTACTCCATGGAACATTCTAGAACCTAGATATTTCCATTAATATATAAATATCTAGATATTTCTACAACCTACAAATATCTAGATTTTTCTTTTACATTTCAATTTCTAGATTTTTCTCTCATATTCTAATATCTAGATATTTTCTTATACATATTAATATCTAGATATTTTACCCATATACATTTACTAATTCCATATTATTCTAAATTTGCATTGTATTTTAACACGGGCCTCCATGTGTGTGCCGCCGTAAATACAAAGAGATTGAGTCAAGCCTCTATCATGCCGCCATCTCTACAACCGTTCCACGCCTCGATGTGAGGGGGCGTGTTGGGAAGTATCCCACATCGGCCATGTGACAAAACAAATGTATGCATATAAGTCTAAGAGGAAGTCCCTCTATCTTGGGCTATACGATTTATTACCCAACCATTGAATGCATTTTCTAACACTAAAGACCTATGAACTACAACGTAACGAACGTGCAAATGCACACCGAGCTATCTTCACCACCGTTCAAAATCATTACCAGATAACCGATACAGTTTGATAGGTGGATTGTTCCCCAAGTGATAGTTGGAAAAGAAATGGTGCCAAAAGCACAACTAATTAAATCAAATGTATGTAAGAATCGTTCGTGTTATATGATTTGAATTTGAATATAATATTTAAAATTTATTATATTTATTAATACTTGAGTTAACCAGTTCCCAATATGTTACCCGACCATTGAATGCATTTTCTAACACCAAAGACCTATGAACTACAACGTAACAAACGTGCAAATGCACACCGAGCTATCTTCACCACCGTTCAAAATCACTATCAGATAACCGATACGGTTTGATAGGTGGATTGTTCTCCAAGTGGTAGTTGGAAAAGAAATGGTACCAAAAACACAACTAATTAAATCAAATGTGAGTATATAAGAATCGTTCGTGTTATATGATTTGAATTGGTCACCATGTTAACATGGTGTTCGAGGAGACCAAGGTTCGAGTCTCGGGGGGGGGGGGGGGGGGGGATTTTCGTGAATTAACTTCTAACCACTAACATTGCCTTTCAAAAAAAAAAAAAAAAAAATTTATTTATTATATTTATTAATACTTGAGTTAACCAGTTCCCAATATGTTACCCGACCATTGAATGCATTTTCTAACACCAAAGACCTATGAAATACAACGTAACGAACGTGCAAATGCACACCGAGCTATCTTCACCACCGTTCAAAATCACTATAAGATAACCGATACGGTTTGATAAGTGGATTGTTCCCCAAGTGGTAGTTGGAAAAGAAATGGTGCCAAAAACACAACTAATTAAATCAAATGTGAGTATATAAGAATCGTCCGTGTTAGGCGAATCGTTCTTCACCAACTATTGCATTACTCCATAAACAAAATAGCCTTTTGATGAATCTCATTCCAGGCATTTGTCTTCGTAGAGTAAAGACATAGAGTATGCAAGGTGGTTCCATAAGATAAACCGACGACGTTGTAATCATCTGCAATTGGGTCGTACCCAAACCCAAATACCACTGAAAACTCTTGACAAGGATCATGAGGAACGTTTGGTACATTTAGTTTGCGCCTAATTGAAGGGTTCCACTAGGTGATTGAAGGGATGCTTGGATTGTTGTTATGAAAGATGATTCCATAACATGAGTTAAAGACAATGCTTTCTCCAAAGAACCTGAGTGAGTCTAATTTCAAGAATGGTCCTTTTGAAAAATCACGAACCTATAATTAATAATTACAACTTTACAAGCACCAACTTGTCATATATTTACATATATGGCACTAACATCATTGTTGAATTATAAAATCAGCCCATTAACTTTATTAAACCTTCTTAACTTTTAATTTGGCTAAATTTGTTCTGAATAAGCCTCTTGACATCGCATTTATACTTTTGAGTTGTTCTAGTCAACTCAACATACATGTTTACATCAAATTTTCGTGATACAGCCACATGAATATATATTTACAAATATCAAATTATTAAAACACCATTTTTAAAGAAAGATCTTAGTTCATCTCACATTTCTATCTAGCAAAATCATCACTAAAGGTTATTAGCCAACTTAAATAGTCAAATGTAGTTAATAACTTCATTACTCCATCATCTATTCTACTATAGCACTTAAAATACAATTAATTTTATGGAGTAAGCTTTTTCCTCAACTTAGGGTTTATGAACAACCCAATATACTTCAACTACTTCACGATTATGAGAAATTAGAGATAAGAATAGACTAGGGCCAAGTTGTATGAACTTATTTGAGGATTTTCAAAAGTACATTGGGTAAATTTTTATAGTAAGAAATGTGTTGTTGCTCCTGCTTGCGTCGCCTCTCATCAGATCCCTTGTCATTTTGTTTTTTAAGTGTAATGGAAATGGAAAAAATGAATGAAAGTGGAAAATAAAAACTCAAAAGTTAAAAAAGGCCCCCTAGAGTTCTAAAACTTTACAAAATCAGTCCCTCAATTATTTTGGGTATTACATTTAAGATTCAAGTACATTGAACAAAGCTTATACGGAGTATATGTTATGGGGTGTCGACTTGTTAATTCTAATTCTTATATTGTATATGCTATATGAACATTGAACTGACTGAATTATACGTAAGCGTAAGTTCAACTATGAGGTAAAATGGTAACATAAAGCAAACTGAATTATATTACATTACATTACATTATACATTATACTATATCTATTTAGATTACAAGATGGGTCAAGACAATATTAATTAGAAACTTTTCGATTACGAAGGGTTAAGACTGAGTAGGATACATATATTCAAACAAGTACTGGATGTTATAGAATATATAGCAAAGTGGGTGGGTCATGATTCAAAACGAGTTGGGGTTTACATAAGTTATAGAGAAGTTAAAATAGTAGATGTGGCAAAAACGACTACAAACTTATAGCTTTTCATTAAAAATCTATTTGTTTTTACATATTCACCATCATGAATGATGATAATAGTTTTTTTTTTTAATCAATTGTGCAAATAATTTGACTTCTTTCATAGTAAGATCATTTTGGCTTTGTAATAGGTTTCTTTAAGTAATAATATTATCTTTCATATAGAGTAATCTTTTGGGCTATTTTATTTGGTAATCGGCTTCATGAATGCTACATTGACATGCTATTGTAAGATTTTGGTTGTTGGAATGCCATAGCAAAAAAGATATAAATTATCAACATACTACATGGCTATAGATGTGGTACATGGCTATAGGTGATCTTTATTTTACTGTTTTTGTTGTAGTTACTTTGTCACATTGTAGACTATAAAATATTACAGCATGGTGACGATTCTTGAGGTATGTATATGGGAGGTGATACTCGCACACCTGTTTTTGATCCATACACACTTTTTACCACAAAACTTACAATTATATCCTTAAGTTTATCTAGGAATTTGAACCGTCATTATTATAAGTAAGGACATAATAGTAAATTAGGTGTGTGAGGATCAAAAACTAGTGTGTGAGTTATGTATATTAGTGAAGTTGATGTTTCTACATTCATACGCTCATTTGGTCCATTATAATATGAGCTCCAATTATCTTTTTAAATAAATTTTGATGCTTAAATAATAACACAAGAAACAATCCGTTAACTATATTTTTTAATATATATTTGAAGTGTATCTTTATGTATCCAATATATTACCATTATTATGAAAGCGAGTTATTCAACAATGTTATCATCCTTTTAACCAAGTCAGATCTGTTGCAAGTTAGTAACACATACATGTATGTGTTGGTCCGGTTACGGATCAATAACAACCATATATGATCAAAATCAAAGACGGAAGAGATAAACACGATGAATCAAACATAAATCAATATTATTGATATAAACGTTACACTTACAATTGATTTAAACGGAGAAACATCGGTTGGCCAGGGGAGATCGAGCATGATCTCCCCTATCTAAAACTGATATATATAGATGAACTAGACTTAGGTAACCCTAATGGGCCTATCAACATGAACGGCCCAACAGTTAGCCCGACAGTCACATATGCTGATGTAACTGATCAGTATCACGCGTGTAATAAAACTAGGTGTACGTGTAATAATAAACGTTATTCGCCCAGCGACGGCCATACAAAATATGCATCAACAATTTTCCCCTGGACGTTGCTAGCGAATTATTGTAAACACCTCTTGCAATCTTCAGTTAATCTCTGTAGTAGTACCATAATCTTATGAATCACAAGCTCTATCAAAAGTCTTCCAGAATACGTGAAAACCCAAACTTCGAACATCAAAGTCTTCCAGCATTGAAGTCGAAATGCTAATAGTCATCCTGTAGTTTCTTCAAACTTCACTCATACGTGTTACCCATAGTACCAATGCAGCAAGATTTCCCCTAAGACTGAGCTGAGATCCCTATCGACATCTCTGATAAAATCTTCAAACAAATCGACTCTCTCATAATCATAAACTGTAGAATCTTCCCCCTCACTGTTAGCTGTATCCTATTAAACATCGTAGCACTAACGTTCATCTTGACTTGCATCTTGTAAAGGCAAAATATGTAGAGGAGTCCGGTTCACAATTAATAACTCAAATAAGTCTTATTGCCATCAAACTCACCAAAGAAAGTCAAAATTGTACCTCATGACCGCGAAATATCAACCTCAGTTCTCTCCACAAAGCGGAACTGGAACAAACATATTCCCTCCAGAAAGTGGAATATCAAGAAGTGCGAAATAATAAACGTTGTTGGCCCATAAATAGTCGTATGCTCCCGACTACCCCACTAGTACTTCTCAAAACAAGTGTTTCCGTACTCACTTACTAAATAAGTCTAACGGGCAAGGAGGTTGTTCACTAAACTTTATACATTAATACTTCAGTGAATAGATTTCAGAAAGGTTAAATGTGGAAATAATGAATAATAAACATTAAGGACCGTGAGTGAACAATTAACAAAAGTTAAGGACCAAAGATGTAAAATAGGTAGCTGAGTGGATCCGTATCACTTTGTTTGAAGTATGTATACGGTTTGCAAATAAGAAAAAGCAATTCCACCTTGTAGAATGTTTGATTAAAGAATTTAAAGGGGACAAGGAAACAAAAGAGGAAAACACGTGGCCCCACCTAATCAAACTTCACATAATTTACACCCAATGCCACCCGAAGTATTTCAGCTTTTGTTTCTTTTTCTTCTTAAAAAATACGCGTGCCAGGCTGTTTTCAAGCCCAAAATTCGCGGAATTTTTGCGTTAATTTTCCAAAAACTCTCTTGAAAAATATTCTCCAGCGTGTTAGTTACACATTTAAGCTTTTAACACGCGTTGAGATGCATGAATACGTGAGAAAATCGAAGATGACATGGTGGCGGAGCTGCGGTGGTTCATGGTGATCGGTGGCGGTGTTCATCAAAACCACCTCAAATCATCACCAAAATTCAGGAAATTTTGTAGATAGTAGCATTGAACCACGACTAACACTTCTCCATTCTCAGATTTCCCAAAAACATAACGAATCTAGCACAATAAATCGATTTTTACGCAAAAATTTCGGACCAAAAAATTCTCAGATCTCGATCTATATAACGAATTAGATTATGAACATTTGAAGAAACATTCATGAGATGATTTACAACCTTTCTATTTAAACACTTTTCTTTAATTCGATGTAGATCTTCAAAACCCCAAAAAGTCAACAAAAGTCAACTGTGAGATCTAAAAACGAATTTCAGCAAATTTAACGTCTTTTACCTTCGATCTAATCAAGATCTCGGTTGAACCAGCTCTGATACCACTTTGTTGGTCCGGTTACGGATCAATAACAACCATATATGAGCAAGATCAAAGACGGAAAAGATAAATACGATGAATCAAACATAAATCAATATTATTGATATAAACGTTACATTTACAATTGATTTAAACGGAGAAATATCGGTTGGCCAGGGGAGATCGAGCATGATCTCCCCTATGCACGGGAATCGCCAAAACGGCTCTTCCAAATTAGAGTTCTAGCCTGACCCCAATTAGGGTTACTCTCTTAACCTTAAACCACATGTAAAACTGATATATATATAGACGAACTAGACTTAGGTAACCTTAATGGGCCTATCAACATGAACGGCCCAACAGTCAGCCCGACTGTCATATATGCTCATGTAACTGATCAGTATCACGCGTGTAATAAAACTAGGTGTACATGTAATAATAAACGTTATTCGCCCAGCGACGGCCATACAAAATATGCATTAATAGTATGTTTAATTGTTTGACCCAATTTGACACATCTTCAATAAATTCTCATATTGATCTTTTATGCTTAATTATTTGAATTATATATTGAAAAAATATAGTAGGGTCAAGTAATTAAAATCGGAAGCTTTCACTAGATTATCAATTTATCATCATACACGTCTTGTGATTTATTTGTGATTATATCTATATGTTTGAGTGAATGTTTTAGATTTAATTTATTTGAAGAAAAATACAGATAAGAAATTAATAGAATATTATTTAAACATGCATTAGATATTTTGAAGACAAAATTGCTGAAATCGTCCCTGTAGTTTGTACCAAAATGCTGGTTTCGTCCCTGTGCTTTTTTTTCGATGGATTCGGTCCCGGTGGTTTGTAAAAGTTGCTGATTTAGTCCCTCTGACTGACGGCCGTCAAAAAATTCCGTTAACTCCAGTCATGTGCCAAACATGTGAGGGTATTTTCGTCCGTTTCTTTTCTTTATTAACAAAATTGTTGAAATCGTCCCTGTGTTTGTACCAAAATTGCTTAAACGGTCCCTGTGATTTCTTCAACTCTTTCTTCCTCTTCTCTAAACCTTCTTCTCTACCCAAAAAAGATGAACCCTAATCTATACTTTATCTTCTTCCCCAATCCTTTATATTTTGACTAAATTCAAATTTAATAACAGTGATTTCTTTACACACACAGATAAATCTATATATATATATATATATATATATATATATATATATATATATATATATATATATATATATATATATATATATATATATATAATATAATAAACTCCAAATTAAAATTATAAATAAAATTAGATTAAATCAAAATTAAAACTAGATCCCAGCTCATAAGAATATGTTAATGTGTTATGCTTTTTCTCAAGCTCACGCTCTCATGAACCTCGCTGGCATCGAAACACCGTCACTCCATTTTTAATTTGAAACAAATTTTTTATATTTGATCAATTCTTAGATCTGAAACAATTTTTAGATCTAAAACCATTTTTAGATCTAAAATAATAATTTACACCAAATTGTTTTCAGACTTGATCTATGGCTTCTGTTTCAGACTATACCAGGAACCGTCACCTGGCGACGATGATTTTTGAGTACCAGAGTTCGATCGACGGTGATGGCTGAGTTCGACTAGTGCTTGACTTTAGAACTTAGATCTGAATTTTGAGAGTTTAATCAATGTGGGTTTCACAAGATCTGTTGTTACCGGATCCGAAGCTTCTCACAGGAATCCATTAAATCCTTTCGTCAGTGTTGTAGGTGCATTTTGCATATGTGAAAACATTTAGTTTTTTTTTTTTTTTTTTTTTTTTTTTTTTTTTTTGGAGTTTTAATTTGATGATAAATAGCAGATTGATTAGTGGGTTTGTGTAATATGAACTTTGATGGTAGATAAAAGATGATGCAATTTAAGGGTCCTGCAATTTATTTTGAAGGTGCTGTGAATTAATTAATGCTTAATATTAGGGTTCATCATTTTTGGGTGGAGAAGAAGGTGTAGAAAAAAGGAAGAAAGAGTTGAAGAAATCACAGGGACCATTTAAGCAATTATGGTACAAACTACAGGGACGATTTCAACAATTTTGTTAATAAAGAAAAGAAACAGACGAAAATACCCTCACATGTTTGGCACATGACTGGAGTTAACGGATTTTTTTGACGGCTGTCAGTTAGAGGGACTAAATCATCAACTTTTATAAACCACCGGGACCAAATCCATAAAAAAGCACAGAGACGAAACCAGCATTTTGGTACAAACCAAAGGGACCATTTCAACGATTTTGTCTATTTTGAATTGGATTTGTGTTATAACATTGTTAAATTTTGGTTTGATTAGTATTTCACATTATTTCAAGTTCAACAATTCAATAGTCATATAAAGTGTATTAATCAATCCTCATATAGGAGCTCCGTTTTTTACTATACTATAACATAAATTCTTTAAAGAATCCAACGAAATTCGCGGGTCTTTAATTGATGTAAGATATATTAAGTTTCTTTATAATAATAATTAATTACTACAATTTAAGTCAACTTCATGCTTTCCTTTGCTTTGCTTCTTATTATTATACATTAAATCAAATTAAATGTTAAACGGTAACATAAAGCAAACTGAATTATACAAGCTACATACAAACTTCATATTTATTTTGTTCAAAAAGCAACATAATTCATAACATAAAATTGCAACAAAAAGCAACATAGTTGATAACATCAATTTTGTTCAAAAAGCAACATAATTCATAACATCAAATTGGTTTACAACATTAGGAAATAACTTAAAAAGTCTAGAAAATAACAAATAACATGATGCCTCCAGTATCAACTTTACTCCTTAATAGTTAATACCCTTTCCACTGGGGTGCCTTGAGATTAGGGATGGCACCCGCGGGTCGTGGACGCGAATCCACTACATCCATCACTCGCACCCGCGGATTTTTTGAGGATCCATTAGCCCGCGGATCTTGATTAACGGATTTATTTTTAGATCCATGCCCGTACACACGGATATTCACGGGTCGCGGGTTTACCCGCGGATCTTATTCATGAAGTATATATGTAAATTAAAATATTCAAAAAACAAAAATAAATATCATTATGCAATTCAAAGTGACATGAAAAACATCATCTAATCATATACCCATGTTTATGATATAATACAATGAGAAAACGTATATTAATTATACTTTTTTTTTTTTTTGCTAATATATGTGAAGCTACAATGTTTAATAGTAACAATCAAAATTTAGTAGCTAAAACTAATCATACAGTAGGTTGATGAATGACTAAAGTGATAGGTAAAAATTAGATTTATTAAGATAGTCTAATAAACGAAACAAACAACAACATGTTTTGATTATATAATATATGTGATGTGTAATTGTGGGATGGTCTAATTACTAAAAAGTTCAATACCACAATGATATGAGAAATGTAGAAACTTATACGGAGTAAATTATTACCTATTGTCCATTTATTGAAGGTGGCGTTTTTCACATTTATAACGGGTATATTCCCGGATTATTCAAACGGGTATTACGAATTTTCGGATCGAATTTTACCCACAACGGATCTATTACATCCAACACCCACCTGCGACCCGTCAGCGGGTACAAGATTACATCCATCGTCCACTCGCGGGTAAAAATTTTTGATTTTATCCGCCTATCACGGGTGCGGGTACCCGCGGATTTCGGATTTTTTTAGATCCATTGTCATCCCTACTTGATATAATCGTTGATTTTCTCTAACGATAACTCCACTTTGTTGACTTCAACCATTGTTATCACCCATCCAAAAGTTATACCCACCTCTAGCACCACTTCTACCATTGGTCATACCCAAATTGCTACCTCCCCTACCATGGGTCATGCTCAAACTGCCACTTCCAGCACCTTTCAATACCCATTAAGGTTGGAGGTACAGATGGCGTAAGTACATCTATCAATAATGTTCCTAAAATAACCATTAAGGTTTGAGTTAACGATTCAGTGGACGGCGTTAGAGAGACAACCCACAACCTAGCGAACGTGCAAATGCACAATTCTTGGAAGATACATCAGAATCCAACCCGGTTCAGGCAACAACGCCACGCAATTTGTGACGACCCGGAAATTTCTGACCAAAATTAAACTTGATCTTTATATGATTCCGACACGATAAGCAAAGTATGTAATATTGAGTCTCAAAAACTTTGAACGGTGTTCATGTATACACTTGACCTTCGACTGTTTCCGACGATTCACGAACAATTAATTGTAAATGGATATGTGAGTCATGGTAATTGGAATTTATAATTTGTAATATTATATGTTGTAATATGTATATGTAATAAATATTAAAAATTCAATATATTATATAATTGGTAACTAGTAATAAATTGTAATATACAAATTTAAATATGATTATCATTACTTTCATTATTATTATCAATAGTAATATTAATATTAAAATCAGTATTATTAATATTATTATTTTCTATATATTACATAATAGATATGAAATATAATACATTTAATTAATTATATTATTATTATTACTAATGTTATTAATTAGTAATAACATTATGATCTTAATTATCATTATGATTATTATTAGTAATAAAATTAACATTTAATAACATAATTACTAAAAACTATCTTTTTATTTAAAATTTTTATTATCATTCTTTATAATATTAAGAGTATTAGTATTATTAATATATTTATTAATTGTTAAGATTAATTATAAGAAATATATATACAGATATATAATATAAATACAGAAAAATAAATCCAGAGATATAATATATTACAGATATATACAAAATCTGTTGAGACTCAACATCAACTTTATTGTTGATGATTCATGTCTAAAAGTGTTAAAAGTCTTCAAGTTGTACGAATCTGTCTAACGTCGTTCTCCAAATTTCTTTTAATTTTCATGAGTGATTCCTTCTGTCTGCAAACGTACATCAGTCGATCTCAATTCACCCAAAATAACAAGAATCTGTTTCTAGTCATCATCCCTTTCCATTTCTCTTTAACTTCTTCTTCTGCTCCTGATTGATAAACTTGTCGACAATATCACAAAATAACAATCGATATCAACTCACAATGAAAATAAAAAGGAGTACGATTCAGTTTCCTATCCCCATCAACACTGTAACTAAATTTGTTTCTGTCTCCAGTTTGTTAGATATCAATATCAATCGTACAAATCCAGTCTGCTTTTATTATTTCTCTTCAACTTCTTCCTAATCGAATATTTCTATCGACGTCTTTCATTTGCTACAAATCAATCAACCAGTTACATGAGGGACCCACTTTTTTTTAGCCATCCATATCTATCACTATCTACCTTTGTTTATATCCCTAGATATATACATGCAAATATAAACGAAAAGAAAAAAAAATTCATCAACATCTCGCCATTAATTCACTCTCACTCTCAATCTCGTTTCCTATAATGTTATATATATACATGCACATACATAATAAATAAGTACATACCTTTTTATTTTCTTCTTAATGAACCGACACGGCGATCGCCATTTTAAACTCGAAATCACCATCACTCCTATTTGATTTCTGTTTCATCTTGAATCAAACCCAAAACGATCATATGATTGATATAACTATGTACTATTACTACTATGGTATGAATTACTCGATGAACTCCACAAAACCAGTAACCTCTTCAAGTTATATGTACTGCTACCTTTTTATATACAAACCCTACGAAACCCACCTTCAAAACCCTCGCCATAACTGCTATAAAAACTTAATAAATTCATTACTTTTATTCTTTCTTTCTTCTTCGACAAACCAGCAGACTACTTCAGTTTTTTTTTTCTTTTCTTTTTCCTGTTTTCTGATTTACAAGCCAACATACAATCATCAATAATTAATACTGCAGCGGCAACTCTCTCTTATTGCTATTTTATGATCGAAGACATAAGATAGAAATAATAAATTGATGAAGAACCTATGGAGATAGAGGATGTGCATATAATATAGAGTGGTGACTTGCTTATGATTTTAATACTCAACGAAAGTGATAAAAAGGAAAATATGATAAGAAACTGATGGGGCATCCGAGCGTGCGAGTTTTTCTTTCCTGTCACCATTAACTTATTTATTTAGGGACCACCAACTGATACGTAAATCTTATCTGATTAATCAACTAGGGCCGTAATATAATTGGGTTGGGGATGTGGCACTAGGTATGATGATAAAGTTCATGATGATAATGATAGAAGATGATATTAATTGAAAAGTAAGTTGTGAGTGGATATCGATATTATTCTTCCTTTGCTGTAAAGTTGTGTGCCTAATCTAAATTGTGTTAACATCACAACCCCACCACCGAAATTCTTTCTTCCCTCGTAAACCCATCTGCTACCTAGGGTCGAACTCTTTTTCTTTTTCCTTCTAAACAAATTTATGTTTTGGGCCGTAAATATTCTTGGGTGTATTGGGCCGTACCACTCTTTATACATGCAGGCCCAAGACTCAATTCATGTTCCCTGATGAAACGATTTAAGGTTGTTGCTGCTATACATTCCGTTTCTAATCCTATTCCCGTTCTAATATCAATGGTTATTTATTAATGATGATGGTGACTCTCCTGCTACGATTGATGAATAAAGATGATGATGATAATCGTAATATGATTTAATGATGATGTTATGGTTATAATTTTAGGTGATAAATGATATATGATTAGGAAGTGATGATGATGTTTACGTTCGATTACCAAGATGAATATGATAACGGATTATTATGATAGTGTTATGTGATAAAGATGATGATCATATGAAATGATATTATGATATGAAACATATAATGAAGGATGATGTTTACACGCGAAGATGAAGAAAAATGGTGATGATAGTTATTAGAATGATGGAATAATGAGATGATGAAAAGGGATCATGAAGATGTTGATTATGTCGATTGAATTTATGAAGAAGAGGGAGAATTAAGATACAGAATAATACGAGCTATATTTGATTGAGTCGGGAAAATAATCAGAAAAACACTAATGGTTCATGGGTTAGAGCGAGTGTTTGTGAACGAGAGGTCTCGGGTTCGAGCCGGGTTGTGACATTTTTTTTTGGAAGATTTTAAGGTAGTTTTAATAGTTATTATTATTATTATTATTATTATTATTATTATTATTATTATTATTATTATTATTATTATTATTATTATTATTATTATTATTATTACTACTAGTATTAGTATTATTATTATTAACATGATTTTAAGACTAACAATGTTATTATTATTATTATTATTATTATTATTATTATTATTATTATTATTATTATTATTATTATTATTATTATTAACATTAGTAATAGTAATATAATTAAGAATATTATTAGTAGTATCATTATTATAAAAATTATCACTTTTATTAAAAGTATCAATTTATATCTAAAATTTTCACTACTAGTATTATTATTATTATTAATATTAATGTAATTCTTATTTGTAATATCATTTCTATTATCATATTTATTTAAGGTATCATTATGATTAACATAATTATAATTATTAAAACTACCATTTTTATTTCAGATTATCATTATTATTATTATTATCATTATTATAACAAATATAGAATTGGTACATAAAATATACTTATATTACCTATAAATGTATATATATATATATATATATATATATATATATATATATATATATATATATATATATATATATATATATATATATATATATAGTATATAACTTAAGATATAATATATAGACAAAACCTAGTAAAAATTCTATATAAACTACAACAACAAAGGTATAAATATTATATAATTAATTCATGAAATTTTATGATTTCCATTATATGTTTTAATAAAATACACAATTGATATAGGTTCGTGAATCCGAGACCAACTCTACATTGTTCAATATCGTCATATGTATTTTTACTACAAAATATAGTATGGTGAGTTCATGTGCTCCCTTTTACTCTTTACATTTTTGGGACTGAGAATACATGCGCTGTTTTTACAACTGCTTTATTAAATGCCTTTGAAATATATTTTGAACTGCGAATACATGAAATGCTTTTATAAATGTTTGACGAGATAGACACAAGCAAAACATTCCTCGAATGAATTATTATGCAGACAGAAGTTCTGCGGATTATTATTGAATTATGTGGACATGATAATTGCCACCATTGAATTATGTGGACATGATAATTGCTACCATTGAATTATGTGGACATGATAATTGCCACCAGTTGATGTGAATGTTATATATCGAGAGAATGATTTTATACACAGGTTATGTGTATGTTATTTTTGTGCATAAGATATGTGTACGGTTACTATGATTTATGAAAATGGTTTCGTACACGAGAAAGATGTACTGTATTTAAAAGATATAGCATGTACATTACATGTGGGTATAGGATTCGGGCCCATTTGTACCATGCAGGATTTAAATCTTGAGGTCTATCAAAATGATGAATTTTATAATTTATGATAAACCTATGAACTCACTAACCTTTTGGTTGACACTTTAAATCATGTTTATTCTCAGGTATGAAAGAAATCTTCCGCTGTGCATTTTCTCATTTTAAAGATATTACATGGAGTCGTTCATGGCATATAGAGGTCAGTACCTCGCAATGTGACCATCTGCTGAAGACTTCATCCAGGTGGATTAGGACGGGTCACTACAGGTGGTATCAGAGCGATGGTCTTAGCGAACCAGGTCTTGCATTAGTGTGTCTAACTGATAGTTGTTTAGATGCATTAGTGAGTCTGGACTTCGACCGTGTCTGCATGTCAAAAGTTTTACTTATCATTTCGTGTCGAAAATTACCTGCTTATCATTCTTAGGGAATCACTTGCTTATCAATCTTAGTCTAGACACATCTTACTGCATTGATTGCATGAAAAATGTATAGACAAAATTCATATCTTATCGTATCTGCTAATTCATATCTTAGCGTATCTGTTACTGTAAACTTTGCCTGGCATATTCCGTAAATTCCTCCGTAATCTACAAAATCTTTTGTTCTATATATATAGATATTCTATATAATTAGGATATCACCCGATAGCCGAAAATCATTTCATATCGATAAACCCTTTACTCAATCGTACGAAATGGAACTCGCCACTAGTTCAAGTTCTTCTGAATCCGACAGCTATTCTGATATGGAGTTTCATCTAAGCTCCGAAAGCAGTGTCACCAGAATGAATCAACCAATCAGCCATCCCCAATTCATCTGATGGGTTCGTAGTCGACTTAACCAATGAAGACGCGAAGAAGGCGATCCTTTCCACCAACCGAATTCACCCCTTGATGAAGAACCTGAAGCACTTACCGGCGAACCTGTTCGTAATACCATCTTCTTTCTCATTTTCAGAGTAGCTCAACACGATTATATTCTACCCACAATTCTAAACCTTATTCATCCGCTCGTACCGACAAACAATCGTCCCGGAATAATGGAAGAAGTCAACGAGCTTCGCGCTCGAGTAATCAATGTGGAGAATATGGTGCAAAACTTACCAGCTTCAGTAACATCCGAATCTTACACCTCAACATAAAAATCTATACCTCGAATATCAACATCATACGAACCATAGATACCAAAGAGTACCAACAACAATGAACGATGAAGTATTGATCCATAACTTCATTGAAGAAATATTCTGCGAAGAATATGTAGTTCCTAATAGTTTTAGAGATTACTTATTCTAGCTCAAAACGAAAACCATATGAGTTTAATATCATATTGACTCATTAAATCCATGGTTACATCTGAAGAAAATATATATGTATATATGTTTTCATAAAGATTGTAATTAAAAGTTCTTTTGTACAAACTGTTAATGGTGAAAATATTTTAACGG
The DNA here is from genome assembly GCF_046630445.1 of Rutidosis leptorrhynchoides. NCBI lineage: Eukaryota > Viridiplantae > Streptophyta > Magnoliopsida > Asterales > Asteraceae > Rutidosis > Rutidosis leptorrhynchoides. Next base: position 340,780,592 of record NC_092342.1, on the reverse strand, counting down.
GTAGGTAACACCCGAGGAATATTTAGATTTCACATTAATAAGTTGCACTGTACATTTTTCAAATCCGATTCAACAATCATTTACTATCCTACTTACAACCACAGATATACGTATCCGTTCACCAAAGAATAATCAATTTCATTCAAATTTAATTTCATATTCGGATTTTGACCAATCAAAATCCAAGTCAAAATTTAACAGAAGACATCACTTTTAGATTCCTACATCTTTCAAAGCCATACTTTGAATTCAAAACTATGCTAGATCCATTGGCGTGTTATTACCGAAAATAACTTTACAATACCTTTCCAAATATAGCCAAATTTTGTCACAGCTCCAGCAAATCAACTTCGACTTTCATTCGAATTAGCCTTATTATAACTTTGATATATAAGTTTTCTACTTGATTTCCTCATATATATCTTGACGATTACAATCTACGTTCAAATCCTTCGAAATTCTTGAAACACCTCGGATTGATAACCAATGATTTAGTTATGATAACTTTGAATGCTGATAAAGTAGAAAAACTGTAGATGGTCTTAATGGCTAAAAGTTTGATGATAAAGAATAGAGCGTTGGAAACACTCAATAGAAAATTGATAATGAAAAGAGGATTATGCAAAACTATGAAGGAGGTTGTGGACAAATCACCATGATTAAACTTGTACTTAACAAATCCAGGCGATTCTGTACTTGACAAAATCTCTAGCGAATATCTTGCTCCTTAATTATTCTAAATCCTTGATAAAGAATTTTCTTCAGTAACCTACGATCTTAGAAATTCCAAAATATCATCATAAATATCTTCGATATTTCTGAGGATATTTTCATAAATATTCTCGTCTGAAATTATATACCTTTTTGTGCTTTCTGTATTACATTATATTAGAAACTTCTGTAAGTATAAATTATGAATGAATTCTGGAGAAGTGTTGGGAATTGAAGCATGAGTTAGTATAATATAATGACGCTTGGCCAACGTGATTATATTACAGTAAGTCATGCTGTGTTTCTAATGGAACGTGGTGATGGTTCACAGTAGATCATACCCTTATCATGTGCCATGTTACATTACTCTTTCGTTCTATTTAACCTCCAAACATATCAAGAAAAATATATTCTTAATAGTTCTATCTTCCGTGATTTTCGGTAATCTACAAATCAAATTGTGCTATTACTTTTCCTTTCTACCTAGAATATTATAGTCATCCAAAACTCTATACCTATGAATTCTTGACCATTATTCGCTTGACTTGAAGTAGGATGAGAATGGTGACAATAAGGAAACAAAGAAGGTGAATTTATAGTGAAATATCAGACATAACAATCGAGGCAGATTACCGTAATTAATTAAAGAGGATCCTAAATTTTCTTAATTAGCGAAGAATCAAATCTTATATAGATTTCGAAGATTTTCATTCCTTGAATTCCGGAAACCAACCGTGACTACATCAAAAGTTAAATCTCTATCTCAATCTTTTATGACAGCTTCACTCGAACGCTCCAAATAATCGAATCATTTTATCTATATTTATCAATAATGATAAAACCCTATTTATCAACTCATATTCGTCATAAAAACATTTTTATGGATAGCCATGACGACCTCACTCAAATTTCAGGACGAAATTTCTTTAACGGGTAGGTACTGTGACGACCCGGAAATTTTCGACCAAAATTAAACATGATCTTTATATGATTCCGACACGATAAGCAAAGTATGTAATGTTGAGTCTCAAAAACTTTGAACGGTGTTCATGTATACACTTGACCTTCGACTGTTTTCGACGATTCACGAACAATTAATTGTAAATGGATATGTGAGTCATGGTAATTGGAATTTATAATTTGTAATATTATATGTTGTAATATATATATGTAATAAATATTAAAAATTCAATATATTATATAATTGGTAACTAGTAATAAATTGTAATATACAAATTTAAATATGATTATCATTACTTTCATTGTTATTATCAATAGTAATATTAATATTAAAATCAGTATTATTAATATTATTATTTTCTATATATTACATAATAGATATGAAATATAATACATTTAATTAATTATATTATTATTATTACTAATGTTATTAATTAGTAATAACATTATGATCTTAATTATCATTATGATTATTATTAGTAATAAAATTAACATTTAATAACATAATTACTAAAAACTATCTTTTTATTTAAAATTTTTATTATCATTCTTTATAATATTAAGAGTATTAGTATTATTAATATATTTATTAATTGTTAAGATTAATTATAAGAAATATATATACAGATATATAATATAAATACAGAAAAATAAATCCAGAGATATAATATATTACAGATATATACAAAATCTGTTGAGACTCAACATCAACTTTATTGTTGATGATTCATGTCTAAAATTGTTAAAAGTCTTCAAGTTGTACGAATCTGTTTAACGTCGTTCTCCAAATTTCTTTTAATTTTCATGAGTGATTCCTTCTGTCTGCAAACGTACATCAGTCGGTCTCAATTCACCCAAAATAACAAGAATCTGTTTCTAGTCATCATCCCTTTCCATTTCTCTTTAACTTCTTCTTCTGCTCCTGATTGATAAACATGTCGACAATATCACAAAATAACAATCGATATCAACTCACAATGAAAATAAAAAGGAGTACGATTCAGTTTCCTATCCCCATCAACACTACAACTAAATTTGTTTCTGTCTCCAGTTTGTTAGATATCAATATCAATCGTACAAATCCAATCTGCTTTTATTATTTCTCTTCAACTTCTTCCTAATCGAATATTTCTGTCTACGTCTTTCATTTGCTACAAATCAATCAACCAGTTACATGAGGGACCCACTTTTTGTTAGCCATCCATATCTATCACTATCTACCTTTGTTTATATCCCTAGATATATACATGCAAATATAAACGAAAAGAAAACAAATTTCATCAACATCTCGCCATTAATTCACTCTCACTCTCAATCTCGTTTCATATAAAGTTATATATATACATGCACATACATAATAAATAAGTACATACCTTTTTATTTTCTTCTTAATGAACCGACACGGTGATCGCCATTTTAAACTCGAAATCACCATCACTCCTATTTGATTTCTGTTTCATCTTGAATCAAACCCAAAACGATCATATGATTGATATAACCATGTACTATTACTACTATGGTATTAATTACTCGATGAACACCACAAAACCAGTAACCTCTTCAAGTTATATGTACTGCTACCTTTTTATATACAAACCCTACGAAACCCACCTTCAAAACCCTCGCCATAACCGCTATAAAAACTTAATAAATTCATTACTTTTATTCTTTCTTTCTTCTTCGACAAACCAGCAGACTACTTCAGTTTTTTTTTTCTTTTCTTTTTCCTGTTTTCTGATTTACAAGCCAACATACAATCATCAATAATTAATACTGCAGCGGCAACTCTCTCTTATTGCTATTTTATGATCGAAGACATAAGATAGAAATAATAAATTGATGAAGAACCTATGGAGATAGAGGATGTGCGTATAATATAGAGTGGTGACTTGCTTATGATTTTAATACTCAACGAAAGTGATAAAAAGGAAAATATGATAAGAAACTGATGGGGCATCCGAGCGTGCGAGTTTTTCTTTCCTGTCACCATTAACTTATTTATTTAGGGACCACCAACTGATACGTAAATCTTATCTGATTAATCAACTAGGGCCGTAATATAATTGGGTTGGGGATGTGGCACTAGGTATGATGATAAAGTTCATGATGATAATGATAGAAGATGATATTAATTGAAAAGTAAGTTGTGAGTGGATATCGATATTATTCTTCCTTTGCTGTAAAGTTGTGTGCCTAATCTAAATTGTGTTAACATCACAACCCCACCACCGAAATTCTTTCTTCCCTCGTAAACCCATCTGCTACCTAGGGTCGAACTCTTTTTCTTTTTCCTTCTAAACAAATTTATGTTTTGGGCCGTAAATCTTCTTGGGTGTATTGGGCCGTACCACTCTTTATACATGCGGCCCAAGACTCAATTCATGTTCCCTGATGAAACGATTTAAGGTTGTTGCTGCTATACATTCCGTTTCTAATTCTATTCCCATTCTAATATCAATGGTTATTTATTAATGATGATGGTGACTCTCCTGCTACGATTGATGAATAAAGATGATGATGATAACCGTAATATGATTTTATGATGATGTTATGGTTATAATTTTAGGTGATAAATGATATATGATTAGGAAGTGATGATGATGTTTACGTTCGATTACCAAGATGAATATGATAACGGATTATTATGATAGTGTTATGTGATAAAGATGATGATCATATGAGATGATATTATGATATGAAACATATAATGAAGGATGATGTTTACACGCGAAGATGAAGAAAAATGGTGATGATAGTTATTAGAATGATGGAATAATGAGATGATGAAAAGGGATCATGAAGATGTTGATTATGTCGATTGAATTTATGGAGAAGAGGGAGAATTAAGATACAGAATAATACGAGCTATATTTGATTGAGTCGGGAAAATAATCAGAAAAACACTAATGGTTCATGGGTTAGAGCGAGTGTTTGTGAACGAGAGGTCTCGGGTTCGAGGATGGTTGAGACATTTTTTTTTGGAAGCTTTTAAGGTAGTTTTAATAGTTATTATTATTATTATTATTATTATTATTATTATTATTATTATTATTATTATTATTATTATTATTATTATTATTATTATTATTATTATTATTATTATTATTATTATTATTACTACTACTACTACTAGTATTAGTATTATTATTATTAACATGATTTTAAGACTAACAATGTTATTATTATTATTATTATTATTATTATTATTATTATTATTATTAACATTAGTAATAGTAATATAATTAAGAATATTATTAGTAGTATCATTATTATAAAAATTATCAATTTTATTAAAAGTATCAATTTATATCTAAAATTTTCACTACTACTATTATTATTATTATTAATATTAATGTAATTCTTATTTGTAATATCATTTCTATTATCATATTTATTTAAGGTATCATTATTATTAACATATTCATAATTATTAAAACTACCATTTTTATTTCAGATTATCATTATTATTATTATCATTATTATAACAAATATAGAATTGGTACATAAAATATACTTATATTACCTATAAATGTATATTAAACATATATATATATATATATATATATATATATATATATATATATATATATATATATATATATATATATATATATATATATATATATATATATATATATATATATAGTATATAACTTAAGATATAATATATAGACAAAACCTAGTAAAAATTCTATATAAACTACAACAACAAAGGTATAAATATTATATAATTAATTCATGAAATTTTATGATTTTCATTATATGTTTTAATAAAATACACAATTGATATAGGTTCGTGAATCCGAGACCAATCCTACATTGTTCAATATCGTCATATGTATTTTTACTACAAAATACAGTATGGTGAGTTCATTTGCTCCCTTTTACTCTTTACATTTTTGGGACTGAGAATACATGCGCTGTTTTTACAACTGCTTTATTAAATGCCTTTGAAATATATTTTGAACTGCGAATACATGAAATGCTTTTATAAATGTTTGATGAGATAGACACAAGCAAAACATTCCTCGAATGAATTATTATGCAGACAGAAGTTCTGCGGATTATTATTGAATTATGTGAACATGATAATTGCCACCATTGAATTATGTGGACATGATAATTGCTACCATTAAATTATGTGGACATGATAATTGCCACCAGTTGATGTGAATGTTATATATCGAGAGAATGATTTTATACACAGGTTATGTGTATGTTATTTTTGTGCATAAGATATGTGTACGGTTACTATGATTTATGAAAATGGTTTCGTACACGAGAAAGATGTACTGTATTTAAAAGATATAGCATATACATTACATGTGGGTATAGGATTCGGGCCCATTTGTACCATGCAGGATTTAAATCTTGTGGTCTATCAAAATGATGAATTTTATTATTTATGATAAACCTATGAACTCACCAACCTTTTGGTTGACACTTTAAAGCATGTTTATTCTCAGGTATGAAAGAAATCTTCCGCTGTGCATTTGCTCATTTTAAAGATATTACATGGAGTCGTTCATGGCATATAGAGGTCAGTACCTCGCAATGAGACCATCTGCTGAAGACTTCGTCCAGGTGGATTAGGACGGGTCACTACACAATTTATGCTAGAATCAGGGCGTTTTGGTGTTGGGACGAATAAATAAGGAGATGTAATTGTGTACTTTAATATGAATTACTTTAAGAATTTCTTGAACTTATGAATAAACAGTTCAACTTTTATACAAATTGATAATCTGATTGTATAAAATATGTACAACTTAACGCAGCTTAACAATTTGTGTCACACTTTTATACAAATTGACAATCTGATTGTACAAAACATTACCCTTTGTCTATCTCGCTCACTTTTTCCATCTACAAAATCAGTAACAACATCCCTAATCGTTTGTTTTCATAATAAAATTGAAGATTACATCTACACTCACTCTATTATGAACACCCAGGTATTATTTATTTGATGATATTGTTGAGTTTTTTAATTTTCACTCCGATCAATTATTTGTTGAGTTACACTTTCACTAAGACCTTTAGTTTGAGTCTAAGCTTGTTTGTAGTGCTCACATCACTTTGATTTTCATATTGTTAATTTAGTAAGTTATAATCTGATGCAATGCAATCTGCCATCACTTTGTTTGTGCTTTGTCTAATTTTACATTACTTTACTACCATTGATTAGTCGTATATTTCAAGTTGGTTTTTGTGTTGTGTTGTCATTGTTTGCTACTACTATTAACTTTAGTCTAGTGTATTTTTTTGACCTTGTGATTTTAATTTTGGCCCAAAGTGTATGTTCAGTAGACACGAATATGGCTTCTGTTCGTTTAATTTATTAAATTGATACTTCTGTTCATTTTAATTTTAACGCAGCAGGTCAATGATGATGAAAAGTTGTATCTTGAGAGTTCTAAGTTTCAATCGCGTGATGAGTTAGTAGAGTGTGCGAGCATTATATTTTAATAAAGGTTTTGGACTATCTATTTGTAACTCTAAAAAGGATACATTTGTACTTCTAAAGTGTGATCGGGGCGGTTCCTATCGAGATAGAAACGAACACGATATATTATTTGACCCGATGATTCAACGCTCGAAAGGGAGACCTCCAAAATCAAAAAGGAAAAAGGGGGTAACTTCTACCGCACGAGAGCCTTCAAAATTTGAGCTTGTTGAATCATCTCGGAGTCACAATCCATGTTCTGTCTGTACATCTCAATGGAGTGGTGAAGTGGAGGATACAAGTTATATTAATTTTAGAAGCACCCTAATGGACTTATATGGTTATCCAGAATTTTTGGAAGACTATATATATTGTTCGATTAGTGCAGGAACCAATTTTTTTTATACAGTGCTGTAGTTTTTGTTGTGATTAGAACATTCACATAATTTTTTTATACAGTGCTGTAGTTGTGGTTGTAAACCAAATTTGCTACATTATGTTTTGAAACTTGCATCAGGTTATTCCATTGTGTATTTGTTAATTAAATAGATTGATATTATCCTTTCATGGAGTTAGCTTATCTGCATATTAATTTGATAGTTCAATACTATCCTTGAATACAGAGGATATTACTATTTAATGTTTAGTCATGAGGCACTTTGAAATTAGCAAGTATAAAAAAATTAGATAAGGGTAGTTTGGGAAATAGTTTGAAAATGTGGTGGAAGGAGTAAAATTGATGGGGGGAATATCAACTCCTATATGATGAGAATAACAAAAAGCATGGTTGCAGCCTTGTAGTAAACAAGTAATGTAAACGCAGTAAGTAATGGGACATGAAAATAATGTACAGCCAAAAATCATAAATGTTTTTTCAAACAACTACTCCATAAAACACTAACATCGGAAAATATTTTTACGAACAAACTATATAAATTTGTTGTCACAAACGCCTAACCTTGAACGCCTTATCCCATGCGCCGTGACTCACCACGATTAGTCTATTTGTTTGTCGAACAATTATCGTTGCCTAACAATGCAAGGGTCTCCATATAGCCATCAATCTCACATTTAACACACGAATTTGGAGAAGTCACAAATGTGCGGGATGCCTCTGTGAAAGGATTATAAGCTTTAGGAACCTCGATCTGCAGATCATTAATTGAAACTCTAGTCCCTCCTTTTTCATAAGAACAAATAATCTTGAATGGTCCAGACCAAGATGCAACATTATTATGGTCTAATTTCCTTAACCATATCGAGCTATCTTCATCATTCTTAGATAACACGGTCAGATAACCTCTACACATTAGTAAGTGGATAATTCCCAGAGTGATATTTGGCAAAGAAATGGTGCCAAAAACACGACTACTTAAATCAAATGTGAGTATATAAGAATCGTTTGTGTTAAGCGAATAGTTGTTCACCAACCAGTGCATTACTCCATCGACAAAACAGGCTTTTGACTGAACCATAAAATGCGGATCAGCTTTAGGGGGATCAAACTCACTCCAAGAATTTGTCTTCGTTGAGTAAAGAAATACAATTTTCAAGGTTCCATAAGATAATCCGACAATGTTATAATCATCTGCGATTTGGTCGTACCCAAACCCAAATACCATTGAATACTGTCGACAAGGATCACATGGAACGTTTGGAACATTTAGTTTGCGCCTAATTGAAGGGTTCCACAAGGTAAATGAAGGGATGCTTGTTTGGTAATTATAAAGACATATGATTCCATAACATGAATTAAAGGCATTGCAACCACCAAGGAACTTGAGTGAGTCTAATTCCAATAATGGTCCTTCTAGTTTTGATCTGTGTAACATTTTATAAACATCGTATTCTATATGAACTTTACACGCGATATTAACAGCTCGCCTAGCTCGTGCAACTGAATGAATGGCTTGATTTCGGATGAAGTTGGAGCTATTGATACTAGAACACCATGATTTTGAAACACATCTAAATTGGAGGATATATTTGGGTGGCAGTCTTACAATGATATCATCGAGCAAGTCTTCACATAGTTCAATTTCAACCATTATTTTCTGCAATTATCAAAATTGTAAACACACTTGTTATATGCATATGAATAAACAAAAACGAACAAAATTATCATGTTAGATTACCGCAGAGGACGATTATTTTACTCATATGTATACGGCTGAATTTGTGTCTGTTTACAGGACCACCCCATGCTAGTGAGGTTTAAGTATGATACCTCTTGTAGGTAAATAGAGCTTAAACAGAACTTGAAATATTTACTTGAGTGGCGAAAAGGAAAACATGACATATGAGTGTAATTTTTGAAGCGACTAACTTATAATACTTTTGCTCTTACACAACTTAAATGTTGGAAGCTTCGATGAGCCCAACACACCCACTATTGAGGATCTAGACTATACTAGACTCACTACATCAACACTTTGACGTTGATTAGCCTTTAATTTTATGAATTCTTAGTGCACAATAGTACTTAGGCGACAGTGTCGACCATATATCATTTAGGCGGTTTAACCGACCATGTATCACTTAGGCGGCAGAGCCGACCATATAAGAAGAACAACACAAGTGCACTAAGAACTTAAACCAAACTGAGGCTTAACCGGAAAACTTAACAAAGAACACTTTTATTAATACAAAGAAACAATTACCATATTATGGACTCCACTCACACTCTTACTTCTTCACAACTTCTACTTCTTACTTCTTCTCTACTTCACACTTCACTTACTCACACCTTGATTACAAATGAAACTCCTCACCTATATTTATACTTGTCCATGGAAGTTTCTACACACTAGATATTTCCATGGATAAATATCTAGATATTTCTCACCTACAAATATCTATATTATCTAGATTTTTCTACTTATAAATATCTAGATATTTCTTTTACATATTAATATCTAGATATTTTCTTATACATATTAATATCTAGATATTTTTTCATACATATTTACAAAATTCATATTATTCCAAATTTACATTGTATTTTAACACTCCCCCTCAATGCAAATTTTCTTCCAACGATGTCTTGCAGACTATTCCAAGTGCTTCTCTGAATTTTGTAAACTTCGGTTTACTTAGGCTCTTGATGAATATATCTACAACCTGTTCATCTGTCTTTGTTGGCATCAACTTGATTTTCCCTTCAAGGACCTTCTCGCGAACATAATGATAGTGCACTTCTATATGTTTTGTTCTTGCATGAAAGACTGGATTCTCTGCTAGTCGTATAGCTGATAGGTTATCGCAAAGAAGATTTACTTGATAATCTGTTGATTGATGAAGATCTTCCATTAGTTGTTTCAACCATGTAATTTCTTGTGTTGCTGATGATGCCGATCGATATTCTGCTTCAGTGCTTGACAAGGATACTGTTGGTTGTCTCTTGATGCACCATGATATTACTCCTGATCTAAGACTAAACATGTATCCAGTTGTTGACTGTCGTGTATCATAGTCTCCAGCATAATCGGCGTCACAATATCCAGTCACGTGACATTCTTTTGTTTTCTTGTATAAAATACCAAAGTTAATAGTGCCTTTAAAATACCTTAAGATGCGTCGTACAGCATCAAGGTGAGTCTTCTTCGGATTGCTCATGTATCGATTAACCACTCCAACCGCATAAGATATGTCTGGCCGGCTTAGTGTGAGATAAATAAGACTTCCGACCAACTTTCGATACATGGTAACATCTTGAAGACTTTTTCCTTCATCTGCACGTAGTTTTGTATTCGGATCCATTGGGGTTGATATAGGTTTACAATTAAGCATTCCGTACTTTTGTAAAAGATCTCGCGCATATTTCTGTTGTCCCAGAAATAATCCTTCTCTTTTCTGCTCTATTTCGAGTCCAAGAAAATGTTTGAGTTCTCCAAGCTCCTTCATATGAAATCTGATAGACAGATTCTCTCTTGTCCTTTGGATCTCCTCATAGTAATCTCCCGTGATGATTAAGTCATCCACATATACTAGTACTATGGCTAGTTTTCCTTGATCTTGTTTCACAAATAAACTAGAATCTGAAAGAGCAACTGTGAAACCACTTTGTACCAAGAACTCACCAATCTTCCCGTACCAAGCTCTTGGAGCCTGCTTCAAGCCGTATAGTGCTTTCTTTAATTTGCAGACATGGTCAGGATGGATCTTGTTCTCAAAGCCTCTTGGTTGCTCCATATAAATGTTTTTGTCAAGTTCTTCATGTAAGAAAGCGTTCTTGACATCCATCTGCCATAACTTCTAAGATTTGCTAGCAGCTAAAGCTAGTAGAACTCGAATTGTTGTGATCTTTGCCACCGGACTAAATGTTTCTTCATAATCCAGCCCATATTGTTGAGAAAAACCTCGAGCAACAAGTCGAGCTTTATACCTTTCAATGGAGCCATCTAATCGAGTCTTCACCTTGTAAACCCATTTACAAGATATTGGTTTTACATCTTTTGGCTTTGGAACTAAACTCCATGTCTGGTTTTCTTTTAGTGCATTAATTTCTTCTTCTATCGCTTTCTGCCATTCTCGACTTTGCGCTGCTTCTTCATAAGTAGAAGGCTCAATAGGTATTGATTCATCCACATGAGCAGCATTGGCATACCTTAGATTAGGTTGTCTCAGCCTTGTTGATCTCCTTAATTCTTGTGCATGCTCTTCGGCTTCCTTTTGGCTTAGACGAACCTCCTCGGATATAGATTGATGTACACCAGTTTTCCATGGACTCTTTTCCTTAGAGTACGACCCTTCTCCTTCCTTTATTGGATCCAATATCTTCTCTTTAGGTTCTTCTTTTTCTTCTAGACCTTCTTCTAATCCATGAGATTCTGGAAGCTCTATCTTTTGAGGTGACCACCATGAAGACGCTTCATCAAATACCACATTTCTTGAAGTATTGCACTTTCCAGTATTTGGATCACAACATCTCCATCCTTTTCTTGATTCATCATAACCGACAAAAATGCACCGAATTGCCTTCTTATCAAATTTGCTTCGGAGATGATCTGGCACGAAGATGTAACATACACATCCAAAAACCTTGAGATGGTTGGCGGTTGGCTTGATCTTCCATAATCTTTCATATGGTGAAATATATCCCAACTTTGTTTGTGGGAGTCTGTTAATCACGTATGAAGCTGTCTTCATACATTCGGCCCAAAATCTGCCAGGTACATTCTTACCATGAAACATACTTCGACAAGTTTCGGCAAGGTGACGATTCTTGCGTTCCGCCACTCCATTCTGCTGTGGAGTATTGGGACAAGTTAATTGTCTTCTAATCTTGTGCTTCTCAAGATAGATATTGAACTCATTCGATAAATATTCTCCTCCATTATCTGTGCGTAAGCACCTAATCTTATTATTGAGCTCACTTTCTATCTTCTTCTTGAACTCAAAACTTCTGAAAAGTCTCCGACTTTTCCTTCATGAAGTAAACCTACACATACCTTGAGAAGTCATCAATGAATGTCACCATATACTTCATTCCTCCAAGTGATGTTTGTTTCACTGGGCCAAAGACATCTGAGTGTATGAGCTCTAGTGGTGTCTTGGACTGATGTTGTGACTCCTTGAATGGCAATTGGTGAGCTTTTCCAAATTGACATCCAGCACATATTGTATCTGTTCGGATATCAATTTGAGGAAGCCCATTTACTATACGTTTCACCATCATCTCCTTTAACTTATTGTAGCCCACATGCTCAAGACATTCATGCCAAAGATCAGCCGTCTCATTTTTTTGAGTCTTATCCACATATGCTGTTTCAGCAGATAGTGCATAGACCGACTCTATTCTTCTTCCTTGCATAATTGAATTGCCAACCACCTTCACTCTCTTGAATACGGACACATCTTCTGGTCCAAAGAGCACATAATTTCCTTCTGCTATCAATTGTGGTACTGATAGTAAATTCTTCTTTAGGCCAGGGACAAGATACACCTTCTCGAGTTGGAGCTTTTGAGAGTCACCTTCATTTAGAATTATTGTCTTTCCAATGTGAGAAATAGATAATCTTGAATTGTCGGCTTTCAACACGACTCTCTTTACTTTGTAATCCTCCATTTCTTGCAGCTTTGTCCCATCGTTGGTCATATGATTTGAGCACCCAGAATCGATGATCCAATCATCTTTGTAGTTTATTTTTGACTTCAAAGTTGTTGTAAGATCTTGATCATTTATGTCAGCTTCAACAGAGAGTCCAGCTTCTGCATCCCATGTTTCCTCATTAATGGTTGCTTCGAATGTGACCTCTTTCTTCCCATCTCTTGCGGCGGACACATTTCCTTCGAAAGTTCGCCTTCTGGGGAATCTACAATCTCGAGCAAAATGACCCTTCTTGCCACAATTGAAGCATTCACCATTCTTTCTCTTATCATTTTCCCCGTACTGTTGGCGATGATCTCTTCTTCCTTGTTGAGCTCCCCCTGAAGCGTTGCCTTTTGATTTTGGGTGACCCTTCCACCCATATGTCTTACTTTCTTTCATCGCCTCTGGTCGTCGAGATGTTGCTTTCTTCTTATTGGTGAAGAGTGCATCTTCTCCGTCTTTTATGGTTACTTCATTCATCTGTTTGGCTAATGCCTCTTGATTAGCCAATAAATTCTCCAGCTCTATTAATGATGGTTGAGTAGGCCATCCTCTCACAGCGGCTATAAATCCATTATACTCGGATCTTAAGCCGTGGATGATAATTCTCTTCATCCTTGCATCACTCACTTTCTCTTCAGGAGCAAGTTGAGATATCTCACGACATATAGATTTCACCTTGGTGAAATATTGAGAAATAGATAGACTTCCTTGTGAGATACCCGCAAGCTCATTTTCCAAGAGCTGGAGGCGTGCTTCATTCTTCTTTGAAAATAATTTTTCAAAAGTTTCCCAAGCTGCCTTTGGTGTTTTCTCGTCACGGATGTGCTCCAATAGATCCTCCTCGACTGTAGTCTTCAATATAAATAATGCCTTCCCGGCCTTGATGTTCCATTTTCTCAAGGCTTCGGCATTTTCTTTCGGTGGAGGCGTTGTGTCACTGCCAGCAACTATTTCCAATAAATCATGTCCTTGTAGGTAAGATTCTATACAAGTTCGCCAATAACCATAGTTGTGGTTATTGAGACTCTTGATTCCACTGTTCGTACTTGCAAGATCTGCCATCATGATGTCCAGCGTCCAATAAGCTTGGTCCCAGACCGATGAGCTTTCACAGTCTCTAACTGTGCTCCGACAGAATCTCCCTTAGAGCTTCGGTGAAGTAAACGTCCAATGTTTACCGATGTTTTCCTCCACTAGAAATGGTCCCGAACGACCCGCTCTGATACCAATTGTTGGAAGCTTCGACGAGCCCAACACACCCACTATTGAGGATCTAGACTATACTAGACTCACTACATCAACACTTTGACGTTGATTAGCCTTTAATTTTATGAATTTTTAGTGCACAATAGTACTTAGGCGACAGTGTCGGCCATATATCATTTAGGCGGTATAACCGACCATGTATCACTTAGGCGGCAGAGCCAACCATATAAGAAGAACAACACAAGTGCACTAAGAACTTAAACACAAACTGAGGCTTAACCGGAAACTTAAAAAAGAACACTTTTATTAATACAAAGAAACAATTACAATATTATGGACTCAACTCACACTCTTACTTCTTCACAACTTCTACTTCTAACTCTTCTTCACTTCTTACTTCTTCTCTACTTCACACTTCACTTACTCACACCTTGATTACAAATGAAACTCCTCACCCATATTTATACTTGTCCATGGAAGTTTCTACACACTAGATATTTCTATGGATAAATCTCTAGATATTTCTCACCTACAAATATCTATATTATCTAGATTTTTCTACTTATAAATATCTAGATATTTCTTTTACATATTAATATCTAAATATTTTCTTATACATATTAATATCTAGATATTTTTCCATACATATTTACAAATTTCATATTATTTCAAATTTGCATTGTATTTAACATTAAATTAAATATTATACTAATACTAATAATCTAGATTTTTTTTTCTTTTGGCAAAAACATGAATAAAATAAAGAGAAGACACTTCATCAAAAGATGAAGAGTTCAAGAAAAACTACAAACATCAACCACAAGCATCATCGGCCCAGATACAAACTACAAATAATAACTAGGCCGAGTGACAAAGGGTTGAACTCTCAAATATAAAATTGATGGATATAACAAGATTTAAAAGAATCGCCCAAGACCAACAAGTGATCGAACTCTTTGATGAAAAGTCAATCTAATACTAATAATCTAGATGTTTGACCACAATAAGATTCATTCTTGATATAGGATCGCCAACAACTTTATGTATGTTTTTTATGTCGATCTTTGATTAGTCCACAGGCCCTTAATATATAAATTATCAAAATAAAACAAGGAGAACTACTCCTCGGATGACAGAAATACAAAAAGGAACAAAAATAGTTTCTGCCACACTTGATTTTATAATAAACAAGCTATATAGATAGCCTAGAAATGCAAACTAGCACTACCTACACTAAACCATTTCCTACTAATACTCAACGTGAAAATAGGAATCAACGTACATACCACGTGTCCCACGTATAGCATAAGAGTCGGTCAACCCTTGACTACTAAGTACTAACTCAAACTACTAACTGTTAGAATGAGTCAACAAAAAAAGGTCAACTTACCATTTTAGGTAAGTTGACTTTGGGATCAGAATTGTCCACTTCATCATATCCCAATTTGGAAGATCACATGCCTGCTCAAATGTAAACAAGTAAACGGCTACAAACAGGCTACTCAGCAACAGTTTTCCATTTGTGTAATGGTGATTCCAAAAGTTTTAGTGGAGCCTAACCATATTTAGAAATAGCTGTTGTAAGACTTAGGATATAAAAGCAACACTTAGCAGATTGCTAAAATACAATTTGTATCAATCTTTCAATCAATACAAGATCAAGTTTTTACAATTTTACATATCGAATTCATAGGTTTAACATGATATCAGAGCTAATGGTTGCAATCCTTTGATCAAAACAACCATTTTTATCTCAAATCATTTACCAGGAAACCTTTTTTTTAAAAGAGCTGCCATGTCAATAATTGACGGTAGCTCAAGAACACAGAAGCAGAAAGAAAGCTTCGTGAATATTGCTCCCATGTCAAATAATGACGGTAGCAAGATAAAAACCATCATGAAAAATAGTTACCATGATGTCCTATGTCAACCATCAAAACAGAAACCATCAACTTCGAGCACCAAAACTGTCATTGCAAACCACCATCAAGCACAAGAACAACCGAAGTGTGTACACTGTGGTATATTGGGACACACTGTAATTCAGTGTTTCAGGCTCATCGGGTATCCCAAAGGGTGGAGTAAACAAGAAAATGGTAGAGGTGTGATGGTGGTGACCGGCGGTAACAATAAAGCTACCAGCAACAACACCTCAAAAGGTAAAACTTTACCCTTAATGGTTTCTTTAGTGCTTAAACCAACAAAAAGGGTGAAAGAAAAACCTCCAAACCCTAATTTACAAAATTTGACCTTAAGAAAAAGGGCTGACCCCAATCACTATCAATCGGGGAAAGGGAAGAACCCTAATCGGTTCTATTGTTTACAAACAATAGAAGAAATTGAACAAACTGACCTTGACTTTCTTGTACCCAAATCCATAAAGAAAAAGGGGTGTAACGATTTAGGGATAAGAAACCTTGAAAGAAACAATTTGGGGATATATGATTTTGGGAAAAACAAAAATGTCGACAGTATCGGTCAACATATTCCCATTTCTAGTCAAATGCTTTTAAAAGAAAAAAGAAATTATGGTAACAAGTTGGGCCTGAATATTTTAAAAGGGACAAATGACTTGGGCCAAATTAAAATTAAAGGAAACAAGTTGGGCCAAGTTAAATTAGATGGGCCAAGTTAAATTAGATGGGCTAGTTGTTTGTAAAGAACGTAATGGGGATTTTCAGACCCAGGCCCAGACCCAAAATCATGATGTGAACAAGAAAATTAAATCGGGCCAAAACCTTTTTAAAGATAAATTAAAAACTCCCGTTTTACCGGAAAAGCTAATATGGTTTCCAACAACGTAAAGAATAACGAGTGGATTTTTGATTGTGGTGCTACTCACACCATGACCTTTGAAAAATCGGATTTTTGTTCCAAATCAAAACCTCGGATTAATAATATTCGAACGGCTAACGAGGACATTGTACAAGTAGAAGGGGGAGGGAAAATCGAGATTACTCTGACTATGAAATTATCCAATTGTTTATATATTCCAACCCTATCTCACAAATTATTATCCGTTAGTCACGTTACAAAAGAATTAAATTGTTCCGTTTTATTACACCACACTTTCAGTATCCTCCAAGATATCAGGACTGGGGTGATTATTGGGCGTGGTACCGAACGGGGCGGGTTGTACTATGTTAACGAAGTAACCCAACAAGGTACCGTGATGCTTGCTCATGGGACACCTACGAGGGAAGCTTGGTTGTGGCATAGGAGGTTGGGTCACCCATCTTCCGGATACTTACATGCCTTATTTCCGAGTCTTTTTCCGTCAAATGTTACTTTAAATTATGAAACTTGTATTTTGGCTAAAAGCCACCGAAGTACATTTATACCTAGTGATACTAGAAAAGAGGTACCTTTTGCTTTAATCTATTCTGATGTGTGGTGTCCTGCACCCGTTATTGGGGGAAGAAATTTCCGATATTTTGTCATATTTATTGATGATCATACCCGAATGACTTGGATTTATTTTCTAACCTACAAATCAGAAGTTTTTGAGAAATTTTCTCACTTTTATAAAATGGTACAAACCCAATTTAATAAAAACATACAAATGTTAAGATCCGATAATGGGGGTGAGTTTGTAAACTCATCAATGAAACTTTTTTGCGAAAATAATGGGATTATTCACCAAACCTCGTGTGCTCATACTCCCGAGCAAAATGGAGTAGCCGAACATAAAAATCGATTACTTTTAGAAATGACAAGAGCTTTATTAATTGAATCCAAGGCTCCAAAAAGTTTTTGGCCTGAAGCTCTTGCTTCCGCTACATATCTTATCAACTGATTACCTACTAAAGTTTTGATATATATATATATATATATATATATATATATATATATATATATATATATATATATATATATATATATATATATATATATAGGTGTTCCGTATTTGTTCACATCCCAAAAAGTGAGCGCACCAAACTAGATCCATGTGCGAAAAAGTGTGTGATGGTTGGTTATGGAATCAACCAAAAAGGGTATCGGTGCTATAGTCCAAAGAAATGTCATGTCTACACTACCATGAATTGTGACTTTCTCGAAACTGAATATTTTTATCATACCCAACTCATGAGTGAGGGGGAGAAAGAGGATAATGACACTCTAAGTTGGATACAATGGATACCTAGTCCCGATTCACCAAACTCAAGTCCCGATTCACCAAACTCAGGTCCTGAGTCACCCAACTCAAATCCCGAGTCACCCAAATCAAGTCCCGAGTCACCCAACTCAAGTCCCGAGTCACCCATTTAAAGTTGCCCTGAGTTACCCAATACTATACCACAAAATTCTGAACCCACCGAAACCTCCTCAAACAATGAACATCCGGTTCAAGAGGAACAAAACGACACAACTTCCGATACTGCAAATGAGAATGAAACAACAGAAAGATATGTCTTACCTCAAAGAGCCAATAGAGGTATACCACCTAAAAGATATTCTCCGGAAAAAGAAGCTCAGAGGTCGAGGTATCCTATGGCTAATGTTGCACAAGGAAACCTATCCAGTGAAGCACAAAAATTCAATTCTGCTTTATATTATGAAAAAATCCCAGCAAATGTTGATCAAGCCATGAAATCTGAAAAATGGAAGAAGGCCATGGAAGAAGAAATGGAAGCACTCCAGAAAAGTGACACATGGGAAAAATGTGTTATTCCTCAAGGAAAAAAACCAGTAGGGAATCGATGGGTGTTTACGATAAAATACAAACCAGATGGTACCATTGAAAGATACAAAGCCCGGCTAGTTGCCAAGGGATATACTCAGACATACGGGATTGATTACTCCGAAACCTTTTCACCAGTCGTAAAGATTGATACCATTAGAGTTCTCTTTTCTATCGCTGCAAATGAAGATTGGCCACTTCACCAATTTGATGTGAAGAATGCTTTTCTACATGGCGAATTAAAGGAAGAGGTCTATATGGAAGCACCACCAGGATTCAGTGACAACTTCAAAAACAGGGAAGTTTGTCAACTTAAAAAGGCTTTATATGGGTTAAAACAATTCCCACGGGCTTGGTTTGGGAGATTTACTTTATTTATGAAAAAATACGATTTCAAACAAAGTAACTCGGATCATACTCTCTTCTTTAAACGAAAAGGAAATTTGATTACATGTTTAATCATCTATGTTGATGATATGATAATAACAGGAAATGATAAACAGGAAATTTCTAACTTAAAAGTAAACTTATTTAAAGAATATGAAATGAAAGACTTGGGCAGACTTAAATATTTTTTGGGGATTGAGGTGTTACGATCCCAACAGGGAATATTTATCTGTCAAAAGAAGTATGTTCTTGATTTTCTTGCAGAAACAGGTATGATTGATTGCAAATCAGCTGATACTCCGATGATTCCAAACCAGAAGCTATATATGGAAGATGAAGCTGATCTTGCTGATAAAGGGCAATACCAAAGGATGGTGGGAAAACTCATCTATCTTGCTCATACTCGATCGGATATAGCACATGCATTTGGAGTTGTGAGTCAATTCATGCATCAACCACAGGTTCACCATATGGAAACCGTAATGAGAATCATCAGATATTTGAAGAAAACGGCGGATCATGGAGTTGTTTTCAAGAAAAATGGGCATCTAAGAACTCAAATATATACAGATGCAAGTTGGGCTGGAGAAAAAGGGGATAGAAGATCTACATCCGGATTCTTTACAATAGTCGGAGGTAATTTAGTTGTATGGAAAAGCAAGAAACAAAAGGTTGTTTCTCTATCAAGTGCAGAATCAGAGTTTAGAGGGATAGCCAAAGGAGTTGTAGAAGCATTGTGGACCCGAAAACTACTAACAGAGATCGGATTTCCACCAGAAGATAGCATTCAGATATTATGTGACAACGAAGCAGCCATTGCCATATCAGAAAATCCAGTTCAACGTGACCGAACCAAACATGTGGAAGTTGATCGACATTTTATTAGACAAAAATTAGATGATGAAATCATTTCCCTTCCATCAATCAGATCCGAAGATCAGCTAGCTGACATCCTCACCAAATCTGTCAACGGAAGACTCTTCAGCGAAGTTCTTAGCAAGTTGAATATTGGAAACCCCACTATTCAACTTGAGGGGGAGTGTTAGAATGAGTCAACAAAAAAAGGTCAACTTACCATTTTAGGTAAGTTGACTTTGGGATCAGAAGTGTCCACTTCATCATATCCCAATTTAGAAGATCACATGCCTGCTCAAATGTAAACAAGTAAATGGCTACAAACAGGCTGCTCAGCAACAGTTTTCCATTTGTGTAATGGTGGTTCCAAAAGTCTTAGTGGAGCTTAACCATATTTAGAAATAGCTATTGTAAGACTTAGGATATAAAAGCAACACTTAGCAGATTGCGAAAATACAATTTGTATCAATCTTTCAATCAATACAAGATCCAGTTTTTACAATTTTACATATCGAATTCATAGGTTTGACACTAACATAAGACATAAAATTAATATTGACCAATTATTAATCAAAACTTAACATATAATATTAAACCAAACGTCCTAGTCATGCACAAAATCACGTCAACTTAAACATGACTATATCCAACGAACCGATTAACCTAACAATCACCCCTTAATCGGTTTTTCCATGCTACCCATTTACCACACGTGTAACATATAACGCGGCTCTCCTAGACACGTTCAACACCATCTCGACTTTCCCGGACACCTGATCTCTTCCCCAATCACGTCCATAGTCATCTCGGTTTGAACCGCTACAACCACAATGATTACACTAACGTGTTTTTTCAATAAGCCACCTCGAATTCCTCCAGCGTCTCGGTTCCTTTGTTTTTTCTCTCCTGTATACAAACTTGTTCAAAGAGTCTTTCACACCGCCCAAGAAAAACAAGCCGAACACGCTGTCACGTTTTCTTGTACCTCCACCGATTAGTCTCTTTTCACGAACAAATTTACCTCGCTCTTTTGACAATAACATTGTATCGCTTCAACTTTTCTGGATCAATCTGTTCAAAGAAATTCTTCCACCACCCAAGAAAATAAACCCTGGCCACGGGCTCTAACGAATTCTTGTCCTCGGTTTAATTTATTTCATAAAACTCTTACACCACCCAAGAAACAAACACACTTTGTTTTAACAATTTTTTGTCCCCGGTTCAGTTTCATCCAACGAACATCACCATAGTTGAAGTCGCTCCCTAGCCCTTGATACCAATTGATAGTTTCACAGGCCCTTAATATATAAATATATAAATCATCAAAATAAAACAAGGAGAGCTACTCCTCGGATGACAGAAATATAAAAAGGAACAAAAATAGTTTCTGACACACTTCATTCATAATAAACCAGCTATATAAATTGCCTAGAAATGCAAACTAGCACTACCTACACTAAACCATTTCCTACTCATACTCAACATGAAAATAGGAATTAACATACATACTTCGTGTCCCACGTATAGCATAAGAGCCGGTCAACCCTTAACTACTAAATACTAACTCAAACTACTAACATAACACATAAAATTAATATTGACCAATTATTAATCAAAAGTTAACATATAATATTAAACCAAACGTCCTAGTCATGCACAAAATCACGTCAACTTTAACATGACTATATCGAACGAACCAATTAACCCAACAATCTTCTTCATCGAAGTCTAAGTAGTTGTGTGTTTTAGAGTGTTGGAGTAACTAAGTATAGAAAGCAAAGAACATGCACATAATAAATTATCAAAATCGGAAACTATATAAAACATGAATAATACAAACCTTAAATCTTTGAATTCATGAAGAAACATAAACCACCATAATTGAGCGAAGCTTGGCAAAATAGAAAAAGAGACGGATGATTTCAATTTATATGCCTAATGTAAACCCTGCTGATTATAAGTCCGGCCCTATATTGTCCTTCATTCTCATATACGACTTTAAGGCCCAATATGTTACTGGACCATTGATATAAGGACAGGCCATTATGATTTGAATTTGGAGATAATATTTTTATAGTGAGTTAACAAATTCCCAATATGTTACCGGACCATTGATCCGTTACAAGATTATTAACTCAGCGAATGGGAGGTAAAATAGACGCATGCTGTTTCTTGTAATTGTTGTTTTGTTTTGCTATTGTTTGTTTTGTATTTGGTTATGGGTATGCCCTGCCATTTATGCCTCATTTTTGTGTTAATATAATTCTCATTTGCCCAAAAAAAAAAAAAAAAAAAAAAAAAAAAAAAAAAATATTAGAGGCATGCGCCCCTTTTCTCACTTTTACATATATTTATAACTTGAAGTAAATTAATGTGGCATTTTCTACATGTTCTCATGTATATACTTCTCATGTATATACTGATACTGATATACATGTTTTCTAGATCATGAGACAAGTAGGTGTTAGCCTCTTTTGTTGAACGTGGATAGTGTGCTCTACATCCACACCCAATGTTTGACTATTTTTTTTTTTTTTTTTTTTTTTCCTTTTTCTTTTTGACCCGAACATCATAACGGATCAACCATTGAATGCATTTTCTAAGACCAAGGACCTATCAACTACAAACACTACAACAAATTTATCAATTGTTCACGTATATTTTTACACACTTGTAAGAAAGTGTGAGCTTTTTGTGAAATTCCTCACACTTATAAATATGTATAAGTTTGTTACATTTATAAATGTTGAATGTTATTCAAATTTCACACTTAAAATTGTAAGAAAAGTTTGTTCACGCTTATTAGTGTACACAAACACAAATTTAATCACATTTAAAAATGTGAGTAAAATTTGTTACACCTCATTTCTTCACACAAGGAAGAGCGTAAACAAATCTAGTGTGACAACATTAAGTTAACACTTTTAAGTGTGGTTATATTTATAATTATACACACAAATTAGTGTGAATTTTTTTCCCCACACTTTTATGTGTGAAACTATAATGATTATCTACACTTATAAATGTAATACATTTACACACATTTATAAGTGTGAGGAATTTAACAAAAAAGTACACATTTTATAAAAGTGTGTAAATTTATGCGTGGTTAATTAGCAAATTTGTTGTAGTGAAAGTAACGAACGTGCAAATGCATAGTTTTATAGAGAAAAAAAAGCATCAGAATCCAACCCAATTCAAGCAAAACCGCCCTGCAATGCTAGAATTGAGGCGTTTTGGTGTTGGTACGAAGAAATAGGAAGATATACTAATGTACTTAATGTTAGACGGATTAGATTGTTAGGCCCAAGTCCGTTTGTAGGCTTGGTCCATTAGGGTTTTGTAATGTACACTATAAATATATGCATCAATAATAAAGTAATCTTTACGTGTTTCATTCTCTAACATGGTATCCGAGCCATAGGATCCTGGTGAAACCAACTCCTAACAATGATCACCACCATCAAATCATTTTATCATCTTCAAATCTATTGTATTCTTTTTTTTCTTTTAGTTTCACCTTGTTTTTTCTTCTTCTTATCTTATTGTTCATAAAGAAAACCTAATACTTCCTACATGCCGTCAATCAACCTACTGTCGAAAAAAAATTCTCCGTGCGAAATACCTCTAAACACTTCACCGAATCACCAAGTTAAACATGTTATTGAAGAAGATTTAATCGGCGATAAGAGTTCTATGCCCAAGTTCTGCTCAATCCTTAGACAAAACAAGCAAGCCACGACGTAAAAAAAACCTTACGAAAAAGAAAACGCAGTCAAGCAATGCAAGTTATGCAACTAATCAACGATTATCAATCTATTCGGTGCAACAAATTAGATAAACAAAAAAAAGTTATCTTTTATTTATGTAGTGTTTTCTTCCAGTCCGACATTTTGCGATTTTGCCGCTCGGACTGCGGGGAGTGTTAGACGGATTAGATAGTTAGGCCCAAATCTGTTTGTGGGCTTGGTCCATTAAAGGTTTACCATTAGGGTTTCGTAATGTACACTATAAATATAAATATGCATCAAAAATAAAATAATTTGGGTTCCATTCTCTAACACTTAAACATCTCACATTTTATACAAATTTGCAATCTGGTTGTTATAAAATTGAACTATACACGTGTCACGTTCAATGTCATTATGATAAGAATAATTAAAAAACATGGTTGCAGCTTTGTAGTAAACAAGTAATGTAGCAGCCAAAAATCAAACAACTACTCCATAAAACACTAAAATCGGAATATATTTTTACGAACAAACTATAAATTTGAGGAAAATGATAGCTACATATAGCCAACTTTACTACATGTACTACTAAAAAAGTGCACTTTTTGATGTTTTTTTTTTTTTTTTTCAACTATGTAAACACAAAATATAAGAATCCATTCACCATAAAAACAATTTCATAACATTTTATACGCATGGAAGTTTATATCGTCACTATGCATGTAAACATGTACACGTAATATAACATACAATTTTAATTTCACCACACCTTTTATTTATATAAAAGACACCAATAATAAACTTAACACTTTTAGTTACTATGAGAAAATGAAAAAAAAAAAGGTCAAAAACATTAAAAAGTGCACTTTTTGTTGTCAGTATCTTTGTTAGTCAAACAACTATATAAGCTATATTAAAAAACATGATTTTCTTTTTCAAACACCTCACCACGATCAGTATCTTTGTTTGTCGAACAATTCTCGTTGTCTAACAATGCAAGCATCTCCATATAGCTATCAATCATATACTGTCACACCCCCTAAATAGAACGGTCACACCCCCTAAATAGAACGGAGGGTAATATGTGACTAACCAATATCATAACACAAGTGTAAAGCGAGAACGACTCTATATGAAACATTTTAATTAAAAACCAATGTATTAACGCAGCGGAAAGTATTAAGTCATTACAACTGAATCCTTAACAAAAGTAAATATAAACTAAGTGTTTTAATGCAATAATGTAAATGATAAATGCGGACTCCAAAAGCAGCAAAGTCCAAATAGCACACATAGTCTTTAGCAATCTTCACCTGAGACAAAACATGCTTAAAGTGTCAATCAAAAAGGTTGAGTGAACAACATAGGTTTAATATATAGTTTTAGACCACAATATTTAGTTATCACAAGTAGTGCTGAAGTTATGATATCGAAACTAAACAAAGTTACCCCAGGACACCTTGAACTGTCAGTGTCGTTTAATCATTATTAAGTAACCAGAGACCAACGGTCAAATGGTTAGAGACGTCGCTCTCAATAGGCCTACTCACAATAACTAAGTTTGCGTTTATACGTAGCAATTAACGATATCATGGCAGGGATTTAGCATGAATCAAAGCATGTCAGCACAGTTAAATAGTTTTCAGGTACTTGTGTCTAAGCGTAAAACAGTTTTAAAAGCAAGCATGTGTCTCACCCCAAAAGTTCAAAACAAGTATATAAAGATAGTTAAAAAGTGGGGCTATGAAGTTCACCTTAGTAGCAGGTAGATATTCCACGCAAGTAGTAAGTACGGAGTGTAATCGGAGATCTCAACCTAGAGATATAATGTTCGATTAGGTAATGTCTAATAGACATATAGTTTGTTTATTAATATGGCAAACTATATTAATAGTGACCGTTTTCGAGAAAAGTTGTATTTATATAAATGATAATATACATAGTGTTATTAAGTGTTACTATATAATTAGGTGTATAGGTTATACTAATAATAGTATTATTAATTACCTTAACAATCAACTATTATGTTACATGTACAAATATACGTATATGGTACATACATATATATATTCTTTATTTATTATTATACATGTATGTGTTCATAACTATATGATATATATATATATATATATATATATATATATATATATATATATATATATATATATATATATATATATATATATATATATATATATATATATTAGGTGTAGGTGTTACATATACATAAGTGTAAGATGATACTTATATATACTTATTACTTTTTACTATTATGTTTACTAATTTATTATAATACTTACATAATACACATTCATACATACATACACACGCACATATACATACATATATACACATACATATACACGTATGTATATATATTTACATATATATACACACACATATACATACAGTGTATACATGCACGTACGTACGTATGCATGCATGCATGCACGTACACCATGATCATAACTACGTTACTAATCCATAGTCATAACCTAAATCTTTTAATCACAATCTTTAATTATTTCATTAATCATATCTAAATCCTAATCATATTAATCATAATATAATAGCACTACTCTTCATCACATGAAATCATAACCTTATTCAAGTTCATTAATCATGACACTTAATCTTATTAACATAATAACTTATTGATCTAATTAATCACGCATCTTTTAACCCTAATCTTCTTTTTATCAACATTAACTCATATTCAATCTTTTACTACACCAATGTCATATTCATATTAATCTTTTTACACATAAATTCATAATCTTCATATTAACAATTACTTGATCATAATTTTATCATTATTCATTATAACTAGTTAATTATTCTCCTATCCTACTTACATAAGATCATAATCATACTCTTGTAATTATTCTTTTAACTTTCTCACCTACATAAAATCATAAATTTCTTATTCATATTCATAACCTAACTCACAATCATAATCTTCATCTTATTATTAACTAGCTTGTTAACCAATAACCCTAATCATTATTACTTTTAACTTTGATCATAACCATTAACATTGTTTATTATAGTTATCCTTACAACATTCATATATCTTTATTAACTTTGAACATAAATTTTATTCATACTTCATAATCATCATACATAACATGATACTTATTAATATACTTGTATGTAATTAAATAAAGAACAAAGTTAACTAGGGTTTAAGTCTACCTTAAGCAAGATTGAAGACCAAGATTGATGATGATGGTGATGCGAATACAGAACAGAAAATAGCAGCAACTCAGCAGTAAACCACGACCCAAAAGGAGTCTGTTTGGGTCTGAATTGATCATGAATCGAAACAGACTACAGCAGCAGCAACAATACAGATATAGCAGGCGAATGCAGCAAGCTTTTGTGGTGGTTTTAATCGACTGCATCAGGGGTTTTTGGTGGAGGTTTTCAGTCGACAAAGCATGCTAGAATAAGGTTGTTTAGTCGATTGGCAGGAGGGTTTAGTGATGGGTTTTTAGTCGACAGGTTGCAGATGGCTTAGGGGTTTTTAGTTCGATAGAAACTGGAGGGAATGCAGGAGGTTAAAAGTCGAATGCAGCAGATTATTTGTGGTGAGATCTTGTGATTATCATGGGGGATTTTATAAGTGTTGTTGGTTTCCTAATTGCATTTAACTTCTTGGAGATCAAGGGAGGTAACTAGGATCAAACTAGGATTTGCAAGCTTAAGGATCAAGTTTAATTTCCTAAAGAAAAACCCTACAGCCGATTTTATTTTGATACATATGATTTATTTATTTTTTTATTTACTGTATTCCTTATTTATTTAAGTATTTTATATATTTATTATTATTATTATTATTATTATTATTATTATTATTATTATTATTATTATTATTATTATTATTATTATTATTATTATTATTATTATTATTATTATTATTATTATTATTATTAAGGTTATAATTATTTTAATTACCTTTTATTTATTTATTAGACCCTAATCTTTTATTAGTTGTTGATTTGGTTCCAATTAGTTTACATATTAATTTTTAAAGTTTAAGTAATGTCACTTTTAAGTATTAATATATAGTTTATATAATAAAGATAATACACAAAGCATAAACTTTATATAACAGAAAATATTGATCAAAAGTTAATATTTAATCAAAGTTTATTAAATAAAGTTCATGAGTACAAGTAATCCTATTAATGGAACAATTAAAACAGAAATGAAAAATTGAGGGTCGTCATATATACCCAACACACGAATTTTTACAACTCACACGTGTACGAGATGCCTATGAGAAAGGATTATAAGCTTTAGGAACCTTAAACTGCTGATCATTAATTGAAACTATAGTTCTTCCTTCATCATAGGAACAAATAATCTTGAATGGTTTAGACCAAGCTGCAACATTATTATTGTCTAATTTCCTTAACCACATTAAGCTATCTTCACCATTGTTCGAAATCACTGTCAAATAACCGACACAGATTAATAGGTGGATAATTCCTCGAGTGATATTTGGCAAAGAAATCGTGGCAAAAACACGACTACTCAAATCGAATGTGAGTATATAAAAATCGTTTGTGTTAGGCGAATCATTCTGCACCAACCAGTGCATTACTCTATCGACAAAATAGCCTTTTGATGACCAGACCTTAAAAGGCGGATCAGCTTTATGGAGATCAATCTCACTCCAAACGTTTGTCTTCGTTGAGTAAAGAAATAGAGTCTGCAAGGTGGTTCCATAAGATAAACCGATGACGTTGTAATCGTCTGTGATTGGGTCTGTAAGGATTAAAGGACCCAAACAATAGAGTAATTCCAGAGAATTACCCTTCCACAATCGACAAACGAAAGAACAATAATGAAAGAATTAAAAACGCGAGATTTAATGTGATTATATGTAATCGAATGTCGATTACTTTAATCCACAGACCAACTAAGGAGATTTTATTGATATAATTCGTGCACATACATAAGGGTTACAATAGGATACTTATATAGGACAAAAACAACAAGGAAACACCTTGGAGAACAAGAAAAACGTCAATGTGGAAACTCCCCCGTCAGACGAGCCGCGTCGTGCCTCAAAGGCAAAACTCCGGACAGTAGGTTTTCCAATTTGATGCTCTGTTCACATGTTAGGCCGAGTCGCGCCTTCCAAGGCCGCGGCGCGCCTCCCTGTTCGTCTGAATCCTTTTGTTTTGATATTCTTCACATCCAACAATCTCCCACTTGAAGATAGTCAAAACCATGACTCTCATTGTCAACCCATCATACAAAACTAACCAAGATCGATAAAGCACCCTTTACCGCTAAATTTCATTTGGGACACGCACACTCATATCACATACGCTGGATAAAAAGACTTTCGATACAAGGTCTTCAACACTTCTTGTTAGAAACGAATCATCATCTCTCTATCTCCCTAGTTGGTCGCCGCCTTTTCATTAGTTCATGAGAAGACCCGTTGAGGCTATGCAAAACCTCAACTTGTCCATTGACACCAACGTAGTAAACATATCCACATGATTCTTCATACCAAGGACTTTCTCCAATATCAAAGTACCATTCTCAATACGTTCTCGTATAAAATGATACCTCAAATCAATGTGTTTCGTATGATTATGAAACACCAAATTCTTCGCGAGATTGATTGCACTTTGGTTGTTACAATATAAGACGCAATTGAATTGTCTTTTACCCAACTCACACAAGAAGTTCTTCAACCAAACAAGCTCTTTAGAAACTTCCTCAATAGCCATGTACTTGGCCTCGGTGGTCGACAAGGCAACACTCCTTTGTAGTCTAGACATCCAACTACCGCCGTCTTACCAACCATGAACACATATCCCGTAGTACTCTTACCCGAATCACCAAATCCACCCAAATTGCATCTGCATAACCTCTAAGTATAACATTGCCCTTAGTGAAACACAATCCCATACTAGAAGTACCTTTCAAATAACGAAGCAACCATTTGACCGCTTCCCAATGCTCTTTCCCCGGATTAGACATATAACGGCTTACAACTCCCAATGCATGAGCTATATCCGGTCTCATACAAACCATGACATACATAATACTTCTCACGGCCGATCTATACGGAACCTTTTCCATCTCCGCTTTGTCTTCTTTCGTTTTAGGTGATTGATTCTTCAATAACTTCATCGCGCTACCCATAGGCATAGAACGAACCTTTGCTTTATCAACATTAAACTTTTCTACTACTTTCTCAATATACTTAGATTGAGAAAAGTATAGAACACCTTTAGCACGATCACGCACAATACTCATTCCAAGTATTTGCTTAGCACTACCAAGATCCTTCATCTCGAACTCTTTTGAAAGCATATCTTTCAACTTATTGATCTCGAACATGTCGGAACCCGCGAGCAACATGTCATCAACGTATAACAATAAGATTATGTAAGAAGACTTGAATTTCTTCAAGTAACAACAATGGTCCGCTTCACATTTTACAAAACCAACCTTCTTTATAAACTCATCAAATCTCAAGTACCATTGCCGAGGGGCTTGCTTCAATCCATACAAACTTTTCTTTAACATACAAACCCACTTCTCTTTACCCTTTACCTCAAAGCCCTCGGGTTGCCTCATATAGATCTCCTCATCAAGATCCCCGTGTAAGAATGCGATCTTCACATCTAAGTTGTTGTAGATATAAGTCCTCGGATGCGACTGATGTGTCGTAAAGTGGTATATGAATTTTCGTATAAAATAATATGGAAAAATACCGATTAAAGATTGCTACACACTAACGGGCAGTGTACCCGATCGTGTAGTAGTATAGTAACTGGTTTAGTTCCGTGTATCGTTCCAAGGACAGTTGTATTAGTCAAACTAGAATTATAAACTATATTATGATTAACTAAGTAAATGAAATTTAAAGGTACAAGATTTATGTTTTGTGGCTTATTTAACGATTAGCCAAATCAGAGAAGAGTAAAAGTAAAAATAATATTTTTGGTCTTTTAAGTTTATAAGTGCAAGGAAAGCAATTAAGATAGTTTTGATATCAAAGAGATGAAATATGCTCATCTAGACTTTTTACCCTCGATGTGAATGTTTATTTAGGATTAAGATTAGATCGATTGGTTATGCACGAGAACTAATTGATCGGTTTACCAAGAGTAGTATTGAATAAACACTCAAATGGGATTACACGACGCAAGTGATGTTCTTGTCATCTAAGACCTCGTATTTGTAATCAACTAATTCAACTAGTCTAAAGACTTGAAGAATGATCAAGTCAATGGTGTGTTGATCATGATCCACTCCTATGCCAACTAATGGTTTAGCTTAGTTCATTCCCTTGGTCTGGTTAAATGTTCAATTCACCCAACCCAAGTAATCAATTAAGTATGGTAATAAGATCCCTATAAACGTCACTAGATAAGGCAAATTACTAACACCTATTAGTTATATGGAATTGAGTAGTGAAAATATGCATGACAGATTCTAGGGAATTGATCGTTCACCTAGACAACTACACATATCAATTAAGCTATCTGAGAGTATCTACAAGAGTCATTCTTACATTCCTATATAGATTAACCATTTGAATGCAACTTATCCCTTTTGGTAAAAGACGGGCAAACACTTGTCACTAGGTGTAAATCAATATACTAAATCAGCAAGATGGTGTTTCTTAGTTGAACAAGTATACTAACTAGTTGAATCGAAAAGATTAAACTTAACAAGAATGGTTCTTGTATTCAAACATCAAACTATCGTGCATGGTAACTATCAATCAAAAGTAAACATTCAACATCTCGGTTATTTATCTAGATGAACATAAAAAGAACTAGCCAACAATCATGCTAGAAAACTTAAACATAACAGTAACAAAGATAGAATTCATTGTAAATACAAGATTGACCTTTTTAGAGTAATCTTGGATGAAGCCCTTGAATGATCCTTGAATCTTCAATGATTTTAGTGTTTAGATGCACTTTGATAAGCTCAAGAACTGTTTTGAATGATATGTTTTTGTCTCTGAACAGAAAGAAAACTGGCACACTTGGAATGAAACTGGAAAGAGGTTTAAAAAGGCTGAAAAGTAGCTGGAAAGCACTGTGCGTGGCGCACACGTAAGGGGTGCGCGGAGCGCACTACTCACCTACCACACTTTTACTTTCCAGTTCACGATCGCACTTCAATTTGGACGTTTCAGGTACTTGTGCGCGGCGAAGTGCGCGACGCTCTCTGTTGTGCGCGGCGCGCTCTGTTGAACTTGCGCGGGGCGCTCTCTGGTTTCCATTTTAATCAAATGTTCTGATCAAAGTCTTGAGTGCGCGGTGGTGTGCGCGGATAGTGCGCGGCGCTCATTGTAGCTTTCATTTTTTTGTTTCTTCGTTTCTTGTTCTGGTTTTGATCTTTGAGTTGTTTCATTCATTAACTTCAACATTTCTTCAAGTATTAAATGATTCTATGCTTAATTACAATACAACGGAATAATAATGGAAATATTACAAATTCGTATGAAATAACCGACGATAGGACTTGATATTGTGACTAATGATATGTCTATTTTGAGTAATATCAAAATCCCCCACACTTAACTCTTGCTTGTCCTCAAGCAAGTCTTGTTCTAATCATGCGTATACAAAACACAAATATATATGAATCAAAAACATTGTTTGAAGTACATTATACACAAATCACACGACACGCAAAACACACACAAAGACTCACGCTATATGGTACACAATTTTCACACGATTCACACGAAGTATACAAAACACACACATTATTTTGTAACACAACTCACGCTATATGAACACATGTTTACACAATTGGAATACACACTCGTGAGGGTACACACACAATTTATGAAACACACGCACACATTTGGATTGCTTGGGAGAGGTGAACTTCGGTGAAAGTTCTTTAAAAATTTGGATCCTTAGGGAAAATTGGATCTTTGAGAAAACGTTTTAAGATTTTGAAAATGTCATTGCTAGTTTTTTTTTTTTTTTTAACTAGACACGTTTTCCGATTTTAACCTCAAATTCCGGTTGAGGGTAACTGAAAACCGAAGTCTCAGTCGGCGATTAGCAAGCTATTCGCCCCCATGATTGTAGTATCATGGAACTCTTAACCGGGCGCCCCCTGACGCGATATAAATATCGGTCTTTCATGACAATTTTGTACAATTAAGATCAAGGGTTAAAACTGCGAAGATTAAGCTATCGCACGGGACAGATCCTGCTCTAGCTTATACATCGTAATCGGTCTTGCACTGGATAGCGACTTGGATTTACCCTACCAAGTTTATTTTCGGGTTTGAAAGTTCAAGACTTTCCCTTCCCACTGTACCTTATATCGTGAAATGATATTAGTATGAAATGGCATAGTTTAGGAAGTTTGCTATATCAAGTAAGGCGAAATTCGGAAGACTTTACTTCCTTCAAGGATGAACTAGATGCATCCTTTCGTTTAGTGACTTTTATTCCTTTTTCAAGCCAAACGTACTTTAATCGTTTTAATTTTGCAAAATTTGTGATAGTAATTCGAAAAGATTGGTAAAATCCCCCACACTTGGCTTTTTCGTTAAGGCTTTAATAATTATTTCCATTAAGAATGTGGTAAAACATGTTGATTATCCCTTTTATATGATTACTAGTTTTATGACTTTTAACCGAAATAAATTCAATCATTTGGTTGTTTCTAAATTTGTTTCGTGATAATAATTTCGGTTTATACACCTAGTTTTAAAATCTACAAATTTTAAACAAAATTTGAATTTATGAAGATAAAATTTCAAAAAAATTTCACCATTCCATTAAGAATTTCAAAAGTAAGCCAAGATGTACCCGAGAGAATTACCTCCCCCCACACTTAAGATTAAGTAAGGCCCTCATTACTTAAAATCAAAAAAATTTTAAAAAATTCACGAGGGCATTTGTGTGAAAAGAGTTCGAAAAACCTTGATAATAAGCCTGAGATCGTGAAACTTAGGTGAGCGATGGCGCTGAACTTAATGCTAGCATAAGAACATCGTTTATTCCTTGATCTCTATCACAAATTCCAAAATGTTTGTACGTCGCTGAACTTAATGCCAGCATCACTAAACCTTAATAATAAGAAATAAACAAGCACACAAAAATTAAATAGATAAAAATGGTGTTTTTAACACAACCACCACAAACATTAGTCTACAATACAAATATTCAAATTATTACAAACCAAAGTTTCTGAAAAATCACCAAATTGTTACCAATCATCAAATAAGGTACATTTGCCCTCTAATCATCACTAGAGAAATTACCAAAAGGCCATCCGGAGTAGGTTCCCGAACCATCATTTCGAGGTCTCCCGCGCGGGTATTGGTCCTCAAAGCGCGTCTGTGCATCCTGCATAGCCGCTTGCTTATCTTATAAGGGAGGACTCGGAATTCTATTCGGTGTGTTATAATAGGTCCGGTTTTGGTAGGAAGTGGCATAATAATCCTGTGGGTTTTGCATATACAAACTAACATTATGGCGAAGCCAATCGCCCCTGTAATTCCCCCACCTTTGATCATACCTTGAAGCCCTATTATGCTCCCGTTGTTCTTCCTGAAATTCGTTAAATGGTCGCCTTTGTTCTTCATATTGGTCATCTCTGTGTTGATAACCAACCCGAAAATCATGAAAACCGAAAATCACTTCCTCCAACTCTTCTTCCCGTGTCCTTTGCGTCTGCCTACGCCTTCTCCTTTGAAACTGAGGTAATTCTTCTTCACTTTCAGGTTCCTCCATGTGAACCTCCTCCTGCACATTTTCTCGTCCGACACCGCTACCACCTGCTTCATGATCGTGGGCACGGGGTGGGTTTTGAGGTGGTTCCATCCTAGGAACAAAGGGAATGAGCCGATTGTGTTGGTCGAGCTGCAAAAATTGGGCATTGATATAGTATATACTTCCCAAAGGTTCCATCATGTCCGGATTTGCTACTAGCCGGTCAAAGTTAATTCCAAACGAGCTCGCTATTCGAGTGATATAGTGACCACCTACAATAGGGTTTATATTTCTTGTCCCTGTTTCGTTTAGATATTTTGCCATGGTGGTTGGAATATCAACTGGACTTTTATTGTAGATTTTGTCCATCAGAAAAACGTCTAGCCTCGTTACCTTGTTGTTTCCTTCCCTTCTTGCATTGAATGTGCAAGAAACCAACCTCTAAATTAACTTCGCCTCTTGATGATGTATTTTCGTGAATGTGCTTCGACTAGCAGCGAATTGGTAATTACTTATGTCACTCCAAAAAATTCTGGGATTGTAGCTGGAATCGTAATACTCTGTCTGTCAGAGATATGCATCCAATTGATTGTCATCTAGCTCGTTATATATGTCCAAAGCACGAGCTAAATCGATTTGGCTCATTGATCAAGCCAAACCTCCCAATCTAAACCTCATAAAATCCTGCCCTCTCGGATTTAAAATGCATTGAAAGTTCAGAGTTGCGATGAATTCCTTGCACAACTCGGGGTAAATGGTTTCATTTATCCACATAACCCTTTCCCATGCCCGAATTGTGATTTCTTGTCCGGATGACAATTGGTGTTTCACCTCTAACATTCGTGCGACTCTATTGTACTCTCTTGCTTGAACCAATGGTTCCGGGTCAAAATACCAAGTGGCCTCACATTTTTTTCTTACCACCCATTCATATTCTTCCGCGTAGTCCTTATGATCCCGGACATAAGCTAACCAAACAGCAGGATCATTTTGATCTGGTACGGGTGCTTGTTGTCTTCCTTGGTTTGAACCTTGTTCTTGTTGGGCCGCTTGACTAGATGACCTTGTCTACACATAAGAAACAATACCAAAACAAAAAGGCATATAGAAATAATACCTTGTTAGTTGTAACAGACTGAAACCCGGGCTAGTTGTAAGTTGCCTATTTTACCCTTAGGGTTTGTGCTTAGTCTTAAGTGCTTTTATTTTAATTATTTTATTAGTGTTTTATTATAATTGTGTTGTGACTAGTTTGTGACAAGGGTCTCAGAACAGGTTTGTTTATTTTATTTGGACCTCATTTGGGCTACCTAATCTTGTGTGAAAGATTTTAGATAACTGGTAAATACCCGTGTGTGATGGGGTATTAATTTTTAACACATAAGAGTGTAATATCTGGATGTTTCCATCCATTTCACCTAATTTCCCAAAAATAAGAACGTACCAAACTTCATCCCTTCACAAACCCTAATTGAATCTAAGTCTTAAATTGGATTGTGAGGCTTTAAGGATTGATTCATATCATCCTTGTGATCATTTATCCAGGTTTGTTAGCTTGAATTCGTGCTTTAATTCATAGAAATTGGGTTTTGCGTGTAAATGAGTTTTTGATGATTTTGAGCTTGAATCTCCATATTATGTGTTTGTATGTGTTAATTGATGTTAGAAATAGGTTGTATATATGTTTAGTAGCTTCCATGTGCTTAAAATTTGATCAAAATCGCTCAAAAATCGAGTTTTTGGGAAAAAAAAATAACGAAATCAGCGAATGTGTTCGAAACCAGTTGCTACAGTATTTTGCTACAGTATTTGCTACAGTACCGAGTTGCTACAGTGTCACTATTGCTACAGTGCCGAGTTGCTACAGTGTCACTATTTGCTACAGTGCCCGAGTGCTACAGTGTCACTATTTACTACAGTGCCCGAGTTGCTACAGTGTCACTATTTGTACAGTGCCGAGTTGCTACAGTGTCACTATTTGCTACAGTACCTTTTATGAAATTGAAACGGGCGTAACTTTCAAAATGTAACTCCGTTTTTGATGAATAAACTATCGTTAGAATCGTAATAAAGAATACTTTTCAATGGTGAACTTTTAAGAAACTAGATCAAACTGTTTTTGGGTCAGAAAAGGAGTTTTAGTGTGTATGTCGTGTTTTGCACGCACCTGTATGCCATTATTGAATGGAGTCACGATGTAGACTCATAAAATTATGATTATATGGTGTTATGACCTAGTTAATTGTATGAAATGATTATATTATTTATTGGATATGTATATTAACTTTGTTTGTGTTGTTCTCAGGTTATAAGGACAAGGAGGAAGCTCAGAAATAATAACTGAGCAGTTGCTGGTAATTGGTGAGTGGGTCTATCTCCGGATAGAGTTTAAGTAGCATATCATGCTACTATGGTTGACTCTTTTACCATGCATAGTGTAGAAATTGCCATGTTAGAATAATATAGTATGCCTGATGTTGTATGTGATTTATGTGTACACTGTGTGAATGGCACCAGTCGGGCTTAGGGAGACTGGGGACTCGAGACCGTGCCTAGGAGAGGTTAGAGTCCGTATGAGGTCAACCGTGCCTAGGGGAGGTTGGGTCCATAGGCTACTGATTGTAGAGTATAGTGTGAACGATGCATCCCCTGCATCTGGATAAGTATACTGTGAATTGAGTAGCAGGGACTATCGGTAGACTCAAGTCCGATCAGCTAGGAGTCGTGTGCTCGTACAAGCCGCCGATCCTCGTATTGTCTTATTGTATGCTAGTTGGTAGTTATCATGTGTTGTTGTTAGTATATAGCTTGTGTGTGACTTAAGCTATATCTGTTAGATAGATTCCATTCACTTAGCGGTGCGCTAATCCCCTACATATTCTCCCCTTGCAGGTTTAGGTACTGCTAGTAGGAATGGGTACTGATGCAGAACCATTCAGGCCTGTGCTTTAGAGGACGCATGTCATAACCCGTCCTTAACCATAAGAACGAGTTAGATAACGTATGATTTCATTGCGAGGTATTGACCTCTATATGCGACATTTTTAAAAGAACAACTGCATTTATTTTACATTACAAACCATAACTCTTATTTTAATACAAGCTTTAGTCAATAAAAAGATGATTATCATTTAGCGATAATCTTAGACTTACAAACTTTACATGTGATGATAACAATACGATTTCTAGCATATTTTACATTACAAATCCTCCGATATGCAGTTTTATTTTTGACACAAATATGCATACTCAAGATCTTGTTCAAATTCAACATGTTGCAGCGGAAGCTTCTAATTATCACCTGAGAATAGACATGTTTAAAACGTCAACATAAAGTTGGTGAGATATAGGTTTAATGCCGGCAGCAATATATATATATAGACCACAAGATTTCATATATAAACATTTTAATAAAAATATTCTAAGTGGTTGAGCACTTGGTAACCATACTTAACATTTAATCACGTCGCATATTCCCTTTATTATGAAATCTTACTACACCGTACCAAGTGTAGTCACGAAACAAAGTACTGTGCAACCGTTGAATACTGGTCGTCCAGTCCGATTGGGGTTGTCAGGCCCGATAGATCTATCAACAGGATTCGCGTTTATAATACCGCTGTAAATAACAGTTACCAAGCTACAGGGAAGTATGCCAGTGGTACAACTCAACGTAGAATATATTTTTCAGTTACTTGTGTCCATAACGTAAAACATAAAATACATGTATTCTCATCCCGAAATACTTAGAGTTTAAAAGTGGGACTATATACTCACTTTCGTCTTGAAGATATGTAATTTTGACTTGGTCTCCGATTGATATCACGAACCTATCCATATATAATATATCAATACCTTTTCTTTTTAAAACAATCGTCACATATATATACTTATTATACTTTTAATAATTTCTTAGTCCGTAGTTAGCAGTCCGATGTTAGTAATTCAATTTTAATGGTTCATTTTTAGGTGTTTAATAAACCCCCAATGAAATAAATAAAATCCCCATCGTATATGTATTGGTCGAGATTAATCTTGACCCACGGTACCGGTGTTGTCAAATGACGTGTTGCGTACATAAAGTACCGGTGTTGTCAAATGACGTGTTGCGTACAATCATGGGATCTTATGATTAATCTTCTCGTATTGTTTACGGGTGATCCTGAACCATATAAAATTAAATTATGAGTACATATATATAAAATATCATGTTATTTTAAAAAGATGTGATTTATTTAATTTTCTCCAATTATTTTCGTAGCTAAACTAGTCTTAGATATCCGATCTCGTTTTGGTCATAGTTTCTTCGTTACAACTCCGTTTTCGTTGATTCAACTTGCCACTTCCTTGGATCGAGTCCCTCTTTAAGACTATGAACTGTAAATACCTTAGTTTGTATTCGAAATCACAGGTCATAGGTCAAACTTTAGTGAAACTTATGAAGTTAATCATTTTCCATCATGTAAACAACCTTAAATGATTATTTTTCTAAAAATACTTATACTTTGAGTTAAATCATGAAATTTTTATGTGTTATCATATTCATAGTAAAAATCATTTTTCCAGAAAATAAACCTCCAATTCAAAGTTTAAGATGGTTTTTAATTATCCAACCCAAAACAGCCCCCGGTTGCACTCCGACGTCGTAAATTCAGTTTTTAAGGTGTTCTTTGAAAAACCAAGTTATACCTTATTAAATTAGCATATATTTATGATATATTACAGGTCTTGAAGTATTTTAAAAGTTAAGTTAGAAGGATCTATTTAGTTTGCAAACAAGTTTGAAAACATTCAAACTATGTTCTTGTTGTTAAAATTTTATACCATATAATAAGATAGCTATACATATATGAATCGAATAAGGTTATGAACATAGTTACTACCTCAAGTTACTTGGACAAGATTGCTGTAAAAGAGGAGTAAAGACCTAGAACCAAAAGGGTGATGGAATTGGATGAAAGATTGGAAGCAACTTAGGACATAAACTTAAAATGAAAGTAGTATTTTGTAGTGTTTTTGTTTGATCTTGATATGGTGGTTATTAAGGTGATTCTTGAGAGGATTTTTGCTGGATTTCTTAGGGATGCATGAGACTTGTGAGTGTGTGTTCCTAGCTAGAGAAATGATGTAGTAAAAATTGAAAAATGGATGGGGTATATAAGGTGAAAATTTCGTGAATGGGGGGAGACAAAACAAGATTTTTATGTTGTAATCTTGTGAAATTTTCCATGCTAGCATCCAATCAAGGTTACCTCTCTTGGAGGGCAGTAATATGGCTGATTTAGATATTGATTTGATGTGTATATACCAATAGTAAATACGTATAGAAGCTGGGTATGATACGGGTACATATACCCTCGATATACGTATAGAAATCTTGAGAAAACGGAACGAGGATTCAAATATAACTATCTTTTGTAAATACACTTATATTGTTTTATGTATTTAAGTCCTTAAAAAGTGATTAAATACATTACTTATACGATATATGTATAAACATTATAGGTCATAAGTATTTATGTCAAATAACGTTACGTATGGTTATCGTTTTGAAAACTTAAGTTAGTAGTTTCAAAATATACTTATAACTTATTGTTATTAATACAAAATGAGGTATTAAAACATCCTTAGATCATGTTAAGTATGTATATATACATATATATACACAAACGTATAATTATCATATATTATATAGTTCGTGATATCATCGGTCAAACTAGACGGTCAAACGTTGTGTAAAACTCTTTTCGAAAACATAAATCTCAACAATTTGGATTGCTTATCATGTTGGTAAGGTTTAATTTATGTAAATATTAATCTTATAAGTATAGAACGATCGAAAAAGTGCGGGTCATTACAGTACCTACCCGTTAAATAAATTTCGTCCCGAAATTTTAAAATTGTACCTATTTTGCGTCATCGAGAAACAAGTGTGGATACTTTTGTTTCATCTGATCCTCTCTTTCCCAAGTAAACTCGGGACCTCTTCGAGCATTCCAACGAACCTTAACGATCGGTATGCTGCTCTGCTTGAGCCGTTTAACTTCACGATCCATGATTTCGATTGGTTCTTCGATGAATTGTAGTTTTTCATCGACATGGATTTCTTCAAGAGGAATGGTGAGGCCTTCCTTTGCAAGACACTTCTTAAGGTTCGAGACGTGAAATGTATTATGTACTCCGGCGAGTTGTTGCGGTAACTCGAGTCGATAAGCTACCGGTCCAATGCGTTCGATGATCTTGAACGGGCCTACATATCTTGGGTTCAGTTTACCTCTTTTACCGAAACGTATTACACCTTTCCAAGGTGACACCTTTAGCATAACCATGTCACCGATCTGAAACTCTAATGGTTTCCTTCGGACATCGGCGTAGCTCTTTTGGCGACTACGGGCTGTTTTCAATCTTTCCTTGATTTGTACTATCTTCTCAGTCGTTTCGTGTATGATCTCGGGACCAGTTAATTGTCGATCTCCTACTTCATTCCAACAAATAGGAGATCTACACATCCTTCCGTACAATGCTTCGAATGGCGCAGCTTTAATGCTCGCATGATAACTATTATTATACGAGAATTCTGCTAATGGTAGATACTTATCCCATCCGTTTCCAAAATCGATCACACATGCCCTGAGCATGTCTTCAAGAGTCTGAATTTTTCTTTCACTCTGCCCGTCCGTTTGCGGATGATATGCGGTACTCATATCCAAACGAGTTCCTAGTGCCTCCTGTAGTGATTGCCAGAACTTTGAGGTAAATCTACTATCACGATGAGATATAATGGAAATAGGTATTCCATGCCTTGAAACAATTTCCTTTATATACAATCGTAATAGTTTCTCCATCCTATCCGTTTCCTTTATAGGCAAGAAATGTGCAGACTTGGTGAGACGATCAACAATCACCCAAATGGTGTCGTATCCCCAGGCAGTCTTTGGTAACTTTGTGATGAAATCCATGGTAATACCATCCCATTTCCATTCTGGGATTTCTGGTTGTTGAAGTAACCCTGACAGCTTCTGGTGTTCTGCTTTGACCTTAGAACAAGTTAAACACTCCCCAACATATGTTGCAACGTCTGTCTTTAAATTAGGCCACCAATAACGTGTCTTAAGATCTTGGTACATCTTTCTAACTCCAGGTTGTATCGAGTATCTTGTCTTATGTGCCTCGTTCAATATCAACTTCCTTAATCCACCCAACTTCGGTACCCAAATACGATTTGCAAAATATCGAATTCCATCTTCCCGTATAACGAGTTGCTTCTCATACTTCTTCATTATTTCATTTCTTATGTTTTCTTTAGTAAGTGCTTCTCGTTGAACTTCTTTGATTTGTGAGTTGAGATTCATGCGAATTTTTATGTTCATCGCTCGTACTCGAATTGGTTCTCGTTCCTTTCTGCTTAATGCGTCAGCCACCACATTCGCTTTTCCGGGATGATAACGAATTTCACAATCATAGTCGTTTATTAACTCGACCCATCTACGTTGCCTCATGTTCAGCTGTTTCTGATCAAAAATATGTTGAAGGCTTTTATGATCAGTAAACACAGTGCATTTAACTCCATACAAGTAGTGTCTCCACATCTTCAATGCAAACACGACTGCTCCCAATTCTAGATCATGCGTCGTATAATTTCGCTCGTGAATCTTCAATTGTCGGGATGCGTATGCAATAACTTTCTTCCGTTGCATAAGAACGCAACCAAAACCTTGTCGCGAAGCATCACAATATATTTCAAAATCATCGTTCCCTTCTGGTAACGATAAAATAGGCGCCGTAGTTAACTTCTTCTTCAGTAATTGAAATGCACTCTCCTGCTCAGAGGTCCATTCATATTTCTTCCCTTTTTGCGTTAACGCTGTCAACGGCTTAGCTATTCTGGAAAAATCTTGAATAAACCTTCTATAATAACCGGCTAAACCCAAAAATTGGCGTATCTGCGTTGGTGTCTTAGGAGTCTCCCATTTTTCAATGGCTTCAATTTTTGCTGGATCAACCTGAATTCCTTTGCTACTAACAACGTGGCCAAGAAATTGCACTTCTTTCAACCAGAAAGCACATTTAGAAAATTTAGCATATAGCTGTTCTTTTCTCAACAACTCTAATATCAACCTTAAATGCTGTTCATGCTCTTGCTCACTCTTGGAATAGATAAGAATATCATCAATGAAAACGATAACAAACTTATCTAAATATGGACTACAAACTCGATTCATGAGGTCCATGAATACAGCTGGCGCATTCGTCAATCCAAACGGCATGACCAAAAATTCGTAATGACCGTAACGTGTCCGAAAAGCAGTTTTCGGTATATCTTCTTCTTTGACACGTAATTGATGATAGCCCGATCTTAGGTCAATTTTTGAGTACACACATGATCCTTGGAGTTGATCAAATAAGTCGTCAATTCTCGGTAGTGGATACCGATTCTTGATAGTTAACTTATTTAATTCACGATAATCTATACACATTCGGAAAGATCCGTCTTTCTTCTTGACGAATAAAATTGGAGCTCCCCACGGTGAAGTACTTGGTCATATGAATCCACGATCCAGTAATTCTTTTAACTGACTCTGAAGTTCTTTTAACTCGAACGGTGCAAGTCTATATGGAGCACGGGCAACCGGTGCAGCTCCTGGTACAAGATCTATTTGAAATTCTATAGATCTAAATGGAGGTAATCCCGGCAACTCTTCCGGAAATACTTCAGGAAAATCTCTTGCCACAGGCACGTCATTGATGCACTTCTCTTTTTCTTTCTTTTCGACTTTATTAACATGTGCTAAGATAGCATAGCACCCTTTCTTCAAGCACTTTTGAGCTTTCAAATAACTAATGAGTTTTAGCTT
The DNA here is from genome assembly GCF_046630445.1 of Rutidosis leptorrhynchoides. Taxonomy (NCBI): domain Eukaryota; kingdom Viridiplantae; phylum Streptophyta; class Magnoliopsida; order Asterales; family Asteraceae; genus Rutidosis; species Rutidosis leptorrhynchoides. The sequence continues at coordinate 340,736,933 of NC_092342.1, read as the reverse complement.
TGAGTTACCATTCTCTCCATAAATCATTACTGGCGTTTTATCCTTACGAGGAATGCGAATTGCCTTCTTGGCGCACACAACTTCAGCTCCTATTTTGGACATCCAGTCCATGCCGATTATTACATCAAAACTTCCTAATTCTACGGGTATCAAATCAATCTTAAATGTTTCTCCGGCTAAATTTATTTTACAATCACGGCAAATTTTATCGGCTTTAATTAGTTTACCATTAGCTAACTCAATCATGTACTTAGCATCTAGAGGTAATGATGAACAATTCAATTTAGCGTGAAAGTCTCTACACACGTAACTTCTATCAGCACCAGTATCAAATATAATAGATGCGGATAAGTTATTAATGGTAAACGTACCCGTAACAAGCTCCGGGTCTTCACACGCCTCTCTAGCATTAATAACAAATGCTCTCCCTCGTGCAGGTCCGATATTCTTCTCTGGATTCGGGCACTGGCTCTTATAATGACCCTGTTTTCCACACCCAAAACAAGTAACGGTAGCCAAAGCAGTTCTATTTGCATTGGTGGCAGGAGTCTTGGTACCATTTGTATTTGTAACGAGAGCCCTACAATCTTCAGCAAGATGACCCTTTCGATTACATTTGTTGCATACCACATTACAGTAACCAGAGTGATGTTTGTGGCATCGGTTGCATAAAGGATTTTGTCCTTTATAACCAAAGCTTAAACCACTACCCGCACCTTGCGTGATTTCTTGTTTCTTAAAAGATTGTTGTTGGTTACCTCGATCATAATTTCCATTCCACTTTCTTTTGTTACCTGATACCTTCACATCAGTATTGGATACTTTCTTATCCATGATGACCTGATCCATTAGCTCGTTTGCCATGGTTATAGCTTCATGAATTGTCTTAGGTTTCGATGCTGTAACATTTGCCTTGACCTTTTTGGGCAAACCATCTTTGTACATTTCAATCTTCCGTTCTTCGGTTGTAACCAATTCAGGACATAGCAAAACTAATTCCATGAATCGCTGATTGTAGTTGGTGATTTCAGTACCAACAACCTTCAGGCTTCGTAATTCATCTTCCAACTTCCTAACCTCGTTCCTTGGACAATACTCGTTGATTAACATTGTTTTGAATTCTTCCCAAGGAGTATCATAAGCTACATCTCCTCCTACAGCCTTCACATAATTTTTCCACCACGTGAGTGCACTATCTTGTAAAGTGCACGATGCATACTTGGTCATGTCCTTTTCAACACAACCACTTATTTTAAACACAGTCTCCATCTTTTCTATCCACCGGGTTAAACCGATCGGTCCTTCTGTTCCACTGAATGATGAGGGCTTGCAAGCTTGAAAAGTTTTGTAAGTGCACCCCACACGAGGATTTGGGTTAACTGCAGCACCTCTTGCAGCCTCGACCCATAACATTCTGTCGTTCACTCGCTGATTGATGAGTTCCTGGATTTCTTGTTCCGTCATTCGGTTCAATCGCGCCATATTCTTCTATAAGAATGAAAAGAAAATAATTATTCACATGGAATATTATAGATGTAGTGTATATTTACAGTACATTATAGCTTATTAATAATATGAACCAGGTATTATTATAAAAGCCTTTTCTTCTTATTAGCGTTTTATAATTATATCTAGGGTAGTACCTACCCGTTAATGTCCATACTTAATAGCTTAGTACAGAATCAATTACTACCATCTAAATAATACTTAACCATGGAAAATTATTGCATTTCACACTTCACTATTTTACATATGCTTATCTTACATCGAACATTAAGCAAACCACACTAATAATATTGTACAAAACATTATATGATCCCATGGTTTAATACGGCAGCGCATCGTTTGGTCTATTTTCTAGGACGTTTAGGTTCAAGGAATGGCCTAACGCTTATCCTAGCTGTCTGCCTATATTTTGGCGGTGGGGCTGAAGAACTGGATGCCGGGATAGAACGAATAGGTATAGCGGGAATAGGGGTGGTATTGTTTAGTGGAGTTGGTGCCACATCATCCTCACTAAACTCGGGATTTGAATTTTCTAATTCATTAGCCTTTCGTTTCTTTCCTAATTCGAACGTGTCTTTCGTAATTTCCTGTATTTCTTCCTCGGGTTCACTTTCCTCCTCGGGTTCACTTTCCTCCTCGGGTTCACTTTCCGGGTTCTCTATAGTCGGTTCATCCAGAATTTGTGAGTCTTCCCCAAAGATATTATTTTCGTCATCGGATAGGTTAATGACTGGAACACCATCTGAAGATTCTGGTTCGGAGTCGCTGAATGTGATAACAAGTTTTGAGCCCGACATCTATCACACAACAACTAACCCATTAGTACTACATAATATTTACATATAAATTTTAACCAACAATGATAAGCAATGGTTTTTAAATCAGACCCGGTCATAGTCCAGACTTACTAATGTATCCTAACGACTTATCAGTTAGACACACTAATGCAAACCTGGTTCGCTAAGACCACCGCTCTGATACCACATGTCATAACCCGTCCTTAACCATAAGAACGAGTTAGATAACGTATGATTTCATTGCGAGGTATTGACCTCTATATGCGACATTTTTAAAAGAACAACTGCATTTATTTTACATTACAAACCATAACTCTTATTTTAATACAAGCTTTAGTCAATAAAAAGATGATTATCGTTTAGCGATAATCTTAGACTTACAAACTTTACATGTGATGATAACAATACGATTTCTAGCATATTTTACATTACAAATCCTCCGATATGCAGTTTTATTTTTGACACAAATATGCATACTCAAGATCTTGTTCAAATTCAACATGTTGCAGCGGAAGCTTCTAATTATCACCTGAGAATAGACATGTTTAAAATGTCAACATAAAGTTGGTGAGATATAGGTTTAATGCCGGCAGCAATATATATATATAGACCACAAGATTTCATATATAAACATTTTAATAAAAATATTCTAAGTGGTTGAGCACTTGGTAACCATACTTAACATTTAATCACGTCGCATATTCCCTTTATTATGAAATCTTACTACACCGTACCAAGTGTAGTCACGAAACGAAGTACTGTGCAACCGTTGAATACTGGCCGTCCAGTCCGGTTGGGGTTGTCAGGCCCGATAGATCTATCAACAGGATTCGCGTTTACAATACCGCTGTAAATAACAGTTACCAAGCTACAGGGAAGTATGCCAGTGGTACAACTCAACGTAGAATATATTTTTCAGTTACTTGTGTCCATAACGTAAAACATAAAATACATGTATTCTCATCCCGAAATACTTAGAGTTTAAAAGTGGGACTATATACTCACTTTCGTCTTGAAGATATGTAATTTTGACTTGGTCTCCGATTGATATCACGAACCTATCCATATATAATATATCAATACCTTTTCTTTTTAAAACAATCGTCACATATATATACTTATTATACTTTTAATACTTTTAATAATTTCTTAGTCCGTAGTTAGCAGTCCGATGTTAGTAATTCAATTTTAATGGTTCATTTTTAGGTGTTTAATAAACCCCCAATGAAATAAATAAAACCCCCATCGTATATGTATTGGTCGAGATTAATCTTGACCCATGGTACCGGTGTTGTCAAATGACGTGTTGCGTACATAAAGTACCGGTGTTGTCAAATGACGTGTTGCGTACAATCATGGGATCTTATGATTAATCTTCTCGTATTGTTTACGGGTGATCCTGAACCATATAAAATTAAATTATGAGTACATATATATAAAATATCATGTTATTTTAAAAAGATGTGATTTATTTAATTTTCTCCAATTATTTTCGTAGCTAAACTAGTCTTAGATATCCGATCTCGTTTTGGTCATAGTTTCTTCGTTACAACTCCGTTTTCGTTGATTCAACTTACCACTTCCTTGGATCGAGTCCCTCTTTAAGACTATGAACTGTGAATACCTTAGTTTGTATTCGAAATCACAGGTCATAGGTCAAACTTTAGTGAAACTTATGAAGTTAATCATTTTCCATCATGTAAACAACCTTAAATGATTATTTTTCTAAAAATACTTATACTTTGAGTTAAATCATGAAATTTTTATGTGTTATCATATTCATAGTAAAAATCATTTTTCCAGAAAATAAACCTCCAATTCAAAGTTTAAGATGGTTTTTAATTATCCAACCCAAAACAGCCCCCGGTTGCACTCCGACGTCGTAAATTCAGTTTTTAAGGTGTTCTTTGAAAAACCAAGTTATACCTTGTTAAATTAGCATATATTTATGATATATTACAGGTCTTGAAGTATTTTAAAAGTTAAGTTAGAAGGATCTATTTAGTTTGCAAACAAGTTTGAAAACATTCAAACTATGTTCTTGTTGTTAAAATTTTATACCATATAATAAGATAGCTATACATATATGAATCGAATAAGGTTATGAACATAGTTACTACCTCAAGTTACTTGGACAAGATTGCTGTAAAAGAGGAGTAAAGACCTAGAACCAAAAGGGTGATGGAATTGGATGAAAGATTGGAAGCAACTTAGGACATAAACTTGAAATGAAAGTAGTATTTTGTAGTGTTTTTGTTTGATCTTGATATGGTGGTTATTAAGGTGATTCTTGAGAGGATTTTTGCTGGATTTCTTAGGGATGCATGAGACTTGTGAGTGTGTGTTCCTAGCTAGAGAAATGATGTAGTAAAAATTGAAAAATGGATGGGGTATATAAGGTGAAAATTTCGTGAATGGGGGGAGACAAAACAAGAGTTTTATGTTGTAATCTTGTGAAATTTTCCATGCTAGCATCCAATCAAGGTTACCTCTCTTGGAGGGCAGTAATATGGCTGATTTAGATGTTGATTTGATGTGTATATACCAATAGTAAATACGTATAGAAGCTGGGTATGATACGGGTACATATACCCTCGATATACGTATAGAAATCTTGAGAAAACGGAACGAGGATTCAAATATAACTATCTTTTGTAAATACACTTATATTGTTTTATGTATTTAAGTCCTTAAAAAGTGATTAAATACATTACTTATACGATATATGTATAAACATTATAGGTCATAAGTATTTATGTCAAATAACGTTACGTATGGTTATCGTTTTGAAAACTTAAGTTAGTAGTTTCAAAATATACTTATAACTTATTGTTATTAATACAAAATGAGGTATTAAAACATCCTTAGATCATGTTAAGTATGTATATATACATATATATACACAAACATATAATTATCATATATTATATAGTTCGTGATATCATCGGTCAAACTAGACGGTCAAACGTTGTGTAAAACTCTTTTCGAAAACATAAATCTCAACAATTTGGATTGCTTATCATGTTGGTAAGGTTTAATTTATGTAAATATTAATCTTATAAGTATAGAACGATCGAAAAAGTGCGGGTCATTACAACGCACATATTAAATCTGAACAAATGACCAAACGAAAAGTGGACTTAATTGATGACTCACGTGGACTAAAGACCTTAAACAATCGTGTTTGGGTGCCTAAGCTTAGAGATTTGAGGGATTTAATCATGACAGAAGCTCACAAATCCAGATTGACAGTACATCCGGGTAGTAATAAGATGTATCATGATTTGAAAACAGTGTATTGGTGGCCAACAATGAAATCCGATATCGCCCGTTATGTCGAAAAGTGTCATATATGTGCTCAAGTGAAGGCAGAACATCAGAAACCTCATGGTTCGTTACGTCAGTTACAGATTCCAGAGTGGAAATGGGAACATATAACGATGGATTTTGTGACCAAATTACCTCGAACTCAGAAAATACATGATATGATTTGGGTAATAGTGGATCGTCTATCTAAAAGTGCTCATTTTCTTGCTACTCGTGAGATAGCTTCGTTAAGTGAGTTAGCCGAATTGTATGTGAAAGAAATAGTTAGTCGTCATGGTGTGCCGTTATCGATCGTTTCAGACAGAGATTCCAGATTTGTGTCAAATTTTTGGAATAGTCTTCAACAGAATCTAGGTACACGTGTGAATTTAAGTACAGCTTATCATCCTCAGACAGACGGACAAAGTGAAAGAACAATACAGACTTTGGAGGATATGTTAAGGGCTTGTGTGTTAGATTACGGTGGTTCGTGGGATGCACATTTGCCGTTGGTGGAATTCGCGTATAATAATTCATATCATTCGAGTATAGGGTTGCCGCCCTATGAAATGTTATACGGTCATCATTGCAGAACTCCGATTTGTTGGTTAGAAGCCGGGGAGAAACAGTTTGCAGGTCCCGAAATTGTTCAAATGACAGCCGAAAAAGTTGCAATTGCGAGAGAAAAGTTAAAAGCCGCTAGAGATAGGCAGAAAATGTATGCTGATCCACGTAGACGTCCGGTAACCTTTAATGTGGGTGAACGAGTGTATCTGAAAGTTTCGCCGTGGAAATGGGTTATCAGATTCGGTAAACGTGGTAAGTTAGCACCGAGATTTATTGGTCCGTTTTCGATCGGTGAAGTGTTGAATGATCAGACTGTGGTGTTAGATCTTCCGTCAGAGTTAGCCGGTATTCATAATACATTCAACGTGTGTTATCTTCGTAAGTGTAAAGTCGACGATGAAACACAACTTCTTCCTTTAGAAGATTTAAGGGTCGATTTGAATAAGAAATTGGTGGAAGATCCGGTCCGTGTGGTTGACCAAAAGGTGACTAAGCTGAGAAAGAAAGAGATTCCGATGGTGTTGATTGAGTGGAAACACAGTTTGGGATCTAATCTTACGTGGGAAACGGAAGAGTTGATGAGGAAACGCTATCCTCGTTTGTTTGACCAAGACCAGATTCCGAGGACGGAATCTTCTTAAGGGGGGTGGATTTGTAACAGACTGAAACCCGGACTAGTTGTAAGTTGCCTATTTTGCCCTTAGGGTTTGTGCTTAGTCTTAAGTGCTTTTATTTTAATTATTTTATTAGTGTTTTATTATAATTGTGTTGTGACCAGTTTGTAACAAGGGTCCCATAACAGGTTTGTTTTTTTTATTTGGACCTCGTTTGGGCTACCTAATCTTGTGCGAAAGATTTTAGATAACTGGTAAATACCCGTGTGTGATGGAGTATTAATTTTTAACACATAAGAGTGTAATATCTGGATGTTTCCATCCATTTCACCTAATTTCCCAAAAATAAGAACGTACCAAACTTCATCCCTTCACAAACCCTAATTGAATCTAAGTCTTAAATTGGATTGTGAGGCTTTAAGGATTGATTCATATCATCCTTGTGATCATTTATCCAGGTTTGTTAACTTGAATTCGTGCTTTAATTCATAGAAATTGGGTTTTGGGTGTAAATGGGTTTTTGATGATTTTGAGCTTGAATCTCCATATTATTTGTTTGTATGTGTTAATTGATGTTAGAAATAGGTTGTATATATGTTTAGTAGCTTCCATGTGCTTAAAATTTGATCAAAATCGCTCAAAAATCGAGTTTTTGGGAAAAAAATAACGAAATCAGCGAATGTGTTCGAAACCAGTTGCTACAGTATTTTGCTACAGTATTTTGCTACAGTATTTGCTACAGTACCGAGTTGCTACAGTGTCACTATTGCTACATTACCGAGTTGCTACAGTGTCACTATTGCTACAGTGACCGAGTTGCTACAGTGTCGCTATTTACTACAGTGCCCGCGTTGCTACAGTGTCACTATTTGCTACAGTACCGTGTTGCTACAGTGTCACTATTTGCTACAGTACCTTTTATGAAATTGAAACGGGCGTAACTTTCAAAACGTAAACTCCGTTTTTGATGAATAAACTATCGTTAGAATCATAATAAAGAATACTTTTCAATGGTGAACTTTTAAGAAACTAGATCAAACTGTTTTTGGGTCGGAAAAGGAGTTTTAGTGTGTATGTCGTGTTTTGCACGCACCTGTATGCCATTATTGAATGGAGTCATGATGTAGACTCATAAAATTATGATTATATGGTGTTATGACCTAGTTAATTGTATGAAATGATTATATTATTTATTGGATATGTATATTAACTTTGTTTGTGTTGTTCTCAGGTTATAAGGACAAGGAGGAAGCTCAGAAATAATAACTGAGCAGTTGCTGGTAATTGGTGAGTGGGTCTATCTCCGGATAGAGTTTAAGTAGCATATCATGCTACTATGGTTGACTCTTTTACCATGCATAGTGTAGAAATTGCCATGTTAGAATAATATAGTATGCCTGATGTTGTATGTGATTTATGTGTACACTGTGTGAATGGCACCAGTCGGGCTTAGGGAGACTGGGGACTCGAGACCGTGCCTAGGAGAGGTTAGAGTCCGTATGAGGTCAACCGTGCCTAGGGGAGGTTAGGTCCATAGGCTACTGATTGTAGAGTATAGTGTGAATGATGCATCCCCTGCATCTGGATAACTATACTGTGAATTGAGTAGCAGGGACTATCGGTAGACTCAAGTCCGATCAGCTAGGAGTCATGTGCTCGTACAAGCCGCCGATCCTCGTATTGTCTTATTGTATGCTAGTTGGTAGTTATCATGTGTTGTTGTTAGTATATAGCTTGTGTGTGACTTAAGCTATATCTGTTAGATAGATTCCATTCACTTAGCGGTGCGCTAATGAAAGGACCCGTCCTAATCCATCTGGACGAAGTCCATATCGATTATGAACGACTCACAACAGTTGATTACATCGCGAGGTACTTGACCTCTATATGATACATTTTACAAACATTGCATTCGTTTTGAAAAGACAATCTTTCATTACATATGAAGTTGACAGACATGCATACCATTTCATAATATATCCAACTATAATTGACTTAATAATGATCTTGATAAACTCAACGACTCGAATGCAACGTCTTTTGAAATATGTCATTAATGACTCCAAATAATATCTTTAAAATGATCAAATGCACAGCGGAAGATTTCTTTCGTACCTGAGAATAAACATGCTTTCAAGTGTCAACCAAAAGGTTGGTGAGTTCATTAGTTTAGCATAAATAATCATTTCATAATTTTTAATAGAACACAAGATTTCATATTTCCATTTCTCATAAACATACGTCCCATGCATAGAGACAAAAATATCATTCATATGGATTGAACACCTGGTAACCGACATTCACAATATGCATAAAAGAATATCCCCCTCATTCCGGGATCCTCCTTCGGACATGATATAAATTTCGAAGTACTAAAGCATCCGGTACTTTGGATGGGGCTTGTTGGGCCCGATAGATCTATCTTTAGGATTCGCGTCAATTAGGGTGTCTGTTCCCTAATTCTTAGATTACCAGACTATAAAGGGGCATATTCGGTTTAATAATCCAGCGATAGAATGTAGTTTTACTCACTTGTGTCTATTTCGTAAAACATTTATAAAAGCAGCGCATGTATTCTCAGTTCCAAAAATATATATTGCAAAAACATTTAAAAATGGAGCAAATGAAACTCACCTAATGTATTTTGTAGTAAAAATACATGACTATATTGAACAACTGAACAATGTAGGGTTGGCCTCGGATTCACAAACCTATATCATTCATATATGTATTAAAACATATACTTGTTGTCTAATAAATATATATATATTTTTTTATTATTAGTGATGTAGTTTATATCATTAATAATTTATAAGTTTCATTAATTAATTATATATTTTCATTTATTTATATATAATTGTTAATATAGTTAAGCTTTGTGTACTAAGTATGTTTATATATAAAATCTTTATTTTTTACACTTATGACCTTAGTAACGTCATTAGAACTTTTATTTTAGTAGTCATATTTATTTTAGTAATAATGACATAGATAATACTGATACTAATAATAATTATAGTAAAATAATAATTTTTATAAAAATGATATATTTAAAAGTAATGATACTTCTAGTAATAATAACATTAATACTACTTATTTTTATAACAATGATACTAATAATAATGTTTATATAAAAAATAACATAATGTATTGTTTCATAATGATAATAATATTAATAATCCTAATCATAATAATAATAACAATAATATTAGCAATAATAATAATTCCTATAATGATAATGTTAATAACAGTAGTTTTTAATAAAAGAAAAGTTTACAAACTAAAATAATGAAAATAATACTTTTGATAACAATACCTAATACTTAAAAATAACGATCTTATTTCTAATGATAATATAAATAACAATATTACTATAAATTTTAAAATGATACAAGTCTTAATTTTTAATGATCAAATCTTAAACTTGATTATCTGCCTTAAAATAATAATAATAATAATAATAATAATAATAATAATAATAATAATAATAATAACAATAATAATAATAATAATAATAATAATAATAATAATAATAATAATAATAATAATAATAATAATAATAATAATAATAATAATAATCATAGTTATAATCATAATAATAATACTAATACTTAAGCACAATACAAAAATAATAATAATAATAATAATAATAATAATAATAATAATAATAATCTTAATAATTAATAATAACAATAATGAAAATAAAAATATAATTGTGTATACCCTTTAAAGCTTTGTATAAAAAGATTTGCCCATGACGAGGCTTGAACCCGCGACCTCCCGCAACCCGTCAACACCTCATACCATTACTCCATCTGCTTTCTTTCTGTTTTAATCTAGAACTTATTTCTATTTATCCCGTTTCTTTCATTTCGGCCCAATCATTTAAACCATCCTAATAGAAAGTGGTTTAACTCGGCCCAACAGTTGGAAATAATCCTAAGAGAGGAAACACCCATGGTTGAATCAATAAATAAATAAAATGCCTATGCACAGTTTCGAACCCATGACCACTCGAACCTCAACACCCCTTCCAAACCATCCTTCTATCTTTGTTTTTCTGATTAAATACACTTCCAAATAAAAATAACCCGTTTTCCTATCTGTTTTCTATTCCCCCTCCTTCTTCCTTTCAATCGACTGAATTCCATATTTATATCAAAAGAATATAAAATAAGATAGTTTTAGAATATTTTTATAAACGTAAACAAATTACCGGTGTATTAGGATTTAACATAAATAAAAAAAAAAATAATAATAACAGAAAACAAAATCTGTTGCTTCGCTGAAATAGAAAAAAATAAAAAATAAAAATCAAATCTTGATTTCAAGGATGTTTTAGACTTTGATTCCCATATGAAAAAGATTTTAAATCACTCCAGGAAACTCTTGAAATCATTAATTGGACTTGAATCATAACATACAACTCGAATTTTATGGAAAAACAATTCGGTTGACTTTTAGTTTTGAAACTTTGACTCCGAAATTGGAGATCAATAAGAGGAATTTGAAGTTGAGATTACACAGATAGTTTAAGTGATCGATTCCTAACAACTTGGCATTTTTACTTTTTGTAATCTCGTTCGAAATCAATTTAAAGGCGAAATGGGTTTGAGATAAAAAAAATAAATCGGTTCTGCTTCTTCTTCTTTTTTTTTCTCGGTTGATCTCACAGATAATTAGGGATACAAGTAATTGTGATTGTTTATGAGTGATAGATACAGAATCAATTATTTACCAAAGTTGTTTTGTAATGGGGATATGTCGACATAAAGAATCATAAGGACAGAAGGAAACCAAAAAAAAATTGATTCAACTGTAGCTCATTTTTGTTATATATGAAATTAAGATCGGCCAGTATCAATTTCCAGATAGAAACAAGGATTATACAGTTCGATGGGGATATCTAATAGGTTCCAATATATACCTAATTTTTATATAAAATTATATACAATTTATATCTGATTTTATAAATTATATACAATTAGTATTAATAAATAAGTAATTATATTAATAATAGTAATAATAATATTACTAATAATTATAAGATAACGATTTATAGATATATATTCATTCTCATATTAATAATTACTAAATATAGACGTTAATACATAGAATAAAAATAACACCGTGACAATTTATATATATCAAGTTTATATCTGTAGATTCATTTTAAATTACACTTAATAGTTTTTGTATCTATTTTACATATTTAGTTCTAGTGTTTAAATTATATTATAGAATTTCAAGTTATAATAAAGACTTACATTTATATATATATATATATATATATATATATATATATATATATATATATATATATATATATATATATATATATATATATATATATATATATATATATATATACATATTTATTTACAAACAATTGTTCGTGAATCATCGGGCATGGTCAAAAGGGTAAATGTATTCATGTAAACTGTTCCAAAGTTTTCGAGACTCAACATTATGAACTTTACTTATCTTATCGTATCGAAATCATATAAAGATTAAGTTTAAATTTGGTCGGAAATTCCCGGGTCATCACAGTACCTACCCGTTAAAGAAATTTCGTCCCGAAATTTGAGTGAGGTCGTCATGGCTAACAATAAATATGTTTTCCTGACGAATATGAGCTGATAAATAGAGTTTTATCATTATTGAATAATACAGATAAAATAATTCGATTAATCGAAGCGTATGTGATGTCGAACGAGGTGTATATAAAATAGTTTATAATTTTAGCAGAAAATACTATTAAATACGATACAATTTTACACAAGATATTTATTTATTTATAGAATGGATATACTTAAACCTTGCTACAACACTTATAGGCAGTGTACCTAATCGTACAGTAGTGTAGTTTTTAGTAAGTCCGGTTCGTTCCACAGGGAGATCTTTAAGCAAAGCTCAACGCTATATTAGTTTACTTTTATAAAAATACAAATATATATATAAGTAATATTATTATTATAAAGGGGGGGTTTTTACCGTTTAATGACCGGTTTGTCGATTTTAAAACTTTAGTCGCAGTTAAAACCTAATGTAAAATATAAAATAAATACAAGACTTTAAATTAAAGCGTAAAGTAAATAACGATAATGAAATTGCGAATAATAAAAATGCGATAAAAATTAAATTGCGATAATTAAAAAGTACGATAATTAAAAGTGCGATAAAATGAAATAACAATAAATAAAAGTGCGATAATTAGAAGTGCAATTAAATATACAATAAAGGAAATAAAATATGATATAAAAGAATTATGCTTATTTAAACTTCCGTAATCATGATGTTTGACGTGTTGATTTTAGTTTTATGCCCATGGGTTAATTGTCCTTTGTCCTGGATTATTCAATATGTCCGTCTGGTTTTTGTCCATAACAGTCCATCAGTCATAAATATAAATTGCAAGTGTCCTTGTCAAATTATTATTATACCCGAAGATAAATATTCCAACTAATTGGGGATTCGAATTGTAACAAGGTTTTAATACTTTGTTTAATGAATACACCAGGTTATCGACTGCGTGTAAACCAAGGTTTTACTACTTTGTTAACAATTACACCAATTACCCTTGAATGTAATTTCACCCCTGTTTTAATTATTCTAGTGGCTATTAATCCATTCCCGTGTCCGGTTAAATGAACGATTATTCGTACAAATAAATACCCCGCCCATCGTGTCCGATCGAGTGTATATGGTAATTTATAGGGACGCCCAATTGTAAATCTTTATATTAACATTAACAAACTTTCATTTAGTTAAACAAATATAAAGCCCATTAATAGTCCATAGCCTAGTTTCCACAAGTGTCGTTCTTTTATCCAAACCCCAATTATGGTACAAAGCCCAATTACCCAATTTTAGTAATTAGCCCAACATCATGATTACTTCGTTTTAAATAAGCATAATAATAACTTAGCTACGAGACATTAATATAAAAAGGTTGAACATAACTTACAATGATTAAAAATAGCGTAGCGTTACACGGACAGAATTTCGACTTACACCCTTACAACATTCGCTAACATACCCTTATTATTAGAATTATAATTAAAATTAAAATATAAATTATAAATATAAATATTACTTCGTATCTATTGAGAGAGATTGAGAAAATAATGTGTAAAATTCGATCAGAATTCGGTTGGCTTTATAGCCAGGAATGATTTTTGGGGCTCCGCGACTCGCGGCAAAAAGCCCTTCAAACTCCGCGAGTCGCGGAGAGGTATTTTCATTTCACACCCTTGGAGTTTCTGGCTGCCGACGGTTTTAATAATATATATATATAATATATATATAATTAATATAATTAATTATATATTATATTATATTTATATACATAGTTAACTTGTAATTTTTAGTCCGTTGCGTCGAGCGTTAAGAGTTGACTCTAGTCCCGGTTCCGGATTTTCGAACGTCCTCGCGTACAATTTAATATCTTGTACTTTGCGTTTTGAATCTTGTACTCTTGTGATTTCGAGACGTTTCTTATCAATAATTGGAACCTTTTTGATTGTCTTTTGTTCTTTTGAGCTTTTTGGTCGTTTGCGTCTTCAAATCGTCGAATCTGTCTTTTGTCTTCACCTTTTATTATTTAAACGAATATCACTTGTAAATAGAACAATTGCAACTAAAAGCTTGTCTTTCTTGAGGAATAATGCTATGAAATATATGTTCGTTTTTAGCATTATCAAATATTCCCACACTTGAGCGTTGCTTGTCCTCAAGCAATATCGTCTTGAAATACTAGAATCACTTTTTTATTCTTCACACTTTGTACATCAGTGATTTCTATACGGCGGTATAAACAATGGTAGTAACGATATGGTTTACAGTCCCACATGACTATAAAAATTTAGATCCATTAAGGAAATTGGATCTTTATGAAAACATTTGATCTTTTGAAAATTAAATCTAGTTTTTACCCTAGATAAGTTTTCCGGAATAACCCTTTACCGGTATTTGCAAAATATTTTTGTGGGTTTGGTGGGTTTCAAATTTGAAAATTTTAGCTCAAAACTTGCGGTTTTGTGTCACCCACTTGCTAACCTTGTATTTGGAAAGCAACACGTCCAGTTTACTTGTTCCGTATATTACCTTTCGGCAAACTACCGTCCGGTTGTAAAGGAAAGCGTTGAACAAGCAACTGTTAAGGCAATGTCCCGTGACATGCTTTTGATTATGGTCTATAACGTGTCGGACGCAATTACTATCCTTGGTAGGAGCAATAGTAAAGCTCACCCTTATAATTTGTCGGTCTGGCACAAGGTCCTGTCTTTGACCATGTTATGCAACCACCGTTCTTACGGTTGACACCCGATTTAGTTCAGGTGACCTAATGAATTCCAGGTGAATTCCTAGGATTTTACGTTCAATGGTAATGAACGTATTGAAAATAGGGTTTTCAGAAAACAAATCGGTTTGTATTTTTGATCAAAATATTTTCTCGTTCAAGCTCGAGTTTAGATATCATCGAATTCCATGAGTTTGAATTCTCAATCTTTAAAGTCAATCTCTAGGATTGAGTAATATCAGTCTTAAAAGCTGATTTTTAATCTTTAAGGAGATTATCCTTTCTGGGGATCTGATTCATTAGTCTTATCCAGCTAATTTGCACGGTGCCTCCCCATTGTACGAGATAAATCCTTCTCATGGTTAGGATAAATCTGACCACTTGGCGACCCTGTTTAATGCTGAGGTCCGTGGATTTCCTGCTGATTTTAGTGATGACTTTTCTAGATTTTTCGTCAACCTACAGCTGGTCTGAACGACAACTTCATGACCTAAATCAAGAAGCGCGTGTCTTTTTCGGAAGACTTTACTTCCTTTTAATGATGGAATTGATTCATCGTGTAGATCCATCTCTTCTTTTCTTTCATTGGGTAAAACAGTTTAGTTTAGTTCAAAGCAAAAGTATTTTCAGTTATTTGTTACAAATATATGTGGCATATGTTTAAAATAACTTGGTAAATTTTCCCACACTTGGCTTTTTATTTTTCTTTTTATCGTCCTCTATTCCATTTTAAATGAATTTTAACATTTTAGTTTGTTTCTCAATTTATGTCCTTTCCGAGGTAACAATAATTTCGGTGTTAAAACCTAGTTTTATCGTTCATAAATATGTATAAACATGATTTTGAATTCATTTAATTAAAAATTTTGAAAAGTTTTACTAGAATTGGGTAGTCAGTATATAAGACTAGGGCTGTTCTTTTTTATCAGAGAGCACTAGATTCTAATACTACTACTGCTTTACTAGTATTTTTAATGGTAACCAAGTGTATAAAGTAAAAGTTTTAAAATCCGAAAGAATTTAACCCCTTCCCACACTTAAGATCTTGCAATGCCCTCATTTGCAAGAAATCAGTAACAATTTAAATTATTGAGGGTGATTTGTGTGAAAATGATTAAATTTTTACCAAAGTTTCCAAATATATTGGCGTTTGTTTGCTGAATGATAAATGGTGCACATCATTTGTTCATTCCGTCTTGTTGTTATTTCACATATATTTTGCATCTTTGTCGTCAAAATTACTTGCTTTTGCTGAACTTAATGCCAGTTTTTGAAAATGCGTTGTTTTACCCTGTTGTGTACATAAGATAAACTGCAAACATATATACATATTTTTGAAGTTTGGTTTATTACCCCACATTCAAAAATTATTAAAATCTAAGAATAAAAGTTAGATAATTATAAAAATGATTACAATATTAACAAAAAAATATTAAACATATCAATACTTACAAATTACAAAATAAAAATAAAAATAAGTAAACTAAGGATGATATTGGTACCAATAGGGGTTCCACGCATAACCATAAGTGCTATAGAATGCCTCGGCAGGGTCATACGTAGGATATGGTGGCTGCATCTCTATCGACCAAGGAGGGAAGACGGGTTTCGGTGTAGGAATATAGTTTCTACCTATGTGTTGGCAATGCGCTATGATCTGGTTCTGATGAACTTGCCAATCTTCAAATGCTCTCTGTCTAGCATTTTCGTATTCCTGAGAAGCTATAAACCTATGTATTTCTTGCCCCCCTCCTACATTACCTTGTTCCTGGTTTCTCTCTACCTGTGGATGTCTACCATTGTATCGTACTGCGGCGTTATTTCGCCGCTTCAAAACTTTAGCACCATGGTATACATTTAAACCTATAGTGTCGCGGGGTTCCGGCTCTTCTACTAATAATCCCCCCCGACTTATATCCACACCGAGATATTCACCAATCAAAGTAATAAAAATACCACCCCCTATTATGCTATGTGGACGCATCCCTCGAACCATAGCTGATAAATAATAACCCACACAATATGGTATACTTACAGCGCTGTGTGGGTCTCGAATACACATATGGTAAAACAAATCTTGTTCATTTACCTTTTCTTTGTTTTTACCCCTTTGTGTAATCGAGTTAGCTAAAAACCTATGTATTACTCTTAATTCGGCTCTATCTATATCCAAATAAGAGTAGTTTCCCCCTTTAAAACGGTGATGGCTTGTCATTTGACTCCACACACCGTGTGTATCAAAATTTTCATCTATTTTCCTACCGTTTAGTATCAATCCTCTACAATCGGCAGACGCTAATTCCTCAGGCGTATATATACGTAAAGCCTGAGCCATGTCCAGTAAAGACATGTGGCGCATCGAACCGCCTAACAAAAATCTAATAAAAGAACGATCGGTTAAACTAGCTACCCGATCATTCAACTCTATACTACATAACAACTCTTCACACCATACTTTATATACAGGTCTGCGTATGGTGAATAAACATATCCAGTCATTAAAAGAAGAATTACCATACCTCTGTACCAGTAATTCCCTAATTGGCCCGGCCAATTCTACAGCTTCCAAGGGTCCCCATTCTATGACCCTCGGTACCTCAACAACCTTTGAGTGAAGAGTATGCAAACCCCGTTGATATTTTGGATAATCTATCCAAAGTCTGTCAAATCGTAGGTTCGGGTGCAATTGTTCCAAGTGCATATCTGAAAAGGTCATGACTGGATGAGGTACATCCTGCTTGTAGTAGTTATCTACCTCCTGTTGTTCCAAGTTCTCAGCAGGAGCATGACGGGCTTGGGATGAAGATTCACCCCTTTCATTCTGCAAAACACATCAAACACAAATTTTGTGCATCCAAATATGCATTAGTGTCAGCAAAATCATCAATTAAAATAATTACAATGACATTATCAATTTATATCAAACTTAAGCTTATTTCCACATTTTTATCAAATCTACACTTTTTCAAATAAGCATATACGAAAATTTTCGCCAAGTTCATAAGCATTCAACTCAAATAACATGTCAAAATAATCATTACTAGCAAATAAACAAGTCTCAAATGGCATTATCTTTCAAAAATCAAGTTCATGAATTTTGGACTTGAAAAAGTCCACTTTAATTCTCAAAATCATGTTTAGGCTCAAAGTTTGGATCATTTAACTACCTAGACATGTTACACTACTCAATTTAGCAACAATTCATGACAAAAATCGGCCATAACCTGTTTATATCAAAAAGCCCCAAATTGCTCAAGAACACAAACCCTAGATTCTAAAGATTTTGAAGTTTTTGGCTTCAAATCATGTTAACAAGCATCAATCTAGGTTATACATGCATAATATACTAACAATTTAACACTAATTACACTAAAAATTAACAAAATTCAAATTATGAAAATATGCTCAAGAACACACTAAAATTCGGATTTAAAGGTGATTTGGGGTGTAATTGTACCTGTTTTCTTGAGTAGTTCCTAGATATCATCCTTCTCAACATGATTGTAGTGAAAAATTTGAAGATTAACGGTGAAAAATTGAGTTTTTGAGATGATTTTTGTGGGTTTTTTCGGGTTTTTTCGAAGTGCAGTATGTGTGTGTGTGTTATTCTGTTCGTGCAGCTGGTTATATTTTTTTTTCTGTAATTTTGTCCCTCCGCGAGTCGCGGAGGTTTTCACTCAAAACTCCGCGAGTCGCGGAGTTACTTTTTTTTTTTTTTTTTTTTTTTTTTTTTTATAATCTTTAACTTATAAAACAATTAAGAAATTAATTTTAAAATTTTGTTTCCCTTGTTATTTAGGACGAGGTCGTTTCGGATCGATGTCCTAGTCCGTTCCTCGACAAAATTTTAAAATTTGTCTTTTTGTAGCGATTGTTTTAAAAGCTAAGATTTTTGGGTTTTTTAATGTTTTTGGCATACTTTAAATCAATAAGATTAAAAATAATGATAATAAAAGTTCTCGTCCCTCCCTCGGGTAAAGCAATTTCGGTTCAGAGACCTAGTCTTCAACTTACGACGAATTTTAAAAATCATATTTTTAACTTAATGAGATAAAGTAAATTTTTGTTTTTAAATTCACACAACATAAATATAAAATTCAAAATTAAAAAATTCACACCAAACTTAAAATTTGAAATGCATAAAATTAAAAATTAATATTTTAAAAATTAAAAATTCACACCAAACTTAATTTAAAAATTCATATTTTAAAAATTAAAAATTCACACCAAACTTATATTAATTTTTCAAATATTTACAATTTTAAAAAATATTGTTTTTATAAAGTTTACAATATTAACTTAAGATTTAAATATTAATTTTAAAAACATGGTAAAAAAATAAAATTAAAAATCTTTTTGTCTTTTTATCCCACTTTAATCAATCAAATATTATCAAAAATATGCGCCCCTCTTTTCGGTAAAGTAATTTCGGTTCCAAGACCTAATTTAACTCATGACGAATTTTTGAAATATTTTGGGTTGATTGATTAAAGATATTTATACCTTAAGAATAAACGTTAAATTTCGCAGTGATGTAATAAATTTTTTTAAACGATATCAATAATTTCGGTCGCCAAACCTAATTTTATTTAATACCAATTTAATACTTTTTAGCGAACAAATTAGCGTTTATTATCAAAAGGTTAAAAATAAAAATAAAAATAAAAACTGTACAGACATACCTGTGAAATAGATTTCTTAGTTATATGATCTATTATATTCATAAGATAGTCGGTTTAATTGGTCTTCCATGGCTGCATAGGCGTAACCTCGAGCATTCATTGTCTTTTCTTCTAAACATATGAACGGTCCGTCTCTGCATAAAGTAACAAATTCGGTATTTGAATAGGTTTGATTATTTGAACATTTACCTCCATGTGACCATTTTCCGCATTTGTGACATTTTTCTAGGTGTCGTGCTCTTCTTTTCGCTGCGGATTTTGATTTTCCTTTACCAAATTGTAACTTATTATCTTCGCATCTGGATCCTTTTCTAACTCCGTCCATTCTTTCTCTGATTACTGATACTAATTCACTCGGTAGTATGTCATTATTACGTTTAGTGATCAAAGCGTGTAGCATTAGACCATGGTTTAATTCACAGGCAGTCTTCATTTTGTAAAAACCTAAAAAAAATAAAAATTCAGAATGGGGGGAGAAGACTAGTTCTTTAGGGTCTGCTAGGGAAAGACCATACGTGTTCCATTTTCGAGAACTACACGAAAACAGACAATCTAACTCTAACAGAAATACATATTATCCTTTAAAGACTTGATTCTCCCCACACTTAGTTAGCTGTGGTATCGAAATTGTGATTAACTTCGTTGTTGACTTCCATCGGACCATGTATGTAATGTTTAACTCTGTGACCATTAACTTTAAATTCAATCCCATTTGAATTTATTAATTCTATCGTTCCGTATGGGAAAACTCTTTTGACTATGAATGGTCCAGACCATCTTGATTTCAATTTTCCAGGAAATAGCTTGAATCGTGAATTGAAAAGAAGAACTCTGTCTCCTTCTTTAAATTCTTTTGAACTTCTGATTCTTTTATCATGCCATTTCTTCGTTCTTTCTTTATAGATTAACGAATTTTCGTATGCTTCATGTCTTAATTCTTCTAATTCGTTTAGTTGACTTAATCGTAGACGTCCGGCTTCATGTAAATCAAGATTACATGTCTTCAAAGCCCAAAATGCTTTGTGTTCAATTTCTACTGGAAGATGACATGCTTTTCCATACACAAGTCTAAAAGGTGTGGTTCCAATTGGAGTTTTGTAGGCTGTTCTAAAAGCCCAGAGTGCATCCTCCAATTTAATGGACCATTCCTTCGGATTTGATCCTACGGTTTTCTCTAGAATACGTTTTAAAGCTCGGTTGGTATTTTCAACTTGTCCACTTGTTTGTGGATGATATGCGGTGGAGATTTTATGAGTTACTCCATATCTTTTAAGAACTTTCTCAAGTTGATTATTACAGAAATGAGTACCCCGATCACTTATTAAAGCTTTCGGTGTTCCAAACCTTGCAAAAAGACGTTTTAAAAAGTTGACTACAACTCGTGCATCGTTAGTTGGGAGAGCTTGTGCTTCCGCCCATTTAGATACATAGTCAATGGCTACGAGTATATATAAATTATTATGAGATTTTGGAAATGGACCCATAAAGTCAATACCCCAAATGTCAAATACTTCACATACTTGGATGACATTTTGTGGCATTTCATCACGTTGACTTATTCTTCCGGCCCTTTGACATGCATCACAGGATTTGCAAAGAAAGTGTGCGTCTTTGTAAATTGTAGGCCAATAGAATCCAGCTTCATAAACTTTTCTTGCTGTTAGTTGAGGCCCATAATGCCCTCCTGTTGGTCCTGTGTGACAATGATTTAAAATTTTACTAGCTTCATCTCCAAATACACATCGGCGTATTATTCCATCGGGACAACTTTTAAACAGATGTGGATCTTCCCAGAAATAGTGTTTTATATCACTGAAGAATTTCTTTCGTCTTTGGTACGATAATCCTTTTTCAAGGAATCCACAAACTAAGTAGTTTGCATAGTCTGCAAACCATGGGATTTCTTTATAATCTATCTTCAATAGATATTCATCAGGAAAGTTGTCTTGTATGGCCGATTCATTCAGAACTTCTAATTCGGGATTTTCAAGACGAGAAAGATGATCAGCGGCGAGATTTTCTGCTCCTTTTTTATCTCGGATTTCAATATCAAACTCTTGTAAGAGTAAGATCCAACGGATTAATCTTGGTTTAGCATCTTGTTTTGAAAATAGGTATCTAAGAGCAGAATGGTCGGTATAGACCACCGTTTTTGCTAGAACGAGATATGATCGAAATTTGTCAAAAGCAAAGACAATAGCAAGGAGTTCTTTTTCAGTAGTTGTATAGTTCGTTTGTGCTCCTTGTAATGTCTTACTAGCATAATATATAGGTTGAAATCGTTTTTCAATCCTTTGTCCTAAAACGGCTCCCATTGCAAAATCACTTGCATCGCACATTAGTTCAAATGGTAGATTCCAATTTGGTGTTATCATGATTGGTGCATTAGTGAGTTTTTCTTTAAGAATATTAAAAGATTTGATACATTCATCTGAAAAGATGAATGGCGCATCCTTTTCTAGGAGTTTATTCATAGGAGTGGCAATTTTAGAAAAATCTTTTATGAAACGTCGGTAAAAACCGGCATGCCCTAGAAAACTCCTAACTCCTCTAACATTGGTGGGATGTGGAAGTTTAGCAATTACATCTACTTTAGCTCTATCCACTTCGATTCCTTCTTTTGAAATTTTATGTCCAAGAACGATGCCTTCTTTAACCATGAAATGGCATTTCTCCCAATTAAGTACTAGATTTGATTTTTCGCATCTAATTAGCATTCGTTCCAGATTAACTAGACATGATTTAAATGTATCACCGAAGACTGAAAAGTCATCCATGAATACTTCCATGCATTCTTCTATCATGTCGTGAAAAATCGCCATCATACACCTTTGAAAGGTTGCAGGGGCGTTACAAAGTCCAAATGGCATGCGTTTGTAAGCAAAAGTACCATAAGGGCACGTGAATGTGGTTTTCTCTTGATCTTCGGGTGCTATTGGAATTTGAAAATATCCGGAAAATCCATCTAGAAAACAATAGTAACTATTTCCGGCTAATCTTTCCAACATTTGATCTATGAAAGGTAAGGGAAAGTGATCTTTTCTGGTGGCGTCATTTAATTTTCTATAATCAATACATACACGCCATCCTGTTACAGTCCTAGTAGGAATAAGCTCATTTTTCTCATTTGTAATGACAGTCATGCCACCCTTCTTAGGCACGCATTGAACTGGGCTTACCCATGGACTATCAGAAATTGGATATATCAAACCTGCATCTAGCAGTTTAATAATCTCTTTCTTAACTACATCTTGCATATTAGGATTTAGTCTTCGTTGGCGTTGCACATACGTTTTATGACCTTCTTCCATAAGGATTTTATGTGTGCAATACGAAGGACTTATTCCTTTAATATCATGAATCTTCCATGCAATGGCTGGTTTATGAGCTTTCAACACAGAAATGAGTTGTGATTTCTCATTTTCAGTAAGAGAAGACGATATTATTACAGGTAATTCAGATTCACCATGTAAATAAGCGTATTCCAAATGGTTTGGAAGCGGCTTTAACTCTAATTTCGGAGGTTCTTCTATCGATGATTTATATCGATATCTGTCTTCTTCTTTTAGCATTTGAATTTCTTCTGTTGTTGGTTCATATCCATTAGCTATAAGTGTAGCTAACATTTCAGCTTCATCAATTGGTTCATTTCCTTCTCCTAAAGAACATTCTCCTGTTCCTTGTAATTCTGGAAATTCTTCTAATAATTCTGCATGTGCATCTATAGTTTTAATATAATAACATGTATCATCTGCAGATTGTGGTTGTTGCATGGCTCTATCCACTGAAAAGGTAACACTCTCATCCTCTATACTTAGGGTCAGTTTCTTACCGAACACGTCTATCATTGCTTTAGCCGTGTTTAAGAATGGTCTTCCTAATATGAGAGGAACTTGAGAATCTTCTTCCATGTCCAAAACAACAAAATCTACTGGAAATACTAAAGTACCAACTTTAACTAGCATGTTCTCCATTATCCCTCTAGGATATTTTATTGATCTATCGGCTAGTTGTATGCTTATTCTGGTTGGTTTCAATTCTCCAAGGTCTAGTTTAGCGTATAGTGAATACGGCATTAGATTTATACTAGCACCTAAGTCTGCCAATGCTTCTATTGAACTAAGACTACCCAGAAAACATGGAATTGTGAAACTTCCTGGATCAGATAGTTTTTCTGGTATCTTATTCAACAGCACTGCTGAACAATTAGCATTCATAGTAACAGCCGAGAGTTCTTCCATTTTCTTTCTATTTGTGATTAGATCTTTCAAGAATTTAGCATATCTTGGCATTCCTGAAATCACATCAATGAAAGGAAGATTTACATTTATCTGTTTAAACATATCCAAGAATTTGGATTGCTCGGCTTCAAGTTTTTCTTTCTTCATTTTACTCGGATAAGGAAGTGGTGGTTGGTATGGTTTAACATAAGGTTTATCCTTAACTGTGTTATCTTCATTAACCTTTTCAACTACCTGTTCTTTTTCCTTATCTTGATCAGGTTGTTGTTCTTGTGGAGTAGGAATAGTTTCATCAGAAGTTATAGGTATTTCAGGTGGTTTAAGTGTTGTACCACTTCTTGTGGTAATAGCTTTAGCTGTTTCATTCCGGGGGTTAGCGTTTGTATCGCTAGGTAGACTTCCCGGTTTTCTTTCACCTATTAACCTTGCTAGGTTACTTACTTCTTGTTCCAGATTTTGAATAGAAGCTTGTTGATTTCTAAATGCTTGAGCATTTTGTTCATTGGTTTGTTTTTGAGATGTGAAAAACTGCGTTTGAGTTTCAACTAGCTTCGTCATCATATCTTCTAAATTCGGCTTTTTATCATCGGTTTGTTGTGGTGGTTTGTTTTGAAAATTCGGTCTTTGCTGATTGTAAGTATTATTGGATACTTGTTGATTGCTAGGACCTTGTTGGTTGTTGTATGGAATATTTCGGTTATAATTCTGGTTTTGATTGTAAATTGGTCTTGGCGGTTGATAATTATTCTGATAATTATTTCCAGGCCTTTGGTTTATGTATGAAATATTCTCTCTTTGTTCCATTGTTAATTCAATACTGAGACAATCTTTTGTCAAATGTGGTCCTCCACACTGCTCACAACTAATTCGTATAGCATGAATATCTTTAGTCATCTTTTCCATTCGTCTCTCGAAAGCATCTATCTTTGCGGAAATGGAATCTAAGTCATGGCTAGAATCGGCTCTAGCTGCTTTAGATGATCTAATGATGTCTTTTTCTTGGTGCCACTCATGCGAGTGGGAAGCAGTATTATCAATAATTTTGTAAGCATCAGTTTCGGTTTTCTTCATAATCGAACCACCAGCTGCTATATCTATGTCTTTTCTTGTAGTGATGTCGCATCCTCGGTAAAATATTTGTACTATTTGACAGGTGTCTAAACCATGTTGCGGACATCCTCTTAACAACTTTCCATATCTTGTCCACGCCTCATATAGAGTTTCATTTGGCTTCTGTGTGAACGTAACAATTTCTGCTTGAAGTCTTACGGCTTTAGATGCAGGAAAGAATTGTTTAAGAAATTTATCAATTAAAACATCCCATGTATCGATCGCCCCTTCAGGTAACGATTCCAACCAATCTTTGGCTTCTCCCTTTAAAGTCCAGGGAAATAACATGAGATATATCTGTTCATCCTCCACTTCTCGGATTTTAAATAGTGTGCAGATCCTATTAAAGGTACGTAGATGTTCATTTGGATCTTCCTTCGGCGCACCACTAAATTGGCATTGATTAGTCACCATGTGTAGAATTTGTCCTTTGATTTCATAATCTGGCGCATTAATGTCTGGATGAGTAATTGCGTGACCTTGGCCAGTGCGTTTAGCTCTCATTCGGTCTTCCATACTTAAAGGTTCCAGATTCTCCATAATTGAATTTGTTGACTCGGTATCACTAGATGGTTCTGATTTAATAGTTCGTTCCTCAACAATCTCTGTTTGAATGATTGGTGGTTCCGGAGGAAAGTTTAATGGTTCAGGATCTATGAACCGTTCCTGAATATTTTCTGGATTCTCAATTGTGAGGTTTGTTTCAAAAACTGGATTATCGGAAATTTGAACTGAAGTACTTGGTCGACTGGATGACGATTCTAAAGAAAAATCAACGGCGGTTATATTTGTTAAACGATGTCTTGATCTAGTTACAGGTGGTGAACGTACAAAAGGTGATGAACGTCTTGCTCGGTGCATTCACTGAATATCCTATTAGTTTTTAAAAGGAAAGAAAAATTATAATAAGTTATCCAACCAATAGACTTTTCTGATTTTGCCCACGTTTCGAATAGCCAAAAGATGCAGCAGAGGGGCAGGATTCGTTTGGTCTCAATATAATTGAGGACTGTTTGGCTCCAATAACCCGGTCCACGTACAAATCCAACTATTACTACGAACCAGAAAATTTTGATGTCTATCAATTTAACCACTCAAAATAAATTTTCGTAATTTTTAAGAAATTTAGATAAGAAGTAGAATAAAATTCTAAGTCCTAAAACTAGAATAGCGAGAAATAAGAGAGAAAAAGAGTTCGTCGCAAAATGTCGAAAAAGAAATGGTTGAAAAATAAAAGGTGACGGAAAAATAAAAGAAACTTATAAAAAACTTAAAAATACTTAACTAATTTAACCTTATTACTACAACTAACTTAAAATTATAATCGCAAATTGAAATTACTAATTGGAATGATAATTGATACATAGTAAAAGGTCTAAAAATATTAAAGCTTACAGGAAAAACTAAATCCCAAATGGAAATAACTTAAAAAGAAACTAAAACTTAAAAAGGCGTCGCAAAAATTCTAAAGCACCTAAATCTTAGTCTAAAGAAAAAGCACTTAAGGAATTCTACGGCAAAGCCTAAAAATCTAGGAGTAAAAATAACTATAGCTAAAACTAAGTTTAAAATTAAATATGAGCTAAAAAATACAAATATTACGCTACAACGATTAAAAAGGTACAAAATATAAAAATATACAAAAAGTTGTAAAAAGTACAATTTTTATAAAAATATTATTTTTACATTATTTATTTTACTAAACTATTAATTTTACAATTTAATAAAAACTTATTAAAACTAAATACATAAATATAAAGTAAAAAGTAAAAAACTAAAATTAATAATAATAATAATAATAATTAAGTTAAATAATAATAATAATAATTAAAATCCCGTAATCAATGCGAAATTAGGGTTTTGTCCGTGTGTCAGAAGACCTCCGCGAGTCGCGGCAAATAAAGAGGAAAACCCCGCGAGTCGCGGGGTTCAGGAAAACAGTTGACAGGTTTCACTTTTTACGCGTTTTTCTTTATTTTTTTTTTTTTATTTTCTTTTTTCTGTTTTTTAGTTTAAATAAACGATTTTTAATAAAATTTATATTTTTATAAATTAAAATAAAGATAAAGAAACTTATAAAACTTAAATATTTAACAAAATCCTAAAAATACTTATATTTTTGTTTTTCTTTTTATATTTTTGAATAATTAAAACGTAATTTTTACAAAAACGACTTTTAATAAAAGTAAATAAAAATCCTTTTTTTTTTTTTTATATTAGCGTTGCGCTTCCGGCTTTTAAGATGGACTCCCCGGCAGCGGCGCCAAAAATACTTGATGTCGAACGAGGTGTATATAAAATAGTTTATAATTTTAGCAGAAAATACTATTAAATACGATACAATTTTACACAAGATATTTATTTATTTATAGAATGGATATACTTAAACCTTGCTACAACACTTATAGGCAGTGTACCTAATCGTACAGTAGTGTAGTTTTTAGTAAGTCCGGTTCGTTCCACAGGGAGATCTTTAAGCAAAGCTCAACGCTATATTAGTTTACTTTTATAAAAATACAAATATATATATAAGTAATATTATTATTATAAAGGGGGGGTTTTTACCGTTTAATGACCGGTTTGTCGATTTTAAAACTTTAGTCGCAGTTAAAACCTAATGTAAAATATAAAATAAATACAAGACTTTAAATTAAAGCGTAAAGTAAATAACGATAATGAAATTGCGAATAATAAAAATGCGATAAAAATTAAATTGCGATAATTAAAAAGTACGATAATTAAAAGTGCGATAAAATGAAATAACAATAAATAAAAGTGCGATAATTAGAAGTGCAATTAAATATACAATAAAGGAAATAAAATATGATATAAAAGAATTATGCTTATTTAAACTTCCGTAATCATGATGTTTGACGTGTTGATTTTAGTTTTATGCCCATGGGTTAATTGTCCTTTGTCCTGGATTATTCAATATGTCCGTCTGGTTTTTGTCCATAACAGTCCATCAGTCATAAATATAAATTGCAAGTGTCCTTGTCAAATTATTATTATACCCGAAGATAAATATTCCAACTAATTGGGGATTCGAATTGTAACAAGGTTTTAATACTTTGTTTAATGAATACACCAGGTTATCGACTGCGTGTAAACCAAGGTTTTACTACTTTGTTAACAATTACACCAATTACCCTTGAATGTAATTTCACCCCTGTTTTAATTATTCTAGTGGCTATTAATCCATTCCCGTGTCCGGTTAAATGAACGATTATTCGTACAAATAAATACCCCGCCCATCGTGTCCGATCGAGTGTATATGGTAATTTATAGGGACGCCCAATTGTAAATCTTTATATTAACATTAACAAACTTTCATTTAGTTAAACAAATATAAAGCCCATTAATAGTCCATAGCCTAGTTTCCACAAGTGTCGTTCTTTTATCCAAACCCCAATTATGGTACAAAGCCCAATTACCCAATTTTAGTAATTAGCCCAACATCATGATTACTTCGTTTTAAATAAGCATAATAATAACTTAGCTACGAGACATTAATATAAAAAGGTTGAACATAACTTACAATGATTAAAAATAGCGTAGCGTTACACGGACAGAATTTCGACTTACACCCTTACAACATTCGCTAACATACCCTTATTATTAGAATTATAATTAAAATTAAAATATAAATTATAAATATAAATATTACTTCGTATCTATTGAGAGAGATTGAGAAAATAATGTGTAAAATTCGATCAGAATTCGGTTGGCTTTATAGCCAGGAATGATTTTTGGGGCTCCGCGACTCGCGGCAAAAAGCCCTTCAAACTCCGCGAGTCGCGGAGAGGTATTTTCATTTCACACCCTTGGAGTTTCTGGCTGCCGACGGTTTTAATAATATATATATAATATATATATAATTAATATAATTAATTATATATTATATTATATTTATATACATAGTTAACTTGTAATTTTTAGTCCGTTGCGTCGAGCGTTAAGAGTTGACTCTAGTCCCGGTTCCGGATTTTCGAACGTCCTCGCGTACAATTTAATATCTTGTACTTTGCGTTTTGAATCTTGTACTCTTGTGATTTCGAGACGTTTCTTATCAATAATTGGAACCTTTTTGATTGTCTTTTGTTCTTTTGAGCTTTTTGGTCGTTTGCGTCTTCAAATCGTCGAATCTGTCTTTTGTCTTCACCTTTTATTATTTAAACGAATATCACTTGTAAATAGAACAATTGCAACTAAAAGCTTGTCTTTCTTGAGGAATAATGCTATGAAATATATGTTCGTTTTTAGCATTATCAGTATGAATGAAGCTATCACAAAAGATCGAGATGAAGAAATGGTGATTTTTCATAACTTTTGACGTAGTCGCGATTGAATTAGAAAATAAGACTCGTCTTAACTTTTGACGATGTCTTGGTTGAATTCCGGAATTCAAGGGATTTAAAGAAAATTTTCGAAATCTAAAAGATTTGATTCTTCAGCGAATATAAGATCTCTATATTTAAATACGGTGATCTGCCTCGATTACTCTGTCTGATATTTCTGTTATAAATTTACCTTTTTCGTTCCATTAGTTTCCACCACTTGTATACCTTCTTTCTCAGTTCATATATTCAAAAGATTATAATAATGCTTAATCCGATTCTAATCCTTGTTCTTATTCTGACTATTGCAATGATTGTTTTTCCTTTCCAACTCCCACCGGAAGAATCTGTTTATTTCTACTATGCTCTAGGGATTATTGTATTTATAATCCTCCCGTATCTTTATATTGCTATACGCACTGATATCCACAGTTTATAATTTCGGTGTTGTTGTCGGGATTTATATTCTCCCTTATATTTCGGAGTCCCCACTTCGGTCTCCTATAATCATTGTCATTCATAGTTAATGCTCTCTCTTATTTGCTGTGATTTATACTCCCATTTCTATGTCGGAGCTTTGTCCCTTCGTTTCTTCTTCTTGCGATTAAGCACCGCTTGTAATGGTCCAGAATTCGCAGATATGAATTTCGGAATGAACATTGTTAATGTTCTAAGAAGGGAATAGTAATGGCACGATCTTGATTTGTAAATTACTAGAATTCAAGAGAAAGATAGAACTATCAGGAAGATATGTTCTCGATCTGTTTGGAGATTTAGTAGAATGTAAGAGTCGTGTAATATGGCACATGATGACGTTAAAATTTGTGAATCATCACGTTCCATTAGAAACTCAGCATGACTTACTGTAATATAATCACGTTGATCAAGTGTCATTATATTATACTAATTCATGCATCAATTTCTTTACATTTCTCCTGTATTTATTCATAAATTAAACTTAGATTTTACAGAAGTTTCCAATATAATGAAACACAGGAAGCACGAAGAGGTATATAATTTCGGACGAGAATATTAATGAAAATATCCTCAGAAATATCGAAGATATTGATGATGATATTTTGGAATTTCTAAGTTCGGTGGTTGATGGAGAAAGATTTTCCGCAAGATTTTAACATGACTTCGGAGCAAGATATTCTCTAAAGATTTCAACGGATCCAGAATTATCTGGATTCTTTGAATATAGGGTATGGTCCTTGTATTTGTCCTTGGTCTCCTTCATGGTTAACTCTATCCGTTTTCCAGTTCCAACGTTTCTGAGCTTTTCCAACATATTATTCTTTATCATCAAACTTCCGACGGTTAAGGTCGTGTACAGTTTTTGCTGCTGTATTCAGCTTTTTCATAATTTGTGGTATTGATTTGTAGACTGAGTGCTTTTCAGAATTTCAGAATGAAAGATCATAATTCTAAGAGATAAATGTTGTACATATAACTGTTGATGTAAATATGCTGTGAATTTTTTTTTTCAAGGTACTGATTGCTGATTCTCGGTATTTGGTACGGCAATTCTCGTTATCAGATGCAGATGAGTAGATGATAGGATTTCAATGAATATAATAACTTTTCATTAGGTCAAAGATCAATGATGTTGCTGATAAATTTTCTGCTAATGTAGTGAGATATAAACGGTTTTCCGGTATTGATGACGAAAGGTAACTTTTATATCAGGGTTATAATAAGGTTGTTTCGAACAAAAAATTGAAGTTGACTTGTTGGAGCTGTGACAAAATTGGCTAATTTGAAGAGAGATTGTAAAGTTACTTTCGGTAATAATAACGCCAAGGAGTTAGCACTGATACGTG
Organism: Rutidosis leptorrhynchoides; assembly: GCF_046630445.1. Classification (NCBI taxonomy): domain Eukaryota; kingdom Viridiplantae; phylum Streptophyta; class Magnoliopsida; order Asterales; family Asteraceae; genus Rutidosis; species Rutidosis leptorrhynchoides. Next base: position 340,705,648 of record NC_092342.1, on the reverse strand, counting down.
TTAAATGTTTACTCAGGTTCCAAGTGTTTTCAGGTGCATAACTATATGCATCAATCTTTTCTTTCGTTGATGAAGTGCGGTTGATTCATCTTCTCGATTGAGGTGTTTTCAAGAATCATGAAAAGTTTGAACGCAGATTGTAATCGTCAAGATACAAATGAGGTTTAAAATGAAATCAAGTGGCAAACTTGAAGAATTGTTTAGTTTCATATGTTATAGTCAATATTTTAATTCATTTTAATTGTCCAATATTGGTAGTCCACAGTTGATAGTCCACAGTTAGCAATTCAATAATTCATATATAGTTTAATATATAATATTCAAATTAATTAATACGTATCGTGACCCGTGTACATGTCTCAGACTCGATCACAACTCAAATTATATATATTATTGTAGAATCAACCTCAACCCTGTATAGAGAACTCGTTCATTACTGCATATAGAGTGTCTATGATTATTCCAAATAATATATATAAATGCGTCGATATGATATGTCAAAACCTTGTATACATGTCCCGATATTTAAAGTGCGTAAAAATAAATAACAGAAATTTAAATGACGAATAATAAAGTGCGTAAAGTAAATAACAGAAATTAAATGACGATAAATAAAATTGCGAGAATATAAATTGCGATAAATAAACTGCGATAATTAAATGGTAATACGGAATTAACAGTTAGCTAGGAACAGTTAGCTAGGATTTTGTTAGCGTGGATTCTTAATAGAATTTCATATTGTTAATTAATCTGTTTCTAATCAATTTTTATTGTGTCCATTATTTCTTCGTTATGCCACTTGATGGATTCTGATAGATCCAAATCCAAATATGTAATTGGATGAATATGGTTATTCTGTGGTGAACGGATTTGTATATCGGTGGATGTAAGTAGGATAGTATATGACTTGTTGAAACAGATTCGAAGAACGTACAATGTAACTTATTAATGTGAAATTTAAATAGTCCTCGGGTATTACCTACCCGTTAAAATATTTTCACCATTAACAGTTTGTACAAGAGAATTTTTAATTACAATCTTTATGAAAACATATATACATATATATTTTATTCAGATGTATTCATGGATTTAATGAGTTAATATGATATTAAACTCATTTGCTTTTCGGTTGGAACTAGAATAAATAATCTCTAAAACTTTAGAGATTACATATTCGCCATGTCGAACGAAGATAAATGAGGTAGAACGATACGTAAAACGAAGATCATACTCAAAGTACATATGATGATATTGAAGCATGGATTATTGATGGTACTGGTGCTGTTATTGATTGTACTGTTGGTGCCGGTGATGTTGCTGAAGCTGGTACATTTTGCACCATATTCTCCGAATTGATTATTCGAGCGCGAAGTTTGTTAACTTATTACTCCAGGATGATTGTCGGTCGGAACAAGCGGATGAATAAGGTTCAGAATTGTGGATAGAATATAATCTTGTCGAGTTACCCTGGAAATGAGACTGAAAATGGTGTCTCAAACAGGTTCGTCGATAGACGCTTCAGGTTCATTGTCAAGAGGTGAATCCGGTTGGTGGAAGGGATTACCTTCTGCGCGTTTCCATTAATTAAGTCGACTACGAACCCATCAGATGAATTGATAATGGCTGATTGGTTGATTCATGCCGATGACGCTACTTTCGGAGCTTAGGTGAACATCCATGTCGGAATAGCTGTAGGAATAACTATCGGATTAGCTATCGAAGTCTGAGGGACTCGAACTGGTTGAGGAATTCATCTCGTACGATCAGATGAAGTATTTTTGATAAGAAACAGATTATAGGATGTAGATTAGTACCCTGCAATACATAATTCACATATGCATATACAATACTAAAATCTCATAAGTTACGGAGGAATCTACGGAAGCTGTCAGGCAAAGTTTACAGTAACAGATACGCTAAGATATGAATTAGCAGATACCCTAAGATACAAATTTTGTCTATACACTATTCATGCAATCATTGCAGTAAGATGTGTCTAGACTAAGAATGATAAGCAGGTAATTTCCTAAGAATGATAAGCAGATGATTTCCGACAAAAATGATAAGCAAAACTTTTGACATGCAGACACGGTCGAAGTCCAGACTCACTAATGCATCCTAACGACTATCAGTTAGACACACTAATGCAAGACCCGGTTCACTAAGACCACCGCTCTGATACCAACTGAAAGGACCCGTCCTAATCCATCCGGACGAAGTCCATATCGATTATAAACGACTCACAACAGTTGATTACATCGCGAGGTACTTGACCTCTATATGATACATTTTACAAACATTGCATTCGTTTTGAAAAGACAATCTTTCATTACATATGAAGTTGACAGACATGCATACCATTTCATAATATATCCAACTATAATTGACTTAATAATGATCTTGATAAACTCAACGACTCGAATGCAACGTCTTTTGAAATATGTCATGAATGACTCCAAATAATATCTTTAAAATGATCAAATGCACAGCGGAAGATTTCTTTCGTACCTGAGAATAAACATGCTTTCAAGTGTCAACCAAAAGGTTGGTGAGTTCATTAGTTTAGCATAAATAATCATTTCATAATTTTTAATAGACCACAAGATTTCATATTTCCATTTCTCATAAACATACGTCCCATGCATAGAGACAAAAATATCATTCATATAGATTGAACACCTGGTAACCGACATTCACAATATGCATAAAAGAATATCCCCATCATTCCGGGATCCTCCTTCGGACATGAAATAAATTTTGAAGTACTAAAGCATCCGGTACTTTGGATGGGGCTTGTTGGGCCCGATAGATCTATCTTTAGGATTCGCGTCAATTAGGGTGTCTGTTCCCTAATTCTTAGATTACCAGACTATAAAGGGGCATATTCGGTTTAATAATCCAGCGATAGAATGTAGTTTTACTCACTTGTGTCTATTTCGTAAAACATTTATAAAAGCAGCGCATGTATTCTCAGTCCCAAAAATATATATTGCAAAAGCATTTAAAAATGGAGCAAATGAAACTCACCTAATGTATTTTGTAGTAAAAATACATATGACTATATTGAACAACTGAACAATGCAGGGTTGGCCTCGGATTCACGAACCTATATCATTCATATATGTATTAAAACATATACTTGTAGTCTAATAAATATATATATTTTTTTATTATTAGTGATGTAGTTTATATCTTTAATAATTTATAAGTTTCATTAATTAATTATATATTTTCATTTATTTATATATAATTGTTAATATAGTTAAGCTTTGTGTACTAAGTATGTTTATATATAAAATCTTTATTTTTTATACTTATGACCTTAGTAACGTCATTAGAACTTTTAATTTAGTAGTCATATTTATTTTAGTAATAATGACATAGATAATACTGATACTAATAATAATTATAGTAAAATAATAATTTTTATAAAAATGATATATTTAAAAGTAATGATACTTCTAGTAATAATAACATTAATACTACTTATTTTTATAAAAATGATACTAATAATAATGTTTATATAAAAAATAACATAATGTATTGTTTCATAATGATAATAATATTAATAATCCTAATCATAATAATAATAATAACAATAATATTAGCAATAATAATAATTCCTATAATGATAATGTTAATAACAGTAGTTTTTAATAAAAGAAAAGTTTACAAACTAAAATAATGAAAATAATACTTTTGATAACAATACCTAATACTTAATAATAACGATCTTATTTCTAATGATAATATAAATAACAATATTACTATAAATTTTAAAATGATACAAGTCTTAATTTTTAATGATCAAATCTTAAACTTGATTATCTGCCTTAAAATAATAATAATAATAATAATAATAATAATAATAATAATAATAATAATAATAATAATAATAATAATAATAATAATAATAATAATAATAATAATAATCATAGTTATAATCATAATAATAATACTAATACTTAAGCACAATAAAAAAATAATAATAATAATAATAATAATCATAATAATTAATAATAACAATAATGAAAATAAAAATATAATTGTGTATACCCTTTAAAGCTTTGTATAAAAAGATTTGCCCACGATGAGGCTTGAACCCGCGACCTCCCGCAACCCGTCAACACCTCATACCATTACTCCATCTGCTTTCTTTCTGTTTTAATCTAGAACTTATTTCTATTTATCCCGTTTCTTTCATTTCGGCCCAATCATTTAAACCATCCTAATAGAAAGTGGTTTAACTCGGCCCAACAGTTGGAAATAATCCTAAGAGAGGAAACACCCATGGTTGAATCAATAAATAAAAAAAATGCCTATGCACAGTTTCGAACCCATGACCACTCGAACCTCAACACCCCTTCCAAACCATCCTTCTATCTTTGTTTTTCTGATTAAATACACTTCCAAATAAAAATAACCCGTTTTCCTATCTGTTTTCTATTCCCCCTCCTTCTTCCTTTCAATTGACTGAATTCCATATTTATATCAAAAGAATATAAAATAAGATAGTTTTAGAATATTTTTATAAACGTAAACAAATTACCGGTGTATTAGGATTTAACAGAAATCAAAAAAAATAATAATAATAATAACAGAAAACAAAATCTGTTGCTTCGCTGAAATAGAAAAAAATAAAAATCAAATCTTGATTTCAAGGATGTTTTAGACTTTGATTCCCATATGAAAAAAGATTTTAAATCACTCCATGAAACTCTTGAAATCATTAATTGGACTTCAATCATAACATACAACTCGAATTTTATGGAAAAACAATTCGGTTGACTTTTAGTTTTGAAACTTTGACTCCAAAATTTGAGATCAATAAGAGGAATTTGAAGTTGAGATTACACAGATAGTTTAAGTGATCGATTCCTAACAACTTGGCATTTTTACTTTTTGTAATCTCGTTGGAAATCAATTTAAAGGTGAAATGGGTTTGAGATAAAAAAAATAAATCGGTTCTGCTTCTTCTTCTTTTTTTTTTTCTCGGTTGATCTCACAGATAATTAGGGATACAAGTAATTGTGATTGTTTATGAGTGATAGATACAGAATCAATTATTTACCAAAGTTGTTTTGTAATGGGGATATGTCAACATAAAGAATCATAAGGTCAGAAGGAAACTAAAAAAAATTGATTCAACTGTAGCTCATTTTTGTTATATATGAAATTAAGATCGGCCAGTATCAATTTCCAGATAGAAACAAGGATTAAATACAGTTCGATGGGGATATCTAATAGGTTCCAATATATACCTGATTTTTATAACTTATATAAAATTATATACAATTTATATCTGATTTTATAAATTATATACAATTAGTATTAATAAATAAGTAATTATATTAATAATAGTAATAATAATATTACTAATAATTATAAGATAACGATTTATAGATATATATTCATTCTCATATTAATAATTACTAAATATAGACGTTAATACATAGAATAAAAATAACACCGTGACAATTTGTATATATCAAGTTTATATCTGTAGATTCATTTTAAATTACACTTAATAGTTTTTGTATCTATTTTACATATTTAGTTCTAGTGTTTAAATTATATTATAGAATTTCAAGTTATAATAAAGACTTACATTTATATATATATATATATATATATATATATATATATATATATATATATATATATATATATATATATATATATATATATATATATATATATATATATATATATATATATATCTCTATCTATACATATTTATTTACAAACAATTGTTCGTGAATCATCGGACAAGGTCAAAAGGGTAAATGTATTCATGTAAACTGTTCCAAAGTTTTCGAGACTCAACATTATGAACTTTACTTATCTTATCGTATCGAAATCATATAAAGATTAAGTTTAAATTTGGTCGGAAATTCCCGGGTCATCACAGCTAATCCCCCACATATTCTCCCCTTGCAGGTTTAGGTACTGCTAGTAGGAATGGGTACTGATGCAGAAGACATGTTTGACAACCCTACTCTGATGTGGACTTTTGTTTAAATCTTGTTTTGTAATAACGTAACACCGTTGTGTAAACTTAAACTTAATTACTCAGATTATTGTAATGACGCGACTTATAGTGTGTTTGTTAATAAAGTCTTCCGCTGTGTTAAAAAAAAAAAAAAAAAAAAATTTGCCGGTGTTACATTAGTGTTAGGTTAAATCAAAATACATGTTCAAAGATACATATAGCAATAGTTATGTTAATCCTTCAAGCAAATAAATCATTTTAAGAGCAAAGATTATCATGACTAGTATAGCATTATAGAAACCAAATTTGAACATAATCCTTAAGCACAATTTAACTCATCATGTTATTGTTACCCAAAAATCTATTAATCATATCACAACAAGCATAATTAAGTGGAACACTAAAGCTTTTCATGCTTACATTATCAATTTTTCATTCAATTCATGTTAGCATTCCAACTTTGAGACTTTTATTCAAGATAACAAGACTCATAAAATATCCAAAATCATCTTCAATCAACCCACAATTACCAATTACAAACTATCCTTAACACATTATCAAGCTAGCAATTCTATTGGCATGTAAACCCTTGATTCATAAGAATATCATAAAAATACAATGGAATCTCAATTTTAAGGCATACAAGGTGTACATAATAATTAGAGCATGTTAATGTTCACAAAAATCATGAAATTAAAGAAAACCCACTTAAATTCTTCAACAAATTCGAAATTAAGAGATTAAAATCGATGTATTAAAAAGAATAAAAAGTAGAAGAACATGAACATACTCTCCTCATCTTGAATTTGCTTGAAAATGGAAGAAATTTGGTGAAGATTGGATGAAAATTGGTTAGGGTTTGGTAGGTTTTTGAGTTTGGAAGAGATAGATGCAGAATTTGGGGATGAAAAATGGCAGAAATCGGGGTTGGGGTTTTTGTGGTTGAGAATTAAAAGTGGGCCCCACAATAATTGAACCAAAAAGTAGCTGAATGGAGGGGTGCGCGGCGCGCACAAGCTTGCACGGTGTTTTTCTTTTTTTTTTGGTTTTGCGCGGAGTGTACCAGAGACTAACTCAGGAAGCTTGCTGATCAAAATTTTTCTCGAATTAATGAATTCAGTGGTGTGCGCGGGGCGCACAAACAAGGGTGCGCGGCGCGCACCATGTGTTCTTCACTGTTTTTCGCTTTTGATCAGTTTAGCTTTAGTTGGTAACTTTAAGGTAATCACAGAAGTAAAAAAAATCACACAGAAAAGTGGTATATGAATTGTTGTATGGAAAATACCGGTTTTAAAGATTACACACACTAACGGGCAGTGTACCCGATCGTGTAGTAGTATAGATAATGGTAAAATCCGTGTATCGTTCCAAGGACAGTTATTTGTGCAAATTAAGATTGTATAAACTAAATTGTGATTAAGCTAAAATAAATGAAATCAAACAAGTACAAGATATTGGGTTGCCCTTTAACGATGGGCAAATCAATAAAGGAATAAGTTTAAAGACAATATTTTTGGTATTTTAGGTTTATGAAGATGAAAGATAGTTTTTATATCAAATTAAACAAATATGCTCGTCTAGACTTTTTACCCTCGATTGTTGATTGTTGTTTTAGGATTAAGACCGGATTGATTGACTATGCACGAGAACTAATTAATCGGTTTACCAAGAGTAGTCTTGCGCAAACACTCAAACGGGATTACACGACGCAAGTGATGTTCTTGTCATCTAAGACCTCCTATTTGTAATCAATTAATTCAACTAGTCTAAAGACTTGAATGATGATCATGCCAATGATGTGTTGATCATGATCCACTCATATGTCAACTAATGGTTTAGCTTACTTCATTCCCTTGGTCCAGTTAAATGCTCAATTCACCCAACCCAAGTAATCAATTAAGTGTAGTAATAGGATCCCTATAAACGTCACTAGATAAGGCAAATTTCTAACACCTATTAGCTATATCGAATTGAGTAGTGAAAATATGCATGACAGATTCTAGGGAATTGATCGTTCACCTAGACAACTACACATATCAAATAAGCTATCCGAAAGTACCTACAAGAGTCGTTCTTACATTCCTATATAGATTAATCGTTTGGACGCAACTTACCCCTTTTGGTAAAAGACGGGCAAACACTTGTCACTAGGTGCAAATCAATATACTAAATCAACAAGATGGTGTTTCTTAGTTGAACAAGTATACTAACTAGTTGAATCGAAAAGATTAAACTTAACAAGAATGGTTCTTGTATTCAAACATCAAACTATCGTGCATGGTAACTATCAATCAAAAGTAAACATTCAACATCTTGGTTATTTATCTAGATGAACATAAAAGGAACTAGCCAACAATCATGCTAGAAAACTTAAACATAACAGTAACAAAGATAGAATTCATTGTAAATACAAGATTGACCTTTTTAGAGTAATCTTGGATGAAGCCCTTGAATGATCCTTGAATCTTCAATGATTTTAGTGTTTAGATGCACTTTGATAAGCTCAAGAACTATTTTGAATGATATGTTTTCGTCTCTGAACAGAAAGAAAACTGGCACACTTGGAATGAAGCTGGAAAGAGGTTTAAAAAGGCTGAAAAGTAGCTGGAAAGCACTGTGCGCGGCGCGCACATAAGGGGCTACCACACTTTTACTTTCCAGTTCACGATCGCAATTTAATTTGGACATTTCAGGTACTTGTGCGCGGCGAAGTGCGCGGCGCTCTCTGTTGTGCGCGGCGCGCTCTGTTGAACTTGCGCGGGGCGTTCTCTGGTTTCCATTTTAATCAAATGTTCTGATCAAAGTCTTGAGTGCACGGTGGTGTGCGCGGATAGTGCGCGGCGCTCACTGTAGCTTTCATTTTTCTGTTTCTTCGTTTCTTGTTCTGGTTTTGATCTTTGAGTTGTTTCAGTCATTATCTTCAACATTTCTTCAAGTATTCAATGATTCTATGCTTAATTACAATACAATGGAATAATAATGGAAATATTACAAATTCGTATGAAATAACCGACGATAGGACTTGATATTGTGACTAATGATATGTCTATTTTGAGTAATATCAGCGACCAACGAAAGCACCAAACGAATAGTAGTCATCTTCACCACCGGTGAAAATATCTCTTGGTAATCAACCCCTTTCCTTTGTTGAAACCCATTAACCACTAACCGTGCTTTGTACCTTTTCTTGCCATCCACCTCATTCTTTATTCTATACACCCATTTGTTTTGCAACGCCTTTTTATCATGAGGTAATTTCAATAGTGACCAAGTCTTGTTTTTCTCATGTGACCACATCTCTTCTTTCATAGAAAACTCCCATTGTATAGATTCTTTGGACTTTCTTGCTTCAAAGTAACTTTCGGGTTCACCATTCTCGGTATAGAGAAAGTAGTTTGTTGATGGAGAATACCTAGGATTAGGTTTGAGCACTCTAGTCGAGCGTCTAAGTATAGGAGCAACCGGTATGGTTAGACCGGTTTCATTAGTAGCCTCCTCATCACTAGAACTCGCACTATGTTCGGAATTATAACCGCTAACCGAACCATCCCCATCATTGTCAAGATCCGACCCATCACCATTAATCGACAATTCATTGTTCCCCAAACTCCCACTAGAAGCCGCAATATCATCAAGAGAAACACCGTCAAGAATAACTTGATCCGGTTTCTGACTCCATGTTTCTGGTTTGCCATAGACCGAATCTTCATCAAAGGTAACATCACGCGATCGAATAACCTTTCTAGCTTCATTATCCCAACAACGATAGCCCATCTCATCTGAACCATAACTAATGAACGTACACTTTTTTGACTTAGCTTCAAGTTTATCTTTATCAATATCTTTGGTTTTCACATAAACATTACACCCAAAGATTCTAAGATGATCATAACTAACCTTTTTACCTAGCCATTCTTGCTCGGGAATTCGTAAATCCAATGGTGTTGAGGGTCCCCTATTAATCAAATAAGCCGTCGTATTAACCGCATCCGCCCAAACCATCTTAGGCAAATCGGCATGTAGTCTCATACTCCTAGCCCTTTCATTCAACGTACGATTCATACATTCGGCGACCCCATTGTGTTGCGGTGTCTCCGGTACCGTTTTCAACATTCTAATACCGAACTTTGCACAATGGTCTTTAAACTCAAGACTACCGTATTCTCCTCCATTGTCCGACCTTAAGAACTTGACTTTTAAATTTGTCTCATTCTCAACCATAGCTTTCCACTTCACAAAAGTACCAAAAACTTCGGATTTAGCTTTAAGAAAGGAAACTCATACCTTTCGAGTGTAGTCATCAATGAAGGTGACATAATAACGAGAACCTCCATGTGATTCTACATTCGTTGGCCCAAAAATATCCGTATGAACTAGCTCCAATTTCTTTAACTTTGGTGAATTCCCCGATTTAACAAAAGTTACCTTCTTTTGCTTCCCATAAGTACATGGTTCGAAAAACCCTAGCTCTATCTTTTTCAAATCCGGAATTCTCCCACTCAAACTAAGAACCTTCATACCCTTCTCACCCATATGCCCGAGTCTTCGGTGCCATAGAGTAGAACTAGCCCCAACGTCAACCGTAGCAATCACCGTATCTTCTTCAAACACCTCAACCATATAAAGAGTTCCCATTTTATGTCCACGAGCTATGACACTACTACCCTTAATCACCTCCCATTGGCGATTCTTGAAAGAAACCTCATTACCTTCTTCATCTAATTGACCAACCGAGATTAACTTCCTTTTTAACTTAAGAATAAACGTCACGTTCTTCAACGTCCAATTAGAACCAAGAGTAGTCTTCAATACAACATCTCCTATACCTTTAATCTCGATACTTTTGTTGTTTGCCAATCTAACTTTACCTTAATACGTCCGAAAATTCCTCATCACGCTCTTAGTGGGTGTAGCGTGAAACGAAGCTCCCGAATCCAAGACCCAAGACTCCACCGAACTTTCAACACTACATAATAGTGAATCCTCCTAGTGGGTGTAGCGTGAAACGAAGCTCCTGAATCCAAGACCCAAGACTCCACCAAACTTTCAACACTACATAATAGTGCATCCTCCGTATCTTCCGAAGTCAAGTTAACATCTTTAACCGGAGCATTCTTACAAAATCTTTGATAATGCCCCTTTTGATTGCAACCCCAACAAATAACGTCACTTCGATCTTTCGATGGATACCTCTTCTTGAACATCCCTTTACCCTTCTTCACACCGCGATCAACTTTCCTACCACGGTTGTCGGTACTCAACAAAGAACCCGATAAAAATTCCCCCGAACTTCTCCTACGAGTGTCTTCACCAAGAATTAAATCCCTAATTCCTTCATACGCAAGCTTAGTAGTACTGGTCGAGCTACTAACCGCGGTAACCGTACCCGACCAACTTTCCAGTAATGATGAAAGCAAGATTAGTGCTTTTAGTTCATCATCAAATTTGATTTCAACTGACTCTAATCTTGAAACAAGATTGTTGAATTCATTGATATGATCCGTTGCACTCATACCTTCTTTCATCTTCGTGTTGAACAATTGTCGCATTAGAAAAACCTTATTCGCCGTCGTAGGTTTCTCATACATGTTGGAGAGCGCCTTCAAACAATTAAACGTTGTCTTTTCGTTCATAATATTACCAACAACGTTCTTGGAGAGTGCAAGACGAACCGTACTCAAAGCTTGACGATCCAAGAGCATCCAATCGGCATCGTTCATGCCTTCGGGTTTAGTCTCCAACAAAGGTTGGTGAAGTTTCTTTTGATACAAGTAGTCTTCTATTTGCATCTTTCAAGAGGCGAAGTCTTTACCATCAAACCGCTCGATCTTTAATTTACCGTCTTCCGCCATCATTCCCAACTCGAACCTTGAGCTCTAGATACCAATTGTAAGGATTAAAGGACCCAAACAATAGAGTAATTCCAGAGAATTACCCTTCCACAATCGACAAACGAAAGAACAATAATGAAAGAATTAAAAACGCGAGATTTAACGTGGTTATATGTAATCGAATGTCGATTACTTTAATCCACGGGCCAACTAAGGAGATTTTATTGATATAATTCGTGCACATACATAAGGGTTACAATAGGATGCTTATATAGGCCAAAAACAACAAGGAAACATCTTGGAGAACAAGAAAAACGTCAATATGGAAACCTCTCCGTCAGACGAGCCGCGCCACGCCATATGGGGCCGCGCCGCGCCTCAAAGGCAAAACTCCGGACATTAGGTTTTCCAATCTGATGCTCTGTTCACATGTTAGGCCGCGTCGCGCCTCCCTGTTCGTTCGAATGCTTTTGTTTTGATATTCTTCACATCCAACAGGGTCGTACCCAAACCCAAATACCAGTGAAAACTCTTGACAAGGATCATAAGGAACATTTGGAACATTTAGTTTGCGCTTAATCGAAGGGTTCCACATGGTAATTGAAGTGATATTTGCTCTGTTGTAAAAACATATGATTCCATAACAATAAATGAAGGCACTATAACCACCAGAGAAATTGAGCAAGTCTAATTCCAAGAATGGTCCTTCTAGTTTTAGTTGGTGTAACATTTGACAAGCATCTTTTTGTATATGAATTTGATGTGCGACATTAACAGTTCGCCTAGCTCGTGCAGCTGAATGAATAGATTGCTTACAGATGAAGTTGGAGCTATCGATACGAGAACACCATGATTTGAAAACACATCTAAATTGGAGGATATATTTGGGTGACAGTCTTACAATGATATCATCAAGCAAGTCTTCACATAGTTCAACTTCAACCATTTTATTCTGCAAACATTAAATAGTTTACAGAGTTATTTTATGCATATAAATGAATGAATTGGAATGATTTTTTCGTGTTCAGATTGTTGACCGGAGAGAGTCAATATTTTTACTCACATATATACGGGTTATCCTTGACTGTTTCGACCGTTTCAATGGCTACCCATGCAACCATGCTATGGGTTTGATTAAAGTCTGAGACCTCTTGAGACAAGGCAGAACTTGAAGTTTTGGGGAAAAAGATAACATAAACAAGGTTGCAAAAATTGCTAATCGGGGACTAATTGTACGGGACCTTGGACGAAATAGTCGGTCAAATTGAAGAGTAATCACCAAAGGGTCATTGGCCTGGCGGTATCGTGGTGGCCTTTTTAACCAAGAGGTTAAGGGTTCAAGTCCTGTTGTGGACATTTTTCGTGGATTATTGTAAATATTCGTGTAAAGTGTGTGTGATTTTGCCTTTAAAAAAAAATGAGGAGTAATCGGATGATGGCTAAGATTGACTTTAACTGACTTTAATTTGAGTGATAAATTCCTACTTTATCCGATTAATTCAAATTAGCCCCGGTTAATCCTATTAATCTCCGATTTATATTGACCAAATTCATTGGTTGTTGACCGAGTAACCACCGTATAATAACGAAGCATATAATTAAGTCGAAGAACATGCACTTAATATAAATTACTATTATAATAAAAAACTTTATGCATAATACAAACCTTAAATATTTAATTTCATGAAGACAAATAAACCATGTAAATTGATCGCAGCTCTAAAAAATAGAATATAGAAGGTATGATTTCGGTTTATGCCTTTAATAATAATACGGAGCAAGGTTGCAAAAGACGTGAGAAGGGGTCAAGACGGTCGGGTTCTAAAAAGGTCGAGACGTTCGAGACGAGGTCGAGGCGGACGTTGACTAAAGTTGACTTTTAAATATATAAGTATATAAATGTATGTATGTGTACATATTTTAAAGCCAAAAATTTTAATTGACTAATTTGTACTCATAATTGTTATCACTGTTAATATAATACATAAAATTCTAACTAAAATACGACAAATTTGACCAATTTTACCGAATTTCTTGCTTTTTCGAATTTTGAGAGACTTTGACTTGATTTTTTACAATTTTGACCCGAATTTTGACCGTTAACCGTCATATTAGACGGTGTTCTTCTAGATGGGATGGGCTAGTCACCAAAACGTCGCAACGAGCGTCGAGACGGCTCAAGACGAGGTGTTTTACAACGGTGATACGGAGTAATAATAATATAAGGAAAACCCTGCTGATTATAAGGCCAGCTCGTTATATTCTGACCATTCTCATGGTGGACTTTAAGGCCCAATATGTTATTGGACTTATAATTATAAGCCAAGCCCTTCATGATTTGAATTTAGATTTAACATTAATTAATTAAATTTAATAAATGTAACTAGTTTAACAACCGCGAATTCACGAGATTATGAAATTAAAGCTACAATGTCGATGTAATATAATTGAGTGATGTAATAGAACAATTTTACAATTGAAAATTTACATGGACATCTAACCATTTCCATTTACAAATTTTTGTTATTATTATTATGTATGTTGTTATTGTTATTATTATGTTGTTCTTGAATATATAGAAAATGGGAAAATATCCAGCCATACCTTTTGCGGCGAGCCTTTTGCGATGGCATGCCTCGGTATTGCCATTTAAGGAGGGAAAACTAGCGTGAACTAGCTTGGAGGGAAAATTTCAGCACTACATTTTGCGGCGAGCCTTTTGCGATGGCATGCCTCGGTATTGCCATTTAAGGAGGGAAAACTATTTGCGGCGACTATCATCGCCGCAATTGAATTTTCAAAGTTTGACTATAAACCTATCTTGACCCATACCAAGAATTTTTTTTTACTATAAACCTAAATTGTTTACTGTGGTGTTAGCATGTTTTGACCCATATGCATATAGTCATAGTCTATGCAGGGCATACAGAATTACACGACATATGTATTATGACAAAAGTAGAGTCAGAGTATAGGTGACATTCTTGACCCATTTGATTATGAATGTTACGATTTGAGTGATGTTTAACGCTAGGATGAGTATAATAAAAAGAATTAGATAAAAAGGGAAAATGTCAAATAAGTTTTTGAATCCCTTAATATTCCTATTCCTACATTAATTAATATTGCAATGAAAGTATCATTGTACTAAGAGTTCAAGCTCAAGAGGTTGTTAAGATTTCAAAGCCAGTGGTTTCCTTTTTCAAGGTCAAAATTATTATGCATTTTTATGTGGGTGGTTAGTTGCAACAATTTTGATAACAAATAGAATAAAAAAAGAGTAAGGTATGGAATAACCTATTTAAGAGTAACTGTAAACACATTATGTCTAAAATTTGCACCAGTCGAAAATGGTAAATGTTCACCTACAACTGCAAGTTTAATGAAATGTTCATCTTTGCATGCCCTGCAATGCTAGACTCGGGGGCGTTTTGGTGTTGGGACGAAGAAATAGGGAGACATACTTATGTACTTCAACAGATGCTACTTTCAGATTTCCATGAACTTATGTGTAAACATCTCACTTTTTATACAAATTCACAATCTGGTTGTTATAAAGTTGAACTATATATACAACTTAAACATAGCTTAACAATTTCGTGTCACGCTCAATGTCATCACAAAAATAATTAAATACCATGGTTGCAGTTTTGTAGTAAACAACTGTATGTAAGTGCAGTAAGTAATGACAGGGTCATGAAAACGAATAGCCGAAAATCATACAACAAATGTGTTTTCAAACAACTACTCTATAAAACACTAAAATCGGAAAATATGGCTGTTGTCACAAACACCTAAACACGGATAATATTTTTTCAAACATGTTGGTCTCTTTGTTTGTCGAACAATTATCGTTGTCTAACAATGCAAGGGTCTCCATATAGCTATCAAACTCATATTTAACGCACGAATTTGTACAATGGAATGCCTCTGTGAAAGGATTATAAGCTTTATTAGGAACCTCCAACTGCTCATCTTTTTTAACTTTATAAACTCTAGTTCCGTCTGTAACATCAAAATACCTAACTTTGAATGGTTTAGACCAAGATGCAACATTATTATTATTATCGTCTAATTTCCTTAACCACATCGAGCTATCTTCACCATCGTCCGAAAGCAGAGTCAGATAACCTTCATAGATTGATAGGTTGATAGTTCCCCGCGTGGTACTTGGCAAAGGAATGGCGCCAAAAACACGACTACTTAAGTCAAATGTGAGTATATAAGAATCGTTTGTGTTAGGCGAATTATTTCTAACCACCCAGTGCATCGCTCCATCGACAAAACAGGGTGCTGACTGGACCTTAAAAGGCGGATCAGCTTCAGGAAGATCAACCTGACTCCAAGCGTTTTTCTTCGTAGAGTAAAGATATAGAGCTTGCAAGGTGGTTCCATAAGATAAACCGACAACGTTGTAATCATCTGCGATTGGGTTGTAGCCAAACCCAAATTCCACTGATGAATACTCTTCAAAAGGATTAAAATTAGGAATTTCTGGAACGTTTAGTTTGCGCCTAATTGAAGGGTTCCACAAGGTAATTGAAGGGATGATTGTTTTGTGATTATAAAGACATATGATTCCATAACATGAATCAAAGGCACTGCAATCACCAGGGAACTTGAGCGAGTCTAATTTTAAGAATGGTCCTTTAGGTTTTGATCTGCATAAGATTTTATAAACACCATTTTTTATATGAACTTGATATGCAACATCAACATTTCGCCTACATCGTGTAGATGATTGAATAGCTTGCTTACGTATGAAGTTGAAGCTATCGATACGAGAACACCATGATTTTGAAACACATCTAAATTGGAGGATGAATTTGGGCGGCAGCCTTGCAATGATTTCATCAAGTAGGTCTTCACATAGTTCAACTTCAACCATTTTATTCTGCAAACATTAAATAGTAAAACACCAATGTTCTTTACATATAAACATTTATGTGCAGTCTAACATGGAAGAAAATTTCATGTGCTCGGTTCAATCGGGTTACTTCATGACTGTTTCCAACCTTTTTCCGAGAAACATTATTCTATGCATATATTATCAAAAAGAAGGTTACTCAAATCCAAGGGGAAAAAGATAAGTCACAGTTGGAACAAAATATTGTAAACCACTAATTAGTCAGAATGGCAAAAAATTTATGGATAACTTAAAAGTACTATCATTATCAATAATATTAATATATTATTATTGGCATCAAAATAATACTCCATCATATATCATATACAATCATATAATATTGAAAGTTTGACACATATATAATAGCAACGATAAGTTAATATTTGTTTCTTTGACAACACGTCATACTTTCAATATTCTCTAGTAGTTTTCTTAGATGTTCTTATCAAAATCTAAACAAGTAGTTAAGTTGGGAAAGTAACAAAAGAAGCATACAAATTGAAGAACCTGTACACAATAAATATGAAAATCGTTGTAAAACATTGATAATACTAACCTAAAATCTTTGATTTCGTGAAGAAACATAGACCATGCAAATTGAGCGAAGCTTTGCGAAAGATATTGAAGGTATAATTTCGGTTTAGACGCCTGATATAAACCCTGTTGATAATTGATAATTAAAATTGATTATAAGGCCGGCCCGATAAGGCCGGCTCCCTATATATTCTCTCATTCGGACTTTAAGGCCCAATATATTACTCAGACCTATAATTATAAGCCCACCCCAGCATTTATGGCATTTAAAACATTAAACACCATTAAACAAACAACAACAACAACAACAACAACAACAACAACAACAAGTGGCTTTTTATTTTATAATTGGAATAAAAATCGACAAGTGGCTTTTTTATTTTATTTATTTGTTGAGTTGTTGATAATGCTAAAAACGAATATATATTTCATAGCATTATCCTTCAAGAAAGACAAGCTTTTAGTTGCAATTGTTCTATTTACAAGTGATATTCGTTTAAATAATAAAAAGTGAAGACAAAAGACAGATTCGACGATTTGAAGACGCAAATGACCAAAAAGCTTAAATGTACAAGATACAATCCAAGTGGTTCAATTTATTGATGAGAAACGTCTAAAAGTTACAAGAGTACAAGCCGCGAAACGCAAAGTACAAGATATCTAAGCGTACGAAAGGACGTTCGAAAATCCGGAATCGGGACATAAACCGAGTATCAATGCGCGACGCAACGGACCTAAAATTACAAGTCAACTATGCACAAGAATATAATATAATATATATTAATTATATAAAATTATATATATTATATTATATATATTATATAACATCGACAAACTAGAAAACAAAGCAATGTGAGCTGTCCCAGGAGGCCATGCGATCGCATGGCCTGGAAGTTATAATTCCATGCGATCGCATGGGAAGAAAAAGGTGGTCAGGTCCTATAAATACCACTATATTCGACGAGTAAATTACACCTTCATATATTCAATATGATCTCTCACTCTCTCAATATATATTTATATTTATATTTTATAATTATAATTTTAATTAAGTTAATAATAATAAGGTTATAGTAGCGAATGTTTTAAGGTTTGTAAGTCGAAACTCTGTCCGTGTAATACTACGCGATAAATACTCATTGTAAGTTAAGTTCAACCTTTTTAAATTAATGTCTCGTAGCTAAGTTATTATTATGTTTATTTAAGCCGAAGTAATCGTGATGTTGGACTAAATATTAAAGACTGGATTATTGGGCTTTGGACCATAATTGGGGTTTGGACAAAAGACCGACACTTGTGGAAATTGGACTATGGGCTATTAATGGGCTTTATATTTAATTAACTAAATGATATCTTGTTAATTTAATAAAGAGATTACAACTTGACGTATTTATATATAACCACATACGCTTGACTGGGTACGGTGGGCGAGATATCTATAAATGCTAATAATTGTTCATTTGACCGGACACGGGGATAGATTAATAGTCAATGGACTCATTGAAACAGGGGTGGATTACATTCAAGGGTAATTGGTGTAATTGTTAATAAAGTATTAAAACCTTGGATTACATGCAGTCGATAACCTGGTGTAATCATTAAACAAAATATTAAGACCTTATTACGGTTTAAATCCCCAATTAGTTGGAATATTTGACTTCGGGTATAAGGTTAATTTGGCGAAGACCCTCGCACTTTATAATTATCACCGATGGACTATTATGGACAAAACCAGATGGACTTATCAAATAATCCTGGATAAAGGACAATTAACCCATGGTAATAAATTAAAATTAACACGTCGAACATCATGATTACGGAAGTTTAAATAAGCATAATTCCTTTTTTATATCTCATCGTACTTTTATTTATTGTCATTTTATTTATCGTACTTTTATTTATCATCATTTATTTTTACACTTTACTTGTATTTTTAATTATTGTACTTTTATTTATTGTCATTTACTTTACGCTTTAAAATAAGTTATATTTGTATTTAATATTTTACATTAGGTTTTGACTGTGATATAAGACTTAAAATCGAAAAACTGGTCATTAAACGGTAAAACCCCCCTTTTATAATAATAATAATACTACTTATATATTTATATTTATACAAATATAGTTAATAAAAATATAGCGTTAAACTCAGCAGATCCCTGTGGAACGAACCGGACTTACTAAAAACTAAATTACTCTACGATTAGGTACACTGCCTATAAGTGTTGTAGCAACGTTTAGGTATATCCATTCTATAAATAAATAAATAACTTGTGTAAAATTGTATCGTATTTAATAGTATTTTGCAGTAACTATAATAGTATTTCGTACTAAACCTCGCACACATCAAGTATTTTTGGCGCCGCTGCTGGGGACCATCAAGCGAAAGCGAAACGCTATAAAAAAGATTTTTATTAAGTTTTAATCTATTTTTGTAAAAATATATTTTAATAATTTTTAAATATTAAAAACAAAAATATAAAAAATTTATATATATAAGTATATAAAATAAAAAGTTTATATATTTTGTTAAAAGCTAATTTTATATTTTTACTATAAAACTAATAATTATTTTTATTTTAGATATTTAAAAATATAAGTTTATTTAAATTAATATAAATATATTTCTATAAATTAAATACATAATAAAAATAAAAAAGGTAATCGGGCCGAGTACTGTAGCAGCCCAAACAAATTGGCCTGGTATCCTAACCCATGCGACCTTATGGATTTAAAACCCTTAACTCATGCGATCGCATGAGCTGAGGTGACAGGTCTTAAACCTTAGCCGGCAGAACTAGGGCTCGATTTAATTATTATTATTATTAATTAATTAGAATTGGGTTTAATTTAATATAATTAGTTTAAGTTTAGTTTTAATTAATTATAAGTTTTAATTAGTTTTATTAATTTATAAATTAGTACTTTTATAAAATAATAATATAAAAATAATATTTTTATAAAAAATAAGTAATTTTATCAATTTTTGTCTCTTTTTATAAATTATATATTTTTATCGTTTAATTCATAAATTGTATATTTATCTTTCGTACTTAGTTTTAAACTTAGTTTTTGCCGTAGCTATTTTATATTTCTAGATTTTTAGGCTTTGCCGTAAAATCTCTTTAAGTGCTTTTTCTTTAGATTAAGATTTAGGAGCTTTAGAATTTTACGACATCGCTTATCGCTTTTATATTTAATAGATTTTAGTGCCTTTTTAAGTTATTGCCGTTTTGGATATAGAATTCCTTTTAAGCTTTAATTCATTTAGGCACAACTTTTTTAGATTTAGTTTTTAGACTTTTAAGTTTCGACGCTTTACTTTTTTTTTATTATTTTTCGACTATTTGTTTTTCGACGTTTGTTTTTTTACCTCTTATTTTTCGCCGCGCTTTTTCTTTTTCATTTCTACGCTCTAGTTTTTAGGACATAGAATTTTCTATATTTTCTTTATATCTCGACGAAAAATTATTTTAAGCGGTTAAATTGATAGACATCCAAAATTTTCTGGTTCGTAGTAATAGTTGGATTTGTTAGTGGCGAGTTGTGGGCTTCCGATTTAAAAGGTCCTGGCTACCTGCTGCATCTATTGGCTATTCGAAACGTTGGCAAAATCAGAAAAGTCTATTAATTTGATAACTTATATAATTTTTATCTTTATAACCAATAGGATATTCAGTGAATGCACCGAGCAAAACGTTCACCACCTTTCATACGTTCACCACCTGTAACTCGATCAAGACATCTAGCCAATATTGTCGCCGTTGATTTTTCTTTAGAATAATCATCTAGTCGAACAAGTACTCCAACTCAAATTTCCGATAATCCAATTTTTGAAACCGACTTCACAATTGAGGACCCGAAAGATATTCGAGGATAATTCAGAGATCCTGAACCACTAATTATTCCTTCTGAACCACAAATTAATCACCCAGAGATTATCGAGGAAGAAACTGTTAAATCAGAATCTTCTAGTGATTCAGATTCAACCATTTCTGTAGCGACCCGACCAAATCGTCATTGACGGCGCCGACTACTTAGGTCCCGTTATGTGGTCGTAGTCCCTATATGAGACTCGTTTGACCAAAATTATGTCGCGTTCATTTGAAACGTATCATGCTTGCAAAGTTTAGTTTACAAAACCGTTCGACGACAAGTTTAAGTTTACAAGAGTATAAAGTATAAATGAAATAACTTGCGACATAATTAGTTGAAAATCACGGTTTCTATAAATAGCGTAAGTATGTAGACAAAAGTTTGAATCTAAAGGTGCTATCACTAGCGTATGTATGTATGTATGTATGTATGTATGCTTGACTCCAAGCAAGTATGAGTGTACGCGGGAGCATGTATCAAATAGCCAAGTATGAACCTGAGAAACATATAGAAAACTGTCAACGAAAATCGTTGGTGAAATCATAGGTGTTTGTAAACGTTGGTTTTGAACCACAAGATTTAATATAAGATGATTATCAAAATCATTTGCATTCCAAAGTTGTTGTTTGTATCCCGGGAACCCAATTATCAAACTTAACTATTTTGCACCATTTGCATAGTGTTAGAACATACACTAGACCCGAAAATATATTTCATCCGCTAACGGTAGCGAACCGTCCGAATGAGGCTCGTCAAGCCCATGTGATCACATAATATAAGTTCACGTTTACACCCTGCAAGTGTAACTAATGATAATTGAATTGAGGCTTTTTGTTCAAACCCGTACGTGGAATGTTCGTTTCCGTACTTGTATTCAAAGTGTAAAAGTATGTAGTATAAAACCGTATATGTTTCTCATCCCATGATTTAAAAGTATAAAAGTTGTTGAAAGATGGGACTATGATCTCACCTCGAGTGCACGAGTATAAATGTACTTCACAAAGTAAACTTGTGCATGAAAGTTGCTTAGTCGTGACCTAAACAAGTAAGTTGTATCAATTAACCGGTTACGACACAAGGTCGGGCGAAATGTGTTCGATTAGTCCTATGGCTCGTTACGACTCGATTAAATATAGCATGTGAATCACGTTGTCAAGTTTCATGCAAGAATCAAGTATAAAATAAGATTTGAACGATTGCATAAGTGTTTGGTTAAGTTTGACTAAAAGTTAAACTCGGTCAAGTCAAAGTCAACGAAAAAGTCAACACGTTCGGGTCGGGTCCCGAACTATTTTTCTAAGGTTTTTAATCATATATAAGCATGTTAGAACAAGTTACATGTGAATCGGAGGTGCGTAGCGTAGCAAACATTTTCTAAATTTTGACCATGTAGGTCAGAACCCAAACACGGCAAATGCCGCGCCGCGACCAAGGAGGGCCGCGCCGCGACATTTAACGTGGTCTGGTGCCTGGTCAGTTTCAATTGTTCAAGTCAAAATTAACTCTTCAATTTAGCACAATTCACAAACCGTAAACGCTTAGAACACGTATCTTATATCATTGGAAATGTAATTTGACGAGGAACACAACTAAACACTTTTCATCAAGCAAAAACATCAATTACAATAACCGAAATCTCGTCAAGTGATCAATAAAGGTTTATTTTCAAAGTTTCAAGTTCATCAAATGCATTTTAAGTTTCGGGAATCCAATTCACACATGTGATATGCCGTTTTGAAGGTAATGAAACATACGTTACAACTATACATTTACAATTTACATTTCATGGCATTCAAGCATCAAAAATTTCGTTTTAAGTCTATCAAACCCTAACCAAAATCCACAAAAATCAATATTCATGTTTTTGAAGTTTTCTTAATCAACCTACGCATCAAAACGAAGCTAGTGATACTAGTAACACAATTAAAACATGAACTTTAACAATTTAACAACATTAACTCATCTAAAATCAAAGATTTAGCACACCCATTTCAAATGTTCAAACTAGTTACTCAAAACAACTAATCGAGCAAACAAAACATATATTCATGTTATACACGAGCCATAGACACTAACTAACACCATTTTAAGTATATAAAATGAATTTAAAGAAATTTAGTGTTTTAGAAATGTTACCCAAACGAGATGAAATTGGTACCAAAATGTAGAGGATGAAGAGAGAATCTCGAATATGTAATTTGTTTTGATGTTTGCTTCTTGATTCGGATTTAGATGATGATTTTGTGAAGATGGGTGTTTGAGTTCAAAAATGGAAGATGAGAAAGGAGAGAAAGAGATGAGGAGGTGAGTGGAAGTGAATGGGTGGATGAGGTGGGTTGACTAGTTGACCTAGTCAACTAGTTTGCCCACTTGGCAACCTCGGTCCCTCAAGTTTCAAAGCGGGTGCGGAAATTAACCAAACGAATATTTTAAAAACGCTCAAGTAAACAAGTTATGTTATAATTAAATAACGAGAATATTATGAACGTTTGTCAACGGAATCTACGAATATAAATAACGAAAGATATTATTTTTATTAAAAAAAGATAGTGTTAAAAATAAATTTAACGGAAAAATGCGGGATGTTACAATTTCAATCATGGAAGAAACGGAACCTCAAAGTATGGAGGACCGAATGAAAGCTACACGCACTGGCCAAGGTCACGCAATTATTCAACCAGACGTTAATGCGCCAGATTATGAAATCAAATGACAAATCCTACACATGGTAACTAATCAGTGCCAATTTAGTGGTATGCCAAAAGAAGATCCAAACGAACATCTTCGAACCTTTAATAGGATCTGTACTCTATTCAAAATTAGAGAAATTGAAGATGAACAGATCTATCTCATATTATTTCCCTGGACTTTAAAGGGGGAAGCCAAAGATTGGTTAGAATCGTTACCTGAAGGAGCGATTGATTCATGGGATGTTTTAGTTGAAAAATTTCTTAAAAGATTCTTTCCGGCATCTAAAGCCGTAAGACTTCAAGGAGAAATTGCCACGTTCGCACAAAAGCCAAATGAAACGCTATATGAGGCATGGACAAGATTGAAAAAAATGTTGAGAAGTTGTCCTCAACACGGTCTAGATACTTATCAAATAGTTCAAATATTTTACAAGGGAGTCGACGTCGCTACACGAAAAGACATCGACACAGCAGCTGGTGGTTTTATTATGAAGAAAATCGCAACTGAAGCTCACAAAATTATTGATAACACAGCATCCCACTCACATGAGTGGCATCAAGAAAAAGATATCTTCCGTTCATCTAAAACGGCTAGAGCCGATTCTAGCCATGACTTGATTCCATTTCCGCAAAGCTAGATGCTTTCGAAAGATAAATGGAAAATATGACTAAAGATATTCACGCAATACGAATTAGTTGTGAGCAGTGTGGAGGACCCCATTTGACAAAAGATTGTCTCAGTGTTGAACAAACCATGGAACAAAGAGAGAATGTTTCATACATGAACCAAAGGCCGAGAAATAATTATCAGAATAATTATCAACCACCAAGACCAAACTGCAATCAAAATCAGAATTATAACCAAAATGTTCCATACAACAACCAACAAGGACCTAGCAATCAACAAGTATCTAATAACACTTATAACCAGCAAAGACCTATTTTTCCAAATAAACCACCACAAACCGATGAGAAGAAGACAAACTTAGTTGAAATGATGGCAAAGCTAATAGAATCTCAAAACCAGTTATTTACATCTCAGAAACAAACTAATGAACAAAATGCCCAAGCATTTAGAAATCAACAAGCTTCAATCCAAAATCTGGAACAAGAAGTGAGCAACCTAGCAAGGTTGATAGGTGAAAGAAAACCGGGAAGTCTACCTAGCGATACAAATGCTATCCCCGGAATGAAACAGCTAAAGTCATTACCACAAGAAGTGGTATTACACTTAAACCACCTGAAATACCTGTAATTTCTGATGAATCTATTCCTACTACACAGGCACCACAGCCTAAGCAAGAGAAGGAAACAGAATCGGTAGTTGAAAAGGTTAATGAAGATAACACAGTTAAGGCAAAATCTTATGTTAAACCATACCAACCACCACTTCCTTACCCGAGTAAAATGAGAAAAGAAAGACTTGAAGCCGAGCAATCCAAATTCTTGGATATGTTTAAACAAATAAATGTCAATTTTCCTTTCATTGATGTGATTTCAGGAATGCTAAGATACGCTAAATTCCTGAAAGATCTAATCACAAATAGAAAGAAAATGGAAGAACTCTCTGCTGTTACAATGAATGCTAATTGTTCTGCAGTGCTGTTGAATAAGATACCAGAAAAATTATCAGATCCAGGAAATTTCATAATTCCATATTTTCTTGGTAGTCTTAGTTCAATAGAAGCATTGGCAGACTTAGGCGTTAGTATAAATTTAATGCCATATTCATTATACGCTAAACTAGACCTTGGAGATTTGAAACCAACACGAATAAGCATACAACTAGCCTATCGATCAATAAAATATCCTAGAGGGATAATGGAAAATATGCTAGTTAAAGTTGGTACTTTAGTATTTCCAGTAGACTTTGTTATTCTGGACATGGAAGAAGATTCTCGAGTTCCTCTTATATTAGAAAGACCATTCTTAAACACTGCTAAAGCAATAATAGACGTGTTCGGTAAGAAACTGACCCTAAGTATAAAGGACGAGAGTGTTACCTTTTCTGTTTATAGAGCCATGCAACAACCGCAATCTGTAGATGATACATGTTATTATATTCAAACTATAGATTCACAAGCAGAATTGTTAGAAGAATTTCCAAAATTACAAGGAACATGAGAATGTTCTTTAGGAGAAGGAACTGAATCAATTGATGAAGCTGAAATGTTAGCCGCACTTATGGCTAATGAATACGAACCAATACAGAAGAACTTCAAGTACTGAAAGAGGAACACAGATATCGATACAAATCATCGATAGAAGAACCACCGATATTAGAGTTAAAGCCACTTCCAAACTATTTGGAATACGCTTATTTACATGGTGAATCTGAATTACCTGTAATAATCTCGTCTTCTCTTACGAAAAATGAAAAATCTCAACTCATTTCTGTGCTAAAAGCTCATAAACCAGCTATTGCATGGAAGATTCATGACATTAATGGTATAAGTCCTTCGTATTGGACACATAAAATCCTTATGGAAGAAGGTCATAAAACGTATGTGCAACGCCAACGAAGACTAAATTCTAATATGCAAGAAGTTGTTAAGAAAGAAATTATTAAACTGCTTAACGCAGGTTTAATTTATTCAATCTCTGATAGTCCATGGGTAAGCCATGTTTAATGTGTACCTAAGAAGGGTGGCATCACTGTCATCACAAATGAAAACGATGAGCTTATTCCTACTAGGACTGTAACATGATGGCGTGTTTATATCGATTATAGAAAATTAAATGACGCTACTAGAAAAGATCACTTTCCCTTACCTTTCATTGATCAAATGTTGGAAAGGTTAGCTGGGAACAGTTACTATTGTTTTCTTGACGGTTTCTCCGGATACTTTCAAATTCCAATCGCACCCGAGGACCAAGAGAAAACCACCTTCACGTGCCCTTATGGTACTTTTGCTTACAAACGCATGCCATTTGGACTTTGCAACGCCCCTGCAACCTTTCAAAGGTGCATGATGGCGATTTTTCACGACATGATAGAAGAATGCATGGAAGTTTTCATGGATGACTTTTCAGTCTTCGGTGATACTTTTGAAACATGTCTAGTTAATCTTGAACGAATGCTTATTAGATGCGAGAAATCAAATCTAGTACTTAATTGGGAGAAAAGCCATTTCATGGTTAAAGAAGGCATCGTTCTTGGTCATAAAATTTCACGTGAAGGAATTGAAGTGGATAGAGCTAAAGTAGATGTAATTGCTAAACTTCCATATCCCACCAATGTTAGAGGAGTTAGGAGTTTTCTAGGGCATGCCGGTTTTTACCGACGTTTCATAAAAGACTTTTCTAAAATTGCCACTCTTATGAACAAACTCCTAGAAAAAGATGCTCCATTCATCTTTTTGGATGAATGCATTAAATCTTTTAATATTCTTAAAGAAAAACTCATTAATGCGCCGATCATGATAACTCCAAATTGGAATCTACCATTTGAACTCATGTGCGATGCAAGTGATTTTGCAATGGGAGCCGTTTTAGGACAAAGGATTGAAAAATGATTTCAACCTATTTATTACGGTAGTAAGACGTTACAAGGAGCACAAACGAATTATACAACTACTGAAAAATAACTCCTTGCTATCGTCTTTGCTTTTGACAAATTTCGTTCATATCTCGTTCTAGCTAAAACGGTTGTCTATACTGATCATTCTGCTCTTAGATACCTATTTTCGAAACAAGATGCCAAACCACGATTAATCCGTTGGATCTTACTCTTACACAAGTTCGATATTGAAATTCGAGACAAAAAGGGAGCAGAAAATCTCGCAGCTGATCATCTTTCTCGCCTTGAAAACCCTGAATTAGAAGTTCTAAATGAATCGGTCATACAAGATAACTTTCCTGATGAATATCTTTTGCAAATTGATTATAGTGAAATTCCATGGTTTGCAGACTTTGCAAACTACTTAGTATGTGGATTTCTTGAAAAAGGGTTGTCGTACCAAAAACGAAAAAAATTCTTTAGTGATATAAAACACTATTTTTGGGAAGATCCACATTTGTTTAAGAGATGTCCCGATGGAATAATACGCCGATGCGTATTCGGAGATGAAGTTAGTCAAATATTAAACCATTGTCACACAGGACCAACAAGAGGGCATTATGGGCCTCAAATCACAGCAAAGAAAGTCTACGACGCTGGATTCTATTGGCTTTCAATTTTCAAAGACGCGCACCTTCTTTGTAAATCCTGTAATGCATGTCAAAGGGCCGAAAAAATAAGTCAACGTGATGAAATGCCACAAAATGTCACTCAAGTATGTGAAGTAATTGACGTTTGGGGTATTGACTTTATGGGTCCATTTTCAAAATCTCATAATAATCTCTACATTCTCGTTGCCATTGATTATGTATCTAAATAGGTGGAAGCACAAGCTCTCCCAACTAACGATGCACGAGTTGTAATCAACTTCTTAAAACGTCTTTTTGCTAGGTTCGGAACACCAAAAGCTTTAATAAGTGATCGGGGAACTCATTATTGTAATAACCAACTTGAGAAAGTTCTCAAAAGATATGGAGTAACTCATAAAATCTCAACCGCTTATCATCCACAAACAAGTGGACAAGTTAAAAATACCAACTGAGTATTAAAACGTATTCTAGAGAAAACTGTAGGATCAAACCCGAAGGAATGGTCCATAAAATTGGAGGATGCACTATGGGCTTTTAGAACAGCCTACAAAACTCCAATTGGAACCACACCTTTTAAACTCGTTTACGGAAAAGCATGTCACCTTCCAGTAGAAATTGAGCACAAAGTATTTTGGGCTTTGAAGACATGTAATCTTGATTTACATGAAGCCGGACGTTTACGGTTAAGTCAACTAAACGAATTAGAAGAATTAAGACATGATGCATATGAAAATTCGTTAATCTATAAGGAAAGAACGAAGAAATGGCATGATAAAAGAATCAGAAGTTCAAAAGAATTTAAGGAAGGAGACAGAGTTCTTCTTTTCAATTCACGATTCAAGCTATTTCCTGGAAAATTGAAATCAAGATGGTCTGGACCATTCATAGTTAAAAAAATTTTCCCATACAGAACAATAGAGTTAATAAATTCAAATGAGATTGAAATTAAAGTTAATGGTCACAGAGTTAAACATTACATACATGGTCCGATGGAAGTTGACAATGAAGTCAATCATAAGTTCGACACCACAGCTAACTAAGTGTGGGGAGATTCAAATGTCCTAAGAAATAATATAAATCTGTCTAGAGTTAGATTTTCTGTTTTCGTGTAGTTCTCGAAAATGGAATCCGATTGGTCTTTCCCTAGCAGACACTAAAGAACTAGTCTTCTTCCCCCATTCTGAATTTTTATTTTTTAGGTTTTACGAGATGAAGAATTCCTTTGATTTGAACCATGGTCTAATGCTACACGCTTTGATTGCTAAACGTAATAATGACACCCTCCCGAGTGACCTGGTGTCGGTAATAAGAGGCAAATGTGATGAAGTAAGAAAAGAACTCAGGAATAATCACAATAAGATACATTTTGGTAAAGGAAAATCAAAATCCGCAGCAAAAAGAAGAGCACGACATCTTAAAAAATGTCATAAATGCGGAAAATGGTCACACGAAGGAAAATGCTCGACGAATCAGACATATTCCAATTCTGAGTTCGTTACTCTTTGCAGAGAAGGACCGTTCATATGTTTAGAAAAAAAGTTGTTAAATACTCGAGGTTAAGCTTATGTAACAATGGAAAACCAAATCGAACGACTCTCCTATGAGTCGACTAAAGCAGGTCACTGAGAATTCTATCTCACAGGTAAGTATGTACAGTTTTTATTTTTATTTTTA
This sequence comes from Rutidosis leptorrhynchoides, assembly GCF_046630445.1. NCBI lineage: Eukaryota > Viridiplantae > Streptophyta > Magnoliopsida > Asterales > Asteraceae > Rutidosis > Rutidosis leptorrhynchoides. The sequence goes on along the minus strand of NC_092342.1, from coordinate 340,675,996 downwards.
TTATTTTTAACCTTTTGATAATAAACGCTGAATCGTTCGCTATAAAGTATTAAATTAATATTCAATAAAATTAGGTATAATAAACCGAAATTATTGATATTATACAAAAATTTATTACATCACTGCGAAATTTACGTTTTATTCATAAGGTATAAATATCTTTAATCAATCAATCCAAAATATTTTAAAAATTCGTCAAGAGTAAAACTAGGTAATATAGCCGAAATTACTTTACCCAAAAGATGGACGTATATTTTTGTTAATATTTGATTGATTAAAGTGGGATAAAAGACCAAAAAGATTTTTATTTTAATTTTACCTTGTTTTTAAAATTATTATATTACTATATTATTATAAATGTAAAATTGTTAAATTAATGTATATAAATATTATTAATATTTATATAAAATTTTATGCATTTTAAATTTAAGTTTGGTGTGAATTTAAAAACAAAATTTACTTTATTTCATTAAGTTAAAAATTGATTTCTAAAATGCGTCGTGAGTTAAACACTAGGTCGTTGAACCGAAATTGCTTTACCCGAGGGCGGGGTGACAAATTTTGTTATCATTATTTTTAAACTTATTGATTTAAAGTATGCCAAAAACATTTAAAAAAACCCAAAAAATCTTTGCTTTTAAAACGATCACTTTGAATAGAAAATTTAAAATTTTGGCGAGGGACGAACTAGGTGAACATACCGAAACGACCTCATTCTAAATATCAAGGAATACAAATTTTTAAATTAATCACTCATTTGTTTTATAAGTTTAAAAAAAAAAAAAACCCTGGACCCCATGCGATCGCATGGGGTTTGTACTACCAAGCCATGCGATCGCATGGAGACAGAAACCTGGACAGAATTAAAAGGGCACGAGCTTGCTCTCTGTCTCCCATATTTTCACACACGCAAACATACCTTAAACTCTCTCTAAAATCTCCATTTTTTCACCAAAATCATCCAAATTTCGTGCTACAATCTGCTATAATCTTGCCTTTTCTTGGAATTGGGAGGAAAAAGGTAGAAATTTTACCCCTAAACTCTTAAATTTCATAATTTTTGAGATAATTACAATTAATTGCAATAATTTTAGTTTGATGATTTCTAGCCTAATTAGAGTTAAATTGTTAGTATATTATGCTTGTATAACCTAGATTGATGCTATTTGTCATGATTTGAAGCCATAAACTTCAAAAATCTTAGAAATCTAGGGTTTGTGTTCTTGAGCAATTTTGGGCTTTTTGATATAAACAGGTTATGGTCGATTTTTGTTATCAATTATTGCTAAATTAAGTAGTGTAACATGTTTAAGTTGCTAAATGATCCAAACTTTTATCCTAAACATGATTTTTGAGCATCAAAGTGGACTTTTTAAGTCTAAAATTCATGAACTTGATTAATTTGATATGAATGTCATTTGAAACTTGTTTAATTGCTAGTAATGGTTATTTTGACATGTTATTTGAGATGAATGCTTATGAACATTGTATACATTTTCATATATGCTAATTTGAAAAATGTAGAATTGATTAAAAATATGAAAATGTGTATAAATTTAATATGGATTAAACATGTTATTGTAATTATTTTAATTTGTTATTTTGCTATCACTAATGCATTATTTGGATGCACAAAATTTTGTGTTTAATGTGTTTTACAGAGAAATACAAATACTGACGGTGCATCATCGTCTAGACAAGCTGATCAAGAGCCACAGCAAGAACCACAGCCAGAGATGCCACCTGAGCCACAACAAGAACAACACCAACATTATCATCAACATTTACCATATCATGAGCCGGAACCACTGTTTTACACTCATTATCGTCAATTTCAGCCTCACCCGAGGATTACGCACCTACTTATCAATGAACATCAGTTACATCCCAACCTAAGATTCGATCGTTGTTGGACAGAGTACCCAAAATTTCAAAAGAACATGCATATCCTTTACCACAAAAATATTAAAATGCCTCGGGTAATCGATTGGGAGCCTTTGGAAGCGGTTGACCTAGCCGACCCGGTTAGGGATTTACTAATTCAGAGGTATGGTAACTTTACATTTAACGATTGGATCCGCCTATTTACCACGCCTATTTACCACGCGTAGAACTATATATAGAGAATGGTGTGTTGAATTGCTTAGCACTATAGAGTTAAATAATCAGGTTACTATGTTAGGAGATAAAAGTTTTATTAGATTTTTTTTAGGCGGTAGAATGTACAGGATGTCCATGTTGGACATGGCTAGAGCTTTATTAATCTGCACCCCCACTGAAATTAATACACCTGATTGTAATAGTTTAATTACTGAAGGTGAAAGAGTAGATAGGAATTTTGACAATGACGCCATATGGAGGCGTATGTCAAGATTTAGGGAGTTTACGCGGGGTAGAAGACACTCCTATTTAGATATTGACAGGGCAGAACTCCGGGTAATACATAGATTTTTAGCGAACTCGATTACACAACGGGGTAGAAACAAGGAGAAAATGACCTAAAACAATTTATTCTATCTTAAGTGTATTCGAGACCCGAGGAGCTTTGTTAATATTCCTTATTGCGTTGGCCACTATTTGTCTAAAGTTGTTGAGGGTATGCAAGCAGGAAGTATTATAGGGGAGATATTTTTGTTACTCTCATTGGACAGTACTTAGGTGTAGATAAAGAGCAAGGGGGTCCGATGGTAGAGATTGAGGAACAAGCCGAGAGAATAGGATTGCTGGTTTATCAAGGCGCAAAGGTACTAACTCGGAGGCACAATATGCCAATACCATATCAGGGCGCCCATCCACAGGTAGAGAGGGGTTCAGATGAGGAGATGGAGGAAGCAGATGACATTAGAGATGTCATTAGGGATAGTTATACTGATGTCTTCCAGCATATAGATGAGGTGAAAATGAATGACCAGGCTAGGCATCGTCAATATGAGCAGTGGAGAGCCGCGGATGAGTATGAGCAATCCAGGCGACGCCAACATGATAGCTGGCAAGTTTATCAGCACCAGATCATGAGCCATCTATCATATCAGGTACCACAAAACTACATCCCGACTCGGCCTGCTTATTATCCACCACATCAGCCTGACATCCGACCACCCTTTAACTTGTACGACCCCAACCAAGCCTATCAGGACACCTATCACCAGCCATGGAACCCGGACGATAACATGAACTGGAATCCCTATCCAGATTGATAGTGTTCCATTGGTGATTTCTTATCTTTTATCACTTTTATCTAATTATGTTTAAACATTTGATATTTTGATACTTTTATGTAATTTTTAATATTTTTATTATTTTGTACTAATATTTCATATTTATAATTTGAAAGTGGGATATTAAGTCCCATTTCAAATTACCATGCATGTGTATATTTGTATTGTATGTATATTGTCAATTGTACAAAACAGGGTAAAACAACGAACTTTCAAAGACTGGCATTAAGTTCAGCAAAAACAACTGATTTTGACGACAAGATTCAAAATATATTTGAAATAGCAAATGAAGGAATGAACAAATGATGTGCACCATTTATCATTCAAACAAACAACAATATATTTGGAAACTTTGGTAAAATTTAATCATTTTTCTACGCTAATAGCCCTCATGAATTTAATTTTTTACTGATTTCTTGCAAATGATGGCATTGCAAGATCTTAAGTGTGGGAAGGGATTAAATTCTTTCAGTTTAAACATTAATTTATACACTTGGTAGTTCAATTGCCAAATTTTGTGAAAATTTGAAAAAATTTCAACTAAATGAATTCAAAATCATGTTTATACATATTTATGAACGATAAAACTAGGTGTTAATACCGAAATTATTGTTACCTCAGAAAGGACATAAATTGAGAAACAACCCAAAACTCTTAAATTCATTTATAATGGAATAGAAGAGAATAAAAAGGCAAAGAAAGAAATAAATAAAAGCTAAGTGTGGAAAGAATTTACCAAGTTCTTTAAAACATATATCATAAATATTTTTACAGGATTTTTGCAGGTACGTTTGTTTTGGACTAAACTAATCAGTTTTACCCAATTTACTGTAATATATTTGAAAGAAAGATGGATCTACACGATGAATCAATTCCATCATTAAAAGGAAGTAAAGTCTTCCGAAAAAGAAACGCGCTTCTTGATTTAGGTCAGGAAGTTGTCGTCCAGACCAGCTGTAGGTTGACGAAAAATCTAGAAAAGTCATCTCTAAAATCAGCAGGAAATCCACGAACCTCAGCATCAAATAGGGTCGCCAAGTGGTCAGATTTATCCTAACCATGAGAAGGATTTATCTCGTAAAATGGGGAGGGCGCCGTGCAAATTAGCTTGATAAGACTAATGAATCAGACCCCCAAAAAAGGATAATCTCCTTAAAGATTAAAAATCAGCTTTTAAGCCTGATATTACTTAATCCTTGAGATTGACCTTAAAAGATTGAGAATTACAAACTCATGCAATTCGATGATATCTGAACTCGAGCTTGAACGAGAAAATATTTTGATCAAATTACAAACTGATTTATTTTCTGAAACCCAATTTTCAATGCGTTCATTACCATTGAATGTAAAATCCTTAGAATTCACCGGAATTCATTAGGTCAACTGAACCAAATCGGGTGTCAACTGTAGTGACCCGAACTTTTTCATGTTTATATATATTAAATGAAATTGGTATATTTACATGATTAAATATTTTCAACATGTTAAGCAATCAAACTTGTTAAGACTTGATTAGTTGAAATGAGTTTATTTAGAAAATTGACCACCCAAGTTGACCAAGTGATTCACGAACGTTAAAACTTGTAAAAACTATATGATAATATATATATATATATATATATATATATATATATATATATATATATATATATATATATATATATATATATATATATATATATATATATATATATATATGGATATATATATGGATATATATATATATGGATATATATATATGGATATATATATATGGATATATATATATATATATATATATATATATATATATATATATATATATATATATATATATATATATATATATATATATATATATATATATATAATTAACATGATATTATGATAAGTAAGTATATCACTAGGTATATTAACAATGAGTTATATACATAAAATGAGACTATTGAATTAAGAAACTCGAAACGATATATATAACGATTATCGTTATGACAACGTCTTACTAAGTACATATGTATCACATTAAGATATTGTTACACTATATTTAACATGATAAAATGATAATTATATATATCATTAAGTATGTTAACAATGAACTACATATGTAAAACAAGACTACTAACTTAAGAATTTCGAAACGAGACATATATGTTACGATTATCGTTGTAACGACATTTAAATGAATGTATATCACATTAAGATATATTCATACATCATAATATCATGATAATGTAATAATTTAACATCTCATTTAAGTATAATAACAATGGATTAATTACATTTAACAAGATCGTTAACTTAAAGGTTTCAAAACAACACTTACATGTAACGACTAACGATGACTTAACGACTCAGTTAAAATGTATATACAAGTAGTATATTAAGATGTATTAGTACACTTTTGAAAGACTTCATGATACATATCAAAGTACCTCTATTTAACAAAAATGCTTACAATTGCATTCTCATTCATTTTCATCAACAATTCTACTCGTATGCACCCGTATTCGTACTCGTACAATATCCAGCTCCTGGACGTATATACTATTGGTATATACACATAATAATTCAGCTCTTAGCAGCCCTTATGAGTCACCAACACATGTGGGAACCATCATTTGGCAACTAGAATAAAATATCTCACAAAATTACAAACTAATGGAGCCTATATTGAGACTAGCTCAATCACGTGAAAGCACACACACACAAACACATTTTCAATCACCTTTCATGCATCAAATTGAAAGCATGCCTTAGTTTATAAAAGGCTTTCCTTTGAAAGATGGGGTATATCACATTGGGGAGACTTTAAGTTACGCCAAGTTTTCTTTAAGGCATTTAGTGCGGGAAACCCAAATGCAATTTTACGCTACGGGTTAAGAACCTATTTTGACTCGACATATCCCAACATAGGACTCCTTTCTTTAGAAAGAGCTTCTAACATGCAACATAAAGAAGCATGTTATGCTTACGGGTTAGTAATGTTCGCTTCTCACCAAATTGAGAAAAAGAACATTGGGTTGCAACATTTAAATAAAACATTTCCACAAGTGACGGACTCGGTAGTTGAGGTGAGAAACAAGATTTTTAGATTGTTACGGGGCTGTTGGGCATTACATAACCCCCGTCCTTTTGACGACATTACAACATGCTGCCTGGCCAACGGTCACAACGGTTATTTTCCACAAGACCAAGGATGGGAAATAATACTAGTAAAACCCGAATGCATGACTTGTTTCTGGACTTATGAATTACGTGTCTTTATTTATTTTGCTGAACGACTTACGTATTAACTAGAATTGCCTTTATAGTTGTCCTGTAGCAAAGTTATTATGTGCTATATTTCATCCTATATGTATAATAGTGGTATTGTATGTTTGTAAAATATTGTATAAAAGTTTGAACGCGAAATATTATTGTAATAAGTTTTTCATATAGAATCGTAGTAGTTGAATTGTATAGTAGCTACTAAGTATGAACTTAACGGGTAGGTACTACCCGAATTAAAACTATAAAATGCTAATATGAAGAAAAAGCTTTTATAAATAAGTTCATATTATGCTACGAAATACTATTGACTACTCTTAAATTCTATATGATTAACTCAATTCTTTTGGCTATTTTTGAAGGAAATGGCACCGACGACTCGTCAGAACTTGAACATGAGTGAGGAAGACTTCCGTGTTTTCCTTACTGTGAACATAGCCGCAGTGCAGGCCGCAATGCAAAATAACAACAATAACTCTGGTTCTAGCAGTGGAACTAATTCCACAAGAAATCGTGTAGGATGCTCCTACAAAGAATTCACTGCCTGCAAACCTTTGGAATTTGATTGAACCGAGGGTCCAATCGGATTTAAATGGTGGACCGAGAAGGTTGAATCGGTGTTTGCCATAAGTAAATGTACTGAAGAAGACAAAGTAAAGTACGCTACGCATACCTTTACAGGTACTGCGTTAACATGGTGGAATACCTATCTCGAGCAGGTAGGACAAGATGATGTTTACGCACTACCGTGGTCAGCATTCAAGCACTTGATGAACGAGCAGTATCGTCCCAGAAACAAGGTCAATAAGCTCAAGGTAGAGCTTAGAGGATTACGAATGCAAGGTTTCGATATCACCACGTACGAACGGCGATTCACAGAGTTGTGCCTATTGTGTCCCAGAACGTTCGAAGACGAAGAAGAAAAGATCGACACATTTGTAAAAGGATTACCGGAAAGGATTCAAGAAGATGTGAGTTCACACGAGCCCGCCTCCATACAAAAGGCAAGTCAAATGGCTCACAAACTAGTGAACCAGATTGAAGGAAGGATTAAAGAGCAGGCAGCCAAAGAGGCTAACATGAAACAAGTCAAGAGAAAGTGGGAAGAAACCAGTGACAAGAGTCACCAATACAACAACAATCACAACCACAATCGCAATAACTATCCCAATAACCACAACATCAATCGCAACAACAACAATCGAAATCCCAACAACAACTTTAACAAATGTCCCAACAACAACTACAATAACCGTCCCAACAACAATAACAACAACAACAACAATCCCAACAACAATCTCAATAAAAAAAAATGGCAACAACAATCAGAAAACTCCATGCTATAGGTGTGATGGATATCATCCAGATAAATACTATAGGGTTGTATGTACCAAATGTAAAAGACCGGGTCATGGTGCGACTAAGTGTGAAACTTTCGGACCAACGATTAGAGGAACAAATACCGCCCACATTGTTTGTTTCGGATGCAGGAAGAAGGGCCACTTCAGAACTACATGCCCAAACCAGGGAAATAATAATGGGCAAAGCCGTGGGAGAGTTTTTAGCATTAATGCGAAAGAAGCGCAGGAAGACCCGGAGCTTGTTACGGGTACGTTTCTTATCTATGAAAAACATGCTTATGTTTTATTTGATTCGGGTACGGATAGAAGCTATATGAGTAGAGATTTTTGTGCCAAATTAAGTGGTCCATTGACACCTTTGAATAATAAATTTTTTACTCGAATTAGCAAACGGTAAATTAATCTCAGCAGATAAAATATGTCGGAATCCAGAAATTAAACTGGTTAGCGAAATATTTAAGATTGACTTGATACCAGTAGAGTTAGGGAGTTTTGATGTGATAATCGGTATGGACTGGTTGAAAGAAGTGAAAGCAGAGATCGTTTGTTACAAAAATGCAATTCGCATTATACGAGAAAAAGGAAAACCCTTAATGGTGTACAGAGAAAAGAGCAACGCGAAGTTAAATCTTATTAGTAACCTGAAGGCGCAAAAACTAATAAGAAAAGGTTGCTATGCTATACTAGCACACGTCGAGAAAGTCAATTCTGAAGAAAAGAACATCAATGATGTTCCCGTCGCAAAAGAATTTCCCGATGTATTTCCGAAAGAATTATCGGGACTACCTCCACACCGATCCGTTGAATTTCAAATAGACCTTGTACCGGGAGCTACAACAATAGATCGTGCTCCATACAGACTCGCACCCAGCGAAATGAAGGAAATTCAGAGCCAATTACACGAACTTTTAGAGCGTGGTTTCATTCGGCCAAGCACATCACCGTGGGGAGCTCCTGTTTTGTTTGTCAAAAAGAAAGATGGTACATTTAGATTATGTATCGACTATAGAGAGTTGAACAAACTTACCATCAAGAACCGTTATCCACTACCGAGAATCGACGATTTATTTGATCAGCTGCAAGGTTTGTCAGTTTACTTGAAGATTGATTTACGTTCTGGATATCATTAAATGCGGGTGAAGGAGGATGATATTCCAAAAACTGCTTTTAGGACTCGTTACGGTCATTACGAGTTTATGGTTAGGCCGTTTGGGTTAACTAATGCACCAGCTGTGTTCATGGACCTTATGAACCGAGTGTGTGGACCATACCTTGACAAGTTTATCATTGTTTTCATCGATGACATACTTATTTACTTAAAGAATGATCAAGAGCACGAAGAACATTTGAGAAAAGTGCTAGATTTGTTGAAGAAAGAAAAACTGTACGCTAAGTTTTCAAAGTGTGCATTTTGGTTGAAAGAAGTTCAATTCCTCGGACACATAGTGAACAAAGAAGGTATTCAGGTGGATCCAGCAAAGATTGAAACCGTTGAAAAGTGGGAAACCCCGAAAACTCCGAAGCATATACGCCAATTTTTAGGACTAGCTGGTTACTACAGAAGGTTCATCCAAGATTTTTCCAAAATAGCAAAACCCTTGACTGCATTAATGCATAAAGGGAAGAAATTTGAATGGAATGATGAGCAGAAGAAAGCATTTCAATTGTTGAAGAAAAAGTTAACTACGGCACCTATATTGTCATTGCCTGAAGGGAATGATGATTTTGTGATATATTGTGACGCCTCAAAGCAAGGCCTCGGCTGTGTATTAATGCAGCAAACGAAGGTAATTGCTTATGCGTCCAGACAATTGAAGATTCACGAGCAAAATTGTACGACTCACGATTTGGAATTGGGCGCTGTTGTTTTTGCATTAAAGACTTGGAGGCACTACTTATATGGGGTCAAAAGTATTATATATACCAACCACAAAAGTCTCCAACATATATTTAATCAGAAACAACTGAACATGAGACAGCGTAGGTGGATTGAACTGTTGAATGATTACGACTTTGAGATTCGTTACCACCCGGGGAAGGCAAATGTGGTAGCCGAAGCCTTGAGCAAAAAGGATAGAGAACCTATACGAGTAAAAGCTATGAATATAATTATTCACAATAACCTTACTACTCAAATAAAGGAGGCGCAACAGGGAGTTTTAAAAGAGGGAAATTTGAAGAATGAGATACCCAAAGGATCGGAGAAACATCTTAATATTCGGGAAGACGGAACCCGGTATAGGGCTAAAAGAATTTGGGTACCAAAGTTTGGAGATGTGAGAGAAATGGTACTTAAGGAAGCACATAAAACCAGATACTCAATACATCCCGGAGCGGGAAAGATGTACAAAGATCTCAAGAAGCACTTTTGGTGGCCAGGTATGAAAGCCGATATTGCTAGATATGTGGGAGAATGTTTGACGTGTTCTAAGATCAAAGCTGAACATCAAAAACCATCAGGTCTACTTCAACAAACTGAAATCCCAGAATGGAAATGGGAAAACATTACCATGGATTTCATTACTAAATTGCCAAGGACTGCAAGTGGTTATGATACTATTTGGGTAATAGTCGATCGTCTCACCAAGTCAGCACACTTTCTGCCAATGAGAGAAGATGATAAAATGGAGAAGTTGGCAAGATTATACTTGAAGGAAGTTGTCTCTAGATATGGAATACCAATCTCTATTATCTCTGATAGAGATGGCAAATTTGTTCAAGGTTTTGGCAGACATTACAGCAAGCATTGGGAACTCGTCTAGACATGAGTACTGCCTATCATTCACAAACCGATGGGTAGAGTGAAAGGACGATACAAACTCTTAAAGACATGCTACGAGCATGTGTTATTGATTTTGGAACCAGTTGGGATCGACATCTACCATTAGCAGAATTTTCCTACAACAACAGTTACCACTCGAGTATCGAAATGGCACCGTTCGAAGTACTTTATGGTAGAAAGTGCAGATCTCCAAATTATTGGAGTTAATTGGGGGATAGACAGATTACGGGTTCGGAGATAATCCAAGAAACTACCGAGAAAATCATCCAAATTCAACAACTATTGAAAACCGCTCAAAGTTGACAAAAGAGCTACGCGGACCTTAAAAGGAAAGATATAGAATTTGAAATTGGAGAGATGGTCATGCTTAAGGTTTCGCCTTGGAAAGGCGTTGTTCAATTTGGTAAACGGGGGAAACTAAATCCATGATACATTGGACCATTCAAGATTTTAGATCGTGTCGGACCAGTAGCCTACCGACTTGAATTACCTCAACAACTCGCCAATGTACATAATACCTTTCACGTCTCGAATTTGAAGAAGTGCTTAGCTAAAGAAGATCTCACTATTCCTTTAGACGAAATTAAAATCAACGAAAAACAACAATTCGATGAAGAACCCGTCGAGATAATGGATCGTGAGGTTAAAAGGCTCAAGCAAAATAAGATACTGATCGTCAAGGTTCGATGGAATGCTCGTAGGGGACCCGAGTTCACCTGGGAGCGTGAAGATCAAATGAAGCTGAAATACCCATACCTATTTCCAGAAGATTCGTCAACACCTTCAACGGCTTAAAATTTCGGGACGAAATTTATTTAACGGGTAGGTACTGTAGTGACTCAAACTTTTCCATGTTTATATATATATTAAATGAAATTGGTATATTTACATGATTAAATGTTTTCAACATGTTAAACAATCAAACTTGTTAAGACTTGATTAGTTGAAATGAGTTTATTTAGACAATTGACCACCCAAGTTGACCAAGTGATTCACGAACGTTAAAACTTGTAAAACTATATGATGATATATATATATATATATATATATATATATATATATATATATATATATATATATATATATATATATATATATATATATATATATATATATATATATATATATATATATATATATATATATATATATATATATATAGTTAACATGATAGTATGATAAGTAAGTATATCACTAGGTATATTAACAATGAGTTATATACATAAAATGAGACTATTGAATTAAGAAACTCGAAACGATATATATAACGATTATCGTTATGACAACGTCTTACTAAGTACATATGTATCACATTAAGATATTGTTACACTATATTTAACATGATAAAATGATTATTATATATATCATTAAGTATGTTAACAATGAACTACATATGTAAAACAAGACTACTAACTTAAGAATTTCGAAACGAGACATATATGTTACGATTATCGTTGTAACGACATTTTAATGAATATATATATTGAAATGTCCCGTTCTTATTGATTAAAAACGTTCCATATTAATTGATTTCGTTGCGAGGTTTTGACCTCTATATGAGACGTTTTTCAAAGACTGCATTCATTTTTAAAACAAACCATAACCTTTATTTCATAAATAAAGGTTTAAAAAGCTTTACGTAGATTATCAAATAATGATAATCTAAAATATCCTGTTTACACACGACCATTACATAATGGTTTACAATACAAATATGTTACATCGAAATCAGTTTCTTGAATGCAGTTTTTACACAATATCATACAAACATGGACGCCAAATCTTGTCCTTATTTTAGTATGCAACAGCGGAAGCTCTTAATATTCACCTGAGAATAAACATGCTTTAAACGTCAACAAAAATGTTGGTGAGTTATAGGTTTAACCTATATATATCAAATCGTAACAATAGACCACAAGATTTCATATTTCAATACACATCCCATACATAGAGATAAAAATCATTCATATGGTGAACACCTGGTAACCGACATTAACAAGATGCATATATAAGAATATCCCCATCATTCCGGGATCCTCCTTCGGACATGATATAAATTTCGAAGTACTAAAGCATCCGGTACTTTGGATGGGGTTTGTTGGGCCTGATAGATCTATCTTTAGGATTCGCGTCAATTAGGGTGTCTGTTCCCTAATTCTTAGATTACCAGACTTAATAAAAAGGGGCATATTCGATTTCGATAATTCAACCATAGAATGTAGTTTCACGTACTTGTGTCTATTTTGTAAATCATTTATAAAACCTGCATGTATTCTCATTCCAAAAATATTAGATTTTAAAAGTGGGACTATAACTCACTTTCACAGATTTTTACTTCGTCGGGAAGTAAGACTTGGCCACTGGTTGATTCACGAACCTATAACAATATATACATATATATATATCAAAGTATGTTCAAAATATATTTACAACACTTTTAATATATTTTGATGTTTTAAGTTTATTAAGTCAGCTGTCCTCGTTAGTAACCTACAACTAGTTGTCCACAGTTAGATGTACAGAAATAAATCGATAAATATTATCTTGAATCAATCCACGACCCAGTGTATACGTATCTCAGTATTGATCACAACTCAAACTATATATATTTTGGAATCAACCTCAACCCTGTATAGCTAACTCCAACATTCACATATAGAGTGTCTATGGTTGTTCCGAAATATATATAGATGTGTCGACATGATAGGTCGAAACATTGTATACGTGTCTATGGTATCTCAAGATTACATAATATACAATACAAGTTGATTAAGTTATGGTTGGAATAGATTTGTTACCAATTTTCACGTAGCTAAAATGAGAAAAATTATCCAATCTTGTTTTACCCATAACTTCTTCATTTTAAATCCGTTTTGAGTGAATCAAATTGCTATGGTTTCATATTGAACTCTATTTTATGAATCTAAACAGAAAAGTATAGGTTTATAGTCGGAAAAATAAGTTACAAGTCATTTTTGTAAAGGTAGTCATTTCAGTCGAAAGAACGACGTCTAGATGACCATTTTAGAAAACATACTTCCACTTTGAGTTTAACCATAATTTTTGGATATAGTTTCATGTTCATAATAAAAATCATTTTCTCAGAATAACAACTTTTAAATCAAAGTTTATCATAGTTTTTAATTAACTAACCCAAAACAGCCCGCGGTGTTACTACGACGGCGTAAATCCGGTTTTACGGTGTTTTTCGTGTTTCCAGGTTTTAAATCATTAAGTTAGCATATCATATAGATATAGAAAATGTGTTTAGTTGATTTTAAAAGTCAAGTTAGAAGGATTAACTTTTGTTTGCGAACAAGTTTAGAATTAACTAAACTATGTTCTAGTGATTACAAGTTTAAACCTTCGAATAAGATAGCTTTATATGTATGAATCGAATGATGTTATGAACATCATTACTACCTTAAGTTCCTTGGATGAACCTACTGGAAAAGAGAAAAATTGATCTAGCTTCAATGGATCCTTGGATGGCTCAAAGTTCTTGAAGCAAAATCATGACACGAAAACAAGTTCAAGTAAGATCATCACTTGAAATAAGATTGTTATAGTTATAGAAATTGAACCAAAGTTTGAATATGATTATTACCTTGTATTAGAATGATAACCTACTGTAAGAAACAAAGATTTCTTGAGGTTGGATGATCACCTTACAAGATTGGAAGTGAGCTAGCAAACTTGAAAGTATTCTTGATTTTATGAAACTAGAACTTTTGGAATTTATGAAGAACACTTAGAACTTGAAGATAGAACTTGAGAGAGATCAATTAGATGAAGAAAATTGAAGAATGAAAGTTTTTGTAGGTGTTTTTGGTCGTTGGTGTATGGATTAGATATAAAGGATATGTAATTTTGTTTTCATGTAAATAAGTCATGAATGATTACTCATATTTTTGTAATTTTATGAGATATTTCATGCTAGTTGCCAAATGATGGTTCCCACATGTGTTAGGTGACTCACATGGGCTGCTAAGAGCTGATCATTGGAGTGTATATACCAATAGTACATACATCTAAAAGCTGTGTATTGTACGAGTACGAATACGGGTGCATACGAGTAGAATTGTTGATGAAACTGAACGAGGATGTAATTGTAAGCATTTTTGTTAAGTAGAAGTATTTTGATAAGTGTCTTGAAGTCTTTCAAAAGTGTATGAATACATATTAAAACACTACATGTATATACATTTTAACTGAGTCATTAAGTCATCGTTAGTCGATACATGTAAATGTTGTTTTGAAACCTTTAGGTTAACGATCTTGTTAAATGTTGTTAACCCAATGTTTATAATATCAAAATAGATTTTAAATTATTATATTATCATGATATTATGATGTACGAATATCTCTTAATATGATATATATACATTAAATGTCGTTACAACGATAATCGTTACATATATGTCTCGTTTCAAAATCATTAAGTTAGTAGTCTTGTTTTTACATATGTAGTTCATTGTTAATATACTTAATGATATGTTTACATATCATAATATCATGTTAACTATATATATAACCATATATATGTCATCATATAATTTTTACAAGTTTTAACGTTCGTGAATCACCGGTCAACTTGGGTGGTCAATTGTCTATATGAAACCTATTTCAATTAATCAAGTCTTAACAAGTTTGATTTCTTAACATGTTGGAAACATTTAATCATGTAAATATCAATCTCAATTAATATATATAAACATGGAAAAGTTCGGGTCACTACAGTACCTACCCGTTAAATAAATTTCGTCCCGAAATTTTAAGCTGTTGAAGGTGTTGACGAATCTTCTGGAAATAGATGCGGGTATTTCTTCTTCATCTGATCTTCATGCTCCCAGGTGAACTCGGGTCCTCTACGAGCATTCCATCGAACCTTAACAATTGGTATCTTGTTTTGCTTAAGTCTTTTAACCTCACGATCCATTATTTCGACGGGTTCTTCGATGAATTGAAGTTTTTCGTTGATTTGGATTTCATCTAACGGAATAGTGAGATCTTCTTTAGCAAAACATTTCTTCAAATTCGAGACGTGGAAAGTGTTATGTACAGCCGCGAGTTGTTGAGGTAACTCAAGTCGGTAAGCTACTGGTCCGACACGATCAATAATCTTGAATGGTCCAATATACCTTGGATTTAATTTCCCTCGTTTACCAAATCGAACAACGCCTTTCCAAGGTGCAACTTTAAGCATGACCATCTCTCCAATTTCAAATTCTATATCTTTTCTTTTAATGTCAGCGTAGCTCTTTTGTCGACTTTGGGCGGTTTTCAACCGTTGTTGAATTTGGATGATCTTCTCGGTAGTTTCTTGTATAATCTCCGGACCCGTAATCTGTCTATCCTCCACTTCACTCCAACAAATCGGAGACCTGCACTTTCTACCATAAAGTGCTTCAAACGGCGCCATCTCAATGCTTGAATGGTAGCTGTTGTTGTAGGAAAATTCTGCTAATGGTAGATGTCGATCCCAACTGTTTCCGAAATCAATAACACATGCTCGTAGCATGTCTTCAAGCGTTTGTATCGTCCTTTCGCTCTGCCCATCAGTTTGTGGATGATAGGCAGTACTCATGTCTAGATGAGTTCCTTATGCTTGCTGTAATGTCTGCCAGAATCTTGAAATAAATCTGCCATCCCTATCAGAGATAATAGAGATTGGTATTCCATGTCTGGAGATGACTTCCTTCAAATACAGTCGTGCTAACTTCTCCATCTTGTCATCTTCTCTTATTGGCAAGAAGTGTGCTGATTTGGTGAGACGATCAACTATTACCCAAATAGTATCAAAACCACTTGCAGTCCTTGGCAATTTAGTGATGAAATCCATGGTAATGTTTTCCCATTTCCATTCCGGGATTTCGGGTTGTTGAAGTAGACCTGATGGTTTCTGATGCTCAGCTTTGACCTTAGAACACGTCAAACATTCTCCTACGTATTTAGCAACATCGGCTTTCATACTCGGCCACCAAAAATGTTTCTTGAGATCCTTGTACATCTTCCCCGTTCCAGGATGTATTGAGTATCTGGTTTTATGAGCTTCTCTAAGTACCATTTCTCTCATATCTCCAAATTTTGGTACCCAAATCCTTTCAGCCCTATACCGGGTTCCGTCTTCCTGAATATTAAGATGCTTCTCCGATCCTTTGGGTATTTCATCCTTTAAATTTCCCTCTTTTAAAACTCCTTGTTGCACCTCCTTTATTTGAGTAGTAAGGTTATTATGAATCATTATATTCATAGATTTTACTCGAATGGGTTCTCTGTCCTTCCTGCTCAAGGCATCGGCTACCACATTTGCCTTCCCCGGGTGGTAACGAATCTCAAAGTCATAATCATTCAACAATTCAATCCACCTACGCTGCCTCATATTCAGTTGTTTCTGATTAAATATGTGTTGAAGACTTTTGTGGTCGGTATATATAATAATTTTGACCCCATATAAGTAGTGCCTCCAAGTCTTTAATGCAAAAACAACCGCTCCTAATTCCAAATCATGCGTCGTATAATTTTGTTCGTGAATCTTCAATTGTCTAGACGCATAAGCAATCACCTTCGTTCGTTGCATTAATACACAACCGAGACCTTGCTTTGATGCGTCACAATAAATCACAAAATCATCATTCCCTTCAGGCAATGACAATATAGGTGCCGTAGTTAGCTTTTTCTTCAATAACTGAAACGCTTTCTCTTGTTCATCATTCCATTCAAATTTCTTCCCTTTATGCGTTAATGCAGTCAAGGGTTTTGCTATTCTGGAAAAATCTTGGATGAACCTTCTGTAGTAACCAGCTAGTCCTAAAAACTGGCGTATGTGTTTCGGAGTTTTTGGGGTTTCCCACTTTTCAACAGTTTCTATCTTTGCCGGATCCACCTTAATACCTTCTTTGTTCACTATGTGACCGAGGAATTGAACTTCTTCCAACCAAAATGCACACTTTGAAAACTTAGCGTACAATTCTTCCTTCCTCAATACCTCTAACACCTTTCTCAAATGTTCACCGTGTTCTTGGTCATTCTTTGAGTAAATAAGTATGTCATCAATGAAAACAATGACAAACTTGTCAAGGTATGGTCCACACACTCGGTTCATAAGGTCCATGAACACAGCTGGTGCATTAGTTAAACCAAACGGCATGACCATAAACTCGTAATGACCGTAACGTGTTCTGAAAGCAGTCTTTGGAATATCATCTTCTTTCACCCGCATTTGATGATACCCGGAACGTAAGTCAATCTTTGAATAAACAGACGAGCCTTGTAGTTGATCAAATAAGTCGTCGATTCTCGGTAGTGGGTAGCGGTTCTTGATGGTAAGTTTGTTCAACTCTCGGTAGTCGATACACAACCTGAATGTACCATCTTTCTTCTTGACAAACAAAACAGGAGCTCCCCACGGTGATGTGCTTGGTCGAATGAAACCACGCTCTAAAAGTTCTTGTAATTGGCTTTGCAGTTCTTTCATCTCGCTGGGTGCAAGTCTGTAAGGAGCACGTGCTATTGGTGCAGCTCCTGGTACAAGATCTATTTGAAATTCAACGGATCGATGTGGGGGTAATCCCGGTAATTCTTTCGGAAATACATCGGGAAATTCTTTTGCAATGGGAACATCATTGATGCTCTTTTCTTCAGTTTGTACTTTCTCGACGTGTGCTAGAACAGCATAGCAACCTTTTCTTATTAGTTTTTGTGCCTTCAAATTACTAATAAGATGTAGCTTCGTGTTGCCCTTTTCTCCGTACACCATTAAGGGTTTTCCTTTTTCTCGTATAATGCGAATTGCATTTTTGTAACAAACGATCTCTGCTTTCACTTCTTTCAACCAGTCCATACCGATTATCACATCAAAACTCCCTAACTCTACTGGTATCAAATCAATCTTAAATGTTTCGCTAACCAGTTTAATTTCTCGATTCCGACATATATTATCTGCTGAAATTAATTTACCATTTGCTAATTCGAGTAAAAATTTACTATCCAAAGGCGTCAATGGACAACTTAATTTAGCACAAAAATCTCTACTCATATAGCTTCTATCCGCACCCGAATCAAATAAAACGTAAGCAGATTTATTGTCAATAAGAAATGTACCCGTAATAAGCTCCGGGTCTTCTTGTGCCTCTGCCGCATTAATATTGAAAACTCTTCCGCGGCCTTGTCCATTCGTGTTCTCCTGGTTCGGGCAATTTCTAATAATGTGGCCCGGTTTTCCACATTTATAACAAACTACATTGGCATAACTTGCTCCGACACTACTTGCTCCGCCATTACTCGTTCTGACACCATTTGTTCCTTTCGTTCTATTAACCCCTGGTCCGTAGACCTCACACTTCGCCGCGCTATGACCATTTCTTTTACACTTGTTGCAAAATTTGGTGCAGAACCCCGAGTGATACTTTTCACACCTTTGGCATAGCTGCTTCTGATTGTTGTTGTTGTTGCGGTTATTATTGTTGTTGGGATGATTGTTGTAGTTGCTGTTGTTGTTGTTGTTGTTGTTGTTGTTGTTGGGCCGTTTGTTGTAGTTGCGATTGATGTTGCGATTGTTGGGATAATTGTTGCGATTATTGTTGTAATTGTTGTTGTTGTTGTATTGGTGATTCTTATCACCGTTTTCCTCCCACTTTCTTTTGACTTGCTTCACATTGGCCTCTTCAGCAGTCTGTTCTTTAATTCTTTCTTCAATCTGGTTCACTAGTTTGTGAGCCATTCTACATGCCTGTTGTATGGAGGCGGGCTCGTGTGAACTTATATCTTCTTGGATTCTTTCCGGTAATCCTTTCACAAATGCGTCGATCTTCTCTTCCTCATCTTCGAATGCTCCCGGACACAATAGGCACAATTCTGTGAATCGTCTTTCGTACGTGGTAATATCAAATCCTTGGGTTCGTAACCCTCTAAGTTCTGTCTTGAGCTTATTGACCTCGGTTCTGGGACGGTACTTCTCGTTCATCAAGTGCTTGAATGCTGACCACGGTAGTGCGTAAGCATCATCTTGTCCCACTTGCTCTAGATAGGTATTCCACCATGTTAACGCAGAACCTGTGAAGGTATGCGTAGCGTACTTCACTTTGTCCTCTTCAGTACACTTACTTATGGCAAACACCGATTCGACCTTCTCGGTCCACCGTTTCAATCTGATCGGTCCTTCAGTTCCATCAAATTCCAAAGGTTTGCAGGCAGTGAATTCTTTGTAGGTGCATCCTACACGATTTCCTGTACTGCCAGATCCAAGGTTATTGTTGGTATGTAGCGCAGCCTGTACTGCGGCTATGTTTGAAGCTAGAAAAGTACGAAATTCCTCTTCATTCATATTCACGGTGTGTCGAGTAGTCGGTGCCATTTCCTTCAAAATAGTCAAATGGAACAAGTTAATCATACAGAATATTAAGAGTAGTTAATAGTATTTCGTAGCATAATATGAACTCATTTATAAAAGCTTTTTCTTCATATTAGCGTTTTATAAGTTTAAATTCGGGTAGTACCTACCCGTTAAGTTCATACTTAGTAGCTAATATACAATTCAACTACTACAATTCTATATGAAAAACTGATTATAATAATATTTCGCGTTCAAAATTTTTACACAATATTTTACAAACTTACAATACCGCTTATTTTACATAAAGCATGAAATATAGCACACAATAACTTTGATACAAGATAGTTGTGAAGATAATTCTAGCTAGTACACAAGTCGTTCAGCAAAGGCAATAAAGACACGTAATTCATACGTCCAGAAACAAGTCATGCATTCTGGTTTTACTAGGACTACTTCCCATCCTTGGTCTTGTGGAACATAACCGTTATGGCCGTTGATAAGACAGCGTGTTGTAACGTCGTCAAAAGGATGAGGGTTACGTAATGTCCAACAGTCCCGTAACAATCTAAAAACCTCGTTTCTTACCCCAATTACCGACTCCGTCACTTGTGGAAACGTTTTGTTTAATAGTTGTAGCCCGATGTTCTTGTTCTCACTTTGGTGAGAAGCGAACATTACTAATCCGTAAGCATAACATGCTTCTTTATGTTGCATGTTAGCCGCTTTTTCTAAATCACGAAGTCCAATATTCGGATATATTGAGTCAAAATAATTTCTTAACCCGTTGCGTAAAATAGCATTTGGGTTCCCCGCAATATATGCGTCAAAGTAAACACATCGTAACTTATGGGTTTCCCAATGTGATATCCCCCATCTTTCAAACGAAAGTCTCTTATAAACCAAGACATTCTTGGAACGTTCTTCGAATGTCTTACAAACTGATCTCGCCTTAAATAGTTGTGCCGAGGAATTCTGACCAACTCTAGACAAGATTTCATCAATCATGTCTCCGGATAGGTCTCTTAAAATATTGGGTTGTCTATCCATTTTGTGTTTTTAAACTGTAAAATAGACAAGAGTTAGATTCATAAAAAAAAACTTATTAATACAAGCAATTTTTACATATATCATAAAGCATAAGCACACTATATTACATACCACACGAATACAACTATCTTATTCCGACTCGCTCGTTTCTTCTTCTTCGGTTTTGGTTCGTTTTGCCAAGTTTATAGGGATATATGATGTTCCCCTAATACTAACTGTCGTTGTCCACATTGGTTTAGAAAAACCTGGTGGTTTAGAGGTTCCCGGGTCATTGTTACAACTTAAGGACTTCGGGGGTTGACGATACATATAAAGTTCATCGGGGTTGGAATTAGATTTCTCTATTTTTATGCCCTTTCCCTTATTATTTTCTTTTGCCTTTTTAAATTCAGTTGGGGTAATTTCTATAACATCATCGGAATTCTCGTCGGAATCCGATTCATCGGAGAATTGGTAATCCTCCCAATATTTTGCTTCCTTGGCGGAAACACCATTGACCATAATTAACCTTGGTCGGTTGGTTGAGGATTTTCTTTTACTTAACCGTTTTATTATTTCTCCCACCGGTTCTATTTCTTCATCCGGTTCCGATTCTTCTTCCGGTTCTGATTCTTCTTCCAGTTCCGACTCTTCTTCCGGTTCCTCTTCGGGAACTTGTGAATCAGTCCACGAATCATTCCAATTTACATTTGACTCTTCATTATTATTAGGTGAGTCAATGGGACTTGTTCTAGAGGTAGACATCTATCACATAATGTCAAACACGTTAAGAGATTAATATATCACATAATATTCATATGTTAAAAATATATAGTTTCCAACAAAAATGTTAAGCAATCATTTTTTAAAGAAAACACGGTCGAAGTCCAGACTCACTAATGCATTCTAACAAACTCGATAAGACACACTAATGCAAATTTTCTGGTTCTCTAAGACCAACGCTCTGATACCAACTGAAATGTCCCGTTCTTATTGATTAAAAACGTTCCATATTAATTGATTTCGTTGCGAGGTTTTGACCTCTATATGAGAAGTTTTTCAAAGACTGCATTCATTTTTAAAACAAACCATAACCTTTATTTCATAAATAAAGGTTTAAAAAGCTTTACGTAGATTATCAAATAATGATAATCTAAAATATCCTGTTTACACACGACCATTACATAATGGTTTACAATACAAATATGTTACATCGAAATCAGTTTCTTGAATACAGTTTTTACACAATATCATACAAACATGGACGCCAAATCTTGTCCTTATTTTAGTATGCAACAGCGGAAGCTCTTAATATTCACCTGAGAATAAACATGCTTTAAACGTCAACAAAAATGTTGGTGAGTTATAGGTTTAACCTATATATATCAAATCGTAACAATAGACCACAAGATTTCATATTTCAATACACATCCCATACATAGAGATAAAAATCATTCATATGGTGAACACCTGGTAACCGACATTAACAAGATGCATATATAAGAATATTCCCATCATTCCGGGATCCTCCTTCGAACATGATATAAATTTCGAAGTACTAAAGCATCCGGTACTTTGGATGGGGCTTGTTGGGCCCGATAGATCTATCTTTAGGATTCGCGTCAATTAGGGTGTCTGTTCCCTAATTCTTAGATTACCAGACTTAATAAAAAGGGGCATATTCGATTTCGATAATTCAACCATAGAATGTAGTTTCACGTACTTGTGTCTATTTTGTAAATCATTTATAAAACCTGCATGTATTCTCATCCCAAAAATATTAGATTTTAAAAGTGGGACTATAACTCACTTTCACAGATTTTTACTTCGTCGGGAAGTAAGACTTGGCCACTGGTTGATTCACGAACCTATAACAATATATACATATATATATCAAAGTATGTTCAAAATATATTTACAACACTTTTAATATATTTTGATGTTTTAAGTTTATTAAGTCAGCTGTCCTCGTTAGTAACCTACAACTAGTTGTCCACAGTTAGATGTACAGAAATAAATCGATAAATATTATCTTGAATCAATCCACGACCCAGTGTATACGTATCTCAGTATTGATCACAACTCAAACTATATATATTTTGGAATCAACCTCAACCCTGTATAGCTAACTCCAACATTCACATATAGAGTGTCTATGGTTGTTCCGAAATATATATAGATGTGTCGACATGATAGGTCGAAACATTGTATACGTGTCTATGGTATCTCAAGATTACATAATATACAATACAAGTTGATTAAGTTATGGTTGGAATAGATTTGTTACCAATTTTCACGTAGCTAAAATGAGAAAAATTATCCAATCTTGTTTTACCCATAACTTCTTCATTTTAAATCCGTTTTGAGTGAATCAAATTGCTATGGTTTCATATTGAACTCTATTTTATGAATCTAAACAGAAAAGTATAGGTTTATAGTCAGAAAAATAAGTTACAAGTCATTTTTGTAAAGGTAGTCATTTCAGTCGAAAGAACGACGTCTAGATGACCATTTTAGAAAACATACTTCCACTTTGAGTTTAACCATAATTTTTGGATATAGTTTCATGTTCATAATAAAAATCATTTTCTCAGAATAACAACTTTTAAATCAAAGTTTATCATAGTTTTTAATTAACTAACCCAAAACAGCCCGCGGTGTTACTATGACGGCGTAAATCCGGTTTTACGGTGTTTTTCGTGTTTCCAGGTTTTAAATCATTAAGTTAGCATATCATATAGATATAGAACATGTGTTTAGTTGATTTTAAAAGTCAAGTTAGAAGGATTAACTTTTGTTTGCGAACAAGTTTAGAATTAACTAAACTATGTTCTAGTGATTACAAGTTTAAACCTTCGAATAAGATAGCTTTATATGTATGAATCGAATGATGTTATGAACATCATTACTACCTTAAGTTCCTTGGATGAACCTACTGGAAAAGAGAAAAATTGATCTAGCTTCAATGGATCCTTGGATGGCTCAAAGTTCTTGAAGCAAAATCATGACACGAAAACAAGTTCAAGTAAGATCATCACTTGAAATAAGATTGTTATAGTTATAGAAATTGAACCAAAGTTTGAATATGATTATTACCTTGTATTAGAATGATAACCTACTGTAAGAAACAAAGATTTCTTGAGGTTGGATGATCACCTTACAAGATTGGAAGTGAGCTAGCAAACTTGAAAGTATTCTTGATTTTATGAAACTAGAACTTTTGGAATTTATGAAGAACACTTAGAACTTGAAGATAGAACTTGAGAGAGATCAATTAGATGAAGAAAATTGAAGAATGAAAGTTTTTGTAGGTGTTTTTGGTCGTTGGTGTATGGATTAGATATAAAGGATATGTAATTTTGTTTTCATGTAAATAAGTCATGAATGATTACTCATATTTTTGTAATTTTATGAGATATTTCATGCTAGTTGCCAAATGATGGTTCTCACATGTGTTAGGTGACTCACATGGGCTGCTAAGAGCTGATCATTGGAGTGTATATACCAATAGTACATACATCTAAAAGCTGTGTATTGTACGAGTACGAATACGGGTGCATACGAGTAGAATTGTTGATGAAACTGAACGAGGATGTAATTGTAAGCATTTTTGTTAAGTAGAAGTATTTTGATAAGTGTCTTCAAGTCTTTCAAAAGTGTATGAATACATATTAAAACACTACATGTATATACATTTTAACTGAGTCATTAAGTCATCGTTAGTCGATACATGTAAATGTTGTTTTGAAACCTTTAGGTTAACGATCTTGTTAAATGTTGTTAACCCAATGTTTATAATATCAAAATAGATTTTAAATTATTATATTATCATGATATTATGATGTACGAATATCTCTTAATATGATATATATACATTAAATGTCGTTACAACGATAATCGTTACATATATGTCTCGTTTCAAAATCATTAAGTTAGTAGTCTTGTTTTTACATATGTAGTTCATTGTTAATATACTTAATGATATGTTTACATATCATAATATCATGTTAACTATATATATAACCATATATATGTCATCATATAGTTTTTACAAGTTTTAACGTTCGTGAATCGCCGGTCAACTTGGGTGGTCAATTGTCTATATGAAACCTATTTCAATTAATCAAGTCTTAACAAGTTTGATTGCTTAACATATTGGAAACATTTAATCATGTAAATATCAATCTCAATTAATATATATAAACATGGAAAAGTTCGGGTCACTACATATATCACATTAAGATATATTCATACATCATAATATCATGATAATGTAATAATTTAACATCTCATTTAAGTATATTAACAATGGATTAATTACATTTAACAAGATCGTTAATTTAAAGGTTTCAAAACAACACTTGCATGTAACGACTAACGATGACTTAACGACTCAGTTAAAATGTATATGCATGTAGTATATTAAGATGTATTAGTACACTTTTGAAAGACTTCATGACACATATCAAAGTACCTCTATTTAACAAAAATGCTTACAATTGCATTCTCATTCATTTTCATCAACAATTCTACTCGTATGCACCCGTATTCGTACTCGTACAATACCCAGCTCCTGGATGTATATACTATTGGTATATACACATAATAATTCAGCTCTTAGCAGCCCTTGTGAGTCACCAACACATGTGGGAACCATCATTTGGAAACTACCATGAAATATCTCGCAAAATTACAAACTAATGGAGCCTATATGGAGACTAGCTCATTCACGTGAAAGCACACACACACAAACACATTTTCAATCACCTTTCATGCATCAAATTGATCTCTCTCAAGTTTTCTCTCATTGTTCTAAGTGTTCTTCAGCCTTTCCTTCATAATCTACATCAATCTAGATCGTAAATCCTAACCTAGATCAACATACAAAACAACAACTCAAGAAAACACCAAGAACACTTTCAAGTTTACTAGCTTACTTCCAATCTTGCAAATCCATTTTAAGTGATCATCCAATCCCAAGAAATCTTTCTTAATTACAGTAAGATATCTTTCTAATTCAAGTTAATACTCATATTCAAACTTTGATTCAATTTCTATAACTATAACAATCTTATTTCGAGTGGAAATCTTACTTGAACTTGTTTTCGTGTCATGATTCTACTTCAAGAACTTTCAAGCCATCCAAGAATCCTTTGAAGCTAGATCAATTTTTGTCACTTTCAGTAGGTTTACCTACTAAACTTAAGGTAGTAATGATGTTCATAACATCATTCGATTCATATATATATAACTATCTTATTCGAAGATTTGAACATGTAATCACTAGAACATAGTTTAGTTAATTCTAAACTTGTTTGCAAAAAAAGTTAATCCTTCTAAATTAACTTTTAAAATCAACTAAACACATGTTCTATATCTATATGATATGCTAACTTAATGATTTAAAACCTGGAAACACGATGAACACCGTAAAACTGGAGATACGCCGTCATAGTAAAACCGCGGGCTGTTTTGGGTTTGATAATTAAAAACTATGATAAACTTTGATTTAAAAGTTGTTGTTCTGAGAAAATGATTTTTCTTATTAACATGAAACTATATCCAAAACTCATGGTTAAACTCAAAGTGGAAGTATGTTTTTCAAAATGGTCATCAAGACGTCGTTCTTTCGACTGAAATGACTACCTCTTACAATATTGACTTGTAACCTGTATTTCTGACTATAAACTTATACTTTTTCTGTTTAGTTTCATAAATTTCAGTTCATTATGAAACCATAGCCACTTGAATCACTCAAAACGGATTTAAAACGAAGAAGTTATGGGTAAAATAAGATTTGATAATTTTGCTTGTTGTAGCTACGTGAAATTTGTAACAAATCTATACAAATCATAACTTAACTAACTTATATTGTATTATACATGTATTCTAACATATATTATGTAATCTTGGGATACCATAGACACGAATACAATGTTTTGACATATCATATCGACCCATCTATATATATATTTCGGAACAACCATAGACACTCTATATGCAGTAATGCTTGAGTTAGCTATACAGGGTTGAGGTTGATTCCAAAATAATATATATACTTCAAGTTGTGATCTAGCCTAAGACTTGTATACACTGGGTCGTGGATTGATTCGAGATAATATATATTGATTTATTTCTGTACATCTAACTGTGGACAACTAGTTGTAGATCACTAACGTTGGACTGCTAACTTAACAAACTTAAATCGTTAAAACGTAATAAAAAAATATTGTGAATATATTTCGAACATACTTTGATATATATGTATACATTTGTTATAGGTTCGTGAATCAACCCATGTAACGACCCGACTTTTTTGACTTGCTTTTGTGCCTTGTGTTTTTGTGAAACTGCGTATTTGTGCGTACTGTGCTACTTTATACTCTGGAATCTTTATACACATGGCTTACTTTCATTTATGTGTTAAAACGTGCCTTTAAGTACGTAGGATACTTAACTTGATCATCGGAAGCCTTTATGACCGTTAGTGTCACTTGACGTTACGAACAAACTGCGTACTGCGTATACGTTTAACTTTTGTCGTAATCAGAATATTATGACTACGAAATCTTAATTATTATTTTATAATAATAATTACTTGGGTTTTTGGATGCTTAATTACGCGTAGTAATTTACTTATGCTTACTAGTTAGTCTTGTTGGACTTTCTACCTTGTTGGGCCTTAGCTCACCCTACACTAGTTAGTGGACTATTTAATTAGCCCAATTATTAATAGCTAGTGACCCATTAATATATAAGACAAATGCCCATTTATTAGAGGGAACATGCTAGCATTTATGTCAAGTATTATCCTTAATGTTGCATGGGATCCTAACATAAGCACCAACTTTAGACAACCATTAACCAAAAAGCAAACTTTTGTCCCCTTGTCCCTCCCCCCCCCATTTCCAACGGCTACCACCCCCTCCCCTTACCCCATTCACCTATAAATACTAGCCTTATTTCATCCATTTTACACTTGCTTTCATTTGTAATTCACACACACTCACTCTCTAATTCTCTCTAGTTCTTTCTCTCTCTAAAAGTGTAAGTATTTTGAATTTCTCTTCTTCTTCTCCTTCTCATCATCACGAATTCATCATCATCATCATCATCATGGGTCTAGCTTTTTAGCTTTTGATCTTGATTACATCTTGTAGATTCAAACATGGATTTGAATCTTTCAAGAACATGGAAGATTCAAGCTTTCTAGCTTTGAATCTTCACCTACTTTGTAGATCTATATTTTTTTAACTTTAATCTTTCTATTTTGTTATAAAGATTCAAACTTGTATTTGTAATCTTCATGTAACTTAAAGATCAAAGCTTTATGCTTCAAGATCTTCAAGAACAATCAAGATGCAAGCTTTCTAGCTTGGATCTTCATATATTTTGTTGGATCTAAGTTTTCTAACTTATGATCTCATTATTTTATTATAAAGATCAAAACTTATGTTTATGGTCTTCATATAACTTAAAGATCTAAGCTTTCTGCTTCAAGATCTTCAAGAACACTAAAGGTTCAAGCTTTCTAGCTTTGTGACCTTATAACTTGTGTGAAAGGGATCCAAGCTCTCTAGCTTAGGGTTCCATCACTTCATTTGACTTAGATTATGTTCATACTTGCTTGATTGAAGTAAAGTTTGTAGCTTTAGTTGTAAATGTAACTTGTAATTGTGTTAAGACTAAGGATATGATGTAACTTTGGTTCATCATCCATCTAAGACTCTTAAATGAGTTGTGTTCTTACTTGGTCTTAACATATTGTGTGTTGATGGTAGAATCTTGGTCAAGGTGATGCTAACCCATCAACGAGTTGTACACTTGAAGCTACAAGCATCAAGGATGAGAACCGTGATGAGCATCAAGCACTAAGAACCCCATCGGAGCACCTTGCTTACTATTTTCGGGATCTGATCAGACAACTTGGGCTACTGGAAAGTTGATTTTCAGTTAGTTCGGTTCGAGTAGATGATTTTCCGTTTAGACCTCGTCTTAATCCGAGTTACGGTTTAGGATTTATGGCCTTCCGAAAGTCATTACACCCTATTAACGTTGTGCTAAATTTCTGACCTACTCGCACTTAAACCGTCGCCACGGTCAAATGAAGACGAGTTTGGTTCTGGAAATTGGTCAACAACTAGGGGACTCATATACGGATCCATAGCCACTGATTACGTGTCTTTTTGATTTTCGTAGAGGTCGTAGCAGCTGACCGAAGTCAGCCTATTGTTTCGATCTCTATTCTTGTCAAACTTACTTAGCTTTTATGATAATGAACAATGATGATGATGACACTTAAACTTATTTTATGTACTATTAGAACTTATGAGGATAATATACTGACCTAGTAACCTTTGACTTAGGTTGACGACCTTTCGGACCGACTTACTACTTGCATACTTTCATTATCGACTTTACCGCTATTATCACTGTGAGTTATAGCATCCCTTTTTACTTTAATTATTTTGGGACTGAGATTACATGCGCTTTTTACGTTTTTCATACTAGGCACGAGTACTTAAACTTTATATATGTGTGGGTTATACAATGGCATAAACTTTCCCCTTAGCTCGGTAACGTTTAGTCATTGGTTTTTGAACCGGTGAACGTGAATCTTAGATATGGATCCATAGGGTTTGACATCCCCACTCGGGCTAGTCGCGCTAGCATTTAACGGGCGTTTAACACTTCGTAAACATACGCACTCGCCAAGTGTACTTTTAGGGGGTTATAAACGTTAAGTTAGTTACCAAGTGCCCACGGTTAAACATATACTTTTCATACTGTTTTGATACGCTGTTTGAAGCACTGAAATCTCGTGTCCTACCTTACATTACTGTTACAACTTAAACTATAGCTCACCAACATTATTGTTGACGTTTTTAAGCATGTTTTCTCAGGTGCTTAGAGGTTTGTTGCTTTCGCTGTTTAGACTTGCTGTCTTGGTGTTTAGACTTGCTGTTAAAGACCTGTTGTGCTAGAATTCTGCTGCATAATCTTAGAGATGTCTCAATCATGGAACTTTTCTTTTGCATTCGTAGTTTATGTTATTTTCAAATAATGACTTTGTAACGACCTTTGTGTCACGTTATCTTTTGTAAACGTTATCTTTTATGAATGCAAAACTGGTTTTCAAATAGCATGTAGTATTTGACCGTGTAAAGATCCTGTTGTTGATGAATCGTACACGATGGTTTTGTACGGGGCGTCACATTTGGTATCAGAGCATTGGTTGTAGGGAATTAGGTTGCATTAGTGAGTCTAGACCGGCCCGAATAGGATTCACTAATAGGACTAATCTACAACTTCCTGGTTTACTTGTTTCTGCGGAACTTACTGCATGCTGCTGCTTACTTTTACTGCTATATGACGTATACTGCTACTTGATTTTCACTACTGCATGACATTATCTGCTTTCGATTGCATGATACTTCTGTACGATTTGCTATTATTGCCATGCTATTTACTGCTATAGATGATCTAGACTGTCGTAGTTATTTTGCCTTATACGTGCTTGCTTTATGACTTACTGACATGAAAAAAGTCATTTTTCCCTGTTCAGATGTCGGATGTCCCGCCCTTTATCATTTTGGAGAGCGACTCAGACTCACCCTCCACCTCGCCTGCCATTGTTGCTGATTCACAGATCCCGTCGTCGACACACTCCAGTGACTCTAGCGCTTCGTCCTCTGGAGCCAGTGGCCATGCACCCGACCCAGTGATCACCACAGACGGATACGAGGATCCACCAGAGATTCCAGCTCCACTCATCCCAGGACCCTCAGAGCCACAGCACCATTCCAGTGGTGTTGTGATTCCCGGGGAATACGGGGACGTTTCGTTCCGTAATGAGCATAACCATTGGTGTAGACGCCTTCCTGATGGATGTGTCATGCCAATTCCGCCTTTCAGATATCGGATTATGACTACCGACCGAGCAGAGCCACCTCCAGCTATTTTCGACGACTCATCATCCGACGACTCATCCTCTGATGACTCCAGTGACGAGGATTCCGACAAGGACCCTGAGGAGGCACCCGTGCAGCCACCCTCTACCCCGCCGAAGAAGCGGTATCGTTTCGATGGTACCGTTATTCCAGGGGTTAACAGAGGTAGGTCGTTCGTTAGCGCACATGGACTGAGGACTATGGTCACCGCCCGCAAGCGGGTTGTGCCGTATAATGCATATCCATTTGTGCGTAAGGCTTACCGTTGCGCACCATCTACTTCTGGCGCTGGACCATCTGCACCACCTGTACCACCTGTACCGACTGTACCGCCTGCCCCATCATCTCCCTCCGTCGAAGAACTGATGAGGGAAGTGGAGATCCTCTGTGCTCGGGTAACTGAGCTCGAGGACCAGATGTCCCACGTAATGGACATCCTTTACCCACCGTCACCATAGGGCATTGTAGTAGATTTCATTATGTAATCTCGTTTGTAGTTTCATGTTTTACTCATGTATTGTACGAACCTATGCGGATGTATGCAACTTATTATTAATGAATGGAACTTAGTGTTGTTTACTTTTGTACGGTGTTCTAATTACGTTACTGTATGTTGTTTCTGTGGTATCTGTATCTAGTGCATTGCTTAATTAACATGTGTTACGTTGATTCCGTGTTGGTTGCCATATACTATATTATTATTTATTAAATGCTGGATTTTGACTTAAGTCAAAATTTCTGTTTAGAAGAGCAATGGCAAACGGAAGAGCAGCGCCCACAGCAGCACAAAATGAGGAAATGATTGCGGAAAGAGTAGCCACAGCTATTGCAGAAATCAACCCACAAGCTCCACCAGTTGACCAGCCCATTCGTAACGGGTGTACATATAAGGAGTTTCAAACCTGGAAGCCCCACAACTTTAGTGGTACTGAAGGGCCAGTTGGATTGACTAGATGGTTTGAGAAACTAGAAGATGTGTTCCGTGCAAGCAACTGATCAGAGACGAACAAAACCAAGTATGCCTCCTGTACGCTGTCGGATGGAGCCCTAACCTGGTGGAACACACTTGCTTTGGCCAAAGGTATTGACGAGGCTTATGCTACTCCTTGGGAAGAATTTAAGGGAACCATGATCAAAGAGTACTGCCCCAGAACAAGATACATAAAATGGAGGCTGAGTTCTGGGAGTTGAAGGTTGTGGGAAACGATCTTAATGGTTACAACCGTAGGTATCTGGAATTAGCGCTGATGTGTCCCTCGATGGTTACCCCGGAGTTTAAGAGAATTGAACGATACTTGTGGGGACTTCTCAAGTCCATTCAGGGAAATGTCACCTCTTCGAAGCCACCCAACGTCCCGGAAGCTATGCGCATGGTGTACACCCTGATGAACCAGATCACCCGCAAGGAACCTGAGAAAGCGAAATCAAAATCGGGGACTAGTCATGAGAAGCGTAAGTGGGATGGAAACAAGGGAAAGGTCTTTGATCAAAACCCAGCTAAGAGGCATGAGGGTTTCAAGGGAAACAACGACTGGAGGAACCCCAACCCGACCCCTAGCTCGAACCGCAACTACAAGGGTACTCTACCGCAGTGCAAGAGGTGCTACAAGCACCATACCAGGTACTGTAATGTGGTCTGTGAAAAGTGCAAAAGGACCGGGCATATTGGTAAGGACTGCAAGATTCCCACCCTAACGGTGAAGACAACCCCTACTGGACCAAGGCAGTGCTACGAGTGCAGACAACAGGGCCACTTCAGGAACGAATGTCCCAACAAGAGAAAGGACGGCGGGCTAGCGCGTGGAAGAGCTTTCAATGTAAACACAAGGGATGCCCGTGAGAACCCCGACTTGGTTACAGGTATATTCACTGTCAACAATCTATTAGCTTCTGTCCTATTTGATACTGGTGCTGATAGGAGCCATGTTTGTAGACACTTTTGCTCTAAGATAGATTGGTCGTTAGTTCCTTTAAAGGAGAGTATGCTTGTTGAGGTAGCCAATGGAAAACTTGAGAAAGTTGACCAAATTGGCCGAGGAGCTATTATCAACATAGCTGGTGTGGATTTCGAGATTGACTTGATAAATTGGGAAGCTTTGATGTGATTGTCAGTATGGACTGGTTGACCAAAGTAAGGGCTGACGTTATCTGTGGAAGATAAAGCTCTTCGTATATCTCACGGAGATGGTGAGCCACTGATTATTTACGGAGAGAGATGTAGTTCGAAGCTGAATCTCATTAGTTGCATGAAAGCACAAAAGATCATGAAGAAAGGACGTCTTGCTGTTTTAGCCCATGTGAAAACGTTAGAAGCCGAGGTGAAGAGTGTGAATGATGTACGAGTTGTGAACGAATTTTCCGATGTCTTTCTGGAAGAATTGCCTGGATTACCGCCACCGAGAGCAGTGGAGTTCCAGATCGATCTAGTGCCGGGAGCTGCACCCGTAGCTCGCGCGCCTTATCGACTAGCACCTTCCGAACTGCAAGAGTTGCAGAGTCAACTGCAAGAATTGCTAGACCGTGGATTTATCCAACCGAGTTCATCGCCTTGGGGTGCACCTGTTTTATTCGTGAAGAAGAAGGACGGATCTTTCCGCATGTGTATCGATTATCGTGATCTGAACAAGTTGACGATTAAGAATCGGTATCCCCTTCCCAGAATTGATGATCTTTTCGATCAGCTGCAAGGATCCAGCGTTTACTCCAAGATTGATTTGCGATCCGGTTATCACCAATTGAGGGTGAAGGAGAGCGATGTGATGAAAACTACGTTTAGAACCCGTTATGGTCACTATGAGTTTCTAGTGATGCCGTTCGATTTAACCAACGCACCTGCCGTGTTTATGGATCTCATGAATCGAGTATGCAAGCCATACCTGGATAAGTTCGTCATCATTTTCATAGATGATATCCTCATCTATTTCCGAAGTGAATAAGAACATGAACAACATCTTCGACTAGTGTTGGAACTCTTGAGACAAGAGCAACTTTATGCCAAATTCTCCAAGTGTGAATTTTGGTTGAAGGAAGTCCAATTTCTGGGTCATATTGTGAGTGATCAAGGTATCAAAGTGGATCCCGCAAAGATCGAAGCTATCAGCAAGTGGGAAACCCCCACTACTCCAACTCACATCCGCCAATTTCTAGCTCTTGCCGGTTACTACCGAAGATTTATTGAAGGTTTCTCTCTGATTTCGCGACCTTTGACCGCACTGACTCACAAAGGAAAGAAGTTCGTTTGGGAAAAAGAACACGAATCAGCATTTCAAAACTTGAAGCAGAAATTGACCACCGTACCTATCTTATCTCTTCCTGAAGGCAGTGATGATTTCGTCGTATATTGTGATGCCTCGAAAAATGGTTTTGGTTGCGTATTGATGCAAAGATCGAAGGTTATTGCCTTTGCTTCTCGTCAACTAAAGATTCACGAGCGAAACTACACTACTCACGACCTTGAGCTTGGAGCCGTTGTCTTTGCACTCAAATTGTGGAGACATTATCTGTATGGAACTAAAAGTACCATCTTTACCGACCACAAACGCCTCCAGCACATATTCGATCAGAAACAACTGAACATGAGGCAGCGACGATGGATCGAGATGCTGAACGACTATGAATGTGAACTTCGTTACCATCCTGGAAAGGCAATGTTGTAGCCGATGCCCTGAGTCGGAAGGAGAGGACGGTACCTCTTCGCGTCCACGCCTTGAACATCATCATTCATTCAAATCTCAATAGCCAGATCCGAGTAGCTTAAGAAGAGGCTCTCAAAGAGGAGAATATTTCTCAAGAACACTTGAACATTCTCGTTTCACGATTCGAGGTTAAGGAGACTGGACTTCGATGCTTTGCCGGAAGGATTTGGGTACCTAGTTATGGAGGTCTACGGAGCCTTATACTAGATAAAGCCCACAAGTCAAGATATTCGATTCATCCAGGAGCCGGTAAAATGTACCACGATCTCAAGGAACAGTATTGGTGGCCTAATCTTAAGAAGGATGTTGCAACTTACGTTGGTAAGTGTTTGACTTGCTCGAAAGTTAAGGCCGAACATCAAAGGCCATCTGGATTACTTCAACAACCAGAAATCCCGCAATGGAAGTGGGAAAGGATAACGATGGACTTCATCACAAAGCTACCGAAGACGGTAGGTGGTTATGATACCATATGGGTTATCGTTGATCGACTTACCAAATCTGCACACTTCTTAACCATGAAGGAAACGGATAAGATGGAGAGACTCGCTCAACTATACATCAAAGAGGTTGTATCCCGTCATGGTGTGCCCTTATCGATTATCTCAGATCGCGATACCCATTTTACTTCTAGATTTTGGCGTTCTTTGCAAGAAGCCTTAGGAACTCGTCTCGACATGAGCACCGCGTATCACCCACAGACCGACAGTTAGAGCGAACGAACGATTCAGACTTTGGAGGACATGTTGCGTGCCTGTGTTATTGACTTCGGAAAGGCTTGGGAGAGACATTTGCCACTAGCTAAGTTCTTTTACAACAACAGTTATCATTCGAGTATTAATGCCGCACCTCTTGAAGCTTTGTATGGCCGCAAGTGCCGATCTCCTATTTGTTGGGCCGAAGTAGGCGAAAAGCAAATTGTGACGACCCGGGAATTTATGACTAAATTTAAACTTTATCTTTATATGTTTCTGACACGATAAGCAAAGTCTGTAATTTTTAACCTCAAAAGTTTTGGAACTATGATCACGTAATCAATTACTCTCTGACTAATTCCGATGATTCACGAACCATTGTTTGTAAATAAAATTGTACATATATATATATATATATATATATATATATATATATATATATATATATATATATATATATATATATATATATATATATATATATATATATATATATATATATATATATATGTAAATATAAATATGTGTAGTAATTTAAAATTATAAAATATAATTTAAACATTGGAATTAG
Source organism: Rutidosis leptorrhynchoides (assembly GCF_046630445.1). Classification (NCBI taxonomy): domain Eukaryota; kingdom Viridiplantae; phylum Streptophyta; class Magnoliopsida; order Asterales; family Asteraceae; genus Rutidosis; species Rutidosis leptorrhynchoides. The sequence goes on along the minus strand of NC_092342.1, from coordinate 340,640,118 downwards.
ATATGTTAAATAAGATACAAAATAATTAAGTAAAATTTAAAATGAATATATAGACTTATGAGATTTATGTATATTATTAAATAATATATATATAGTTAAATGATAAAGATTCAGTAAAAGTTACTATATAATATATTATATGATTATTAAATATTACATAATTAACAATATATTATTAAACAAATTAAATAAGATTTTATTACTTTCATTATTATTATTAATACTAATATTAATATTAATAATTAATATCAGTATTAGTTATACTGTTATAGATAATAGATATAGATAAGAAATCTAATGCAATTAAGTTGTTACCTTTACTAATATTAATATTACTTTCACTACTATTATTAGAATATGTAGTTAATATTAATAACAAAGTTATTATTAATATTTTGTATATTACATAAATATGAAATTGATACAACTGAATTGTTACATAACTACTATTAATATTAGTGTTATTAGTATTGTTGTTATCATTATTCATATCATAATTAGTAGTAAGATTATAATTTTAATTACTATAAATGGTTATGTATTATTATTATCTTTATTAAGATTATTAATATCATTAGTATTATAACTAATAATAAAATTTTAATTTTAGTATTTATGATTAATATTAGTATTATTATTGGATATTATTATTACCATTAATAAATAGTATTATTATTATTATTATAAATTATTATTGATATCATTTTTAGTATTATTTGATAATATTAACATTATTATTATTATTACTATTATTATTATTAATTCAATTATTAATAGGATTTTAATTAATTATAATTACTAATAATTAATATATTAATATACATTATATTATAGAACGTACTCATTTGGAATCAGGATCTGTTATCAGTAGCTCTCAATCTGTAGCATTATCTTGTTTCTGTCCCCTATTGTGATTCAATCAATAGAAAATATCCAAACTCAGTAGATAACGTAATCTGCTTTTATATATTTTTTTCTTATTTAATTCCTGTTATGTTTGTACTGGCTGTCGACTGATTCCATTATAAGATTGACTAATTCATTATAATATTGGATCCATTCGAACTACCTTCCATTTCCAATATCAATTTCAACAACCCAATACTGTTGAATTAGTTAAATTAATAATATTTTTTTTAAACAGACTGCAAAACCCGTTCTTTAACTTTTAAGCCATATCACGATTCTGTGTCGCATTTAAAAATCTATAAATGGAGGATTGTTAGAAATCCTTCATTTAATCTATATATAAAGTTTCAGTTCTTAATTCATAAAATCAAAGTCGAATTTCGAAGTCAAAGATATATTTTCAAAAGTCAAAATAATAGTTCTTCTCAAAATTCGTTTTTAATTCGATGTTTCAGATTCAATTAGGTACACAGATAGTTTCTAAAGGGGTTTTGCAACCTATTTCATGAAGTAAGTTTTTGTTAAAACGATCTCTAATTAAAAATCAAGATTTTTTTTTCTGTATGCGTCGAGACTGCAGTAGCAGTTTTTATTTTTATTTTTTATTTTTTTTTCTCGTTTTCCTTTTAATGCTAACATCTGACATCTGATTTCTATTATTTACAAATGTTTTAAAATATCTTAATTGGGACAATTTAAAACTGTCTTGGCCAATTTATATGTTTGAAGAGAAGATGAAAGGGAAACAGAAGTTAATAGGTTAAATAATATTTAGAAGAGTTATGATCAGTAAAAATCGAATGGATCAGTTGGTTAAGGTTGTTTGTGTGTATCCGAGAGGTCTCGGGCTCGAGTCCGGGCAAGGGCAATTATATTCTTTTTGGAACCTATTCTTGTGAGGTAGTAGTCTTTTATTGTTATTGTTATTACTTCATTATTATTATTATTATTATTATTATATTATTATTATTATTATCATTATTATTATTATTATTATTATTATTATTATTATTATTATTATTATTATTATTATTATTATTATTATTATTATTATTATTATTATTGATTATGGTTATTATTAAGATAAGTGTTATTAGTTCCTAAGAATTAAAGTATAATTATTATTATTATCATTTATCTAATTAATAGTATTATCATTATTATTATTACTAATATTATCATTAAGTATTATTATTATTATTATTATTATCACTATATTATTATTATTATTACTAGTATTAGTATTAGTATTATTATTATTATTAATGTTATTATGATTATTATTATTATTGTAATATTATGATTATTGTCATTAAGATGATTATGAACATATTAACAACATTCATGCTACAAAATTAATAATAAAAGTGATACGATAAAAATTATGAAAAATGGTCATAATTATTTAAATATAGGTACAATTATGAATACGATTACAAATTTAAGTTATAGAAACTGTAGTCATAAGTTTAGAAATTATAAGAAACTTAGGATAAATCTGATATGTATTATTAGCACTGATATTATTATCATTTACTAAAAGTATCATTTTAATTAAAATTATCAAAATTAGCATTTTTATTAAGATTACCATATACATTAAAATAGATACTATTACTACTAATATTATTACTATTATTATTATCATTACTATTATCATTCTTGTCAATACTGGTATTATTACAAATAGATATTTTATACAACAATACATTACAATAATATTAATATTACGTATCATTATATGGTTATTATTAAAATGATAATTACTAAATTATATATATAAAATGTATCAGTTAATACACAAATATATATTGTTATCATATATAAAACCTTACATATATATGTATAATATAAATAATGATAAATATTAAATATATTAAAATGATCCAAATAACATGAAATATAACAAGTATATTATTAATAATAATATATATAAACTTGCTCGATTACGATTATATGTTTTAATAAATATACAATTAATATAGGTTCGTGAATCCGAGGCCAACCCTGCATTGTTCAATATAGTCATATGTATTTTTACTACAAAATACATTAGGTGAGTTTCATTAATCCCTTTTTAAATGCTTTTGCAATATATATATTTGGGACTGAGAATACATGCGCTGTTTTTATAACTGTTTTACGAAATAGACACAAGTAATTGAAACTACATTATACGGTTGAATGATCGAAACTGAGTATGCCCCTTTTTATTAAGTCTGGTAATCTAAGAATTAGGGAACAGACACCCTAATTGACGCGAACTCTAAAGATAGATCTATCGGGCCCAACAAGCCCCATCCAAAGTACCGGATGCTTTAGTACTTTGAAATTTATATCATGTCCGAAGGAGGATCCCGGAATGATGGGGATATTCTTATATGCATATTGTGAATGTCGGTTACCAGGTGTTCAATCCATATGAATGATATTTTTGTCTCTATGCATGGGACGTATGTTTATGAGAAATGGAAATATGAAATCTTGTGGTCTATTAAAATTATGAAATGATTATTTATGATAAACTAATGAACTCACCAACATTTTGGTTGACAATTGAAAGCATGTTTATTCTCAGGTATGAAAGAAATCTTCCGCTGTGCATTTGCTCATTTTAGAAACATTACTTGGAGTCATTCATGGCATATTTCAAAAGACGTTGCATTCGAGTCGTCGAGTTCATCAAGATTATTATTAAGTCAATTATAGTTGGATATATTCTGAAATGGTATGCATGCCGTCAATTTTCGTTGTAAAGAAAGAATGTCTTTTAAAATTGAATGCAATGTTTGTAAAATGTGTCATATAGAGGTCAAATACCTCGCGATGTAATCAACTGTTGTGAATCGTTTATAATCGATATGGATTTCGTCCGGATGGATTAGGATGGGTCTTCACAGTTGGTATCAGAGCAGAGGTCTTAGCGAACCAGGTCTGCATTAGTGTGTCTAACTGATAAGTCATTAGGATGCATTAGTAAGTCTGGACTTCGACCGTGTCTGCATGTCAAAAAGTTTTGCTTATCATTTTGTGTCGAAAATTATCTGCTTATCATTCTTAGTCTAGACACGTCTTGCTGCATTGACTGCATGAATAGTGTATAGACAAAATTCATATCTTAGCGTATCTGACAATTCATATCTTAGCGTATCTGTTACTGTAGACCTTGCCTGATATCTCTCGTAAATTTCTCCTTAATTTAAGGGATCCTGGTACTATATATATCTATGCAAATTATGCATTGAGAATACCATCCAACTATAAATTGCTGTCACTAAACTCTTCATACCAAAAATCTTTCCTGAGATCGCGTAAGATGGCCTCTACGAATCAACCAAGTTCCTCTGACTCCGAAGACAGCGTGACAGGAGCACACCAACCAATCAACTACCGTGATTACTGGAGAAAATGGGGGTGGGTTCGCCACATACTCACCCTATGGAGAAGGGAAGAAGGTACTCCATATCATGAATCGAATCTACCACCTAACCTTGGAGTACTTGACCCGCTCACCGGCGAACCCGTTCGCAACACCGTTTATACCCTATTTGCAAGAATTTTTCATCTTGAATCTACCATTAACGGAACTAGAGAAGATATCCGACCACTACCTCACACTGATAATCAACCAGGGTTAGTAGAAGAAGTTAGATAAGTCCGAGCTCGAGTATTAACTTTAGAGAGCACGATATACAATTTGCAAGCACCAGCTGTATCACCAACACCGATACCATCACCAGCCTCAGCACCAATGGGACCAGAACAACCAACAACCCAAGTTTCAACAATCCATGCCTCAACATCTCATTCTGTACCTCGAGTATAATCATCGTTCTACGAATCGTTCTACATCATTTATCTTCATTCGACATGGCGATTAGGTAATCTCTAATGTTTTAGAGATTATATATTCTTATTCTAACGGTAAATCAAATGAGTTTAATATCATATTGACTCATTAAATCCATAATTACGTCTGAAGAAAATATATATGTATATATGTTTTCATAAAGATTGTAATTAAAATTTTTATTGTACAAACTGTTAATGGTGAAAATATTTTAACGGGTAGGTAATACCCGAGGAATATTTAGATTTCGCATTAATAAGTTACACTGTACATTCTTCGAATCTGATTCAACAGTCATTTACTATCCTACTTGCAACCACAGCTATACGAATCCGTTCATCACAGAATAACCATTTTCATTCAATTTCATATTTGGATTTTGACCTATCAGAATCCGACAAGTGGCATAATGAAGAAAATATTGGACAAAATAAAATTTGTTAGAAACAAACAAATTAACTATGAGAAATTTTGTTAAGAATCTACGCTAACAAAATCCTAGCTAACTGATTACATTTTATTTATCGCAATTTATTTTATCGCAATTTACATTCTCGCAATTTTATTTATCGTTATTAAATTTCTGTTATTTACTTTACGCACTTTATTTATCGTTATTTAATTTTCTATTATATATTTTACGCACTTTAAATATCGGGACACGTATACAAGGTTTTGACATATCATATCGACGCATCTATATATATTATTTGGAATCACCATAGACACTCTATATGCAGTAATGATCGAGTTCTCTATACAGGGTTGAGGTTGATTCTACAATAATATATATAGTTTGAGTTGTGATCGAGTCTGAGACGTATACGGGTCACGACACGTATTAATTAATACGAATATTATATATTAAACTATATATGAATTATTGGACTGTCAACTGTGGACTATCGACTGTGGACTAATAACATTGGACAATTAAAATGAATTAAAATATTGATTATAACATATGAAACTAATCAATTCTTCAAGTTGCCACTTGATTTCGTCTTAAACAACATTTGTATCTTCACGATTACATTCTGCGTTCAAACCTTTCATGATTCTTGAAAACACCTCAATCGAGAGGATGAACCAACCGCACTTCATTTACGGAAGAAAAGATTGATGCATATAGTAATGCACTTGAAAGACTCTCGGAAACTGAGTAAACGTTCAATACATAACTGTGCTAATTTCTTTAGTGTTATTATTACCCAAAATAACTTTGCAGTTCTTCTTCAAAATAGCCAAATTTTGTCACAGCTCCAGCAAGACAACTTCGACTTTTCGTACGAAACAACCTTATTATAACGTTGATATATACACGTTCTCTTTTATTGTTACCAGGGAACCTTTCATATTCCACCATATTACCATCAGCGTTTAATCATCTAAAAACATAATTTTCCTGAAACCACCTCGGATTAATAACCGATGATTCAGATATCATAGCATTAAATGCAGAAGAAACAGAATAATGGTAGATGGTCTAAACGGCCAAAAGTTTGATGATAAAGAAAGGAGTGTTAGGAACGCTCGAAATTGGGTATTGAAAAACAGATTGAGCTACCCATGAAGGAGACCAAGGACAAATACAAGGACCAAACCCTATATTCAAAGGATTCAGGTAATTCTGGATCCGTTGAAATCTTTAGAGAATATCTTGCTCCGGAGTCATGTTAAAATCTTGCGGAAAATCTTTCTCCATCAACCATCGAACTTAGAAATTCCAAAATATCATCATCAATATCTTCGATATTTCTGAGGATATTTTCATAAATATTCTCGTCCGAAATTATATACCTCTTCGTGCTTCCTGTGTGTCATTATATTGGAAACATTCAATAGAAAAATTTAGTACCGAAAAGCAGATTATGCAAAACTATGAAGAAAGCCGTGGAAAAATCACAAAGAATAAGTTTGACTTCAAAGAATCCAAATGATTCAATGTCTGCTAAAGTCTTTAGTGAATATCATGCTCCTTACTCTAAACCCTTACGGATAATAGTTTCTATCATCCTCTGATCTTAGATATTCCGAGATATTATCGTATCTTTCATTACAAATATCCTTGATATTTCTGAATATATTTTCATAACTATTCTTATATGAAATCATTAATCTTTCCGTGCTATCAGTGTTACATCATATAGAAACTGTTAGTTTCTATATTCTGTAAACTTTCGAATTTAAAATATGAATGTTTTTGAAGTAGTGTTGGGAACTGATGCATGAGTTAGTATAATATAATGACACTTGATCAACGTGATTATATTACAGTAAGTCATGCTGAGTTTCTAAATGGAATGTGATGATTCACAGATTACAACGTCATCATGTGCTATGTTACACGACTCTTACGTTCTGTCTAATCTATAAACATATCACGAACATATTTTTCTTGATAGTTCTATCTTTCCTGGATATTCTGGTAATTTGACGAATCAAGATCGTGCTATTACCATTTCTATCTTAGAACATTAACTATGTTCATTTCGAAATTCATATCTACGAATTTTGGACCATTATTCGCTTGACTTAAAGTCGGGAAGAGAAAACAAAAGTATGAAGCTCCAATACATAGGGGAAAATATAAAGCCCAACAACAACACCGAAATTACAAACCGTGTATGTCGATGTTTATCGCAACGTAAAGACACGGGAGAATTAAAAACACTATAACCCCAAGGGCGAAGTAGAAGAAAGCAGATTACTCTGGTGAAAGTTGGAAAAGGAGTATGATTGTTGCGATAGAAAGGATAATGACAAGGATCGAAACTGGATTAAGCACTTTCAGAATCTTTTGGATGTATGAAACAAGAAGGAAAGTATAGGAATGGTGAAAATAATGGAACGGAAGAGTTTAATTTATAATGGAAATATCAGATAGAGTAATCGAAGCAGATCATCGTATTTAATTAGAGAGATCTTAATTTCCTTATTTGCCGAAGAATCAGATCTTATAGATTTCCAAGATTTTCTTTTAAATCCCTTGAATTCCGGAATTCAACCCAGGCAACGTCAAAAGTTAAAACGAAACTTCATTTATTCATTTCACTTTATTGTGATAGCTTCATTCGTGCTCTTCGAATAATCGAATTATTTTTTCTGTATTAATCAATAATGATAAAACTCTATTTATCAACTCATATGCGTCATGAAAACATTTTTATTGTTAACCATGACGACCATACTCAAATTTCGGGACGAAATTTCTTTAACGGGTAGGTACTGTGACGACCCGGGAATTTCTGACTAAATTTAAACTTTATCTTTATATGTTTCTGACACGATAAGCAAAGTCTGTAATTTTTAACCTCAAAAGTTTTGGAACTATGATCACGTAATCAATTACTCTCTGACTAATTCCGATGATTCACGAACCATTGTTTGTAAATAAAATTGTACATATATATATATATATATATATATATATATATATATATATATATATATATATATATATATATATATATATATATATATATATATATATATATATATATATATATGTAAATATAAATATGTGTAGTAATTTAAAATTATAAAATATAATTTAAACATTGGAATTAGATATGTTAAATAAGATACAAAATAATTAAGTAAAATTTAAAATGAATATATAGACATATGAGATTTATGTATATTATTAAATAATATATATATAGTTAAATGATAAAGATTCAGTAAAAGTTACTATATAATATATTATATGATTATTAAATATTACATAATTAACAATATATTATTAAACAAATTAAATAAGATTTTATTACTTTCATTATTATTATTAATACTAATATTAATATTAATAATTAATATCAGTATTAGTTATACTGTTATAGATAATAGATATAGATAAGAAATCTAATGCAATTAAGTTGTTACCTTTACTAATATTAATATTACTTTCACTACTATTATTAGAATATGTAGTTAATATTAATAACAAAGTTATTATTAATATTTTGTATATTACATAAATATGAAATTGATACAACTGAATTGTTACATAACTACTATTAATATTAGTGTTATTAGTATTGTTGTTATCATTATTCATATCATAATTAGTAGTAAGATTATAATTTTAATTACTATAAATGGTTATGTATTATTATTATCTTTATTAAGATTATTAATATCATTAGTATTATAACTAATAATAAAATTTTAATTTTAGTATTTATGATTAATATTAGTATTATTATTGGATATTATTATTACCATTAATAATTAGTATTATTATTATTATAAATTATTATTGATATCATTTTTAGTATTATTTGATAATATTAACATTATTATTATTATTACTATTATTATTATTAATTCAATTATTAATAGGATTTTAATTAATTATAATTACTAATAATTAATATATTAATATACATTATATTATAGAACGTACTCATTTGGAATCAGGATCTGTTATCAGTAGCTCTCAATCTGTAGCATTATCTTGTTTCTGTCCCCTATTGTGATTCAATCAATAGAAAACATCCAAACTCAGTAGATAACGTAATCTGCTTTTATATATTTTTTTCTTATTTAATTCCTGTTATATTTGTACTGGCTGTCGACTGATTCCATTATAAGATTGACTAATTCATTGTAATATTGGATCCATTCGAACTACCTTCCATTTCCAATATCAATTTCAACAACCCAATACTGTTAAATTAGTTAAATTAATAATATTTTTTTTAAACAGACTGCAAAACCCGTTCTTCAACTTTTGAGCCAAATCACGATTCTGTGTCGCATTTAAAAATCTATAAATGGAGGATTGTTAGAAATCCTTCATTTAATCTATATATAAAGTTTCAGTTCTTAATTCATAAAATCAAAGTCGAATTTCGAAGTCAAAGATATATTTTCAAAAGTCAAAATAATAGTTCTTCTCAAAATTCGTTTTTAATTCGATGTTTCAGATTCAATTAGGTACACAGATAGTTTCTAAAGGGGTTTTGCAACCTATTTCATGAAGTAAGTTTTTGTTAAAACGATCTCTAATTAAAAATCAAGATTTTTTTTTCTGTATGCGTCGAGACTGCAGTAGCAGTTTTTATTTTTATTTTTTATTTTTTTTTCTCGTTTTCCTTTTAATGCTAACATCTGACATCTGATTTCTATTATTTACAAATGTTTTAAAATATCTTAATTGGGACAATTTAAAACTGTCTTGGCCGATTTATATGTTTGAAGAGAAGATGAAAGGGAAACAGAAGTTAATAGGTTAAATAATATTTAGAATAGTTATGATCAGTAAAAATCGAATGGATCAGTTGGTTAAGGTTGTTTGTGTGTATCCGAGAGGTCTCGGGCTCGAGTCCGGGCAAGGGCAATTATATTCTTTTTGAAACCTATTCTTGTGAGGTAGTAGTCTTTTATTGTTATTGTTATTACTTCATTATTATTATTATTATATTATTATTATATTATTATTATTATTATTATCATTATTATTATTATTATTATTATTATTATTATTATTGATTATGGTTATTATTAAGATAAGTGTTATTAGTTCCTAAGAATTAAAGTATAATTATTATTATTATTATCATTTATCTAATTAATAGTATTATCATTATTATTATTACTAATATTATCATTAAGTATTATTATTATTATTATTATTATTATTATCACTATATTATTATTATTATTACTAGTATTAGTATTAGTATTATTATTATTATTAATGTTATTATGATTATTATTATTATTGTAATATTATGATTATCGTCATTAAGATGATTATGAACATATTAACAAAATTCATGCTACAAAATTAATAATAAAAGTGATACGATAAAAATTATGAAAAATGGTCATAATTATTTAAATATAGGTACAATTATGAATACGATTACAAATTTAAGTTATAGAAACTGTAGTCATAAGTTTAGAAATTATAAGAAACTTAGGATAAATCTGATATGAATTATTAGCACTGATATGATTATCATTTACTAAAAGTATCATTTTAATTAAAATTATCAAAATTAGCATTTTTATTAAGATTACCATATACATTAAAATAGATACTATTACTACTAATATTATTACTATTATTATTATCATTACTATTATCATTCTTGTCAATACTGGTATTATTACAAATAGATATTTTATGCAACAATACATTACAATAATATTAATATTACGTATCATTATATGGTTATTATTAAAATGATAATTACTAAATTATATATATAAAATGTATCAGTTAATACACAAATATATATTGTTATCATATATAAAACCTTACATATATATGTATAATATAAATAATGATAAATATTAAATATATAAAATATATAAATTAAATATATTAAAATGATCCAAATAACATGAAATATAACAAGTATATTATTAATAATAATATATATAAACTTGCTCGATTACGATTATATGTTTTAATAAATATACAATTAATATAGGTTCGTGAATCCGAGGCCAACCCTGCATTGTTCAATATAGTCATATGTATTTTTACTACAAAATACATTAGGTGAGTTTCATTAATCCCTTTTTAAATGCTTTTGCAATATATATATTTGGGACTGAGAATACATGCGCTGTTTTTATAACTGTTTTACGAAATAGACACAAGTAATTGAAACTACATTATACGGTTGAATGATCGAAACTGAGTATGCCCCTTTTTATTAAGTCTGGTAATCTAAGAATTAGGGAACAGACACCCTAATTGACGCGAACTCTAAAGATAGATCTATCGGGCCCAACAAGCCCCATCCAAAGTACCGGATGCTTTAGTACTTCGAAATTTATATCATGTCCGAAGGAGGATCCCGGAATGATGGGGATATTCTTATATGCATATTGTGAATGTCGGTTACCAGGTGTTCAATCCATATGAATGATATTTTTGTCTCTATGCATGGGACGTATGTTTATGAGAAATGGAAATATGAAATCTTGTGGTCTATTAAAATTATGAAATGATTATTTATGATAAACTAATGAACTCACCAACATTTTGGTTGACAATTGAAAGCATGTTTATTCTCAGGTATGAAAGAAATCTTCCGCTGTGCATTTGCTCATTTTAGAAACATTACTCGGAGTCATTCATGGCATATTTCAAAAGACGTTGCATTCGAGTCGTCGAGTTCATCAAGATTATTATTAAGTCAATTATAGTTGGATATATTCTGAAATGGTATGCATGCCGTCAATTTTCGTTGTAAAGAAAGAATGTCTTTTAAAATTGAATGCAATGTTTGTAAAATGTGTCATATAGAGGTCAAATACCTCGCGATGTAATCAACTGTTGTGAATCGTTTATAATCGATATGGATTTCGTCCGGATGGATTAGGACGGGTCTTCACACAAATCACCAGACCCGAGGTAGTCCATGAAACAACCGAGAAGATTGTCCAAATTCAAGCGAGACTTAAGGCAGCCCGCGATCGCCAAAAGAGTTATGCCGACCTTAAACGTAAAGACTTCGAATTCAACGTGGGTGACCGTGTAATGTTGAAGGTCGCACCTTGGAAAGGTGTGATCCGTTTTGGAAAGCGCGAAAAGTTAAACCCGCGATATATTGGTCCTTTTGAAATCTTGGAGCGTGTTGGACCCGTAGCTTACCGTTTGGATCTTCCGACTCAGTTGAGCGCAGTTCACCCTACTTTTCACGTGTCGAATCTGAAGAAATGTCTTGCCAAACCCGAACTTGTCATCCCTCTCGATGAGCTTACGATTGATGACAAACTTCACTTTGTGGAAGAACCTTTCGAAATCAAGGACCGAGAGGTTAAGACTTTGAAGCACAATAATATTCCAATTGTTCGAGTTTGATGGAATGCCAAACGTGGACCCGAGTTTACTTGGGAACAAGAGGATCAAATGATGCAGAAGTATCCTCACCTTTTCCCGACTTCAACACCTGCCTCAGCTTAAATTTTAGGACAAAATTTCCATTAACAGGTGGGTAATGTAACGACCCGAATTTTTTGACTTGCTTTTGTGCCTTGTGTTTTTGCGAAACTGCGTATTTGTGCGTACTGTGCTACTTTATACTCTGGAATCTTTATACACATGGCTTACTTTCATTTATGTGTTAAAATGTGCCTTTAAGTACGTAGGATACTTAACTTGATCATCAGAAGCCTTTATGACCGTTAGTGTCACTTGACGTTACGAACAAACTGCGTACTACGTACGCGTTTAACTTTTGTCGTAATCGGAATATTATGACTACGAAATCTTAATTATTATTTTATAATAATAATTACTTGGGTTTTTGGATGCTTAATTAAGCATAGTAATTTACTTATGCTTACTAGTTAGTCTTGTTGGACTTTCTACCTTGTTTGGCCCTAGCCCACCCTACACTAGTTAGTGGACTATTTAATTAGCCCAATTATTAATAGCTAGTAACCCATTAATATGTAAGACAAATGCCCATTTATTAGAGGGAACATGCTAGCATTTATGTCAAGTATTATCCTTAATGTTGCAGGGGATCCTAACATAAGCACCAACTTTAGACAACCATTAACTAAAAAGCAAACTTTTGTCCCCCTTGTCCCCCCCCCCCCATTTCCAACGGCCACCACCCCCTCCCCTTACCCCATTCACCTATAAATACTAGCCTTATTTCATCCATTTTACACTTGCTTTCATTTGTAATTCACACACACTCACTCTCTAATTCTCTCTAGTTCTTTCTCTCTCTAAAAGTGTAAGTATTTTGAATTTCTCTTCTTCTTCTCCTTCTCATCATCACGAATTCATCATCATCATCATCATGGGTCTAGCTTTTTAGCTTTTGATCTTGATTACATCTTGTAGATTCAAACATGGATTTGAATCTTTCAAGAACATGGAAGATTCAAGCTTTCTAGCTTTGAATCTTCACCCACTTTGTAGATCTATATTTTTTTAACTTTAATCTTGCTATTTTGTTATAAAGATTCAAACTTGTGTTTGTAATCTTCATGTAACTTAAAGATCCAAGCTTTATGCTTCAAGATCTTCAAGAACAATCAAGATGCAAGCTTTCTAGCTTGGAGTTTCATATCTTTTGTTGGATCTAAGTTTTCTAACTTATGATCTCATTATTTTGTTATAAAGATCAAAACTTGTGTTTATGGTCTTCATATAACTTAAAGATCTAAGCTTTATGCTTCAAGATCTTCAAGAACACTAAAGGTTCAAGCTTTCTAGCTTTGTGACCTTATAACTTGTGTGAAAGGGATCCAAGCTCTCTAGCTTAGGGTTCCATCACTTCATTTGACTTAGATTATGTTTATACTTGCTTGATTGAAGTAAAGTTTGTAGCTTTAGTTGTAAATGTAACTTGTAATAGTGTTAAGACTAAGGATATGATGTAACTTTGGTTCATCATCCATCTAAGACTCTTAAATGAGTTGTGTTCTTACTTGGTCTTAAAATATTGTGTGTTTATGATAGAATTTTGGTCAAGGTAATGCTAACCCATCAACGAGTTGTACACTTGAAGCTACAAGCATCAAGGATGAGAACCGTGATGAGCATCAAGCACTAAGAACCCCACTGGAGCACCTTGCTTACTATTTTCGGGATCTGATCAGACCACCTGGGCTACTGGAAAGATGATTTTCAGTTAGTTCAGTTCTAGTAGATGATTTTCCGTTTAGACCTCGTCTTAATCCGAGTTACGGTTTAGGATTTATGGCTTTTCGAAAGTCATTACACCCTATTAACGTTGTGCTGAAATTTCTGACCTACTCGCACTTAAACCGTTGCTACGGTCAAACAAAGACGAGTTTGGTTCTGGAAATTGGTCAGCAACTAGGGGACTCATATACGGAGCCATAGCCACTGATTACGCGTCTTTTCGATTTACGTAGAGGTCGTATCAGCTGACCGAAGTCAGCCTATTGTTTCGATCTCTATTCTTGTCAAACTTACTTAGCTTTTATGATGATGAACGATGATGATGATGATACTTAAACTTATTTTATGCACTATTAGAACTTATGAGGATAACATAATGACCTAGTAACCTTTGACTTAGGTTGACGACCTTTCAGACCGACTTACTAATTGCATACTTTCATTATCGACTTTACCGCTCTTATCACTGTGAGTTATAGCATCCCTTTTTACTTTAATTATTTTGGGACTGAGAATATATGTGCTTTTTACGTTTTACAAACTAGGTACGAGTACTTAAACTTTATATATGTGTGGGTTATACAACGGCATAAACTTTCCCCTTAGCTCGGTAACATTTAGTCATTGGTTTTTGAACCGGTGAATGCGAATCTTAGATATGGATCCATAGGGTTTGTCATCCCCACTCGCGCTAGTCGCGCTAGCATTTAATGGGTGTTTAATACTTTGTAAACATACGCACTCGCCAAGTGTACTTTTAGGGGGTTATAAACGTTAAGTTAGTTACCAAGTGCCCACGGTTAAACATATACTTTTCATACTGTTTTGATACGCTGTTTGAAGCATTGAAATCTCGTGGCCTACCTTACATTACAGTTACAACTTAAACTATATCTCACCAACATTATTGTTGACGTTTTTAAGCATGTTTTCTCAGGTGCTTAGAGGTTTGTTGCTTCCGCTGTTTAGACTTGCTGTCTTTGTGTTTAGACTTGCTGTTAAGGACCTACTGTGCTAGAATTCTGCTGCATAATCTTAGAGATGTCTCAATCATGGAACTTTTCTTTTGCATTCGTAGTTTATGTTATTTTCAAATAATGACTTTGTAACGACCTTTGTGTCACGTTATCTTTTGTAAACGTTATCGTTTATGAATGCAAAACTGGTTTTCAAATAGCATGTAGTATTCGACCGTGTAAAGATTCTGTTGTTAACAAATCGTACACGATGGTTTTGTACGGGGCGTCACAACCCGTGGCCAAGTCTTACTTCCCGAAAAAGTAAAAATCTGTGAAAGTGAGTTATAGTCCCACTTTTAAAATCTATTATTTTGGGATGAGAATACATGCAGTTTTATAAACGTTTTACAAAATAGACACAAGTGATTAAAATTACATTCTATGTTGAATTATCGAACCGAATATGCCCCTTTTTAGTTTGGTAGCCTAAGAATTGGTGTTTATGATAATTGCCACCAACTGACGCGAATCCTAAAGATAGATCTATTTGGCCCAACAAGCCTCATCCGAGTTACGGATTCTTTAGTACTTCGATTTATCATGTTCGATGTGAGTCCCGAAATTATGGGGATATCCTATATGCATCCTGTTAAGGTCGGTTACCAGGTGTTCATCATATGAATGATTTTTATGCAGATTGCATGTTATTGAGAAATGGAAATGAAAATCTTGTGGTCTATTATTACGATTTGATAAATATATAGGCTAAACCTATAACTCACCAACATTTTTGTTGACGTTTAAAGCATGTATATTCTCAGGTGATTATTAAGAGCTTCCGCTGTTGCATGCTAATTTATGGACAAGAGTTGGAGTCAGCATGCTTGTATAATATTGTTTAAAAACTGCATTCGAAGACTTATATTGTTGTGTAATATTATTGTAAACCATTATGTAATGGTCGTGTGAAAACGCTATATTTCAGATTATCATTTTTGATAATCGTCGTAATATTTTAAAGGTTATGGTTTGTTTTAAAATCGAATGCAGTCTTTGAAAAACGTCTCATATAGAGGTCAAAACCTCGCAACGAAATCAATTAATATGGAACGTTTATAATCAATATGAATGGGACATTTCATCAACCGTAAGAACGGTGGTTGCATAGCATGGTCAAAGACAGGACCTTGTGCCAGATCGAAAAATTATAGGGTGATCTTTGTTATTGCTCCTACAAAGGATAGTAATTGCATCCGACACGATGTGGACCATGAATAACTGCATGTCATTAGACATTGCCTTAACAGTTTTTTGTTCATTGCTTTCCTTTACAACCGGACGGTAGTTTACCGAAAGGTAATATACGGAACAAGTAAACTGGATGTGTGCTTTCCGATACAGGGATAGCAGTGGATTACACGAACCTAAAACTTTTAGCCAAAATATTGATCTACAAAAATATTTTGCAACACTAATGGTGGGTCAAATCAGAAAACTTATCTAGGGTAAAAGCTAGATTGGATTTTCAAAAGATCAAATGTTTTCATAAAGATCTAATTTCCTAAAGGATCTAAATTTTTATAGTCATGTGGGATTGTAAACCACATCGTTACTATCATTGTTCATACCGCCGTATTAAAATCACTAATGTACAAAGTGTAAAGAATAAAGAAGTGATTCTAGTAAAGTTATATTCAAGTTCTATATTGCTTGAGGACAAGCAACACTCAAGTGTGGGAATATTTGATAATGCTAAAAATGAACATATATTTCATAGCATTATCTTTCAAGAAAGACAAGCTTTTAGTTGCAATTGTTCTATTTACAAGTGATATTCGTTTAAATAATAAAAGGTGAAGACAATAGTGTGACGACCCGGAAATTTTCGACCAAATTTAAACTTAATCTTTATATAATTCTGACTTGATAAGCAATGAATTTTAGTAAATCTTGAACCTCTGAAAAGAGTTTTACACAAGCTTTTGGTCACCCTTTTATTCTGACGATTCACGAACGTCATAACTTGATTTAATTGTTTAATTGTTTAATTATTGTGTATATAGATGGATTTATATATATTTAACTTGAAAATAGGATAATTAAATATCTCATTAAGTATATTAACAAAGTATTATATATATTTTTTCATACTACTAATTTAAAGAGTTTTCAAACAATATATATATATATTACTATTTAAACGACGTAATTAACTTATGTTAAAATGTATTTACATATAATGTATTACGAGTGTAAATACATCCTTACAAGTATTGAATACACTTTATAATATACCAATACATATAAAGGATAGCTATACTCGTATTTCCATTCAATTTACTCAAAGAATTCTACTCGCATTCATACGGTATTTTTACCCGTATTATACACAGCTTCTAGAAGTATTTACTATTGGTATATACCAATAGAAATCTGCAATTATTTGTGTAATATGTCATCCATGACCTAATAAATTTAATATGTCATGCATGACTTAATACAATTTAACTTATCTTAGATATTTTCACTAAAAGCCAAAATTATAAGCTTATAAATAAGGACCATTTTAACTCATTTTTACTCTACATTTTATTAAACTAAAAATACACACTTGAATGCTCTCATATCATATTTTAATCTTAGCAACTTTCCTCTTCATAATAAAGGTAAAATACTTCTCAAAATCCTTGTTCAATTCCTTGTATAGTTGCTATCTTATTATACTTATAAAACTTGTAAAAACTAGAACTTGTTTTGGTGAACACCAAGCTTGTTTGAAAAACTAATCTAATATTTCTAACTTAACTTTAATAACACTTATTTATATGTATTATGATGTTATATTAAGTTAATATAAGAACTTATAACTTGTACATATGAAGAACACCTTGAAACTTAACATATATCCTTTAATCTCTATTCGGTAAAAACCGGGCTGTTTTGGGTTGGGAATTAAAAACCTATCTTAGACTTTGAGTTTGAGGCTAAGACTTTGGAAACATGTTAATATATGTAAATAAGACTTCCAGTATTTTTTTCATGATTTTAGACAAAGTGGAAGTATTTTATCAAAATCATATATTGGGTGGATGCCGGGATTTTTCCAAATCTGTCCACCGACACAAAAAGAGGGTAAAGATCTAAAAATTACTACTTGGGATGAAATTTTCGAATTGGTTTTGTAAAATTTACTTCTTAATGAATCCATAGCAATTTGATTCACTTTAAACGGAGTTGTAATGAATATTTGGCGAGCAAAACAAAATCTGCAAAAATTAACGTTGTATGGACGAAATTTATATTATAAAAACTATATTAACTATATCCTTGTTAACTTTTCCTATATCCTATATATATTTGGACATGTTTTCAATAGTATAACAAAATATTATAATCTTGGTTAATTCTGTGATTGTATATATGTATAATAATATTCTTGGTACGTCCTAATACAATAAGTATACAATACGTTTTGATAAATCCTAAGACAATACGTACACAATACGTCTTAGTTAATTCTAAGACAATACGTATACAATACGTCTCTGGATTGATGCAAAGACTATACGTATACAATACGTCGTGGGAGTAATTATAAGATTATATATATACCGATTATTGGACTGTTGGACTTTTCGGACTATTTTGGACTACTAACAAAGGACTACTAACAATGGACTACTAACATAAAATGTTAAAAATTATTATATAAGTATTCTATGAACTTTCTTTATTTTATTCATATGTCGTATTATTATCTGAATCGTTATTATTGTTATAGGTTCGTGAATCCAAGGACGACGGTCATATTTTTAATAAGTCGAAAACTTATTATTAATATACTTTTACTACTGTGAGTATATAGTCCCATTTTTAAACTCTAAAAATATTTTGGGATGAGAATACATGCATTTTATGTTTTACACCATGGACACAAGTACTTAAAATATATTCTACATTGAGTTGTACCACCTTGCATATCTTCCCTAATAGCTTGGTAACTAATATTTACATGTTGTAAGAACATGTAAGCGCGAATCCTATTGATAGATCTATCGGGTTTGACAACCCCAACCGGGCTAGTCGCTCTAGTATCATAAACGGTTACATAGTACTTCGTTTTTACTACACTTGGTACAGTGTAGGGAGATTTCATAATAAAGGGAATATGCCACATTAATGGTTAAGTATGGTTATCGAAGCGCTCAACAACTAATGGTTAAGTATGGTTATCGAAGCGCTCAACAACTTATAGAATACTTTTATACACTTGCGAGTGTACATATATTTATAACTATGAAATCTTGTGGTCTATATTTATATCGATGATAAACCTATATATCTCACCAACCTTTGTGTTGACTGTTTACGCATGTTTATTCTCATGTCCTTAAGAAAGTCTTCCGTTATTGCATTATCTGAGCAAGCTGTGCATGGAGTCTCATACTTTTATTTAAATAAAGTGTTGCATTCAATAAAACCTTTGTCATGTATTATATTCGACTGTTACGTCACGTGTGTACTATTTGGAAACCGATGTATTTTGGGGATTATTTCTTAAATAATCACCCACTTGTTTAAAACATGCATTATGTATAATAATGATGTGCTTTTATGAAACGAATGCAATATTTTCTAAAACGTATCATATAGAGGTCAAATACCTCTCTATGGGACCAATGAGAACGTACTGCGTTTATAGTAATATGGACGGGTCCTTTCAGTTGGTATCAGAGCTAGTTTAAGCTGTGTCGTCGGCTTAATCGTAGAAGGGGTTCTCACAGTGTTACCTGTGATGAAGCATTGGCTCTTACTCCTCGCGGTCCGAATATGGTTGGCTTTGCCGAGAGGCATGGCCGTAAAATCAGTGTCTGAGGTATGCTCAGTGGTCACCAGGCGGTTAGCTGGGAAGGCACTGAGTAGGATGCGTCCCCAACTTTCAGTTGGTATCAGAGTGGTGGTCTTAGCGAACCAGGTCTTGCATTAGTGTGTCTAACTGATAGTTGTTAGGATGTATTAGTGAGTCTGGACTTCGACCTTATCTGCATATTAAAAGTTTTGCCTATCATTCTTGTCGGAAATTACCTGTTTATCATCTTAAGTCTAGACGCGCCTTACTGCAATTATTGCATAGGTAGTGTATAGACACATATTCATATCTTATCATATATATAACTGTAGACTTTTCCTGACATCTTCCGTAAATTCCTTTGTAACTTATGGGATTTTGGTATTAAATATACATATGTAAATTATGTATTAAGAATATCAATCTAAGTCCTAAATCTTTTTCATATCAACAATCATTCCTCTGAACATGTAAGGCGGATTCTTCACAAAGCTCGAGTTCATCGGATTCTAAAAGCTATTCCAATATGGAATTTCATTTAAGCTCCAAGAGCAGTCTAACCGTAATGAACCAACCAATTAGTCATCACCTCTTCTGGATGAATTGGGGGTTCGTGGACGAATTAATCAATTTAGACAATAAGAAGGCGATCTGTTTCATGAATCTAATTCGCCTCTCGGTGGAGAACATGAGGCACTTACCGGCGAACTCGTTCGTAACACCATTTTCTCTCTCCTTTCCAGGATATGCCGCAACGAGTATAATATTACTAATATTATTGAGGCTATCCGACCTTTACTCCATATCTTGCATGGTGAATTATTTAGTAAAAAAAAATTACTGTCATGAAAAGCAAAACTTCATTAGCAAGTGCATCCTACATCATTTCATTCCCTTTATAAAGCTCTTGACCTCTCTTTTTATTCAAGAAACTTTAAACATCTTCTTTCACAATACAAAACAAAACAAATTCTCATCATCTATACTCACGTCAAACCACTACCAGCACCAGCACCAACAGTACCAACAACATCACAAGCCTCAACATCACAAGCCACATTACGAGCATCAACATCATACGCATCGCAGGCACTGAGGGATACCAACAATAATGAGTGATGAAGTATTAATTCATTATTTCATTTACGTTGAAGAAATATTCCACGGCGATTATGTAATCTCTAAGGTTTTAGGGATTATTCATTTCTAGTTCCAACCGTAAACCAAATGAGATTAATATAATATTAACTCATTAAATTCATATTACATCTGAAGAAAATACACATACATATATTTTCATAAAGACTGTAATAAAAATTCTTTTGTATAAAATATTACTTGTGAAATTTTATTTTAACGGGTAGGTAATACCCTAGAAATACTTAAGTTCACATTAATATGTTACACTGTACATTTTCAATGATGTTTCGACAATCGTTAATTATACTCTCTCCTTTCATAGCAATATACATCATTTCACAAAATTCAAGATAATCATTTTCCATACCAATTCAATTACATATTCTGATTTTGACAGATCAAAATTGAAGTCAAGATTTAAGAAGTGCCATCAATCTTAAATTCCTACATCCTTCAAAATCATACTTTAAATTCAAACTATGCTAGAACATCACTTTCATTCACAGAACTCATAAAGATATTCGTATCATTCAAGATTCATGACGAATTCATTATACGGATATTGACGATGACAACCTGCATCTAAACCCTTCAAAATTCTTGAAAACATCTCAACTAAGGAACAATCGAGAGAATGAACCAATCACACGATACATACGAAGAATATATGCATATAGATATGCATTCGGAGGATACTTGAACCTAAGCAAAGGTTCAACACTTATCCGTTTCAAATCCTTTAGCATTATTATTACCCAAAATAACTTTACAATCCCTTTTCAAAATAGCGAATTTTGTCACAGCTCCAAAAAGACAACTTCGACTTTTCATCCGGAGTAGCCTTATTATAACCTTGATATATACGTTGTCTTTTTGCCATTGTTACTGGGGAACCTTTTATATTCCACCACATTAGTAGTAAGCTTACCAGCAACTTTATTGCTCTTTGACTTAAATCTCTCTGAAAGATCACTATAAAACCTTGTCATGTACCCATCTACATCTTGTAACAATAAATGTCATACCAAACCCCAGGAAGCATCAATAATTATTCTTGAATCTCACATCATTTCTCCATATACATATAACGTTATTTCCTGGAATTATAATTCTGAAATCCGGAATAGCACTTCAGCCTACAAATCAGTACTATGAAGTTTTGAAAAAGCTGAATGAAGCAGCAGAAACTGTAGACAACCGTAACAGTCAAAAGTTGATGATAAAGAATATTGTGTTAGCAAAGCACAAAAAAAGAGAAGGTTTGGAACTGGAAAACGGATTGAGCAAACCCTGAAGGAGGCTGTGGACAAATCACAAGGACGAAATCTACCTTCAAAGAATCAAAATGATTCGGTGTCTGCTAAAATCCTTAGCAAATACCTTGCTCCTTACTCTAAAACTCTTGCGGACAATATTCTTCATCATCCTCTTATCTTAAATATTCTAAGATATCATCGTATCTTCCATTATAAATATCCTTCATATTTCTTAAGATATTTTCATAACCATTCTTATCTGAAATCATTTATTCCTTCGCGTTATCTGTATCACATCATAAAAAAAACTGTTTTAGTTTCTAAATATCTGAAACCTCTGAGTGTAAAGTATGAATGTTTTTGAAGTAATGTTGGGAACTGAAGCGTGAGTCAGTATAATATAATGACACTTGATCAACGTGATTATATTACAGTAAGTCATGCTGAGTTTCTAAATGGAACGTAATGATTTACAGACCATAATATCATCATGTGCCATATTACACGACTCTTGCATTCAATCTAATCTCTAAACATATCAAGAACATATTCTATTGATAGTTCTATCTTTTCCTTTGGATTCTGTTAATTTCACAAGTCAAATTATGCTATTACAACTTCTCTCTTAGAGCATTAGCTATGTTCATTCCGAATTTCATATCTATGAAATCTAGACCATTATTCGCTTGACTTGAAGTCGGGAAAAGAAGACGCAAGCATGAAACTCCAAAATATAAGGAAAAATATAAGCACGAAGACAACTCAGAAATTACAAACCATGTATATCGATGCGTATAGCAATATAAAGACACGGGAAAACTAAGAACACTATAAACCCAAGAGCATAGTAGAAATTAATGGATTCCTCTGGTGGAAGATGAAAAAGAAGAATGACAGATGTGATAGTCAAGAATATATCAAGAATTAAAACAGGATGGAGTATATTGACGAATGTTTTGGAAGTACGAAGAAAGGAAGAAAGTATAAAAGATGGGAGATGTGGAAATAAGGAAACGTAGGAAGTTGATTTATAGTAAAATATCCGACAGAGAAATCGAGACAGATTGTTGCATTAAATCGAAGGGGATCATAATTTCCTTAATCACCAAAGAATCAAATCTTATATAGATTACAAAGATTTTCTTTAATCCGGAGATCAACCGTGATGACGTCAAAAGATAAGATGAATCCCTATTTTCTCATTTCACTCTTTTACGATAGCTTCACTCATACGTTTCGAGTAATCGAATTATTTTATCCATATTTCTCAATCATGATAAAACCCTATGAATCAACTTATATTCATCATAATAATATTCTTATTGTTAGCCATGACGACCTCGATCAAATTTCGGGACGAAATTTCTTTAACGGGTAGGTACTGTGACGACCCGGAAATTTCCGACCAAATTTAAACTTAATCTTTATATAATTCCGACTTGATAAGCAATGAATTTTAATAAATCTTGAACCTCCGAAAAGAGTTTTACACAAGCTTTTGGTCACCCTTTTATTCCGACGATTCACGAACGTCATAACTTGATTTAATTGTTTAATTGTTTAATTATTGTGTATATATATGGATTTATATATATTTAACTTGAAAATATGATAATTAAATATCTCATTAAGTATATTAACAAAGTATTATATATATATATATATATATATATATATATATATATATATATATATATATATATATATATATATATATATATATATATTTTCATACTACTAATTTAAAGAGTTTTCAAATAATATATATATATTACTATTTAAACGACGTAATTAACTTATGTTAAAATGTATTTACATATAATGTATTACGAGTGTAAATACATCCTTACAAGTATTGAATACACTTTATAATATACCAATACATATAAAGGATAGCTATACTCGTATTTCCGTTCAATTTCCTCAAAGAATTCTACTCGCATTCATACGGTATTTTTACCCGTATTATACACAGCTTCTAGAAGTATTTACTATTGGTATATACCAATAGAAATCTGCAATTATTTGTGTAATATGTCATCCATGACCTAATCAATTTAATATGTCATGCATGACTTAATACAATTTAACTTATCTTAGATATTTTCACTAAAAGCCAAAATTATAAGCTTATAAATAAGAACCATTTTAACTCATTTTTACTCCACATTTTCTTAAACTAAACACACACACTTGAATGCTCTCATATCATACTTTAATCTTAGCAACTTTCCTCTTCATAATCAAGGTAAAATACTTCTCAAAATCCTTGTTCAATTCCTTGTATAGTTGCTATCTTATTATACTTATAAAACTTGTAAAAACTAGAACTTGTTTTGGTGAACACCAAGCTTGTTTGAAAAACTAATCTAATCTTTCTAAATTAACTCTAATAACACTTATTTATATGTATTATTATATTATATTAAGTTAATATAAGAACTTATAACTTGTACATATGAAGAACACCTTGAAACTTAACATATATCCTTTAATCTCCATTCGGTAAAAAGCGGGCTGTTTTGGGTTGGGAATTAAAAACCTATCTTAGACTTTGAGTTCAAGGCTAATACTTTGGAAATATGTTAATATATGTAAATAAGACTTCCAGTATTTTTTCATGATTTTAGACAAAGTGGAAGTATTTTATCAAAAATCATATATTGGGTGGATGCCGGGATTTTTCCAAATCTGTCCACCGACACAAAAAGAGGGTAAAGCTCTAAAACTTACTACTTGGGATGAACTTTTTGAATTAGTTTTGTAAAATTTACTTCTTAATGAATCCATAGCAATTTGATTCACTTTAAGCCGAGTTGTAATGAATATTTGGCGAGCAAAACAAAATCTGCTAAAATTAACGTTGTATGGACGAAATTTATATTATAAAAACTATATTAACCATATATTTGTTAACTTTTCCTATATCCTATATATATTTGGACATGTTATCAGTAGTATAACAAAATATTATAATCTTGGTTAATTCTGTGATTGTATATATGTATAATAATATTCTTGGTACGTCCTAACACAATAAGTATACAATACGTTTTGATAAATCCTAAGACAATACGTACACAATACATCTTAGTTAATTCTAAGACAATACGTATACAATACGTCTCTAGATTGATGCAAAGACAATACATATACAATACGTCGTGGGGTAATTATAAGATTATATATATATATATATATATATATATATATATATATATATATATATATATACCAATTATTGGACTGTTGGACTTTTCGGACTATTTTGGACTACTACAAAGGACTACTAACAAAGGACTACTAACATAAAATGTTAAAAATTATTATATAAGTATTCTATGAACTTGCTTTATTTTATTCATATGTCATATTATTATCTGAATTGTTATTATTGTTATAGGTTCGTGAATCCAAGGACGACGGTCATATTTTTAATAAGTCGAAAACTTATTATTAATATACTTTTACTACTGTGAGTATATAGTCCCATTTTTAAACTCTAAAAATATTTTGGGATGAGAATACATGCATTTTATGTTTTACGCCATGGACACTAGTACTTAAAATATATTCTACGTTGAGTTGTACCACCTTGCATATCTTCCCTAATAGCTTGGTAACTAATATTTACATGTTGTAAGAACATGTAAGCGCGAATCCTATTGATAGATCTATCGAGTTTGACAACCCCAACCGGGCTAGTCGCTCTAGTATCGTAAACGGTTGCATAGTACTTCATTTTTACTACACTTGGTATAGTGTAGGGAGATTTCATAATAAAGGGAATATGCCATATTAATGGTTAAGTATGGTTATCGAAGCGCTCAACAACTTATAGAATACTTTTATACACTTGCGAGTGTACATATATTTATAACTATGAAATCTTGTGGTCTATATTTATATCGATGATAAACCTATATATCTCACCAACCTTTGTGTTGACTGTTTACGCATGTTTATTCTCAGGTCCTTAAGAAAGTCTTCCGCTATTGCATTATCTGAGCAAGCTGTGCATGGAGTCTCATACTTTTATTTAAATAAAGTGTTGCATTCAATAAAACCTTTGTCATGTATTATATTCGACTGTTACGTCACGTGTGTACTATTTGGAAACCGATGTATTTTGGGGATTATTTCTTAAATAATCGCCCACTTGTTTAAAACATGCATTATGTATAATAATGATGTGCTTTTTATGA
Organism: Rutidosis leptorrhynchoides; assembly: GCF_046630445.1. Classification (NCBI taxonomy): domain Eukaryota; kingdom Viridiplantae; phylum Streptophyta; class Magnoliopsida; order Asterales; family Asteraceae; genus Rutidosis; species Rutidosis leptorrhynchoides. The sequence goes on along the minus strand of NC_092342.1, from coordinate 340,613,319 downwards.
AACGAATGCAATATTTTCTAAAACGTATCATATAGAGGTCAAATACCTCGCTATGGGACCAATGAGAATGTACTGCGTTTATAGTAATATGGACGGGTCCTTTCAAATAGACAGATTCGGCAATTTGAAGACGCAAATGACCAAAAAGCTCAAATGTACAAGATACAATCCAAGTGGTTCAATTTATTGATGAGAAACGTCTAAAAATTACAAACAAGCCGCGAAACACAAAGTACAAGATATCTAAGCGTACGAAAGGACGTTCGAAAATCCGGAACCGGGACATAAACCAAGTATCAATGCGCTACGCAACGGACCTAAAATTACAAGTCAACTATGCACAAGAATATAATATAATATATATATATAATTATATAAAATTATATATATTATATTATATATATATTATATAACGTCGACAAGCTAGAAAAAAAACAATGTGAGCTGTCCGAGGAGGCCATGCGATCGCATGGCCTGGAAGTTATAATTCCATGAGATCGCATGGGAAGAAAAAGGTAGTCAGGTCCTATAAATACCACTATATTCGACGAGTAAATTACACCTTCATATATTCAATCTGATCTCTCACTCTCTCAATATATATTTATATTTATATTTTATAATTATAATTTTAATTAAGTTAATAATAATAAGGTTATAGTAACGAATGTTTTAAGGTTTGTAAGTCGAAACTCTGTCCGTGTAATACTACGCGATAAATACTCATTGTAAGTTATGTTCAACCTTTTTAAATTAATGTCTCGTAGCTAAGTTATTATTATGTTTATTTAAGCCGAAGTAATCGTGATGTTAGACTAAATATTAAAGACTGGGTTATTGGGCTTTGGACCATAATTGGGGTTTGGACAAAAGACCGACACTTGTGGAAATTGGACTATGGGCTATTAATGGGCTTTATATTTAATTAACTAAATGATATCTTGTTAATTTAATAAAGAGATTACAACTTGACGTATTTATATATAACCACATACGATTGACTGGGTACGGTGGGCGGGATATCTATAAATGCTAATAATTGTTCATTTGACTGGACACAAGGATAGATTAATAGTCAATGGACTCATTGAAACAGTGGTGGATTACATTCAAGGGTAATTGGTGTAATTGTTAATAAAGTATTAAAACCTTGGATAACACGCAGTCGATAACCTGGTGTAATCATTAAACAAAGTATTAAGACCTTATTACGGTTTAAATCCCCAATTAGTTGGAATATTTGACTTCGGGTATAAGGTTAATTTGGCGAAGACCCTCGCACTTTATAATTATCACCGATGGACTATTATGGACAAAACCAGATGGACTTATCAAATAATCCAGGACAAAGGACAATTAACCCATGGTAATAAATTAAAATTAACACGTCGAACATCATGATTACAGAAGTTTAAATAAGCATAATTCCTTTTTTATATCTCATCGTACTTTTATTTATTGTCATTTTATTTATCGTACTTTTATTTATCGTCATTTATTTTTACACTTTACTTGTATTTTTAATTATTGTACTTTTATTTAGTGTCATTTACTTTACGCTTTAAAATAAGTTATATTTATATTTAATATTTTGCATTAGGTTTTGACTGTAATATAAGACTTAAAATCGACAAATCGGTCATTAAACGGTAAAACCCTCCTTTTATAAAAATAATAATACTACTTATATATTTATATTTATACAAATATAGTTAGTAAAAATATAGTGTTAAACTCAGCAGATCCCTGTGGAACGAACCGGACTTACTAAAAACTACATTACTCTACGATTAGGTACACTGCCTATAAGTGTTGTAGCAAGGTTTAGGTATATCTATTCTATAAATAAATAAATAACCTGTGTAAAATTGTATCATATTTAATAGTATTTTGTAGTAACTATAATAGTATTTCGTACTACACCTCATACACATCAGTTGTATATTCCACATGTGAAAGTTCGTTTCCACATCATTAATTTTATCTTATTTAATTTTAACTTATTCTTTTTTTGGAACGGCCAAATATATAATAACAAAAACGAGCTAACCTAGCATGGAATTAGGATAGACTCGCAAACCAAAATTACAATTATTTTAAGCGCCAATCATTCCAATTTACATTATGCTTGCCTCTACTTCTATACTATAAAATAAAACAAACAAATAAAATCAAATAAAGAACATCTTTTCAACGGACGTTGCTCAAATAAATGACTGTTTTTGAATCTCCAAATGTGCCAAACTGTAGATGCGATAATAACATACAACTTGGCTTTTTTGTCTTCAGATTCTCTCCAATCTTCAAACCATGTGTCCCAATCCGTCCATTAAGTGGATCTAGGTAATAACATATCGATCCATACCCGCACTTTCCTCCAAAGCTCATGAACCACTTCGCATTCAAACATGAGATGCTTTATTGACTCGATAGCGTGATTACACAACACGCAAGATATCGAATCAATCTCCAAACTACGACGTCAAAGATTTAAACGTGTTGGTAATATGTCTAAGGTCATTCTCTAAATAAATATATTAACTGTGACAACCCAGAAATTTTTGATCAAATTTAAACTTAATCTTTAAATGATTTAATGTTTCTGACACGATAAGCAAAGTCTGTAATGTTAAAATCTCAAAAACTTTGAACTGTGTTCATATATTCATTTACCCTTCGACTGCTCTCGATGATTCACGAACAATTATGTGTAAATAGATATGTATGAATATATACATATGTGTGATTATTAAATTGAGAAATATTAATAAAACATTTAACGGTTTGGTTGATATGAAAATAAGTTATGAAATTATTATATGACTTGAAAACGTTAACAAAGTATTGGATGTATAATACTTTACATGAACGTATTTGTTTCAATATATGTTTAATATATCTATCGACGAAATTAAAAGATAATATCAAATGATTGAATTATCAGATACATTGTGATAGGATTACGAGTCTCTATTGTGAGGTCCACGTTGATTTGAGAAAATCTTTCCATTTTAACAATATTCGGAAAATGGTAAAGTGAATTACAAGTAAGAACAAATATGTCAATTAACGATAATTGGACAAAGGTTAGTAGAGATTCCTGCTTAACTTTTAATGCAATGATTGTCTCGTGTCTTTGATAAGATAATTATTTAGTTTTCATATTATTGAAAATGTTTATGATATAGGTGAAATCTTTTAAAGAATGAATTTGAATATATACAATAAGTCAAAATGTTAATTATTAGAACTATATATATACATAACTTGCATCGTGTATTTAAAACGTGTTTATGTATATTAAATTAGTTAAGTAAATGATATTAACACTGACTTAAGTGATTCGATTAATATGTAGATAGGATAACTAGTGTGTAGTTAAAATAAACGCTAGTACATAAATGAACTATACTTAGTTAAGTTTTAAAATGAAAATGTTATATGATATAATAATTGTAAACGTTATGTGACATAACCATTGTTAAATATTTAAATGGTTTTAAATTATATAATGGTTTTAAATTATATAATTGTCTTTGAAATACATTTAGTTTTGAAAATGTATATATCATATTATTAAATAAATATTTCAAATTTATATTTCGAAATGAAAGTATATATATATATTTTACTACGTAATAAGATTTAGTATTAATTTTATTTATAAAACGTTTTATTTGAAATAATAATATTATATATATATATATATATATATATATATATATGTATGCATATGTATATATAATGAGATGTCGATTTATGGAAGCAAATGACCAAAACACTCAAATGAATAAGTTACATTTTGAATGGGATAGTTTTTCATTGATTTAAGTCTTTTTATGTATAAAGGTACAATACACGAAACATAAAGTACCAGTTTTCTAAGCGTACGAAAATGCGTTCGAGAAACCGGAATCGGGACATAAGTCGAGTGACAACGTACGAGTCATCGGTGCAAAAATTACAAGTTAACTATGCATGTAAATATAATATAATATTTAATTAATTCTAAAGATTAAATATATTATATATTAAAAATAATATAAATAGAAGTGTCGACAAGGTTTTTGCAAAGTTCATGAGCTGTAGAAAGTAACCATGCGATCGTATGGATTAATGCTTTAGACCCCATGCGATCGCATGGGGGGTTAGGTGGGAGTTACTCCTTTAAAACCTCGAACGTTTTTCTGTTTTCTGATTCATTTTATCAATCTATCTCTATATACTCCATAAGATTTATTTATTTATTTATTATTATTATTAATAAAGATTATTATTATTAATCTTAATATTATTATTAGTAGTATTAGTAGTATTATTAGTAGTATTATACATAAAATACTAAGACGAGGTTCTGTTCAAGTGTTTACAAAAAGGATTTTTCGAGAGGGATAGAGCTAAGGAAATTATGGGTTATAGCTATGGAGGTTATGGGTATGGTTCGGGGGTATAACTTGGGAGGTTAATCTTGCGTTTATCATCTCCGTTGCGTCTACGTACTTTCCTGCAATATTGAATCACAATATTGATACGTGAGCACTCATATCTTATCTTTTATATAATAATAGTGTATCCCTGACTAGTGCTCGAGTATATAGGATTATGCATGCTTGTACGCTTAATATTATCGTTAGATAGTTTATGATGAATCATGAATTTAATACATATGCTACTGGGATAAAGTATATGATATGCATGTCGTTGGAAAACTGGCGAAAAATTAATAACTTTTCATTTAGAAAGCGTATGGGTTTGATGAACGAATTAAAAGATATAGTCAATTGAATTATCTATATTTTTAAGTAATATTGTTAAAATAGTTATTATTATTACTATCGACGTTATTATCGTCGTTATTATTATTATCTAATAATTATTATTAATATTAATATCATCATCGTTATAAGTATTATTATTAAAAATTATCATTGTTATTAGTATTACTACCGTTATTATCATTAAGATTATTATTAACATTATCATTATCATTATTACTATTACTATTATTATTATTATTATTATTATTATTATTATTATTATTATTATTATTATTATTATCATTAAAATAGTTATTAGTATTATCATTAATATTATTATAATATTTATTAATATTAGTATTATCTAATTATTATGACTACTAATATTATCATTATTATGAATGCGATATAAAAGAGGACTAAAAGCTATTAAACAAATCGATTAAGAAATAATGAGTATAAGTATCATGATGAAATTGAAATATTGTAAGATATCGATTTAGATAAAAATATCGTTTTCATTATTTTTATCATTATTATTATTATTAAAAGTATTATTAATATTAAAACTATCATTTTTACTAAAATTATTATTTTTAATAGAAATATCATTGTTATTATAAAATATATCATTATTATTATCATTTTAGTATTATTATTATTAAAAATTATCATTTTGAATAAAATTATTATTTTTATAAAATATTATTATTATTACTGTTAAAATTAAAAAGTATCATTATTATTAAAATTATCATGATTAGAATTATCATTTTATCATAATTAATATCATCATTAGTAAATATAAATATTGTTATTATTATTAGTAGAATAATAATAATAATTATTATTATTATAAAATAATACAACTTTTAATTATTATTATTATTACCAGTATTATTTTATCAAATGAAATTATGATATAAAGATATTTTACCACACGTGATATAATTACATTAATAATACATACCACTATATTATATGATATTAAATATTAATTGAACTTTATAAATTTTACTACTTAAGATATATAAAAGTATATATCTATCATATATAAATTTTAATATAATTTTTTATTTATTAATAAATTACTTGTATTATTTACTCTAATAAAATCTGATAAATATATGTAAATATATAAAACGATTATATTTAAGTTATATAATAAATATATATAGATTTTGGAAGTCATTTTTGGATTAGATGACTTTTGTTAACTTTTGCATGACGAATCTCGAGCATTAGGATTGTGATACACTATGACCTGACCTAATTTGTTAGACAGATATTGACCAACATATGAATATATTTACTTAATATAGGTTCGTGAATCCTAGGCCAACCTTGCACTTGTTCAATGACGTCATATGTATTTTTACTACGAAATACAGTATGGTGAGTTTCATTTGCTCTCTTTTTAAATGCTTTTTCAATATATATTTTTGGGACTGAGAATACATGCGCTGCTTTTATAAATGTTGGACGAAATAGACACAAGTAATCAAAACTACATTCTATGGTTGAATGATCAAAAATCGAATATGCCCCTTTTAGTCTGGTAATCTAAGAATTAGGGAACTGGCCCCTAATTGATGTGAATCCTAAAGATAGATCTATCGGGCTCAACAAGCCCCATCCATGTCGCGGATGCTTTAGTACTTCGAATTTATCATGTCCGAAGGATGTCCTGGAATGATGGGGATATTCTATATGCATCTTGTTAAGGTCGATTACCAGGTGTTCAATCCATATGAATGATTTTTATCTCTATGTATGGGATGTATATTTATGAGAAATGAAAATGAAAATCTTGTGGTCTATTAAAATGATGGAAATGAAAGATTACGATAAACTAATGAACTCACCAACCTTTTGGTTGACACTTTTAAGCATGTTTATTCTCAGGTATTAAAGAAATCTTCCGCTGTGCATTTGCTCATTTTAAAGATATTACTTGGAGTCATTCATGGCATATTTCAAAAGACGTTGCATTCAAGTATTTGAGTTCAATAAAGATTATTATTATGTAAATGACATATTAGGTCATTTATAGATTGGATATTATGAAATGGTATGCATGCCTGTCAACTTTTGATGAAATGAAAGGTTGTCTTTTGAAAACGAATGCAATGTTTGTAAAATGTTTCATATAGAAGTCAAATACCTCGTAATGTATCCATATGTGTATTGTATTCATCCTTATGGATTAGAACGGGTCGTCTCTTGTGGTATCAGAGCGGTGGTCTTAGCGAACCAGGTCTTGCATTAGTGTGTCTAATGGATAGTAATTCAGATGCATTAGTGAGTCTGGACTTCAACCTTAACTGCATGTCAAAAAGTTTTGCTTATCATTTCTTGTCAGAAATTACATGCTTATAAATCTTAAGTCTAGACATGTTTTCTTCATTTATTGCATACATAGTGTACAGACGAATTCATATCTTAGCATATCTATTACTTTAAACTTTACCTGATATCTTCCGAAAATTCCTCCGTGATCTATAGAATTTTGGTATTATATATACATATGTTAATTATGTATTGAAGAGTACCAATCTAAAATCTATTTCATATCAAAAATCATCTCCCTAATTATACAAGATGAATCCCGTATGTAGTTCAAATTCCTTAAACTCCGACAGCTATTCCGATAAGGATATTCACCTGAACCCCGAAGACAGTGTAACCTGAATGGACCAACCAATCAACCATCATCTATTCTAGATGGATTGGGGATGGGTTCGTAGCCGACTAAATCAATGGAGACAAGAAGAAGGCGATCCTTTTCATCCAAATTTCCCTCTTAGCGAAGAACCTGAAGCATTTACCGGCGAACCTGTTTGTAATACCATTTTCTCTCTCATTTCCAGAGTATCTCGTCATGACTATATACTATATCGAATTCTAGATCTTATTCATCTGCTCGGCTGAACCGACAATCATCCCGGTGTTATAGAAGAAGTCAACGAGCTTCGCGCTCTGGTAGTGGCTTTAGAGAATATGGTGCAAAGGTTACAAGCACCAGCAGCATCAGCAACATCAACAGTACCATTATCACCACCAACAACAACATCCGCATCCCACACCTCAACATCACAATCTGTACCTCGAACATCAAAGGCATACGCACCGTAGATAACAAGGAGTACCAACAATAATAACCGATGAAGTAATGATTCATAACTTCATTGGAGAAACAATCCGCGGCGATTATGTAATCTCCAAAGTCTTAGAGATTATATATTCTAGCCTTAACCATAAATCAGATGTGTGGACCGAGATGATAAAAGGAAGAGTAAAAACCCTGACAAGGATAGTGCATGAATTACAAGCTAGTCTTGTTTTACCAGCAGCATCAACAGTACCATCAGCATCACCAGCATAGTCAGTGCCGTCAGCATCGTCAGAATCAGTAGCATCTACAACATCACAAACTCAGCCAGATCCATAATCACCACAAACATCATCATTAATCAATAACGAGTATATGGTATCAATGAGTTATGAAGTATTAACTCAATTCCTCTGAAGAATTTATATGTATATCTTATATATATAAATTTTGAAACCATCATAAATCTTTTAGTACTAAGCTATTATGTATGAATTGAAAAAGGGTAGATACTACTCGGTTAAATTCATATTACTAATATGCTATGATGTACATCCTTCGTTAACAACTTAACCATCGTTAACTACGATCTCTGTTTCAACTCAATGAATTCCATTTCATAATAAACTAAGTGTATTATTTGATTACATGTTTGATTTTACACTTTCGATATACTCGAAACTTCCTAAATAACATCATTCATACCTTGCGAAGTTCGCAAGAATTACACGAGCACCAACATCATTCACCAAGGAAATATCCATAAGAATAAATAATGAAGTATTGATCACAGTAGTAAAATATTCTGTGAAGATTATGTAATCTCTAATGATAGAGATTATTCATTTCTAATTCTAGCCTAAGATCAAATTAGTTTAATTTAATATTAACTCATCAAATCTGTATTACACTTGCATAAAATATACATATATATATTTTCATAAAAACTGTAATAAAATCCTCTGGTACAAAATATTACTTGTGAAACTTTTAACGGGTAGGTAATACCCGAGAAATATATAAATTCACAATTTATATATTACATTCTTCAATTCTGATTCAACAAATCATCAACTATACTCATTACTTTCATAATGATATACATTCTTTCATAGAAATCAAAACAACCATTCACATCCAAATTAGATTACACATTCTGATTTTGACAAATCAAAATCCAAGTCAAGATTTAACAGAAGACATCACTCTTAAATTCCTACATCTATCAAAGTCATACTTTGGATTCAAAACTGTGATAGAACATCACTTTTATTTGTAACACTCAGAAGGATATTAGAATCATTCGAGATTCATGACGATTTCATCATTTGGATATTGACAATGATAATCTGCTTTTAAAACCCTTCGAAATTCCTAAAGACACTTCAAATAATGAACAATTGAGATGATGATCCAACCACATGTTACCCACAGTCATGTACCTGAAAAACTCTCGAAACCAAAGTCATAGTTCAGTACGTATCCGTGTCAGACCCTTTGGCATTTATTAGCAAAAATAACCTTTCAATCCCTTTTCAAAGTAGACATTTTTGTCACATCTCCAGCAAATCAACATCGACCTTGAAATGTCCCGTTCTTATTGACTAAAAACGTTCCATATTAATTGATTTCGTTGCGAGGTTTTGACCTCTATATGAGACGTTTTTCAAAGACTGCATTCATTTTTAAAACAAACCATAATCTTTATTTCATAGATAAAGGTTTTAAAAAGCTTTACGTAGATTATCAAATAATGATAATCTAAAATATCCTGTTTACACATGACCATTACATAATGGTTTACAATACAAATATGTTACAACAAAATAAGTTTCTTGAATGCAGTTTTTACACAATATCATACAAGCATGGACTCCAAATCTCGTCCTTATTTAAGTATGCGACAGCGGAAGCTCTTAATAATCACCTGAGAATAAACATGCTTAAAACGTCAACAAAAATGTTGGTGAGTTATAGGTTTAACCTATATATATCAAATCATAATAATAGACCACAAGATTTCATATTTCAATACACATCCCATACATAGAGATAAAAATCATTCATATGGTGAACACCTGGTAACCGACATTAACAAGATGCATATATAAGAATATCCCCATCATTCCGAGACACCCTTCGGATATGATATAAATTTTGAAGTACTAAAGCATCCAGTACTTTGGATGGGGTTTGTTAGGCCCAATAGATCTATCTTTAGGATTCGCGTCAATTAGGGTGTCTGTTCCCTAATTCATAGATTACCAGACTTAATAAAAAGGGGCATATTCGATTTCGATAATTCAACCATAGAATGTAGTTTCACGTACTTGTGTCTATTTTGTAAATCATTTATAAAACCTGCATGTATTCTCATCCCAAAAATATTAGATTTTAAAAGTGGGACTATAACTCACTTTCACAGATTTTTACTTCGTCGGGAAGTAAGACTTGGCCACTGGTTGATTCACGAACCTATAACAATATATACATATATATCAAAGTATGTTCAAAATATATTTACAACACTTTTAATATATTTTGATGTTTTAAGTTTATTAAGTCAGCTGTCCTCGTTAGTAACCTACAACTAGTTGTCCACAGTTAGATGTACAGAAATAAATCGATAAATATTATCTTGAATCAATCCACGACCCAGTGTATACGTATCTCAGTATTGATCACAACTCAAACTATATATATTTTGGAATCAACCTCAACCCTGTATAGCTAACTCCAACATTCACATATAGAGTGTCTATGGTTGTTCCGAAATATATATAGATGTGTCGACATGATAGGTCGAAACATTGTATACGTGTCTATGGTATCTCAAGATTACATAATATACAATACAAGTTGATTAAGTTATGGTTGGAATAGATTTGTTACCAATTTTCACGTAGCTAAAATGAGAAAAATTATCCAATCTTGTTTTACCCATAACTTCTTCATTTTAAATCCGTTTTGAGTGAATCAAATTGCTATGGTTTCATATTGAACTCTATTTTATGAATCTAAACAGAAAAGTATAGGTTTATAGTCGGAAAAATAAGTTACAAGTCGTTTTTGTAAAGGTAGTCATTTCAGTCGAAAGAACGACGTCTAGATGACCATTTTAGAAAACATACTTCCACTTTGAGTTTAACCATAATTTTTGGATATAGTTTCATGTTCATAATAAAAATCATTTTCCCAGAATAACAACTTTTAAATCAAAGTTTATCATAGTTTTTAATTAACTAACCCAAAACAGCCCGCGGTGTTACTACGACGGCGTAAATCCGGTTTTACGGTGTTTTTCGTGTTTCCAGGTTTTAAATCATTAAGTTAGCAAATCATATAGATATAGAACATGTGTTTAGTTGATTTTAAAAGTCAAGTTAGAAGGATTAACTTTTGTTTGCGAACAAGTTTAGAATTAACTAAACTATGTTCTAGTGATTACAAGTTTAAACCTTCGAATAAGATAGCTTTATATGTATGAATCGAATGATGTTATGAACATCATTACTACCTTAAGTTCCTTGGATAAACCTACTGGAAAAGAGAAAAGTGGATCTAGCTTCAATGGATCCTTGGATGGCTCGAAGTTCTTGAAGCAGAATCATGACACGAAAACAAGTTCAAGTAAGATCATCACTTGAAATAAGATTGTTATAGTTATAGAAATTGAACCAAAGTTTGAATATGATTATTACCTTGTATTAGAATGATAACCTACTGTAAGAAACAAAGATTTCTTGAGGTTGGATGATCACCTTACAAGATTGGAAGTGAGCTAGCAAACTTGAAAGTATTCTTGATTTTATGAAACTAGAACTTTTGGAATTTATGAAGAACACTTAGAACTTGAAGATAGAACTTGAGAGAGATCAATTAGATGAAGAAAATTGAAGAATTAAAGTGTTTGTAGGTGTTTTTGGTCGTTGGTGTATGGATTAGATATAAAGGATATGTAATTTTGTTTTCATGTAAATAAGTCATGAATGATTACTCATATTTTTGTAATTTTATGAGATATTTCATGCTAGTTGCCAAATGATGGTTCCCACATGTGTTAGGTGACTCACATGGGCTGCTAAGAGCTGATCATTGGAGTGTATATACCAATAGTACATACATCTAAAAGCTGTGTATTGTACGAGTACGAATACGGGTGCATACGAGTAGAATTGTTGACGAAACTGAACGAGGATGTAATTGTAAGCATTTTTGTTAAGTAGAAGTATTTTGATAAGTGTATTGAAGTCTTTCAAAAGTGTATAAATACATATTAAAACACTACATGTATATACATTTTAACTGAGTCGTTAAGTCATCGTTAGTCGTTACATGTAAGTGTTGTTTTGAAACCTTTAGGTTAACGATCTTGTTAAATGTTGTTAACCCAATGTTTATAATATCAAATGAGATTTTAAATTATTATATTATCATGATATTATCATGTATGAATATCTCTTAATATGATATATATACATTAAATGTCTTTACAACGATAATCGTTACATATATGTCTCGTTTAAAAATCATTAAGTTAGTAGTCTTGTTTTTACATATGTAGTTCATTGTTAATATACTTTATGATATGTTTTCTTATCATAGTATCATGTTAACTATATATATATATCCATATATATGTCATCATATAGTTTTTACAAGTTTTAACGTTCGTGAATCACCGATCAACTTGGGTGGTCAATTGTCTATATGAAACATATTTCAATTAATCAAGTCTTAACAAGTTTGATTGCTTAACATGTTGGAAACATTTAATCATGTAAATATCAATCTCAATTAATATATATAAACATGGAAAAGTTCGGGTCACTACAGTACCTACCCGTTAAATAAATTTCGTCCCGAAATTTTAAGCTATTGAAGGTGTTGACGAATCTTCTGGAAATAGATGCGGGTATTTCTTCTTCATCTGATCTTCACGCTCCCAGGTGAACTCGGGTCCTCTACGAGCATTCCATCGAACCTTAACAATTGGTATCTTGTTTTGCTTAAGTCTTTTAACCTCACGATCCATTATTTCGACGGGTTCTTCGATGAATTGAAGTTTTTCGTTGATTTGGATTTCATCTAACGGAATAGTGAGATCTTCTTTAGCAAAACATTTCTTTAAATTCGAGACGTGGAAAGTGTTATGTACAGCCGCGAGTTGTTGAGGTAACTCTAGTCGGTAAGCTACTGGTCCGACACGATCAATAATCTTGAATGGTCCAATATACCTTGGATTTAATTTCCCTCGTTTACCAAATCGAACAACGCCTTTCCAAGGTGCAACTTTAAGCATGACCATCTCTCCAATTTCAAATTCTATATCTTTTCTTTTAATGTCAGCGTAGCTCTTTTATCGACTTTGGGCGGTTTTCAACCGTTGTTGAATTTGGATGATCTTCTCGGTAGTTTCTTGTATAATCTCCGGACCCGTAATCTGTCTATCCCCCACTTCACTCCAACAAATCGGAGACCTGCACTTTCTACCATAAAGTGCTTCAAACGGCGCCATCTCAATGCTTGAATGGTAGCTGTTGTTGTAGGAAAATTCTGCTAACGGTAGATGTCGATCCCAACTGTTTCCGAAATCAATAACACATGCTCGTAGCATGTCTTCAAGCGTTTGTATCGTCCTTTCACTCTGCCCATCAGTTTGTGGATGATAGGCAGTACTCATGTCTAGACGAGTTCCTAATGCTTGCTGTAATGTCTGCCAGAATCTTGAAATAAATCTGCCATCCCTATCAGAGATAATAGAGATTGGTATTCCATGTCTGGAGATGACTTCCTTCAAATACAGTCGTGCTAACTTCTCCATCTTGTCATCTTCTCTTATTGGTAGGAAGTGTGCTGATTTGGTGAGACGATCAACTATTACCCAAATAGTATCAAAACCACTTGCAGTCCTTGGCAATTTAGTGATGAAATCCATGGTAATGTTTTCCCATTTCCATTCCGGGATTTTGGGTTGTTGAAGTAGACCTGATGGTTTCTGATGCTCAGCTTTGACCTTAGAACACGTCAAACATTCTCCTACGTATTTAGCAACATCGGCTTTCATACCCGGCCACCAAAAATGTTTCTTGAGATCCTTGTACATCTTCCCCGTTCCAGGATGTATTGAGTATCTGGTTTTATGAGCTTCTCTAAGTACCATTTCTCTCATATCTCCAAATTTTGGTACCCAAATCCTTTCAGCCCTATACCGGGTTCCGTCTTCCCGAATATTAAGATGCTTCTCCGATCCTTTGGGTATTTCATCCTTTAAATTTCCCTCTTTTAAAACTCCTTGTTGCGCCTCCTTTATTTGAGTAGTAATGTTATTATGAATCATTATATTCATAGATTTTACTCGAATGGGTTCTCTGTCCTTCCTGCTCAAGGCATCGGCTACCACATTTGCCTTCCCCGGGTGGTAACGAATCTCAAAGTCGTAATCATTCAATAATTCAATCCACCTACGCTGCCTCATATTCAGTTGTTTCTGATTAAATATGTGTTGAAGACTTTTGTGGTCGGTATATATAATACTTTTAACCCCATATAAGTAGTGCCTCCAAGTCTTTAATGCAAAAACAACCGCGCCTAATTCCAAATCATGCGTCGTATAATTTTGTTCGTGAATCTTCAATTGTCTAGACGCATAAGCAATCACCTTCGTTCGTTGCATTAATACACAACCGAGACCTTGCTTTGATGCATCACAATAAATCACAAAATCATCATTCCCTTCAGGCAATGACAATATAGGTGCCGTAGTTAGCTTTTTCTTCAATAACTGAAACGCTTTCTCTTGTTCATCATTCCATTCAAATTTCTTCCCTTTATGCGTTAATGCAGTCAAGGGTTTTGCTATTCTGGAAAAGTCTTGGATGAACCTTCTGTAGTAACCAGCTAGTCCTAAAAACTGGCGTATGTGTTTCGGAGTTTTCGGGGTTTCCCACTTTTCAACAGTTTCTATCTTTGCCGGATCCACCTTAATACCTTCTTTGTTCACTATGTGACCGAGGAATTGAACTTCTTCCAACCAAAATGCACACTTTGAAAACTTAGCGTACAATTCTTCCTTCCTCAATACTTCTAACACCTTTCTCAAATGTTCACCGTGTTCTTGGTCATTCTTTGAGTAAATAAGTATGTCATCAATGAAAACAATGACAAACTTGTCAAGGTATGGTCCACACACTCGGTTCATAAGGTCCATGAACACAGCTGGTGCATTAGTTAAACCAAACGGCATGACCATAAACTCGTAATGACCGTAACGTGTTCTGAAAGCAGTCTTTGGAATATCATCTTCTTTCACCCGCATTTGATGATACCCGGAACGTAAGTCAATCTTTGAATAAACAGACGAGCCTTGTAGTTGATCAAATAAGTCGTCGATTCTCGGTAGTGGGTAGCAGTTCTTGATGGTAAGTTTGTTCAACTCTCGGTAGTCGATACACAACCTGAATGTACCATCTTTCTTCTTGACAAACAAAACAGGAGCTCCCCACGGTGATGTGCTTGGTCGAATGAAACCACGCTCTAAAAGTTCTTGTAATTGGCTTTGCAGTTCTTTCATCTCGCTGGGTGCGAGTCTGTAAGGAGCACGAGCTATTGGTGCAGCTCCTGGTACAAGATCTATTTGAAATTCAACGGATCGATGTGGGGGTAATCCCGGTAATTCTTTCGGAAATACATCGGGAAATTCTTTTGCAATGGGAACATCATTGATGCTCTTTTCTTCAGTTTGTACTTTCTCGACGTGTGCTAGAACAGCATAGCAACCTTTTCTTATTAGTTTTTGTGCCTTCAAATTACTAATAAGATGTAGCTTCGTGTTGCCCTTTTCTCCGTACACCATTAAGGGTTTTCCTTTTTCTCGTATAATGCGAATTGCATTTTTGTAACAAACGATCTCCGCTTTCACTTCTTTCAACCAGTCCATACCGATTATCACATCAAAACTCCCTAACTCTACTGGTATCAAATCAATCTTAAATGTTTCGCTAACCAGTTTAATTTCTCGATTCCGACATATATTATCTGCTGAAATTAATTTACCATTTGCTAATTCGAGTAAAAATTTACTATCCAAAGGCGTCAATGGACAACTTAATTTAGCACAAAAATCTCTACTCATATAGCTTCTATCCGCACCCGAATCAAATAAAACGTAAGCAGATTTATTGTCAATAAGAAACGTACCCGTAACAAGCTCCGGGTCTTCCTGTGCCTCTACCGCATTAATATTGAAAACTCTTCCACGGCCTTGTCCATTCGTGTTCTCCTGGTTCGGGCAATTTCTAATAATGTGGCCTGGTTTTCCACATTTATAACAAACTACGTTGGCATAACTTGCTCCGACACTACTTGCTCCGCCATTACTCGTTCCGACACCATTTGTTCCTTTCGTTCTATTAACCCCTGGTCCGTAGACCTCACACTTCGCCGCGCTATGACCATTTCTTTTACACTTGTTGCAAAATTTGGTGCAGAACCCCGAGTGATTCTTTTCACACCTTTGGCATAGCTGCTTCTGATTGTTGTTGTTATTGCGGTTATTATTGTTGTTGGGATGATTGTTGTAGTTGCTGTTGTTGTTGTTGTTGTTGTTGGGCCGTTTGTTGTAGTTGCGATTGATGTTGCGATTGTTGGGATAATTGTTGCGATTATTGTTGTAATTGCTGTTGTTGTTGTATTGGTTATTCTTATCACCGTTTTCCTCCCACTTTCTTTTGACTTGCTTCACATTGGCCTCTTCAGCAGTCTGTTCTTTAATTCTTTCTTCAATCTGGTTCACTAGTTTGTGAGCCATTCTACATGCCTGTTGTATGGAGGCGGGCTCGTGTGAACTTATATCTTCTTGGATTCTTTCCGGTAATCCTTTCACAAACGCGTCGATCTTCTCTTCCTCATCTTCGAATGCTCCCGGACACAATAGGCACAATTCTGTGAATCGTCTTTCGTACGTGGTAATATCAAATCCTTGAGTTCGTAACCCTCTAAGTTCTGTCTTGAGCTTATTGACCTCGGTTCTGGGACGGTACTTCTCGTTCATCAAGTGCTTGAATGCTGACCACGGTAGTGCGTACGCATCATCTTGTCCCACTTGCTCTAGATAGGTATTCCACCATGTTAACGCAGAACCTGTGAAGGTATGCGTAGCGTACTTCACTTTGTCCTCTTCAGTACACTTACTTATGGCAAACACCGATTCAACCTTCTCGGTCCACCGTTTCAATCCGATCGGTCCTTCGGTTCCATCAAATTCCAAAGGTTTGCAGGCAGTGAATTCTTTGTAGGTGCATCCTACACGATTTCCTGTACTGCTAGATCCAAGGTTATTGTTGGTATGTAGCGCAGCCTGTACTGCGGCTATGTTTGAAGCTAGAAAGGTACGGAATTCCTCTTCATTCATATTTACGGTGTGTCGAGTAGTCGGTGCCATTTCCTTCAAAATAGTTAAATGGAACAAGTTAATCATACAGAATATTAAGAGTAGTTAATTGTATTTCGTAGCATAATATGAACTCATTTATAAAAGCTTTTTCTTCATATTAGCGTTTTATAAGTTTAAACTCGGGTAGTACCTACCAGTTAAGTTCATACTTAGTAGCTAATATACAATTCAACTACTACAATTCTATATGAAAAACTGATTATAATAATATTTCGCGTTCAAACTTTTATACAATATTTTACAAACTTACAATACCGCTTATTTTACATAAAGCATGAAATATAGCACACAATAACTTTGATACAAGATAGTTGTGAAGACAATTCTAGCTAGTACACAAGTCGTTCAGCAAAGGCAATAAAGACACGTAATTCATACGTCCAGAAACAAGTCATGCATTCTGGTTTTACTAGGACTACTTCCCATCCTTGGTCTTGTGCAACATAACCGTTATGGCCGTTGATAAGACAGCGTGTTGTAACGTCATCAAAGGGACGAGGGTTACGTAATGTCCAACAGTCCCGTAATAATCTAAAAACCTCATTTCTTACCCCAATTACCGACTCCGTCACTTGTGGAAACGTTTTGTTTAATAGTTGTAGCCCGATGTTCTTGTTCTCACTTTGGTGAGAAGCGAACATTACTAATCCGTAAGCATAACATGCTTCTTTATGTTGCATGTTAGCCGCTTTTTCTAAATCACGAAGTCCAATATTCGAATATATTGAGTCAAAATAATTTCTTAACCCGTTGCGTAAAATAGCATTTGGGTTCCCCGCAATATATGCGTCAAAGTAAACACATCGTAACTTATGGGTTTCCCAATGTGATATCCCCCATCTTTCAAACGAAAGTCTCTTATAAACCAAGACATTCTTGGAACGTTCTTCAAATGTCTTACAAACTGATCTCGCCTTAAATAGTTGTGCCGAAGAATTCTGGCCGACTCTAGACAAGATTTCATCAATCATGTCTCCGGGTAGGTCTCTTAAAATATTGGGTTGTCTATCCATTTTGTGTTTTTAAACTGTAAAATAGACAAGAGTTAGATTCATAAAAAAATACTTATTAATACAAGCAATTTTTACATATATCATAAAGCATAAGAACACTATATTACATATATTACACCACACGAATACAACTATCTTATTCCGACTCGCTCGTTTCTTCTTCTTCGGTTTTGGTTCGTTTTGCCAAGTTTCTAGGGATATATGATGTTCCCCTAATACGAGCCGTCGTTGTCCACATTGGTTTAGAAAAACCTGGTGGTTTAGAGGTTCCCGGGTCATTGTTACAACTTAAGGACTTCGGGGGTTGACGATACATATAAAGTTCATCGGGGTTGGAATTAGATTTCTCTATTTTTATGCCCTTTCCCTTATTATTTTCTTTTGCCTTTTTAAATTCAGTTGGGGTAATTTCTATAACATCATCAGAATTCTCGTCGGAATCCGATTCATCGGAGAATTGGTAATCCTCCCAATATTTTGCTTCCTTGGCGGAAACACCATTGACCATAATTAACTTTGGTCGGTTGGTTGAGGATTTTCTTTTACTTAACCGTTTTATTATTTCCCCCACCGGTTCTATTTCTTCATCCGGTTCCGATTCTTCTTCCGGTTCCGATTCTTCTTCCGGTTCCGACTCTTCTTCCGGTTCCTCTTCGGGAACTTGTGAATCAGTCCACAAATCATTCCAATTTACATTTGACTCTTCATTATTATTAGGTGAGTCAATGGGACTTGTTCTAGAGGTAGACATCTATCACATAATATCAAACACGTTAAGAGATTAATATATCACATAATATTCATATGTTAAAAATATATAGTTTCCAACAAAAATGTTAAGCAATCATTTTTAAAGAAAACACGGTCGAAGTCCAGACTCACTAATGCATCCTAACAAACTCGATAAGACACACTAATGCAAATTTTCTAGTTCTCTAAGACCAACGCTCGGATACCAACTGAAATGTCCCGTTCTTATTGACTAAAAACGTTCCATATTAATTGATTTCGTTGCGAGGTTTTGACCTCTATATGAGACGTTTTTCAAAGACTGCATTCATTTTTAAAACAAACCATAATCTTTATTTCATAGATAAAGGTTTTAAAAAGCTTTACGTAGATTATCAAATAATGATAATCTAAAATATCCTGTTTACACATGACCATTACATAATGGTTTACAATACAAATATGTTACAACAAAATAAGTTTCTTGAATGCAGTTTTTACACAATATCATACAAGCATGGACTCCAAATCTCGTCCTTATTTAAGTATGCGACAGCGGAAGCTCTTAATAATCACCTGAGAATAAACATGCTTAAAACGTCAACAAAAATGTTGGTGAGTTATAGGTTTAACCTATATATATCAAATCATAATAATAGACCACAAGATTTCATATTTCAATACACATCCCATACATAGAGATAAAAATCATTCATATGGTGAACACCTGGTAACCGACATTAACAAGATGCATATATAAGAATATCCCCATCATTCCGGGACACCCTTCGGATATGATATAAATTTCGAAGTACTAAAGCATCCAGTACTTTGGATGGGGTTTGTTAGGCCTAATAGATCTATCTTTAGGATTCGCGTCAATTAGGGTGTCTGTTCCCTAATTCATAGATTACCAGACTTAATAAAAAGGGGCATATTCGATTTCGATAATTCAACCATAGAATGTAGTTTCACGTACTTGTGTCTATTTTGTAAATCATTTATAAAACCTGCATGTATTCTCATCCCAAAAATATTAGATTTTAAAAGTGGGACTATAACTCACTTTCACAGATTTTTACTTCGTCGGGAAGTAAGACTTGGCCACTGGTTGATTCACGAACCTATAACAATATATACATATATATCAAAGTATGTTCAAAATATATTTACAACACTTTTAATATATTTTGATGTTTTAAGTTTATTAAGTCAGCTGTCCTCGTTAGTAACCTACAACTAGTTGTCCACAGTTAGATGTACAGAAATAAATCGATAAATATTATCTTGAATCAATCCACGACCCAGTGTATACGTATCTCAGTATTGATCACAACTCAAACTATATATATTTTGGAATCAACCTCAACCCTGTATAGCTAACTCCAACATTCACATATAGAGTGTCTATGGTTGTTCCGAAATATATATAGATGTGTCGACATGATAGGTCGAAACATTGTATACGTGTCTATGGTATCTCAAGATTACATAATATACAATACAAGTTGATTAAGTTATGGTTGGAATAGATTTGTTACCAATTTTCACGTAGCTAAAATGAGAAAAATTATCCAATCTTGTTTTACCCATAACTTCTTCATTTTAAATCCGTTTTGAGTGAATCAAATTGCTATGGTTTCATATTGAACTCTATTTTATGAATCTAAACAGAAAAGTATAGGTTTATAGTCGGAAAAATAAGTTACAAGTCGTTTTTGTAAAGGTAGTCATTTCAGTCGAAAGAACGACGTCTAGATGACCATTTTAGAAAACATACTTCCACTTTGAGTTTAACCATAATTTTTGGATATAGTTTCATGTTCATAATAAAAATCATTTTCCCAGAATAACAACTTTTAAATCAAAGTTTATCATAGTTTTTAATTAACTAACCCAAAACAGCCCGCGGTGTTACTACGACGGCGTAAATCCGGTTTTACGGTGTTTTTCGTGTTTCCAGGTTTTAAATCATTAAGTTAGCAAATCATATAGATATAGAACATGTGTTTAGTTGATTTTAAAAGTCAAGTTAGAAGGATTAACTTTTGTTTGCGAACAAGTTTAGAATTAACTAAACTATGTTCTAGTGATTACAAGTTTAAACCTTCGAATAAGATAGCTTTATATGTATGAATCGAATGATGTTATGAACATCATTACTACCTTAAGTTCCTTGGATAAACCTAATGGAAAAGAGAAAAGTGGATCTAGCTTCAATGGATCCTTGGATGGCTCGAAGTTCTTGAAGCAGAATCATGACACGAAAACAAGTTCAAGTAAGATCATCACTTGAAATAAGATTGTTATAGTTATAGAAATTGAACCAAAGTTTGAATATGATTATTACCTTGTATTAGAATGATAACCTACTGTAAGAAACAAAGATTTCTTGAGGTTGGATGATCACCTTACAAGATTGGAAGTGAGCTAGCAAACTTGAAAGTATTCTTGATTTTATGAAACTAGAACTTTTGGAATTTATGAAGAACACTTAGAACTTGAAGATAGAACTTGAGAGAGATCAATTAGATGAAGAAAATTGAAGAATGAAAGTGTTTGTAGGTGTTTTTGGTCGTTGGTGTATGGATTAGATATAAAGGATATGTAATTTTGTTTTCATGTAAATAAGTCATGAATGATTACTCATATTTTTGTAATTTTATGAGATATTTCATGCTAGTTGCCAAATGATGGTTCCCACATGTGTTAGGTGACTCACATGGGCTGCTAAGAGCTGATCATTGGAGTGTATATACCAATAGTACATACATCTAAAAGCTGTGTATTGTACGAGTACGAATACGGGTGCATACGAGTAGAATTGTTGACGAAACTGAACGAGGATGTAATTGTAAGCATTTTTGTTAAGTAGAAGTATTTTGATAAGTGTATTGAAGTCTTTCAAAAGTGTATAAATACATATTAAAACACTACATGTATATACATTTTAACTGAGTCGTTAAGTCATCGTTAGTCGTTACATGTAAGTGTTGTTTTGAAACCTTTAGGTTAACGATCTTGTTAAATGTTGTTAACCCAATGTTTATAATATCAAATGAGATTTTAAATTATTATATTATCATGATATTATCATGTATGAATATCTCTTAATATGATATATATACATTAAATGTCTTTACAACGATAATCGTTACATATATGTCTCGTTTAAAAATCATTAAGTTAGTAGTCTTGTTTTTACATATGTAGTTCATTGTTAATATACTTTATGATATGTTTTCTTATCATAGTATCATGTTAACTATATATATATATCCATATATATGTCATCATATAGTTTTTACAAGTTTTAACGTTCGTGAATCACCGATCAACTTGGGTGGTCAATTGTCTATATGAAACATATTTCAATTAATCAAGTCTTAACAAGTTTGATTGCTTAACATGTTGGAAACATTTAATCATGTAAATATCAATCTCAATTAATATATATAAACATGGAAAAGTTCGGGTCACTACAGACCTTTCATTCGAATAAGCCTTATTATAACTTTAAAATATAAGTTTTTCTTCATCATTGTTATCGGGGAACCATTTATATCCCACCAGATTAGCAGTAAACTTATCAACAACTTCATTGATCTTTGACTTTCCAAAAAATCATTACATTCATTGAAACTCTATCAAGTACTCATCTACATCTTATAACAATAATTGCTATACCAACCACCGGGAATTAACAATCAGTATTTTGAATCTCGCAGCATTTCTACACCAACAGTTATATATATACATATAACGTCTATCTCCTAGCCGTACATACTTCGAATGTGAAGTTTCTGAAAAACATCCCAAACTGCGAACTAGTTCTCCGAAATTTAAAAAATGCTGATGAAGCAGCAAAAACTGTAAACGACCTTAACAGTCAAAAGTTTGATGATAAAGAATAATGTGTTGGCAAAGCTCAGAGAAGGTTTGGAACTAGAAAACGGATTGAGCAAACTAGGAAGGAGGCTGTGGACAAATCACAAAGACTAAACCTGCCTTCAAAGAATCCAAATGATTCAGTGTATGCTGAAGTTATTATCAAATACCTTGCTCCTGACTCTAAACCTTTACGGACAAATCTTCATCATCATCCATCGATGTTAGAAATTCTAAGATATCATTGTATCTTTCATTATAAATATCATCGATATTTCTGAAGATATTTTCATAACTATTCTTATCTGAAATAATTTATCTCTTCGCGTTATCTGCGTTACGTCATAAAAGAAACTGTGTTAGTTTCTAAATTCTGGAAAAAAAAATTCGAATATGAATGTTTTTGAAGAAGTGTTGGGAACTGAAGCATAAGTTAGTATAATATAATGACACTTGATCAACGTGATTATATTACAGTAAGTCATGCTGAGTTTCTAAATGGAACGTGATGATTCACAAACCATATCGTCATCATGTGCCATGTTACACGACTCTTACATTCTACCTCATCTCCAAACATAGTAAGAACGTACCTTCTTGATAATTCTATGTTTTCGGATATTCTGGTAATTTGACAAATCAAGATCGTGTCATTACAATTTCCTTCTTAGAACATTAATTATGTTCATTCCAAAATTCATACCTACGAATTCTGAACCATTATTCGCTTGATTTAAAGTCGAGAAGAGAAAATAAAAGAATGAAGCTCCGAAATATAAATGGAAGTATAAATCGCAGCAAATAGGAGAGAGCATTAACTGTGGAAGACAATGATTATAGAAGACAGAAGCAGTGACATCGAAATATAAGGGAAGATATAAAACCCAACAACAACTCAGAAATTTACAAACCGTATATATCAATGCATATAGTAACATAAAGACACGGGAGAACTAAAAACACTATAAAACCAAGAATATAGTAGAAATGAATAGATTCTTCTGGCGGCAGATGAAAAAGAAGGATGACGGATATGAAAGTTAGGAGTATATCAAGAATCAGAACTGGATGGAGCATGTTGATGAATGCTTTAAAGTATGAATTGGGGGAGAAAGAATAGAAGGTGTGAGCTGTGAAAATAAGGAAATGAAGGGAGTGGATTTATAGCAAAAAATCCGACAGAGCAATCAAGACAGATCATCGCATTTAATCAAAGAGGATCCTAATTTCTCTAATTACCAAAGAATCAAATCTTATTACAATGATTTTCTCCAAATCTCTTGAACTCTGGAAATCAATCCTATCTACGTCAAAAGATATGACGAATCTGCATTTACTCATTTCATTTTTTGTGATAGCTTCACTCGTACTCTTCACAAAATCAAATGGTTTTATCTATATTACTCAATGATGATAAAACTCCAATTTTCAGCTTGTATGCGTCATGAAAACATACTTATTGTCAGCTATGACCATCCCAATCAAATTTCGGGACGAAATTTCTTTAACGGGTAGGTACTGTGACAACCCGAAAATTTCTGATCAAATTTAAACTTAATATTTAAATGATTTAATATTTCCGACACGATAAGCAAAGTCTGTAATGTTGAAATCTCAAAAACTTTGAACTGTGTTCATATATTCATTTACCCTTCGACTGCTCTAGATGATTCACGAACAATTATGTGTAAATAGATATGTATGAATATATACATATGTGTGATTATTAAATTGAGAAATATTAATAAAACATTTAACGGTTTGGTTGATATGAAAATAAGTTATGAAATTATTATATGACTTTAAAACGTTAACAAAGTATTGGATGTATAATACTTTACCTGAACGTATTTGTTTCAATATATGTTTAATATATCTATCGACGAAATTAAAAGATAATATCAAATGATTGAATTATCAGATATATTGTGATAGGATTACGAGTCTCTGTTGTGAGGTCCACGTTGATTTGAGAAAATCTTTCCATTTTAACAATATTCGGAAAATGGTAAAGTGAATTACAAGTAAGAACAAATATGTCAATTAACGATAACTGGATAAAGGTTAGTAGAGATTCCTGCTTAACTTTCAATGCAATGATTGCCTCGTGTCTTTGATAAGATAATTATTTAGTTTTCATATTATTGAAAACGTTTATGATATAGGTGAAACCTTTTAAAGAATGAATTTGAATATATACAATAAGTTGAAATGTTAATTGTTAGAACTATATATACACATAACTTGCATCGTGTATTTAAAACGTGTTTATGTATATTAAATTAGTTAAGTAAACGATAGTAACACAGACTTAAGTGATTCGATTAATATGTAGATAGGATAACTAGTGCGAAGTTAAAATAAACGCTAGTACATAAATGAACTATACTTAGTTAAGTTTTAAAATGAAAATGTTATATGATATAATAATTGTAAACGTTATGTGACATAACCATTGTTAAATATTTAAATGGTTTTAAATTATATAATGGTCTTTGAAATACATTTAGTTTTGAAAAATTATATATCATATTATTAAATAAATATTTCAAATTTATATTTCGAAATGAAAGTATATATGTATATATTTTACAACGTAATAAGATTTAATATTAATTTTATTTATAAAACGTTTTATTTAAAATAATACTATTATATATATATATATATATATATATATATATATATATATATATATATATATATATATATATATATATATATATATATATATATATATATATATATATATATATATATATATATATATATATATGCGTATGTATATATAATGAGATGTCGATTTATGGAAGCAAATGATCAAAACACTCAAATGAATATGTTACACTTTGAATGGGATAGTTTTTCATTGATTTAAGTCTTGTTATGTATAAAGGTACATTACACGAAACATAAAGTACCAGTTTTCTAAGCGTACTAGAAAATGCGTTAGATAAACCGGAACCAGGACATAAGTCGAGTGAAAATGTACGAGTCATCGGTGCAAAAATTACAAGTTAACTATGCATGTAAATATAATATAATATTTAATTAATTCTAAAGATTAAATATATTTTATATTAAAAATAATATAAATAGAAGTGTCGGCAAGGTTTTTGCAAAGTTCATGAGCTGTAGAAAGTAACCATGCGATCGCATGGATTAATGCTTTAGACCCCACGCGATCGCATGGGGGTTTAGGTGGGAATTACTCCTTTAAAACCTATAACATTTTTCTGTTTTCTGATTCATTTTATCAATCTATCTCTATATACCCCGTAAGATTTATTTTTTTATTATTATTATTATTATTATTAAAGATTATTATTTTAATCCTAATATTATTATTAGTAGTATTAGTAGTATTAGTAGTAGTATTATACATAAAATACTACGACGAGGTTCTGCTCAAGTGTTTACAAAATGGATTTTTCGAGAGGGATAAAGCTAAGAAAATTATGGGTTATAGCTATGGAGGTTATGGGTATGGTTCGGGGGTATAACTTGGGAGGTCAATCTAGCGTTTATCATCTCCGTTGCATCTACGTACTTTCCTGCAATATTGAATCACAATATTGATACGTGAGCACTCATATCTTATCTTTTATATAATAATAGTGTATCCCTGACTAGTGCTCGAGTATATAGGATTATGCATGCTTGTACGCTTAATATTGTCGTTAGATAGTTTATGATGAATCATGAATTTAATACATATGCTACTGGGATAAAGTATATGATATGCATGTCGTTGGAAAGCTGGCGAAAAATTAATAACTTTTCATTTAGAAAGCGTATGGGTTCGATGAACGAATTAAAAGATATAGTCAATTGAATTATCTATATTTTTAAGTAATATTGTTAAAATAGTTATTATTATTATTATCGACGTTATTATCATCGTTATTATTATTATCTAATCATTATTATTAATATTAATATCATCATCGTTATAAATATTATTATTAAAAATTGTCATTGTTATTAGTATTACTACCGTTATTATCATTAAGATTATTATTAACATTAACATTATCATTATTATTATTACTATTATCATTATTATTATTATTATTATTATTATTATTATTATTATTATTATTATTATCATTAAAATAGTTATTAGTATTACCATTAATATTATTATAATATTTATTAATATTAGTATTATCTAATTATTATGACTACTAATATTATCATTATTATGAATGCGATATAAAAGAGGACTAAAAGCTATTAAACAAATCGATTAGGAAATACTGAGTATAAGTATCATGATGAAATTGAAATATTTTAAGATATCGATTTAGATAAAAATATCTTTTTCATTATTTTTATCATTATTATTATTATTAAAAGTATTATTAATATTAAAACTATCATTTTTACTAAAATTATCATTTTAAATAGAAATATCAGTGTTATTATAAAATATCATTATTATTATTATCATTTTAGTATTATTATTATTAAAAATTATCATTTTGAATAAAATTATTATTTTTATAAAATATTATTATTATTACTGTTAAAATTAAAAAGTATCATTATTATTAAAATTATCATGATTAGAAGTATCATTTTATCATAATTAATATCATCATTAGTAAATATAAATATTGTTATTATTATTAGTAGAATAATAATAATAATTATTATTATTATTACAAAATAATACAACTTTTAATTATTATTATTATGATTATCAATATTATTTTATCAAATGAAATTGTGATATAAAGATATTTTACCACACGTGATATAATTACATTAATAATACATACTGAAATGTCCCGTTCTTATTGATTAAAAACGTTCCATATTAATTGATTTCGTTGCGAGGTTTTGACCTCTATATGAGACGTTTTTCAAAGACTGCATTCATTTTTAAAACAAACCATAACCTTTATTTCATAAATAAAGGTTTAAAAAGCTTTACGTAGATTATCAAATAATGATAATCTAAAATATCCTGTTTACACACGACCATTACATAATGGTTTACAATACAAATATGTTACATCGAAATCAGTTTCTTGAATGCAGTTTTTACACAATATCATACAAACATGGACTCCAAATCTTGTCCTTATTTTAGTATGCAACAGCGGAAGCTCTTAATATTCACCTGAGAATAAACATGCTTTAAACGTCAACAAAAATATTGGTGAGTTATAGGTTTAACCTATATATATCAAATCGTAACAATAGACCACAAGATTTCATATTTCAATACACATCCCATACATAGAGATAAAAATCATTCATATGGTGAACACCTGGTAACCGACATTAACAAGATGCATTTATAAGAATATCCCCATCATTCCGGGACACCCTTCGGATATGATATAAATTTCGAAGTACTAAAGCATCCGGTACTTTGGATGGGGTTTGTTAGGCCCAATAGATCTATCTTTAGGATTCGCGTCAATTAGGGTGTCTGTTCCCTAATTCTTAGATTACCAGACTTAATAAAAAGGGGCATATTCGATTTCGATAATTCAACCATAGAATGTAGTTTCACGTACTTGTGTCTATTTTGTAAATCATTTATAAAACCTGCATGTATTCTCATCCCAAAAATATTAGATTTTAAAAGTGGGACTATAACTCACTTTCACAGATTTTTACTTCGTCGGAAAGTAAGACTTGGCCACTGGTTGATTCACGAACCTATAACAATATATACATATATATCAAAGTATGTTCAAAATATATTTACAACACTTTTAATATATTTTGATGTTTTAAGTTTATTAAGTCAGCTGTCCTCGTTAGTAACCTACAACTAGTTGTCCACAGTTAGATGTACAGAAATAAATCGATAAATATTATCTTGAATCAATCCACGACCCAGTGTATACGTATCTCAGTATTGATCACAACTCAAACTATATATATTTTGGAATCAACCTCAACCCTGTATAGCTAACTCCAACATTCACATATAGAGTGTCTATGGTTGTTCCGAAATATATATAGATGTGTCGACATGATAGGTTGAAACATTGTATACGTGTCTATGGTATCTCAAGATTACATAATATACAATACAAGTTGATTAAGTTATGGTTGGAATAGATTTGTTACCAATTTTCACGTAGCTAAAATGAGAAAAATTATCCAATCTTGTTTTACCCATAACTTCTTCATTTTAAATCCGTTTTGAGTGAATCAAATTGCTATGGTTTCATATTGAACTCTATTTTATGAATCTAAACAGAAAAAGTATAGGTTTATAGTCGGAAAAATAAGTTACAAGTCGTTTTTGTAAAGGTAGTCATTTCAGTCGAAAGAACGACGTCTAGATGACCATTTTAGAAAACATACTTCCACTTTGAGTTTAACCATAATTTTTGGATATAGTTTCATGTTCATAATAAAAATCATTTTCTCAGAATAACAACTTTTAAATCAAAGTTTATCATAGTTTTTAATTAACTAACCCAAAACAGCCCGCGGTGTTACTACGACGGCGTAAATCCGGTTTTACGGTGTTTTTCGTGTTTCCAGTTTTTAAATCATTAAGTTAGCATATCATATAGATATAGAACATGTGTTTAGTTGATTTTAAAAGTCAAGTTAGAAGGATTAACTTTTGTTTGCGAACAAGTTTAGAATTAACTACACTATGTTCTAGTGATTACAAGTTTAAACCTTCGAATAAGATAGCTTTATATGTATGAATCGAATGATGTTATGAACATCATTACTACCTTAAGTTCCTTGGAACCTACTGGAAAAGAGAAAAATGGATCTAGCTTCAATGGATCCTTGGATGGCTCGAAGTTCTTGAAGCAGAATCATGACACGAAAACAAGTTCAAGTAAGATCATCACTTGAAATAAGATTGTTATAGTTATAGAAATTGAACCAAAGTTTGAATATGATTATTACCTTGTATTAGAATGATAACCTACTGTAAGAAACAAAGATTTCTTGAGGTTGGATGATCACCTTACAAGATTGGAAGTGAGCTAGCAAACTTGAAAGTATTCTTGATTTTATGAAACTAGAACTTTTGGAATTTATGAAGAACACTTAGAACTTGAAGATAGAACTTGAGAGAGATCAATTAGATGAAGAAAATTGAAGAATGAAAGTGTTTGTAGGTGTTTTTGGTCGTTGGTGTATGGATTAGATATAAAGGATATGTAATTTTGTTTTCATGTAAATAAGTCATGAATGATTACTCATATTTTTGTAATTTTATGAGATATTTCATGCTAGTTGCCAAATGATGGTTCCCACATGTGTTAGGTGACTCACATGGGCTGCTAAGAGCTGATCATTGGAGTGTATATACCAATAGTACATACATCTAAAAGCTGTGTATTGTACGAGTACGAATACGGGTGCATACGAGTAGAATTGTTGATGAAACTGAATGAGGATGTAATTGTAAGCATTTTTGTTAAGTAGAAGTATTTTGATAAGTGTATTGAAGTCTTTCAAAAGTGTATAAATACATATTAAAACACTACATGTATATACATTTTAACTGAGTCGTTAAGTCATCGTTAGTCGTTACATGTAAGTGTTGTTTTGAAACCTTTAGGTTAACGATCTTGTTAAATGTTGTTAACCCAATGTTTATAATATAAAATGAGATTTTAAATTATTATATTATCATGATATTATCATGTATGAATATCTCTTAATATGATATATATACATTAAATGTCTTTACAACGATAATCGTTACATATATGTCTCGTTTAAAAATCATTAAGTTAGTAGTCTTGTTTTTACATATGTAGTTCATTGTTAATATACTTAATGATATGTTTACTTATCATAGTATCATGTTAACTATATATATATCCATATATATGTCATCATATAGTTTTTACAAGTTTTAACGTTCGTGAATCACCGGTCAACTTGGGTGGTCAATTGTCTATATGAAACATATTTCAATTAATCAAGTCTTAACAAGTTTGATTGCTTAACATGTTGGAAACATTTAATCATGTAAATATCAATCTCAATTAATATATATAAACATGGAAAAGTTCGGGTCACTACAGTACCTACCCGTTAAATAAATTTCGTCCCGAAATTTTAAGCTGTTGAAGGTGTTGACAAATCTTCTGGAAATAGATGCGGGTATTTCTTCTTCATCTGATCTTCACGCTCCCAGGTGAACTCAGGTCCTCTACGAGCATTCCATCGAACCTTAACAATTGGTATCTTGTTTTGCTTAAGTCTTTTAACCTCACGATCCATTATTTCGACGGGTTCTTCGATGAATTGAAGTTTTTCGTTGATTTGGATTTCATCTAACGGAATAGTGAGATCTTCTCTAGCAAAACATTTCTTCAAATTCAAGACGTGGAAAGTGTTATGTACAGCCGCGAGTTGTTGAGGTAACTCTAGTCGGTAAGCTACTGGTCCGACACGATCAATAATCTTGAATGGTCCAATATACCTTGGATTTAATTTCCCTCGTTTACCAAATCGAACAACGCCTTTCCAAGGTGCAACTTTAAGCATGACCATCTCTCCAATTTCAAATTCTATATCTTTTCTTTTAATGTCAGCGTAGCTCTTTTGTCGACTTTGGGCGGTTTTCAACCGTTGTTGAATTTGGATGATCTTCTCGGTAGTTTCTTGTATAATCTCCGGACCCGTAATCTGTCTATCCCCCACTTCACTCCAACAAATCGGATACCTGCACTTTCTACCATAAAGTGCTTCAAATGGCGCCATCTCAATGCTTGAATGGTAGCTGTTGTTGTAGGAAAATTCTGCTAACGGTAGATGTCGATCCCAACTGTTTCCGAAATCAATAACACATGCTCGTAGCATGTCTTCAAGCGTTTGTATCGTCCTTTCGCTCTGCCCATCAGTTTGTGGATGATAGGCAGTACTCATGTCTAGACGAGTTCCTAATGCTTGCTGTAATGTCTACCAGAATCTTGAAATAAATCTACCATCCCTATCAGAGATAATAGAGATTGGTATTCCATGTCTGGAGACGACTTCCTTCAAATACAGTCGTGCTAACTTCTCCATCTTGTCATCTTCTCTTATTGGCAGGAAGTGTGCTGATTTGGTGAGACGATCAACTATTACCCAAATAGTATCAAAACCACTTGCAGTCCTTGGCAATTTAGTGATGAAATCCATGGTAATGTTTTCCCATTTCCATTCCGGGATTTCGGGTTGTTGAAGTAGACCTGATGGTTTCTGATACTCAGCTTTGACCTTAGAACACGTCAAACATTCTCCTACGTATTTAGCAACATCGGCTTTTATACCCGGCCACCAAAAATGTTTCTTGAGATCCTTGTACATCTTCCCCGTTCCAGGATGTATTGAGTATCTGGTTTTATGAGCTTCTCTAAGTACCATTTCTCTCATATCTCCAAATTTTGGTACCCAAATCCTTTCAGCTCTATACCGGGTTTCGTCTTCCCGAATATTAAGATGCTTCTCCGTTCCATTGGGTATTTCATCCGTTAAATTTCCCTCTTTTAAAACTCCTTGTTGCGCCTCCTTTATTTGAGTAGTAATGTTATTATGAATCATTATATTCATATATTTTACTCGAATGGGTTCTCTGTCCTTCCTGCTCAAGGCATCGGCTACCACATTTGCCTTCCCCGGGTGGTAACGAATCTCAAAGTCGTAATCATTCAATAATTCAATCCACCTACGCTGCCTCATATTCAGTTGTTTCTAATTAAATATGTGTTGAAGACTTTTGTGGTCGGTATATATAATACTTTTGACCCCATATAATTAGTGCCTCCAAGTCTTTAATGCAAAAACAAACGCGCCTAATTCCAAATCATGCGTCGTATAATTTTGTTCGTGAATCTTCAATTGTCTAGACGCATAAGCAATCACCTTCGTTCGTTGCATTAATACACAACCGAGACCTTGCTTTGATGCATCACAATAAATCACAAAATCATCATTCCCTTCAGGCAATGACAATATAGGTGCCGTAGTTAGCTTTTTCTTCAATAACTGAAACGCTTTCTCTTGTTCATCATTCCATTCAAATTTCTTCCCTTTATGCGTTAATGCAGTCAAGGGTTTTGCTATTCTGGAAAAGTCTTGGATGAACCTTCTGTAGTAACCAGCTAGTCCTAAAAACTGGCGTATGTGTTTCGGAGTTTTCGGGGTTTCCCACTTTTCAACAGTTTCTATCTTTGCCGGATCCACCTTAATACCTTCTTTGTTCACAATGTGACCGAGGAATTGAACTTCTTCCAACCAAAATGCACACTTTGAAAACTTAGCGTACAATTCTTCCTTCCTCAATACTTCTAACACTTTTCTCAAATGTTCACCGTGTTCTTGGTCATTCTTTGAGTAAATAAGTATGTCATCAATGAAAACAATGACAAACTTGTCAAGGTATGGTCCACACACTCGGTTCATAAGGTCCATGAACACATCTGGTGCATTAGTTAAACCAAACGGCATGACCATAAACTCGTAATGACTGTAACGTGTTCTGAAAGCAGTCTTTGGAATATCATCTTCCTTCACCCGCATATGATGATACCCGGAACGTAAGTCAATCTTTGAATAAACAGACGAGCCTTGTAGTTGATCAAATAAGTCGTCGATTGTCGGTAGTGGGTAGCGGTTCTTGATGGTAAGTTTGTTCAACTCTCGGTAGTCGATACACAACCTGAATGTACCATCTTTCTTCTTGACAAACAAAACAGGAGCTCCCCACGGTGATGTGCTTGGTCGAATGAAACCACGCTCTAAAAGTTCTTGTAATTGGCTTTGCAGTTCTTTCATCTCGCTGGGTGCGAGTCTGTAAGGAGCACGAGCTATTGGTGCAGCTCTTGGTACAAGATCTATTTGAAATTCAACGGATCGATGTGGGGGTAATCCCGGTAATTCTTTCGGAAATACATCGGGAAATTCTTTTGGAATGGGAACATCATTGATGCTCTTTTCTTCAGTTTGTACTTTCTCGACGTGTGCTAGAACAGCATAGCAACCTTTTCTTATTAGTTTTTGTGCCTTCAAATTACTAATAAGATGTAGCTTCGTGTTGCCCTTTTCTCCGTACACCATTAAGGGTTTTCCTTTTTCTCGTATAATGCGAATTGCATTTTTGTAACAAACGATCTTCGCTTTCACTTCTTTCAACCAGTCCATACCGATTATCACATCAAAACTCCCTAACTCTACTGGTATCAAATCAATCTTAAATGTTTCGCTAACCAGTTTAATTTCTCGATTCCGACATATATTATCTGCTGAAATTAATTTACCATTTGCTAATTCGAGTAAAAATTTACTATCCAAAGGCGTCAATGGACAACTTAATTTAGCACAAAAATCTCTACTCATATAGCTTCTATCCGCACCCGAATCAAATAAAACGTAAGCAGATTTATTGTCAATAAGAAACGTACCCGTAACAAGCTCCGGGTATTCCTGTGCCTCTGCCGCATTAATATTGAAAACTCTTCCGCGGCCTTGTCCATTTGTGTTCTCCTGGTTCGGGCAATTTCTAATAATGTGGCCCGGTTTTCCACATTTATAACAAACTACATTGGCATAACTTGCTCCGACACTACTTGCTCCGCCATTACTCGTTCCGACACCATTTGTTCCTTTCGTTCTATTAACCCCTGGTCTGTAGACCTCACACTTCGCCGCGCTATGACCATTTCTTTTACACTTGTTGCAAAATTTGGTGCAGAACCCCGAGTGATACTTTTCACACCTTTGGCATAGCTGCTTCTGATTGTTGTTGTTGTTGTTGTTGTTGTTGCGGTTATTATTGTTGTTGGGATGATTGTTGTAGTTGCTGCTGCTGCTGTTGTTGTTGTTGTTGTTGTTGTTGTTGTTGTTGTTGTTGTTGGGCCGTTTGTTGTAGTTGCGATTGATGTTGCGATTGTTGGGGTAATTGTTGCGATTATTGTTGTAATTGCTGTTGTTGTTGTATTGGTGATTCTTATCACCGTTTTCCTCCCACTTTCTTTTGACTTGCTTCACATTGGTCTCTTCAGCAGTCTGTTCTTTAATTCTTTCTTCAATCTGGTTCACTAGTTTGTGAGCCATTCTACATGCCTGTTGTATGGAGGCGGGCTCGTGTGAACTTATATCTTCTTGGATTCTTTCCGGTAATCCTTTCACAAACGCGTCGATCTTCTCTTCCTCATCTTCGAATGCTCCCGGACACAATAAGCACAATTCTGTGAATCGTCTTTCGTACGTGGTAATATCAAATCCTTGGGTTCGTAACCCTCTAAGTTCTGTCTTGAGCTTATTGACCTCGGTTCTGGGACGGTACTTCTCGTTCATCAAGTGCTTGAATGCTGACCACGGTAGTGCGTACGCATCGTCTTGTCCCACTTGCTCTAGATAGGTATTCCACCATGTTAACGCAGAACCTGTGAAGGTATGCGTAGCGTACTTCACTTTGTCCTCTTCAGTACACTTACTTATGGCAAACACCGATTCGACCTTCTCGGTCCACCGTTTCAATCCGATCGGTCCTTCGGTTCCATCAAATTCCAAAGGTTTGCAGGCAGTGAATTCTTTGTAGGTGCATCCTACACTATTTTCTGTACTGCTAGATCCAAGGTTATTGTTGGTATGTAGCGCAGCCTGTACTGCGGCTATGTTTGAAGCTAGAAAAGTACGGAATTCCTCTTCATTCATATTCACGGTGTGTCGAGTAGTCGGTGCCATTTCCTTCAAAATAGTCAAATGGAACAAGTTAATCATACAGAATATTAAGAGTAGTTAATAGTATTTCGTAGCATAATATGAACTCATTTATAAAAGCTTTTTCTTCATATTAGCATTTTATAAGTTTAAATTCGGGTAGTACCTACCCGTTAAGTTCATACTTAGTAGCTAATATACAATTCAACTACTACAATTCTATATGAAAAACTGATTATAATAATATTTCGCGTTCAAACTTTTTCACAATATTTTACAAACTTACAATACCGCTTATTTTACATATAGCATGAAATATAGCACACAATAAATTTGATACAAGATGGTTGTGAAGATAATTCTAGCTAGTACACAAGTCGTTCAGCAAAGGCAATAATGACACGTAATTCATACGTCCAGAAACAAGTCATGCATTCTGGTTTTACTAGGATTACTTCCCATCCTTGGTCTTGTGGAACATAACCGTTATGGTCGTTGATAAGACAGCGTGTTGTAACGTCGTTAAAGGGACGAGGGTTACGTAATGTCCAACAGTCCCGTAACAATCTAAAAACCTCATTTCTTACCCCAATTACCGACTCCGTCACTTGTGGGAACGTTTTGTTTAATAGTTGTAGCCCGATGTTCTTGTTCTCACTTTGGTGAGAAGCGAACATTACTAATCCGTAAGCATAACATGCTTCTTTATGTTGCATGTTAGCCGCTTTTTCTAAATCACGAAGTCCAATATTCGGATATATTGAGTCAAAATAATTTCTTAACCCATTGCGTAAAATAGCATTTGGGTTCCCCGCAATATATGCGTCAAAGTAAACACATCGTAACTTATGGATTTCCCAATGTGATATCCCCCATCTTCCGAATGAAAGCCTTTTATAAACCAAGGCATTCTTGGAACGTTCTTCGAATGTCTTACAAACTGATCTCGCCTTAAATAGTTGTGCCGAAGAATTCTGACCGACTCTAGACAAGATTTCATCAATCATGTCTCCGGGTAGGTCTCTTAAAATATTGGGTTGTCTATCCATTTTGTGTTTTTATACTGTAAAATAGACAAGAGTTAGATTCAAAAAAAAAAAATACTTATTAATACAAGCAATTTTTACATATATCATAAAGCATAAGCACACTATATTACATATATTACACCACACGAATACAACTATCTTATTCCGACTCGCTCGTTTCTTCTTGTTCGGTTTTGGTTCGTTTTGCCAAGTTTCTAGGGATATATGATGTTCCCCTAATACGAGCCGTCGTTGTCCACATTGGTTTAGAAAAACCTGGTGGTTTAGAGGTTCCCGGGTCATTGTTACAACTTAAGGACTTCGGGGGTTGACGATACATATAAAGTTCATCGGGGTTGGAATTAGATTTCTCTATTTTTATGCCCTTTCCCTTATTATTTTCTTTTGCCTTTTTAAATTCAGTTGGGGTAATTTCTATAACATCATCGGAATTCTCGTCGGAATCCGATTCATCGGAGAATTGGTAATCCTCCCAATATTTTGCTTCCTTGGCGGAAACACCATTGACCATAATTAACCTTGGTCGGTTGGTTGAGGATTTTCTTTTACTTAACCGTTTTATTATTTCCCCCACCGGTTCTATTTCTTCATCCGGTTCCGATTCTTCTTCCGGTTCCGATTCTTCTTCCGGTTCCGACTCTTCTTCCGGTTCCTCTTCGGGAACTTGTGAATCAGTCCACGAATCATTCCAATTTATATTTGGCTCTTCATTATTATTAGGTGAGTCAATGGGACTTGTTCTAGAGGTAGACATCTATCACATAATATCAAACGCGTTAAGAGATTAATATATCACATAATATTCACATGTTAAAAATATATAGTTTCCAACAAAATTTGTTAAGCAATCATTTTTTCAAGTAAACACGGTCGAAGTCCAGACTCACTGATGCATCCTAACAAACTCGATAAGACACACTAATGCAAAATTCTGGTTCTCTAAGACCAACGCTTGGATACCAACTGAAATGTCCCGTTCTTATTGATTAAAAACGTTCCATATTAATTGATTTCGTTGCGAGGTTTTGACCTCTATATGAGACGTTTTTCAAAGACTGCATTCATTTTTAAAACAAACCATAACCTTTATTTCATAAATAAAGGTTTAAAAAGCTTTACGTAGATTATCAAATAATGATAATCTAAAATATCCTGTTTACACACGACCATTACATAATGGTTTACAATACAAATATGTTACATCGAAATCAGTTTCTTGAATGCAGTTTTTACACAATATCATACAAACATGGACTCCAAATCTTGTCCTTATTTTAGTATGCAACAGCGGAAGCTCTTAATATTCACCTGAGAATAAACATGCTTTAAACGTCAACAAAAATGTTGGTGAGTTATAGGTTTAACCTATATATATCAAATCGTAACAATAGACCACAAGATTTCATATTTCAATACACATCCCATACATAGAGATAAAAATCATTCATATGGTGAACACCTGGTAACCGACATTAACAAGATGCATTTATAAGAATATCCCCATCATTCCGGGACACCCTTCGGATATGATATAAATTTCGAAGTACTAAAGCATCCGGTACTTTGGATGGGGTTTGTTAGGCCCAATAGATCTATCTTTAGGATTCGCGTCAATTAGGGTGTCTGTTCCCTAATTCTTAGATTACCAGACTTAATAAAAAGGGGCATATTCGATTTCGATAATTCAACCATAGAATGTAGTTTCACGTACTTGTGTCTATTTTGTAAATCATTTATAAAACCTGCATGTATTCTCATCCCAAAAATATTAGATTTTAAAAGTGGGACTATAACTCACTTTCACAGATTTTTACTTCGTCGGGAAGTAAGACTTGGCCACTGGTTGATTCACGAACCTATAACAATATATACATATATATCAAAGTATGTTCAAAATATATTTACAACACTTTTAATATATTTTGTTGTTTTAAGTTTATTAAGTCAGCTGTCCTCGTTAGTAACCTACAACTAGTTGTCCACAGTTAGATGTACAGAAATAAATCGATAAATATTATCTTGAATCAATCCACGACCCAGTGTATACGTATCTCAGTATTGATCACAACTCAAATTATATATATTTTGGAATCAACCTCAACCCTGTATAGCTAACTCCAACATTCACATATAGAGTGTCTATGGTTGTTCCGAAATATATATAGATGTGTCGACATGATAGGTCGAAACATTGTATACGTGTCTATGGTATCTCAAGATTACATAATATACAATACAAGTTGATTAAGTTATGGTTGGAATAGATTTGTTACCAATTTTCACGTAGCTAAAATGAGAAAAATTATCCAATCTTGTTTTACCCATAACTTCTTCATTTTAAATCCGTTTTGAGTGAATCAAATTGCTATTGTTTCATATTGAACTCTATTTTATGAATCTAAACAGAAAAAGTATAGGTTTATAGTCGGAAAAATAAGTTACAAGTCGTTTTTGTAAAGGTAGTCATTTCAGTCGAAAGAACGACGTCTAGATGACCATTTTAGAAAACATACTTCCACTTTGAGTTTAACCATAATTTTTGGATATAGTTTCATGTTCATAATAAAAATCATTTTCTCAGAATAACAACTTTTAAATCAAAGTTTATCATAGTTTTTAATTAACTAACCCAAAACAGCCTGCGGTGTTACTACGACGGCGTAAATCCGGTTTTACGGTGTTTTTCGTGTTTCCAGGTTTTAAATCATTAAGTTAGCATATCATATAGATATAGAACATGTGTTTAGTTGATTTTAAAAGTCAAGTTAGAAGGATTAACTTTTGTTTGCGAACAAGTTTAGAATTAACTAAACTATGTTCTAGTGATTACAAGTTTAAACCTTCGAATAAGATAGCTTTATATGTATGAATCGAATGATGTTATGAACATCATTACTACCTTAAGTTCCTTGGAACCTACTGGAAAAGATAAAAATGGATCTAGCTTCAATGGATCCTTGGATGGCTCGAAGTTCTTGAAGCAGAATCATGACACGAAAACAAGTTCAAGTAAGATCATCACTTGAAATAAGATTGTTATAGTTATAGAAATTGAACCAAAGTTTGAATATGATTATTACCTTGTATTAGAATGATAACCTACTGTAAGAAACAAAGATTTCTTGAGGTTGGATGATCACCTTACAAGATTGGAAGTGAGCTAGCAAACTTGAAAGTATTCTTGATTTTATGAAACTAGAACTTTTGGAATTTATGAAGAACACTTAGAACTTGAAGATAGAACTTGAGAGAGATCAATTAGATGAAGAAAATTGAAGAATGAAAGTGTTTGTAGGTGTTTTTGGTCGTTGGTGTATGGATTAGATATAAAGGATATGTAATTTTGTTTTCATGTAAATAAGTCATGAATGATTACTCATATTTTTGTAATTTTATGAGATATTTCATGCTAGTTGCCAAATGATGGTTCCCACATGTGTTAGGTGACTCACATGGGCTGCTAAGAGCTGATCATTGGAGTGTATATACCAATAGTACATACATCTAAAAGCTGTGTATTGTACGAGTACGAATACGGGTGCATACGAGTAGAATTGTTGATGAAACTGAACGAGGATGTAATTGTAAGCATTTTTGTTAAGTAGAAGTATTTTGATAAGTGTATTGAAGTCTTTCAAAAGTGTATAAATACATATTAAAACACTACATGTATATACATTTTAACTAAGTCGTTAAGTCATCGTTAGTCGTTACATGTAAGTGTTGTTTTGAAACCTTTAGGTTAACGAT
Organism: Rutidosis leptorrhynchoides; assembly: GCF_046630445.1. Taxonomy (NCBI): domain Eukaryota; kingdom Viridiplantae; phylum Streptophyta; class Magnoliopsida; order Asterales; family Asteraceae; genus Rutidosis; species Rutidosis leptorrhynchoides. The sequence continues at coordinate 340,572,910 of NC_092342.1, read as the reverse complement.
CTTGTTAAATGTTGTTAACCCAATGTTTATAATATCAAATGAGATTTTAAATTATTATATTATCATGATATTATCATGTATGAATATCTCTTAATATGATATATATACATTAAATGTCTTTACAACGATAATCGTTACATATATGTCTCGTTTAAAAATCATTAAGTTAGTAGTCTTGTTTTTACATATGTAGTTCATTGTTAATATACTTAATGATATGTTTACTTATCATAGTATCATGTTAACTATATATATATCCATATATATGTCATCATATAGTTTTTACAAGTTTTAACGTTCGTGAATCACCGGTCAACTTGGGTGGTCAATTGTCTATATGAAACATATTTCAATTAATCAAGTCTTAACAAGTTTGATTGCTTAACATGTTGGAAACATTTAATCATGTAAATATCAATCTCAATTAATATATATAAACATGGAAAAGTTCGGGTCACTACACATACCACTATATTGTATGATATTAATTGAACTTTATAAATTTTACTACTTAAGATATATAAAAGTATATATCTATCATATATAAATTTTTATATAAATTTTTATTTATTAATAAATGACTTGTATTATTTACTCTAATAAAATCTGATAAATATATGTAAATATATAAAACAATTACATTTAAGTTATATAATAAACATATATAGATTTTTGAAGTCATATTTGAATTAGATGACTTTTGTTAACTTTTGCATGACGAATCTAGAGCATTAGGATTGTGATACACTATGACCTAACCTAAATTGTTAGACAGATATTGACCAACATATGAATATATATACTTAATATAGGTTCGTGAATCCGAGGCCAACCTTGCACTTGTTCAATGACGTCATATGTATTTTTACTACGAAATACAGTATGGTGAGTTTCATTTGCTCCCTTTTTAAATGCTTTTGCAATATATATTTTTGGGACTGAGAATACATACGTTGCTTTTATAAATGTTTGACGAAATAGACACAAGTAATCGAAACTACATTCTATGGTTAAATGATCAAAATCGAATATGCCCCTTTTAGTCTGGTAATCTAAGAATTAGGGAACTGGCCCCTAATTGACGCGAATCCTAAAGATAGATCTATCGGGCTCAACAAGCCCCATCCATGTCACGGATGCTTTAGTACTTCGAATTTATCATGTCCGAAGGATGTCCCGGAATGATGGGGATATTCTATATGCATCTTGTTAAGGTCGATTACCAGGTGTTCAATCCATACGAATGATTTTTATCTCTATGTATGGGATGTATATTTATGAGAAATGGAAATGAAAATTTTGTGGTCTATTAAAATGATGGAAATGAATGATTACGATAAACTAATGAACTCACCAACCTTTTGGTTGACACTTTTAAGCATGTTTATTCTCAGGTATTAAAGAAATCTTCTGCTGTGCATTTGCTCATTTTAAAGATATTACTTGGAGCCATTCATGGCATATTTCAAAAGACGTTGCATTCAAGTCGTTGAGTTCAATAAAGATTATTATTATGTAAATGACAGATTAGGTTATTTATAGATTGGATATTATGAAATGGAAATGCATGCCTGTCAACTTTCGATGAAATGAAAGGTTGTCTTTTGAAAACGAATGCAATGTTTGTAAAATGTATCATATAGAGGTCAAATACCTCGCAATGTATCCATATGTGTATTGTATTCGTCCTTATGGATTAGGACTGGTCGTCTCATTAGCCTTGCGTGAAACTTGAGCACACCACAAAGTATATAAATGAGCCGATGGTAGCACACACTCATCGATATGAACACGAGTTTTGCTAACCGAGTACCCCATATTGTGCGATGAAGACCACTGCCAACAATCGGTACCTTCACCCAATCTTACATGATCAAGTAACGAGCGCATTTCACTTAGCAAGGACTCATTTCGAACACCTATATGTGAACGATTCCATTCCCATGACCACTCTCTATTAACATACCTTTGAGCAACTGTGCAATCTTGATTAGGATCTAAACGAAATAAACTCCTAAATTTTTCTTCTAATATACCATCACCTAACCAATTGTCTTTTCAAAATCATGTATTGGAACCATTCCCTAATTTGACCTTCAAAACATCTAATTGGAGTGTACATGTTGATTTCAGTTCGACACGCTAGTTGGCCACAAACCAGAACCCCCAGACTTTGATTCAAAAACCCCTGGATCACCATATATAGCAATAAATGGTGTGGTTGGAATCGAGGTACGTGCTGAGTATAAGCACATACGTATCACACGCCTTTTCAAAGTCCACCTTAAATAACATAAGTTTCAGTTTTTTACGTTTATACGAATTACTCACTTCACAAATAATCAACGACCCATCTAAAATCTGTCTCCCTTTGATAAAAGTTGATTGTTCAATACTCACAATTTTATCAATCACTAAAGCTAAACGATTAGCCAACACTTTAGTAATTACTTTATATTGCACACCAATAAGAGAGATCGGGCGATAATCTCTGATACCTAAAGGATGGAGACTTTGGAAATTAAAGTAACAAACGCGGATGATGCACCCAAGGTTGCAAAATTCGTTATTCGAGGATTAATCGGTCGGAACTTTGAAATGATTAATCGACAATTCGGGGATTAATCGGAGATTAATCGGATCGTACTGTATACATTTAAATATTAAATTTTAATATTTATATGTGTAATTATAGGAAAAAACCATAAATATAAAGATAATTTTTAATATAATTGTCTAAAATTGTTCATTTTACTTCAAAACTATAAAATTCTAGTTTAACTTCATGTTAAAATGTTAACCATTTTTTACTTTGACCGACTTTGATTACCAAATTCGATTTTGATCTATCAATTGATGTTGACCATTTAATTAAATGGATTTTTGAAAATCGGAACGGATTGCTCCCGAAAATGATTAATCGTAGATTAATCGGCGAGTAATCGGGTTTTTTACAACACTGGATGCACCTTTTGGCATCCGATATTCCATAAAAGCCTTTCGAACCGAAGCAACCAAATCAGCTTTAATAATTTCCCAATATTTCTTGACATAAAGAAAGTGAAACCGTCCGGTCCCGAAAACTTATCGTTCCCACAATTCCAAACCGCGATACGAATCTCATTTTCTGTGACAGCAGATTCAAGAGACACGCACTCTTCAAGAGACACGCACTTATTAAAAAAGGAAAACTAAAAAAAATACATCTGAAGGTGTTTCGTTGCTTAATTTCCACCGGAACGACCTAATTCTACAAAATCTCATTATTCCGTTGTTCGATTACTGATTTAAATTTGAAGGTGCTTCGTTGCTTAATTTATTACATATAAACAGTATGTTCATCTTTCAAAATATATAAACAAAAACATATAGATTATTGGATCTGAATACATACAAAACAGGTGTTCATCTTTCACAACATATAAACATTGAAAATGATATACTGGATCGAATAAATGCATATAAACATAAACATATACCATTATTGAATCTGTCATAAATATATACAGCTTCGATTCCGTCCAAATACCCGTTTTTTCGGGTTGGGTCCGGATAGGACCGATACCTGAAAAAATTAAATTCAATGAACCAAGGAACGATCAGACCGAATAACATCGGGTATATGGTTTTGTGTCGGTTACACCTCGGTTCTCGTTTTTTTCGGTTCTACCTGAACCATGCACACCTCTAGTACGAGGAAGTGTGTTATCTATGTCCACACATCAGTTATCAACGAGTGTTTCGGCGCGCGTTTCTGATTCGCGTTTTCCGACGCGCGTTTCTGACCAGCTTTTTTGGCGCGTTTTTCGACGCGCGATTTCGGCGCGCGATTTCTAGGCGCGTGTTCGACACGCGTGTTTGGGGAACATCTTTGACCCGTGTTTTTTACCCGCGTTTTCGACCACGTTTTTGATGCGCATGTTCAAACGAGCGTTTTTGACGCGCTTTTTCGACGAGCGTTTTCGGGGCGCGTTTTCGACGCGCATTTTCGATGCCCGTTTTTCGACGCGCGTTTTCAGGACTCGTGTTCAGGGCGCATGTTCGGAAGAGATACATGTAAAAATACAAACAAGGACAATTTTACCGGCACGGCCCAACTGACCCGGATCTTGACCCATACAGACCCGGGTCTCGACCCAACCCGTTCGACCCATTTTAATGCTGACCCACTCGACCCAAACCATTTGATCCTTGACCTAACCCAACCCATCTCGACCCGTTTGTCTGGTATAGAAGTCATGAGGTGTCACTAATATGGTAGTCAGGAAATATGTTATGGTTGACATTGATCTAGGTAATCCGAGAGATACTACTTCAATTTTAAGATTTTCAGGAAATTATGCATAAACAGTTCATCCTTTATACAAATTCACTGTATGATTTTATAAAAAAATACAACTCAACGCAGCTTAATTCGACTCTATAGTTGTTTGATGAACCAATTAATTCACTAATACAGAAATTTAAGTGACCTGCCGATACAAAGAATGTGGTTCAAATGGTCAAACCGAAAACACATTACTAAGATCGAGTTAACTTGATAAAAATGTAACTCACCTGAATTAAAGACCATTTGTAGTGGTCATTCGTGTTGTGGGTTCGTGTTGTGGATTTTTTGCACTTTTTTGCTGACTAGTTTGTGTTGTGTTGGTGAGTGGAGTAGTGGTGGTGTTGGATGTTGGTGTTGTTTGTTAGTAGAATGCTGATGTGGCAAAATATAATTGGACAACTATTAAAAAAGGGATAAAAATAATATTTTTATAATAATAAAAAATTAATAAAAAGGCCAAAACGTACGTTGCCCTCTCTGTTGGACCAGCTCAAACGCCACGAAAAAGGAAACGGCAACGCCGCGATACGGCTTTTGTCCGGCGTTTTTGGGGTGCCACATAAGCTACAACGGGGTTGTAGCAACCCCGATACAAATGGTCTAAGTGTATTTGGTATAGTGTACTGAATCAACATATTTGTGTCAGGTTCATTTCATTCATAAGAATAACAAAAAGATAGGTGCAGCTTTGTACTCCTTAGTAAACAATTACTGTAAATGCAGTAAGTAATGGGTCATGAAAACCAAGAGCCAAGAATCATAAATGTTTTTTCAGACAACTACTCCATAATAAATACAGAAATCAAAAGAATATTTTCAAAAACAAAGTACTCTAAATTTGTTGTCGCAAACGCCTACACTTCCAACGTCTTATGGTGCGACTCACCATAATCAGTCTACTCGTTTGTCGAACAATTCTTGTTGTCTAACAATGCAAGTGTCTCCACATAGACATTAATCTCATATTTAACACTCGAATTTGAAGAACTCACAGCTATGCGCGATACCCCTGAGAAAGGATTATAAGCTTTAGGAACCTCTTTTTTAATCCGGTAAACTCTAGTTCCTCCTATAATATCATAGCACCTAACTTTAAAAGGTTTAGACCAAGATTCAAGATTATTATCGTCTATCTTCCTTAACCACATAGAGCTATCTACACCATCGTCCGAAATCACACTCAGATAACCGTTGGTGATTAGTAGGTTGGTATTTCCCCGAGTGATATTCGGCAAAGAAATCGTGCCAAAAACACGATTACTCAAATCGAATGTGAGTATATAAGAATCGTTTGTGTTAGGCGAATCGTTCTGCACCAACCAGTGCATCACTCCATCCACAAAACTAGCTTGTGATGACCGAACCATAAAAGGCGGATCAGCTTTAGGGAGATCAATCTCGCTCCAAACATTTTTCTTTGTTGAGAAAAGGAATAGAGTTTGCAAGTTAGTTCCATAAGATAAACCGACAATGTTGTAATCATCTACGATCGGGTCGTACCCAAACCCAAATACCACTGAATACTTTTGACAAGGATCATAAGGAACATTTGGAACATTTAGTTTGCGCCTAATTGAAGGGTTCCACAAAGTGATTGAAAGGAAGTTTGTTTTTTTATAAAGACACATAATTCCATAACATGAATCAAAGGCATTGAAACCACCAAGTAACTTGAGTGAGTCTAATTCCAAGAATGGTCCTTTTCGTTTTGATCCGTGTAACATTTTAAAAACATCTTTTTCTATATGAACTTGATGTGCGACATTAACAGTTCGTCTAGCTCGTGTAGCTGATTGAATAGATTGCTTACGGATGAAGTTGGAGCTATCGATGCGAGAACACCGTGATTTGGATACACATCTAAATTGAAGGATGAATTTGGGTGGCAGCCTTGCAATGATTTCATCAAGTAGGTCTTCGCATAGTTCAACCAAAACCATTTTATTCTGCAATTATTAGATAGTAAAACACCATTATTCTATGTATAGACACGAGTAAACATATACGGTTTTCGCCGTTAATAAATATTGTATACGGTTTTTTTGTTTAGTTTACCGAGAAAAGAAAATATTTTATACTCAGATGTAGTTATTTCAATCATTTGCCCTGGCCACATAGAACGTTAATTAGTTAGAATGACAAAAATAGTTGTAAACCCTAATTAGTTAGAATGACAAAAAAAATTCATGGATAACTTAAAATTACTATCATTATTATTATTATTGATTATTGTATTATTATTGGCATCAAATACTCCATCAAATAATATACAATCTTAATCTTATAATATTGACACATAAATAAGAGCAACGATAAGTTACCGTTCGTTCCAACAACACATCCCATACTTTCAACATTCTCTAATAGTTTCTTGTGTGTGTTTTTTCATGTAGATTCTTATGTGTGTTTTTTCTTGTAGATGTTATGTTATTGATCGAAATCTAAACAAGTAGAGTAACTAAAGAAGCATAGAAATCGAACATGTACATAATAAATTATAAACATCGAAATATATAAAATATGTATAATACAAACCTTAAATTTTGATTTCATGAAAAAATATAAACCATGCAAATTGATCGAAGCTTTGCAAAATGAAAAATCGAAGTATGATTTCGGTGTAGATGCCTCATATAAACCCTGGTCATTACTCGTATAAGGCCCGCTCAATATTTTTTCTCATTCGGACTTTAAAGCCCAATATGTTACTCGTAGTCTCGTACCGTAAGTTATAGGCTATAACTATAAGGCCAGCCCTTTATAAATTGAATTTGGATTTAGTATTAATTAATTTAATTAATTAAATAATATTATCGTTATCATTTTTTTACAGCAAAAATGGCAATATTATTAAACGCTCTTTAACAAGGCGTTAGAGGAGAAAATTACAAAGGCTTGAGAAGTCAATAGTTTCAAATTGAAACTCCATGGCCTCTTTATTTTAGATAACGAAAAGAGTACAATTTGATTACATAAATTAAACTACTTCTACGAATCAATGAATCATTAAAAACAATGTCGTTACGAAATCTCCGAACGATCCAAGAAGATTCACCAGAAGCGAGATAATTCTGAGTGTTATTGATCGAAGACAACTGCAAACCATCGATCTAACACTGCACGTCTAACCATGAAGAGAATACCGGCATATTCCAGTCGATCCAGATTTTAGTCCTTCGCCAAATTTCAGAAGCTACCGAACATGTAAAGAACAAGTGAGACTGATCTTCAACACCATTGGAACGAAGCGGACAAACAATCGATGGTATATCTACACCCCTTGTGTAAAGGTTCCAGCGAAGTGGTAAAGAGTACAACTTGAAACACTACCAAAAAACATTCACTTTCCACAATAAATACTTTAACCAACATGTACTCACTTGAAGCGATGGTAACATATTCCGATCAGTATATGAACGAGTGTCTTTTACCGTGTACATGCCTTCTGTATTTAACGTATAAATCCATCTATTTTTTCTATCTGAAAAATGAACATGTTGAATCTCGTTTAGAAGGGTAGTGCGCAATTGATAGTTTCGACCTCCAATATGTCCCCTTGACCACGTCCATACCCATTCACCGTTAACCCTCTTATCAATAATATAATCGAGTTTATTTGAGTCGATATGATATAATCGGTTGTATCGGGAGGCAAGAGAAGGGGTTCCACACCAAACAGCATTCCATAATTTTACACTTATGTCATCGCCAACCTCCATTTGAATGATGTTAGATGGTACCAGGTTTTCCGAAATGGATTTCGAGCAAGTTTCCACAATAGATGCCCAAGATCCGTTACAAACAGTGTTCTCGAAACAGTCCCCGTGAATTGATTTGATCAATTTCACCCAAAGATCTTCAAGTGTATTAAAATAGTATCATTTCCACTTGTGTAACAATGCAAATTTAAATGCCTTAAGACTCTCAATGTTTAACCCACCTTAATCAAAAGAAGCTAAAACGGAATCCCATTTATCCCACGTCATCTTCTTATTTGTTGCATTGCCGCCCCAAAAGAAACCAGCACGTATCGACTCGAGTTTTTGTAGGACCTTTTCCGGGCACTTAAAGAGAGACATGAGATAACAATCAGCTAGGGTTATGTGGGAGTGTGTAAAAAACAAAGAACCACGAAACCCGTTTATATATTGTCTGTAGCGACAGTCGGTCGACTGACTATATTAGTCGGCCGACTGTCGTGTTTAGTCGATCGAATATCAACTTACACCGACTTTGCAATGTCGACCAACAGTGTCTTCAGTCGATCGACTGACTCTGTCAGTCAATCGACTGTCTGGTCAGTTGAACTATCGATTATCACATTCACATACAATATCAGTCATTCAATAGTCACGATTCCCAATACAAAGTTCAACACAATATGATTGAATTACACGTTAAAGTAATATCGAACAAGGGATTACAAATATATACCAATATATTTGTTGGTTTACAATCGTTTGATTGTGAATCGGTTATTGGTTATTTTAGCCTCTTGTGATTAGAAGAATTACCTTCTGTGATTGAAGGATTTTATCTGTGTATTTGCTCATTTGGTCACCAAAGATTTGAATAGAATAGGTGAATCACATTAAACTCAAATCTGAGTATTTGAAGACAGTAGATATTATCAATGGTAAACATATATGGTTGCAGATTACTGTAGTAACCAAATACTAAATACTGTAAATTCTGTAAATTCAGTAAGTAATGGGTCGTTAATATAATACATATCATATATCATATATGTTATAAATGGGTAATCAAAATAAAACATATCATATATGTTATTTTAAACTATTATTACTCAATGTAAAATACAGAAACCGATTAATACTACGTTACTCACCTAATGTTTATATGAATAACGTATCCAAATTGGGTGTTTCAAACAACGCCTTATCGTGTGACTGACCACAATCGCTCTTTTTGTTCGTCGTCGAAGAACAATTCATGTTGTCTAACAATGCAAGGGTCTCCACCGCGCTTCTAGCCGAGTGGTATCCTCATTCCTTGTATTTGGGGCCGAGGTTGAGGTCGTGAGTTCAAGCATCGCTCTGCTCACACTCTTATATAATCTGCCTGAAATATGAAGCTCCATATTGACCTCGAGGGGGTTTTCTCTCAGATCCATTCAGGATTCAAACCCGGTACGTCTGCCCCTCGGGGATGGTTTAAGGATCGGGTTCCTACAATGCGATTCAGTTTTCCTACTGAAAGGATTATAATCTTTAAAAACCTTGAACTGATCATTGATTGCACAACTCTAGTGCTTCCTTACACTTCGGAACAAATAACTGTAGGAAATAGTACCCGAAAATATATATTATATATTCATTATAATAAGAAATCAAGTATAATGAAATACACATACCTTGAAAAGGGTGTAGTCAAAAGGATATGTAAGATGATAATAATCATCTCACCAAAAGAAGCTGAGGCTTGTGTTTAACACGGTTCCCTTAAAACAGTTCCAATTTATATGTGTTTTCATTTGGAACTAAGTTAACATCTATGTCAACCACCAAGATGAAATGTCCCGTTCATATTAATTATAAACGTTCCATATTAATTGATTTTGTCGCGAGGTTTTGACCTCTATATGAGACGTTTTTCAAAGACTGCATTCATTTTTAAAACAACCATAACCTTTATTTTATCTATAAAGGTTTAAAAAGCATTACGTAGATTATCAAATAATGATAATCTAAAATATACCGTTTACACACGACCATTACATAATGGTTTACAATAAGAATATATTACATCAAAAATAAGTTTCTTGAATGCAGTTTTTACATAATATCATACAAGCATGGACTCCAAATCTTGTCCTTATTTTAGTATGCAACAGCGGAAGCTCTTAATAATCACCTGAGAATAAATATGCTTAAAACGTCAACAAAAATGTTGGTGAGTTACAGGTTTAACCTATATATTATCAAATCATAATAATAGACCACAAGATTTCATATTTCAATATACATCCCATACATAGAGATAAAAATCATTCATATGGTGAACACCTGGTAACCGACATTAACAAGATGCATATAAGAATATCCCCTATCATTCCGGGAAATCCTTCGGACATGATAAAAACAACATCGAAGTACTAAAGCATCCGGTACTTTGGATGGGGTTTGTTAGGCCCAATAGATCTATCTTTAGGATTTGCGTCAATTAGTAGATCGGTTTACTAATTCTTAGGTTACCAAGCAAAAGGGGCATATTTGGCTTCGATCATTCACCCATATAATGTAGTTTCAATTACTTGTGTCTATTTCGTAAAACATTTATAAAACTGCATGTATTCTCATCCCAAAATATTAGATTTTAAAAATGGGACTATAACTCACTTTCACAGATTTTTACTTCGTCGGGAAGTAAGACTTGGCCACTGGTCGATTCACGAACCCATAACAAATATGTACATATATATCAAAGTATGTTCAAAATATATTTACAACATTTTTAATACGTTTTAATGTTTTAAGTTTATTAAGTCGGCTGTCCTCGTTAGTAACCTACAACTAGTTGTCCACAATTAGATGTACAGAAATAAATCAATATAAATTATCTTGGATCAATCCACGACCCAGTGTATACAAGCCTCAGGCTAGATCACAACTCAAACTATATATATTATTTTGGAATCAACCTCAACCCTGTATAGCTAACTCCAACATTACTGCATATAGAGTGTCTATGGTTGTTCCAAAATATATTATATAGATGGGTCGATATGATATGTCAAAACATTGTATACGCGTGTATGGTATCCCAAGATTACATAATATATATTAGAATACATGAATAATACAATATAAGTTTGTTAAGTTATGATTTGTATAGAATTGTTACAATATTTCCCGTAGCTACAACAATCAAAAAAAAATATTCAATCTTGTTTTACCCATAACTTCTTCGTTTTAAATCCGTTTTGAGTGAATCAAATTGCTATGGTTTCATATTGAACTCTATTTTATGAATCTAAATAGAAAAAGTATAGGTTTATAGTCAGAAATAAAAGTTACAAGTCGTTTTTGTAAGAGGTAGTCATTTCAGTAGAAAGAACGACGTCTTGATGACCATTTTGAAAACATACTTCCACTTTGAGTTTACCATGATTTTTGGATATAGTTTCATGTTCATAAGAAAAATCATTTTCCCAGAAGAACAACTTTTAAATCAAAGTTTATCATAGTTTTTAATTATCAAACCCAAAACAGCCCGCGGTGTTACTACGACGGCGTATGTCCGGTTTTACGGTGTTTTTCGTGTTTCCAGGTTTTAAATCATTAAGTTAGCATATCATATAGATATAGAACATGTGTTTAGTTGATTTTAAAAGTCAAGTTAGAAGGATTATCTTTATTTGCGAACAAGTTTAGAATTAACTAAACTATGTTCTAGTGATTATAAGTTTAAATCTTCGAATAAGATAGTTTTATATGTATGAATCGAATGATGTTATGAACATCATTACTACCTCAAATTTAGTAGGTAAACCTACTAGAAGTGACAAGAAATGATCTAGCTTCAAAGGATCTTGGATGGCTTGAAAGTTCTTGAAGTAGGATCATGACACAAAAACAAGTTCAAGTAAGATTTTTACTCGAATTAAGATAGTTTATAGTTATAGAAATTGAATCAAAGTTTGAATATGATTATTACCTTGAATAAGAAAGATAGCCTACTGTAAATAACAAAGGTTTCTTGATCTTATATGATTACTTGGAATGGATTAGAAAGCTTGGATGTAAACTAGTAAACTTGAAAGGATTTTCGAAGTGTTCTTGGAGTGTTCTTCCTAAGATGATTATAGCTTGATTCTTGAAGTAATTTTTGATGAAGATGATGATTAGCTACTGGAAAAATTCGTTCATAAGTGTGTGTGTGTGTGTGTGTGTGTTGAGAGAGAATTAGAAAGAGAATTGGAAGTGAAATGGAGTGAATGATGAGTGGTAAGTGGTGAGTGGTGAGTGGGGTTAAAAGGAGTTCTAATTAGTTGACTAGTTCATGGTAGAAGTTAAAATTGATTAGTCATACATGACATAATCAAGAGTGGAATCCCATGTTAGTTCCTATTGGTATATACCCACAGTAAGTACGTCTAGAAGCTGTGTATAATACGGGTATGAATACGACTAGAATTCTTGATGAAAAAAAAGAATGGGAATGTAACTGTACCCATTTTCGTTAAGTATGAGTTTTTTTATATATGTCTTGAAGTCTTCCAAAAGTATATTAATACATCTAAATACACTACATGTATATACATTTTAACTGAGTCGTTAAGTCATCGTTAGTCGTTACATGTAAGTGTTGTTTTGAAACCTTTAAGTTAACGATCTCATTTAATGTTGTTAACCCATTGTTTATTATATCTAATGAGATGTTAAATTATTATATTATCATGATATTATGATATCTTAATATGGTATATATATATACATTTAAATGTCGTTACAACGATAATCGTTACATATATGTCTCGTTTCGAAATCCTTAAGTTAGTAGTCTTGTTTTTACATATGTAGTTCATTGTTAACATATATAATTATCATTTTATCATGTTAAATATAGTGTAATAATATCTTAATATGATACATATGTATTTAGTAAGACGTTGTAATAACGATAATCATTATATATATCGTTTCGACTTTCTTAACTAAGTAGTCTCATCTATAGTTGTTATTATATTGCTAAAATGATGATGTCATTATTAGGCTAATTACTTTATTAAGAAAAAATTAAAAAGAAAAAGAAAAAAAAATCTAAGAATGGTAGGTGATGTCATTAATCTACATAATTTTGAATTAAAATTAAATCTTATTAATTAATTAATTATTATTAAATCTTATTAACAATTATTTTAATTATTGAAACTAAATAATTTTACATTATTTAATTAATTATTTTTAATTGAGTACGAGAAGGTATAAAAGTTAGGCAGAAGAAAACCAATTCAACATTTATATTTTAATATTTTAATTTACACTTTTAAAATAAAATGACAACCAATATTATCTCTTATGATTAGATGTGGATTGTTAAATATGTATTTTAGGTGTTTGATGAAATGTTCAGCTGACGAGTTTCTTAGTCGGACTATGTGGTTCCACGGGTCATTAAACTAAATAACTTTAGCATTTACGTTCACTTAATACCTATCATTAAACTGTTTCGTTTAAACAAACCCGTGATTTCACGGGTCATTTCACTAGTTTTTATGTATATAACTCATTGTTAATATACTTATGGAGATACTTACTTATCATAATTGCATATTAACTATATGTATATCTATATATATATATATATATATATATATATATATATATATATATATATATATATATATATATCGTCATGTCATTTTTACAAGTTTAAACGTTCGTGAATCGCCGGTCAACTTGGGTGGTCAATTGTCTACATGAAACTCATTTCAAATAATCAAGTCTTAACAAGTTTGATTGCTTAACATGTTAGAAACACTTAATCATGTAAAAATCAATTTCATTTAATATATATAAACATGGAAAAGTTCGGGTCACTACAGTACCTACCCGTTAAATAAATTTCGTCCCGAAATTTTAAGCAGTTGGAGGTGTTGTCGTATCTTCTGGAAATAAGTGCGGGTATTTCTTCTTCATCTAATCTTCCCGTTCCCAGGTGAACTCGAGTCCTCTATGAGCATTCCATCGAACCTTAACAATTGGTATTTTGTTTTGCTTAAGTCTTTTAACCTCACGATCCATTATTTTGACGGGTTCTTCGATGAATTGAAGTTTTTCGTTAATTTGGATTTCGTCTAACGGAATAGTGAGATCTTCTTTAGCAAAAAATTTCTTCAAATTCGAGACGTGGAAAGTGTTATGTACAGTCGCAAGTTGTTGAGGTAACTCAAGTCGGTAAGCTACTGGTCCGACACGCTCAATAATCTTGAATGGTCCAATATACCTTGGATATAATTTCTCTCGTTTACCAAATCGAACAACGCCTTTCCAACGTGAAACCTTAAACATGACCATCTCTCCAATTTCAAATTCTATACCTTTTCTTTTGATGTCGGCGTAGCTCTTTTGTCGACTTTGGGCGGTTTTCAACCGTTGTTGAATTTGGATGATCTTCTCGGTAGTTTCTTGTATTATCTCTGGACCCGTAATCTGTCTATCCCCCACTTCACTCCAACAAATCAGAGACCTGCACTTTCTACCATAAAGTGCTTCAAACGGCGCCATCTCAATGCTTGAATGGTAGCTGTTGTTGTAGAAAAATTCTGCTAACGGTAGATGTCGATCCCAACTGTTTCCGAAATCAATAACACATGCTCGTAGCATGTATTCAAGCGTTTGTATCGTCCTTTCGCTCTGCCCATCAGTTTGTGGATGATAGGCAGTACTCATGTCTAGACGAGTTCCTAATGCTTGCTGTAATGTCAACCAGAATCGTGAAATAAATCTTCCATCCCTATAAGAGATAATAGAGATTGGTATTCCATGTCTGGAGACGACTTCCTTCAAATACAGTCGTGCTAACTTCTCCATCTTGTCATCTTCTCTTATTGGCAGGAAGTGTGCTGATTTGGTAAGACGATCAACTATTACCCAAATAGTATCAAAACCACTTGCAGTCCTTGGCAATTTAGTGATGAAATCCATGGTAATGTTTTCCCATTTCCATTCCGGGATTTCGAGTTGTTGAAGTAGACCTGATGGTTTCTGATGCTCCGCTTTGACCTTAGTACACGTCAAACATTCCCCTACGTATTTAGCAACATCGGCTTTCATACCTGGCCACCAAAAATGTTTCTTGAGATCCTTGTACGTCTTCCCCGTTCCAGGATGTATTGAGTATCTGGTTTTATGAGCTTCTCTAAGTACCATTTCTCTCATATCTCCAAATTTTGGTACCCAAATTCTTTCAGCCCTATACCGGGTTCCGTCTTCCCGAATATTAAGGAGCTTCTCCGATCCTTTGGGTATTTCATCCTTTAAATTTCCCTCTTTTAAAACTCCTTGTTGCGCCTCCTTTATTTGAGTAGTAAGGTTAGTGTGAATCATTATATTCATAGCTTTTACTCGAATGGGTTCTATGTCCTTTCTGCTCAAGGCGTCGGCTACCACATTTGCCTTCCCCGGGTGGTAACGAATCTCAAAGTCATAATCATTCAACAATTCAATCCATCTGCGCTGCCTCATGTTCAATTGTTTCTGATTAAATATGTGTTGAAGACTTTTGTGGTCGGTATATATAATACTTTTGACCCCATATAAGTAATGCCTCCAAGTCTTTAATGCAAAAACAACTGCGCCTAATTCCAAATCATGCGTTGTATAATTCTGCTCGTGAATCTTCAATTGTCTAGACGCATAAGCAATTACTTTCATTCGTTGCATTAATACACAACCGAGACCTTACTTTGAGGCGTCACAATATATCACAAAATCATCATTCCCTTCAGGTAATGACAATATAGGTGCCGTAGTTAACTTTTTCTTTAACAATTGAAACGCTTTCTCTTGTTCATCTTTCCATTCAAATTTCTTCCTTTTATGCGTTAATGCAGTCAAGGGTTTTGCTATTCTGGAAAAGTCTTGGATGAACCTTCTGTAGTAACCAGCTAGTCCTAAAAACTGGCGTATGTGTTTCGGAGTTTTCGGGGTTTCCCACTTTTCAACGGTTTCAATCTTTGTTGGATCCACCTGAATACCTTCTTTGTTCACTATGTAACCGAGGAATTGAACTTCTTCCAACCAAAATGCACACTTTGAAAACTTAGCGTACAGTTTTTCTTTTCTCAGCAACTCTAGCACTTTTCTCAAATGTTCTTCGTGCTCTTGATCATTCTTTGAGTAAATAAGTATGTCATCGATGAAAATAATGGTAAACTTGTCAAGATATGGCCCACACACTTGGTTCATGAGGTCCATGAACACAGCTGGTGCGTTAGTCAATCCAAACGACATAACCATAAACTCTTAATGACCGTAACGCATCCTAAAAGCAGTCTTTGGAATATCATCCTCCTTCACCCGCATTTGATGATATCCAGAATGTAAATTGATGTGGTAGCGGAGTGGTATAAAATACTATTATATTTTACAAGGAAATACTATTAAATACGATACAATTTTACACAAGATATTTATTTATTTAGAGAATGGATATACTTAAACCTTGCTACAACACTTATAGGCAGTGTACCTAATCGTACAGTAGTGTAGTTTTTAGTAAGTCCGGTTCGTTCCACAGGGAAATCATTAAACAAAGCTTAACGCTATATTAGTTTACTTTTATAAAAATACAAATATATATATAAGTAATATTATTATTATAAAGGGGGGTTTTTACCGTTTAATGACCGGTTTGTCGATTTTAAAACTTTAGTCGCAGTTAAAACCAAATGTAAAATATTAAAAATAAATACAAGACTTAAATTAAAGCGTAAAGTAAATAACGATAATGAAATTGCGAATAATAAAAGTGCGATAAAATAAACTTGCGATAATTAAAGAGTACGATAATTAAAAGTGCAATTAAATAAAATAACAATAAAAATGCGATAATTAGAAGTGCAATTAAATATAAAATAAAAGAAATTAAATATGAAATAAAAGAATTATGCTTATTTAAACTTCCGTAATCATGATGTTTGACGTGTTGATTTTAGTTTTATGCCCATGGGTTAGTTGTCCTTTGTCCTGGATTATTTAATATGTCCATCTGGTTTTTGTCCATAACAGTCCATCAGTCATAAATATAAAGTGCGAGTGTCCTCGTCAAATTATCCTTATACCCGAAGTTAAATATTCCAACTAATTGGGGACTTAAACTGTAACAAGATTTTAATACTTTGTTTAATAATTACACCAAGATGTCGACTGAGTGTAATCCAAGGTTTTAATATTTTGTTATCAATTATACCAAGTGTTCGTGTACATAATTTCACCCCTGTTTTAATTATTCTAGTGGCTATTAATCCATTCCCGTGTCCGGTTAAATGAACGATTATTCGTACATATAAATACCCCGCCCATCGTGTCCGATTGAGTGTATATGGTAATTTATAGGGACGCCCAATTGTAAATCTTTATATTAACATTAACAAACTATCATTTAGTTAAACAAATATAAAGCCCATTAATAGCCCATAGTCTAATTACCACAAGTGTCGTTCTTTTGTCCAAACCCCAATTATGGTACAAAGCCCAATTACCCAATTTTAGTAATTAGCCCAACATCATGATTACTTCGGATTAAATAAGCATAATAATAACTTAGCTACGAGACATTAATGTAAAAAGGTTGAACATAACTTACAATGATTAAAAATAGCGTAGCGTTACACGGACAGAATTTCGACTTACACCCTTACAATATTCGCTAACATACCCTTATTATTAGAATTATAATTAAAATTAAAATTAAAATATAAATTATAAATATATATTTTACGTATATATGGAGAGAAGAGAAAGATAGATTATGGTTTTTGGTGCACCAAAGCTCGATTTTTATAGGCATGTGGGCTGGAACTGGGGCTCATGCAATCGCATGGTTTTATGCCTTCCAGGCCATGCGATCGCATGGCCAGCTGGGGAGGCTCATTTTTGGTTGTTTTCTTCTGCCGACGGTTTTATAAATAATATAATATATTAAATAATTATAAGAATTATTTAAATATTATATTATATTTATGTGCATAGTTGACTTGTAATTTTTAGTCCGTTGCGTCGAGCGTTGAGAGTTGACTCTGGTCCCGGTTCCGGATTTTCGAACGTCCTTGCGTATAATTTAATATCTTGTACTTTGAGTTTTGAATCTTGTACTCTTGTAATTTCGAGACGTTTCTTATCAATAATTGGAACCTCTTTGATTGTATTTTGTACTTTTGAGCTTTTTGGTCGTTTGCGTCTTCAATTCGTCGAATCTGTCTTTTGTCTTCACATTTTATTATTTAAACGAATATCACTTGTAAATAGAACAATTGCAACTAAAAGCTTGTCTTTCTTGAGGAATAATGCTATGAAATATATGTTCGTTTTTAGCATTATCAAATATTCCCACACTTGAGCGTTGCTTGTCCTCAAGCAATATCGTCTTGAAATACTAGAATCACTTCTTTATTCTTCACACTTTGTACATCAGTGATTTCTATACGGCGGTATAAACAATGATAGTAACGATAGAACCATGGTTAAAGGTGGGTGTGTCATCCACAGTTGCCTCGGGTTTAGGTCAACGACACTTGCAATCAAATAGCCGATTTACTTTCGGTTTCCAAAGCAAAGTTCACATTTGAAAGGCGGTTTACAGTCCCACATGACTATGAAAATGTAGATCCTTAAGGAAATTGGATCTTTATGAAAATATTTGATCTTTTGAAAATTCAATCTAGCTTTTACCCTAGATAAGTTTTCCAGAATAACCCTTCACCGGTGTTTGCAAAATATTTTTGTGGGTTTGGTGGGTTTCAGATTTGAAAATTTTAGCTCAAAACTTGCGGTTTTGTGTCACCCACTTGCTAACCTTGTATTTGGAAAGCAACACGTCCAGTTTACTTGTCCCGTATATTACCTTTCGATAAACTACCGTCCGGTTGTAAAGGAAAGCGTTGAACAAGCAACTGTTAAGGCAATGTCCCCTGACATGCTTTTAATTATGGTCTATAATGTGTCGGATGCAATTACTATCCTTGGTAGGAGCAATAGTAAAGCTCACCCTTATGATTTTTCGGTCTGGCACAAGCTCACCCTTGTATTTGGAAAGCAACACGTCCAGTTTACTTGTCCCGTATATTATCTCTAGGATTGAGTAATATCAGGCTTAAAAGCTGATTTTTAAACTTTAAGGAGATTATCCTTTCTGGGGATCTGATTCATTAGTCTTATCAAGCTAATTTGCATGGTGCCCCCCCCCCCCCCATTGTACGAGATAAATCCTTCTCATGGTTAGGATAAATCTGACCACTTGGCGACCCTGTTTAATGCTGAGGTCCGTGGATTTCCTGCTGATTTTAGTGATGACTTTTCTAGATTTTTCGTCAACCTACAGCTGGTCTGGACGACAACTTCTTGACCTAAATCAAGAAGCGCGTGTCTTTTTCGGAAGACTTTACTTCCTTTTAATGATGGAATTGATTCATCGTGTAGATCCATCTCTTCTTTTCTTTCATCGGGAAAAATGGTTTAGTTTAGTCCAAAGCAAAAGTATTTTCAGTTATTTGTTACAGATATATGTGACATACGTTTAAGATAACTTGGTAAATTTTCCCACACTTGGCTTTTATTTTCCTTTTTATCGTCCTCTATTCCATTTTAAATGAATTTCAACATTTTGGTTTGTTTCTCAATTTATGTCCTTTCCGAGGTTACAATAATTTCGGTGTTAACACCTAGTTTTATCGTTCATAAATATGTATAAACATGATTTTGAGTTCATTTAATTGAAAATTTTGAAAAATTTTACTAGAATTGGGTAGTCAGTATTTAAGACTAGGGCTGTTCTTTATTATCAGAGAGCACTAGATTCTAATACAACTACTACGTTACTAGTATTTTTAATGGTAACCAAGTGTATAAAGATAAAAATTTTAAAAATCCGAAAGAATTTAACCCCTTCCCACACTTAAGATCTTGCAATGCCCTCATTTGCAAGAAATCAGTACAATTTAAATTATTGAGGGTGATTAGCGTAGAAATGATTAAATTTTACCAAAGTTTCCAAATATATTGGCGTTTGTTTGCTGAATGATAAATGGTGCATAGCATTTGTTCATTTCGTCTGTTGTTACATCACATTTATTTGTCATCTTGTCGTCAAAATTAGTAGCTTTTGCTGAACTTAATGCCAGTCTTTGAAAATGCGCTGTTTTACCCTGTTTTTTACAATCGACAATATACATACATACAAATATAATCATGCATGGCAATTTGAAATGGGACTTAATATCCCACTTTCAAATTCTAAATATGAAATATTAGTACACAATAATAATAAAATAATAAAAATTACACAAATATATCCAATAACATAAGTTTAAACATGAAAAAGTCAAAAGATAAAAACATAAAAATCATAAAAATAACCAAATGGAACTAAATCAGTCTGGATAGGGGTTCCAGTTCATCTCATCGGGTGGGTTCCATTGTTGGTTATAGGTGTTCTGATAGGCTTGGTCATAGTCATACCGGTTAAAGGGTGGTCGGATATCGGGGCTATGTGGCAGAAAATGAGCAGGTCGAGTAGGTACATAGTTATTTGGTACCTGATATGATAGCTGGCTCATGATTTGGTGCTGATGAACTAACCAGCTATCGTGTTGGCGTCGCCTATAATCCTCGTATACTCGCTCGGAGTTCCACTGCTCATACATACTATGTATGGCCGCGTTCGTTATTGCTTCCTCATCTATACGAACGTGGACGTCAAGAATAGCATCTCGAAAGACATCCCTAATGTCTTCCGCCTCCTCCATTTCCTCGTCTGAGCCTCTCTCTAGCTGAGGATGAGATCCCTCATAGTGTACTTCCTGGTTACGTCTACTTTTCAATACCTTAGCACCCACATAAACTTTCAATCCTAAGGGCTCAACCTGTTCTCTACAAATCTGTAATGGACCCCCTTGGTTCCTATCAACACCTAAATACTCTCCAATGAGAGTAACAAAAATACCTCCTCCTATTATACTCCCGTCCTGCATTCCCTCTACCATTTTAGATAAATAAAAAGCAACACAGTAAGGGATATTGACAAAGCTTCTAGGATCCCGAATACACTTTAGGTAGAATAAATCATATAATGTAATTTTTTCTTTATTATGACCTCTTTGTGTAATCGAGTTAGCCAAAAATCTATGAATAATACGAAGCTCGGCTCTGTCAATATGTGTATAGGAGTGTCCACCTGCTCGTGTAAAAACATCAAAATGTGACATACGCCTCCAAATGGCGTCAGCGTCAAAGTTACTATCTACCCGTTCACCATAATGAATCAAGTTTGTACAATCGGGTAATAGCAACTCACCAGGAGTATATATCTGTAAGGCCCTGGCCATGTCCAGCATGGACATTCTGTACATCCTACCGCCAAGGATAAACCTAAGAAATCTTCTATCATCTATTCTAACTATATTTGTATCAAGTGATACAGTACTCATCAACTCAACACACCATTCCTTATATACAGGTCTACGAATGGTGAAAAGACGTTCCCAATCTGTAAAAGAAGAACTGCCATACCTTTGAACTAAAAGCTGTCTAACACGGTCAGCTAGATGGACCGTTTCCAAAGGGGCCCAATCGATTACCCTTGGCACCTCTACATTTTTTGATACCAATTTGAATTTGTTCCTTTGATATGTCTCGTAATCTCTCCATCTTCTATCAAATCTCAGATTAGGATGTAGAGTGTGCTCAGGAATCGTTGGGAATTCTACTGGCGGCCTCATTGGGAATACTATGAATTCATCAACAAACTGTACCGGATCATAATAAGGTATGTGCTGATCAGGCTGTTGTTGTTCCTGTTGTGGTTCTTGTTCGTGTTGCATTTCTGGTTCTGGTTCTGGTGCTGGTCGTCTAGATGATGATGCTCCTGAACCTCCAGTATCGGCTCTCTGTAAAACACATTAAACACAAAAATTGTGCATCGAAATATGCATTAGTGTTAGCAAAATAACAACTTAAAACAATCACTATAACATGTTAAATCAAAATTAAACTTATACACATTTTCACAATTTTTCACAATTCTACATTTTTCAAATAAGCACATATGAAAATGTATACAAAATTCATAAGCATTTAACTCAAATAACATGTCAAAATAGTCATTACTGATAATTAAACAAGTCTTAAATGGCAAATATATCAAATTAATCAAGTTCATGAATTTTGGACTTAAAAAGTCCACTTTAATCTCCAAAAATCATGTTTAGGATCATTGTTTGGATCATTTAACTATCTAAACATGTTACACTACTTAATTTAGCAATAATTCATGACAAAAATCGGCCATAACCTGTTTATATCAAAAAGCCCCAAATTGCTCAAGAACACAAACCCTAGATTTCTAAAAAATTTGAAGTTTTTGGCTTCAAATCATGTTAAATAGCATCAATCTAGGTTATACATACATAAAATACTAACAATTTATCACTAATTACACTAGAAATTAACAAAATTGCATTAGGTAAAAAAATTGGTAATTATCACAAAAACTAGGAATTTATAGAGTTTAGGGGTGTAATTTTTACCAATTTGCTGAAGAATGAGAATCTAGGCATGATTAGAGCAAGAAAAATGACGAATTACGGTGGAAAAATGGCAAAAATTGGTGAATTTTTGGGTGAGTTTCGGGTGTATGTGTGTGTATTGTGGTGAAGAACAGACCCGCTGCTGTTATTTTGTTTCTGACCTGCATTTGGTCCCCATGCGATCGCATGGGTTCCAAGTGCAAACCCCATGCGATCGCATAGGGTGCCGGCTACAGTGTTTTCAGGGTTTTTTTTTTTTTTTTTTAACCTTATGCTTTATAAAACTTATAATTAATTAAATTTTAAAAATTTGGTTTTCCTTTAGGATCGAGGGCGTTTCGGATCGTTGTCCTAGTCTGTCTCTCGACAAAATTTTAAAATTTGTCAAATCAAAGCGCGGTTTTTAAAAGTAAAGATTTTTGGGTTTTTTAATGTTTTTGGCATACTTTAATTCAATAAGATTAAAAATAATGATAATAAAAGTTCTCGTCCCTCCCTCGGGTAAAGCAATTTCGGTTCAAAGACCTAGTCTTCAACTTACGACGAATTTTAAAAATCATATTTTTAACTTAATGAGATAAAGTAAATTTTTATTTTTAAATTCACACAACATAAATATAAAATTCAAAATTAATATTAAAAATTCATACCAAACTTAAAATTTGAAATGCATAAAATTAAAAATTCATATTTTAAAAATTAAAAATTCACACCAAACTTAATTTTAAAAATTCACATTATAAATTCACACCAAACTTATATTAATTTTTCAAATATTTACATTTTTTTTTTAAAATATTGTTTTTACAAAGTTTACAATATTAATTTAAGATTTAAATATTAATTTTAAAAAAAACATGGTAAAAATAAAATTAAAAATCTTTTTGGCTTTTTATCCCACTTTAATCAATCAAATATTATCAAAAATATGCGCCCCTCTTTTCGGTAAAGTAATTTCGGTTCCAAGACCTAATTTAACTCATGACGAATTTTTGAAATATTTTGGGTTGATTGTTTAAAGATATTTATGCCTTAAGAATAAACGTTAAATTTCGCAGTGATGTAATAAATTTTTGAATGATATCAATAATTTCGGTCGCCAAACCTAATTTTATTCAATACCAATTTAATACTTTTTAGCGAACAAATTAGCGTTTATTATCAAAAGGTTAAAAATGAAAATAAAAATAAAAACTGTACAGACATACCTGTGAAATAGATTTCTTAGTTATATGATCTATCCCATTCATAAGATAGTCGGTTTAATTGGTTTTCCATGGCTACATAGGCGTAACCTCGAGCATTCAGTGTCTTTTCTTCTAAACATATGAACGGTCCGTCTCTGCATAAAGTAACAAATTCGGTATTTGAATAGGTTTGATTATTTGAACATTTACCTCCATGTGACCATTTTTCGCATTTGTGACATCTTTCTAGGTGTCGTGCTCTTCTTTTTGCTGCGGATTTTGATTTTCCTTTACCAAATTGTAACTTATTATCTTCGCATCTGGATTCTTTTCTAACTCCGTCCATTCTTTCTCTGATTACTGATACTAGTTCACTCAGTAGTATGTCATTAATACGTTTAGTGATCAAAGCGTGTAGCATTAGACCATGGTTTAGTTCACAGGCAGTCTTCATTTCGTAAAAACCTAAAAAAAATAAAAATTCAGAATGGGGGGAGAAGACTAGTTCTTTAGGGTCTGCTAGGGAAAGACCATTCGGGTTCCATTTTCGAGAACTACACGAAAATAGACAATCTAACTCTAACAGAAATACATATTATCCTTTAAAGACTTGATTCTCCCCACACTTAGTTAGCTGTGGTGTCGAAATTGTGATTAACTTCGTTGTCGACTTCCATCGGACCATGTATGTAATGTTTAACTCTGTGACCATTAACTTTAAATTCAATCCCATTTGAATTTATTAATTCTATCGTTCCGTATGGGAAAACTCTTTTGACTATGAATGGTCCAGACCATCTTGATTTCAATTTTCCAGGAAATAGCTTGAATCGTGAATTGAAAAGAAGAACTCTGTCTCCTTCTTTAAATTCTTTTGAACTTCTGATTCTTTTATCATGCCATTTCTTCGTTCTTTCCTTATAGATTAACGAATTTTCGTATGCTTCATGTCTTAATTCTTCTAATTCGTTTAGTTGACTTAATCGTAGACGTCCAGCTTCATGTAAATCAAGATTACATGTTTTCAAAGCCCAAAATGCTTTGTGTTCAATTTCTACTGGAAGATGACATGCTTTTCCATAAACAAGTCTAAAAGGTGTGGTTCCAATTGGAGTTTTGTAGGCTGTTCTAAAAGCCCAGAGTGCATCCTCCAATTTAATGGACCATTCCTTCGGATTTGATCCTACGGTTTTCTCTAGAATACGTTTTAAAGCTCGGTTGGTATTTTCAACTTGTCCACTTGTTTGTGGATGATATGCGGTGGAGATTTTATGAGTTACTCCATATCTTTTAAGAACTTTCTCAAGTTGATTATTACAGAAATGAGTACCCCGATCACCTATCAAAGCTTTCGGTGTTCCAAACCTTGCAAAAAGACGTTTTAAAAAGTTGACTACAACTCGTGCATCGTTAGTTGGGAGAGCTTGTGCTTCCGCCCATTTAGATACATAATCAATGGCTACGAGTATATATAGATTATTATGAGATTTTGGAAATGGACCCATAAAGTCAATACCCCAAATGTCAAATACTTCACATACTTGAATGACATTTTGTGGCATTTCATCACGTTGACTTATTTTTCCGGCCCTTTGACAAGCATCACAGGATTTGCAAAGAAGGTGTGCGTCTTTGTAAATTGTAGGCCAATAGAATCCAGCTTCATAAACTTTTCTTGCTGTTAGTTGAGGCCCATAATGCCCTCCTGTTGGTCCTGTGTGACAATGGTTTAATATTTTACTAGCTTCATCTCCAAATACACATCGGCGTATTATTCCATCGGGACAACTTTTAAACAAATGTGGATCTTCCCAGAAATAGTGTTTTATATCACTGAAGAATTTCTTTCGTTTTTGGTACGATAATCCTTTTTCAAGGAATACAAACTAAGTAGTTTGCATAGTCTGCAAACCATGGGATTTCTTTATAATCTATCTTCAATAGATATTCATCAGGAAAATTGTCTTGTATGGCCGATTCATTTAGAACTTCTAATTCGGGATTTTCAAGACGAGAAAGATGATCAGCGGCGAGATTTTCTGCTCCTCTTTTATCTCGGATTTCAATATCAAACTCTTGTAAGAGTAAGATCCAACGGATTAATCTTGGTTTAGCATCTTGTTTTGAAAATAGGTATCTAAGAGCAGAATGGTCGGTATAGACCACCGTTTTTGCTAGAACAAGATATGATCGAAATTTGTCAAAAGCAAAGACAATAGCAAGGAGTTCTTTTTCAGTAGTTGTATAGTTTGTTTGTGCTCCTTGTAATGTCTTACTAGCATAATATATAGGTTGAAATCGTTTTTCAATCCTTTGTCCTAAAACGGCTCCCATTGCAAAATCACTTGCATCGCACATTAGTTCAAATGGTAGATTCCAATTTGGTGTTATCATGATCGGTGCATTAGTGAGTTTCTCTTTAAGAATATTAAAAGATTTGATACGCTCATCTGAAAAGATGAATGGAGCATCCTTTTCTAGGAGTTTATTCATGGGAGTGGCAATTTTAGAAAAATATTTTATGAAACGTCGGTAAAAACCGGCATGCCCTAGAAAACTCCTAATTCCTCTAACATTGGTGGGATGTGGAAGTTTAGCAATTACATCTACTTTAGCTCTATCCACTTCAATTCCTTCTTTTGAAATTTTATGTCCAAGAACGATGCCTTCTTTAACCATGAAATGGCATTTCTCCCAATTAAGAACTAGGTTTGATTGTTCGCATCTAAGGAGCATTCGTTCCAGATTAACTAGACATGATTCAAATGTATCACCGAAGACTGAAAAGTCATCCATGAAAACTTCCATGCATTCTTCTATCATGTCGTGAAAAATCGCCATCATGCACCTTTGAAAGGTTGCAGGGGCGTTGCAAAGTCCAAATGGCATGCGTTTGTAAGCAAAAGTACCATAAGGGCACGTGAACGTGGTTTTATCTTGATCTTCGGGTGCTATTGGAATTTGAAAATATCCGGAAAATCCATCTAGAAAACAATAGTAACTATTTCCGGCTAATCTTTCCAACATTTGATCTATGAAAGGTAAGGGAAAGTGATCTTTTCTGGTGGCGTCATTTAATTTTCTATAATCAATACACACACGCCATCCTGTTACAGTCCTAGTAGGAATAAGCTCATTTTTCTCATTTGTAATGACAGTCATGCCACCCTTCTTAGGCACGCATTGAACTGGGCTTACCCATGGACTATCAGAGATTGGATAAATTAGACCTGCGTCTAGCAGTTTAATAATCTCTTTCTTAACTACATCTTGCATATTAGGATTTAGTCTTCGTTGGCGTTGCACATACGTTTTATGACCATCTTCCATAAGGATTTTATGTGTGCAATACGAAGGACTTATTCCTTTAATATCATGAATCTTCCATGCAATGGCTGGTTTATGAGCTTTCAACACAGAAATGAGTTGTGATTTCTCATTTTCAGTAAGAGAAGAGGATATTATTACAGGTAATTCAGATTCACCATGTAAATAAGCGTATTCCAAATGGTTTGGAAGTGGCTTTAACTCTAATTTCGGAGGTTCTTCTATCGATGATTTGTATCGATATCTGTCTTCTTCTTTTAGCATTTGAATTTCTTCTGTTGTTGGTTCATATCCATTAGTTATAAGTGTAGCTAACATTTCAGCTTCATCAATTGGTTCATTACCTTCTCCTAAAGAACATTCTCCTGTTCCTTGTAATTCTGGAAATTCTTCTAATAATTCTGCATGTGCATCTATAGTTTGAATATAATAACATGTATCATCTGCAGATTGTGGTTGTTGCATTGCTCTATCAACTGAAAAGGTAACACTCTCATCCTCTATACTTAGGGTCAGTTTCTTACCAAACACGTCTATCATTGCTTTAGCCGTGTTTAAGAATGGTCTTCCTAATATGAGAGGAACTTGAGAATCTTCTTCCATGTCCAAAACAACAAAATCTACTGGAAATACTAAAGTACCAACTTTAACTAGCATGTTCTCCATTATCCCTCTAGGATATTTTATTGATCTATCGGCTAGTTGTATGCTTATTCTTGTTGGTTTCAATTCTCTAAGATCTAGTTTAGCGTATAGTGAATACGGCATTAAATTTATACTAGCACCTAAGTCTGCCAATGCTTCTATTGAACTAAGACTACCCAGAAAACATGGAATTGTGAAACTTCCTGGATCAGATAATTTTTCTGGTATCTTATTCAACAGCACTGCTGGACAATTAGCATTCATAGTAACAGCCGAGAGTTCTTCCATTTTCTTTCTATTTGAAATTAGATCTTTCAAGAATTTAGCATATCTAGGCATTCCTGAAATCACATCAATGAAAGGAAGATTTACATTTATCTGTTTAAACATATCCAAGAATTTGGATTGCTCGGCTTCAAGTTTCTCTTTCTTCATTTTACTCGGGTAAGGAAGTGGTGGTTGGTATGGTTTAACATAAGGTTTATCCTTAACTGTGTTATCTTCATTAACCTTTTCAACTACCGGTTCTTTTTCCTTATCTTGATCAGGTTGTGGTTCTTGTGGAGTAAGAATAGTTTCATCAGAAGTTACAGGTATTTCAGGTGGTTTAAGTGTTGTACCACTTCTTGTGGTAATGGCTTTAGCTGTTTCATTCCGGGGGTTAGCATTTGTATCACTAGGTAGACTTCCCGGTTTTCTTTCACCTATTAACCTTGCTAGGTTACTTACTTCTTGTTCCAGATTTTGAATAGAAGCTTGTTGATTTCTAAATGCTTGAGCATTTTGTTCATTGGTTTGTTTCTGAGATGTGAAAAACTGCGTTTGAGTTTCAACTAGCTTCCTCATCATATCTTCTAAATTCGGCTTTTTATCATCGGTTTGTTGTGGTGGTTTGTTTTGAAAATTAGGTCTTTGCTGATTGTAATTATTATTGGATACTTGTTGATTGCTAGGACCTTGTTGGTTGTTGTATGGAATATTTCGGTTATAATTCTGGTTTTGATTGTAAATCGGTCTTGGCGGTTGATAATTATTCTGATAATTATTTCCAGGCCTTTGGTTTATGTATGAAATATTCTCTCTTTGTTCCATTGTTAATTCAATACTGAGACAATCTTTTGTCAAATGTGGTCCTCCACACTGCTCACAACTAATTCGTATTGAGTGAATATCTTTAGTCATCTTTTCCATTCGTCTCTCCACAGCATCTATCTTTGCTGAAATGGAATCTAAGTCATGGCTAGAATCTGCTCTAGCTGCTTTAGATGATCTAATGATATCTTTTTCTTGGTGCCACTCATCTGAGTGGGAAGCAGTGTTATCAATAATTTTGTAAGCATCAGTTTCGGTTTTCTTCATAATAGAACCACCAGCTGCTATATCTATGTCTTTTCTTGTAGTGATGTCGCATCCTTGGTAGAATATTTGTACTATTTGACAGGTGTCTAAACCATGTTGCGGACATCCTCTTAACAACTTTCCATATCTTGTCCATGCCTCATATAGAGTTTCATTTGGCTTCTGTGTAAACGTAACAATTTCTGCTTGAAGTCTTACGGCTTTAGATGCAGGAAAGAATTGTTTAAGAAATTTGTCAACTAAAACATCCCATGTATCAATCGCCCCTTCAGGTAACGATTCCAACCAATCTTTGGCTTCTCCCTTTAAAGTCCAGGGAAATAACATGAGATATATCTGTTCATCCTCCACTTCTCGGATTTTAAATAGTGTGCAGATCCTATTAAAGGTACGTAAATGTTCATTTGGATCTTCCTTCGGCGCACCACTAAATTGGCATTGATTAGTTACCATGTGTAGAATTTGTCCTTTGATTTCATAATCTGGCGCATTAATGTCTGGATGAGTAATTGCGTGACCTTGGCCAGTGCGTTTAGCTCTCATTTGGTCTTCCATACTTAAAGGTTCCAGATTCTCCATAATTGAATTTGTTGAATCGGAATCACTAGATGATTCTGATTTAATGGTTCGTTCCTCAACAATCTCTGTTTGAATGATTGGTGGTTCCGGAGGAAAGTTTAATGGTTCAGGATTTACGAACCGTTCCTGAATATTCTCTGGATTCTCAATTGTGAGGTTGGGTTCAAAAAATGGATTATCGGAAATTTGAACTGAAGTACTTGGTCGACTGGATGACGATTCTAAAGAAAAATCAACGGCGGTTATATTTGCTAAATGTCTTGATCTAGTTACAGGTGGTGAACGTACAAAAGGTGGTGAACGTCTTGCTCAGTGCATTCACTGAATATCCTATTAGTTTTTAAAAGGAAAGAAAAATTATAATAAGTTATCCAATCAATAGACTTTTCTGATTTTGCCCACGTTTTGAATAGCCAAAAGATGCAGCAGAGGGGCAGGATTCGTTTGGTCTCAATATAATTGAGGACTGTTTGGCTCCAATAACCCGGTCCACGTACAAATCCAACTATTACTACGAACCAGAAAATTTTGATGTCTATTAATTTAACCACTTAAAATAAATTTTCGTAATTTTAAGAAATTTAGAATAGAAGTAGAATAAAAATCTATGTCCTAAAACTAGAATAGCGAGAAATAAGAAAGAAAAAGAGTTCGTCGGAAAAGGTCGAAAAAGAAAAATGGTTGAAAAATAAAAGGTGATTAAAAAATAAAAGAAACTTATAAAAACTTAAAAATACTTGACTAACCTAACCTTATTACTACAACTAACTTAAAATTATAATCGCAAATTGAAATTACTAACTGGAATGATAATTGATACATAGTAAAAGGTGTCTAAAAATATTAAAGCTTACAGGAAAAACTAAATCCCAAATGGAAATAACTTAAAAAGAAACTAAAACTTAAAAAAGCGCCGCAAAATTATAAAGTACCTAAATCTTAGTCTAAAGAAAAAGCACTTAAGGGATTTTACGGCAAAGCCTAAAAATCTAGAAGTAAAAATAACTATGGCAAAAACTATGAATTAAAACTAAATATGAGCTAAAAATACAAAAGTTACGCTAAAACGATAAAAAAGGAAAAAAAAAATATAAAAATATATAAAAAGTTGTAAAAAGTATAATTTTTATAAAAATATTATTTTTATATTATTTATTTTATAAAACTATTAATTTTACAATTTAAATAAACTAATTAAACTAAAAATATAAATTAAACTTAAACTAATAACTAATTAAATAATAAAACTTAATTAGGGTTAATAATAAAATTAATAATTAATTAAAACCCTAATCGCATTAATTGCTGTACGATGATGGCCTGTCAGATACGCTCATGCGATCGCATTAGTTCTAAGTTACCCAGCCATGCGATCGCATGGGCTAGGGTTTCGGGCCAGAGTTGGGCTGCTACAGTACAGGCCGATTAAAATTTTATTTTATTTTTTTTTTTCTGTTTTTGCTGTAAAATATAAAATATATTTATTAATTAAATAAAACTTATATTTTTACAAAATAAAAAAAAATAGAAATAAAGAAACTTTATAAAACTTAAATATTTACCAAACTCTAAGAAAAAAATATTTATATTTTTGTTTTTTTTTATATATTTTCGAGTATTTAAAACGTATTTTTATAAAAGCGACTTTTAATAGAAGTAATCTAAAAATCTCTTTTTTTTTATAGCGTTGCGCTTCCGGCTTTTAAGAGAGTCCCCGGCAGTGGCGCCAAAAATACTTAAATTAAAGCGTAAAGTAAATAACGATAATGAAATTGCGAATAATAAAAGTGCGATAAAATAAACTTGCGATAATTAAAGAGTACGATAATTAAAAGTGCAATCAAATAAAATAACAATAAAAATGCGATAATTAGAAGTGCAATTAAATATAAAATAAAAGAAATTAAATATGAAATAAAAGAATTATGCTTATTTAAACTTCCGTAATCATGATGTTTGACGTGTTGATTTTAGTTTTATGCCCATGGGTTAGTTGTCCTTTGTCCTGGATTATTTAATATGTCCGTCTGGTTTTTGTCCATAACAGTCCATCAGTCATAAATATAAAGTGCGAGTGTCCTCGTCAAATTATCCTTATACCTGAAGTTAAATATTCCAACTAATTGGGGACTTAAACTGTAACAAGATTTTAATACTTTGTTTAATAATTACACCAGGATGTCGACTGAGTGTAATCCAAGGTTTTAATATTTTGTTATCAATTATACCAAGTGTCCTTGTATATAATTTCACCCCTGTTTTAATTATTCTAGTGGCTATTAATCCATTCCCGTGTCCCGTTAAATGAACGATTATTCGTACATATAAATACCCCGCCCATCGTGTCCGATTGAGTGTATATGGTAATTTATAGGGACGCCCAATTGTAAATCTTTATATTAACATTAACAAACTATCATTTAGTTAAACAAATATAAAGCCCATTAATAGCCCATAATCTAATTACCACAAGTGTCGTTCTTTTGTCCAAACCCCAATTATGGTACAAAGCCCAATTACCCAATTTTAGTAATTAGCCCAACATCATGATTACTTCGGATTAAATAAGCATAATAATAACTTAGCTACGAGACATTAATGTAAAAAGGTTGAACATAACTTACAATGATTAAAAATAGCGTAGCGTTACACGGACAGAATTTCAACTTACACCCTTACAATATTCGCTAACACACCCTTATTATTAGAATTATAATTAAAATTAAAATTAAAATATAAATTATAAATATATATTTTACGTATATATGGAGAGAAGAGAAAGATAGATTATGGTTTTTGGTGCACCAAAGCTCGATTTTTATAGGCATGTGGGCTGGAACTGGGGCTCATGCGATCGCATGGTTTTATGCCTTCCAGGCCATGCGATCGCATGGCCAGCTGGGGAGGCTCATTTTTGGTTGTTTTCTTCTGCCGACGGTTTTATAAATAATATAATATATTAAATAATTATAAGAATTATTTAAATATTATATTATATTTATGTGCATAGTTGACTTGTAATTTTTAGTCCGTTGCGTCGAGCGTTGAGAGTTGACTCTGGTCCCGGTTCCGGATTTTCGAACGTCCTTGCGTATAATTTAATATCTTGTACTTTGCGTTTTGAATCTTGTACTCTTGTAATTTCGAGACGTTTCTTATCAATAATTGGAACCTCTTTGATTGTATTTTGTACTTTTGAGCTTTTTGGTCGTTTGCGTCTTCAATTCGTCGAATCTGTCTTTTGTCTTCACCTTTTATTATTTAAACGAATATCACTTGTAAATAGAACAATTGCAACTAAAAGCTTGTCTTTCTTGAGGAATAATGCTATGAAATATATGTTCGTTTTTAGCATTATCATAAATCGATCTTCGAATAAACCGACGAGCCTTGTAGTTGATCAAATAAGTCGTCGATTCTCGGTAGTGGGTAGCGGTTCTTGATGGTAAGTTTGTTCAACTCTCGGTAGTCGATACACAACCTAAATGTACCATCCTTCTTCTTGACAAACAAAACAGGAGCTCCCCATGGTGATGTGCTTGGTCGAATGAAACCACGCTCTAAAAGTTCCTGTAACTGACTTTGTAATTCTTTCATTTCGCTGGGTGTGAGTCTGTATGGAGCACGAGCTATTGGTGCAGCTCCTTGTA
The DNA here is from genome assembly GCF_046630445.1 of Rutidosis leptorrhynchoides. Lineage (NCBI taxonomy): Eukaryota > Viridiplantae > Streptophyta > Magnoliopsida > Asterales > Asteraceae > Rutidosis > Rutidosis leptorrhynchoides. The sequence goes on along the minus strand of NC_092342.1, from coordinate 340,539,565 downwards.
CAAGGTCTATTTGAATTTCAACGGATCGATGTGGGGGTAATCCCAGTAATTTTTCGAAAATACATCGGGAAATTCTTTTGCGACGGGAACATCACTGATGTTCTTTTCTTCAGGTTTAACTTCCTTGATGTGTGCTAGAATGACGTAACAACCTTTTCTTATTAGTTTTTGCGCCTTCAAACTACTAATAAGTTTTAATTTCGCGTTGTTCTTTTCTCCGTACACCATTAAAGGTTTTCCTTTTTCACGCATAATGCGAATCGCATTTTTGTAACAAACGATCTCTGCTGTCACCTTTTTCAACCAGTCCATGCCAATTATTACATCAAAACTCCCTAACTCGACTGGTATTAAATCAATTTTAAACGTTTCATACCCCAGTTTAATTTCTCTCTCCCGACATATATTATCTGCTGAAATTAATTTACCGTTTGCTAATTCGAGTAAAAATTTACTATCCAAAGGCGTCAATGGGCAACTTAATTTAGCACAAAATTCTCTACTCGTATAGCTTTTATCCGCACTCGAATCAAATAAAACATAAGCAGATTTATCATCAATAAGAAACGTACCCGTAACAAGCTCCGGGTCTTCCTATGCTTCTGCCGCATTAATATTGAAAACTCTTCCACGGCTCTGCCCATTAGTATTCTCCTGATTCGGGCAATTTCTAATAATGTGGCCCGGTTTTCCACATTTATAACAAACAGCATTGGTATTACTTGCTCCGACACTAATCGTTTCGGCATTACTTGTTTCGACATTATTTGTTCCTTTAGTTCTGTTAAACTTTGGTCCGTAGACCTCACACTTTGTCGCGCTATGACCATTTCTTTTACACCTATTGCAAAATGTCGTGCAAAACCTCTGATGATTTTCTTCACACCTATGACATGGCTGTTTTTGGTTTTTGTTGCCGTTGTTGTTATTGAGGTTATTGTTGGGATTGTTATTGTTGTTGAAATGGTTGTTGTAGTTGTTGTTGTTGTTGGGATGTTTGTTGTAGTTATTGTTAGGATTGCGGTTATTGTTGCAATTGTTGTTGCGGTTATTAGGATAGTTGTTGCGATTGTGGTTTTAATTGTTGTTGTTGTTGTACTGGTGACTCTTGTCACCGTTTTCCTCCCACTTCCTCTTGAGTTATTTCGTATTGGCTTCTTCGATCGCCTGCTCTTTAATTCTTCCCTCAATCTGATTTATGAGTTTATGAGCCATTCAACTTGCCTTCTGTATAGAAGCGGGCTCGTGTGAACTCACATCTTCTTGAATCCTTACTGGTAACCCTTTTACAAATGCGTCGATCTTCTCTTCTTCATCTTCGAACGCTCCCGGACACAATAGGCACAACTCTGAGAATCGTCGTTCATATGTGGTAACGTCGAACCCTTGTGTTCGTAACTCTCTAAGTTCTGCCTTGAGTTTATTGACTTCGTTTCTAGGACGGTACTGCTCGTTCATCAATTGCTTGAATGCCGACCACGGTAGTGCGTAAGCAGCATTTTGTCCTACCTGTTCAAGATAGGTGTTCCACCACGTTAACGCAGTACCTGTGAAGGTATGCGTAGCGTACTTAACTTTGTCCTCTTCAGTACACTTACTTATGGCAAACACTGATTCGACTTTCTCGGTCCACCGTTTCAATCCAATTGGTCCTTCGGTTCCATCAAATTCCAAAGGTTTGCAGGCAGTGAATTCTTTGTAGGAGCATCCTATACGATTTCTTGCACCGTTAGCTGCATTGCTAGATTCAGAGTTATTATTGGTATGTAGCGCAGCCTGTACTGCGGCTATGTTTGCAGCAAGAAAGGTACGAAATTCCTCTTCGCTCATATTCATGGTGTGTCGAGTAGTCGGTGCCATTTCCTTCAAAATAGCCAACTGAATCGAGTTAATCATACAGAATATTAAGAGTAGTCAATAGTATTTTGTAGCATAATATGAACTCATTTATAAAAGCTTTTTCTTCATATTAGTGTTTTATAAGTTTAAATTCGGGTACTACCTACCCGTTAAGTTCATACTTAATAGCTAATATACAATTCAACTACTACAATTCCATATGAAAAACGGATTATAATAATATATCACATACAAATATTCTTCAAACTTACAACTTCGCTATATTACATATAACATGAAATATAGTACACTATGATACAGGACAGTTTTGAAGATAAATCTAGTTAATACGCAAGTTGTTCAGCAAAGGAAATAAAGACACGTAATTTATAAGTCCAGAAACAAGTCATGCATTCTGGTTTACTAAGACGACTTCCCATCCTCGGTCTTGTGGAAAATAACCGTTATGACCATTGGCTAGGCAGCATGTTGTAATGTCGTCAAAAGGACGAGGGTTTCGTATTGTCCAACAGCCCCGTAATAATCTAAAAACCTTGTTTCTCACCTCAACTACTGAATCCGTCACTTGTGGAAAAGTTTTATTTAAAAGTTGTAATCCGATATTCTTTTTCTCACTTTGGTAAGAAGTGAACATCACTAACCCGTAAGTATAACATGCTTCTTTATGTTGCATGTTAGAAGCTCTTTCTAACTCGCGAAATCCTATGTTGGGATATGTTGGGTCAAAATAGGTTCTTAACCCGTAGCGTAAAATTGCATTTGGGTTCTCCGCATTTAATGCTTTAAAGAAAACACGGCGTAACTTACGGTCTCCCCAATGTGATATACCCCACCTATCAAAGGAAAGCCATTTATAAACTAAGGCATTTCTGGAAAGTCTTTCAAATGTTTGACAAGTTAATTTCGCCATAACTAAATGTGCTGATGAATTCTGACCGACTCTAGACAAGATTTCCTCAATCATATCCTCTGGTAGGTCATCTAAAATATTCGGTTGTCTACCCTTAACGTCCATTTTGTTTTTATACTGTAAAATAGACAAGGATTAGATTCGTAAAAGATAATTAACAAACAATACAAGCAATTTTTACATAGAACATAAAAGTACAAGCACACTGGTGTGTGCGAGGTGTACTAGGAAATAGTATTATTTTTATAACGAAATACTATTAAATATGATACAATTTTACACAAGATATTTATTTATTTATAGAATGAATATACCTAAACGTTGCTACAATACTTATAGGCAGTGTACCTAATCGTACAGTAGTGTAGTTTTTAGTAAGTCCGGTTCGTTCCACAGGGAATCTTTTAAACAAGCTTAACGCTATATTAGTTTTAAATTTATAAAAATACAAATATATATATATAAGTAATATTATTATTATTATAAAAAGGGGGTTTTTACCGTTTAATGACCGGTTTGTCGATTTTAAAACTTTAGTCGCAGTTAAAACCTAATGTAAAATATAAATAAAAGACTTAATTTAAAGCGTAAAATAAATAACAATAATGAAATTGCGATAAATAAAAATGCGATAAAATAAAATTGCGATAATTAAAGAGTACGATAATTAAAAGTGCAATTAAATACAATGACAATAAATAAAAGTGCGATAATTAAAATTGCAATTAAATATGAAATAAAAGAATTATGCTTATTTAAACTTCCATAATCATGATGTTTGACGTGTTGATTTTTAGTTTATTCCTATGGGTTAATTGTTCTTTGTCCTGAATTATTCAATATGTCCATACGGATTTGTCCATAATAGTCCATCAGTCATAATCATAAAATGCGGAAGTCTTCACCAAATTATTCTTATTCCCGAAGTCAAATATTCCAACTAATTGGGGATTCGAATTGTAACAAGGTTTTAATATTTTGTTTAATGAATACACCAGGCTATCGACTGCGTGTAAACCAAGGTTTTACTACTTTGTTAACAATTACACCAATTACCCTTGAATGTAATCCACCCCTATTTCAACAAGTCTACTAACTATTAATCCAGTTCCGTGTCCGGTAAAATGAACAATTATTGGTATTTATAGATATCTCGCCCACCGTACCCAGTCAAGCATATGTGGTTATATATAAATACGTCAAATTATAAGTCTATATATTAAATTAACGAGGTATTGTTTAGTTAATATAAAAACCCATTAATAGCCCATAGTCTAATTTTCACAAGTGTCGTTCTTTTGTCCAAACCCCAATTATGGTACAAAGCCCAATTACCCAATCTTAATAATTTAGCCCAACATCATGATTACTTCATTTTAAATAAGCATAATAATAACTTAGCTACGAGACACTAATTTAAAAATAACATTAACCATAACTTACAGTGATTAAAAATAGCGTAGCGTTACACGGACAGAATTTCGACTTACACCCTTACAACATTTGCTAACATACCCTTATTATTAGAATTTAAAATTAAAATTAAAATTAAAATATAAATATATATATATATATATATATATATATATATATATATATATATATATATATATATATATATATATATATATATATATATATATATATATATATATATATATATATATATATATATCTTACGTATGAAGGAAGAAGAAAAAGATGTTAAATTTCGTCCAAAACTCGTGAACTTTATAGGACCAGGCCTGGATTTCAGGGCCATGCGATCGCATGGTTTTTGTTCTTCCAGGCCATGCGATCGCATGGCCAGCTGGGAGAGCTCAAAAGTCTTTAAAAACGTGGGCTGCTTATTTATTTATTATATAATATAATATATATAATTATATATATATTATATATATATTATATTATATTCTTGTACTCCGTTGACTTGTAATTTTTAGTCCGTTGCGTCGAGCGTTGAGAGTTGATTTTGGTCCCGGTTCCGGATTTTCGAACGTCCTTGCGTATAATTTAATATCTTGTACTTTGCATTTTGCGTCTTGTACTCTTGTAATTTTGAGACGTTTCTTATCAATAATTGGAACCACTTTGATTGTACTTTGTACTTTTGAGCTTTTTGGTCGTTTGCGTCTTCAATTCGTCGAATCTGTCTTTTGTCTTCACCTTTTATTATTTAAACGAATATCACTTGTAAATAGAACAATTGCAATTAAAAGCTTGTCTTTCTTTAGGAATAATGCTATGAAATATATGTTCATTTTTAGCAGTATCAAATATTCCCACACTTGAGCGTTGCTTGTCCTCAAGTAATATAGTCTTGAAATAAAAATACTAGAATCACTTCTTTATTCTTCACACTTTGTACATCAGTGATTTCTATACGGCGGTGTAAATAATGGTAGTAACGATGTGGTTTACAGTCCCACATGACTATGAAAATTTAGATCCATTAAGGAAATTGGATCTTTATGAAAATATTTGATCTTTTGAAAATTGAATCTAGTTTTTACCCTAGATAGGTTTTTCGGAATAACCCTTCACCGGTGTTTGCAAATTGTTTTTGTGGGTTTGGTGGGTTTCATATTTGAAAATTTTAGCTCAAAACTTGCGGTTTTGTGTCACCCACTTGCTAACCTTGTATTAGGAAAGCAACACGTCCAGTATACTTGCTCCGTATATTACCTTTCGATAAACTACCATCCGGTTGTAAAGGAAAGCGTTGAACAAGCAACTGTTAAGGCAATGTCCCCTGACATGCTTTTAATTATGGTCTATAACGTGTCGGATGCAATTACTATCCTTGGTAGGAGCAATAGTAAAGCTCACCCTTATAATTTTTTCGGTTTGGCACAAGGTCCTGTCTTCGACCCTGCTATGCAACCACCGTTCTTACGGTCGACACCCGATTTGGTTCAGGTGACCTAATGAATTCCAGGTGAATTCCTAGGATTTTACGTTCAATAGTAATGAATGCATTGAAAATGGGTTTTCAGAAAACAAATCGGTTTGTAATTTTGATCAAAATATTTTCTCGTTCAAGCTCGAGTTTAGATATCATCGAATTCCATGAGTTTGTAATTCTCAATCTTTAAAAGTCAATCTCTTGGATTGAGTAATATCAGTTTTAAAAGCTGATTTTTGATCTTTTAAGGAGATTATCCTTTCTGGGGATCTGATTCATTAGTCTTATCCAGCTAATTTGCACGGCGTCCTCCCCATTTTACGAGACAGATCCTCTCATAGTTAGGATAAGTCTGACCACTTGGCGACCCTGTTTGATGCTGAGGTCCATGAATTTCCTGCTGATTTTAGTGATGACTTTTCTAGATTTTTCGTCAACCTACAGCTGGTCTGGACGACAACTTCATGACCTAAATCAAGAAGCGCGTGTCTTTTTCGGAAGACTTTACTTCCTTTTAATGATGGAATTGATTCATCGTGTAGATCCATCTTTCTTACAGTAAATCGGGTAAAACTGTTTAGTTTAGTCCAAAGCAAAAGTATCTTCAATTATTTGTTACAGAAATATGTGATATATGTTTAAAATATCTTGGTAAATTTTCCCACACTTGGCTTTTATTTTCCTTTTTATTGTCCTCTATTCCATTTTAAATGAATTCTAACATTTTGGGTTGTTTCTCAATTTATGTCCTTTCTGAGGTAACAATAATTTCGGTGTTAACACCTAGTTTTATCGTTCATAAATATGTATAAACATGATTTTGAGTTCATTTAATTGAAAATTTTGAAAAATTTTACTAGAATTGGGTAGTCAGTATATAAGACTAGGGCTATTCTTTTTTATCAGAGAGCACTAGATTCTAATACAACTACTGCTTTACTAGTATTTTTAATGGTAACCAAGTGTATAAATAAAAAAAAATTTAAAAATCCGAAAGAATTTAACCCCTTCCCACACTTAAGATCTTGCAATGCCCTCATTTGCAAGAAATTAGTAACAATTTAAATTATTGAGGGTGATTAGCGTAGAAAAATGATTAAATTTTACCAAAGTTTCCAAACATATTGGCGTTTGTTTGCTGAATGATAAATGGTGCATATCATTTGTTCATTCCGTCTTGTTGTTACATCACATTTGTTTTTCGTTTTGTCGTCAAAGGTACTAGTTTTTGCTGAACTTAATGCCAGTCTTTGAAAATGCGCTGTTTTACCCTGTTTTGTACAATCGACAATATACATACAATACAAATATAAACATGCATGGTAATTTGAAATGGGACTTAAAATCCCACTTTCAAATCAAAAATTAAACATTAGTACAACATAATAAAAATATTAAACATTACAATAAAAGTATCATAATATAATGTTTTTTAAACATAAATAAACTGAAATAATAAAAATTAAAAATCATATAAATTACCAACTGGAACTAAATCAATCTGGATAGGGGTTCCAGTTCATGTCATTGTCCGGGTTCCATGGTTGGTGATAGGTGTACTGGTATGCCTGGTTAGGGTCGTAGAGAGTATAAGGCGGTCTCATCTCGGGCTGGTGTAGAGGATAGTAAGCTGGTCTGGTCGGGATGTAGGGCTCCTGAAGTGACAGCCGGCTCATAATCTGACGCTGATGATAGTCCCATCTATCATGCTGTCGTTGCTTGGATTGCTCGTAATCATTTCGGGCTTGCCACTGCTCCATCCGACGAAATCTCTCCGCGTTTGTCATGTCTACCTCATCTACACGCTGGTAGACATCAGTCATAGCCTCTCGAATGACATCCCTAATGTCATCCGCTTCCTCCATCTCCTCATCTGAGCCTCTCTCTACCTGAGGATGACTACCTACATAGGGTATTGCCTGGTTGGGTCTACTCTTCAATACATTAGCACCCGCATAAACCCTCAATCCTAAAAGCTCTACCTGTTCCCTACATTCCATAAGTGGACCCCCTTGGTTCGTATCTACACCTAAATACTCTCCAATGAGAGTAACAAAAATACCTCCTCCAATTATCCCCCCTTCCTGTATTCCTTCAACCATCTTAGATAAATAAAAACCAACACAGTAGGGGATATTAACAAAGCCTCTTGGGTCTCGAATACACTTTAGGTAAAATAAATCATGTAAGGTCAATTTTTCCTTGTTGTGACCTCTCTGTGTAATCGAGTTAGCCAAAAATCTATGAATTATGCGAAGCTCGGCTTTGTTGATATGTAAGTAGGTATGTGTTCCTCCCCGCCCAAAAACATTATAGTCCGACATACGCCTCCAGACGGCGTTCGCGTCAAAATTCCTATCTACCCTTTCACCACGATAAATCAAATTCATACAATCGGGTAGTAGTAATTCAGCGGGCGTATATATCTGTAATGCCCTGGCCATGTCCAGCATGGACATCCTGTACATCCTACCGCCAAGTATAAATCTAAGAAAACTTCTATCATCTAATCTATCCACATCTACATTTAATGCTATCGTACTCATCAGCTCAACACACTATTCCTTATATACAGGTCTACGAATGGTGAATAAGCGTTCACAATCAGTAAAAGAAGAACTGACATACCTTTGGATCAAATGCTCCCTAACACGGTCAGCAAGTTGGTCCCTTTCCAAAGGATCCCAATCAATTACCCTAGGCACCTCTGCATCTTTCGTTATTAATTTGAATTTATTACTTTGATATGCCGGGTAATCTCTCCATCGTCTATCGAATCTCAGATTAGGATGCAACGTGTGTTCAGGAATCGTTGGGTATTCTACAGGCGGATGCATCGGAAATACTATGAATTCATTAGGTAACTGTAGCCGGTCATAATAAGGTACGTGTTGATCAGGCTGATGTTATTGTGGTTGCTATTGTGGTTCTTGTTCGGGTTCATATTGCATCTCTGGTTCAAGTTCTGGAGCTGGTCGTCTAGATGATGACGATGATGAACCTCCAGTATCGGCTCTCTGCAAAACACATTAAACACAAAATTTGTGCATCCAAATATGCATTAGTGTTAGCAAAATAACAATTTAAAACAATCACAATAACATGTTAAATCAAACTTAAACTTATATGCGTTTTCATAATTTTTACAATTCTATACTTTTTCAAATAAGCACATATGAAAATGTAGACAAAGTTCATAAGCATTTAACTCAAATAACATGTCAAAATAGTCATTACTAACAATTAAACAAGTCTCAAATGGCAATTATATCAAATTAATCAAGTTCATGAATTTTGCACCTAAAAAGTCCACTTTAATCTCCAAAAATCATGTTTAGGATCAATGTTTGGATCATTTAACTACCTAAACATGTTACACTACTCAATTTAGCAATAATTCATGACAAAAATCGGCCATAACCTGTTTATATCAAAAAGCTCCAAATTGCTCAAGAACACAAACCCTAGATTTCTAAAAATTTTAAAGTTTTTAGCTTCAAATCATGTTAAATAGCATCAATCTAGGTTATACATGCATAAAATACTAACAATTTAACTCTAATTACACTAAAAATTAACAAAATTGCATTAGGTAAAATATTGGTAATTATCACAAAAACTAGAGAATTTAAAAGTTTAGGGATGTAATTTTTACCTTTCTTGATAAACTTCTGAACAATTTCATGATTAGAGCGAGAAATTTGACGAATTATGGTGAATTTTGGCCATTTTTAGAGGTGATTTGGGAGTATTTTCGTGTATATGTGTGTGTTTTGTGGTGAGACAGAACAGGTCGACTGCTATATGATCCTGGCCTGATTTTCAGCTCCATGCGATCGCATGGAGTTGAAGTTCAAAACCCATGCGATCGCATGGGGGTCCGGGTACAGTACCATTGACTTTTTTTTTTTATATAAAACATTATAACTTATAAAACATATAATTAATAAAATTTTAAAAATTTGTTTCTTTTTAGGATGAGGGCGTTTCGGATCGTTGTCCTAGTCCGTCCCTCGACAAAATTTTAAAATTTGTCAATTCAAAGCGCGGTTTTAAAAGTAAAGATTTTTTTGGGTTTTTTAAATATTTTTGGCATACTTTAATTCAATAAGATTAAAAATAATGATAATAAAAGTTCTCGTCCCTCCCTCGGGTAAAGCAATTTCGGTTCAACGACCTAGTCTTCAACTCACGACGAATTTTAAAATCATATTTTTAACTTAACGAAATAAAGTAAATTTTTGTTTTTTAAATTCACACCAAACTTAAATTTAAAATGCATAAAATTAAAAATTCATATTATTATTAAAAATTCACACCAAACTTATATTATATTTTTGTTTTTATACATACAAACTTATATTAATATTTACAATTTTAAATATATTGATTTTTAAAAGTTTTACAATATTAATTTAATATTAATTTTAAAAACAAAGTAAAAATAAAATTAAAAATCTTTTTGGTCTTTTATCCCACTTTAATCAATCAAATATTATCAAAAACATACGCCCCTCTTTTCGGTAAAGTAATTTCGGCTATTTTACCTAGTTTTACTCCTGACGAATTTCTGAAATATTTTGGGTTGATTGATTAAAGATATTTATACATTAAGAATAAACTGTAAATTTCGCAGTGATGTAATAAATTTTTGTATGATATCAATAATTTCGGTCACGTATACCTAATTTTATTGAATACCAATTTAATACTTTATAGCGAACAAATTAGCGTTTATTATCAAAAGGTTAAAAATAAAAATAAAAATAAAAACTGTACATACTTACCTGTGAAATAGATTTCTTAGTGATATGCTCTATCCCACTCATAAGATAGTCGGACTAATTGGTTTTCCATAGCTACATAGGTGTAACCTCGAGCATTCAACGTTTTTTCTTCTAAACATATGAACGGTCCGTCTCTGCATAAAGTAACAAATTCGGTATTGGAATATGTCTGATTCGTCGAGCATTTTCCTTCGTGTGACCATTTTCCGTATTTGTGACATCTTTCAAGGTGTCGAGCTCTCCTTTTCGCTGCGGATTTTGATTTTCCTTTACCAAATTGTAACTTATTATTTTCGTTCCTGGATTCTTTTCTTACTCCGTCCAATTTACCTCTGATTAATGATACTATTTCACTTGGAAGGGTGTCATAATTACGTTTAGTGATCAAAGCGTGTAGCATTAGACCATGGTTTAGTTCACTGGAAGTCTTCATCTCGTAAAACCTAAAATAAAAATAAAAATTCAGAATGGGGGGAGAAGACTAGTTCTTTAGGGTCTGTTAGGGAAAGACCATTCGGATTCCATTCTCGGAAACTACAAGAAAACAGAACATCTAACTCTAACAGAAATACATATTACCCTAAAAAGATTCGAACCTCCCCACACTTAGTTAGCTGTGGTGTTGAAATTGTGATTAACTTCGTTGTCAACTTCCATCGGACCATGTATGTAATGTTTAACTCTGTGACCATTAACTTTAAATTCAATCCCATTTGAATTTATTAATTCTATCGTTCCGTATGGGAAAACTCTTTTGACTATGAATGGTCCAGACCATCTTGATTTCAATTTTCCAGGAAATAGCTTGAATCGTGAATTGAAAAGAAGAACTCTGTCTCCTTCTTTAAATTCTTTTGAACTTCTGATTCTTTTATCATGCCATTTCTTCGTTATTTCTTTATAGATTAACGAATTTTCGTATGCTTCATGTCTTAATTCTTCTAATTCATTTAGCTGACTTAATCGTAGACGTCCGGCTTCATGTAAATCAAGATTACATGTCTTCAAAGCCCAAAATGCTTTGTGTTCAATTTCTACTGGAAGATGACATGCTTTTCTGTAAACGAGTTTAAAAGGTGTGGTTCCAATTGGAGTTTTTCTAAAAGCTCAGAGTGCATCCTTCAATTTAATGGACCATTCCTTCGGATTTGATCCAACGATTTTCTCTAGAATACGTTTTAAAGCTCGGTTGGTATTTTCAACTTGTCCACTTGTTTGTGGATGATAAGCGGTGGAGATTTTATGAGGTACTCCATATCTTTTGAGAACTTTCTCAAGTTGATTATTACAAAAATGAGTACCCCGATCACTTATTAAAGCTTTCGGTGTTCCAAACCTAGCAAAAAAGACGTTTTAAAAAGTTGACTACAACTCGTGCATCGTTAGTTGGGAGAGCTTGTGCTTCCGCCCATTTAGATACATAATCAATGGCAACGAGAATGTAGAGATTATTATGAGATTTTGGAAATGGACCCATAAAGTCAATACCCCAAATGTCAAATACTTCACATATTTGAATGATATTTTGTGGCATTTCATCACGTTGACTTATTTTACCGGCCCTTTGACAAGCATCACAGGATTTGCAAAGAAGGTGTGCGTCTTTGAAAATTGTAGGCCAATAGAATCCAGCATCGTAAACTTTTCTTGCTGTTAGTTGAGGCCCATAATGCCCTCCTGTTGGTCCTGTGTGACAATGGTTTAAGATTTAACTAGCTTCATTCCCGAATACACATCGGCGTATTATTCCATCGGGACAACTTTTAAACAGATGTGGATCTTCCCAAAAATAGTGTTTTATATCACTAAAGAATTTCTTTCGTTTTTGGTACGATAATCCTTTTTCAAGGAATCCACATACTAAGTAGTTTGCATAGTCTGCAAACCATGGAATTTCATTATAATCTATCTTCAATAGATATTCATCAGGAAAGTTGTCTTGTATGGCCGATTCATTTAGAACTTCTAATTCGGGATTTTCAAGACGAGAAAGATGATCAGCGACGAGATTTTCTGCTTCCTTTTTATCTTGGATTTCAATATCAAACTCTTGTAAGAGTAAGATCCAACGGATTAATCGTGGTTTAGCATCTTGTTTCGAAAATAGGTATCTAAGAGCAGAATGATCGGTATAGACCACCGTTTTTGCTAGAACGAGATACGAACAAAATTTGTCAAAAGCAAAGACAATAGCAAGGAGTTCTTTTTCAGTAGTTGTATAATTTGTTTGTGCTCCTTGTAACGTCTTACTAGCATAATATATAGGTTGAAATCGTTTTTCAATCATTTGTCCTAAAACGGCTCCCATTGCAAAATCACTTGCATCGCATATAAGTTCAAACGATAGATTCCAATTTGGAGTTATCATGATCGGTGCATTAGTGAGTTTTTCTTTAAGTATATTAAAAGATTTGATGCATTCATCTGAAAAGATGAATGGAGCATCCTTTTCTAGGAGTTTATTCATAGGAGTGGCAATTTTAGAAAAATCTTTTATGAAACGTCGGTAAAAACCGGCATGCCCTAGAAAACTCCTAACTCCTCTAACATTGGTGGGATGTGGAAGTTTAGCAATTACATCTACTTTAGCTCTATCCGCTTCAATTCCTTCATTTGAAATTTTATGACCAAGAACGATGCCTTCTTTAACCATGAAATGGCATTTCTCCCAATTAAGTACTAGATTTGATTGTTCGCATCTAATAAGCCTTCGTTTAAGATTAACTAGACATGATTCAAATGTATCACTGAAGACTGAAAAGTCATCCATGAAAACTTCCATGCATTCTTCTATCATGTCGTGAAAGATCGCCATCATGCACCATTGAAAGGTTGCAGGGGCGTTGCAAAGTCCAAATGGCATGCGTTTGTAAGCAAAAGTACCATAAGGGCACGTGAACGTGGTTTTCTCTTGGTCCTCAGGTGCTATTGAAATTTGAAAATATCCGGAAAAACCATCAAGAAAACAATAGTAACTATTTTCGGCTAATCTTTCCAACATTTGATCAATAAAAGGTAAGGGAAAGTGATCTTTTCTGGTGGCGTCATTTAATTTTCTATAATCAATACAAACACGCCATCCTGTTACAGTCCTAGTAGGAATAAGCTCATTTTTCTCATTTGTGATGGCAGTCATGCCACCCTTCTTAGGTACACATTGAACTGGGCTTACCCATGGACTATCAGAAATTGGATAAATTAAACCTGCATCTAGCAGTTTAATAATTTCTTTCTTAACAACATCTTGCATATTAGGATTTAGTCTTCGTTGGCGTTGCACATACGTTTTATGACCTTCTTCCATAAGGATTTTATGTGTGCAATACGAAGGACTTATTCCTTTAATATCATGAATTTTCCATGCAATGGCTGGTTTATGAGTTTTTAGCACAGAAATGAGTTGAGATTTTTCATTTTCAGTAAGAGAAGACGATATTATTACAGGTAATTCAGATCCACCATGTAAATAAGCGTATTCCAAATGGTTTGGAAGTGGCTTTAACTCTAATGTCGGTGGTTCTTCTATCGATGATTTGTATCGATATCCGTCTTCTTCTTTTAGCATTTGAATTTCTTCTGTTGTTGGTTCATATCCATTAGCCATAAGTGTAGCTATCATTTCAGTTTCATCAATTGGTTCAGTTCCTTCTCCTAAAGAACATTCTCCTGTTCCTTGTAATTCTGGAAATTCTTCTAACAATTCTGCATGTGATTCTATAGTTTAAATATAATAACATGTATCATCTGCAGATTGCGATTGTTGCATGGCTCTATCCACTAAAAAGGTAACACTCTCTGATGTTAAAGCTAAGGGGTATAAAATACTATTAAATTTTAGCAGAAAATACTATTAAATACGATACAATTTTACACAAGATATTTATTTATTTATAGAATGGATATACTTAAACCTTGCTACAACACTTATAGGCAGTGTACCTAATCGTACAGTAGTGTAGTTTTTAGTAAGTCCGGTTCGTTCCACAGGGAAATCTTTAAACAAAGCTCAACGCTATATTAGTTTATTTTTATAAAAATACAAACATATATATAAGTAATATTATTATTATAAAGGGGGGTTTTTACCGTTTAATGACCGGTTTGTCGATTTTAAGACTTTAGTCGCAGTTAAAACCTAATGTAAAATATTAAATAAATAAAAGACTTAATTTAAAGCGTAAAGTAAATAACGATAATGAAATTGCGAATAATAAAAATGCGATAAAATAAAATTGCGATAATTAAAAAGTACGATAATTAAAAGTGCGATTAAATAACAATAAATAAAAGTGCGATAATTAGAAGTGCAATTAAATATAAAATAAAGGAAATTAAATATGAAATAAAAGAATTATGCTTATTTAAACTTCCGTAATCATGATGTTTGACGTGTTGATTTTAGTTTTATGCCCATGGGTTAATTGTCCTTTGTCCTGGATTATTTAATATGTCCGTCTGGTTTTTGTCCATAACAGTCCATCAGTCATAAATATAAAGTGCGAGTGTCCTCATCAAATTATTCTTATACCCGAAGTTAAATATTCCAACTAATTGGGGATTCGAATTGTAACAAGGTTTTAATACTTTGTTTAATGAATACACCAGGTTATCGACTGCGTGTAAACCAAGGTTTTACTACTTTGTTAACAATTACACCAATTACCCTTGAATGTAATTTCACCACTGTTTTAATTATTCTAGTGGCTATTAATCCATTCCCGTGTCCGGTTAAATGAACGATTATTCGTACATATAAATACCCCGCCCATCGTGTCCGATCGAGTGTATATGGTAATTTATAGGGACGCCCAATTGTAAATCTTTATATTAACATTAACAAACTTTCATTTAGTTAAACAAATATAAAGCCCATTAATAGCCCATAGTCTAATTTCCACAAGTGTCGTTCTTTTGTCCAAACCCCAATTATGGTACAAAGACCAATTACCCAATTTTAGTAATTAGCCCAACATCATGATTACTTCGTTTTAAATAAGCATAATAATAACTTAGCTACGAGACATTAATATAAAAAGGTTGAACATAACTTACAATGATTAAAAATAGCGTAGCGTTACACGGACAGAATTTCGACTTACACCCTTACAACATTCGCTAACATACCCTTATTATTAGGATTTAAAATTAAAATTAAAATTAAAATATAAATTATATATATATATATATATATTACGTATATATTGAGAGAGAAGAGAAAATAGAATATTGAAATTTGATCAGAATTTGGTTTGCTTTATAGCCAGAGTTGAATTTTGGGGCTCCGCGACTCGCGGCAAAATGCTCTTCAAACTCCGCGAGTCGCGGAGATAGAAATTACAGCTCAGTCCTTGGAGTTTTCTCTGCCGACGGTTTTTAATATATATATATAATATATATATAATTAATATAATTAATTATATATTATATTATATTTATATACATAGTTAACTTGTAATTTTTAGTCCGTTGCGTCGAGCGTTAAGAGTTGACTCTGGTCCCGGTTCCGGATTTTCGAACGTCCTTGCGTACAATTTTATATTTTGTACTTTGCGTTTTGAATCTTGTACTCTTGTAATTTCGAGACGTTTCTTATCAATAATTGGAACCTTTTTGATTGTCTTTTGTACTTTTGAGCTTTTTGGTCGTTTGCGTCTTCAATTCGTCGAATCTGTCTTTTGTCTTCACCTTTTATTTTTTAAACGAATATCTCTTGTAAATAGAACAATTGCAACTAAAAGCTTGTCTTTCTTGAGGAATAATGCTATGAAATATATGTTCGTTTTTAGCATTATCAAATATTCCCACACTTGAGCGTTGCTTGTCCTCAAGCAATATCGCCTTGAAATACTAGAATCACTTCTTTATTCTTCATACTTTGTACATCAGTGATTTCTATACGGCGGTATAAACAATGGTAGTAACGATATGGTTTACAGTCCCACATGACTATAAAAATTTAGATCCATTAAGGAAATTGGATCTTTATGAAAACATTTGATCTTTTGAAATCTAGTTTTTACCCTAGATAAGTTTTCCGGAATAACCCTTTACCGGTGTTTGCAAAATATTTTTGTGGGTTTGGTGGGTTTTAGATTTGAAAATTTTAGCTCAAAACTTGCTATTTTGTGTCACCCACTTGCTAACCTTGTATTTGGAAAGCAACACGTCCAGTTTACTTGTCCCGTATATTACCTTTCGGTAAACTACCGTCCGGTTGAAAGGAAAGCGTTGAACAAGCAACTGTTAAGGCAATGTCCCGTGACATGCTTTTGATTATGGTCTATAACGTGTCGGACGCAATTACTATCCTTGGTAGGAGCAATAGTAAAGCTCACCCTTATAATTTTTTCGGTCTGGCACAAGGTCCTGTCTTTGACCATGCTATGCAACCACCGTTCTTACGGTTGACACCCGATTTGGTTCAGGTGACCTAATGAATTCCAGGTGAATTCCTAGGATTTTACGTTCAATGGTAATGAACGCATTGAAAATAGGGTTTTCAGAAAACAAATCGGTTTATAATTTTGATCAAAATATTTTCTCGTTTAAGCTCGAGTTTAGATATCATCGAATTCCATGAGTTTGTAATTCTCAATCTTTAAGGTCAATCTCTAGGATTGAGTAATATCAGTCTTAAAAGCTGATTTTTAATCTTTAAGGAGATTATCCTTTCTGGGGATCTGATTCATTAGTCTTATCCAGCTAATTTGCATGGTGCCCCCCCATTGTACGAGATAAATCCTTCTCATGGTTAGGATAAATCTGACCACTTGGCGACCCTGTTTAATGCTGAGGTCCGTGGATTTCCTGCTGATTTTAGTGATGACTTTTCTAGATTTTTCGTCAACCTACAGCTGGTCTGGACGACAACTTCATGACCTAAATCAAGAAGCGCGTGTCTTTTTCGAAAGACTTTACTTCCTTTTAATGATGGAATTGATTCATCGTGTAGATCCATCTCTTCTTTTCTTTCATCGGGTAAAATAGTTTAGTTTAGTCCAAAGCAAAAGTATTTTCAGTTATTTGTTACAGATATATGTGACATATGTTTAAAATAATTTGGTAAATTTTCCCACACTTGGCTTTTATTTTCCTTTTTATCGTCCTCTATTCCATTTTAAATGAATTTTAACATTTTAGTTTGTTTCTCAATTTATGTCCTTTCCGAGGTAACAATAATTTCGGTGTTAAAACCTAGTTTTATCGTTCATAAATATGTATAAACATGATTTGAATTCATTTAATTGAAAATTTTGAAAAATTTTACTAGAATTGGGTAGTCAGTATATAAGACTAGGGCTGTTCTTTTTTATCAGAGAGCACTAGATTCTAATACAACTACTGCTTTACTAGTATTTTTAATGGTAACCAAGTGTTTAATATAAAAATTTTTAAAATCCGAAAGAATTTAACCCCTTCCCACACTTAAGATCTTGCAATGCCCTCATTTGCAAGAAATCAGTAACAATTTAAATTATTGAGGGTGATTAGTGTGAAAATGATTAAATTTTTACCAAAGTTTCCAAATATATTGGCGTTTGTTTGCTGAATGATAAATGGTGCACATCATTTGTTCATCCCGTCTTGTTGTTATTTCACATATATTTTGCATCTTGTCGTCAAAATTAGTTGCTTTTGCTGAACTTAATGCCAGTCTTTGAAAATGCGTTGTTTTACCCTGTTGTGTACATAAGACAAACTGCAAACATATATACATATTTTTGAAGTTTGGTATATTACCCCACATTCAAAAATTATTAAAGTCTAAGAATAAAAGTTAGATAATTATAAAAATGATTACAATATTAACAAAAGTATTAAACATATCAATAATTACAAATTACAAAATAATAAAAAATAATAAGTAAACTAAGGATGATATTGGTACCAATAGGGGTTCCAGGCATAACCATAAGTGCTATAGAATGCTTCGGCAGGGTCATACGTAGGATATGGTGGCTGCATCTCTATAGACCAAGGAGGGAAGACGGGTTTCGGTGTAGGAATATAGTTTCTACCTATATGTTGGCAATGCGCTATGATCTGGTTCTGATGAACTTGCCAATCTTCAAATGCTCTCTGTCTAGCATTTTCGTATTCCTGAGAAGCTATAAACCTATGCATTTCTTGCATCTCATTCCCCCCTCCTACATTACCTTGTTGCTGGTTTCTCTCCACCTGTGGATGTCTACCATGGTATCGTACTGCGGCGTTATTTCGCCGCTTCAAAACTTTCGCACCATGGTATACATTTAAACCTATAGTATCGCGGGGTTCCGGCTCTTCTAGTAATAATCCCCCCCGACTTATATCCACACCGAGATATTCACCAATCAAAGTAATAAAAATAACACCTCCTATTATGCTATGTGGTCGCATCCCCCGAACCATAGCTGATAAATAATAACCCACACAATATGGTATACTTACAGCGCTCTGTGGGTCTCGAATACACATATGGTAAAACAAATCTTGTTCATTTACTTTTTCTTTGTTCTTACCCCTTTGTGTAATCGAATTAGCTAAAAACCTATGTATCACTCTTAATTCGGCTCTATCTATATCCAAATAAGAGTAATTTCCCCCTTTGAAACGGTGATGGCTTGTCATTTGACTCCACACACCGTGTGTATCAAAATTCTCATCTATCTTTCTACCGTTTAGTATCAATCCTCTACAATCGGCAGACGCTAACTCCTCAGGCGTATATATACGTAAAGCCTGAGCCATGTCCAGTAAAGACATGTGGCGCATCGAACCGCCTAACAAAAATCTAATAAAAAGAACGATCGGTTAAACTAGCTACCCGATCATTCAACTCTATACTACATAACAACTCTTCACACCATACTTTATATACAGGTCTGCGTATGGTGAATAAACATATCCAGTCATTAAAAGAAGAATTACCATACCTCTGTACAAGTAATTCCCTAATTGGCCCGGCCAATTCTACAGCTTCTAAGTGTAGTGACCCGAACTTTTCCATGTTTATATATAATAATTGAGATTGATGTTTACATGATTAAATGTTTCCAACATGTTAAGCAATCAAACTTGTTAAGACTTGATTAATTGAAATAGGTTTCATATAGACAATTGACCACCCAAGTTGACCGGTGATTCACGAACGTTAAAACTTGTAAAAAACTATATGATGACATATATATGGTTATATATATAGTTAACATGATATTATGATAAGTAAACATATCATTAATTATATTAACAATGAACTACATATGTAAAAACAAGACTACTAACTTAATGATTTTGAAACGAGACATATATGTAACGTTTATCGTTGTAACGACATTTAATGTATATATATCATATTAAGAGATATTCGTACATCATAATATCATGATAATATAATAATTTAAAATCTCTTTTGTTATTATAAACATTGGGTTAACAACATTTAACAAGATCGTTAACCTAAAGGTTTCAAAACAACACTTACATGTAACGACTAACGATGACTTAACGACTCAGTTAAAATGTATATACATGTAGTGTTTTAATATGTATTGATACACTTTTGAAAGACTTCAATACACTTATCAAAATACTTCTACTTAACAAAAATGCTTACAATTACATTCACGTTCAGTTTCATCAACAATTCTACTCGTATGCACCCGTATTCGTACTCGTACAATACACAGCTTTTAGATGTATGTACTATTGGTATATACACTCCAATGATCAGCTATTAGCAGCCCATGTGAGTCACCTAACACATGTGGGAACCATCATTTGGCAACTAGCATGAAATATCTCATAAGATTACAAAAATATGAGTAATCATTCATGACTTATTTACATGAAAACAAAATTACATATCCTTTATATCTAATCCATACACCAACGACCAAAAACACCTACAAACACTTTCATTCTTCAATTTTATTCATCTAATTGAACTCTCTCAAGTTCTATCTTCAAGTTCTAAGTGTTCTTCATAAATTCCAAAAGTTCTAGTTTCATAAAATCAAGAATACTTTCAAGTTTGCTAGCTCACTTTCAATCTTGTAAGGTGATCATCCAACCTCAAGAAATCTTTGTTTCTTACAGTAGGTTATCATTCTAATACAAGGTAATAATCATATTCAAACTTTGGTTCAATTTCTATAACTATAACAATCTTATTTCAAGTGATGATCTTACTTGAACTTGTTTTCGTGTCATGATTTTGCTTCAAGAACTTTGAGCCATCCAAGGATCCATTGAAGCTAGATCCATTTTTCTCTTTTCTAGTAGGTTCATCCAAGGAACTTAAGGTAGTAATGATGTTCATAACATCATTCGATTCATACATATAAAGCTATCTTATTCGAAGGTTTAAACTTGTAATCACTAGAACATAGTTTAGTTAATTCTAAACTTGTTCGCAAACAAAAGTTAATCCTTCTAACTTGACTTTTAAAATCAACTAAACACATGTTATATATCTATATGATATGCTAACTTAATGATTTAAAACCTGGAAACACGAAAAACACCGTAAAACCGGATTTACGCCGTCGTAGTAACACCGCGGGCTGTTTTGGGTTAGTTAATTAAAAACTATGATAAACTTTGATTTAAAAGTTGTTATTCTGAGAAAATTATTTTTATTATGAACATGAAACTATATCCAAAAATGATGGTTAAACTCAAAGTGGAAGTATGTTTTCTAAAATGGTCATCTAGACGTCGTTCTTTCGACTGAAATGACTACCTTTACAAAAACGACTTGTAACTTATTTTTCCGACTAGAAACCTATACTTTTTTTGTTTAGATTCATAAAATAGAGTTCAATATGAAACCATAGCAATTTGATTCACTCAAAACGGATTTAAAATGAAGAAGTTATGGGTAAAACAAGATTGGATAATTTTTCTCATTTTAGCTACGTGAAAATTGGTAACAAATCTATTCCAACCATAACTTAATCAACTTGTATTATATATTATGTAATCTTGAGATACCATAGACACGTATACAATGTTTCGACCTATCATGTCGACACATCTATATATATTTCGGAACAACCATAGACACTCTATATGTGAATGTTGGAGTTAGCTATACAGGGTTGAGGTTGATTCCAAAATATATATAGTTTGAGTTGTGATCAATACTGAGATACGTATACACTGGGTCGTGGATTGATTCAAGATAATATTTATCGATTTATTTCTGTACATCTAATTGTGGACAACTAGTTGTAGGTTACTAACGAGGACAGCTGACTTAATAAACTTAAAACATCAAAATATATTAAAAGTGTTGTAAATATATTTTGAACATACTTTGATATATATGTATATATTGTTATAGGTTCGTGAATCAACCAGTGGCCAAGTCTTACTTCCCGACGAAGTAAAAATCTGTGAAAGTGAGTTATAGTCCCACTTTTAAAATCTAATATTTTTGGGATGAGAATACATGCAGGTTTTATAAATGATTTACAAAATAGACACAAGTACGTGAAACTACATTCTATGGTTGAATTATCGAAATCGAATATGCCCCTTTTTATTAAGTCTGGTAATCTAAGAATTAGGGAACAGACACCCTAATTGACGCGAATCCTAAAGATAGATCTATTGGGCCTAACAAACCCCATCCAAAGTACCGGATGCTTTAGTACTTCGAAATTTATATCATATCCGAAGGGTGTCCCGGAATGATGGGGATATTCTTATATATGCATCTTGTTATTGTCGGTTACCAGGTGTTCACCATATGAATGATTTTTATCTCTATGTATGGGATGTGTATTGAAATATGAAATCTTGTGGTCTATTGTTACGATTTGATATATATAGGTTAAACCTATAACTCACCAACATTTTTGTTGACGTTTTAAGCATGTTTATTCTCAGGTGATTATTAAGAGCTTCCGCTGTCGCATACTTAAATAAGGACAAGATTTGGAGTCCATGCTTGTATGATATTGTGTAAAAACTGCATTCCAGAAACTTATTTTGTTGTAACATATTTGTATTGTAAACCATTATGTAATGGTCGTGTGTAAACAGGATATTTTAGATTATCATTATTTGATAATCTACGTAAAGCTTTTTAAACCTTTATTGATGAAATAAAGGTTATGGTTTGTTTAAAAATGAATGCAGTCTTTGAAAAATGTCTCATATAGAGGTCAAAACCTCGCAACGAAATCAATTAATATGGAACGTTTTTAATCAATAAGAACGGGACATTTCAGTTGGTATCCGAGCGTTGGTCTTAGAGAACCAGAAAATTTGCATTAGTGTGTCTTATCGAGTTTGTTAGGATGCATTAGTGAGTCTGGACTTCGACCGTGTTTTCTTTAAAAATGATTGCTTAACATTTTTGTTGGAAACTATATATTTTTAACATATGAATATTATGTGATATATTAATCTCTTAACGTGTTTGATATTATGTGATAGATGTCTACCTCTAGAACAAGTCCCATTGACTCACCTAATAATAATGAAGAGTCAAATGTAAATTGGTATGATTTGTGGACTGATTCACAAGTTCCCGAAGAGGAACCGGAAGAAGAGTCGGAACTGGAAGAAGAATCGGAACCGGAAGAAGAATCGGAACCGGATGAAGAAATAGAACCGGTGGGGGAAATAATAAAACGGTTAAGTAAAAGAAAATCCTCAACCAACCGACCAAAGTTAATTATGGTCAATGGTGTTTCCGCCAAGGAAGCAAAATATTGGGAGGATTACCAATTCTCCGATGAATCGGATTCCGATGAGAATTCCGATGATGTTATAGAAATTACCCCAACTGAATTTAAAAAGGCAAAAGAAAATAATAAGGGAAAGGGCATAAAAATAGAGAAATCTAATTCCAACCCCGATGAACTTTATATGTATCGTCAACCCCCGAAGTCCTTAAGTTGTAACAATGACCCGGGAACCTCTAAACCACCAGGTTTTTCTAAACCAATGTGGACAACGACGGCTCGTATTAGGGGAACATCATATATCCCTAGAAACTTGGCAAAACGAACCAAAACCGAAGAAGAAGAAACGAGCGAGTCGGAATAAGATAGTTGTATTCGTGTGGTGTAATATATGGAATATAGTGTTCTTATGCTTTATGATATATGTAAAAATTGCTTGTATTAATAAGTATTTTTTTTATGAATCTAACTCTTGTCTATTTTACAGTTTAAAAACACAAAATGGATAGACAACCCAATATTTTAAGAGACCTACCCGGAGACATGATTGATGAAATCTTGTCTAGAGTCGGCCAGAATTCTTCGGCACAACTATTTAAGGCGAGATCAGTTTGTAAGACATTCGAAGAACGTTCCAAGAATGTCTTGGTTTATAAGAGACTTTCGTTTGAAAGATGGGGGATATCACATTGGGAAACCCATAAGTTACGATGTGTTTACTTTGACGCATATATTGCGGGGAACCCAAATGCTATTTTACGCAACGGGTTAAGAAATTATTTTGACTCAATATATCCGAATATTGGACTTCGTGATTTAGAAAAAGCGGCTAACATGCAACATAAAGAAGCATGTTATGCTTACGGATTAGTAATGTTCGCTTCTCACCAAAGTGAGAACAAGAACATCGGGCTACAACTATTAAACAAAACGTTTCCACAAGTGACGGAGTCGGTAATTGGGGTAAGAAATGAGGTTTTTAGATTATTACGGGACTGTTGGACATTACGTAACCCTCGTCCCTTTGATGACGTTACAACACGCTGTCTTATCAACGGCCATAACGGTTATGTTGCACAAGACCAAGGATGGGAAGTAGTCCTAGTAAAACCAGAATGCATGACTTGTTTCTGGACGTATGAATTACGTGTCTTTATTGCCTTTGCTGAACGACTTGTGTACTAGCTAGAATTGTCTTCACAACTATCTTGTATCAAAGTTATTGTGTGCTATATTTCATGCTTTATGTAAAATAAGCGGTATTGTAAGTTTGTAAAATATTGTATAAAAGTTTGAACGCGAAATATTATTATAATCAGTTTTTCATATAGAATTGTAGTAGTTGAATTGTATATTAGCTACTAAGTATGAACTTAACGGGTAGGTACTACCCGAATTTAAACTTATAAAACGCTAATATGAAGAAAAAGCTTTTATAAATGAGTTCATATTATGCTACGAAATACTATTAACTACTCTTAATATTCTGTATGATTAACTTGTTCCATTTAACTATTTTGAAGGAAATGGCACCGACTACTCGACACACCGTGAATATGAATGAAGAGGAATTCCGTACTTTTCTAGCTTCAAACATAGCCGCAGTACAGGCTGCGCTACATACCAACAATAACCTTGGATCTAGCAGTACAGGAAATCGTGTAGGATGCACCTACAAAGAATTCACTGCCTGCAAACCTTTGGAATTTGATGGAACCGAAGGACCGATCGGATTGAAACGGTGGACCGAGAAGGTTGAATCGGTGTTTGCCATAAGTAAGTGTACTGAAGAGGACAAAGTGAAGTACGCTACGCATACCTTCACAGGTTCTGCGTTAACATGGTGGAATACCTATCTAGAGCAAGTGGGACAAGATGATGCGTACGCACTACCGTGGTCAGCATTCAAGCACTTGATGAACGAGAAGTACCGTCCCAGAACCGAGGTCAATAAGCTCAAGACAGAACTTAGAGGGTTACGAACCCAAGGATTTGATATTACCACGTACGAAAGACGATTCACAGAATTGTGCCTATTGTGTCCGGGAGCATTCGAAGATGAGGAAGAGAAGATCGACGCGTTTGTGAAAGGATTACCGGAAAGAATCCAAGAAGATATAAGTTCACACGAGCCCGCCTCCATACAACAGGCATGTAGAATGGCTCATAAACTAGTGAACCAGATTGAAGAAAGAATTAAAGAACAGACTGCTGAAGAGGCCAATGTGAAGCAAGTCAAAAGAAAGTGGGAGGAAAACGGTGATAAGAATCACCAATACAACAACAACAGCAATTACAACAATAATCGCAACAATTATCCCAACAATCGCAACATCAATCGCAACTACAACAAACGGCCCAACAACAACAACAACAACAACAACAACAACAACAACAGCAACTACAACAATCATCCCAACAACAATAATAACCGCAACAACAACAACAATCAGAAGCAACTATGCCAAAGGTGTGAAAAGAATCACTCGGGGTTCTGCACCAAATTTTGCAACAAGTGTAAAAGAAATGGTCATAGCCGGCGAAGTGTGAGGTCTACGGACCAGGGGTTAATAGAACGAAAGGAACAAATGGTGTCGGAACGAGTAATGGCGGAGCAAGTAGTGTCGGAGCAAGTTATGCCAATGTAGTTTGTTATAAATGTGGAAAACCAGGCCACATTATTAGAAATTGCCCGAACCAGGAGAACACGAATGGACAAGGCCGTGGAAGAGTTTTCAATATTAATGCGGTAGAGGCACAGGAAGACCCGGAGCTTGTTACGGGTACGTTTCTTATTGACAATAAATCTGCTTACGTTTTATTTGATTCGGGTGCGGATAGAAGCTATATGAGTAGAGATTTTTGTGCTAAATTAAGTTGTCCATTGACGCCTTTGGATAGTAAATTTTTACTCGAATTAGCAAATGGTAAATTAATTTCAGCAGATAATATATGTCGGAATCGAGAAATTAAACTGGTTAGCGAAACATTTAAGATTGATTTGATACCAGTAGAGTTAGGGAGTTTTGATGTGATAATCGGTATGGACTGGTTGAAAGAAGTGAAAGCGGAGATCGTTTGTTACAAAAATGCAATTCGCATTATACGAGAAAAAGGAAAACCCTTAATGGTGTACGGAGAAAAGGGCAACACGAAGCTACATCTTATTAGTAATTTGAAGGCACAAAAACTAATAAGAAAAGGTTGCTATGCTGTTCTAGCACACGTCGAGAAAGTACAAACTGAAGAAAAGAGCATCAATGATGTTCCCATTGCAAAAGAATTTCCCGATGTATTTCCGAAAGAATTACCGGGATTACCCCCACATCGATCCGTTGAATTTCAAATAGATCTTGTACCAGGAGCTGCACCAATAGCTCGTGCTCCTTACAGACTCGCACCCAGCGAGATGAAAGAACTGCAAAGCCAATTACAAGAACTTTTAGAGCGTGGTTTCATTCGACCAAGCACATCACTGTGGGGAGCTCCTGTTTTGTTTGTCAAGAAGAAAGATGGTACATTCAGGTTGTGTATCGACTACCGAGAGTTGAACAAACTTACCATCAAGAACCGCTACCCACTACCGAGAATCGACGACTTATTTGATCAACTACAAGGCTCGTCTGTTTATTCAAAGATTGACTTACGTTCCGGGTATCATCAAATGCGGGTGAAAGAAGATGATATTCCAAAGACTGCTTTCAGAACACGTTACGGTCATTACGAGTTTATGGTCATGCCGTTTGGTTTAACTAATGCACCAGCTGTGTTCATGGACCTTATGAACCGAGTGTGTGGACCATACCTTGACAAGTTTGTCATTGTTTTCATTGATGACATACTTATTTACTCAAAGAATGACCAAGAACACGGTGAACATTTGAGAAAGGTGTTAGAAGTATTGAGGAAGGAAGAATTGTACGCTAAGTTTTCAAAGTGTGCATTTTGGTTGGAAGAAGTTCAATTCCTCGGTCACATAGTGAACAAAGAAGGTATTAAGGTGGATCCGGCAAAGATAGAAACTGTTGAAAATTGGTTAACCCCGAAAACTCCGAAACACATACGCCAGTTTTTAGGACTAGCTGGTTACTACAGAAGGTTCATCCAAGACTTTTCCAGAATAGCAAAACCCTTGACTGCATTAACGCATAAAGGGAAGAAATTTGAATGGAATGATGAACAAGAGAAAGCGTTTCAGTTATTGAAGAAAAAGCTAACTACGGCACCTATATTGTCATTGCCTGAAGGGAATGATGATTTTGTGATTTATTCTGGCAGACATTACAGCAAGCATTAGGAACTCGTCTAGACATGAGTACTGCCTATCATCCACAAACTGATGGGCAGAGCGAAAGGACGATACAAACGCTTGAAGACATGCTACGAGCATGTGTTATTGATTTCGGAAACAGTTGGGATCGACATCTACCGTTAGCAGAATTTTCCTACAACAACAGCTACCATTCAAGCATTGAGATGGCGCCGTTTGAAGCACTTTATGGTAGAAAGTGCAGGTCTCCGATTTGTTGGAGTGAGGTGGGGGATAGACAGATTACGGGTCCGGAGATTATACAAGAAACTACCGAGAAGATCATCCAAATTCAACAACGGTTGAAAACCGCCCAAAGTCGACAAAAGAGCTACGCTGACATTAAAAGAAAAGATATAGAATTTGAAATTGGAGAGATGGTCATGCTTAAAGTTTCACCTTGGAAAGGCGTTGTTCGATTTGGTAAACGAGGGAAATTAAATCTAAGGTATATTGGACCATTCAAGATTATTGATCGTGTCGGACCAGTAGCTTACCGACTTGAGTTACCTCAACAACTCGCGGCTGTACATAACACTTTCCACGTCTCGAATTTGAAGAAATGTTTTGCTAAAGAAGATCTCACTATTCCGTTAGATGAAATCCAAATCAACGAAAAACTCCAATTCATCGAAGAACCCGTCGAAATAATGGATCGTGAGGTTAAAAGACTTAAGCAAAACAAGATACCAATTGTTAAGGTTCGATGGAATGCTCGTAGAGGACCCGAGTTCACCTGGGAGCGTGAAGATCAGATGAAGAAGAAATACCCGCATCTATTTCCAGAAGATTCGTCAACACCTTCAACAGCTTAAAATTTCGGGACGAAATTTATTTAACGGGTAGGTACTGTAGTGACCCGAACTTTTCCATGTTTATATATAATAATTGAGATTGATGTTTACATGATTAAATGTTTCCAACATGTTAAGCAATCAAACTTGTTAAGACTTGATTAATTGAAATAGGTTTCATATAGACAATTGACCACCCAAGTTGACCGGTGATTCACGAACGTTAAAACTTGTAAAAAACTATATGATGACATATATATGGTTATATATATAGTTAACATGATATTATGATAAGTAAACATATCATTAATTATATTAACAATGAACTACATATGTAAAAACAAGACTACTAACTTAATGATTTTGAAACGAGACATATATGTAACGTTTATCGTTGTAACGACATTTAATGTATATATATCATATTAAGAGATATTCGTACATCATAATATCATGATAATATAATAATTTAAAATCTCTTTTGTTATTATAAACATTGGGTTAACAACATTTAACAAGATCGTTAACCTAAAGGTTTCAAAACAACACTTG
Source organism: Rutidosis leptorrhynchoides (assembly GCF_046630445.1). Taxonomy (NCBI): domain Eukaryota; kingdom Viridiplantae; phylum Streptophyta; class Magnoliopsida; order Asterales; family Asteraceae; genus Rutidosis; species Rutidosis leptorrhynchoides. The sequence continues at coordinate 340,510,771 of NC_092342.1, read as the reverse complement.
AATGTAACGACTAACGATGACTTAACGACTCAGTTAAAATGTATATACATGTAGTGTTTTAATATGTATTGATACACTTTTGAAAGACTTCAATACACTTATCAAAATACTTCTACTTAACAAAAATGCTTACAATTACATTCACGTTCAGTTTCATCAACAATTCTACTCGTATGCACCCGTATTCGTACTCGTACAATACACAGCTTTTAGATGTATGTACTATTGGTATATACACTCCAATGATCAGCTATTAGCAGCCCATGTGAGTCACCTAACACATGTGGGAACCATCATTTGGCAACTAGCATGAAATATCTCATAAGATTACAAAAATATGAGTAATCATTCATGACTTATTTACATGAAAACAAAATTACATATCCTTTATATCTAATCCATACACCAACGACCAAAAACACCTACAAACACTTTCATTCTTCAATTTTCTTCATCTAATTGAACTCTCTCAAGTTCTATCTTCAAGTTCTAAGTGTTCTTCATAAATTCCAAAAGTTCTAGTTTCATAAAATCAAGAATACTTTCAAGTTTGCTAGCTCACTTCCAATCTTGTAAGGTGATCATCCAACCTCAAGAAATCTTTTTTTCTTACAGTAGGTTATCATGTAATACAAGGTAATAATCATATTCAAACTTTGGTTCAATTTCTATAACTATAACAATCTTATTTCAAGTGATGATCTTACTTGAACTTGTTTTCGTGTCATGATTTTGCTTCAAGAACTTTGAGCCATCCAAGGATCCATTGAAGCTAGATCCATTTTTCTCTTTTCTAGTAGGTTCATCCAAGGAACTTAAGGTAGTAATGATGTTCATAACATCATTCGATTCATACATATAAAGCTATCTTATTCGAAGGTTTAAACTTGTAATCACTAGAACATAGTTTAGTTAATTCTAAACTTGTTCGCAAACAAAAGTTAATCCTTCTAACTTGACTTTTAAAATCAACTAAACACATGTTATATATCTATATGATATGCTAACTTAATGATTTAAAACCTGGAAACACGAAAAACACCGTAAAACCGGATTTACGCCGTCGTAGTAACACCGCGGGCTGTTTTGGGTTAGTTAATTAAAAACTATGATAAACTTTGATTTAAAAGTTGTTATTCTGAGAAAATGATTTTTATTATGAACATGAAACTATATCCAAAAATGATGGTTAAACTCAAAGTGGAAGTATGTTTTCTAAAATGGTCATCTAGACGTCGTTCTTTCGACTGAAATGACTACCTTTACAAAAACGACTTGTAACTTATTTTTCCGACTAGAAACCTATACTTTTTTTGTTTAGATTCATAAAATAGAGTTCAATATGAAACCATAGCAATTTGATTCACTCAAAACGGATTTAAAATGAAGAAGTTATGGGTAAAACAAGATTGGATAATTTTTCTCATTTTAGCTACGTGAAAATTGGTAACAAATCTATTCCAACCATAACTTAATCAACTTGTATTATATATTATGTAATCTTGAGATACCATAGACACGTATACAATGTTTCGACCTATCATGTCGACACATCTATATATATTTCGGAACAACCATAGACACTCTATATGTGAATGTTGGAGTTAGCTATACAGGGTTGAGGTTGATTCCAAAATATATATAGTTTGAGTTGTGATCAATACTGAGATACGTATACACTGGGTCGTGGATTGATTCAAGATAATATTTATCGATTTATTTCTGTACATCTAATTGTGGACAACTAGTTGTAGGTTACTAACGAGGACAGCTGACTTAATAAACTTAAAACATCAAAATATATTAAAAGTGTTGTAAATATATTTTGAACATACTTTGATATATATGTATATATTGTTATAGGTTCGTGAATCAACCAGTGGCCAAGTCTTACTTCCCGACGAAGTAAAAATCTGTGAAAGTGAGTTATAGTCCCACTTTTAAAATCTAATATTTTTGGGATGAGAATACATGCAGGTTTTATAAATGATTTACAAAATAGACACAAGTACGTGAAACTACATTCTATGGTTGAATTATCGAAATCGAATATGCCCCTTTTTATTAAGTCTGGTAATCTAAGAATTAGGGAACAGACACCCTAATTGACGCGAATCCTAAAGATAGATCTATTGGGCCTAACAAACCCCATCCAAAGTACCGGATGCTTTAGTACTTCGAAATTTATATCATATCCGAAGGGTGTCCCGGAATGATGGGGATATTCTTATATATGCATCTTGTTATTGTCGGTTACCAGGTGTTCACCATATGAATGATTTTTATCTCTATGTATGGGATGTGTATTGAAATATGAAATCTTGTGGTCTATTGTTACGATTTGATATATATAGGTTAAACCTATAACTCACCAACATTTTTGTTGACGTTTTAAGCATGTTTATTCTCAGGTGATTATTAAGAGCTTCCGCTGTCGCATACTTAAATAAGGACAAGATTTGGAGTCCATGCTTGTATGATATTGTGTAAAAACTGCATTCCAGAAACTTATTTTGTTGTAACATATTTGTATTGTAAACCATTATGTAATGGTCGTGTGTAAACAGGATATTTTAGATTATCATTATTTGATAATCTACGTAAAGCTTTTTAAACCTTTATTGATGAAATAAAGGTTATGGTTTGTTTAAAAATGAATGCAGTCTTTGAAAAACGTCTCATATAGAGGTCAAAACCTCGCAACGAAATCAATTAATATGGAACGTTTTTAATCAATAAGAACGGGACATTTCACTAAGGGTCCCCATTCTATGACCCTCGGTACCTCAACAACCTTAGAGTGAAGAGTATGCAAACCCCGTTGATATTTTGGATAATCTATCCAAAGTCTGTCAAATCTCAGGTTCGGGTGCAATTCTTCCAAGTGCATATCCGAAAAGGTCATGACTGGATGAGGTACATCCTGCTTGTAGTAGTTATCCACCTCCTGTTGTTCCAAATTCTCAGCAGGAGCATTGCGGGCTTGGGATGAAGATTCACCCCTTTCATTCTGCAAAACACATCAAACACAAATTTTGTGCATCCAAATATGCATTAGTGTCAGCAAAATCATCAATCAAAATAATTACAATGACATTATCAGTTTATATCAAACTTAAGCTCATTTTCACATTTTTATCAAATCTACATTTTTTCAAATAAGCATATATGAAAATGTTCGCCAAGTTCATAAGCATTCAACTCAAATAACATGTCAAAATAATCATTACTAGCAATTAAACAAGTCTCAAATGGCATTATCTTTCAAAAATCAAGTTCATGAATTTTAGACTTGAAAAAGTCCACTTTAATTCTCAAAATCATGTTTAGGCTCAAAGTTTGGATCATTTAACTACCTAGACATGTTACACTACTCAATTTAGCAACAATTCATGACAAAAATCGGCCATAACCTGTTTATATCAAAAAGCCCCAAAATTGCTCAAGAACACAAACCCTAGATTACTCAAAATTTGAAGTTTAAGGCTTCTAATCATGTTAATCAGCATCAATCTAGGTTATACAAGCATAATACATAAACAATTTAAGCTTAATTACACTAAAAAGCATCAAAATCAAATTGGGGAAAAAATAGCTCAAGAACACCAAATTTCGAATTAAATGGTGTTTAGGTGTAGAAATTTACCGTTTTTCTTGAGTAATTCTTAGATAGCATCCTTCTCAACATGATTTTAGCAAAAAATTTGGTGATTAACGGTTAAAAATTGGGATTTTTGGGGGTGATTTTTGGGTTTTTTCGGGTGCAGTTTCGCTGTTATTTTGGGGTATTTTTGTGTTTTTGACTGATCAGTTCGGGTGTTTGTTATTTTTTTTTCTGGGTTTTGATCCCTCCGCGAGTCGCGGAGATTTAGGCTCCAAACTCCGCGAGTCGCGGAGTTTGGTATTTTTTTTTTTTTTTTTTTTTTATAATCATTAACTTATTAAAACAATTTAGTAATTAATTTTAAAATTTTGTTTCCCTTGTTATTTAGGACGAGGTCGTTTCGGATCGATGTCCTAGTCCGTCCCTCGACAAAATTTTAAAATTTGTCTTTTTATAGCGATTGTTTTAAAAGCTAAGATTTTTGGGTTTTTTTCAATGTTTTTGGCATACTTTAATTCAATAAGATTAAAAATAATGATAATAAAAGTTCTCGTCCCTCCCTCGGGTAAAGCAATTTCGGTTCAAAGACCTAGTCTTCAACTTACGACGAATTTTAAAAATCATATTCTTAACTTAATGAGATAAAGTAAATTTTTGTTTTTAAATTCACACAACTTAAATATAAAATTCAAATTTAAAAATTAAAAATTCACACCAAACTTAATTTAAAAATTCATATTATAAATTCATACCAAACTTATATTAATTTTTCAAATATTTACAATTTTAAATATATTGTTTTTATAAAGTTTACAATATTAATTTAAGGTTTAAATATTAATTTTAAAAATATGGTAAAAATAAAATTAAAAATCTTTTTGTCTTTTTATCCCACTTTAATCAATCAAATATTATCAAAAATATGCGCCCCTCTTTTCGGTAAAGTAATTTCGGTTCCAAGACCTAATTTAACTCATGACGAATTTTTGAAATATTTTGGGTTGATTGTTTAAAGATATTTATACCTTAAGAATAAACGTTAAATTTCGCAGTGATGTAATAAATTTTTGAATGATATCAATAATTTCGGTCGCCAAACCTAATTTTATTCAATACCAATTTAATACTTTTTAGCGAACAAATTAGCGTTTATTATCAAAAGGTTAAAAATAAAAATAAAAACTAAAAACTGTACAGACATACCTGTGAAATAGATTTCTTAGTTATATGATCTATCCCATTCATAAGATAGTCGGTTTAATTGGTTTTCCATGGCTACATAGGCGTAACCTCGAGCATTCAGTGTCTTTTCTTCTAAACATATGAACGGTCCGTCTCTGCATAAAGTAACAAATTCGGTATTTGAATAGGTTTGATTATTTGAACATTTACCTCCATGTGACCATTTTCCGCATTTGTGACATCGTTCTAGGTGTCGTGCTCTTCTTTTCGCTGCGGATTTTGATTTTCCTTTACCAAATTGTAACTTATTATCTTCGCATCTGGATCCTTTTCTAACTCCGTCCATTCTTTCTCTGATTACTGATACTAATTCGCTCGGTAGTATGTCATTATTTCGTTTAGTGATCAAAGCGTGTAGCATTAGACCATGGTTTAGTTCACAGGCAGTCTTCATTTCGTAAAAATCTAAAAAAAATAAAAATTCAGAATGGGGGGAGAAGACTAGTTCTTTAGGGTCTGCTAGGGAAAGACCATACGTGTTCCATTTTCGAGAACTACACGAAAACAGACAATCTAACTCTAACAGAAATACATATTATCCTTTAAAGACTTGATTCTCCCCACACTTAGTTAGCTGTGGTGTCGAAATTGTGATTAACTTCGTTGTCGACTTCCATCGGACCATGTATGTAATGTTTAACTCTGTGACCATTAACTTTAAATTCAATCCCATTTGAATTTATTAATTCTATCGTTCCGTATGGGAAAACTCTTTTGACTATGAATGGTCCAGACCATCTTGATTTCAATTTTCCAGGAAATAGCTTGAATCGTGAATTGAAAAGAAGAACTCTGTCTCCTTCTTTAAATTCTTTTGAACTTCTGATTCTTTTATCATGCCATTTCTTCGTTATTTCTTTATAGATTAACGAATTTTCGTATGCTTCATGTCTTAATTCTTCTAATTCATTTAGTTGACTTAATCGTAGACGTCCGGCTTCATGTAAATCAAGATTACATGTCTTCAAAGCCCAAAATGCTTTGTGTTCAATTTCTACTGGAAGATGACATGCTTTTCCATAAACAAGTCTAAAAGGTGTGGTTCCAATTGGAGTTTTGTAGGCTGTTCTAAAAGCCCAGAGTGCATCCTCCAATTTAATGGACCATTCCTTCGGATTTGATCCTACGGTTTTCTCTAGAATACGTTTTAAAGCTCGGTTGGTATTTTCAACTTGTCCACTTGTTTGTGGATGATATGCGGTGGAGATTTTATGAGTTACTCCATATCTTTTAAGAACTTTCTCAAGTTGATTATTACAGAAATGAGTACCCCGATCACTTATTAAAGCTTTCGGTGTTCCAAACCTTGCAAAAAGACGTTTTAAAAAGTTGACTACAACTCGTGCATCGTTAGTTGGGAGAGCTTGTGCTTCCGCCCATTTAGATACATAATCAATGGCTACGAGTATATATAGATTATTATGAGATTTTGGAAATGGACCCATAAAGTCAATACCCCAAATGTCAAATACTTCACATACTTGGATGACATTTTGTGGCATTTCATCACGTTGACTTATTTTTCCGGTCCTTTGACATGCATCACAGGATTTGCAAAGAAGGTGTGCGTCTTTGTAAATTGTAGGCCAATAGAATCCAGCTTCATAAACTTTTCTTGCTGTTAGTTGAGGCCCATAATGCCCTCCTGTTGGTCCTGTGTGACAATGGTTTAAAATTTTACTAACTTCATCTCCAAATACACATCGGCGTATTATTCCATCGGGACAACTTTTAAACAGATGTGGATCTTCCCAGAAATAGTGTTTTATATCACTGAAGAATTTCTTTCGTCTTTGGTACGATAATCCTTTTTCAAGGAATCCACAAACTAAGTAGTTTGCATAGTCTGCAAACCATGGGATTTCTTTATAATCTATCTTCAATAGATATTCATCAGGAAAGTTGTCTTGTATGGCTGATTCATTTAGAACTTCTAATTCGGGATTTTCAAGACGAGAAAGATGATCAGCGGCGAGATTTTCTGCTCCCTTTTTATCTCGGATTTCAATATCAAATTCTTGTAAGAGTAAGATCCAACGAATTAATCGTGGTTTAGCATCTTGTTTTGAAAATAGGTATCTAAGAGCAGAATGGTCGGTATAGACCACCGTTTTTGCTAGAACGAGATATGATCGAAATTTGTCAAAAGCAAAGACAATAGCAAGGAGTTCTTTTTCAGTAGTTGTATAGTTTGTTTGTGCTCTTTGTAATGTCTTACTAGCATAATATATAGGTTGAAATCGTTTTTCAATCCTTTGTCCTAAAACGGCTCCCATTGCAAAATCACTTGCATCGCACATTAGTTCAAATGGTAGATTCCAATTTGGTGTTATCATGATCGGTGCATTAGTGAGTTTTTCTTTAAGAATATTAAAAGATTTGATACACTCATCTGAAAAGATGAATGGCGCATCCTTTTCTAGGAGTTTATTCATTGGAGTGGCAATTTTAGAAAAATCTTTTATGAAACGTCGGTAAAAACCGGCATGCCCTAGAAAACTCCTAACTCCTCTAACATTGGTGGGATGTGGAAGTTTAGCAATTACATCTACTTTAGCTCTATCCACTTCAATTCCTTCTTTTGAAATTTTATGTCCAAGAACGATGCCTTCTTTAACCATGAAATGGCATTTCTCCCAATTAAGTACTAGATTTGATTTTTCGCATCTAATTAGCATTCGTTCCAGATTAACTAGACATGATTTAAATGTATCACCGAAGACTGAAAAGTCATCCATGAATACTTCCATGCATTCTTCTATCATGTCATGAAAAATCGCCATCATACACCTTTGAAAGGTTGCAGGGGCGTTACAAAGTCCAAATGGCATGCATTTGTAAGCAAAAGTACCATAAGGGCACGTGAATGTGGTTTTCTCTTGATCTTCGGGTGCTATTGGAATTTGAAAATATCCGGAAAATCCATCTAGAAAACAATAGTAACTATTTCCGGCTAATCTTTCCAACATTTGATCTATGAAAGGTAAGGGAAAGTGATCTTTTCTGGTGGCGTCATTTAATTTTCTATAATCAATACATACACGCCATCCTGTTACAGTCCTAGTAGGAATAAGCTCATTTTTCTCATTTGTGATGACAGTCATGCCACCCTTCTTAGGCACGCATTGAACTGGGCTTACCCATGGACTATCAGAAATTGGATATATCAAACCTGCATCTAGCAGTTTAATAATCTCTTTCTTAACTACATCTTGCATATTAGGATTTAGTCTTCGTTGGCGTTGCACATACGTTTTATGACCTTCTTCCATAAGGATTTTATGTGTGCAATACGAAGGACTTATTCCTTTAATATCATGAATCTTCCATGCAATGGCTGGTTTATGAGCTTTCAACACAGAAATGAGTTGTGATTTCTCATTTTCAGTAAGAGAAGACGATATTATTACAGGTAATTCAGATTCACCATGTAAATAAGCGTATTCCAAATGGTTTGGAAGTGGCTTTAACTCTAATTTCGGAGGTTCTTCTATCGATGATTTATATCGATATCTGTCTTCTTCTTTTAGCATTTGAATTTCTTCTGTTGTTGGTTCATATCCATTAGCTATAAGTGTAGCTAGCATTTCAGCTTCATCAATTGGTTCATTACCTTTTCCTAAAGAACATTCTCCTGTTCCTTGTAATTCTGGAAATTCTTTTAATAATTCTGCATGTGCATCTATAGTTTGAATATAATAACATGTATCATCTGCAGATTGTGGTTGTTGCATTGCTCTATCAACTGAAAAGGTAACACTCTCATCCTCTATACTTAGGGTCAGTTTCTTACCGAACACGTCTATCATTGCTTTAGCCGTGTTTAAGAATGGTCTTCCTAATATGAGAGGAACTTGAGAATCTTCTTCCATGTCCAAAACAACAAAATCTACTGGAAATACTAAAGTACCAACTTTAACTAGCATGTTCTCCATTATCCCTCTAGGATATTTTATTGATCTATCGGCTAGTTGTATGCTTATTCTGGTTGGTTTCAATTCTCCAAGGTCTAGTTTAGCGTATAGTGAATACGGCATTAGATTTATACTAGCACCTAAGTCTGCCAATGCTTCTATTGAACTAAGACTACCCAGAAAACATGGAATTGTGAAACTTCCTGGATCAGATAGTTTTTCTGGTATCTTATTCAACAGCACTGCTGAACAATTAGCATTCATAGTAACAGCCGAGAGTTCTTCCATTTTCTTTCTATTTGAGATTAGATCTTTCAAGAATTTAGCATATCTTGGCATTCCTGAAATTACATCAATGAAAGGAAGATTTACATTTATCTGTTTAAACATATCCAAGAATTTGGATTGCTCGGCTTCAAGTTTTTGCTTCTTCATTTTACTCGGATAAGGAAGTGGTGGTTGGTATGGTTTAACATAAGGTTTATCCTTAACTGTGTTATCTTCATTAACCTTTTCAACTACCGGTTCTTTTTCCTTATCTTGATCAGGTTGTGGTTCTTGTGGAGTAGGAATAGTTTCATCTGAAGTTACAGGTATTTCAGGAGGTTTAAGTGTTGTACCACTTCTTGTGGTAATAGCTTTAGCTGTTTCATTCCGGGGGTTAGCATTTGTATCACTAGGTAGACTTCCCGGTTTTCTTTCACCTATTAACCTTGCTAGGTTACTTACTTCTTGTTCCAGATTTTGAATAGAAGCTTGTTGATTTCTAAATGCTTGAGCATTTTGTTCATTGGTTTGTTTTTGAGATGTGAAAAACTGTGTTTGAGTTTCAACTAGCTTCGTCATCATATCTTCTAAATTCGGCTTTTTATCATCGGTTTGTTGTGGTGGTTTGTTTTGAAAATTAGGTCTTTGCTGATTATAAGTATTATTGGATACTTGTTGATTGCTAGGACCTTGTTGGTTGTTGTATGGAATATTTCGGTTATAATTCTGGTTTTGATTGTAAATCGGTCTTGGCGGTTGATAATTATTCTGATAATTATTTCCAGGCCTTTGGTTTATGTATGAAATATTCTCTCTTTGTTCCATTGTTAATTCAATACTGAGACAATCTTTTGTCAAATGTGGTCCTCCACACTGCTCACAACTAATTCGTATTGAGTGAATATCTTTAGTCATCTTTTCCATTCGTCTCTCGAAAGCATCTATCTTTGCCGAAATGGAATCTAAGTCATGGCTAGAATCGGCTCTAGCTGCTTTAGATGATCTAACGATGTCTTTTTCTTGGTGCCACTCATGTGAGTGGGAAGCAGTGTTATCAATAATTTTGTAAGCATCAGTTTCGGTTTTCTTCATAATAGAACCACCAGCTGCTATATCTATGTCTTTTCTTGTAGTGATGTCGCATCCTCGGTAGAATATTTGTACTATTTGACAGGTGTCTAAACCATGTTGCGGACATCCTCTTAACAACTTTCCATATCTTGTCCACGCCTCATATAGAGTTTCGTTTGGCTTCTGTGTGAACGTAACAATTTCTGCTTGAAGTCTTACGGCTTTAGATGCAGGAAAGAATTGTTTAAGAAATTTGTCAATTAAAACGTCCCATGTATCAATCGCCCCTTCAGGTAACGATTCCAACCAATCTTTGGCTTCTCCCTTTAAAGTCCAGGGAAATAACATGAGATATATCTGTTCATCCTCCACTTCTCGTATTTTAAATAGTGTGCAGATTCTATTAAAGGTACGTAGATGTTCATTTGGATCTTCCTTCGGCGCACCACTAAATTGGCATTGATTAGTCACCATGTGTAGAATTTGTCCTTTGATTTCATAATCTGGCGCATTAATATCTGGATGAGTAATTGCGTGACCTTGGTCAGTGCGTTTAGCTCTCATTCGGTCTTCCATACTTAAAGGTTCCAGATTCTCCATAATTGAATTTGTTGAATCGGTATCACTAGATGATTCTGTTTTAATGGTTCGTTCCTCAACAATCTCTGTTTGAATGATTGGTGGCTCCGGAGGAAAGTTTAATGGTTCAGGATCTATGAACCGTTCCTGAATATTCTCTGGATTCTCAATTGTGAGGTTGGGTTCAAAAAATGGATTATCGGAAATTTGAACTGAAGTACTTGGTCGACTGGATGACGATTCTAAAAAAAAATCAACGGCGGTTATATTTGTTAAACGATGTCTTGATCGAGTTACAGGTGGTGAACGTACAAAAGGTGATGAACGTCTTGCTCGGTGCATTCACTGAATATCCTATTAGTTTTAAAAAGGAAAGAAAAATTATAATAAGTTATCCAATCAATAGACTTTTCTGATTTTGCCCACGTTTCGAATAGCCAAAAGATGCAGCAGAGGGGCAGGATTCGTTTGGTCTCAATATAATTGAGGACTGTTTGGCTCCAATAACCCGGTCCACGTACAAATCCAACTATTACTACGAACCAGAAAATTTTGATGTCTATCAATTTAACCACTTAAAATAGATTTTCGTAATTTTAAGAAATTTAGATAAGAAGTAGAAAAAAAAAATTCTAAGTCCTAAAAACTAGAATAGCGAGAAATAAGAGAGAAAAAGAGTTCGTCGAAAAAGGTTGAAAAAGAAAAAATGGTTGAAAAATAAAAGGTGACGGAAAAATAAAAGAAACTTATCAAAACTTAAAAATACTTGACTAACCTAACCTTATTACTACAACTAACTTAAAATTATAATCGCAAATTGAAATTACTAATTGGAATGATAATTGATACATAGTAAAAGGTGTCTAAAAATATTAAAGCTTACAGGAAAAACTAAATCCCAAATAAAAATAACTTAAAAAGAAACTAAAACTTAAAAAGGCGTCGCAAAATTCTAAAGCACCTAAATCTTAGTCTAAAGAAAAAGCACTTAAGGAATTCTACGGCAAAGCCTAAAAATCTAGGAGTAAAAATGACTATGGCAAAAACTAAGTTTAAAATTAAATATGAGCTAAAAAATACAAATATTACGCTACAACGATTAAAAAGGTACAAAATAACAAAATATATAAAAAGTTGTAAAAAGTACAATTTTTTATAAAAATATTATTTTTATATTATTTATTTTATTAAACTATTAATTTTACAATTTAATTAAACTAATTAATACAAAATACAAAAATTAAGTAAAAAGTAAAAATAAAACTAAAACTAATAATAATAATAATAATAATTAGGTTTAAATAATAATTAATATTAATAATAACCCGTAATTAATGCAGTTTTAGGGTTTCTGTTCGCGTGTCAGATGGTCTCCGCGACTTGCGGTATTAAAGGCTTCAAACCCCGCGACTCGCGGGGTTCAGAAATTCAGTTGACAGCTTTCAATTTTTACGCGTTTTTCTTTATTTTTTTTTTATTTTATGTTTTCTGTTTTTTTTAAATAAATAAAAGATTTTAAAATAAAACTTATATTTTTATAAAATAAAATAGAAATAAAGAAACTTATAAAACTTAAATATTTAACAAAATCTTAAAAATACTTATATTTTTGTTTTTCTTTTTATATTTTTAAAACGTATTTTTACAAAAACGAATTTTAATAAAAGTTAACTAAAATTTTTTTTTTTTTTTTTTTTTTTATATTAGCGTTGCGCTTCCGGCTTTTAAGATGAAATCCCCGGCAGCGGCGCCAAAAATACTTGATGTTAAAGCTAAGGGGTATAAAATACTATTAAATTTTAGCAGAAAATACTATTAAATACGATACAATTTTACACAAGATATTTATTTATTTATAGAATGGATATACTTAAACCTTGCTACAACACTTATAGGCAGTGTACCTAATCGTACAGTAGTGTAGTTTTTAGTAAGTCCGGTTCGTTCCACAGAGAAATCTTTAAACAAAGCTCAACGCTATATTAGTTTATTTTTATAAAAATACAAACATATATATAAGTAATATTATTATTATAAAGGGGGGTTTTTACCGTTTAATGACCGGTTTGTCGATTTTAAGACTTTAGTCGCAGTTAAAACCTAATGTAAAATATTAAATAAATAAAAGACTTAATTTAAAGCGTAAAGTAAATAACGATAATGAAATTGCGAATAATAAAAATGCGATAAAATAAAATTGCGATAATTAAAAAGTACGATAATTAAAAGTGCGATTAAATAACAATAAATAAAAGTGCGATAATTAGAAGTGCAATTAAATATAAAATAAAGGAAATTAAATATGAAATAAAAGAATTATGCTTATTTAAACTTCCGTAATCATGATGTTTGACGTGTTGATTTTAGTTTTATGCCCATGGGTTAATTGTCCTTTGTCCTGGATTATTTAATATGTCCGTCTGGTTTTTGTCCATAACAGTCCATCAGTCATAAATATAAAGTGCGAGTGTCCTCATCAAATTATTCTTATACCCGAAGTTAAATATTCCAACTAATTGGGGATTCGAATTGTAACAAGGTTTTAATACTTTGTTTAATGAATACACCAGGTTATCGACTGCGTGTAAACCAAGGTTTTACTACTTTGTTAACAATTACACCAATTACCCTTGAATGTAATTTCACCCCTGTTTTAATTATTCTAGTGGCTATTAATCCATTCCCGTGTCCGGTTAAATGAACGATTATTCGTACATATAAATACCCCGCCCATCGTGTCCGATCGAGTGTATATGGTAATTTATAGGGACGCCCAATTGTAAATCTTTATATTAACATTAACAAACTTTCATTTAGTTAAACAAATATAAAGCCCATTAATAGCCCATAGTCTAATTTCCACAAGTGTCGTTCTTTTGTCCAAACCCCAATTATGGTACAAAGCCCAATTACCCAATTTTAGTAATTAGCCCAACATCATGATTACTTCGTTTTAAATAAGCATAATAATAACTTAGCTACGAGACATTAATATAAAAAGGTTGAACATAACTTACAATGATTAAAAATAGCGTAGCGTTACACGGACAGAATTTCGACTTACACCCTTACAACATTCGCTAACATACCCTTATTATTAGGATTTAAAATTAAAATTAAAATTAAAATATAAATTATATATATATATTACGTATATATTGAGAGAGAAGAGAAAATAGAATATTGAAATTTGATCAGAATTCGGTTTGCTTTATAGCCAGAGTTGAATTTTGGGGCTCCGCGACTCGCGGCAAAATGCTTTTCAAACTCCGCGAGTCGCGGAGATAGAAATTACAGCTCAGTCCTTGGAGTTTTCTCTGCCGACGGTTTTTAATATATATATATAATATATATATAATTAATATAATTAATTATATATTATATTATATTTATATACATAGTTAACTTGTAATTTTTAGTCCGTTGCGTCGAGCGTTAAGAGTTGACTCTGGTCCCGGTTCCGGATTTTCGAACGTCCTTGCGTACAATTTTATATTTTGTACTTTGCGTTTTGAATCTTGTACTCTTGTAATTTCGAGACGTTTCTTATCAATAATTGGAACCTTTTTGATTGTCTTTTGTACTTTTGAGCTTTTTGGTCGTTTGCGTCTTCAATTCGTCGAATCTGTCTTTTGTCTTCACCTTTTATTTTTTAAACGAATATCTCTTGTAAATAGAACAATTGCAACTAAAAGCTTGTCTTTCTTGAGGAATAATGCTATGAAATATATGTTCGTTTTTAGCATTATCACTCTCGTCCTCTATACTTAGGGTCAGTTTCTTACCGAACACGTCTATCATTGCTTTAGCCGTATTTAAGAATGGTCTTCCTAATATGAGAGAAACTCGAGAATCTTCTTCCATGTCCAGAATAACAAAATCTACTGGAAATACTAAAGTACCAACTTTAACTAGCATGTTCTCCATTATCCCTCTAGGATATTTTACTTATCTATCGGCTAGTTGTATACTTTTTCTTGTTGGTTTCAATTCTCCAAGGTCTAGTTTAACGTATAGTGAATACGGTATTAGATTTATACTAGCACCTAAGTCTGCCAATGCTTCTATTGAACTAAGACTACCCAGAAAACATGGAATTGTGAAACTTCCTGGATCAGATAATTTTTCTGGTATCTTATTCAACAGCACTGCTGAACAGTTTGCATTCATAGTAATAGCCGAGAGTTCTTCCATTTTCTTTATATTTGTGATTAGATCTTTCAGAAATTTAGCATATCTAGGCATTCCTGAAATCACATCAGTGAAAGGAAGATTGACATTTATTTTTTTAAACATATCTAAGAATTTGGATTGCTCGGCTTCAAGTCTCTCTTTTCTCATTTTACTCGGGTAAGGAAGTGGTGGTTCGTATGGTTTAACATAAGGTTTAGCCTTAACTGTGTTATCTTAATTAACCTTTTCAACTACCGGTTCTTTTTCCTTATCTTGCTCAGGTTGTGGTTCTTGTGGAGTAGGAATAGCTTCATCAGAAATTACAGGTATTTCAGGTGGTTTAAGTGTAATACCACTTCTTGTGGTAATGGCTTTAGCTGTTTCATTCCGGGGGTTAGCATTTGTAACACTAGGTAAACTTCTTGGTTTTCTTTCACCTATCAACCTTGCTAGGTTGCTTACTTCTTATTCCAAATTTTGAATAGAAGCTTGTTGATTTCTAAATGCTTGAGCATTTTGTTCATTCGTTTGTTTCTGAGATGTGAAAAACTGAGTTTAAGAATCAACTAGCTTCGACATCATATCTTCTAAATTTGGCTTTTTATCATCAGTTTGTGGTGATTTGTTTTGAAAATTAGGTCTTTGCTGATTGTAAGTATTATTGGATACTTGTTGATTACTAGGACCTTGTTGGTTGTTGTATGGAACATTTTGGTTATAATTCTGGTTTTGATTGTAAATTGGTCTTGGCGGTTGATAATTATTCTGATAATTATTTCCAGGCCTTTGGTTTATGTATGAAACATTCTCTCTTTGTTCCATTGTTAGTTCAATACTGAGACAATCTTTTGTCAAATGTGGTCCTCCACACTGCTCACAACTAATTCGTATTGAGTGAATATCTTTAGTCATCTTTTCCATTCGTCTCTCGACAGCATCTATCTTTGCGGAAATGGAATCTAAGTCATGGCTAGAATCGGCTCTAGCTGCTTTAGATGATCTAACGATATCTTTTTCTTGGTGCCACTCATGTGAGTGGGAAGCAGTGTTATCAATAATTTTGTAAGCATCAGTTGCTGTTTTCTTCATAATGGAACCACCAGCTGCTATATCGATGTCTTTCCTTGTAGTGATGTCGCATCCTTGGTAGAATATTTGTACTATTTGACAAGTGTCTAAACCATGTTGCGGACATCCTCTTAATAACTTTCCAAATCTTGTCCAAGCCTCATATAGAGTTTCATTTGGCTTCTGTGTGAACGTAACAATTTCTCCTTGAAGTCTCACGGCTTTAGATGCCGGAAAGAATTGTTTAAGAAATTTTTCAACTAAAACATCCCATGTATCAATTGCCCCTTCAGGTAACGATTTCAACCAATCTTTGGCTTCTCCCTTTAAAGTCCAGGGAAATAACATGAGATATATCTGTTCATCCTCCACTTCTCTGATTTTAAATAGAGTGCAGATCCTATTAAAGGTACGAAGATGTTCATTTGGATCTTCCTTCGGCGCACCACTAAATTGGCATTGATTTGTTACCATGTGTAGAATTTGTCCTTTGATTTCATAATCTGGCGCATTAATGTCTGGTTGAGTAATTGCGTGACCTTGGCCAGTGCGTTTAGCTCTCATTCGGTTTTCCATACTTAGAGGTTCCAGATTCTCCATGATTGAATTTGTTGAATCTGAATCACTAGAGGATTCTGATTTAATGGTTGGTTCCTCAACAATCTCTGTTTGAATGATTGGTGGTTCCGGAGGAAAGATTAGTTGTTCAGGATCTCAGAATTGTCCCTGAATATTCTCCGGATTCTCAATTGTGAGGTCGCGTTTAAAAAATGGATTATCGGAAATTTGAATTGGAGTACTTGGTCGACTGGATGACGATTCTAAAGAAAAATCAACGGCGACAATATTTGCTAGATGTCTTGATCGAGTTACAGGTGGTGAACGTACAAAAGGTGGTGAACGTTTTGCTCGGTGCATTAACTGAATATCCTATTAGTTTTTAAAAAGAAAGAAAAATTATATAAGTTATCAAATTAATAGACTTTTCTAATTTTGCCCACGTTTTGGAATAACCAAAAGATGCAGCAGAGGGGCAAGATTCGTTTGGTCTCAATATAATTGAGTACTGTTTGGCTCCAATAACCCGGTCCACGTACAAATCCAACTATTACTACGAACCAGAAAATTTTGATGTCTATCAATTTAACCGCTTAAAATAATTTTTCGTAATTTAAAGAAATTTTAGAGAAGAAATAGAAAAAAAAATCTAAGTCCTAAAACTAGAATGTCGAGAAATAAGAAAGAAAAAGAACGCGTCGAAAAACATCGAAAAATAAAAGGAGTCAAAAAATAAAAATAATAAAGTAGCGCGTCGTAACTTAAAAGGCACTAAAAACTAAGAATTAAAAGTTGCGTCTAAAAATATTAAAGCTTAAAAGAAATATTATATCCCAAATGGAAATAACTTAAAAAGGTACTAAAACTTAAAAACGGCGTCGCAAAATTCTAAAGCACCTAAATCTTAGTCTAAAAAAAAGCACTTAAGGGATTTTACGGCGAAGCCTAAAAATCTAGAAATAAAAATAACTATGGCAAAAACTATGACTTAAAACTAAAAACGAGCGAAAAATACAAATATTATGCTAAAACGAATAAAAAGGTACAAAATATAAAAATATACTTAAAGTTGTAAAAAGTACAATTTTATAAAAATATTATTTTTATATTATTTATTTTATGAAAGTATTAATTTTATAATTTAATTATACTAAATAAACTTAAAATACAAATTAATAACTAAAAACTAAAACTAATATTAATTAAATAACCTAAACCCTAATTAGGGTTATAATAATAAATATTTATAATATACTCCGTAATTAATGCTGTTTTAGGGTTAACTGTGGCGTGTCAGACACTCTCATGCGATCGCATGAGAATTTGCCTTCGGTCTCATGCGATCGCATGAGCTAGGGTTACGGGCCAGGTTACGGGCTGCTACAGTACTGGGCCATTTGGTTTTTAATATTTTTTTTTTAGTTTTCTGTTTTAAATTTCTGTTTTAAATAAATACAAAATATTTAAATAAAATTTATATTTTTACAAACTTAAAAATAAAAATAAAGAAACTTTATAACACTTAAATATTTAACAAACTATTAAAAATATATAATTTTTTTTTTGTTTTTCTTTTTATGTTTTTGAATATATTATTTAAAACGTATTTTTACAAAAGCGAATTTTTATAAAAGTAAACTTAAAAATTAATAAAAATCTTTTTTTTTATATAGCGTTGCGCTTCCGGCGTTTAAGCAGAATTGTCCCCGGCAGCGGCGCCAAAAATACTTGGTGTGTGCGAGGTGTACTAGGAAATAGTATTATTTTTATAACGAAATACTATTAAATATGATACAATTTTACACAAGATATTTATTTATTTATAGAATGGATATACCTAAACCTTGCTAAAACACTTATAGGCAGTGTATCTAATCGTACAGTAGTGTAGTTTTTAGTAAGTCCGGTTCGTTCCACATGGAATCTTTTAAACAAGCTTAACGCTATATTAGTTTTAAATTTATAAAAATACAAATATATATATATATATATATATATATATATATATATATATATATATATATATATATATATATATATATATATATATATATATATATATATATATAAGTAATATTATTATTATAAAAATGGGGTTTTTACCGTTTAATGACCAGTTTGTCGATTTTAAAACTTTAGTCGCAGTTAAAACCAAATGTAAAATATAAATAAAAGACTTAATTTAAAGCGTAAAATAAATAACAATAATGAAATTGCGATAAATAAAAATGCGATAAAATAAAATTGCGATAATTAAAGAGTACGATAATTAAAAGTGCAATTAAATACAATGACAATAAATAAAAGTGCGATAATTAAAAGTGCAATTAAATATGAAATAAAAGAATTATGCTTATTTAAACTTCCATAATCATGATGTTTGACGTGTTGATTTTTAGTTTATTCCCATGGGTTAATTGGTTTTTGTCCTGAATTATTCAATATGTCCATACGGATTTGTCCATAATAGTCCATCAGTCATAATCATAAAATGCGGAAGTCTTTGCCAAATTATTCTTATTCCCGAAGTCAAATATTCCAACTAATTGGGGATTCGAATTGTAACAAGGTTTTAATACTTTGTTTAATGAATACACCAGGTTATCGATGTAGTGACCCGAACTTTTCCATGTTTATATATAATAATTGAGATTGATGTTTACATGATTAAATGTTTCCAACATGTTAAGCAATCAAACTTGTTAAGACTTGATTAATTGAAATAGGTTTTAATATAGACAATTGACCACCCAAGTTGACCGGTGATTCACGAACGTTAAAACTTGTAAAAAACTATATGATGACATATATATGGTTATATATATAGTTAACATGATATTATGATAAGTAAACATATCATTAATTATATTAACAATGAACTACATATGTAAAAACAAGACTACTAACTTAATGATTTTGAAACGAGACATATATGTAACGTTTATCGTTGTAACGACATTTAATGTATATATATCATATTAAGAGATATTCGTACATCATAATATCATGATAATATAATAATTTAAAATCTATTTTGTTATTATAAACATTGGGTTAACAACATTTAACAAGATCGTTAACCTAAAGGTTTCAAAACAACACTTACATGTAACGACTAACGATGACTTAACGACTCAGTTAAAATGTATATACATGTAGTGTTTTAATATGTATTGATACACTTTTGAAAGACTTCAATACACTTATCAAAATACTTCTACTTAACAAAAATGCTTACAATTACATTCACGTTCAGTTTCATCAACAATTCTACTCGTATGCACCCGTATTCGTACTCGTACAATACACAGCTTTTAGATGTATGTACTATTGGTATATACACTCCAATGATCAGCTATTAGCAGCCCATGTGAGTCACCTAACACATGTGGGAACCATCATTTGGCAACTAGCATGAAATATCTCATAAGATTACAAAAATATGAGTAATCATTCATGACTTATTTACATGAAAACAAAATTACATATCCTTTATATCTAATCCATACACCAACGACCAAAAACACCTACAAACACTTTCATTCTTCAATTTTCTTCATATAATTGAACTCTCTCAAGTTCTATCTTCAAGTTCTAAGTGTTCTTCATAAATTCCAAAAGTTCTAGTTTCATAAAATCAAGAATACTTTCAAGTTTGCTAGCTCACTTCCAATCTTGTAAGGTGATCATCCAACCTCAAGAAATCTTTGTTTCTTACAGTAGGTTATCATTCTAATACAAGGTAATAATCATATTCAAACTTTGGTTCAATTTCTATAACTATAACAATCTTATTTCAAGTGATGATCTTACTTGAACTTGTTTTCGTGTCATGATTTTGCTTCAAGAACTTTGAGCCATCCAAGGATCCATTGAAGCTAGATCCATTTTTCTCTTTTCTAGTAGGTTCATCCAAGGAACTTATGGTAGTAATGATGTTCATAACATCATTCGATTCATACATATAAAGCTATCTTATTCGAAGGTTTAAACTTGTAATCACTAGAACATAGTTTAGTTAATTCTAAACTTGTTCGCAAACAAAAGTTAATCCTTCTAACTTGACTTTTAAAATCAACTAAACACATGTTATATATCTATATGATATGCTAACTTAATGATTTAAAACCTGGAAACACGAAAAACACCGTAAAACCGGATTTACGCCGTCGTAGTAACACCGCGGGCTGTTTTGGGTTAATTAATTAAAAACTATGATAAAATTTGATTTAAAAGTTGTTATTCTGAGAAAATGATTTTTATTATGAACATGAAACTATATCCAAAAATTATGGTTAAACTCAAAGTGGAAGTATGTTTTCTAAAATGGTCATCTAGACGTCGTTCTTTCGACTGATATGACTACCTTTACAAAAACGACTTGTAACTTATTTTTCCGACTAGAAACCTATACTTTTTTTGTTTAGATTCATAAAATAGAGTTCAATATGAAACCATAGCAATTTGATTCACTCAAAACGGATTTAAAATGAAGAAGTTATGGGTAAAACAAGATTGGATAATTTTTCTCATTTTAGCTACGTGAAAATTGGTAATAAATCTATTCCAACAATAACTTAATCAACTTGTATTATATATTATGTAATCTTGAGATACCATAGACACGTATACAATGTTTCGACCTATCATGTCGACACATCTATATATATTTCGGAACAACCATAGACACTCTATATGTGAATGTTGGAGTTAGCTATACAGGGTTGAGGTTGATTCCAAAATATATATAGTTTGAGTTGTGATCAATACTGAGATACGTATACACTGGGTCGTGGATTGATTCAAGATAATATTTATCGATTTATTTCTGTACATCTAATTGTGGACAACTAGTTGTAGGTTACTAACGAGGACAGCTGACTTAATAAACTTAAAACATCAAAATATATTAAAAGTGTTGTAAATATATTTTGAACATACTTTGATATATATGTATATATTGTTATAGGTTCGTGAATCAACCAGTGGCCAAGTCTTACTTCCCGACGAAGTAAAAATCTGTGAAAGTGAGTTATAGTCCCACTTTTAAAATCTAATATTTTTGGGATGAGAATACATGCAGGTTTTATAAATGATTTACAAAATAGACACAAGTACTTGAAACTACA
Source organism: Rutidosis leptorrhynchoides (assembly GCF_046630445.1). NCBI lineage: Eukaryota > Viridiplantae > Streptophyta > Magnoliopsida > Asterales > Asteraceae > Rutidosis > Rutidosis leptorrhynchoides. The sequence goes on along the minus strand of NC_092342.1, from coordinate 340,489,166 downwards.
TTCTATGGTTGAATTATCGAAATCGAATATGCCCCTTTTTATTAAGTCTGGTAATCTAAGAATTAGGGAACAGACACCCTAATTGACGCGAATCCTAAAGATAGATCTATTGGGCCTAACAAACCCCATCCAAAGTACCGGATGCTTTAGTACTTCGAAATTTATATCATATCCGAAGGGTGTCCCGGAATGATGGGGATATTCTTATATATGCATCTTGTTATTTTCGGTTACCAGGTGTTCACCATATGAATGATTTTTATCTCTATGTATGGGATGTGTATTGAAATATGAAATCTTGTGGTCTATTGTTACGATTTGATATATATAGGTTAAACCTATAACTCACCAACATTTTTGTTGACGTTTTAAGCATGTTTATTCTCAGGTGATTATTAAGAGCTTCCGCTGTCGCATACTTAAATAAGGACAAGATTTGGAGTCCATGCTTGTATGATATTGTGTAAAAACTGCATTCCAGAAACTTATTTTGTTGTAACATATTTGTATTGTAAACCATTATGTAATGGTCGTGTGTAAACAGGATATTTTAGATTATCATTATTTGATAATCTACGTAAAGCTTTTTAAACCTTTATTGATGAAATAAAGGTTATGGTTTGTTTAAAAATGAATGCAGTCTTTGAAAAACGTCTCATATAGAGGTCAAAACCTCGCAACGAAATCAATTAATATGGAACGTTTTTAATCAATAAGAACGGGACATTTCAGTTGGTATCCGAGCGTTGGTCTTAGAGAACCAGAAAATTTGCATTAGTGTGTCTTATCGAGTTTGTTAGGATGCATTAGTGAGTCTGGACTTCGACCGTTCTTTCTTTAAAAATGATTGCTTAACATTTTTGTTGGAAACTATATATTTTTAACATATGAATATTATGTGATATATTAATCTCTTAACGTGTTTGATATTATGTGATAGATGTCTACCTCTAGAACAAGTCCCATTGACTCACCTAATAATAATGAAGAGTCAAATGTAAATTGGTATGATTTGTGGACTGATTCACAAGTTCCCGAAGAGGAACCGGAAGAAGAGTCGGAACTGGAAGAAGAATCGGAACCGGAAGAAGAATCGGAACCGGATGAAGAAATAGAACCGGTGGGGGAAATAATAAAACGGTTAAGTAAAAGAAAATCCTCAACCAACCGACCAAAGTTAATTATGGTCAATGGTGTTTCCGCCAAGGAAGCAAAATATTGGGAGGATTACCAATTCTCCGATGAATCGGATTCCGATGAGAATTCCGATGATGTTATAGAAATTACCCCAACTGAATTTAAAAAGGCAAAAGAAAATAATAAGGGAAAGGGCATAAAAATAGAGAAATCTAATTCCAACCCCGATGAACTTTATATGTATCGTCAACCCCCGAAGTCCTTAAGTTGTAACAATGACCCGGGAACCTCTAAACCACCAGGTTTTTCTAAACCAATGTGGACAACGACGGCTCGTATTAGGGGAACATCATATATCCCTAGAAACTTGGCAAAACGAACCAAAACCGAAGAAGAAGAAACGAGCGAGTCGGAATAAGATAGTTGTATTCGTGTGGTGTAATATATGGAATATAGTGTTCTTATGCTTTATGATATATGTAAAAATTGCTTGTATTAATAAGTATTTTTTTTTTATGAATCTAACTCTTGTCTATTTTACAGTTTAAAAACACAAAATGGATAGACAACCCAATATTTTAAGAGACCTACCCGGAGACATGATTGATGAAATCTTGTCTAGAGTCGGCCAGAATTCTTCGGCACAACTATTTAAGGCGAGATCAGTTTGTAAGACATTCGAAGAACGTTCCAAGAATGTCTTGGTTTATAAGAGACTTTCGTTTGAAAGATGGGGGATATCACATTGGGAAACCCATAAGTTACGATGTGTTTACTTTGACGCATATATTGCGGGGAACCCAAATGCTATTTTACGCAACGGGTTAAGAAATTATTTTGACTCAATATATCCGAATATTGGACTTCGTGATTTAGAAAAAGCGGCTAACATGCAACATAAAGAAGCATGTTATGCTTACGGATTAGTAATGTTCGCTTCTCACCAAAGTGAGAACAAGAACATCGGGCTACAACTATTAAACAAAACGTTTCCACAAGTGACGGAGTCGGTAATTGGGGTAAGAAATGAGGTTTTTAGATTATTACGGGACTGTTGGACATTACGTAACCCTCGTCCCTTTGATGATGTTACAACACGCTGTCTTATCAACGGCCATAACGGTTATGTTGCACAAGACCAAGGATGGGAAGTAGTCCTAGTAAAACCAGAATGCATGACTTGTTTCTGGACGTATGAATTACGTGTCTTTATTGCCTTTGCTGAACGACTTGTGTACTAGCTAGAATTGTCTTCACAACTATCTTGTATCAAAGTTATTGTGTGCTATATTTCATGCTTTATGTAAAATAAGCGGTATTGTAAGTTTGTAAAATATTGTATAAAAGTTTGAACGCGAAATATTATTATAATCAGTTTTTCATATAGAATTGTAGTAGTTGAATTGTATATTAGCTACTAAGTATGAACTTAACGGGTAGGTACTACCCGAATTTAAACTTATAAAACGCTAATATGAAGAAAAAGCTTTTATAAATGAGTTCATATTATGCTACGAAATACTATTAACTACTCTTAATATTCTGTATGATTAACTTGTTCCATTTAACTATTTTGAAGGAAATGGCACCGACTACTCGACACACCGTGAATATGAATGAAGAGGAATTCCGTACTTTTCTAGCTTCAAACATAGCCGCAGTACAGGCTGCGCTACATACCAACAATAACCTTGGATCTAGCAGTACAGGAAATCGTGTAGGATGCACCTACAAAGAATTCACTGCCTGCAAACCTTTGGAATTTGATGGAACCGAAGGACCGATCGGATTGAAACGGTGGACCGAGAAGGTTGAATCGGTGTTTGCCATAAGTAAGTGTACTGAAGAGGACAAAGTGAAGTACGCTACGCATACCTTCACAGGTTCTGCGTTAACATGGTGGAATACCTATCTAGAGCAAGTGGGACAAGATGATGCGTACGCACTACCGTGGTCAGCATTCAAGCACTTGATGAACGAGAAGTACCGTCCCAGAACCGAGGTCAATAAGCTCAAGACAGAACTTAGAGGGTTACGAACCCAAGGATTTGATATTACCACGTACGAAAGACGATTCACAGAATTGTGCCTATTGTGTCCGGGAGCATTCGAAGATGAGGAAGAGAAGATCGACGCGTTTGTGAAAGGATTACCGGAAAGAATCCAAGAAGATATAAGTTCACACGAGCCCGCCTCCATACAACAGGCATGTAGAATGGCTCACAAACTAGTGAACCAGATTGAAGAAAGAATTAAAGAACAGACTGCTGAAGAGGCCAATGTGAAGCAAGTCAAAAGAAAGTGGGAGGAAAACGGTGATAAGAATCACCAATACAACAACAACAGCAATTACAACAATAATCGCAACAATTATCCCAACAATCGCAACATCAATCGCAACTACAACAAACGGCCCAACAACAACAACAACAACAACAACAACAGCAACTACAACAATCATCCCAACAACAATAATAACCGCAACAACAACAACAATCAGAAGCAACTATGCCAAAGGTGTGAAAAGAATCACTCGGGGTTCTGCACCAAATTTTGCAACAAGTGTAAAAGAAATGGTCATAGCGCGGCAAAGTGTGAGGTCTACGGACCAGGGGTTAATAGAACGAAAGGAACAAATGGTGTCGGAACGAGTAATGGCGGAGCAAGTAGTGTCGGAGCAAGTTATGCCAATGTAGTTTGTTATAAATGTGGAAAACCAGGCCACATTATTAGAAATTGCCCGAACCAGGAGAACACGAATGGACAAGGCCATGGAAGAGTTTTCAATATTAATGCGGTAGAGGCACAGGAAGACCCGGAGCTTGTTACGGGTACGTTTCTTATTGACAATAAATCTGCTTACGTTTTATTTGATTCGGGTGCGGATAGAAGCTATATGAGTAGAGATTTTTGTGCTAAATTAAGTTGTCCATTGACGCCTTTGGATAGTAAATTTTTACTCGAATTAGCAAATGGTAAATTAATTTCAGCAGATAATATATGTCGGAATCGAGAAATTAAACTGGTTAGCGAAACATTTAAGATTGATTTGATACCAGTAGAGTTAGGGAGTTTTGATGTGATAATCGGTATGGACTGGTTGAAAGAAGTGAAAGCGGAGATCGTTTGTTACAAAAATGCAATTCGCATTATACGAGAAAAAGGAAAACCCTTAATGGTGTACGGAGAAAAGGGCAACACGAAGCTACATCTTATTAGTAATTTGAAGGCACAAAAACTAATAAGAAAAGGTTGCTATGCTGTTCTAGCACACGTCGAGAAAGTACAAACTGAAGAAAAGAGCATCAATGATGTTCCCATTGCAAAAGAATTTCCCGATGTATTTCCGAAAGAATTACCGGGATTACCCCCACATCGATCCGTTGAATTTCAAATAGATCTTGTACCAGGAGCTGCACCAATAGCTCGTGCTCCTTACAGACTCGCACCCAGCGAGATGAAAGAACTGCAAAGCCAATTACAAGAACTTTTAGAGCGTGGTTTCATTCGACCAAGCACATCACCGTGGGGAGCTCCTGTTTTGTTTGTCAAGAAGAAAGATGGTACATTCAGGTTGTGTATCGACTACCGAGAGTTGAACAAACTTACCATCAAGAACCGCTACCCACTACCGAGAATCGACGACTTATTTGATCAACTACAAGGCTCGTCTGTTTATTCAAAGATTGACTTACGTTCCGGGTATCATCAAATGCGGGTGAAAGAAGATGATATTCCAAAGACTGCTTTCAGAACACGTTACGGTCATTACGAGTTTATGGTCATGCCGTTTGGTTTAACTAATGCACCAGCTGTGTTCATGGACCTTATGAACCGAGTGTGTGGACCATACCTTGACAAGTTTGTCATTGTTTTCATTGATGACATACTTATTTACTCAAAGAATGACCAAGAACACGGTGAACATTTGAGAAAGGTGTTAGAAGTATTGAGGAAGGAAGAATTGTACGCTAAGTTTTCAAAGTGTGCATTTTGGTTGGAAGAAGTTCAATTCCTCGGTCACATAGTGAACAAAGAAGGTATTAAGGTGGATCCGGCAAAGATAGAAACTGTTGAAAAGTGGGAAACCCCGAAAACTCCGAAACACATACGCCAGTTTTTAGGACTAGCTGGTTACTACAGAAGGTTCATCCAAGACTTTTCCAGAATAGCAAAACCCTTGACTGCATTAACGCATAAAGGGAAGAAATTTGAATGGAATGATGAACAAGAGAAAGCGTTTCAGTTATTGAAGAAAAAGCTAACTGCGGCACCTATATTGTCATTGCCTGAAGGGAATGATGATTTTGTGATTTATTGTGATGCATCAAAGCAAGGTCTCGGTTGTGTATTAATGCAACGAACGAAGGTGATTGCTTATGCGTCTAGACAATTGAAGATTCACGAACAAAATTATACGACGCATGATTTGGAATTAGGCGCGGTTGTTTTTGCATTAAAGACTTGGAGGCACTACTTATATGGGGTCAAAAGTATTATATATACCGACCACAAAAGTCTTCAACACATATTTAATCAGAAACAACTGAATATGAGGCAGCGTAGGTGGATTGAATTATTGAATGATTACGAGTTTGAGATTCGTTACCACCCGGGGAAGGCAAATGTGGTAGCCGATGCCTTGAGCAGGAAGGATAGAGAACCCATTCGAGTAAAATCTATGAATATAATGATTCATAATAACATTACTACTCAAATAAAGGAGGCGCAACAAGGAGTTTTAAAAGAGGGAAATTTAAAGGATGAAATACCCAAAGGATCGGAGAAGCATCTTAATATTCGAGAAGACGGAACCCGGTATAGGGCTGAAAGGATTTGGGTACCAAAATTTGGAGATATGAGAGATATGGTACTTAGAGAAGCTCATAAAACCAGATACTCAATACATCCTGGAACGGGGAAGATGTACAAGGATCTCAAGAAACATTTTTGGTGGCCGGGTATGAAAGCCGATGTTGCTAAATACGTAGGAGAATGTTTGACGTGTTCTAAGGTCAAAGCTGAGCATCAGAAACCATCAGGTCTACTTCAACAACCCGAAATCCCGGAATGGAAATGGGAAAACATTACCATGGATTTCATCACTAAATTGCCAAGGACTGCAAGTGGTTTTGATACTATTTGGGTAATAGTTGATCGTCTCACCAAATCAGCACACTTCCTACCAATAAGAGAAGATGACAAGATGGAGAAATTAGCACGACTGTATTTGAAGGAAGTCGTCTCCAGACATGGAATACCAATCTCTATTATCTCTGATAGGGATGGCAGATTTATTTCAAGATTCTGGCAGACATTACAGCAAGCATTAGGAACTCGTCTAGACATGAGTACTGCCTATCATCCACAAACTGATGGGCAGAGCGAAAGGACGATACAAACGCTTGAAGACATGCTACGAGCATGTGTTATTGATTTCGGAAACAGTTGGGATCGACATCTACCGTTAGTAGAATTTTCCTACAACAACAGCTACCATTCAAGCATTGAGATGGCGCCGTTTGAAGCATTTTATGGTAGAAAGTGCAGGTCTCCGATTTGTTGGAGTGAGGTGGGGGATAGACAGATTACGGGTCCGGAGATTATACAAGAAACTACCGAGAAGATCATCCAAATTCAACAACGGTTGAAAACCGCCCAAAGTCAACAAAAGAGCTACGCTGACATTAAAAGAAAAGATATAGAATTTGAAATTGGAGAGATGGTCATGCTTAAAGTTTCACCTTGGAAAGGCGTTGTTCGATTTGGTAAACGAGGGAAATTAAATCCAAGGTATATTGGACCATTCAAGATTATTGATCGTGTCGGACCAGTAGCTTACCGACTTGAGTTACCTCAACAACTCGCGGCTGTACATAACACTTTCCACGTCTCGAATTTGAAGAAATGTTTTGCTAAAGAAGATCTCACTATTCCGTTAGATGAAATCCAAATCAACGAAAAACTCCAATTCATCGAAGAACCCGTCGAAATAATGGATCGTGAGGTTAAAAGACTTAAGAAAAATAAGATACCAATTGTTAAGGTTCGATGGAATGCTCGTAGAGGACCCGAGTTCACCTGGGAGTGTGAAGATCAGATGAAGAAGAAATACCCGCATCTATTTCCAGAAGATTCGTCAACACCTTCAACAGCTTAAAATTTCGGGACGAAATTTATTTAACGGGTAGGTACTGTAGTGACCCGAACTTTTCCATGTTTATATATAATAATTGAGATTGATGTTTACATGATTAAATGTTTCCAACATGTTAAGCAATCAAACTTGTTAAGACTTGATTAATTGAAATAGGTTTCATATAGACAATTGACCACCCAAGTTGACCGGTGATTCACGAACGTTAAAACTTGTAAAAAACTATATGATGACATATATATGGTTATATATATAGTTAACATGATATTATGATAAGTAAACATATCATTAATTATATTAACAATGAACTACATATGTAAAAACAAGACTACTAACTTAATGATTTTGAAACGAGACATATATGTAACGTTTATCGTTGTAACGACATTTAATGTATATATATCATATTAAGAGATATTCGTACATCATAATATCATGATAATATAATAATTTAAAATCTATTTTGTTATTATAAACATTGGGTTAACAACATTTAACAAGATCGTTAACCTAAAGGTTTCAAAACAACACTTACATGTAACGACTAACGATGACTTAACGACTCAGTTAAAATGTATATACATGTAGTGTTTTAATATGTATTGATACACTTTTGAAAGACTTCAATACACTTATCAAAATACTTCTACTTAACAAAAATGCTTACAATTACATTCACGTTCAGTTTCATCAACAATTCTACTCGTATGCACCCGTATTCGTACTCGTACAATACACAGCTTTTAGATGTATGTACTATTGGTATATACACTCCAATGATCAGCTATTAGCAGCCCATGTGAGTCACCTAACACATGTGGGAACCATCATTTGGCAACTAGCATGAAATATCTCATAAGATTACAAAAATATGAGTAATCATTCATGACTTATTTACATGAAAACAAAATTACATATCCTTTATATCTAATCCATACACCAACGACCAAAAACACCTACAAACACTTTCATTCTTCAATTTTCTTCATCTAATTGAACTCTCTCAAGTTCTATCTTCAAGTTCTAAGTGTTCTTCATAAATTCCAAAAGTTCTAGTTTCATAAAATCAAGAATACTTTCAAGTTTGCTAGCTCACTTCCAATCTTGTAAGGTGATCATCCAACCTCAAGAAATCTTTGTTTCTTACAGTAGGTTATCATTCTAATACAAGGTAATAATCATATTCAAACTTTGGTTCAATTTCTATAACTATAACAATCTTATTTCAAGTGATGATCTTACTTGAACTTGTTTTCGTGTCATGATTTTGCTTCAAGAACTTTGAGCCATCCAAGGATCCATTGAAGCTAGATCCATTTTTCTCTTTTCTAGTAGGTTCATCCAAGGAACTTAAGGTAGTAATGATGTTCATAACATCATTCGATTCATACATATAAAGCTATCTTATTCGAAGGTTTAAACTTGTAATCACTAGAACATAGTTTAGTTAATTCTAAACTTGTTCGCAAACAAAAGTTAATCCTTCTAACTTGACTTTTAAAATCAACTAAACACATGTTATATATCTATATGATATGCTAACTTAATGATTTAAAACCTGGAAACACGAAAAACACCGTAAAACCGGATTTACGCCGTCGTAGTAACACCGCGGGCTGTTTTTGGTTAGTTAATTAAAAACTATGATAAACTTTGATTTAAAAGTTGTTATTCTGAGAAAATGATTTTTATTATGAACATGAAACTATATCCAAAAATTATGGTTAAACTCAAAGTGGAAGTATGTTTTCTAAAATGGTCATCTAGACGTCGTTCTTTCGACTGAAATGACTACCTTTACAAAAACGACTTGTAACTTATTTTTCCGACTAGAAACCTATACTTTTTTTGTTTAGATTCATAAAATAGAGTTCAATATGAAACCATAGCAATTTGATTCACTCAAAACGGATTTAAAATGAAGAAGTTATGGGTAAAACAAGATTGGATAATTTTTCTCATTTTAGCTACGTGAAAATTGGTAACAAATCTATTCCAACCATAACTTAATCAACTTGTATTATATATTATGTAATCTTGAGATACCATAGACACGTATACAATGTTTCGACCTATCATGTCGACACATCTATATATATTTCGGAACAACCATAGACACTCTATATGTGAATGTTGGAGTTAGCTATACAGGGTTGAGGTTGATTCCAAAATATATATAGTTTGAGTTGTGATCAATACTGAGATACGTATACACTGGGTCGTGGATTGATTCAAGATAATATTTATCGATTTATTTCTGTACATCTAATTGTGGACAACTAGTTGTAGGTTACTAACGAGGACAGCTGACTTAATAAACTTAAAACATCAAAATATATTAAAAGTGTTGTAAATATATTTTGAACATACTTTGATATATATGTATATATTGTTATAGGTTCGTGAATCAACCAGTGGCCAAGTCTTACTTCCCGACGAAGTAAAAATCTGTGAAAGTGAGTTATAGTCCCACTTTTAAAATCTAATATTTTTGGGATGAGAATACATGCAGGTTTTATAAATGATTTACAAAATAGACACAAGTACGTGAAACTACATTCTATGGTTGAATTATCGAAATCGAATATGCCCCTTTTTATTAAGTCTGGTAATCTAAGAATTAGGGAACAGACACCCTAATTGACGCGAATCCTAAAGATAGATCTATTGGGCCTAACAAACCCCATCCAAAGTACCGGATGCTTTAGTACTTCGAAATTTATATCATATCCGAAGGGTGTCCCGGAACGATGGGGATATTCTTATATATGCATCTTGTTAATGTCGGTTACCAGGTGTTCACCATATGAATGATTTTTATCTCTATGTATGGGATGTGTATTGAAATATGAAATCTCGTGGTCTATTGTTACGATTTGATATATATAGGTTAAACCTATAACTCACCAACATTTTTGTTGACGTTTAAAGCATGTTTATTCTCAGGTGAATATTAAGAGCTTCCGCTGTTGCATACTAAAATAAGGACAAGATTTGGAGTCCATGTTTGTATGATATTGTGTTAAAACTGCATTCAAGAAACTGATTTCGATGTAACATATTTGTATTGTAAACCATTATGTAATGGTCGTGTGTAAACAGGATATTTTAGATTATCATTATTTGGAACCATTTTGAGACGTTTCTTATCAATAATTGGAACCACTTTGATTGTACTTTGTACTTTTGAGCTTTTTGGTCGTTTGCGTCTTCAATTCGCCGAATCTGTCTTTTGTCTTCACCTTTTATTATTTAAATGAATATCACTTGTAAATAGAACAATTGCAACTAAAAGCTTGTCTTTCTTTAGGAATAATGCTATGAAATATATGTTCGTTTTTAGCATTATCACACACTACAATACATATAATACACAACATGATTACAACCCTCTAATCTGAATCACTGATTTCTTCTTCTTCGGACTTGGTTCGTTTTCCTAATTTTCTAGGAATATATGGTGTTCCTCTAATACGAGCCATCGTTTTCCATAATGGTTTAGAAAAACCTGGTGGTTTAGAGGTTCCTGGGTCATTGTTACATTTTAGGAAATACGGATGTTGTCGATACATATAAAGTTCATCGGGGTTGGAATCGGGTTTCTCTATTTTTATACCTTTTCCCTTATTATTTTCTTTCCCTTTATTAAATTAGGTCGAGGTAATTTCTATAACATCATCGGAATCCTCATCGGGATCCGATTCATCGGAAAATTGATAATCTTCCCAATATTTTGCTTCCTCGGCGGAAACACCATTGACCATTATTAACTTTGGTCCGTTGGTTGAGGATTTTCTTTTATGTAATCGATTTACTATAGGTATCAATATTTCTTCCTCCGGAACCTCTTCTTCTTCAGGTTCCTCCTCTTCTGATTCCTCCTCTTCTGGTTCCTCTTCTTCCGGTTCCTCCTCTTCCGGTTCCTCTTCGGGAATTTGTGAATCTTCCCAAAATATATTCGACTCTTCATTATTATTAGGTGAATCAATGGGATTTGTACTAGAGGTAGACATCTATCACACGATATCAAACACGTTAAGAGATTAATATATCACATAATATTTACATGTTAATAATATATAGTTTCCAACAAAAAAATGTTAAGCAATCGTTTTTGAAGAAAAACACGGTCGAAGTCCAGACTCACTAATGCATCCTAACAAACTCGGTAAGACACACTAATGCAATTTTCTGGTTCTCTAAGACCAACGCTCTGATACCAACTGAAATGTCCCGTTCATATTGATTATAAACATTTCATATTAATTGATTTCGTCGCGAGGTTTTGACCTTTATATGAGACGTTTTTCAAAGACTGCATTCATTTTTAAAACAACCATAACCTTTATTTTATCTATAAAGGTTTAAAAAGCATTACGTAGATTATCAAATAATGATAATCTAAAATATACCGTTTACACACGACCATTACATAATGGTTTACAATAAGAATATATTACATCAAAAATAAGTTTCTTGAATGCAGTTTTTACATAATATCATACAAGCATGGACTCCAAATCTTGTCCTTATTTTAGTATGCAACAGCAGAAGCTCTTAATAATGACCTGAGAATAAACATGCTTAAAACGTCAACAAAAATGTTGGTGAGTTATAGGTTTAACCTATATATTATCAAATCATAATAATAGACCACAAGATTTCATATTTCAATATACATCCCATACATAGAGATAAAAATCATTCATATGGTGAACACCTGGTAACCGACATTAACAAGATGCATATAAGAATATCCCCTATCATTCCAGGAAATCCTTCGGACATGATAAAAACATCATCGAAGTACTAAAGCATCAGTACTTTGGATGGGGTTCGTTAGGCCCAATAGATCTATCTTTAGGATTCACGTCAATTAGTAGATCGGTTTACTAATTCTTAGGTTACCAAGCAAAAGGGGAATATTCGGCTTCGATCATTCACCCATATAATGTAGTTTCAATTACTTGTGTCTATTTCGTAAAACATTTATAAAACTGCATGTATTCTCATCCCAAAATATTAGATTTTAAAAGTGGGACTATAACTCACTTTCACATATTTTTTCTTCGTCGGGAAATAAGACTTGGCCACTGGTCGATTCACGAACCTATAACAAATATGTACATATATATCAAAGTATGTTCAAAATATATTTACAATATTTTTAATACGTTTTAATGTTTTAAGTTTATTAAGTCAGCTGTCCTCGTTAGTAACCTACAACTAGTTGTCCACAATTAGATGTACAGAAATTAATTAATATAAATTATCTTGGATCAATCCATGACCCAGTGTATACAAGCCTCAGGCTAGATCACAACTCAAACTATATATATTATTTTGGAATCAACCTCAACCCTGTATAGCTAACTCCAACATTACTGCATATAGAGTGTCTATGGTTGTTCCAAAATATATTATATAGATGGGTTGATATGATATGTCAAAACATTGTATACGTGTGTATGGTATCCCAAGATTACATAATATATATTAGAATACATGAATAATACAATATAAGTTTGTTAAGTTATGATTTGTATAGAATTGTTACAATATTTCCCGTAGCTACAACAATCAAAAAAAATATCCAATCTTGTTTTACCCATAACTTCTTCGTTTTAAATCCGTTTTGAGTGAATCAAATTGCTATGGTTTCATATTGAACTCTATTTTATGAATCTAAATAGAAAAAGTATAGATTTATAGTTGGAAATAAAAGTTACAAGTCGTTTTTGTAAGAGATAGTCATTTCAGTCGAAAGAACGGCGTCTTGATGACCATTTTAAAAAACATACTTCCACTTTGAGTTTAACCATGATTTTTGGATATAGTTTCATGTTCATAAGAAAAATCATTTTCCCAGAAGAACAACTTTTAAATCAAAGTTTATCATAGTTTTTAATTATCAAACCCAAAACAGCCTGCGGTGTTACTACGACGGCGTATGTCCGGTTTTACGGTGTTTTTCGTGTTTTCAGGTTTTAAATCATTAATTTAGCATATCATATAGATATAGAACATGTGTTTAGTTGATTTTAAAAGTCAAGTTAGAAGGATTATCTTTATTTGCGAACAAGTTTAGAATTAACTAAACTATGTTCTAGTGATTACAAGTTTAAATCTTCGAATAAGATAGTTTTATATGTATGAATCGAATGATGTTATGAACATCATACTACCTAAAATTTAGTAGGTAAACCTACTGGAAGTGACAAGAAATGATCTAGCTTCAAAGGATCTTGGATGGCTTGAAAGTTCTTGAAGTAGGATCATGACACAAAAACAAGTTCAAGAAAGATTTTTACTCGAATTAAGATAGTTTATAGTTATAGAAATTGAATCAAAGTTTGAATATGATTATTACCTTGAATAAGAAAGATAACCTGCTATAAATAACAAAGGTTTCTTGATCTTATATGATTACTTGGAATGGATTAGAAAGCTTGGATGTAAACTAGTAAACTTGAAAGGATTTTCGAAGTGTTCTTGGAGTGTTCTTCCTAAGATGATTATAGCTTGATTCTTGAAGTAATTTTTGATGAAGATGATGATTAGCTACTGGAAAAATTCGTTCATAAGTGTGTGTATGTGTGTGTGTGTGTGTGTGTGTGTGTGTGTTGAGAGAGAATTAGAAAGAGAATTGGAAGTGAAATGGAGTGAATGATGAGTGGTAAGTGGTGAGTGGGGTTAAAAGGAGTTCTAATTAGTTGACTAGTTCATGGTAGAAGTTAAAATTGATTAGTCATACATGACATAATCAAGAGTGAAATCCCATGCTAGTTCCTATTGGTATATACACACAGTAAGTACGTCTAGAAGCTGTGTATAATACGGGTATGAATACGACTAGAATTCTTGATGAAAAAAAAGAATGGGAATGTAACTGTACCCATTTTTGTTAAGTATGAGTGTTTTGATATATGTCTTGAAGTCTTCCAAAAGTATATTAATACATCTAAATACACTACATGTATATACATTTTAACTGAGTCGTTAAGTCATCGTTAGTCGTTACATGTAAGTGTTGTTTTGAAACCTTTAAGTTAACGATCTCATTTAATGTTGTTAACCCATTATTTATTATATCTAATGAGATGTTAAATTATTATATTATCATGATATTATGATATATTATTATATCTTAATATGATATATATACATTTAAATATCGTTACAACGATAATTGTTACATATATGTCTCGTTTCGAAATCCTTAAGTTAGTAGTCTTGTTTTTACATATGTAGTTCATTGTTAACATATATAATTATCATTTTATCATGTTAAATATAGTGTAACAATATCTTAATATGATACATATGTATTTAGTAAGATGTTGTAATAACGATAATCGTTATATATATCGTTTCGACTTTCTTAACTTAGTAGTCTCATTTTTATGTATATAACTCATTGTTAATATACTTATGGAGATACTTACTTATCATAATCTCATGTTAACTATATATATATCTATATATATATCGTCATGTCGTGTTTACAAGTTTTAACGTTCGTGAATCGCCGGTCAACTTGGGTGGCCAATTGTCTACATGGAACTCATTTCAAATAATCAAGTTTGATTGCTTAACATGTTGGAAACACTTAATCATGTAAAAATCAATTTCATTTAATATATATAAACATGGAAAAATTCGGATCACTACACAAGACATAAGAACCAAGGAAACCTTTTCATGTCTTTTTCTAACACTTTCTCTACCATGTTGGTTATATCGAGATACTGAAAATACGAGTACTAACGGCCATTAAAATAATATTTAATTTTGATAACTTAAGATAAAATGAAAGGTCATATTAGTAGTTTAATGACCATCAAAATGTAGTTAAATGATATTAAAACATCATTTAATTCGTAATTTAAGGTATAATGAAAATCTCATTTAATTTGATAATAAAATCATATTTTACTTGAAAACTTTTAAATATTTTAGACATCAATTTTCATTCAAATATTTATTATTTTTCGACAATAACCTTGAAAGGTTTAGATCAAGATGCAACATTATTGTGGTCTAATTTCCATAACCATATCGAGCTATCTTCACCATTGTCCGAAATCACTGCCAGATAGCCCTTACAGATTAGTAGGTGGATAGTTCACCGAGTGGCATTTTGCAAAGGAATCGTAGTAAAAACATGACTACTTAAATCAAAGGTGAGTATATAAGAATCGTTTGTGTTAGGCGAATCTCAGCTGCAGAGGTTAGAGGTGGAGATAGCGTTAGTACATCATTTAATAATGGGCTGAAAATACCCCTAAAGGTTGGAGTTAAAATTGCGTATGAACCACAACGTAACGAACGTGCAAATGCATAGTTCTTGGAAGACGCAGCAGTAGAATCCAACCCAATTCAGACAAACCATTCGCAATGCTAGACTCAGGGCGTTTTGGTGTCGTCACAAACAAATAGGGAGACGTTATGTACTTCAACGAATGCTACTTTTAGATTTCCATGAACTTATGCGTAAACATCTCACTTTTTAGACAAATTTACAATCTGGTTGTTATAAACTTGAACTATATGTATGTTGATGCATATTTTGTATTGTCGTCGCTGGGCGAACAACATTTATTATTACATTGTACACCTAGATGTATTACATGCGTAAAACTGATCAGTTAGAGGAGCATATGTGACTGTTGGGCCGACTGTTGGGCCGTTCATGTTGATAGGCCCATTAGGGTAACTTAAGCCTAGGTCGTCTATCTATATATATATATATATATATATATATATATATATATATATATATATATATATATATATATATATATATATATATATATATATATATCAGTTTCACATGTGTTTTAGGGTAAAGAGTAGAACCCTAATTGGGGTCAGGCATAGAACACTAATTTGGAAGAGCCGTTTTGGCGATTCCGGTGCATAGGGGAGATCATGCTCGATCTCCCCTAGCCAACCGATGTTTCTCCGTTTAAATCAATTGTAAGTGTAACGTTTATATTAATAGTATTGATTTATGTTTGATTCATCGTGTTTATCTCTTCCGTCTTTAATTTTGCTCGAATATGGTTGTTAATGATCCTTAATCGGATCCACAATATACAACTTAACACAGCTTAAAAATTACGTGTCACGCTCAATATCATCACAAGAATAATTAAAAAGCATGGTTGGCTGATTGCAGCTTAATTTGTACTAGTAAACAAGTAATGGTAATGGGTCATGAAAACCAATATATAGCCAAAAATCATTAAAGTTATTTCAAACGATTACTCCATAAGTAAAACACTAAGATTGGAAATTATCTTTACGAACAAACTATACAATAAATTTGTTATCACAAATAACGCTTAAACCTTTTTTTTTTTTTTAAATTAACGCCTAAACCTTGAACGCCTTATCCAGTGTTGTCGAACAATTCTCGTTGTCTAACAATGCAAAGTGTCTCCATAATAATATACTTACCACACGAATTTGAAGAACTCACACATGTGCGGGATGCCTCTGAGAAAGGATTATAAGCCCTATTAGGATAGGAACCTCCAACTGCTGATCATCATTAATTTTGTAAACTCTAGTTCCTCCTTTAACGTAACACCTAACTTTAAAAGGTTTAGACCAAGATTCAACATTATTATTATCGTCTAATTTCCTTAACCACACCAAGCTATGTAAACCATCGTCCGAAATCACGATCAAATAACCGTTACGATTTAGTAAGGGGATAGTTCCCCAAGTGCTACTAATTGGCAACGGAATCGTGCCAAAAACACGACTACTTAAATCAAATGTGAGTATATAAGGTGAACAAATTTATGAATCTAACAGATGAACAATTGAATGATATCAAACTATAACGAAATCAATCTTATTAACCTCCAAAGAAACAGAATCTCACAAAGAACAAGAACAGTAATCTGATGGAAACTATCAACACCAGTTGTAATACTAAGATTTATCAAGAATTACAAGATGTAACTCTGAGAATACAAAATTAGGGTTTTTAGGATGAATGTCGATCTGTGAGAGAGAGACAGAGTTAATTCTGATGAAAAATAGTTGAATGAATAAATTAAAGGAAATAGATCCTTTTTATTAGCATGCTCCAGCCTATCATCTGTAATTTGCACTCTAGTCCCTCTTCTTATCATCTTTAAAATAACAGCACTAAACTCTTTAGTCCATAAAGCTCCAGTCCATTATAAGTCCATAAGCCCAAAATATGTAAGTCCATTCTACTGCAGTCCATAACTCTCTAATATGAATCTGCACTAAACAACTTAAGTTAGATAACAGAAACACCAATAATTTACAAGTTAAGATTGCTATACTTACATATTTTAACACACCCCCACAATCTTAACTTGTAAAAGGATCAAACATTTGTAACCTGCTTGTTAAAAAATCATGTTGACTGAAAGACAAACCTTTAGTGAAAATATCAGCATTATTAAGATCAGAGTTAACTTTTAAAGTTTTAAGAAAACCACTATTAAGTTTTTCTCTAACTATATGCCAATCAATATCAAAGTGTTTACTCCTTTCATGATGTACTGGATTTGCTGCTATTTGCATAGCAGGTACATTATCACAATACATTTTTATAGGAATAAGTTTAGTCACTTTTAATTCAGTCAACAAGTTCACTAACCACATTAACTCACAGGTTAAAGCAGCCATTGCTCTATACTCTGCTTCAGCAGAGGATCTAGAAACTGTAGGCTGCTTTTTACTTTTCCAATTAACTAAATAAGAACCCAGAAAAATGCAAAAACCTGTAATAGATTTTCTAGATAACAAATTTTTACCCCAATCAGAATCCACAAAGGCAGTAAGTTCTAAATCCATACCTTTGATATAATGTACACCTTTACCTGGGTTCTTCTTTAGATACTTGAGAACTCTAAATGCTAACTTCAAATGAGAAGGTGTGGGAGCATGCATGAATTGGCTAAGTACATGCACAGCAAAGCTAATATCTGGTCTCGTAACAGTTATGTAAATCAATTTACCAACAAGTTTTTGATATATAGACAAATTTTTCAAAACAGTTTCATTACTCCCATTTTTATAAGAAGTTACATTAACTTCAATTGGAGTGTTTATTGGTTTTGACCCAAGAAGACCAAATTCACTCAAAACTTCCAGACAATATTTCCTTTGAGAGAGACATATTCCTTTATCAGTATAAATAACTTCAATTCCAAGAAAAAATTTAAGTTTACCAAGATCTTTTATCATAAATTTAGCACCAAGTAAAGCTTTCACAGAATTAATTCCAGATATGGAATTTCCAGTTAGCACCAAGTCATCAACATATACAAGCATGACTAAAAACACATTATCTTTAGTTAAAGTAAACAAGGAATAATCACACTTAGATTGAACAAAAGGTATTTCAAAAAGACATTCACATAACTTCTCATTCCACTTCCTAGGAGCTTGCTTAAGCCCATACAAAGATTTAACTAACTTACACACTTTTGTTTCATTTTTATCAAAAAAAACCTTGAGGATGTGTCATATATACATCTTCTTCTAAATCACCATAAAGAAAGGCATTATTAATGTCCATTTGAAATAAGTTCTAGCCATGATTAACAGCTAAGGTAATAACACTTCTAACAGTCACCATTTTTACTATAGGAGAGAAAGTTTCATCATAATCTACCCCTTCAGTTTGACTATACCCCTTAGCCACTAACCTAGCCTTATACCTCTCTATTTCTCCTGTGGACTTATATTTAATTTTATATACCCATTTACTTCCTATAAGCTTTCTATTAGGAGGTAAGTCAGTTAAAATCCAAGTTTGGTTTCTACTCAATGCCTCCATTTCAGCATTCATTGCATCAGTCCAGTTTGGATCAGTTGAAGCTTGATAAAAAGCTTTTGGTTCCATGGTTTTGTTCAAAGAAGCAGTAAAACAAAAATTATCACTTGTTAACTTAGAATAATTTAAAACTTTTTCAATTCCATACTTAACTTTTCCAGTTAAAACATAATCATCAAATTTTTTTGGAATAGAGGACTGTCTTGAAGATCTTCTAAGATCATAACTAGGTTCAATAATCTTAGGATCACCCTCAGTATCATTTATATTATCACTTGTATCCTCATGGATCAAGGTATCTTCATGTGTTACATAGTTAGTTTCTACACTGGCAGCTTTAGTAGAACTACCAGGTGTAGTATCACTTGGTGCAGTATCATAATGAGTTGTAGTTTTACTAATACTACCAAGTGTGGGACTAACAATGCCATCACTTTTATCAGAAGGGACAGATGAGAGATTTTCATCATTGGGTATGAATGACAGCCCTCCATCACTTGTTATATCTGTATCAAAAAAGTTTAAGTGAGTAACATTATTCAAATCATCACTTTCTTTTTGTAAACTCATTTTAAATGGAAAAACATTTTCATAAAACTTTACATCTCTGGATATAAAAATAGTTTTTGAATCAAGACTATAAAGTTATAGCCCTTTTGACAATCTGAATATCCAATGAATGCACATTTTTCTGATCTAGCACTAAATTTATCATGATTATTAAGTCTAGTGGCAAAACATAAACATCCAAACACCCTTAAGTGACCAAGCCTAAGAGCCACACCATAAACCTTTTCATAAGGAGACTTACCTAGCAAAACAGAAGAGGGAGTCATGTTGATCAAATGAACAGCAGTAAGTACACAATAAGACCACATATATAAAGGTACCCCCTTGAAACAAAAGTACTCTTGCCACATTTAACAAATGTCTGTGTTTTCTCTCTACAATTCCATTTTGTTGTGGTGTGTATGCAACAGAAGTCTGATGTATAACACCATTATCTTTAAAGAATTTTGACAAGTAATTGTTCACAAACTCAGACCCATTATCACTTCTTACTAATTTAACTTTTTTATCAAATTGTGTTTTAATCAAATGAATAAAATCAACAATGTTTTCAGCAGCTTCATACTTATGTTTCAAGAGATAAACCCACACTGCCCTTGTGTAATCATCCATAATGGTCAAGAAAAACCTATATCCATCTCTACTCATAACCTTATAGGGACCCCACAAATCTAAATGAATTAATTCACCTAAACTTGTAGTTTTATGGTCACTAAGAGAGAAAGGCTCCCTTGTCTGTTTTGCTTTGTGACAAATGTCACAAGGAATAACAAGATCATTATTAAAGCCTAAAGTCCCTTCTAGAACCTGCAGAACAGGATCTGCAGGATGTCCTAACCTATTATGCCAAGTAGACTTAAACAAATAACAAACAGAACTATTTAAACAAGTAGCAGCATTACCACAATTTGTTTTATCATCTAACACATACAGTCCACCCTGCACACTACCAATCCCCAGAGTCTTTCCCATGATTCCCTGGTTGGGTAAGTCCTATATATAGCAATAATGTTCATCAAAACCAAGAAACTTCTTACTATCTCTAGCAACTCTATGAACAGACATCAAGTTGACCATATACTCAGGCACAACAAGAACATCAAACAATGTAATATGAGAACTTATAGCATAATTGTAGTGACCCGAACTTTTCCATGTTTATATATATTAATTGAGATTGATATTTACATGATTAAATGTTTCCAACATGTTAAGCAATCAAACTTGTTAAGACTTGATTAATTGAAATATGTTTCATATAGACAATTGACCACCCAAGTTGACCGGTGATTCACGAACGTTAAAACTTGTAAAAACTATACAATGACATATATATGGTTATATATATAGTTAACATGTTTTTATTATAAGTATGTATCTCATTAGGTATTTTAACAATGAGTCATATACATAAAAATGAGACTACTAATTTAAGAAACTCGAAAACAATATATATAACGATTATCGTTATAACAACGTCTTACTAGGTACATATGAATCATATTAAGATATTGATACACTTGGTTAATTATGTTAAATTATAAGTAAATATATTATTAAGTGTATTAACAATAAAATACATATGTAAAAATAAGACTACTAACTTAATGATTTCGAAACGAGACATATATGTAACGATTATCGTTGTAACGACATTTAACTGTATATACATCATACTAAGATATATTATATATCATAATATCATAATAATATAATAATTTAACATCTCATTTGTTATAATAAACAATGGGTTAACAACATTCAACAAGATCGTTAACCTAAAGGTTTCAAAACAACATTTACATGTAACGACTAACGATGACTTAACGACTCAGTTAAAATGTATATACATGTAGTGTTTTAATATGTATTCATACACTTTTGAAAGACTTCAAGACACTTATCAAAATACTTCTACTTAACAAAAATGCTTACAATTACATCCTCGTTCAGTTTCATCAACAATTCTACTCGTATGCACCCGTATTCGTACTCGTACAATACACAGCTTTTAGATGTATGTACTATTGGTATATACACTCCAATGATCAGCTCTTAGCAGCCCATGTGAGTCACCTAACACATTTGGGAACCATCATTTGGCAACTAGCATGAAATATCTCATAAAATTACAAAAATATGAGTAATCATTCATGACTTATTTACATGAAAACAAAATTACATATCCTTTATATCTAATCCATACACCAACGACCAAAAACACCTACAAACACTTTTATTCTTCAATTTTCTTCATCTAATTGATCTCTCTCAAGTTCTATCTTCAAGTTCTAAGTGTTCTTCATATATTTTACAAGTTCTAGTTACATAAAATCAAGAATACTTTCAAGTTTGCTAGCTCACTTCCAATCTTGTAAGGTGATCATCCAACCTCAAGAAATCTTTGTTTCTTACAGTATGTTATCATTCTAATACAAGGTAATAATCATATTCAAACTTTGATTCAATTTCTATAACTATAACAATCTTATTTCAAGTGATGATCTTACTTGAACTTGTTTTCGTGTCATGATTCTGCTTCAAGAACTTCGAGCCATCCAAGGATCCATTGAAGCTAGATCCATATTTATCTTTTCCAGTAGGTTTATCCAAGGAACTTAAGGTAGTAATGATGTTCATAACATCATTCGATTCATATATATAAAGCTATCTTATTCGAAGGTTTAAACTTGTAATCACTAGAACATAGTTTAGTTAATTCTAAACTTGTTCGCAAACAAAAGTTAATCCTTCTAACTTGACTTTTAAAATCAACTAAACACATGTTATATATCTATATGATATGCTAACTTAATGATTTAAAACCTGGAAACACGAAAAACACCGTAAAACCGGATTTACGTCGTCGTAGTAACACCGCGGGCTGTTTTGGGTTAGTTAATTAAAAACTATGATAAACTTTGATTTAAAAGTTGTTATTCTGAGAAAATGATTTTTATTATGAACATGAAACTATATCCAAAAATTATGGTTAAACTCAAAGTGGAAGTATGTTTTCTAAAATGGTCATCTAGACGTCGTTCTTTCGACTGAAATGACTACCTTTACAAAAATGACTTGTAACTTATTTTTCTAACTATAAACCTATACTTTTCTGTTTAGATTCATAAAATAGAGTTCAATATGAAACCATAGCAATTTGATTCACTCAAAACGGATTTAAAATGAAGAAGTTATGGGTAAAACAAGATTGGATAATTTTTCTCATTTTAGCTACGTGAAAATTGGTAACAAATCTATTCCAACCATAACTTAATCAACTTGTATTGTATATTATGTAATCTTGAGATACCATAGACACGTATACAATGTTTCGACCTATCATGTCGACACATCTATATATATTTCGGAACAACCATAGACACTCTATATGTGAATGTTGGAGTTAGCTATACAGGGTTGAGGTTGATTCCAAAATATATATAGTTTGAGTTGTGATCAATACTGAGATACGTATACACTGGGTCGTGGATTGATTCAAGATAATATTTATCGATTTATTTATGTACATCTAATTGTGGACAACTAGTGGTAGGTTACTAACGAGGACAGCTGACTTAATAAACTTAAAACATCAAAATATATTAAAAGTGTTGTAAATATATTTTGAACATACTTTGATATATATGTATATATTGTTATAGGTTCGTGAATCAACCAGTGGCCAAGTCTTACTTCCCGACGAAGTAAAAATCTGTGAAAGTGAGTTATAGTCCCACTTTTAAAATCTAATATTTTTGGGATGAGAATACATGCAGGTTTTATAAATGATTTACAAAATAGACACAAGTACGTGAAACTACATTCTATGGTTGAATTATCGAAATTGAATATGCCCCTTTTTATTAAGTCTGGTAATCTAAGAATTAGGGAACAGACACCCTAATTGACGCGAATCCTAAAGATAGATCTATTGGGCCTAACAAACCCCATCCAAAGTACCGGATGCTTTAGTACTTCGAAATTTATATCATATCCGAAGGGTGTCCCGGAATGATGGGGATATTCTTATATATGCATCTTGTTAATGTTGGTTACCAGGTGTTCACCATATGAATGATTTTTATCTCTATGTATGGGATGTGTATTGAAATATGAAATCTTGTGGTCTATTATTATGATTTGATATATATAGGTTAAACCTATAACTCACCAACATTTTTGTTGACGTTTTAAGCATGTTTATTCTCAGGTGATTATTAAGAGCTTCTGCTGTCGCATACTTAAATAAGGACGAGATTTGGAGTCCATGCTTGTATGATATTGTGTAAAAACTGCATTCAAGAAACTTATTTTATTGTAACATATTTGTATTGTAAACCATTATGTAATGGTCGTGTGTAAACAGGATATTTTAGATTATCATTATTTGATAATCTACGTAAAGCTTTTTTAAAACCTTTATCTATGAAATAAAGGTTATGGTTTGTTTTAAAAATGAATGCAGTCTTTGAAAAACGTCTCATATAGAGGTCAAAACTTCGCAACGAAATCAATTAATATGGAACGTTTTTAATCAATAAGAACGGGACATTTCAGTTGGTATCAGAGCGTTGGTCTTAGAGAACCAGAATTTTGCATTAGTGTGTCTTATCGAGTTTGTTAGGATGCATTAGTGAGTCTGGACTTCGACCGTGTTTACTTGAAAAATGATTGCTTAACAAATTTTGTTGGAAACTATATATTTTTAACATGTGAATATTATGTGATATATTAATCTCTTAACTCGTTTGATATTATGTGATAGATGTCTACCTCTAGAACAAGTCCCATTGACTCACCTAATAATAATGAAGAGTCAAATGTAAATTGGAATGATTCGTGGACTGATTCACAAGTTCCCGAAGGGGAACCGGAAGAAGAGTCGGAACCGGAAGAAGAATCGGAACCGGAAGAAGAGTCGGAACCGGAAGAAGAATCGGAACCGGAAGAAGAATCGGAACCTGATGAAGAAATAGAACCGGTGGGGGAAATAATAAAACGGTTAAGTAAAAGAAAATCCTCAACCAACCGACCAAGGTTAATTATGGTCAATGGTGTTTCCGCCAAGGAAGCAAAATATTGGGAGGATTACCAATTCTCCGATGAATCGGATTCCGACGAGAATTCCGATGATGTTATAGAAATTACCCCAACTGAATTTAAAAAGGCAAAATAAAATAATAAGGGAAAGGGTATAAAAATAGAGAAATCTAATTCCAACCCCGATGAACTTTATATGTATCGTCAACCCCCGAAGTCCTTAAGTTGTAACAATGACCCGGGAACCTCTAAACCACCAGGTTTTTCTAAACCAATGTGGATCACGACGGCTCGTATTAGGGGAACATCATATATCCCTAGAAACTTGGCAAAACGAACCAAAACCGAAGAAGAAGAAACGAGCGAGTCGGAATAAGATAGTTGTATTCGTGTGGTGTAATATATGTAATATAGTGTTCTTATGCTTTATGATATATGTAAAAATTGCTTGTATTAATAAGTATTTTTTTTATGAATCTAACTCTTGTCTATTTTACAGTTTAAAAAACACAAAATGGATAGACAACCCAATATTTTAAGAGACCTACCCGGAGACATGATTGATGAAATCTTGTCTAGAGTCGGCCAGAATTCCTCGGCACAACTATTTAAGGCGAGATCAGTTTGTAAGACATTCGAAGAGCGTTCCAAGAATGTCTTGGTTTATAAGAGACTTTCGTTTGAAAGATGGGGGATATCACATTGGGAAACCCATAAGTTACGATGTGTTTACTTTGACGCATATATTGCGGGGAACCCAAATGCTATTTTACGCAATGGGTTAAGAAATTATTTTGACTCAATATATCCGAATATTGGACTTCGTGATTTAGAAAAAGCGGCTAACATGCATCATAAAGAAGCATGTTATGCTTACGGATTAGTAATGTTCGCTTCTCACCAAAGTGAGAACAAGAACATCGGGCTACAACTATTAAACAAAACGTTCCCACAAGTGACGGAGTCGGTAATTGGGGTAAGAAATGAGGTATTTAGATTGTTACGGGACTGTTGGACATTACGTAACCCTCGTCCCTTTGACGACGTTACAACACGCTGTCTTATCAACGGCCATAACGGTTATGTTCCACAAGACCAAGGATGGGAAGTAATCCTAGTAAAACCAGAATGCATGACTTGTTTCTGGACGTATGAATTACGTGTCTTTATTGCCTTGCTGAACGACTTGTGTACTAGCTAGAATTATCTTCACAACCATCTTGTATCAAATTTATTGTGTGCTATATTTCATGCTATATGTAAAATAAGCGGTATTGTAAGTTTGTAAAATATTGTGTAAAAGTTTGAACGCGAAATATTATTATAATCAGTTTTTCATATAGAATTGTAGTAGTTGAATTGTATATTAGCTACTAAGTATGAACTTAACGGGTAGGTACTACCCGAATTTAAACTTATAAAACGCTAATATGAAGAAAAAGCTTTTATAAATGAGTTCATATTATGCTACGAAATACTATTAACTACTCTTAATATTCTGTGTGATTAACTTGTTCCATTTAACTATTTTGAAGGAAATGGCACCGACTACTCGACACACCGTGAATATGAATGAAGAGGAATTCTGTACTTTTCTAGCTTCAAACATAGCCGCAGTACAGGCTGCGCTACATACCAACAATAACCTTGGATCTAGCAGTACAGGAAATCGTGTAGGATGCACCTACAAAGAATTCACTGCCTGCAAACCTTTGGAATTTGATGGAACCGAAGGACCGATCGGATTGAAACGGTGGACCGAGAAGGTCGAATCGGTGTTTGCCATAAGTAAGTGTACTGAAGAGGACAAAGTAAAGTACGCTACGCATACCTTCACAGGTTCTGTGTTAACATGGTGGAATACCTATCTAGAGCAAGTGGGACAAGACGATGCGTACGCACTACCGTGGTCAGCATTCAAGCACTTGATGAACGAGAAGTACCATCCCAGAACCGAGGTCAATAAGCTCAAGACAGAACTTAGAGGGTTACGAACCCAAGGATTTGATATTACCACGTACGAAAGACGATTCACAGAATTGTGCCTATTGTGTCCGGGAGCATTCGAAGATGAGGAAGAGAAGATCGACGCGTTTGTGAAAGGATTACCGGAAAGAATCCAAGAAGATATAAGTTCACATGAGCCCGCCTCCATACAACAGGCATGTAGAATGGCTCACAAACTCGTGAACCAGATTGAAGAAAGAATTAAAGAACAGACTACTGAAGAGGCCAATGTGAAGCAAGTTAAAAGAAAGTGGGAGGAAAACGGTGATAAGAATCACCAATACAACAACAACAGCAATTACAACAATAATCGCAACAATTATCCCAATAATCGAAACATCAATCGCAACTACAACAAACGGCCCAACAACAACAACAACAACAACAACAACAACAACAACAGCAACTACAACAATCATCCCAACAACAATAATAACCGCAACAACAACAACAACAATCAGAAGCAGCTATGCCAAAGGTGTGAAAAGAATCACTCGGGGTTCTGCACCAAATTTTGCAACAAGTGTAAAAGAAATGGTCATAGCGCGGTGAAGTGTGAGGTCTACGGACCAGGGGTTAATAGAACGAAAGGAACAAATGGTGTCGGAACGAGTAATGGCGGAGCAAGTAGTGTCGGAGCAAGTTATGCCAATGTAGTTTGTTATAAATGTGGAAAACCGGGCCACATTATTAGAAATTGCCCGAACCAGGAGAATACGAATGGACAAGGCCGTGGAAGAGTTTTCAATATTAATGCGGCAGAGGCACAGGAAGACCCGGAGCTTGTTACGGGTACGTTTCTTATTGACAATAAATCTGCTTACGTTTTATTTGATTCGGGTGCGGATAGAAGCTATATGAGTAGAGATTTTTGTGCTAAATTAAGTTGTCCATTGACGCCTTTGGATAGTAAATTTTTACTCGAATTAGCAAATGGTAAATTAATTTCAGCAGATAATATATGTCGGAATCGAGAAATTAAACTGGTTAGCGAAACATTTAAGATTGATTTGATACCAGTAGAGTTAGGGAGTTTTGATGTGATAATCGGTATGGACTGGTTGAAAGAAGTGAAAGCGGAGATCGTTTGTTACAAAAATGCAATTCGCATTATACGAGAAAAAGGAAAACCCTTAATGGTGTACGGAGAAAAGGGCAACACGAAGCTACATCTTATTAGTAATTTGAAGGCACAAAAACTAATAAGAAAAGGTTGCTATGCTGTTCTAGCACACGTCGAGAAAGTACAAACTGAAGAAAAGAGCATCAATGATGTTCCCATTGCAAAAGAATTTCCTGATGTATTTCCGAAAGAATTACCGGGATTACCCCCACATCGATCTGTTGAATTTCAAATAGATCTTGTACCAGGAGCTGCACCAATAACTCGTGCTCCTTACAGACTCACACCCAGCGAGATGAAAGAACTGCAAAGCCAATTACAAGAACTTTTAGAGCGTGGTTTCATTCGACCAAGCACATCACCGTGGGGAGCTCCTGTTTTGTTTGTCAAGAAGAAAGATGGTACATTCAGGTTGTGTATCGACTACCGAGAGTTGAACAAACTTACCATCAAGAACCGCTACCCACTACCGAGAATCGACGACTTATTTGATCAACTACAAGGCTCGTCTGTTTATTCAAAGATTGACTTACGTTCCGGGTATCATCAAATGCGGGTGAAAGAAGATGATATTCCAAAGACTGCTTTCAGAACACGTTACGGTCATTACGAGTTTATGGTCATGCCGTTTGGTTTAACTAATGCACCAGCTGTGTTCATGGACCTTATGAACCGAGTGTGTGGACCATACCTTGACAAGTTTGTCATTGTTTTCATTGATGACATACTTATTTACTCAAAGAATGACCAAGAACACGGTGAACATTTGAGAAAGGTGTTAGAAGTATTGAGGAAGGAAGAATTGTACGCTAAGTTTTCAAAGTGTGCATTTTGGTTGGAAGAAGTTCAATTCCTCGGTCACATAGTGAACAAAGAAGGTATTAAGGTGGATCCGGCAAAGATAGAAACTGTTGAAAAGTGGGAAACCCCGAAAACTCCGAAACACATACGCCAGTTTTTAGGACTAGCTGGTTACTACAGAAGGTTCATCCAAGACTTTTCCAGAATAGCAAAACCCTTGACTGCATTAACGCATAAAGGGAAGAAATTTGAATGGAATGATGAACAAGAGAAAGCGTTTCAGTTATTGAAGAAAAAGCTAACTACGGCACCTATATTGTCATTGCCTGAAGGGAATGATGATTTTGTGATTTATTGTGATGCATCAAAGCAAGGTCTAGGTTTTGTATTAATGCAACGAACGAAGGTGATTGCTTATGCGTCTAGACAATTGAAGATTCACGAACAAAATTATACGACGCATGATTTGGAATTAGGAGCGGTTGTTTTTGCATTAAAAACTTGGAGGCACTACTTATATGGGGTCAAAAGTATTATATATACCGACCACAAAAGTCTTCAACACATATTTAATCAGAAACAACTGAATATGAGGCAGCGTAGGTGGATTGAATTGTTGAATGATTACGACTTTGAGATTCGTTACCACCCGGGGAAGGCAAATGTGGTAGCCGATGCCTTGAGCAGGAAGGACAGAGAACCCATTCGAGTAAAATCTATGAATATAATGATTCATAATAACCTTACTACTCAAATAAAGGAGGCGCAACAAGGAGTTTTAAAAGAGGGAAATTTAAAGGATGAAATACCCAAAGGATCGGAGAAGCATCTTAATATTCGGGAAGACGGAACCCGGTATAGGGCTGAAAGGATTTGGGTACCAAAATTTGGAGATATGAGAGAAATGGTACTTAGAGAAGCTCATAAAACCAGATACTCAATACATCCTGGAACGGGGAAGATGTACAAGGATCTCAAGAAACATTTTTGGTGGCCGGGTATGAAAGCCGATGTTGCTAAATACGTAGGAGAATGTTTGACGTGTTCTAAGGTCAAAGCTGAGCATCAGAAACCATCAGGTCTACTTCAACAACTCGAAATCCCGGAATGGAAATGGGAAAACATTACCATGGATTTCATCACTAAATTGCCAAGGACTGCAAGTGGTTTTGATACTATTTGGGTAATAGTTGATCGTCTCACCAAATCAGCACACTTCCTGCCAATAAGAGAAGATGACAAGATGGAGAAGTTAGCATGACTGTATTTGAAGGAAGTCGTCTCCAGACATGGAATACCAATCTCTATTATCTCTGATAGGGATGGCAGATTTATTTCAAGATTCTGGCAGACATTACAGCAAGCATTAGGAACTCGTCTAGACATGAGTACTGCCTATCATCCACAAACTGATGGGCAGAGTGAAAGGACGATACAAACGCTTGAAGACATGCTACGAGCATGTGTTATTGATTTCGGAAACAGTTGGGATCGACATCTACCGTTAGCAGAATTTTCCTACAACAACAGCTACCATTCAAGCATTGAGATGGCGCCGTTTGAAGCACTTTATGGTAGAAAGTGCAGGTCTCCGATTTTGTAATGACCCGCACTTTTTCGATCATTCTATACTTATAAGATTAATATTTACATAAATTAAACCTTACCAACATGACAAGCAATCCAAATTGTTGAGAATTATGTTTTGAAAAGAGTTTTACACAACGTTTGACCGTCTAGTTGACCGATGATATCACGAACTATATAACATATGATAATTATACGTTTGTGTATATATATGTATATATACATATTTAACATGATCTAAGAATGTTGTAATATCTCATTTTGTATTAATAACAATAAGTTATAAGTATATTTTGAAACTACTAACTTAAGTTTTCAAAACGATAATCATACGTAACGTTATTTGACATAAATACTTATGACCTATAATGTTTATACATATATCGTATATGTAATGTATTTAATCACTTTTTAAGGACTTAAATACATAAAACAATATAAGTGTATTCACAAAAGATAGCTATATTTGAATTCTCATTCCATTTTTCACAAGATTTCTATACGTATATCTAGAGTATATGTACTCGTATCATACCTAGCTTCTATACGTATTTACTATTAGTATATACACATCAAATCACCACCTAACTAGCCATTATTACTGCCCTAGATGAGAGGTAATTAGAATTTGGAAGTTTGTTGACTAATTTCACAAAATAACAACTTGAAAATCTTGTCCATGTTTCCCATGAAAAACGTTTTTTTAAGGCTTTATATACTCCATCCATTTTCAATCTTTACTACCTCATTTTCTCTAAACAAAACACAATCTTAAGAACCTTAAGTGTTCATCATAATCCCAGCAAGATACCATGAATATCTAGCTTCAAAAACATCACTTAATCACCATAATAAAACCCTTACAAAAACACTTCAAGAATCCTTTCAAGAACACAAGTTTACTTCCAATCTTTCATCCAATTCCATCACCCTTTTGGTTCTAGGTTCTTACTCCTCTTTTACAGCAACCTTGTCCAAGGAACTTGAGGTAGTAACTATGTTCATAACCTTATTCGATTCATATATATATAGCTATCTTATTTTGTGGTATAAAATTTTAACAACAAGAACATAGTTTGAATGTTTTCAAACTTGTTTGCAAACTAAATAGATCCTTCTAACTTAACTTTTAAAATACTTCAAGACCTGTAATATATCTTAAATATATGCTAATTTAACAAGGTTTAACTTGGTTTTTCAAAGAACACCTTAAAAACTGTTTTTACGACGTCGGAGTGTAACCGGGGGCTGTTTTGGGTTGGATAATTACAAACCATCTTAAACTTTGAATTGGAGGTTTATTTTCTGGAAAAATGATTTTTACTATGAATATGTTAACGCATAAAAATTTTATGATTTAACTCAAAGTATAAGTATTTTTAGAAAAATAATCATTTAAGGTTGTTTACATGATGGAAAATGATTAACTTCATAAGTTTCACTAAAGTTTGACCTATGACCTGTGATTTTGAATACAAACTAAGGTATTTACAGTTCATATTCTTAAAGAAGGACTCGATCCAAGGAAGTGGCAAGTTGAATCAACGAAAACGGAGTTGTAACGAAGAAACTATGACCAAAACGAGATCGGATATCTAAGACTAGTTTAGCTACGAAAATAATTGGAGAAAATTAAATAAATCACATCTTTTTAAAATAACATGATATTTTATATATATGTACTCATAATTTAATTTTATATGGTTCAGGATCACCCGTAAACAATACGAGAAGATTAATCATAAGATCCCATGATTGTACGCAACACGTCATTTGACAACACCGGTACCATGGGTCAAGATTAATCCCGACCAATACGAATACAATGGGGTTTTATTTCGATGGGGGTTTTATTTATTTATTAAACACCTAAATATGAACCATTAAAATTGAATTGCTAACTACGGACTAAGAAGACATTAAAAGTATTATAAGTATATATATGTGACGATTGTTTAAAATGAAAATATATTGATATATTATATATGGATAGGTTCGTGATATCAACCGGAGACCAAGTCAAAATATATATATCTTCAAGGCAAAAGTGAGTATATAGTCCCACTTTTAAACTCTAAATATTTCGGGATGAGAATACATGTATTTTATGTTTTACGATATGGACACAAGTAAATGAAAAATATATTCTACGTTGAGTTGTACCACTGGCATACTTCCCTGTAGCTTGGTAGCTGTTATTTACAGCGGTATTGTAAACGCGAATCCTGTTGATAGATCTATCGGGCCTGACAACCCCAACCGGACTGGACGACCAGTATTCAACGGTTGCACAGTATTTCGTTTCGTGACTACACTTGGTACGGTGTAGTAAGATTTCATAATAAAGGGAATATGCGACGTGATTAAATGTTAAGTATGGTTACCAAGTGCTCAACCACTTAGAATATTTTTATTAAAACGTTTATATATGAAATCTTGTGGTCTATATATATATTGCTGCCGGCATTAAACCTATATCTCACCAACTTTATGTTGACGTTTTAAACATGTCTATTCTCAGGTGATAATTAGAAGCTTTCGCTGCAACATGTTGAATTTAAACAAGATCTTGAGTATGCATATTTGTGTCAAAAATAAAACTGCATATCGGAGGATTTGTAATGTAAAATATGCTAGAAATCGTATTGTTATCATCACATGTAAAGTTTGTAAGTCTAAGATTATCGCTAAACGATAATCATCTTTTTATTGTCTAAAGCTTGTATTAAAATAAGAGTTATGGTTTGTAATGTAAAATAAATGCAGTTGTTCTTTTAAAAATGTCGCATATAGAGGTCAATACCTCGCAATGAAATCATACGTTATCTAACTCGTTCTTATGGTTAAGGACGGGTTATGACAGATTTGTTGGAGTGAAGTGGGGGATAGACAGATTACGGGTCCGGAGATTATACAAGAAACTACCGAGAAGATCATCCAAATTTAACAACGGTTGAAAACCGCCCAAAGTCGACAAAAGAGCTACGCTGACATTAAAAGAAAAGATATAGAATTTGAAATTGGAGAGATGGTCATGCTTAAAGTTGCACCTTGGAAAGGCGTTGTTCGATTTGGTAAACGAGGGAAATTAAATCCAAGGTATATTGGACCATTCAAGATTATTGATCGTGTCGGACCAGTAGCTTACCGACTTGAGTTACCTCAACAACTCGCGGCTGTACATAACACTTTCCACGTCTCAAATCTGAAGAAATGTTTTACTAAAGAAGATCTCACTATTCCGTTAGATGAAATCCAAATCAACGAAAAACTTCAATTCATCGAAGAACCCGTCGAAATAATGGATCTTGAGGTTAAAAGACTTAAGCAAAACAAGATACCAATTGTTAAGGTTCGATGGAATGCTCGTAGAGGACCCGAGTTCACCTGGGAGCGTGAAGATCAGATGAAGAAGAAATACCCGCATCTATTTCCAGAAGATTCGTCAACACCTTCAACAGCATAAAATTTCGGGACGAAATTTATTTAACGGGTAGGTACTATAGTGACCCGAACTTTTCCATGTTTATATATATTAATTGAGATTGATATTTACATGATTAAATGTTTCCAACATGTTAAGCAATCAAACTTGTTAAGACTTGATTAATTGAAATATGTTTCATATAGACAATTGACCACCCAAGTTGACCGGTGATTCACGAACGTTAAAACTTATAAAAACTATACAATGACATATATATGGTTATATATATAGTTAACATGTTTTTATTATAAGTATGTATCTCATTAGGTATTTTAACAATGAGTCATATACATAAAAATGAGACTATTAATTTAAGAAACTCGAAAACAATATATATAACGATTATCGTTATAACAACGTCTTACTAGGTACATATGAATCATATTAAGATATTGATACACTTGGTTAATTATGTTAAATTATAAGTAAATATATTATTAAGTGTATTAACAATGAAATACATATGTAAAAATAAGACTACTAACTTAATGATTTCGAAACGAGACATATATGTAACGATTATCGTTGTAACGACATTTAACTGTATATACATCATACTAAGATATATTATATATCATAATATCATAATAATATAATAATTTAACATGTCATTTGTTATAATAAACAATGGGTTAATAACATTCAACAAGATCGTTAACCTAAAGGTTTCAAAACAACATTTACATGTAACGACTAACGATGACTTAACGACTCAGTTAAAATGTATATACATGTAGTGTTTTAATATGTATTCATACACTTTTGAAAGACTTCAAGACACTTATCAAAATACTTCTACTTAACAAAAATGCTTACAATTACATCCTCGTTCAGTTTCATCAACAATTCTACTCGTATGCACCCGTATTCGTACTCGTACAATACACAGCTTTTAGATGTATGTACTATTGGTATATACACTCCAATGATCAGCTCTTAGCAGCCCATGTGAGTCACCTAACACATATGGGAACCATCATTTGGCAACTAGCATGAAATATCTCATAAAATTACAAAAATATGAGTAATCATTCATGACTTATTTACATGAAAACAAAATTACATATTCTTTATATCTAATCCATACACCAACGAACAAAAACACCTAAAAACACTTTCATTCTTCAATTTTCTTCATCTAATTGATCTCTCTCAAGTTCTATCTTCAAGTTCTAAGTGTTCTTCATATATTTTACAAGTTCTAGTTACATAAAATCAAGAATACTTTCAAGTTTGCTAGCTCACTTCCAATCTTGTAAGGTGATCATCCAACCTCAAGAAATCTTTGTTTCTTACAGTAGGTTATCATTCTAATACAAGGTAATAATCATATTCAAACTTTGGTTCAATTTCTATAACTATAACAATCTTATTTCAAGTGATGATCTTACTTGAACTTGTTTTCGTGTCATGATTCTGCTTCAAGAACTTCGAGCCATCCAAGGATCCATTGAAGCTAGATCCATTTTTATCTTTTCCAGTAGGTTTATCCAAGGAACTTAAGGTAGTAATGATGTTCATAACATCATTCGATTCATATATATAAAGCTATCTTATTCGAAGGTTTAAACTTGTAATCACTAGAACATAGTTTAGTTAATTCTAAACTTGTTCGCAAACAAAAGTTAATCCTTCTAACTTGACTTTTAAAATCAACTAAACACATGTTATATATCTATATGATATGCTAACTTAATGATTTAAAACCTGGAAACACGAAAAACACCGTAAAACCGGATTTACGTCGTCGTAGTAACACCGCGGGCTGTTTTGGGTTAGTTAATTAAAAACTATGATAAACTTTGATTTAAAAGTTGTTATTCTGAGAAAATGATTTTTATTATGAACATGAAACTATATCCAAAAATTATGGTTAAACTCAAAGTGGAAGTATGTTTTCTAAAATGGTCATCTAGACGTCGTTCTTTCGACTGAAATGACTACCTTTACAAAAACGACTTGTAACTTATTTTTCTAACTATAAACCTATACTTTTCTGTTTAGATTCATAAAATAGAGTTCAATATGAAACCATAGCAATTTGATTCACTCAAAACGGATTTAAAATGAAGAAGTTATGGGTAAAACAAGATTGGATAATTTTTCTCATTTTAGCTACGTGAAAATTGGTAACAAATCTATTCCAACCATAACTTAATCAACTTGTATTGTATATTATGTAATCTTGAGATACCATAGACACGTATACAATGTTTCGACCTATCATGTCGACACATCTATATATATTTCGGAACAACCATAGACACTCTATATGTGAATGTTGGAGTTAGCTATACAGGGTTGAGGTTGATTCCAAAATATATATAGTTTGAGTTGTGATCAATACTGAGATACGTATACACTGGGTCGTGGATTGATTCAAGATAATATTTATCGATTTATTTATGTACATCTAATTGTGGACAACTAGTGGTAGGTTACTAACGAGGACAGCTGACTTAATAAACTTAAAACATCAAAATATATTAAAAGTGTTGTAAATATATTTTGAACATACTTTGATATATATTTATATATTGTTATAGGTTCGTGAATCAACCAGTGGCCAAGTCTTACTTCCCGACGAAGTAAAAATCTGTGAAAGTGAGTTATAGTCCCACTTTTAAAATCTAATATTTTTGGGATGAGAATACATGCAGGTTTTATAAATGATTTACAAAATAGACACAAGTACGTGAAACTACATTCTATGGTTGAATTATCGAAATTGAATATGCCCCTTTTTATTAAGTCTGGTAATCTAAGAATTAGGGAACAGACACCCTAATTGACGCGAATCCTAAAGATAGATCTATTGGGCCTAACAAACTGATAATGCTAAAAACGAACATATATTTCATAGCATTATTCCTCAAGAAAGACAAGCTTTTAGTTGCAATTGTTCTATTTACAAGTGATATTCGTTTAAATAATAAAAGGTGAAGACAAAAGACAGATTCGACGAATTGAAGACGCAAACGAACAAAAAGCTCAAAAGTACAAAAGACAATCAAAAAGATTCCAATTATTGATAAGAAACGTCTCGAAATTACAAGAGTACAAGATTCAAAATGCAAAGTACAAGATATTAAATTGTACGCAAGGACGTTCGAAAATCCGGAACCGGGACCAGAGTCAACTCTTAACGCTCGACGCAACGGACTAAAAATTACAAGTTAACTATGTATATAAATATAATATAATATATAATTAATTATATTAATTATATATATATTATATATATATATATTAAAAACCGTCGGCAGAGAAAACTCCAAGGACTGAGCTGTAAATACTATCTCCGTGACTCGCGGAGTTTGAAGAGCATTTTGCCGCGAGTCGCGGAGCCCCAAAATTCAACTCTGGCTATAAAGCAAACCGAATTCTGATCAAATTTCATATTCTATTTCTCTCATCTCTCATTCATACGATATATATATATATAATTTATATTTTAATTTTAATTTTAATTATAATTCTAATAATAAGGGTATGTTAGCGAATGTTGTAAGGGTGTAAGTCGAAATTCTGTCCGTGTAACGCTACGCTATTTTTAATCATTGTAAGTTATGTTCAACCTTTTTATATTAATGTCTCGTAGCTAAGTTATTATTATGCTTATTTAAAACGAAGTAATCATGATGTTGGGCTAATTACTAAAATTGGGTAATTGGGCTTTGTACCATAATTGGGGTTTGGACAAAAGAACGACACTTGTAGAAATTAGACTATGGGCTATTAATGGGCTTTATATTTGTTTAACTAAATGAAAGTTTGTTAATGTTAATATAAAGATTTACAATTGGGCGTCCTTATAAATTACCATATACACTCGATCGGACACGATGGGCGGGGTATTTATATGTACGAATAATCGTTCATTTAACCGGACACGGGAATGGATTAATAGCCACTAGAATAATTAAAACAGGGGTGAAATTACATTCAAGGGTAATTGGTGTAATTGTTAACAAAGTAGTAAAACCTTGGTTTACACGCAGTCGATAACCTGGTGTATTCATTAAACAAAGTATTAAAACCTTGTTACAATTCGAATCCCCAATTAGTTGGAATATTTAACTTCGGGTATAAGAATAATTTGATGAGGACACTCGCACTTTATATTTATGACTGATGGACTGTTATGGACAAAAACCAGACGGACATATTAAATAATCCAGGACAAAGGACAATTAACCCATGGGCATAAAACTAAAATCAACACGTCAAACATCATGATTACGGAAGTTTAAATAAGCATAATTCTTTTATTTCATATTTAATTTCCTTTATTTTATATTTAATTGCACTTCTAATTATCGCACTTTTATTTATTGTTATTTAATCGCACTTTTAATTATCGTACTTTTTAATTATCGCAATTTTATTTTATCGCATTTTTATTATTCGCAATTTCATTATCGTTATTTACTTTACGCTTTAATTTAAGTCTTGTATTTATTTTATATTTTACATTAGGTTTTAACTACGACTAAAGTCTTAAAATCGACAAACCGGTCATTAAACGGTAAAAACCCCCCTTTATAATAATAATATTACTTATATATATATATATTTGTATTTTTATAAAAGTAAACTAATATAGCGTTGAGCTTTGTTTAAAGATTTCCCTGTGGAACGAACCGGACTTACTAAAAACTACACTACTGTACGATTAGGTACACTGCCTATAAGTGTTGTAGCAAGGTTTAAGTATATCCATTCTATAAATAAATAAATATCTTGTGTAAAATTGTATCGTATTTAATAGTATTTTTCTAGTAAAATATTAACTATTTTATATACACCTCGCATGACATCAAGTATTTTTGGCGCCGCTGCCGGGGATCTATCTTAAAAGCCGGAAGCGCAACGCTAATATAAAAAAAAAAAAAGATTTTTAGTTAACTTTTATTTAAAATTCGTTTTTGTAAAAATACGTTTTAAAAATATAAAAAGAAAAACAAAAATATAAGTATTTTTAAGATTTTGTTAAATATTTAAGTTTTATAAGTTTCTTTATTTCTATTTTAGTTTATAAAAATATAAGTTTTATTTTAAAATCTTTTATTTATTTAAAAAAACAGAAAACATAAAATAAAAAAAAATAATAAAGAAAAACGCGTAAAAATTGAAAGCTGTCAACAGAATTTCTGAACCCCGCGACTCGCGGGGTTTTCTTCTTTAATTGCCGCGACTCGCGGAGACCATCTGACACACGGACAAAGAACCCTAAATCTGCATTAATTACGGGATTTAATTAATTATTATTATTATTTAACCTTAATTATTATTATTATTATTAGTTTTATTTTTACTTTTACTTTTTATTTAATTTATGTATTTTGTATTAATCAGTTTAATTAAATTGTAAAATTAGTAGTTTTATTAAATAAATAATATAAAAATAATATTTTTTGTACTTTTTACAACTTTTTGTATATTTTTATATTTTGTCCCTTTTTAATCGTTGTAGCGTAATATTTGTATTTTTCGCTCATATTTAATTTTAAACTTAGTTTTTGCTATAGTTATTTTTACTCCTAGATTTTTAGGCTTTGCCGTAGAATTCCTTAAGTGCTTTTTCTTTAGACTAAGATTTAGGTGCTTTAGAATTTTGCGACGCCTTTTTAAGTTTTAGTTTCTTTTTAAGTTATTTCCATTTGGGATTTAGTTTTTCCTGTAAGCTTTAATATTTTTAGACGACTTTTACTATGTACCAATTATC
This sequence comes from Rutidosis leptorrhynchoides, assembly GCF_046630445.1. Taxonomy (NCBI): domain Eukaryota; kingdom Viridiplantae; phylum Streptophyta; class Magnoliopsida; order Asterales; family Asteraceae; genus Rutidosis; species Rutidosis leptorrhynchoides. The sequence goes on along the minus strand of NC_092342.1, from coordinate 340,449,696 downwards.
ATTCCAATTAGTAATTTCAATTTGCGATTATAATTTTAAGTTAGTTGTAGTAATAAGGTTAGGTTAGTTAAGTACTTTTAAGTTTTTATAAGTTTCTTTTATTTTTCCGTCACCTTTTATTTTTCAACCATTTTTTCTTTTTCGACCTTTTGCGACGAACTCTTTTTCTTTCTTATTTCTCGCCATTCTAGTTTTTAGGACTTAGAATTTTTTCTACTTCTTATCTAAATTTCTTAAAATTACGAAAATTTATTTTAAGTGGTTAAATTAATAGACATCAAAATTTTCTGGTTCGTAGTAATAGTTGGATTTGTACGTGGACCGGGTTATTGGAGCCAAACAGTCCTCAATTATATTGAGACCAAACGAATCCTGCCCCTCTGCTGCATCTTTTGGCTATTCGAAACGTGGGCAAAATCAGAAAAGTCTATTGATTGGATAACTTATTGTAATTTTTCTTTCCTTTTAAAAACTAATAGGATATTCAGTGAATGCACCGAGCAAGACGTTCACCACCTTTTGTACGTTCACCACCTGTAACTAGATCAAGAAATCGTTTAAAAAATATAACCGCCGTTGATTTTTCTTTAGAATCGTCATCTAGTCGACCAAGTACTTCAGTTCAAATTTCCGATAATCCATTTTTTGAACCCGACCTCACAATTGAGAATCCAGAAAATATTCAGGAACGGTTCGTAGATCCTGAACCACTAAACTTTCCTCCGGAACCACCAATCATTCAAACAGAGATTGTTGAGGAACGAACCATTAAATCTGAAGCATCTAGTGATACCGATTCAACAAATTCAATTATGGAGAATCTGGAACCTTTAAGTATGGAAGACCGAATGAGAGCTAAACGCACTGGCCAAGGTCATGCAATTACTCATCCAGACATTAATGCGCCAGATTATGAAATCAAAGGACAAATTCTACACATGGTGACTAATCAATGCCAATTTAGTGGTGCGCCGAAGGAAGATCCAAATGAACATCTACGTACCTTTAATAGGATCTGCACACTATTTAAAATACGAGAAGTGGAGGATGAACAGATATATCTCATGTTATTTCCCTGGACTTTAAAGGGAGAAGCCAAAGATTGGTTGGAATCGTTACCTGAAGGGGCGATTGATACATGGGATGTTTTAATTGACAAATTTCTTAAACAATTCTTTCCTGCATCTAAAGCCGTAAGACTTCAAGCAGAAATTGTTACGTTCACACAGAAACCAAATGAAACTCTATATGAGGCGTGGACAAGATATGGAAAGTTATTAAGAGGATGTCCGCAACATGGTTTAGACACCTGTCAAATAGTACAAATATTCTACCGAGGATGCGACATCACTACAAGAAAAGACATAGATATAGCAGCTGGTGGTTCTATTATGAAGAAAACCGAAACTGATGCTTACAAAATTATTGATAACACTGCTTCCCACTCGCATGAGTGGCACCAAGAAAAAGACATCGTTAGATCATCTAAAGCAGCTAGAGCCGATTCTAGCCATGACTTAGATTCCATTTCGGCAAAGATAGATGCTTTCGAGAGACGAATGGAAAAGATGACTAAAGATATTCATGCAATACGAATTAGTTGTGAGCAGTGTGGAGGGCCACATTTGACAAAAGATTGTCTCAGTATTGAATTAACAATGGAACAAAGAGAGAATATTTCATACATAAACCAAAGGCCTGGAAATAATTATCAGAATAATTATCAACCACCAAGACCGATTTACAATCAAAACCAGAATTATAACCGAAATATTCCATACAACAACCAACAAGGTCCTAGCAATCAACAAGTATCCAATAATACTTATAATCAGCAAAGACCGAATTTTCAAAACAAACCACCACAACAAACCGATGATAAAAAACCAAATTTAGAAGATATGATGACAAAGCTAGTTGAAACTCAAACGCAGTTTTTCACATCTCAGAAACAAACTAATGAACAAAATGCTCAAGCATTTAGAAATCAACAAGCTTCTATTCAAAATCTGGAACAAGAAGTAAGTAACCTAGCAAGGTTAATAGGTGAAAGAAAACCGGGAAGTCTACCTAGCGATACAAATGCTAACCCCCGGAATGAAACAGCTAAAGCTATTACCACAAGAAGTGGTACAACACTTAAACCACCTGAAATACCTGTAACTTCTGATGAAACTATTCCTACTCCACAAGAACCACAACCTGATCAAGATAAGGAAAAAGAACCGGTAGTTGAAAAGGTTAATGAAAATAACACAGTTAAGGATAAACCTTATGTTAAACCATACCAACCACCACTTCCTTATCCGAGTAAAATGAAGAAAGAAAAACTTGAAGCCGAGCAATCCAAATTCTTGGATATGTTTAAACAGATAAATGTAAATCTTCCTTTCATTGATGTGATTTCAGGAATGCCAAGATATGCTAAATTCTTGAAAGATCTAATCTCAAATAGAAATAAAATGGAAGAACTCTCGGCTGTTACTATGAATGCTAATTGTTCAGCAGTGCTGCTGAATAAGATACCAGAAAAATTATCTGATCCAGGAAGTTTCACAATTCCATGTTTTCTGGGTAGTCTTAGTTCAATAGAAGCATTGGCAGACTTAGGTGCTAGTATAAATCTAATGCCGTATTCACTATACGCTAAACTAGACCTTGGAGAATTAAAACCAACCAGAATAAGCATACAGCTAGCCGATAGATCAATAAAATATCCTAGAGGGATAATGGAGAACATGCTAGTTAAAGTTGGTACTTTAGTATTTCCAGTAGATTTTGTTGTTTTGGACATGGAAGAAGATTCTCAAGTTCCTCTCATATTAGGAAGACCATTCTTAAACACGGCTAAAGCAATGATAGACGTGTTCGGTAAGAAACTGACCCTAAGTATAGAGGATGAGAGTGTTACCTTTTCAGTGGATAGAGCTATGAAACAACCACAATCTGCAGATGATACATGTTATTATATTCAAACTATAGATGCACATGCAGAATTATTAGAAGAATTTCCAGAATTACAAGGAACAGGAGAATGTTCTTTAGGAGAAGGTAATGAACCAATTGATGAAGCTGAAATGTTAACTACACTTATAGCTAATGGATATGAACCAACAACAGAAGAAATTCAAATGCTAAAAGAAGAAGACAGATATCGATATAAATCATCGATAGAAGAACCTCCGAAATTAGAGTTAAAGCCACTTCCAAACCATTTGGAATACGCTTATTTACATGGTGAATCTGAATTACCTGTAATAATATCGTCTTCTCTTACTGAAAATGAGAAATCACAACTCATTTCTGTGTTGAAAGCTCATAAACCAGCCATTGCATGGAAGATTCATGATATTAAAGGAATAAGTCCTTCGTATTGCACACATAAAATCCTTATGGAAGAAGGTCATAAAACGTATGTGCAACGCCAACGAAGACTAAATCCTAATATGCAAGATGTAGTTAAGAAAGAGATTATTAAACTGCTAGATGCAGGTTTGATATATCCAATTTCTGATAGTCCATGGGTAAGCCCAGTTCAATGCGTGCCTAAGAAGGGTGGCATGACTGTCATTACAAATGAGAAAAATGAGCTTATTCCTACTAGGACTGTAACAGGATGGCGTGTATGTATTGATTATAGAAAATTAAATGACGCCACCAGAAAAGATCACTTTCCCTTACCTTTCATAGATCAAATGTTGGAAAGATTAGCCGGAAATAGTTACTATTGTTTTCTAGATTGATTTTCCGGATATTTTCAAATTCCAATAGCACCCGAAGATCAAGAGAAAACCACATTCACGTGCCCTTATGGTACTTTTGCTTACAAACGCATGCCATTTGGACTTTGCAACGCCCCTGCAACCTTTCAAAGGTGTATGATGGCGATTTTTCATGACATGATAGAAGAATGCATGGAAGTATTCATGGATGACTTTTCAGTCTTCGGTGATACATTTAAATCATGTCTAGTTAATCTAGAACGAATGCTAATTAGATGCGAAAAATCAAATCTAGTACTTAATTGGGAGAAATGCCATTTCATGGTTAAAGAAGGCATCGTTCTTGGACATAAAATTTCAAAAGAAGGAATTGAAGTGGATAGAGCTAAAGTAAATGTAATTGCTAAACTTCCACATCCCACAAATGTTAGAGGAGTTAGGAGTTTTCTAGGGCATGCCGGTTTTTACCGACGTTTCATAAAAGATTTTTCTAAAATTGCCACTCCTATGAATAAACTCCTAGAAAAGGATGCGCCATTCATCTTTTCAGATGAATGTATCAAATCTTTTAATATTCTTAAAGAAAAACTCAATAATGCGCCGATCATGATAACACCAAATTGGAATCTACCATTTGAACTAATGTGCGATGCAAGTGATTTTGCAATGGGAGCCGTTTTAGGACAAAGGATTGAAAAACGATTTCAACCTATATATTATGCTAGTAAGACATTACAAGGAGCACAAACGAACTATACAACTACTGAAAAAGAACTCCTTGCTATTGTCTTTGCTTTTGACAAATTTCGATCATATCTCGTTCTAGCAAAAACGGTGGTCTATACCGACCATTCTGCTCTTAGATACCTATTTTCAAAACAAGATGCTAAACCAAGATTAATCCGTTGGATCTTACTCTTACAAGAATTTGATATTGAAATCCGAGATAAAAAAGGAGCAGAAAATCTCGCCGCTGATCATCTTTCTCGTCTTGAAAATCCCGAATTAGAAGTTCTGAATGAATCGGCCATACAAGACAACTTTCCTGATGAATATCTATTGAAGATAGATTATAAAGAAATCCCATGGTTTGCAGACTATGCAAACTACTTAGTTTGTGGATTCCTTGAAAAAGGATTATCGTACCAAAGACGAAAGAAATTCTTCAGTGATATAAAACACTATTTCTGGGAAGATCCACATCTGTTTAAAAGTTGTCCCGATGGAATAATACGCCGATGTGTATTTGGAGATGAAGCTAGTAAAATTTTAAACCATTGTCACACAGGACCAACTGGAGGGCATTATGGGCCTCAACTAACAGCAAGAAAAGTTTATGAAGCTGGATTCTATTGGCCTACAATTTACAAAGACGCACACCTTCTTTGCAAATCCTGTGATGCATGTCAAAGGGCCGGAAAAATAAGTCAACGTGATGAAATGCCACAAAATGTCGTCCAAGTATGTGAAGTATTTGACATTTGGGGTATTGACTTTATGGGTCCATTTCCAAAATCTCATAATAATTTATATATACTCGTAGCCATTGATTATGTATCTAAATGGGCGGAAGCACAAGCTCTCCCAACTAACGATGCACGAGTTGTAGTCAACTTTTTAAAACGTCTTTTTGCAAGGTTTGGAACACCGAAAGCTTTAATAAGTGATCGGGGTACTCATTTCTGTAATAATCAACTTGAGAAAGTTCTTAAAAGATATGGAGTAACTCATAAAATCTCCACAGCATATCATCCACAAACAAGTGGACAAGTTGAAAATACCAACCGAGCTTTAAAACGTATTCTAGAGAAAACCGTAGGATCAAATCCAAAGGAATGGTCCATTAAATTGGAGGATGCACTCTGGGCTTTTAGAACAGCCTACAAAACTCCAATTGGAACCACACCTTTTAGACTTGTTTATGGAAAAGCATGTCATCTTCCAGTAGAAATTGAACACAAAGCATTTTGGGCTTTGAAAACATGTAATCTTGATTTACATGAAGCTGGACGTCTACGATTAAGTCAACTAAACGAATTAGAAGAATTAAGACATGAAGCATACGAAAATTCGTTAATCTATAAAGAAAGAACGAAGAAATGGCATGATAAAAGAATCAGAAGTTCAAAAGAATTTAAAGAAGGAGACAGAGTTCTTCTTTTCAATTCACGATTCAAGCTATTTCCTGGAAAATTGAAATCAAGATGGTCTGGACCATTCATAGTCAAAAGAGTTTTCCCATACGGAACGATAGAATTGATAAATTCAAATGGGATTGAATTTAAAGTTAATGGTCACAGAGTTAAACATTACATACATGGTCCGATGGAAGTCGACAACGAAGTTAATCACAATTTCGACAACACAGCTAACTAAGTGTGGGGAGAATCAAGTCTTTAAAGGATAATATGTATTTCTGTTAGAGTTAGATTGTCTGTTTTCGTGTAGTTCTCGAAAATGGAACACGTATGGTCTTTCCCTAGCAGACCCTAAAGAACTAGTCTTCTCCCCCCATTCTGAATTTTTTTTTTTTTAGGTTTTTACAAAATGAAGACTGCCTGTGAACTAAACCATGGTCTAATGCTACACGCTTTGATCACTAAACGTAATAATGACATACTACCGAGCGAATTAGTATCAGTAATCAGAGAAAGAATGGACGGAGTTAGAAAAGAATCCAGATGCGAAGATAATAAGTTACAATTTGGTAAAGGAAAATCAAAATCCGCAGCGAAAAGAAGAGCACGACACCTAGAACGATGTCACAAATGCGGAAAATGGTCACATGGAGGTAAATGTTCAAATAATCAAACCTATTCAAATACCGAATTTGTTACTTTATGCAGAGACGGACCGTTCATATGTTTAGAAGAAAAGACACTGAATGCTCGAGGTTACGCCTATGTAGCCATGGAAAACCAATTAAACCGACTATCTTATGAATGGAATAGATCATATAACTAAGAAATCTATTTCACAGGTATGTCTGTACAGTTTTTATTTTTATTTTTATTTTTAACCTTTTGATAATAAACGCTAATTTGTTCGCTAAAAAGTATTAAATTGGTATTGAATAAAATTAGGTTTGGCGACCGAAATTATTGATATCATTCAAAAATTTATTACATCACTGCGAAATTTAACGTTTATTCTTAAGGTATAAATATCTTTAATCAATCAATCCAAAATATTTCAAAAATTCGTCATGAGTTAAATTAGGTCTTGGAACCGAAATTACTTTACCGAAAAGAGGGGCGCATATTTTTGATAATATTTGATTGATTAAAGTGGGATAAAAAGACAAAAAGATTTTTAAATTTATTTTTACCATGTTTTTAAAATTAATATTTAAATCTTAAATTAATATTGTAAACTTTGTAAAAACAATATATTTAAAATTGTAAATATTTGAAAAATTAATATAAGTTTGATATGAATTTTTGAATTTTTAAATTAAGTCGGGTGTGAATTTTTAATTTTTAAAAATATGAAATTTTAATTTTATGCATTTCAAATTTTAAGTTTGGTGTGAATTTTTAATATTAATTTTAAATTTTATATTTAAGTTGTGTGAATTTAAAAACAAAAATTTACTTTATCTCATTAAGTTAAGAATATGATTTTTAAAATTCGTCGTAAGTTGAAGACTAGGTCTTTGAACCGAAATTGCTTTACCCGAGGGAGGGACGAGAACTTTTATTATCATTATTTTTAATCTTATTGAATTAAAGTATGCCAAAAACATTAAAAAAAACCCAAAAATCTTAGCTTTTGAAACAATCGCTACAAAAAGACAAATTTTAAAATTTTGTCGAAGGACGGACTAGGACATCGATCCGAAACGACCTCGTCCTAAATAACAAGGGAAACAAAATTTTAAAATTAAATACTTAATTGTTTTAGAAGTTAAAGATTATAAAAAAAAAAAAAAAAAAAAAGAGCAAACTCCGCGAGTCGCGGAGTTTGGAGGGAAAATCCCCGCGACTCGCGGAGGGACCAAAACCCAGAAAAAAAAATAAAAAGAGCTGAACGATCAGTACACTCCACAACTCAAAAACACAGCAAAAATACTGCGAAAAGAGCTGCGAAAAAACCCGAAAACCACCCCCAAAAATCCCAATTTTTACCCGTTAATCACCAAATTTTTTGCTAAAATCATGTTGAGAAGGATGCTATCTAAGAATTACTCAAGAAAAACGGTAAATTTCTACACCTAAACACCATTTAATTCGAAATTTGGTGTTCTTGAGCTATTTTTTCCCCCAATTTGATTTTGATGCTTTTTAGTGTAATTAAACTTAAATTGTTTATGTATTATGCTTGTATAAGCTAGATTGATGTTGTTTAACATGATTAGAAGCCTTAAACTTCAAATTTTGAATAATCTAGGGTTTGTGTTCTTGAACAAATTTGGGGCTTTTTGATATAAACAGGTTATGGCCGATTTTTGTCATGAATTGTTGCTAAATTGAGTAGTGTAACATGTCTAGGTAGTTAAATGATCCAAACTTTGAGCCTAAACATGATTTTGAGAATTAAAGTGGACTTTTTCAAGTCTAAAATTCATGAACTTGATTTTTGAAAGATAATGCCATTTGAGACTTGTTTAATTGCTAGTAATGATTATTTTGACATGTTATTTGAGTTGAATGCTTATGAACTTGGCGAAAATTTTCGTATATGCTTATTTGAAAAAGTGTAGATTTGATAAAAATGTGAAAATGAGCTTAAGTTTGATATAAATTGATAATGTCATTGTAATTATTTTGATTGATGATTTTGCTGACACTAATGCATATTTGGATGCACAAAAATTGTGTTTGATGTGTTTTGCAGAATGAAAGGGGTGAATCTTCATCTCAAGCCCGCAATGCTCCTGCCGAGAATTTGGAACAACAGGAGGTGGATAACTACTACAAGCAGGATGTACCTCATCCAGTCATGACTTTTTCCGATATGCATTTGGAAGAGTTGCACCCGAACCTGAGATTTGACAGACTTTGGATAGATTATCCAAAATATCAACGGGGTTTGCATACTCTTCACTCTAAGGTTGTTGAGGTACCGAGGGTCATAGAATGGGGACCCTTAGAAGCTGTAGAATTGGCCCGGCCAATTAGGGAATTACTTGTACAGAGGTATGGTAATTCTTCTTTTAATGACTGGATATGTTTATTCACCATACGCAGACCTGTATATAAAGTATGGTGTGAAGAGTTGTTATGTAGTATAGAGTTGAATGATTGGGTAGCTAGTTTAACCGATCGTTCTTTTATTAGATTTTTGTTAGGTGGTTCGATGCGCCACATGTCTTTACTGGACATGGCTCAGGCTTTACGTATATATACGCCTGAGGAGTTAGCGTCTGCCGATTGTAGAGGATTGATACTAAACGGTAGAAAGATAGATGAGAATTTTGATACACACGGTGTGTGGAGTCAAATGACAAGCCATTACCGTTTCAAAGGGGGAAATTACTCTTATTTGGATATAGATAGAGCCGAATTAAGAGTAATACATAGGTTTTTAGCTAATTCGATTACACAAAGGGGTAAAAACAAAGAAAAAGTAAATGAACAAGATTTGTTTTACCATATGTGTATTCGAGACCCACAAAGCGCTGTAAGTATACCATATTGTGTGGGTTATTATTTATCAGCTATGGTTCGGGGGATGCGACCACATAGCATAATAGGAGGTGGTATTTTTATTACTTTGATTGGTGAATATCTCGGTGTGGATATAAGTCGGGGGGGATTATTACTAGAAGAGCCGGAACCCCGCGACACTATAGGTTTAAATGTATACCATGGTGCGAAAGTTTTGAAGAGGCGAAATAACGCCGCAGTACGATACCATGGTAGACATCCACAGGTAGAGAGAAACCAGCAACAAGGTAATGTAGGAGGGGGGAATGAGATGCAAGAAATGCATAGGTTTATAGCTTCTCAGGAATACGAAAATGCTAGACAGAGAGCATTTGAAGATTGGCAAGTTCATCAGAACCAGATCATAGCTCATTGCCAACATATAGGTAGAAACTATATTCCTACACCGAAACCCATCTTCCCTCCTTGGTCGATAGAGATTCAGCCACCATATCCTACGTATGACCCTGCCGAAGCATTCTATAGCACTTATGGTTATGCCTGGAACCCCTATTGGTACCAATATCATCCTTAGTTTACTTATTATTTTTTTTATTTTGTAATTTGTAATTATTGATACATTTAATATTTTTGTTAATATTGTAATCATTTTTATAATTTCTAACTTTTATTCTTAGATTTTAATAATTTTTGAATGTGGGGTAATATACCAAACTTCAAAAATATGTATATATGTTTGCAGTTTATCTTATGTACACAACAGGGTAAAACAACGCATTTTCAAAGACTGGCATTAAGTTCAGCAAAAGCAACTAATTTTGACGACAAGATGCAAAATATATGTGAAATAACAACAAGACGGAATGAACAAATGATGTGCACCATTTATCATTCAGCAAACAAACGCCAATATATTTGGAAACTTTGGTAAAAATTTAATCATTTTCACACAAATCACCCTCAATAATTTAAATTGTTACTGATTTCTTGCAAATGAGGGCATTGCAAGATCTTAAGTGTGGGAAGGGGTTAAATTCTTTCGGATTTTAAAATTTTTTACTTTATACACTTGGTTACCATTAAAAATACTAGTAAAGCAGTAGTTGTATTAGAATCTAGTGCTCTCTGATAAAAAAGAACAGCCCTAGTCTTATATACTGACTACCCAATTCTAGTAAAATTTTCCAAAATTTTCAATTAAATGAATTCAAAATCATGTTTATACATATTTATGAACGATAAAACTAGGTTTTAACACCGAAATTATTGTTACCTCGGAAAGGACATAAATTGAGAAACAAACTAAAATGTTAAAATAAAATGGAATAGAGGACGATAAAAAGGAAAATAAAAGCCAAGTGTGGGAAAATTTACCAAGTTATTTTAAACATATGTCACATATATCTGTAACAAATAACTGAAAATACTTTTGCTTTGGACTAAACTAAACTGTTTTACCCGATGAAAGAAAAGAAGAGATGGATCTACACGATGAATCAATTCCATCATTAAAAGGAAGTAAAGTCTTCCTAAAAAGAAACGCGCTTCTTGATTTAGGTCATGAAGTTGTCGTCCAGACCAGCTGTAGGTTGACGAAAAATCTAGAAAAGTCATCACTAAAATCAGCAGGAAATCCACGGACCTCAGCATTAAACAGGGTCGCCAAGTAGTCAGATTTATCCTAACCATGAGAAGGATTTATCTCGTACAATGGGGGGGCACCATGCAAATTAGCTGGATAAGACTAATGAATCAGATCCCCAGAAAGGATAATCTCCTTAAAGATTAAAAATCAGCTTTTAAGACTGATATTACTCAATCCTAGCGATTGACCTTAAAGATTGAGAATTACAAACTCATGGAATTCAATGATATCTAAACTCGAGCTTGAACGAGAAAATATTTTGATCAAAATTATAAACCGATTTGTTTTCTGAAAACCCTATTTTCAATGTGTTCATTACCATTGAACGTAAAATCCTAGGAATTCACCTGGAATTCATTAGGTCACCTGAACTAAATCGGGTGTCAACCGTAAGAACGGTGGTTGCATAACATGGTCAAAGACAGGACTTTGTGCCAAACCGACAAATTATAAGGGTGAGCTTTACTATTGCTCCTACCAAGGATAGTAATTGAGTCCGACACGTTATAGACCATAATCAAAAGCATGTCACGGGACATTGCCTTAACAGTTGCTTGTTCAACGCTTTCCTTTCAACCGGACGGTAGTTTACCGAAAGGTAATATACGGAACAAGTAAACTGGACGTGTTGCTTTCCTAATACAAGGTTAGCAAGTGGGTGACACAAAACCATAAGTTTTGAGCTAAAATTTTCAAATCTGAAACCCACCAAACCCACAAAAATATTTTGCAAACACCGGTAAAGGGTTATTCCGGAAAACTTATCTAGGGTAAAAACTAGATTTCAAAAGATCAAATGTTTTCATAAAGATCCAATTTCCTTAATGGATCTAAATTTTTATAGTCATGTGGGACTGTAAACCATATCGTTACTACCATTGTTTATACCGCCGTATAGAAATCACTGATGTACAAAGTGTGAAGAATAAAGAAGTGATTCTTGTATTTCAAGACAATATTGCTTGAGGACAAGCAACGCTCAAGTGTGGGAATATTTGATAATGCTAAAAACGAACATATATTTCATAGCATTATTCCTCAAGAAAGACAAGCTTTTAGTTGCAATTGTTCTATTTACAAGTGATATTCGTTTAAATAATAAAAGGTGAAGACAAAAGACAGATTCGACGAATTGAAGACGCAAACGACCAAAAAGCTCAAAAGTACAAAAGACAATCAAAAAGGTTCCAATTATTGATAAGAAACGTCTCGAAATTACAAGAGTACAAGATTCAAAACGCAAAGTACAAGATATTAAATTGTACGCAAGGACGTTCGAAAATCCGGAACCGGGACCAGAGTCAACTCTTAACGCTCGACGCAACGGACTAAAAATTACAAGTTAACTATGTATATAAATATAATATAATATATAATTAATTATATTAATTATATATATATTATATATATATATTAAAAACCGTCGGCAGAGAAAACTCCAAGGACTGAGCTGTAAATACTATCTCCGCGACTCGCGGAGTTTGAAGAGCATTTTGCCGCGAGTCGCGGAGCCCCAAAATTCAACTCTGGCTATAAAGCAAACCGAATTCTGATCAAATTTCATATTCTATTTCTCTCATCTCTCATTCATACGATATATATATATATATAATTTATATTTAAATTTTAATTTTAATTATAATTCTAATAATAAGGGTATGTTAGCGAATGTTGTAAGGGTGTAAGTCGAAATTCTGTCCGTGTAACGCTACGCTATTTTTAATCATTGTAAGTTATGTTCAACCTTTTTATATTAATGTCTCGTAGCTAAGTTATTATTATGCTTATTTAAAACGAAGTAATCATGATGTTGGGCTAATTACTAAAATTGGGTAATTGGGCTTTGTACCATAATTGGGGTTTGGACAAAAGAACGACACTTGTGGAAATTAGACTATGGGCTATTAATGGGCTTTATATTTGTTTAACTAAATGAAAGTTTGTTAATGTTAATATAAAGATTTACAATTGGGCGTCCTTATAAATTACCATATACACTCGATCGGACACGATGGGCGGGGTATTTATATGTACGAATAATCGTTCATTTAACCGGACACGGGAATGGATTAATAGCCACTAGAATAATTAAAACAGGGGTGAAATTACATTCAAGGGTAATTGGTGTAATTGTTAACAAAGTAGTAAAACCTTGGTTTACACGCAGTCGATAACCTGGTGTATTCATTAAACAAAGTATTAAAACCTTGTTACAATTCGAATCCCCAATTAGTTGGAATATTTAACTTCGGGTATAAGAATAATTTGATGAGGACACTCGCACTTTATATTTATGACTGATGGACTGTTATGGACAAAAACCAGACGGACATATTAAATAATCCAGGACAAAGGACAATTAACCCATGGGCATAAAACTAAAATCAACACGTCAAACATCATGATTACGGAAGTTTAAATAAGCATAATTCTTTTATTTCATATTTAATTTCCTTTATTTTATATTTAATTGCACTTCTAATTATCGCACTTTTATTTATTGTTATATAATCGCACTTTTAATTATCGTACTTTTTAATTATCGTAATTTTATTTTATCGCATTTTTATTATTCGCAATTTCATTATCGTTATTTACTTTACGCTTTAATTTAAGTCTTGTATTTATTTTATATTTTACATTAGGTTTTAACTACGACTAAAGTCTTAAAATCGACAAACCGGTCATTAAACGGTAAAAACCCCCCTTTATAATAATAATATTACTTATATATATATTTGTATTTTTATAAAAGTAAACTAATATAGCGTTGAGCTTTGTTTAAAGATTTCCCTGTGGAACGAACCGGACTTACTAAAAACTACACTACTGTACGATTAGGTACACTGCCTATAAGTGTTGTAGCAAGGTTTAAGTATATCCATTCTATAAATAAATAAATATCTTGTGTAAAATTGTATCGTATTTAATAGTATTTTTCTAGTAAAATATTAACTATTTTATATACACCTCGCATGACATCACAAACCCCATCCAAAGTACCAGATGCTTTAGTACTTCGAAATTTATATCATATCCGAAGGGTGTCCCGGAATGATGGGGATATTCTTATATATGCATCTTGTTAATGTTGGTTACCAGGTGTTCACCATATGAATGATTTTTATCTCTATGTATGGGATGTGTATTGAAATATGAAATCTTGTGGTCTATTATTATGATTTGATATATATAGGTTAAACCTATAACTCACCAACATTTTTGTTGACGTTTTAAGCATGTTTATTCTCAGGTGATTATTAAGAGCTTCCGCTGTCGCATACTTAAATAAGGACGAGATTTGGAGTCCATGCTTGTATGATATTGTGTAAAAACTGCATTCAAGAAACTTATTTTGTTGTAACATATTTGTATTGTAAACCATTATGTAATGGTCGTGTGTAAACAGGATATTTTAGATTATCATTATTTGATAATCTACGTAAAGCTTTTTTAAAACCTTTATCTATGAAATAAAGGTTATGGTTTGTTTTAAAAATGAATGCAGTCTTTGAAAAACGTCTCATATAGAGGTCAAAACTTCGCAACGAAATCAATTAATATGGAACGTTTTTAATCAATAAGAACGGGACATTTCAATAATCACCTATTTGTTTAATATAAGCTTTGGTTCCATTAGGGTGTTCTACAAACAAATTCAAATCAGAAATATCAACCAAGTTTTTTAAATTTTTATTGTTTGTAATATAATGTTGATTAGCACCTGAGTCTATAATCCAAGAAGTTTTGATAAAATTTCCATTCATACCTGCCATATTAGACTTTAAGTTTCCAAAAATGCTATCATTGTTTAACAAAGACATCAACTTAGAGATTTGTTCTTCTGGAAAGGGAAGAGTAGTGTTCTGAACAGATGTATCCACTGCTGCATTATTACTTGAAAAAGACTTAACACCAGTGTTGTTAGACCAAGAATTATTGATAGTAGAATTTTTAGATACCCTTCTATTAAAACTAGGAGGATATCCTATTATTTCAAAGCATCTATCAATAGTGTGACCTATTTTATTACATTTAGTACATTTTAAATTTTGATTAGGTCCCCTATTGTTTCTTTGGCCATGATAATGCTAAAAACGAACATATATTTTATAGCATTATCCCTCAAGAAAGACAAGCTTTTAGTTGCAATTGTTCTAATTTCAAGTGATATTCGTTTAAATAATAAAAGGTGAAGACAAAAGACAGATTTAACGAATTGAAGACGCAAACGACCAAAAAGCTAAAAAGTACAAAGTACAATCAAAGTGGTTCAAATTATTGATGAGAAACGTCTCAAAATTACAAGAGTACAAGACGCGAAACGCAAAATACAAGATATTAAATTGTACGCAAGGACGTTCGAAAATCCGGAACCGGGACCAGAGTCAACTCTCAACGCTCGACGCAACGGATTAAAAATTACAAGTCAACTATGCACATGAATATAATATAATATATAATTAATTTTTAAAATTATATATATATTATATTTATTTATTAAACCATCGGCAAGAAAGCAAACAAACTCATGTGAGCTGGAAAAGCAGGCCATGCGATCGCATGGCCTGGAGGCTATAATTCCATGCGATCGCATGGTGAACAGTGTTAGACCACATTCCTATAAAAAGCGCAGTTTTGAGCGAATGTAAACACATCTTTTTCTTTCCTATCTTACTCTCAATGCATAT
This sequence comes from Rutidosis leptorrhynchoides, assembly GCF_046630445.1. Classification (NCBI taxonomy): domain Eukaryota; kingdom Viridiplantae; phylum Streptophyta; class Magnoliopsida; order Asterales; family Asteraceae; genus Rutidosis; species Rutidosis leptorrhynchoides. The sequence goes on along the minus strand of NC_092342.1, from coordinate 340,434,029 downwards.
ATATATATATATTTTTTAATTTTAATTTTAATTTTAATAATAAGGGTATGTTAGCGAATGTTGTAAGGGTGTAAGTCGAAATTTTGTCCGTGTAACGCTACGCTATTATTAATCATTGTAAGTTATGTTCAACCTTTTTAAATTAATGTCTAGTAGCTAAGTTATTATTATGCTTATTTAAGCTGAAGTAATCGTGATGTTGGGTTAAATATTAAAATTGGGTAATTGGGCTTTGTACCATAATTGGAGTTTGGACAAAAGAACGACACTTGTGAAAATTAGACTATGGGCTATTAATGGGCTTTATATTTGTTTAATTAAATGATAGTTTGTTAATTTAATATAAAGATTTACAATTGGACGTACCTATAAATAACCACATACACTCGATCGGACACGATGGGCGGGATATTTATAAGTACTAATAATCGTTCATTTAACCGGACAAGGGAATGGATTAATAGTCAATGGACTTATTAAAACAGGGGTGAATTATATACAAGGATACTTGGTGTAATTATAGTTTAAGTCCCCAATTAGTTGGAATATTTGACTTCGGATATAAGAATAATTTGACGAGGACACTCGCACTTTATATTTATGACTGATGGACTGTTATGGACAAAAACCAGACGGACATATTGAATAATCCAGGACAAAGGACAATTAACCCATGGTAATAAACTAAAATCAACACGTCAAACATCATGATTACGGAAGTTTAAATAAGCATAATTTATTTATTTCATATTTAATTGCACTTTTAATTATCGCAATTTTATTTATTGTCATTTTATTTATCGCACTTTAATTTATCGCACTTTAATTATTGTTATTTACTTTATGCTTTAAATTAAGTCTTTTATATATTCAATATTTTACATTAGGTTTTAACTGCGACTAAAGTTTTAAAATCGACAAACCGGTCATTAAACGGTAAAATCCCCCTTTTATAATAATAATACTACTTATATATATATATTTATATTTATACAAATATAGTTTTAAAAAAATATAGCGTTAAACTTGGCTAAGATCCCTGTGGAACGAACCGAACTTACTAAAAACTACACTACTGTACGATTAGATACACTGCCTATAAGTGTTGTAGCAAGGTTTAGGTATATCCCATTCTATAAATAAATAAATAACTTGTGTAAAATTGTATCGTATTTAATAGTATTTCCTAGCAAAAATTAATACTATTTCATATACCCCTCGCATAACATCAAGTATTTTTTGGCACCGCTGCCGGGGACTGCTTAAACGCCGGAAGCGAAATGCTATAAAAAAAGATTTTTAATTTACTTTTGTAAAAATACGTTTTAATTTTAAAAAAAATATATATAATATAAAAAATATATAAAAAGAAAAACAAAATATATATTTTTAAGAGTTTGTTAAATATATATATATAAAACTATAAAGTTTCTTTTTTTTTATTTTTAGTTTGTAAAAATATAAGTTTTTATTTAATAAATATTTTATATAAATATTAAAAAAATATATATATAATAAGTAAAAGAATCGGGCTACACTGTAGCAGCCCAATTTGTAACCTGAATATTTGGGCCATGCGATCGCATGGATCCGTAGGCAAAAAATCATGCGACCGCATGACAGGTTCTGACACGCCCAAATTGACCTAATTCTGCATTAATTACGGAAATAATTTTATTATTATTAATTAATAACCCTAATTAGGTTTAGTTTATTTAATTATTTAGTTTTAGTTTTATTTATTTAATTTGTATTTTTAGTTTTAATTAGCTTTAATAAATATAAAATTAATACTTTTATAAAATATTAATATAAAAATAATATTCTTATAAAAATTGTACTTTTTACAACTTTAAGTTTATTTTTATATTTTGTATCTTTTTATTTGTTTTAGCGTAATATTTGTATTTTTCGTTCGTATTTAGTTTTAAGTCATAGTTTTTGCCATAGTTATTTTTATTTCTAGATTTTTAGGCTTTGCCGTAAAATTCCTTAAGTGCTTTTTCTTTAGACTAAGATTTAGGTACTTTAGAATTTTGCGACGCCGTTTTATATATTTTAGTATCTTTTTAAGATATTGCCATCTTGGATATAGAATTTCTTTTAGGCTTTAATATCTTTAGACGCAACTTTTAATTCTTAGTTTGTAAACTTTTAAGTTTCGACGCGCTACGTTCTTTTTATTATTTTTTGACCTTTTATTTTTCGACGTTTTTCGACGCTCTCTTTTTCTTTCTTATTTCTCGACGCTCTAGTTTTTAGGATATAGAATTTTCTATTTCTTCTCTAAAATTTCTTTAAATATCAACGAAAAATTATTTTAAGTGGTTAAATTGATAGACATCCAAATTTTCTGCTTCGTAGTAATAGTTGGATTTGTTAGTGGCTGAGTTGTGAGCTTCCGATTTAAAGGGTTCTGGCTCCCTGCTACATCTTTTGGCTATTCGAAATGTGGGCAAAAGCAGAAAAGTCTATTAATTAGATAACTTATATAATTTTTCTTTCTTTTTAAAACTAATAGGATATTCAGTGAATGCGCCGAGCAAAACGTTCACCACCTTTTATACGTTCACCACCTGTAACTCGATCAAGACATTTAGCCAATATTGTCGCCGTTGATTTTTCTTTAGAATCGTCATCTAGTCGACCAAGTACTCCAATTCAAATTTCTGATGATCCATTTTTTGAACCCGACCTCACAATTGAGAATCCGGAGGATATTCAGGGACAATTCAGAGATCCTGAACCATTAATCTTTCCTCCGGAACCACCAATCATTCAAACAGAGATTGTCGAGGAACAACCCATTAAATCAGAATCCTTTAGTGATTCAGATTCAACAAATTCAATCATGGAAAATCTGGAACCTCTAAGTATGGAAGACCGAATGCGAGCTAAACGTACCGGCCAAGGTCATGTAATTACTCAACTAGATATTAATGCGCCAGATTATGAAATCAAAGGACAAATCCTACACATGATAACTAATCAATGCCAATTTAGTGGTGCGCCGAAGGAAGATCCAAACGAACATCTTCGTACCTTTAATAGGATTCGTACTTTATTCAAAATAAGAGAAGTGGAGGATGAACAGATATATCTCATGTTATTTCCCTGGACTTTAAAGGGAGAAGCCAAAGATTGGTTAGAATCATTACCTGAAGGGGCGATTAATACATGGGATGTTTTAGTTGAAAAAATTCTTAAACAATTCTTTCCGGCATCTAAAGCCGTAAGACTTCAAGGAGAAATTGTTATGTTCACGCAAAAGCCAAATGAAACTCTATATGAGGCGTGGACAAGATTTGGAAAGTTATTGAGAGGATGTCCGCAACATGGTTTGGACACTTGTCAAATAGTACAAATATTCTACCAAGGATGAGACATCACTACAAGAAAAGACATCGATATAGCAGCTGGTGGTTCCATTATGAAGAAAACCGCAACTGATGCTTACAAAATTATTGATAACACTGCTTCCCACTCACATGAGTGGCACCAAGATGACTTAGATTCCATTTCCGCAAAGATAGATGATGTCGAGAGACGAATGGAAAAGATGACTAAGGATATTCACTCCATACGAATTAGTTTTGAGCAGTGTGGAGGTCCACATTTGACAAAAGATTGTCTCAGTATTGAAAAAACAATGGAACAAAGAGAGAATGTTTCATATCTAAACCAAAGGCTTGAAAATAATTATCAGAATAATTATCAACCGCCAAGACCAATTTACAATCAAAACCAGAATTATAATCAAAATGTTCCATACAACAGCCAATAAGGTCCTAGCAATCAACAAGTATCCAATAATACTTACAATCAGCAAAGACCTATTTTTCATCACAAACCGATGATAAAAAGCCAAATTTAGAAGATATGATGTCGAAGCTAGTTGAATCTCAAACGCAGTTTTTCACATCTCAGAAACAAACCAATGAATAAAATGCTCAAGCATTTAGAAATCAACAAGCTTCCATTCAAAATTTGGAACAAGAAGTAAGCAACCTAGCAAGGTTAATAGGTGAAAGAAAACCGGGAAGTTTACCTAGCGATACAAATGCTAACCCCAGGAATGAAACAGCTAAAGCCATTACCACAAGAAGTGGTATTACACTTAAACCACCTGAAATGCCTGTAATCTCTGATGAAGCTATTCCTACTCCACAAGAACCACAATCTGAGCAAGATAAGGAAACAGAACCGGTAGTTGAAAAGGTTAATGAAGATAACACAATTAAGGCTAAACCTTATGTTAAACCATACCAACCACCACTTCCTTACCCAAGTAAAATGAGAAAAGAGAGACTTGAAGCCGAGCAATCTAAATTCTTGGATATGTTTAAACAAATAAATGTTAATCTTCCTTTCATTGATGTGATTTCAGGAATGCCTAGATATGCTAAATTTCTGAAAGATCTAATCACAAATAGAAAAAAAATGGAAGAACTCTCGGCTGTTACTATGAATGCTAATTGTTCTGCAGTGCTGTTGAATAAGATACCAGAAAAATTATCAGATCCAGGAAGTTTCACGATTCCATGTTTTCTGGGAAGTCTTAGTTCAATAGAAGCATTGGCAGATTTAGGTGCTAGTATAAATTTAATGCCGTATTCACTATACGCTAAACTAGACCTTGGAGAATTGAAACCAACTCGAATAAGTATACAACTAGCCGATCGATCAGTAAAATATCCTAGAGGGATAATGGAAAATATGCTAGTTAAAGTTGGTACTTTAGTATTTCCAGTAGATTTTATTATTCTGGATATGGAAGAAGATTCTCGAGTTCCTCTCATATTAGGAAGACCATTCTTAAACACGGCTAAAGCAATAATAGACGTGTTTGGTAAGAAACTGACCCTAAGTATAGAGGACGAGAGTGTTACCTTTTCAGTTGATAGAGCCATGCAATAACCGCAATCTGCAGATGATACATGTTATTATATTGAAACTATAGATTCACATGCAGAATTGTTAGAAGAATTTCCAGAATTACAAGGAACAGGAGAATGTTCTTTAGGAGAAGGAACTGAACCAATTGATGAAACTGAAATGTTAGCTACACTTATGGTGTGACGACCCGGAAATTTCCGACCAAATTTAAACTTGATCTTTATATGATTCCGACACGATAAGCAAAGTCTATTTAATTGAATCTCAAAATGTTTGAACTATTTTTCATGAATTCATTGACCTTCGACGGCTCTCGACGATTCACGAACCACTATTTATAAATAGATACATATATAATTAAATATATGAATTTGAAATATAAATTGAAATATTGTATGACATAATTATTAGAACTAATAATGTAAAATAAAATAATATATAATAACTATTATTTAAAAGGTATCTATATATGTAAATGAAGTATATTGAATATACATATATATTTTTGAAGTTATTCTGTAATCGACAGTAACGCTCAATTGTAATTCGATTGATATTAAACGAGTTAAAAATGAATATATGTGATTTTAAAATAAACGGTGATCCGAAAATGAGTTATATAAGTTATAGGCTTATTAAATGTATATTTAGGTTCTAATTATTTAATTTTAACATTTTTTATATTTTACCCATAAATGAGAGGGACAGCTGATGTAATTTTTAGATAACAAATTAAGGATCGAATGTTATACCATAATGACCAAAATAAATAAAGCTATTTAATTTAAAAATATGAAATTTTTCTGAACACTTTCATCCGCCACTAATTAACAACGGAGCCCGATATATTGTCGTTTTAAAAGTGTCGGTAGTGGCTGCTAATTTATTTCGCATATATTTCAATTTACAATTTATAAATTATATTTTAATTATTATTATATATTATATTATATTATAATTATATTCTATAATATATATTTGTATATGATATAGAGATTGAGAGTAAGTAAACTTCACACCCAATTCTCTTTCTTTTTCCTAGTTACTATTCGAGAATGATCCCACCACAACTCTTTCTCTGCATATTACTAACTCTTTTAAAATTTATAATCTTACTTTCATAAACATATACATATACTTGTAAAGGTATTGAAACACCACTCAAACCCACCTTTCAACCATCTTCTATCTTTTTCTGTCGAAACACAATGTAACCACAACACTACCCACGATCATCAACCTTCACTATCTTACACCACCATTCGAAACCCGTTCAAGAACATCCACCTACACCTTCATCAAGAACCGTCGACCACCATTGCCCACGGTCACCATGGCCACCATCAAACACCAACCCACTACCAACTTTATTATGTCATCTCCATTATTTTCTTGGTAAACCATGAAACCCATTTGATTAAGTAGTCGACTACTACTTCTAAATTTTGAATTTGGATTATTTCTATTAGTAACCGTAATACACTCATGCATATACACTTATTACACGTGAATTACGACAACCATCATCGAGCTTACAACATCATCTGCCACCATAACCGAAAGCCATCTTCCCTTTTCTTCCCCTCTCGTTTTTCTCCTTTTTGTAATCAAGAACCATTAACGAACCTCATCATCAATAAAACCGATACACTTTCTCTCTTTTCTCCTTTATATCTCTTGATGAAAACACCCTCATTAACACCAAGAAAACTGCTGTAAATTGCTACTACTCTTCGTGTTTTTTTTTCTTCTTCTATTTTTAGCTCCAAACAAATGTTACAAATCGATGGTAACAGTGAAAAGATGATAATCATGTAATGATGTTGTTGTTTACTTTATGCTTCTGGTTAAAACCAAACCCCACACCCACTTGTTAAAGTGGTAGGGTGTTACACATATATTAAATTGGCCAGCGATTTATGCAAGATATATTAGGCCAATTGGACTTCTAATGGATTTCTTCATTTTACTAGTGGGCTCAAGAAACTAATAAGGTTTTCTTTTTTTAACGGGCTGTAATTAGGCTTAACTAATTTTGGGCCGTGATCCATTTTTCTGCCTTGGACCAAATTCCATTCTATGATTTCTGTTGGGACGAATGATGTACGATGGCCTGGTTATGATGATGATCACAAGCATGTTGGTGTTGAAAGATAATCATGAAGATGATGAGGAATAGTATAAGTGGCGATGTGATATTGATAAAAGATGATGATTATGATTTTTTTTTAAATATGATATTCGATGTTAAAGATGATACGTACATGTTATTGATAATGGTATGATGACGTGTTAGTGGGATGATTACGTAAAGGCATTAACGGGTTAGCGGGAGTTCGCGGGTTCAAACCCGGACTTGGGCATTTTTTTTTAAGAGTTACTTCTTTGAGGTAGTTATCTATATATTTATTTATTATTATTATTAATATTATTTTATCAAATAACTATTAATTATATAAAATTAATACATAATACATATAACATGACTATATTTTTATTTAATTAAAATACATAAAATGAATATATTTATGAAACATAAGTTATCAATATAAAAATAATATCAATATATATATATATATATATATATATATATATATAAGTTTATTACATTATAAATTATATGTGTTAATATATATATATATATATATACATATATATATATATATATATATATATATATATGATATAGGTTCGTAAATCCGAGACCAACCCTACACTTGTTCAATGACGTTATATGTATTTTTACTACAAAATACAGTATGGTGAGTTTCATTTGCTCCCTTTTTAATTGCTTTTACAATATATATTTTTGGGCTGAGAATACATGCGCTGTTTTATAAATGTTTTACGAAATAGGCACAAGTACTAAAACTAATTCTATGTGGGTTTAAACCAGAAATATACCCTTAGCTTGGTAACATTAAACTACTTGTCTATGTACGGTAGGCGCGAATCCTAAAGATAGATCTATTGGGCATGACAAACCCCATCCTGACTATGGGATGCTTTAGTACTTCGAGGTTATTTTAAACACACCTGATCTGGTGTACTTCAGAGGGTAAAACATGAACGTTAAGGCTTGTTACCGGGTGCCTACAACTTATAGAATACTTTTATACACTTGCGAGTGTACATATATTTATAAACGAAAATCTTGTGGTCTATTGATATATTGAAATGATTGATATGATAAACCTATGAACTCACCAACCTTTTGGTTGACACTTTTAAGCATGTTTATTCTCAGGTACGAATTAAGTCTTTCGCTGTGCATTAGCTCATTTTAAGGACATTACTTGGAGTCGATCATCGCAATGGGACCAAATGTTGATGACTTCGTCCAGGTGGATAAGGACGGGTCATCACAGGTGGTATCAGAGCGGTGGTCTTAGCGAACCAGGTCTTGCATTAGAGTGTCTAACTGATAGATGATTAGATGCATTAGTGAGTCTGAACTTCGACCGTGTCTGCATGTCAAAAGTTTTGCTTATCATTCCGTGTCGAAAATTTCCTGCTTATCATTTTTAGGGAATTACTTGCTTATTATACTTAATCTAGACATATCTTACTGCATTGACTGCATGATTAGTGTATAGACAAAACTCATATCTTAGCGTACCTGCTAAATCATATCTTAGCGTATCTATTACGATAGACTTTGCCCGATATCTTCCGTAAATTTCTCCGTAACTTAGGGGAAACTGTACTATATATATCTATCCATATGATGCATTGAGAATACCATCCAACTATCAATTCTTGTCACTAAACTCTTCTTACCAAAAATCTTTTCTGAGATCACGTAAGATGGCCTCTACGAATCGACCAAGTTCCTCTGACTCCGAAGACAGCGTGACAGGAGCACACCAACCAATCAAGTACCGTGATTACTGGAGAAAATGGGGGTGGGTTCGCGACATACTCACCCTATGGAGAAGGGAAGAAGGTACTCCATATCATGAACCGAATCTACCACCTAACCTTGGAGTACTTGACCCGCTAACCGGCGAACCCGTTCGCAACACCGTTTATACCCTTTTTGCAAGAATTTTTCATCTTGAGACTACCATTAACGGAACTAGAGAAGATATCCGACCTTTACCTCACACTGATAACTAACCAGGGTTAATAGAAGAAGTTAGAGAACTCCGAGCTCGAGTATTAACTTTAGAGAGCACGGTACACAATTTGCAAGCACCAGCAGTATCACCAACACCAGTAACATCACCAGCTTCAGCACCAACGGTACCAGTACCACCAATAACCCAAGTTTCAATAATCCATGCCTCACCATCTCATTCTGTACCTCGAGTATAATCATCGTTCTACGAATCGTTCTACATCAATTACCTTTGTTCGACATGACGATTATGTAATCTTTGATGTTTTAGAGATTATATATTCTCGTTCTAACGGTAAATTAAATGAGATTAATATCATATCAACTCATTAAATCTATATTACATCTGAATAAAATATATATGTAAGTATATTTTCATAAAGATTGTAATTAAAAATTCTTTCGTACAAACTGTTAATGATGAAAATATTTTAACGGGTAGGTAGTACCCGAGGAATATTTAGATTTCACATTAATAAGTTACACTGTACATTCTTCGATTCTGATTCAACGGTCATTTACTATCCTACTTACAACCACCAATATACGAATCTGTTCACCGCAGAATAACCATTTTTATTCAATTTCATATTTGGATTTTGACCTATCAGAATCCAACAAGTGGCATAATGAAGAAAACATTGGACATGATAAAATTTGTTAGAAACAAACAAATTAATTATAAAGAATTTTGTTAAGAATCCACGCTAACTGTTCCTAGCTAACTGTTCCCAGCTAACTGTTAATTCCGTATTACATTTTATTTATCGCAATTTACATTCTCGCAATTTTATTTATCGTCATTTAATTTCTGTTATTTACTTTTACGCACTTTAAATAACGGGACACGTATATAAGGTTTCGACCTATCATATCGACCCATCTATATATATATTTTGGAACAACCATAGACACTCTATATGTGAATGTTGGAGTTGGCTATACAGGGTTGAGGTTGATTCCAAAATATATATATGGTTTGAGTTGTGATCAATACTGAGACCGGTACACGGGTCACGATACGTATTAATTAATTCGAATATTATATATTAAATTATATATGAATATATTGGATTATTGGACAATTGGACTATTGGACTGCTAACTTTGGGCAATTAAAATGAATTAAAATACTGATTATAACATATGAAACTAAATAATTCTTCAAGTTTGCCACTTGATTTCATCTTAAACCTCATTCGTATCTTGACGATTACAATCTGCGTTCAAACCTTTCACGATTCTTGAAAACACCTCGATCGAGAGGATGAACCAGCCGCACTTCATCTATGGAAGAAAAGATTGATGCATATAGTTATACACCTGAAAAACCCTCGGAAACTGAGTAAACGTTTAACACGTAGCTGTACTAATTCCTTTAGTGTTATTATTACCCAAAATGATTTGGTAATCCCTTTCAAAGTAGCAAATTTTATCACAGCTCCAGCAAGTCAACTCCGACTTTTCATTCGAAATAACCTTATTATAACCTTGATATATATGTGTACTCTTTATTGTTACTGGAGAATCTTTTATATTCCACCATATTACCATCAGCGTTTAATCATCTAAAAATACAATTCTCCTGAAACCACCTCAGTTTGATAACCGATGACCCAGATCCGTTAACTTTGAAAATGCTGACGAAGTAGCATGTTGTAGATGGTCTTAATGGCCAATAGTTGATGATAAAAAAGGAAGTGTTAGGAACGCTCGATAGAAAATTTGGTACTGAAAATCGAATTGAGCACACCATGAAGGAGACCGAGGATAAATACAAGGACTAAACCCTATATTCAAATAATCCAGGTAATTCTGGATCTGATGAAATCTTTAGAGAATATCTTGCTCCAAAGTCATGTTAAAATCTTGCGGAAAATCTTTCTTCATTCACCTTCGAACTTAGAAATTTCAAAATATCATCATAAATATCTTCGATATTTCTGACGATATTTTCATAAATATTCTTGTCCGAAATTATCTACCTCTTCGTGTTTTCTGTATTTCGTCATACTGGAAACTTCTGTAAAATCTAAGTATAAATTATGAATGAATTGTGGAGAAGTGTTGGGAATTGATGCATGAGTTATTATAATATAATGACGCCCGGCCAATGTGATTATATTACAGTAAGTCATGCTGAGTTTCTAATGGGACATGATGATTCACAGATCATAACGTCATCAGGTGCCATGTTACATAACTCTTTCATTCTACTTAACTTCTGAACATATCAAGAAAATGTATTCTTGATGGTTCTATCTTCCGTGATGTTGATAAATTTAAAAATCAAATCCTGCTATCACATTCCTTCCTACTTAGAACATTATAATCATTCGAAACTCTATATCTACAAATTCTGGACCATTATTCGCTTGACTTGAAGTCGGAAAGAGAAAACAAAAGCATAAGAGCTTCAAAATATAAGAGAAAATATAAAGCTCAATAACAACACGGAAATTACAAACCGTGTATATCAATGTTTATCGCAACATAAAGACACGGGAGAATTAAAAACACTATAACCCCAAGGGCGAAGTAGAAGAAAACAGATTCCTCCGGTGGAAGTTGGAAAAGGAGAATGATTGTTATGATAGTAAGGATAAGGACACGGATTAGAACTGGATTAAGCATTTTCACAATCTTTTAAATTTTAGAATTGAGTATAAAAGTGGTGAAAACTAATGGAATGGAAAAGGTAAATTTATAAGGGAAATATCAGACGTAGTAATCGGGACAGATCATCGCAATTAATTAAAGAGATCCTAATTTTCTTAAATCTCAAAGAATCGGATCTTATAGATTTACAAGATTTTCTATTGAATCCCTTGAATTTCGGAATTCAACCATGACTAGTCAAAAGTTATGATGAAACATGTCTTTCTCATTTCACTATTTGGTGATAGCTTCACTCGTACTCTTCGAGTAATCGAATTATCTATCCATATTACTCAACAGTAATAAAACTCTATTTATCAGCTCAAATTCATCATAAAAACATTTTTATGGTTAATTATGACGACCTCACCCAAATTTCGGGACGAAATTTCTTTAACGGGTAGGTACTGTGACGACCCGGAAATTTCCGACCAAATTTAAACTTGATCTTTATATGATTCCGACACGATAAGCAAAGTCTATTTAATTGAATCTCAAAATGTTTGAACTATTTTTCATGAATTCATTGACCTTCGACGGCTCTCGACGATTCACGAACCACTATTTATAAATAGATACATATATAATTAAATATATGAATTTGAAATATAAATTGAAATATTGTATGACATAATTATTAGAACTAATAATGTAAAATAAAATAATATATAATAACTATTATTTAAAAGGTATCTATATATGTAAATGAAGTATATTGAATATACATATATATTTTCGAAGTTATTATGTAATCGACAGTAACACTCAATTGTAATTCGATTGATATTAAACGAATTAAAAATGAATATATGTGATTTTAAAATAAACGATGATCCGAAAATGAGTTATATAAGTTATAGGCTTATTAAATGTATATTTAGGTTCTAATTATTTAATTTTAACATTTTTTATATTTTACCCATAAATGAGAGGGACAGCTGATGTAATTTTTAGATAACAAATTAAGGATCGAATGTTATACCATAATGACCAAAATAAATAAAGCTATTTAATTTAAAAATATGAAATTTTTCTGAACACTTTTATCCGCCACTAATTAACAACGGAGCCCGATATATTGTCGTTTTAAAAGTGTCGGTAGTGGCTGCTAATTTATTTCGCATATGTTTCAATTTACAATTTATAAATAATATTTTAATTATTATTATATATTATATTATATTATAATTATATTCTATAATATATATTTGTATATGATATAGAGATTGAGAGTAAGTAAACTTCACACCCAATTCTCTTTCTTTTTCCTAGTTACTATTCGAGAATGATCCCACCACAACTCTTTCTCTGCATATTACTAACTCTTTTAAAATTTATAATCTTACTTTCATAAACATATACATATACTTGTAAAGGTATTGAAACACCACTCAAACCCACCTTTCAACCATCTTCTATCTTTTTCTGTCGAAACACAATGTAACCACAACACTACCCACGATCATCAACCTTCACTATCTTACACCACCATTCGAAACCCGTTCAAGAACATCCACCTACACCTTCATCAAGAACCGTCGACCACCATTGCCCACGGTCACCATGCCCACCATCAAACACCAACCCACTACCAACTTTATTATGTCATCTCCATTATTTTCTTGGTAAACCATGAAACCCATTTGATTAAGTAGTCGACTACTACTTCTAAATTTTGAATTTGGATTATTTCTATTAGTAACCGTAATACACTCATACATATACACTTATTACACGTGAATTACGACAACCATCATCGAGCTTACAACATCATCTGCCACCATAACCGAAAGCCATCTTCCTTTTTCTTCCCCTCTCGTTTTTCTCCTTTTTGTAATCAAGAACCATTAACGAACCTCATCATCAATAAAACCGATACACTTTCTCTCTTCTCTCCTTTATATCTCTTAATGAAAACACCCTCATTAACACCAAGCAAACTGCTGTAAATTGCTACTACTCTTCGTGTTTTTTTTTTCTTCTTCTATTTTTGGCTCCAAACAAATGTTACAAATCGATGGTAACAGTGAAAAGATGATAATCATGTAATGATGTTGTTGTTTACTTTATGCTTCTGGTTAAAACCAAACCCCACACCCACTTGTTAAAGTGGTAGGGTGTTACACATATATTAAATTGGCCAGCGATTTATGCAAGATATATTAGGCCAATTGGACTTCTAATGGATTTCTTCATTTTACTAGTGGGCTCAAGAAACTAATAAGGTTTTCTTTTTTTAACGGGCTGTAATTAGGCTTAACTAATTTTGGGCCGTGATCCATTTTTCTGCCTTGGGCCAAATTCCATTCTATGATTTCTGTTGGGACGAATGATGTACGATGGCCTGGTTATGATGATGATCACAAGCATGTTGGTGTTGAAAGATAATCATGAAGATGATGAGGAATGGTATAAGTGGCGATGTGATATTGATAAAAGATGATGATTATGATTTTTTTTTTTAAAATGATATTCGATGTTAAAGATGATACGTACATGTTATTGATAATGGTATGATGACGTGTTAGTGGGATGATTACGTAAACGCATTAACGGGTTAGCGGGAGTTCGCGGGTTCAAACCCGGACTTGGGCATTTTTTTTTAAGAGTTACTTCTTTGAGGTAGTTATCTATATATTTATTTATTATTATTATTAATATTATTTTATCAAATAACTATTAATTATATAAAATTAATACATAATACATATAACATGACTATATTTTTATTTAATTAAAATACATAAAATGAATATATTTATGAAACATAAGTTATCAATATAAAAATAATATCAATAATATATATATATATATATATATATATATATATATATATATATATATATATATATATATATATATATATATATATATATATATATATATATATATATATATATAAGTTTATTAGATTATAAATTATATGTGTTAATATATATATATATATATATATATATATATATATATATATATATATATATATATATATATATATATATATATATAAAATATAGGTTCGTAAATCCGAGACCAACCCTACACTTGTTCAATGACGTTATATGTATTTTTACTACAAAATACAGTATGGTGAGTTTCATTTGCTCCCTTTTTAATTGCTTTTGCAATATATATTTTTGGGCTGAGAATACATGCGCTGTTTTATAAATGTTTTTCGAAATAGGCACAAGTACTAAAACTAATTCTATGTGGGTTTAAACCAGAAATATACCCTTAGCTTGGTAACATTAAACTACTTGTCTATGTACGGCAGGCGCGAATCCTAAAGATAGATCTATTAGGCATGACAAACCCCATCCTGACTATGGGATGCTTTAGTACTTCGAGGTTATTTTAAACACACCTGATCTGGTGTAATTCAGAGGGTAAAACATGAACGTTAAGGCTTGTTACCGGGTGCCTACAACTTATAGAATACTTTTATACACTTGCGAGTGTACATATATTTATAAACGAAAATCTTGTGGTCTATTGATATATTGAAATGATTGATATGATAAACCTATGAACTCACCAACCATTTGGTTGACACTTTTAAGCATGTTTATTCTCAGGTACGAATTAAGTCTTCCGCTGTGCATTAGCTCATTTTAAGGACATTACTTGGAGTCGATCATCGCAATGGGACTAAATGTTGATGACTTCGTCCAGGTGGATAAGGACGGGTCATCACATATGGCTAATGGATATGAACCAACAACAGAAGAAATTCAAATGCTAAAAGAAGAAGACAGATATCAATACAAATCATCGATAGAAGAACCTCCGACATTAGAGTTAAAACCACTTCTAAACCATTTGGAATACGCTTATTTACATGGTGAATCTGAATTACCTGTAATAATATCATCTTCTCTTACTGAAAATGAAAAATCTCAACTCATTTTTGTGCTAAAAGCTCATAAACCAGCTATTGCATGGAAGATTCATGAAATTAAAGGCATAAGTCCTTCGTATTGCACACATAAAATCCTTATGGAAGAAGGTCATAAAACGTATGTGCAACGCCAACGAAGACTAAATCCTAATATGCAAGATGTTGTTAAAAAGAAATTATTAAACTGCTTGATGCAGGTTTAATTTATCCAATCTCTGATAGTCCATGGGTAAGCCCAGTTCAATGCGTACCTAAGAAAGGAGGCATGATTGTCATCACAAATGAAAAAAATGAGCTTATTCCTACTAGGACTGTAACAGGATAGCGTGTTTGTATTGATTATAGAAAATTAAATGACGCCACCAGAAAAGATCACTTCCCTTACCTTTCATTGATCAAATGTTGGAAAGATTAGCCGGAAATAGTTACTATTGTTTTCTTGATGGTTTTTCCTGATATTTTCAAATTCCAATAGCACCCAAGGACCAAGAGAAAACCACGTTCACGTGCCCTTATGGTACTTTTGCTTACAAACGCATGCCATTTGGACTTTGCAACGCCCCTGCAACCTTTCAAAGGTGCATGATGGCGATTTTTCACGACATGGTAGAAGAATGCGTGGAAGTTTTCATAGATGACTTTTCATTCTTCGGTGATACTTTTGAAATATGTTTAGTTAATCTTGAACGAATGCTTATTAGATGTGAACAATCAAATCTAGTTCTTAATTGGGAGAAATGTCATTTCATGGTTAAAGAAGGCATCGTTCTTGGTCATAAGATTTTAAAGGAAGGAATTGAAGTGGATAGAGCTAAAGTAGATGTAATTGCTAAACTTCCACATCCAACCAATGTTAGAGGAGTTAGGAGTTTTCTAGGGCATGCCGATTTTTACCGACGTTTCATAAAAGATTTTTCTAAAATTGCCACTCCTATGAATAAACTCCTAGAAAAGGATGCTCCATTCATCTTTTCAGATGAATGCATCAAATCTTTTAATATTCTTAAAGAGAAACTCACTAATGCGCCGATCATGATAACTCCAAATTGGAATGTACCGTTTGAACTAATGTGCGATGCAAGTGATTTTGCAATGGGAGCCGTTTTAGGACAAAGGATTGAAAAACGATTTCAACCTATTTATTATACTAGTAAGACATTACAAGGAGCACAAACAAACTACACAACTACTGAAAAAGAACTCCTTGCTATTGTCTTTGCTTTTGACAAATTTCGTTCATATCTCGTTCTAGCAAAAACGGTGGTCTATACTGACCATTCTGCTCTTAGATACCTATTTTCGAAACAAGATGCCAAACCACGATTAATCCGTTGGATCTTACTCTTACAAGAGTTCGATATTGAAATCCGAGATAAAAAGGGAGCAGAAAATCTCGCCGCTGATCATCTTTATCGTCTTGAAAATCCCGAATTAGAAGTTCTAAATGAATCGGCCATACAAGATAACTTTCCTGATGAATATCTATTGAAGATAGATTATAGTGAAACTCCATGGTTTGCAGACTATGCAAACTACTTAGTATGTGGATTCCTTGAAAAAGAATTATCGTACCAAAAATGAAAGAAATTCTTTAGTGATATAAAACACTATTTCTGGGAAGATCCACATTTGTTTAAAAGTTCTCCCGATGGAATAATACGCCGATGTGTATTCGGAGATGAAGCTAGTCAAATCTTAAACCATTATCACACAGGACCAACAGGAGGGCATTATGGGCCTCAACTCACAGCAAGAAAAGTTTACGATGCTGGATTCTATTGGCCTACAATTTTCAAAGACGCACACCTTCTTTGCAAATCCTGTGATGCTTGTCAAAGGGCCGGAAAAATAAGTCAACGTGATGAAATGCCACAAAATGTCATTCAAGTATGTGAAGTATTTGACATTTGGGGTATCGACTTTATGGGTCCATTTCCAAAATCTCATAATAATCTCTACATTCTCGTTTCCATTGATTATGTATCTAAATGGGCGGAAGCACAAGCTCTTCCAACTAACGATGCACGAGTTGCAGTCAACTTCTTAAAACGTCTTTTTGCAAGGTTTGGAACACCGAAAGCTTTAATAAGTGATCGGGGTACTCATTTTTGTAATAATCAACTTGAGAAAGTTCTCAAAAGATATGGAGTAACTCATAAAATCTCCACTGCTTATCATCCACAAACAAGTGGACAAGTTGAAAATATCAACCGAGCATTAAAACATATTCTAGAGAAAACCGTAGGATCAAATCCGAAGGAATGGTCCATGAAATTGGAGGATGCACTCTGGGCTTTTAGAACAGCCTACAAATCTCCAATTGGAACCACACCTTTTAGACTCGTTTATGGAAAAGCATGTCATCTTCCAGTAGAAATTGAACACAAAGCATTTTGGGCTTTGAAGACATGTAATCTTGATTTACATGAAGCCGGACGTTTACGGTTAAGTCAGCTAAACGAATTAGAAGAATTAAGACATGAAGCATATGAAAATTCGTTAATCTATAAAGAAAGAACGAAGAAATAGCATGATAAAAGAATCAGAAGTTCAAAAGAATTAAAAGAAGGAGACAGAGTTCTTCTTTTCAATTCACGATTCAAGCTATTTCCTGGAAAATTGAAATCAAGATGGTCTGGACCATTCATAGTCAAAAGAATTTTCTCATACGGAACAATAGAATTAATAAATTCAAATGAGGTTGAATTTAAGGTTAATGGTTACAGAGTTAAACATTACATAGATAATCCAATGGAAGTTGAAGATTGTGACGATCGCTCCAAATCCATATGGACGAACACGTCATTCATTGATTTCATTGCGAGGTATTTGACCTCTATATGATACGTTTTGTAAACATTGCATTCTTTTGAAAAGGTACACCATAAATGAATATTTAAATCAAAGGTTTTCGACATCTGATGATTTCTACATATAGACAATCACCATAAATAATAGTTTACAACAGTACTTCCGTTGACAATGCAGTCAAAATAAGATACATGGTGATGATTTGGTGAATGCAACGTTTCCTTGAAAAATATGTCATGTAACACTCCATGCACATAGCTTGTCTAACATCTAAGCAAACAGCGGAAGACTTCTAGGAAACCTGAGAATAAACATGCTAAAAAGTGTCAACACAAAGGTTGGTGAGTTCATAGTTTTAATGTTTCGTATAATCTGTATATAAAGGTGGATCACAAGATTTCAGTTGTTTCATCCAGAAACGTTTATCAAAATATTCTACGAAATTGAGCACCCTGGTAACTAAACTTAACGTATATATAATTTGTACCCTTTGTATAATCATCTTAATAATACACGCAAACCAACGTGTACGCTTCTCAAATAGCATACGTCCGTTAAAAGGCTAGTGCTCTAGCTCGGACGGGGATATCAAGCCCTATGGATCCATATACTACTACTCGCGCCCACCAGTTCTTATAACTGGCAGTTACTAGTTACCAAAGCTAAGGGATTTTCGGTTCAAACTCAGTGTAGAATTTAGTATGTACTTGTGTCTTATCGCGTTTAAAATAAATTGCATGTATTCTCAGCCCAAAAATATTTAAAGTATTTAAAAAGGGAGACTATAAACTCACCTTAGCAGCATATAAAGTCGTTCACCAAAATGTGATCGAAACACGAATTACCAAATAATTGTAGATCTCAACATATCAATATTGTAGAAAAGTACGTAGACGTAACGGAGATAATAAACACTAGATTTGATTCATAAATATACCCCCGAACATTACCCATAACCTCCATGGCAATAACTCATAATTTCCTTAACTCTATCCCGCTTGAAAACATATTTTGAAAGTGACAAGCTCATGACCTCGTCGTAGTATTTTAGGTATAATACTAATAATAATTAGATTAATAATAATATTAATCTTAATAATAATAATAATAATAATAATAATAATAATAATAATAATAATAATAATGATAATAATAATAATAATAATAATAATAATAATAATAATAATAATAATAATAATAATAATAATAATAATACGGAGTAAGATGAATATATATGTGTGTAAACTGAGCCGAAATCGATGAAATTTATAGACCTCGCCTGGCCAGACCTCCCATGCGATCGCATGGGTTTGAAGGCCACAGGCCATGCGATCGCATGGCCCTATTTTTCCAGCCCACATGTTTTTGTCCTAACATTTGTCGACATAATAAAATATAAATATAATATATATAATTTAAATTAATTAATTATATATTATATTAAATTCACGTGCATAGTTGACTTGTAATTTTTGTTCCGATAAGTCGTACGTTGTCACTCGACTTATGTCCCGGTTCCGGTTTTTCGAACGCCCTTTCGTACGCTGAGAAAACTAGTACTTTTTGTTTCGTGACTCGTACCTTTGTCAAAATATAAACTTAAATTATCCCTAAATTATATCACTCAAAGTGTATCTTAAACTTTCGAGTGTTTTGGTCATTTACTTCTATAAATTATCGTCTCGTAGTATATACATATACATATATACATTTTTTTTATTTTGAAATAGTGTTTTCCTGTAGCAAAGTTACTGTAGCAAAGTCATTTTTTACTGTAGCAATTCAATTTTTACTGTAGTAAATAGTGATTTTCGAAAACACTGTAGCATTTTGGGTACTGTAGCAATTCGAAAATACTGTAGCAAATTAGTATTTTACTTGTTTATTTTAAACGTTTTAGTTCACTTATCTAAATATCAATCGAATTAACAAACGAATGTTACTATCATTTACTAAATAACTTGAAATCATATATATATATATATATATATATATATATATATATATATATATATATATATATATATATATATATATATATATATATATATATATATAAATATATATGCACATTAAGTTATATATATATTGTTCGTGAATCATAGGGAACAGTCAAAGAATAATTGTATATATGAATATAGTTCCAAAACTGTCGTGACTCAATATTACAGACTTTGCTTATCGTGTCGGAAATGTTAATCATATAAAGATTAAGTTTAAATTTGGTCAGAAATTTTCGGGTCATCACAGTACCTACCCGTTAAGGAAATTTCGTCCTGAAATTTGAGTGAGGTCGTCATGGCTATCAATAAAAATGTTTTAATGACGAATATGAGTTGATAATAGAGTTTTATCTATGTTTGAATAATATGGATAAAATAATCCAATTACTCGAAGCGTATGAGAGAAGTTATCGTAATCAAGTGAAATGGAGAATAGAGATGTGTCTTATCTCTTGATGTAGTAACGATTGATTTCCGAATTTTAAGGAATAGAAAATCTTTATAATTTAAATAAGATTTGATTTTTAGGAATTTGCGGAAATTAGGATTTTCTTTGATTAAATACGTAATCTGCCTCTATTGCTGCGTCCAATAATTTGCTATAAATTGACCTCTTCCGTTTCATTGTTTTCACTACTCCTACATCTTCTTCCTCATTTCATACTTTCAAAAGATTGTGAAATGCTTCATCCAGTTCTGATTCTTGATATACTCCTAACTTTCATATCTGTCATTCTTCTTTTTCATCTACCACCAGAGGAAGTTATTTTCTTCTACTATTACCTTGGGGTTATAGTGTTTTTCATTCTCCCGTGTATTTATATTGCTATACGCATTGATATACACGGTTTGTAATTTCGGGGTTGTTATCGGGCTTTATGTTCTCCATTATATTTCGGAGCTTCATTCTTTCGTTTTCTCTTCCCGACCTTAAGTCAAGCGAATAATGGTCCAGAATTCGTAGGTATGAATTTCAGAATAAACATAATTAATGTTCTAAAAAAGAAACGGTAATGGCACAATCTGACTTGTCAAATTACCAGAATATCCGGAAAAGACCGAATCATCAAGAAATATATTTTCTTGATATATTTAGAGATTATATAGAATGAAAGAGTTATGTAACATGGTTTATGATGAGGGTGTGATCTGTGAACCTTTGTCACGTTCCATTAGAAACTCAACATGACTTACTGTAATATAATCACGTTGATCAAGTGTCATTATATTATACTAACTCATGCTTCAGTTCCCAACATTACTTCAAAACATCCATTTTTTTTGAATTTTTCAGATTTTAGAAATTAAAATAGTTTCTTTTATGATGTAACACAGATAGCGCGAAGAGGTAATGATTTCAGATAAGAATGGTTTCAAAAAATATCTTCAGAAATATGGAGGATATTTATAATGGGAGATACGATGATATCTTAGAATATTTAAGATAAGATGATGATGAAGAATATTGTCCGCAAAGGTTTTAGTGTAAGGAGCAAGGTATTCGTTAATGATTTCAGCAGACTCTGAATCATTTGGATTCTTTGAAGGTAGATTTAGTCTTTGTGATTTGTCCACAGCCTCCTTCATGGTCTGCTCAATCCGTTTTTCAATTCCAAACCTTCTCTTTTTCTCTGCTTTGCCACCATACTATTCTTTATCATCAAACTTTTGACTGTTAAGGTCGTTTACAGTTTTTGCTGCTTCATCAACATTTTTCCAAAATTCGGAGAACTAGTTTCGTAGTTTGGGGTGTTTTTTGGAAACTTCACATTCGAAGTATGTAAGTCCAGGAGGTAGACGTTATATGTACACATATAACTGTTGGCGTAGACGTGCTACAAGATTTCAAGATACTGATTACTAATTCCCGATAGTTGGTATGGCAATTGCCGTTACAAGATGTGGATGAGTACATGATACAGTTTCAATGAGTATAAGGATTTTTCGGAAGGTCAAAGATCAATGAAGTTTTTGGTAAATTTACTGCTAATGTGGTGGAACATGAAAGATTCCCCGATAACAAAAACGTATATGCCAAAGTTACAAGTCTGAAAGGTCGTCGTTGACTGATTGAACGGTTGATAATACTGGATACTTTGAAAAGAAATTGCAAGGTTATTTTCAGTAATAACAATGCTAAAGGATCTTTCACATTTTTAAAGTCAAAGTATAGCTTTGAAAGATGTAGAGATCTAAGAATGATGTCACCCGTTAAATCTTGACTTGGATTCTGATCCGTCAATATCAGAATATGTAATTGAATTTATATGGAAACGATTGTATATCGCTGTGAGCATAGTTAATAATTTTTGAATCAAAGTTGAAGAATGTATAGTATAACATATTAATTGTGAACTTATATATTTCCCGGGAATTACCTACCCGTTAAAGATTTCACAAGTAATATTTTGTACAAAAGAATTTTTATTACCGTCTTTATGAAAATATATGTATGTATATTTTCTTCAGATGTAATACAGATTTGATGAGTTAATATCATATTAAGCTCATTTGATTTTTGACTTGAATTAGAAATGAATAATCTCTAAAACATTAAAGATTTAATAATCTTTACGGAGTATTTCACTAATGTAATCAATACTCAGTTTTATTGATATTTTCTCAGTGAATCATGTTGGTGCTCATGGAACTCTTGCTAACTTCGCAAGGTACGAATGATGTTTTCTAGAAAGTTTCGAATACATCGAAGATGAAAGTATAAAATCAACCATATAATTGAATAATATACTTAGTTTATTATGAACTGGAATTCATTAAGTTGGAAACAGAGATTGTAGTTAATGATGGTTAAGTCATTAACGAAGGATGTACATCATAGCATATTAGTAATATGAATTAACCGAGTAGTACCTACCAGTTAAGATTCACACGTAATAACTTGGTACGAAAAGATTTATTTTGATTTCAAAATTCATATATATTAAATATACATAAAATTTCTTCAGGGGAAATGAGTTAATACTTCATCGGTTATTGTTGCTGGTATTTCTTGGTAACTACGGTGCATATGACGTTGATGCTCGTGGAACAGATTGTGAAGCGGATGTTGTTGGTGGTGGTAATGGTACTGTTGGTGTTGTTGTCGGTGGTACTGTTGATGCCGGTGATGCTGCTGGTGCTTGTAACCTTTGCACCATATTCTCCAAAGCCACTACCCGAGAACGAAGCTCGTTGACTTCTTCTACTACACCGGGATGATTGGCGGTTCGGACGAGCGGATGAATAAGATCCAGAATTTGAGAGAGTATATGATCATGACGAGATATTCTGGAGATGAGAGAGAAAATGGTATTACGAACAGGTTCGCCGGTAAGTGCTTCAGGTTTTTCGCCAAGAGGGCAATGTGGTGGATGGAAGAGATCGCCTTCTTCTTGTCTCCAATAATTAAGTAGGCTACGAACCCATCCCCAATTCATCCAGAATAGATGATGGCTAATTGGTTGATCCATTCTGGTTACACTTTCTTCAGAGTTCAGGTGAATATCCATATCTGAATAGCTGTCGAAATTTAAGGAATTTGAATTGGATACGGGATCCATCTTGTATAATTAGATAGATGATTTTTGATATGAAATAGAATTTAGATTGGTACTCTTCAATACATAATTTACATATGTATATATAATACCAAAATTCCGTAAATTACGGAGAAATTTTCAGAAGATGGCAGTCAAAGTTTATACTAACAGATACGCTAAGATATGAATTTTGTCTATACACTATTCATGCAATCAATGCAGTAAAACGTGTCTAGACTTAAGAATAATAAGCATGTAATTTCCGACAAGAAATGATAAGCAAAACTTTTAACATGCAGACACGGTCGAAGTCCAGACTTACTAATGCATCTTAACAACTATCAGTTAGACACACTCATGCAAGACCTGGTTTGCTAGGACCAACGCTTTGATACCAACTGTGACGATCGCTCCAAATCCATATGGATGAACACGTCATTCATTGATTTCATTGCGAGGTATTTGACCTCTATATGATACGTTTTGTAAACATTGCATTCTTTTGAAAAGGCACACCATAAATGAATATTTAAATCAAAGGTTTTCGACGTCTGATGATTTCTACATATAGACAATCACCATAAATAATAGTTTACAACAGTACTTCCGTTGACAATGCAGTCAAAATAAGATACATGGTGATGATTTGGTGAATGCAACGTTTCCTTGAAAAATATGTCATGTAAGACTCCATGCACATAGCTTGTCTAACATCTAAGCAAACAGTGGAAGACTTCTAGGAAACCTGAGAATAAACATGCTAAAAAGTGTCAACACAAAGGTTGGTGAGTTCATAGTTTTAATGTTTCGTATAATCTGTATATAAAGGTGGATCACAAGATTTCAGTTGTTTCATCCAGAAACGTTTATCAAAATATTCTACGAAATTGAGCACCCTGGTAACTAAACTTAACGTATATATAATTTGTACCATTTGTATAATCATCTTAATAATACACGCAAACCAACGTGTACGCTTCTCAAATAGCATACGTACGTTAAAAGGCTAGTGATCTAGCTCGGACGGGGATATCAAGCCCTATGGATCCATATACTATTACTCGCGCCCACCAGTTCTTATAACTGGCAGTTACTAGTTACCAAAGCTAAGGGATTTTCGGTTCAAACTCAGTGTAGAATTTAGTATGTACTTGTGTCTTATCGCGTTTAAAAAAAAATTGCATGTATTCTCAGCCCAAACATATTTAAAGTATTTAAAAAGGGACACTATAAACTCACCTTAGCAGCATATAAAGTCGTTCGCCAAAATGTGATCGAAACACGGATTACCAAATAATTGTAGATCTCAACATATCAATATTGTAGAAAAGTACGTAGACGTAACGGAGATAATAAACACTAAATTTGATTCATAAATATACCCCCGAACATTACCCATAACCTCCATGGCAATAACCCATAATTTCCTTAACTCTATCCCGCTTGAAAACATATTTTGAAAGTGACACGCTCATGACCTCGTCGTAGTATTTTAGGTATAATACTAATAATAATTAGATTAATAATAATATTAATCTTAATAATAATAATAATAATAATAATAATAATAATAATAATAATAATAATAATAATAATAATAATAATAATAATAATAATAATACGGAGTAAGATGAATATATATGTGTGTAAACTGAGCCGAAATCGATGAAATTTATAGACCTCGCCTGGCCAGACCTCCCATGCGATTGCATGGGTTTGAAGGCCACAGGCCATGCGATCGCATGGCCCTATTTTTCCAGCCCACATGTTTTTGTCCTAACATTTGTCGACATAATAAAATATAAATATAATATATATAATTTAAATTAATTAATTATATATTATATTAAATTCACGTGCATAGTTGACTTGTAATTTTTGTTCCGATAAGTCGTACGTTGTCACTCGACTTATGTCCCGATTTCGGTTTTTCAAACGCCCTTTCGTACGCTGAGAAAACTAGTACTTTTTGTTTCGTGACTCGTACCTTTGTCAAAATATAAACTTAAATTATCCCTAAATTATATCACTCAAAGTGTATCTTAAACTTTCGAGTGTTTTGGTCATTTACTTCTATAAATTATCGTCTCGTAGTATATACATATACATATATACATTTTTTTTATTTTGAAATAGTGTAGTAATTCACTGTAGCAAATAGTGATTTTCGAAAACACTGTAGCATTTTGGGTACTGTAGCAATTCGAAAATACTGTAGCAAATTAGTATTTTACTTGTTTATTTTAAACGTTTTAGTTCACTTATCTAAATATCAATCGAATTAACAAACGAATGTTACTATCGTTTACTAAATAACTTGAAAATATATATATATATATATATATATATATATATATATATATATATATATATATATATATATATATATATATATATATATATATATATATGCACATTAAGTTATATATATATTGTTCGTGAATCATAGGGAACAGTCAAAGAATAATTGTATATATGAATATAGTTCCAAAACTGTCGTGACTCAATATTACAGACTTTACTTATCGTGTCGGAAATGTTAATCATATAAAGATTAAGTTTAAATTTGGTCATAAATTTTCGGGTCATCACAAAGATGAAGTCAATCACAATTTCGACACCACAACTAACTAAGTGTGGGAAGGTTCGAATCTTTTTAGGGTAATATATATTTTTGTTAGAGTTAGATATTCTGTTTTTGTGTAGTTTCCGAGAATGGAATCCGAATGGTCTTTCCCTAGCAGACCCTAAAGAACTAGTCTTCTCCCCCCATTCTGAATTTTTATTTTTTAAGGATTTACGAGATGAAGAATTCCTTTTGATAATAAACACTGAATCGTTCGCTATAAAGTATTAAATTGGTATTCAATAAAATTAGGTATGCGTAACCGAAATTATTGATATCATACAAAAATTTATTACATCACTGCGAAATTTACCGTTTATTCTTAAGATATAAATATCTTTAATCAATCAACCCAAAATATTTCAAAAATTCGTCAGGAGTAAAACTAGGTAATATAGCCGAAATTACTTTACCGAAAAGAGGGGCGTATATTTTTGATAATATTTGATTGATTAAAGTGGGATAAAAGACCAAAAATATTTTGAATTTTTAATTTTTACCTTGTTTTTAAAATTAATATAAATATTAAATTATTATTGTAAACTTTTTAAAATCAATATATTTAAGTTTGTAAATATTTGAAAAATTAATATTTTTAATATAAGTTTGTATGTATAAAAATGATATTTATATGAATTTTTAATTTTATGCATTTTAAATTTAAGTTTGGTGTGAATTTAAAAACAAAAATTTACTTTATTTCACTAAGTTAAAAATATGATTTTTAAAATTCATCGTGAGTTGAAAACTAGGTCATTGAACCGAAATTGCTTTACCCAAGGGAGGGACGAGAACTTTTATTATCATTATTTTAATCTTATTGAATTAAAGTAAGCCAAAAACATTTAAAAAAACCCAAAAATCTTTGCTTTTAAAACAACGCTTAAAACGTGATAAATTTTTAAAATTTTGTCGAGGGACGGACTAGGACAACGATCCGAAACGCCCTCACTCCTAAAAAGAAACAAAATTTTTAAAATTTAATTAATTATTTGTTTTAATAAGTATAAGGTTTTATATAATAAAAAAAAAATACCAGACCCCCATGCGATCGCATGGGGTTTGGCCTTCAACCTCATGCGATCGCATGAGGACCAATTTCTGGTCAGGAACTTAAAACTCAGCTCGCTACTGCTGCTCCTCAAACACACACACGAACCTACTCCCAAACTCTCTCAATTTTCATCAATTTTTCACCAAAATCAACCAAATTTCTTGCTATAATCCGCTCTAATCATGAATTTGATAAGAAGTTTATCAAGAAGGGTAACAATTTCACCCCTAAACCTCTTTAAATTTGATTTTTAGTGTTCTTGAGCTATATTTTTCCTGATTTGATTTTGTTAATTTCTAGTGTAATTAGAGTTAAATTGTTAGTATATTATGCATGTATAACCTAGATTGATGCTATTTAACATGATTTGAAGCCAAAAACTTCAAAAATTTTAGGAATCTAGGGTTTGTGTTCTTGAGCAATTTGGGGCTTTTTGATATAAACAGGTTATGACCGATTTTTGTCATGAATTATTGCTAAATTAAGTAGTTTAACATGTTTAGGTAGCTAAATGATCCAAACTTTGATCCTAAACATGATTTTTGAGAATTAAATTGAACTTTTTAGGTATAAAATTCTTGAACTTGATTAAATTGATGTAAATGTCATTTGAAACTTGTTTAATTGCTAGTAATGGTTATTTTAACATGTTATTTGAGTTGAATGATTATGAACTTTGTAAACATTTTCATATATGCTTATTTGAAAAAGTGTAGAATTGTTAAAATTGTGAAAATGTGTATAAGTTTAATTTTGATTAAACATGTTATTGTAATTGTTTCAAGTTGTTATTTTGCTAACACTAATACATATTTGGATGCACAAAATTTGTGTTTAATGTGTTTTGCAGAGATTTACCAATACTGATAGTGCATCATCATCATCTAGACAACCTGCTCCAGAACCTGAACCAGAAATGCAATATGAACCTGAACAGGAGCAACAACAACAACCTGATCAACACGTACCTTATTATGATCCGCAACAAGAATATGTTGATGCCTTCATAGTATTTTTGATGCATCCGATAGTACAACACCCAACGATTCATGAAGAACAGTTGCATCCTAATCTGAGATTTGATCGGAGTTGGAGAGATTACCCATCATATCAAAGTAACAAATTCAAACTGGTACCGAAAAATGTAGAAGTACCAAGGGTAATCGATTGGGATCCTTTGGAAAGAGTCCAACTAGCTAACTGACTTAGACTCCATCTGATCCAAAGGTATGGCAGCTCTTCTTTTCCCGATTGAGAACGTTTATTCACCATTCGTAGACCTGTATATAAGGAATGGTGCATTGAGCTTATGAGTACTATAGCGTTAAATGCGAATGTAGATAGGTTAGATGATAGAAGTTTTCTTAGATTTATACTTAACCGTAGGATGTACAGGATGTCCATGCTGGACATGGCCAAGGCTTTACAGATATATACGCCCACTGAATTGCTATTACCCGATTGTACAAACTTGATTTATCATGGTGAAAGGGTAGATAGGAATTTTGATGCTAACGCCGTCTGGAGGCGTATGTCAGATTTTAATGTTTTTGGGCGGGCAGGAACACATACCTACTTACATATTAACAAAGCCGAACTTCGTATAATTCATAGATTTCTGGCTAATCGATTACACAGAGAGGTCACAACAAGGAGAAAATGACCTTACATGATTTATTTTACCAAAAGTGTATTCGAGACCCAAGAGGCTTTGTTAATATCCCTTACTGTGTTGGTTTTTATTTGTCTAAGATGGTGGAAGGAATACAGGAAGGGGGAATAATAGGAGGAGGTATTTTTGTTACTCTCATTGGAGAGTATTTGGGTGTAGATAGGGATCAAGGAGGTCCACTTTTGGTATGTAGGGAACAGGTTGAGCCTTTAGGATTGAGGGTCTATCAGGGTGCTAAGGTATTAAAGAGCAGACACAATCAGGCAATACCATATGTTGGTAATCATCCTCAGGTAGAGAGAGGTTCAGATGAGGAAATGGAGGAAGCAGATGACATTAGGGATGTCATTAGGGAGGCTATAACTGACGTCTACCAGCGTGTAGATGAGGTAAAAATGACAAACGAGGAGAGACATAGACGGTACGAGCAGTGGCAAGCCCGGAATGATTACGAGCACTCTAAGAAACGACAACATGATAGATGGGACTATCATCAGCATCAGATCATGAGTCGGCTATCACCTCATGATCACTACGTACCGACCCGACCTGCTTACTATCCTCCACACCAGCCCGAGATGAGACCACCATATACTCTCTACGACCCTAACCAGGCCTACCAGTACACCTATCACCAACCATGGAACCCGACCGACGACATGAACTGGAACCCCTATCCAGATTGATTTAGTTCCCGTTGGTGATTTCTTTGATTTTTATCTTTTGATTATTTTTATTTATTTATGTTTAAACATATGATATTGTGATACATTAATGTATTGTTTAATATTTTTATTATGTTGTACTAATGTTTTATATTTGATTTGAAAGTGGGATTTTAAGTCCCATTTCAAATTACCATGCATGTTTATATTTGTATTGTATGTATTTTATTTCATGTACACAACAGGGTAAAACAACGCATTTTCAAAGACTGACATTAAGTTCGGCAAAAGCTACTAATTTTGACGACAAAATGAAAAACAAATGTGATGTAACAACAAGACAGAATGAACAAATGATGTGCACCATTTTTCATTCAGCAAACAAACGCCAATATGTTTGGAAACTTTGGTAAAATTTAATCATTTTTCTACGCTAATCACCCTCAATAATTTAAATTGTTACTGATTTCTTGCAAATGAGGGCATTGCAAGATCTTAAGTGTGGAAAGGGGTTAAATTCTTTCGGATTTTTAAAAATTTTAACTTATACACTTGGTTACCATTAAAAATACTAGTAACGCAGTAGTTGTATTAGAATCTAGTGCTCTCTGATAATAAAAAACAGCCCTAGTCTTATATACTGACTACCCAATTCTAGTAAAAATTTTTAAAATTTTCAAATAAATGAACTCAAAATCATGTTTATACATATTTATGAACGATAAAACTAGATGTTAACACCAAAATTATTGTTACCTCGGAAAGGACATAAATTGAGAAACAACCCAAAATGTTAGAATTCATTTAAAATAGAATAGAGGACAATAAAAAAGCAAAGAAAGGAAAATAAAAGTCAAGTGTGGGAAAAATTTATCAAGTTATTTAAAACATATATCACATATTTTTGTACAAATAACTGAAGATACTTTTGTTTTGGACAATTTTATCAGTTTTACCCAATTTCTTATAATATATTTGAAAGAAAAGATGGATCTACATGATGAATCAATTCCATCATTAAAAGGAAGTAAAGTCTTCCAAAAAAGACACGCGCTTCTTGATTTAGGTCAGGAAGTTGTCGTCCAGACCAGTTGTAGAGTCTACGAAAAACCTTGAAAAGTTTTCTCGAAAATCAGCTGGAAATCCACGGACCTCAGCATAAAACAGGGTCGCCAAGTGGTCAGACTTATCCTAACCATGAGAGGATCTGTCTCGTAAAATGGGGAGGGCACCGTGCAAATTAGCTTGATAAGACTAATGAATCAGATCCCCAGAAAGGATAATCTCCTAAAAGATCAAAAATCAGCATTTAAGCCTGATATTACTCAATCCTAGAGATTGACTTTAAAGATTGAGAATTACAAACTCATGGAATTCAATGATATCTAAACTCGAGCTTGAACGAGAAAATATTTTGATCAAATTACAAACCGATTTGTTTTCTGAAAACCCATTTTTAATGCGTTCATTACCATTGAAAGTAAAATCCTAGGAATTCAGCTAGAATTCATTAGGTCACATGAACCAAATCGGGTGTCAACCGTAACAACGGTGGTTGCATAGCATGGTCGAAGACAGGACCTTGTGCCAGACCGAAAAACTATAGGGTGAGCTTTACTATTGCTCCTACAAAGGATAGTAATTGCATCTGACACAATATAGACCATAATTAAAAGCATGTCACGGGACATTGCCTTAACAGTTGCTTGTTCAACGCTTTCCTTTACAACCGGACGGTAGTTTACCTAAAGGTAATATACGGAGCAAGTATACTGGACGTGTTGCTTTCTCAATACAAGGTTAGCAAGTAGGTTACACAAAACCATAAGTTTTGAGCTAAAATTTTCAAATCTGAAACCCACCAAACCCACAAAAACATTTTGCAAACATCGGTGAAGGGTTATTCCGGAAAACTTATCTAGGGTAAAAGCTAGATCGAATTTTCAAAAGATCAAATGTTTTCATAAAGATCCAATTTCCTTAATGATCTAAATTTTCATAGTCATGTGGGACTGTAAACCACAACGTTACTACCATTGTTCATACCGCCGTATAGAAATCACTGATGTACAAACTGTGAAGAATAAAGAAGTGATTCTAGTATTTGTATTTCAAGACTATATTGCTTGAGGACAAGCAACGCTCAAGTGTGGGAATATTTGATAATGCTAAAAACGAACATATATTTCATAGCATTATCCCTCAAGAAAGACAAACTTTTAGTTGCAATTGTTCTAATTTCAAGTGATATTCGTTTAAATAATAAAAGGTGAAGATAAAAGACAGATTCGACGAATTGAAGACGCAAATGACCAAAAAGCTAAAAAGTACAAAGTACAATCAAAGTGGTTCAAATTATTGATGAGAAACGTCTCAAAATTACAAAAGTACAAGACGCGAAACGAAAAATGCAAGATATTAAATTGTACGCAAGGACGTTCGAAAATTCGGAACCGGGACCAGAGTCAACTCTCAACGCTCGACGCAACGGACTAAAAATTACAAGTCAACTATGCACATGAATATAATATAATATATAATTAATTCTTAAAATTATATATATTATATTTATTTATTAAACCGTCGGCAAGAAAGCAAACAAACTCATGTGAGCTGGAAAAGCAGGCCATGCGATCGCATGGCCTGGAGGCTATAATTCCATGCGATCGCATGGTGAACAGTGTCATGCCACATTCCTATAAAAAGCGCAGTTTTGAGCGAATGTAAACACATCTTTTTCTTTCCTCTCTTACTCTCAACGTATATATATATATATATATATATATATATATATATATATATATATATATATATATATTAATTTTAATTTTAATTTTAATTTTAATTTTAATAATAAGGGTATGTTAGCGAATGTTGTAAGGGTGTAAGTCGAAATTCTGTCCGTGTAACGCTACGCTATTATTAATCATTGTAAGTTATGTTCAACCTTTTTAAATTAATGTCTCGTAGCTAAGTTATTAGTATGCTTATTTAAGTCGAAGTAATCGTGATGTTGGGCTAAATATTAAAATTGGGTAATTGGGCTTTGTACCATAACTGGGGGTTTGGACAAAAGAACGACACTTGTGAAAATTAGACTATGGGCTATTAATGGGCTTTATATTTGTTTAATTAAATGATAGTTTGTTAATTTAATATAAAGATTTATAATTGAACGTACCTATAAATAACCACATACACTCAATCGGACACGATGGGCGGGATATTTATAAGTACTAATAATCGTTCATTTAATCGGACAAGGGAATGGATTAATAGTCAATGGACTTATTAAAACAGGGGTGAATTATATACAAGGACACTTGGTGTAATTATAGTTTAAGTCCCCAATTAGTTGGAATATTTGACTTCGGATATAAGAATAATTTGACGAGGACACTCGCACTTTATATTTATGACTGATGGACTGTTATGGACAAAAACCAGACGGACATATTGAATAATCCAGGAC
The DNA here is from genome assembly GCF_046630445.1 of Rutidosis leptorrhynchoides. Classification (NCBI taxonomy): domain Eukaryota; kingdom Viridiplantae; phylum Streptophyta; class Magnoliopsida; order Asterales; family Asteraceae; genus Rutidosis; species Rutidosis leptorrhynchoides. The sequence continues at coordinate 340,400,618 of NC_092342.1, read as the reverse complement.
AAAGGACAATTAACCCATGGTAATAAACTAAAATCAACACGTCAAACATCATGATTACGGAAGTTTAAATAAGCATAATTTATTTATTTCATATTTAATTGCACTTTTAATTATCGCAATTTTATTTATTGTCATTTTATTTATCGCACTTTAATTTATCGCACTTTAATTTATCGCACTTTAATTATTGTTATTTACTTTACGCTTTAAATTAAGTCTTTTATATATTCAATATTTTACATTAGGTTTTAACTGCGACTAAAGTTTTAAAATCTACAAACCGGTCATTAAACGGTAAAATCCCCCTTTTATAATAATAATACTACTTATATATATATTTATATTTATACAAATATAGTTTTAAAAAAATATAGCGTTAAACTTGGCTAAGATCCCTATGGAACGAACCGGACTTACTAAAAACTACACTACTGTACGATTAGGTACACTGCCTATAAGTGTTGTAGCAAGGTTTAGGTATATCCCATTCTATAAATAAATAAATAACTTGTGTAAAATTGTATCGTATTTAATAGTATTTCCTAGCAAAAATTAATACTATTTCATATACCCCTCGCATAACATCAGGCCATTAAAAGTTGAACTGGATGAAGCATTATTATTATTAGCAGAAGATTTGGACATAAAAGCAGTGGCCTGAGTTTTAGTAGAAGAATAGACAGATGCCCTATGAGACTCTTCTCTAGACAAGGTTGCATAAGCACTTTTAACAGTAGGAAGAGGATCAGTGGTTAACAAAGTACTTCTTATATGTTGATATGTATCATCAAGTCCCATTAAAAATTGCCACAATTTAGTCAAATTTTTATGATCACCATGTTCTTTAGCAGCATTACAAGTACAATTAGGTAATTTAACCATGGCATCATATTGTCTCCAGTATGCATTCATTTTATGATAGTACTCAGAAAGAGATGACCCATTCTGAGTCAATGAATTTATCTTCTTATGAAGATTGAAAATGGCAGAACCATCAACCTTATCATAAGTCTCTTTTAATTCTAACCACACATCAGAAGCAATTTTTGAAAAAACTTGACCCAAATAGACTTCTTCAGATAAAGAACCTAAAATCCATGAAAGAACCACAAAATTACACCTATCCCACTGTTTTGCCAAAGTATCATCAGTTTCAGATTTTTCACAAGTATTATCAATAAAGCCAATTTTATTTTTAGTCTCTAGAGCAAGTGTCATTGCACATTGCCATACCCTATAGTTCTCAGTCCCCACAAGTTTAATACTCACAAGAGGAGTACTACTAATATCACTTGGATGCAAGTATAGAGGGTCACCAAAGTCCAATTTGCTAATTAAAGTGTCACCACTTTCACTCTGATCACTCATATTTAACAATTAGCAGATAGCAATCAAAAGAAATAACACATAAACAGGCAAAATATGTAAAATAAACAAAAAAACAAGAAAGAACAATCACAAGCAATAAACAGATAGTAATTAATGAAAAAAATTAATCAGTAAGAATATATAAAGAAAAGAAACAAGCACAAGCACCTGCAACACAGAAAAAAACACAATATCTGTAATATTTAATAAAGAAAGCAATAAAAAAGAAAAGAGTTATATGGACTTGTGATAAACACCAACAAGTCAACTCTTACAACGTAAGTCGTCAAGTATATGAAATTGATCAGTGACAGGATTCCAAGCTAATCAAAGTTAGCCGGTCAAGGATAATCAATCTCACTTGTTGACTTACCAGCATTTAGAGAAGAAAACACGAAAGAAGACTCACAGTGGGTGCGTATTTATTTAAAGATTACAGCGGAATAACAAGAACAAAGAGAAATCAAGATAATCATAGTTTCACAAAACCCCAATTTGAAAAATTAGGGTTAATCTTCAACTTGTTCTGAAATCAGTGGAAATAACCCCAAATAACAACCACACGTCTTTGCCGAACCCAAAAGAATCAAGATCTTAAACAATCTGAACTAATTTTGACGAACACCAATCGAAACCCTAGAGTTTCAATCCAAAAAATAACCGGCGAATCAACAGAAGATCAAAGTATCAATCGATAGCTCTGATACCATGAACAAATTTATGAATCTAATAGATGAACAATTGAATGATATCAAACTATAACCAAATCAATCTTATTAACCTCCAAAGAAACGGAATCTCACAAAGAACAAGAACAATAATCTGATGGAAACTATCAACACCAGTTGTAATACTAAGATTTATCAAGAATTACAAGATGTAACTCTGAGAATACAAAATTAGGATTTTTAGGATGAATGTCGATCTGAGAGAGAGAGAGAGAGAGAGAGAGAGAGAGAGAGAGAGTTAATTCCGATGAAAAATAGTTGAATGAATAAATTAAAAGAAATAGATCCTTTTTATTAGCATGCTCCAGCCTGTCATCTGTAATTTGCACTCTAGTCCCTCTTCTTATCATCTTTAAAATAACAGCACTAAACTCTTTAGTCCATAAAGCTCCAGTCCATTATAAGTCCATAAGCCCAAAATATGTAAGTCCATTCTACTGCAGTCCATAACTCTCTAATACGAATCTGCACTAAACAACTTAAGTTAGATAACAGAAACACCGATACTTTACAAGTTAAGATTGCTATACTTACATATTTTAACATAAGGATCGTTTGTCGTCTTAGGCGAATTATTCTGCACCAACGAGTGCATTGCTCCATCGACAAAACAAGCTGGTGACCGGACCCTAAAAGGCGGATGAGTTTTAGGGAGATCAATCTCGCTCCAAGCGTTTGTCTTTGTTGAGTAAAGAAATAAAGTTTGCAAGGTGGTTCCTTAAAATAAACCAACAATGTTGTAATCATCTGCGATTGGGTCGTACCCAAAACCAAATACTATACCACTGAATAGTTTCGACAGGGAACATAAGGAACATTTGGAACGTTTAGTTTGCTCCTAAGTGAAAGATTCCACAGGCTAAATGAATGGATGTTTGTTATGTTATAAAGACATAAGATTCCATAACATGAATCAAAGGCATTGCAACCACAGGGAACTTGAGTGAGTCTAATTTCAATAATGGTCCTCCTTGCTTTGATCCCTGTAGCATTTATAAACATCTTTTTCTATATGAACTTGATGTGCGACATTAACAGTTCGCCTAACTCGTGTAGCTGATTAAATAGATTTCTTAGGGATGAAGTTGGAGCAATCGATACGAGAACACCAAGATTTGGAAACACATCTAAATTGGAGGATAAATTTCGGTGGTAGTCTTACAATAACTTTATCAAGCAAGTCTTCGCATATTTATTTAGAATGACAAAAGAAAATTCATGGATAACTTAAAATTACTATCATTATTTATTACGGAGTATTAATAATTGTATTATTATTGGCATCAACATACTCTATCAAAAAATATAGAATCTTAATCTTATAATATTGACACATAAATAAGAGTAACGATAAGTTACCGTTGGTTTCTAGGAGTGAAAAAAGGTTATCATGGTGGGGAACCTTTAACCCCATGCACCCTTTGGATGACAACTGTATGCGGGTCAGCACAACCCCGGACAAGTGTGGTCGGAACCAACCCCTGTCTCAGCGCCTAATACAACTGGTGGCCGAATCGAGATTCAAACCTTCGCCATCTAGAAGTGAATTGCCAATTGACTAAGTCAACTGAGCATTTGCGGGGCACTCTGGCCACCCAGGCTAAGTTACCGTTGGTTTCTTCGACAACACATGCCATACTTTCAACATTCTCTAATACTTAGTTTTCTTATGTGTGTTTTTTCATGTAGATGTTATTGATCGAAATATAAACAAGTAGTTGTGTGTTTTATAAAAGGTTTGAATGTGTAATCAATATTATATGTATATGTATATAAGAAAAGTAAATGAATTTTATGTTATAATAAAGAAATTTTGTGAAATTAGTGTTTATCTTATACATTTAATACATAATTTAACCAATCAATCACTTAACAATTTTACTTGTTAGAACTATGAGCTTAAGAAGCTTTTGTAATTTTTTAGCTCATGATTAGTAGTCTATATATAACATTTTCAATGTTCATATATATATATAGCGCCGGCCCAATGAGGGTACAAGTAGTACACTTGTACAGGGCCTAAATAATTATGGGGCCCAATAATTGTATATATAAATAAAATGAAGTTAGCATAATTATGGGGCCCAATAATTGTATATATAAATAATAATTGTATATATAAATAAAATGAAGTTAGCATAATTATGGGGCCCAATAATTGTATATATAAATAAAATGAAGTTAGCAAGCCCAATAATCTTAGAAGAAAGATAAACATGATCTAAGAATCAGGTCCAACTTACTTTTAATTTACCTTTAAACAAGGGCCTTTATATTTATAGAGTTACTTGTTTCCCTCACCCACCGATGTGGGATGAAAAAGCCATTAGCTTCCAACGACATATTTGAGTCATTTACATTTACATGCAGGTTATATAGGGTTTAAATATTTTACAGAGTATAGTGTTTTATTAAATATGATAATTAAGGTCTCTCAAAATTTTATCATTAACAATCTAGCGCCTTATATAAAAGTATAAATACAGATACATCGTAAATTACAAACATTAGAATTGTTCTACTTTAATTATTGTACTGCGTATTTTTTTTTTTTTTGAAAGGCAATGTTAGTGGTTAGAGTTAATTCACGAAAATCCCCCCCCCCCCGAGACTCGAACCCTGGTCTCCTCGAACACCATGTTAACATGGTGACCAATGAGGCAAAGCCCCATTGGCGTACTGCGTATTTTTTACAAATTTACTAAATTAATCATTTCTAGTTTTCAACTACTCAAAGGGATGTGCAAACTGTAGCTATTTAGAAAGAAAAAAAAACATATTATACACACACTCACTCTACCAATTTTAATTATTGAGAATAAGTTTTTATCGGATATTGACTATACGATAAGATAATTGATGTTTTTACCTCAAAAAAAGCTTAATGACATCGTTTTAGGTGATATACGGACAGGGAATCTTTTCATCGACTCGCACAGGGCATCTAAAATCACAGGACCGGCCCTGTATGTATATGTATATGTATATATATATATATATATATATATATATATATATATATATATATATATATATATATATATATATATATATATATATATATATATATATATATATATAATTTTCAACATTTTTGCTCGGGTCGAGGCTGCCACTCGACCCTAAGACGATCAAAGAAAGATAAATGCTAACGACAATCCTAATGATTGTCGTTAAGATACATAAAAAGTTTGTACAATTCAATAACCATCACATTAAGGTCAAACATAACCACCGTCTATAAGTTATTTATGCATCTTAACAATAGCTTTTAAGGGCCGTAGTTAGCAATTTCAGAAGAAAGAAAATCAATGTTCTAACAAAAACTTACGAGTAATAATTAATATTTTATATACAGTTTATTATTACTACAACTTAATTTCAACTTTCTATATTTTAAGCAACTGCATTTAATTGATTCTCGTTGTAATATAATTTGAAAAATAAGATAAGAGATTAAGGGTCAACGTTTCATAATCATCAACACCAATCTTCTTACATATTACTCGTAATAAACAATGATATGATAATATGCGATACAAGTTATGTATATGATATTATATATCCAATTATTTTGATTTCGTGTATCATAACATCGTCTTAGCGAGTTATAAAGAAAAAACGTCCTGTTAATATTACCTAAACTTATCATTTACAACATATATAGATAAACTATACCAATATAATCTACTGGTTTGAGTTCGAATATTTTGACAAATAAAAGTTCAAATTTTTCAAGCATCATATATTTACTAACAGTCAGAAACAGTTACAATATTGGTCTGCTTAGATTACATGTGATAAAACTTAATTGTTATGTGAATGATTTAATCATCTGAATAAATTATTCTGAATCAACTCTCATATACGGAGTATACGAGTAATAATATTTCCTCCTTCAAGTTGTAACATGACAAGTAACCGAATTTCCGAATAACTTAATAAATTCAACGATAATAAGTTAATAACTAAAATGATTATGTGAACATAAAATTTGTTAAATTGCAGCGAGTGTCGGATCCAATATTTGAATGTATCAATAATGTTTTTAATCAATTTTTTTTATCAAGCAATACAAAAAAGAGGTTGGAGAGTACGAGGTTATCATACATATAAGTTGGGTATAGACCAACATATAATTGGTTAAAAAACAAGTCAAAGACACAATTCTCAAAGTTTTAATTTTTTATTATCATAGAAATCAATCACATATTAGCTCTTTTTTTTTTTTTTTTGGTAAGCGAGGAAACCCTCTTATGAACGAGCACATTAGCTCCCCCATATAAGGTAAAACTTCCGGTAATCAAGCCTCCCGAGCGCGAGACCTGGTATCGGGTGAATTGCGCATTATGTGCACCCTCTAGTCACACTCCTTTTTGAACAATTTTGCATAGCCAGAAATTGAACCCGGATGATGTGCTTCATTGAGCAACTCGGTAGCCACTCAGGCAAGCCTGAATGGTTATCACATATTAGTTTTATACCTAACTATGTGTATAAGAGTCTTATATTCATTTTAACTACACAAAAAATCATCAAGTTTGTAGTTTAAGTGTCTTCAAAATCAAGTTTTACAAAAGTAGAGTATAATCCGCCTTGGAAAAATCGGTTTACCAACTTACAAAAGAGAGTAAATAACTTAAATAAATGAAGTAACTAAATAACTAAAATTTAACGATAATAATAATAATAAGTTAATAACTAAAGTGACTATGTGAACATAAGATTTATTAAAATAGCTTGACCAAAATAAGTAGAATAAACTGACCAAATTTTACCACATTTCTAAAACTGATACCTCAAATGTGAACACACCAAAATCAAGAGTTACATTCTTGTTTTGTTGTTTACACGAGCAAGGTGACATTATAAATTGGCAGTTTGCATAATTTGGCAGTTTTATCATCAAGCCCACCACACCTCACTTTTTTCTCTTTACTATCTGCCTTCGCAGGTGCTTCCACTCACTGCAAACGAATCTTCATTTAGAGAATAATTTTAAATTCCAACAGTTGTAATCATTCAATTAAGCTCAAAGGTTTGACCTTTATCTTTACAATTATATTGACTCAAATTTTGATTAGTTTCTTGATTTGTTGATTCATAAATGCTTCACCGATCATGGTATGCTGTTTATTACATGGGTTTGATGTGAATTATTGTTTCTATGAGCAAATTGGGGTTTTTAGTTTATTAATCTTGAAATGGGGAGTGTTTATTTACGGTTGATTGTTTCTTTTTGTTTTGTGGGTATTAAAGATTCAATTTTTAGGTCATTTGGGTATCAAAAAACATGGGTTGTTAAAGGGGGTATGTTTTGAAGTAGCGCTTTACTTTCTGCAACTTTTAGGTCATTTGGGTTGATTCATCACACGGATTTGATTCAATTATGGCTGTGATCCATAAAGTTTGAAACTTTCTGCAAATCTTGAAACTTTTGTTTATTTTTATGTTGTGGGTATTGAAATTGAATCTTTTAGGCCTTTAAGCTATAAAGTTTTCAGCTTTAGGTTTCTTGACATTTTAGAAATTTGGTTTCAAAGAATTTTCTGTTTTTTGTTTTGAATTCTCTTCAAGTCATTACCACAAATATTCTTCTGTACCTTTAATTCAGTTATCACATGGTGATTTACATTTATTGATCTATTTATTGATTAGGTATCAAAGACTTCTTGTTGACTTCAAGGGTGATTATGGAATAATTTCAGAGTGTGAACAGCATTACTCCATGATCATTGATCCCAATTGTCAGATACTTAAATAATATCAATTTGCCATAAAGATTCCCCAAGGTTCATTGAACCTAAAAGCTTCTTTTATTAAATTATTATAGTCCCGAAAACGAAGAAAGTCAATTGAAGAATTGACAATCCTGTAGTTTTGATCAGTTGTATCTTGCTAAATGTGGCAACAACCTACACAATATATGCAACTCATATAGTCTTCAAATTCAAATCAGAATTTAATTTGTTGTATCAAGTTTTCTGTTGTTGATGCAATTGCCGATCATATATACATCTGGATTGTCACTTAGTGAAAACAATCTATATTCAGGTAGATAACGTCGATGCAAATTGTGTTTTTTTTTCTGTTTTTATTGGTTGAAATTGAGATTTATCAAGTATATTCTGTTATCATGTAGATGGTTTACAGTTAATCGGTGGGAGGAGATTTTTGCGTGATTTTATAATAAAAGAATCTCAACAAAATCAGTGTTTAGAACAAAATACATGAACATGGGTGCACCAGGACTTTTGCTACTATGTTGCAGTTTTCTTTGTTGTTGTTTTCGATCTAGAAAGAAAGAAACAGATGATGCCGTTCTTGTTAAGGAGTCAGATTCATGTGAGTCAATTTATTCTGAATTACTTTATTTGGCAATTTTAATTTTATGTTAGGTCAACAATTTAACCTATTATCCCATTATGGTAACTACAGCTCAGTTAGCATTATTGATTTGGAATCTATTTAAGTTACTAAGAAAGTCAACTTTGTTACGTGAAAATGTACCATCTGTTTACAATATTTGAGAAAATAGTCAAACATTTATGGTAAGCCACATGTTAGTGTCTTACATCAAACATTGTAGTTTTTTAGACATGTGTGTTTGATTTTGTAGTGGAACACGCGTCATCTGTAGAAATGAATTCCGTAAATGGAAGGATTCCCGGAAGTCCTTTACGAGTTCCAGCAAGTCCTGGCAGATTTTCAATGTCGCCAAAACTTGATCGGGTCGGATCGGTTCATTTGACCATGAATCAAGTGGCAAGAGCTACTCAGAATTTTTCACCATCACTGAAACTAGGTGAAGGAGGATTTGGAACCGTTTATAAAGCTCAATTGCAAGATGGTCAAATGGTTGCCATAAAACGAGCAAACAAGGTAACAGAGTAGGAGTAATCTATGTGTGTAGTTTAGATTATATTATACTCCGTATCTTCATTTCAAAAGAGATTTACATTTTGACTTTTATTAGTCAAACATATCAGTTTTAACATCAGAAGGTCACATTTTTGACTTCTATGTCCCAATGGTTAGTCCTGGAGTGCCGCCCAGCTCCTCCCAGCCTGGGCACTGATGGCACGAGCTAGTCCAGGCCTCCGCCCAGGGTCTCGCCCAGCTCCTCCGTCCCCCACTTCGTCCGTTCATAGCATATTTGTGGATGGACTGGGCTAAATTTTGTGGTACTTTTTGCTATAGGTGTTGTACAATTGATTAATTAATTAATATAGTGGGTGAGGAAGGAGTGTCACTGTTGGGAGTGTTTAGTCCAGGTTTAGTCCTGGGAAGAAAGTGGGATAGAGGTGCTGATGTGGCGCTGAATGGTTGGTTAGTCCTGAAAGAAACCCTGTCATGGTTGGGAGCGCTCTTAGTCAAATTAAGTTATACTCCGTATAATGGAATTGTCAGTAATTGCATTACATTTTCCAAATTGTAAGTTATGGAACATAAATTTTCATCTCTTATGTCTTCTAAGAAAAGATATATTTATATTTATAATATTTCTAATCCTTAACATGCATTAATGTGTTTTACAAAGTGGTTAATGTTGACTTTTACATAATGCTTATTAAAAAGTATGTCTTTAACGACAAACTTAAGGATGTAGTTAGAAAAATCCTTATATTTGTTGTTGTGTTGAGTCACAAATTTATAAAATCAATTAACGTAATATGCAGGAACACTCTGAAGCCCTACGAAGTGAATTTAAAAGTGAGATCGAGTTACTTGCAAAAATTGAACATAGAAATCTCGTCAAGTTGCTTGGTTATGTTGATAAAGGAAACGAACGCCTTATCATTACAGAGTATGTACCTAACGGTACACTTAGAGAACACTTAGATGGTAAGATCATAAAACATAAACAGACATCATATTCCAATTTTTGATTGTTATACTCACTATTAAACTTTATTATATTGTTATTTGTCTTCATAGGTGTTCATGGAACTTGCTTGGATTTCAGTCAACGGCTTGAGATTTCGATCGACATCGCTCATGGTTTAACTTATCTTCATTTATATGCAGGTGATAACCTTTTCTTTAAGAACATTCTATATGATCATCAAACATTAGCTCGAAGTGGCAAAATGGGCGGGTTGGATAACAGGTTAAACTCGGTCAAAATATGTAGTAATATTTTTGACATTGGTCAGGTTGAGTTGACTACTCTTTAAAAATACATTTTGGATAACTTTGACCTATTTGGCTTGGTTTGTTTTTGAGCTATTATATAAGTTGCTGAGGTGGATTATTTTTATGTTAATTTTATATTAAATTTGTTCAACAGAAAAACAGATAATCCACAGAGATGTGAAATCATCAAACATTCTTCTTACGGAAAGGATGCGAGCCAAAGTGGCCGATTTCGGATTCGCTCGGCTAGGGGATAATGACTCCGGTAACACGCATGTTTTGACCAAAGTCAAAGGGACAATTGGATACCTTGACCCTGAGTATATGAGAACCTTTAAACTAACCCCAAAGAGCGATGTGTACTCTTTCGGGGTTCTACTCATAGAAATTCTAACGGGTCGTCGGCCCGTTGAAAAAAGGCGGGACCCAGATGAGAAGGTCACAATTAGATGGGTAAGTTTTGAAGGTTACAATTAGATGTTTTACAGTTTATTCGATCGATATTTTGTACTGGATGTTTAAAAGTTTTCCCATATGTGTTTGTGCAGGCCTTTGGGAAATACAACAAAGGCGAAATGTTGGATTTGGTGGACCCACAAATGAAGGAAGCCGTGGACAAGAAGATATTCAAGAAGATGCTGAAATTGGCATTTGAATGTGCGGCCCCCACACGAGCTGATCGGCCAGACATGAAGTTAGTAGGAGAACGGTTATGGGCGATTAGAATGAAATATATTAAAAATGGAAGAAGCGAATGAGTATTGTAGATTTGTAAGTTTTAGATGTGCTTGTTTTGATGGGGTGTACCATGCAGTGAGTTTGCATACTCAAGTTATGCACAGTACAAGTGTATAATGCGTGGATTTTTGCATGGTACAAGAACGTGATGCATAAACTTGAATTGAAGATCTGGGTTGTATCAGTAGAAGTATGACTGAGCAAGGTTTAAGAAAGTTGTATGCAGTTGAACAGCATTTTTGTTGTATGTGAATATTTGTCTTAAAAGGTCATTTATGTTGGGGTACCCTTTATGTTGTGTGTGTATACTTCTTGACCCTAAAATTCATCATATATTATAATTATCCCATGAATCGAATGCGATATATTGTAACAATGCAATCGTGTCCTCAAAATTCACACATTCTGAAGATGTTTGAGATATACCTACAAACTTCTTATTCTGATGTAGTAGAAGCTAATACATGAAAGCTTTGAGTGGTGCAACACACATAGTTATTACATAATCACATCATCATGGTGCAACAGCATAGTTATTACATAATCACATCTTCATGTATGACGCCATCATTTTATGGATACGAGTGGGATGAGATGGCTCTTGTAATCTTGTTGAGTAATAACTATATAAGAATCACATCTTCATCTTCATAAGTTGTTAACTTCAAGAGTTGGGACAACTGAGTGCAGATAATTTTTCTTCAGTTTCCTTCTCCGAAGACTCTTGTTCCTACATAATTTGTACAGTCATTTAGTATCCAACATGTAACTGGCATTTTGCTGATGTGAATAACAAATTAAATAACTTTGTTGTTTTAATTTTAAACATGTCCCATATATACCTCTACTAATAATAAAAAATTATTCTAGTTAAACACGTGCTAAAAAAAGATAACTTATGAAACATGGCATGGGCCATAGGGTGCGTTTGATAAAACATAATGATTAAGCGCCGAATAGCTAACAATCTGAATGATTTAAAGGTTCTGATTCAACTTGGTTTTGAACGACAATGAGCTATTTGATAACCATTCTAAATGAACTCAATGAATGAAGTAAAATCAATGTGTTAACCTTATAAATAAACACATTAAAAAATATAATTGTTTTTTGTGGTTATAATTTAAGGAAGATGTTAAAGGAAATGGAGGTGTTGAATGGATAAGAGAGTATTTTAACCAGGTTGCTAAATGATTCAGAATCATTTGTCATTCAGATGTCATAAACAAACGCACTAAATGTTGAATGATTCAACATTCAGTGTTGAACCATTCAATTAAGAGGCAATCAAACACAACCATAGACAGGAACACAAAATTAGCATCAGCAGATGAGTGAATGTGCTACTCACCAGTACTGATTATGCAGCACAAATGCGTCGACTGCAACGTTCTTTCTGTCGTCATTACGATTCCAATGATAGAATGCGTGTGTTTTGTTCATTATCTCTAGTGTCGAATGTCCATAGCTAGCTTCCCGGAATGCAGAATATTCAGGCTGAGGATCATTAAATCTACAAAATCCATCAACAGAAAATTAATTAATCACTAAAACAAAACACTGATCGATTAACAAAAAAAAAAAAAAAAAAAAAAAAAAAAAAAAAAAAAAAAATTTGTTTTTTAAAATGTCACCTTGATGCAAGACCTTCTTGGTTTCCACCATCTCCAACGGTTATGTAAACGGGAGCAGATTTGTCTGGTACGGGATAACTCACACCACCCGTTATATTGTAATGTATGTTCGAGATCCGGTACTGAAATTGTACAAAATGTGTTTAACTGTTAATCATGTGTCTATAATACACTTTTAAAATTAATACGGAGGAAAGTAACTAACCGATCTTTCGTAAGCGTGAACATGTCCAGCGAAGACCAAGTCAACTTTGTACTGACAAAACCAACTCTCGAATGCAACTCGCATGCTTTCACCCTCCATGTAATGAGCACTATTACTGTTGTATATAGGGGTGTGCATAATAACAATAAGCCAAGGTGTTAATTTCCTGTCCACTTTTTTAAATTCTGCTTCAAGCCACGTGTATTGAGGCGTATATTTTACTGTCAAAGATCATACATATGTAAAAACCAGATATAAGTACAAGTAGTGGCAAGTTTATATAGAATACAATAAAAAAAACACTGATATCTAGATACAGATCTCAAAGGGTCTCATCTAGTAGTGGAAAGTTTAACCCGTTTCTTGTTATATGGGTCCTTTTGGGCTGTGTATCATCTCAAACGGGTCAGAAAAGCTATAAGCAAACAGTACTGCGTTAAATGAATTGATAGTCTCCCAAAGTCTATGGATAACTAAATTGTTTCGAGATAGACCCAACCCAGCCTGGCCCATTTCTAGCTATACTAAAAATGCCATGTTTCAACCCGAGCCTGTTGACCTGCCAAAATTCCCAAACTGCCCATCATTTAATTCTAGCCACATCCTAACAAATAAGAAAACCATATATAGATAGATATATAATTTAAAATAATATCAAAACCTAATTTCATAACTGCTTCAACTATAGAAACTGAAATAAGTCAATTTTTGCTACATATCAAGATTTTTGCAAAAGTACAAAAAAAATATGGCAGAAATCGTATATAGGTACATAATTTCACTTAAATTAACTCATACAATATGTATACATCAATTTTTCTTAAAATATAAAAATTTGGCAAAAACAAGAAAAAATTGCAGAAACCATAGATTTACGAAATAACAAAAATTTGGCAAAATCATAAAAATGTAACTTAGACTGTTATTAGAACTCACAATTATATTGGAGCATACTACAAGTCTACAACATAAGAAAACACAGGGTAAGACGGTAATTTACCAAATGGAGAATAACTAGATAGCACAATTATATGAGCGGATGCACGTCGCACGGCATACCAAAGAGGATTACTACTTTTACTAGCTGCATAAGGGGTCGGGTATCTATACAAATATTGTTTGAATGGAACAACTTCACCCTGAACACATTCAAAAAAAATAAATAAATAAAAAATAAGTCAAATAGATTATCAACAAAGTTGAAATAACGGGTCAAATACTAATACAACCACTTACCATATACGGCTCATACTCTATCTCATGATTACCCACTGTCCATATCCATGGTTGATATGCTGCACTTTTTTGGGTAAAACGACCATACGAATCCCAACGTACACCCATATCATCATATATATACCTATCAGCATAAGATAAATCTCCAACATGTAACACAGTTTGTGCTCCGCTTTGAATGTAATGTTCAAGAGTCGACAGAGAATTAAATGTTTGCCCCAAGTCACCTGTAACAAGAACTTAATAAGTATACAATAGTAAAAAAAAAAAAAAAAAAAAAAGAACAGTCTAATGATGTTATTCTCAAAAGAAAATATAGATTAAAGAAAGAGTTACCTATAATCCCAAATTTGTAATAAGCATTGGGATCGATTTTTGGAGGTGTTTGGAACCAAAACGAACGAGCAGAATCACCTTCTCCGATCTCATAATAGTACTTAGTGTCATACTACAACAAGGGACGTACTTATCAAACATAAAACATGTCTTTTTAAGTGAATTTCAAGAATTAAACCATAAATAAATGTCATCGTGTAAACATGTACCTCTAGGTCATTTAAAAGACACTGATGAATATAACCAGACGTGTAGTTATAAAACGTATAATTTCTAACTGCCAATCCTTCTGCAATAAAATCATACGTTTTATCTGATGTTCCATATCTGACTAGATTCGACCCTGGTTCTACAGGTGTCACCCATATAACAATGACAGCTTTTCCATCATAATCTCCTTGAGTGATGTGTACCTATAGAATGAGCACAAGGTTTAAAAAAAGGTAAGACAGCAAAAATGATTCGATTCTAAAACTTGCTTCAAGTAAATTGTTGTAAGATAAGTAAATGCATTGCCAAATACATACTTTTAGCATTAAAATTGGCAAACAGATACTTTCGCATCATCGCGCATACATACTTTTTTGACTTGAAGATGTGGAAATGAAAGAAATTTTTATAATTTACACGGCCCTCGGAAGCTTAGGTGTTGTTTGTTTTTCAGTCAGCATATCTTATTACATCTTATGTGTGTGCGCCCGCAGACTATTTGTTATTCTGAAAATATAAGATAATATAATGTCTTATTCAATATGCAAACTCGTAGACTTGGAAATATGCTTGTTAGTATTGCAAGACGGGATTAAGTTATTTTGCAGACATAAAAACAAACACACGGACCTTTAGGCCACATCTTCTCTACGGACACGGTCAGCATATCTTCAGACAAAAACATTTAAAAAAATAAACAACACCTTACTTGTTGTGGTGCATTATAACCTTCGGGAATCGCAAAAACTTCATTATCGAGAGGAATGTCAACTGATGGCCACGCTGAACGGACGAAGCTGCTTGTGACACCAGCATAAGCATTGTTCAAAACATTGAGCCAAATTAAGCCAATAACCAGGAACTGAGGTATCCTGTATACCATTTTCTTATACTTTGAAATCGGCACTGCTCAAACAGCTACAATTCGCGAATAGTATAAACTGCAAACAAAGAATGGACCAAGTTTGGCAAAAGTTTAATGACTTACAAAGGGTTAAAGCCACAAATTGGCTATATATTTTCTCAAATGTCCCGATGTCGCCCATATACCCATATGCGTATCACTTTCGTCTACAAACTTTCAAAAAATTTACCGATGTCGCCCATTATACTTTATTTACCCGTAACGAAAACAATTGACGATGTGGCTTCTAAGTAGTCATGACACGTCGGTGATACATCGGAACATAAACTGAAAGTATATGGGGGACATCGGAACACAACTGAAAGTATATGGGCGACATCAGGACATATAAAATGAAAAAAATATTAAATAATTAGCTTTACCAGTTCAGCAGGTAATCGGTAACGAAATGCTGACATTGGTACATTTTTTGAAAGTTTGTAGATGACACTAGGACACAAATGGGTATATGGGCGACATCGGAACATTTGAGAAAGTATATAGTCAATTTGTGACTTTAACCCACTTACAAACTGCTGATCTAGCAACAGATGTGCTAGCCACGTCAGCAAAAGAAAGGGTTAACTTGATTAAAAACTCATTGGTTATACGCAATAACAATGAAAGTTTGATACTTCAAGTCTCATTAACTTATCCAATTTTCCCTCATCTATTACTTTCAATCAATTATTTCTCAAAACTATTATGATAGATCAACACGGTCAAAATTCCTAGAACAATTTATTTTTGGAGAGAGTAATTGACAATTTGAATTAACATATAAATTTGTAACAACATTCAATTATAACAATTAGAAAGTAGACATTTTATATTCAGCTAATAACAAAATCAGGTCAAATAAATACTTTGAAATCATTTAGCGGCATATGTGAATTTAAATTAATTCAGTAATCAAAGGAGTGATTATTGACTGACCTTGATAATAACGGAGAGATGAACAACAGAATCTCTCCAACTGAGGGGATACAGAAGATGGTGCAATTAGAAAGAAGCAGTCGCGGCGGTTTAAATTAGCCGGATGGAGGTGGCGTACGTTAGCAGGAATATATATGATATGATATTGTGGTTTAAATTAACGTTATTATTATCTGCACCTTCTTTAAACCACAAACAAAAAGCTTTTGACGTGAAATGTAACACACCTTATCTCACCACCAATCATCATCATCATCATCATCATCATCATCATCACTATTGATTGCCCGGGTCATGTTATGTCTGGGCTAGAAGACACAGTCGTGGATGTTAATGGGTTGCACAATGGGCCCAATGTGGAAGATGGTAGTGGGCTGCAAAGTGTAGGGGATAGGGCTCCTATTGTCAAGTTCGATCACATCAAGCTGAAACTGTCGTCAAATAAGAAGGTTAAACATGTGTCCGCTTCGGATGTTTCTAGAGGGAATAATCTCATTAATGATGATGTTTATAAACTGGTGGAGTTTGGTCGGGGAGGTAGGAGATATTGCGATTGATTTGATCCAACGTGTGAGGGTTTTGCACGGAGAGGTATATTCTTACCGGTTGATTGAAGAAGTCAAATTTTAGAAAGAAGAAGGAAGAGATTGTCTCGTGTTTGTTTAATCTACACGACTAGGTAAATGATATTGACTTTGGTGATGCGGTTCAAAAGATGTTTATTGATGATCATGTCGGGGATGTGGGTGAGAGCTCCTCAATCGGGTGATTAAAACTGGGGTGCAAACCGGTTGTGAATGGTTTCTTCCCAAATCTAGAATATCTGGGGTGTTATTGCTCCTTCCGAAGCTATACTAGTTGGTTCTGCAAATGTTTTGACTTACAAGATAGTTTACCGGAATTGTAAAAGAATCGTTCGAGAGAGACTATTGACGGAAAGATGAAGAAAGTGTTCCCTTTAATGCGTTCGATTGGTTGTTTTGTTGTAGCGTCTTCATTTCATTCTTTAGTTTTAGATGTTATCTTTTGTGTGTTGCGTGGTTTTATCTTTTCGTGCATAGTTTGAGGTTCAGTGATTAATAGAATGATAGTAATAGTTTTGTTGCTCACGCTTTCTATGTTCGAGCCTCTATGCTATCGGTTTGTATCTTTCGGTGGAGAACGTTTTCTTCTATAAAATGTTTTCGTTTCCATACGAGTTTGTATTAACTTTCTTTGTTCAGAAATTCCAATAATTGTGGTTTTATTCGTTATGTGGATCCACCCATGTGTGAGAGAGCTATGGAGATTATTCCCGGATTGCTTCGAAAATCGAAATAGAAACAAGCCGGAAGCAACTATTAAAGACAAAGATGCACAATTGCTTTAGTTGAAGAGGATTATAGTTGTAAGATGGAATATTATTATATGTTATTGGTTTTTTGATTAGGTGAAGCTAATGTTAGTTTGGTTTTTATAATTGTTCACTTGATGCTTTTGTTAACTGGTTTTTCTAATTGTTAGCTGGATTATTATTATTTTATGCTTTTGTTATGTTTATTTTGTAATATGGATCTTGTGTCTTGGAATGAAATGAAATTGTATGTTTTCAATTATTCACTGTAAATGTAGTATGCAAATAGAGTATACAGTATGTCAATTATCAATTGTAGTATGCAAATGTAGTATGCAAACGGATCTTGTGTTAACTTTTTTGTTGCAGTTTGTGAATGGTCAAAACAACTGTAAGTCTGATGTTTACGTAGTATAGAACAGAAGTTGAAACTAGCAGTTAATGTACGCAGGATTTATAAATATTGCACATGATTCTCACATGTCTCCAACTTAGCGGACTATCAACTCATCGTTAGTTTCAGGGACTACTTTGGAACAAAACCATAAAAACAGTGACTAATAATGCATGAATAAAATGGCAGTGACTAAATAGGCAAAATTCGAAAAATACAGGAACTATTTAGGCAATTTTATCTATATTATATTATATTATATATTAATATTCTTATTATTATATTTCATTTTAAATTTTAATTGTCGTTTTATATTATTTTCGTTTCAAAATGTACAAAACACTTGTCCGCTTGTAGTTCGCAGAATCGCAACAACACTTATCTAATTTAATATGTACAAACGAAAAAAAAAAAAAAAAGATTTTAGCCAAATCACATGCATAAAGACAAGTTGGATTTATGAGACTTATGAGAAGATGCTTGTAATAAAATCCTAATATTCAGCTGACGAGATCTGCGTGGACCTTACGAATTACGATTACGATTCCAAATCGACTGCAGCTCTACAATATTATTATGATGGTCACTTATACTACAACAACAACAACAACAACAACAAAACCCAATACCACATAAGTGGTGTATGGGGGAGGTGAGATGTAGACAATCCTTCCCCTATCCGAGAATAAAGACAAGTCATTTCTCCACCCAGAGTGAAAACACCCTCAAAAGTAGAGAAAGTCTAATGGTTAATACAAGTTTATGTCGTTCGTGATAAAGTGTAGAAGTGCAGGGACTAAAGTTGACAAAATGACAACTTGTTCCAACTGCCTATAACAAACCTTCTCGCTAATGTGACGTTTGAACTAGATTAGCATTAGTCGGTTAGGTTAGTTAATAGCTAAAATTGAAGCTATATAAACTGTTGTATCTTGATCAATTAGAATTTAATGAAATCAATTTACACAAACCCTAGAATCCTAAAATCATACAATTCGCCTTTGATTATCTGATAATCTGTCAACTGACAGATTCATCACGATCGTTTACTACGGTTGAAGATTAATCAATCACGAAGAAATGGCAATTCCTGAAAACCAGCAAAACACCATTAACGATCCTCTTTACCTTGCGAGCTCTGATCATCCAGGTATGACATTGACTGCAACTCCGTTCAATGGCAGTAACTTTCTCGGATGGAGCAGAACAGTCAAGATGGCACTAGGAGCAAAGCTCAAGCTAGGATTCATTGATGGCAGCCTAGTTAGACCTGTTATCACTGATGAAGATCATCAAAGGTGGACAAGATGTGACTATATGGTTACATGTTGGATACTGAACTCAATGATATCAGAATTATCTGAATCATTTTTGTATGCAACGAGTGCAAGTGGCTTGTGGAAGGAACTAAGTGAAAGATATGGTCAAAGTAATGGACCATTGATCTATCAAATTGAAAGAGAATTGAGTAAAGTGAATCAAGGAAGCTTCACTGTAGCTGCTTATTACAACAAATTGAAGAGGTATTGGGATGAATTACAAAGCTTAAATGGTGTTCCTACCTGCAGTTGTGGTAAATTGAGGGAATGTACTTGTGGCATTACAGATAAGTTCCTTGAAATTGAGAATAGGTCAAAACTTATGCAGTTCTTGATGAAGTTGAATGATGAATTTGAGTCTGTTAGAAGCTAAATCTTATCAACAGATCCTTTGCCTACAATCAACAAGGCTTACTATATAGTGCAGCAAGTTGAGAAACAAAAATAGGTTACTCAACTTGATCCAAATCCTACTGCATTTTTTGCAAATCATAACAAGAATGTTAATGGCTACAAGAAGTATGTTAAGGATAACAAGGAAGACAAGAAGTGCACCTACTGTAACATGGAAGGGCACACTGCAGATGGTTGTTTTGAAAAGATAGGTTATCCTGATTGGTATAAAGGAAAGAAGGCTAAGAAACAAGTGAAATTAGCTGCTCAAGTTGGTACTGATTTTGAAGCATATATGAGCAGGGATACACCTTTCAATATGGCAAGTGAAAATGAAGTCAATTATGAAAGGGCAGATTTAGATCAAAGGTTGGTGAATGCTGTTTGTCAAGAAATGATGAAAATGTTCAAAGGCAAAAATGTAGCTGATGTGGCTAGTACATCAAAGCCCTATGCAGGTATATCATTCCACTGCTCAGTTAAAATCTTGACTGATAAATATAGTGGTTATGATTATAAGTCTGATTGGATAGTTGACACTGGTGCATCAGATCACATGTCTCATAATGTTCATTTATTTCAGTCCATTAGAAGACTAACTAGACCTATTAGGGTTAAATTACCTGATGGTAACAGCAAATGGGTCAATCAAGTAGGCAGCATACAGATAACACCCAACCTGACACTCACAGAAGTCTTCTATATACTTGAGTTTCATATAAACTTGCTATCTGTAGGAAAATTATTAAAAACCAAATTCCTCATTGCCATATTTTTTCCTACTTGGTTTCTATTCCAGGACCCTTCAATTAAGCAAGTGATTGCAGCTGGAGAAGGGTTCAACAACTTGTACATCTGCAAGTCTTCCAGTACTGTACCTTCTAGAAGTTTTGTTGATTTGACATCCTTTGTAAATAATGATGTTGTCAATAAATACAGGAATATTCCTGTTGATACTTTTCATTCAAGATTAGGTCATACTTCTATGTCTAAACTCATTCATGTACAAAGTTGTGGAAAAACAAATGCTTGTACTCTTTTCTGTGATACTTGCCTTTTAGCTAAATCACACAGATTACCTTTCCCTTTAAGTCAAAGCAGAGCCAAAACACCTTTTGAATTGATCCATGTTGATTTGTGGGGCCCTTACAAAACTCCAGCTTTAAATGGTGCACACTACTTCCTCACCATTGTAGATGATCACACTAGGTGCACATGGACACATCTGTTACATACTAAAGATACTGTTAGTATGATTTTGGCATATTTCTTTAAATATGTTAATACTCATTTCAACACCAAACCCAAGTATGTTAGGTCAGACAATGGAACTGAAATAATGAACAAGACATGTATGGATCTTTTTAAATCAAATGGTATTATTCACCAAAAATCAATGGTGTATACTCCTCAACAAAATGGTAGAGTTGAAAGAAAACACAGGCATCTATTAGACACTGCAAGGGCATTAAAGATACATGCTAATCTTCCAAACAAGTTTTGGGGAGATTGTATTCTTAGTGCCACTTATCTTATCAACCGAATGCCTATGAAGATTTTAAAGTGGAAATCACCATATGAGATTCTGCATAAAAGTGTTCCAAGTTATGCTCATTTAAGAATAATTGGTTGCTTGTGTTATGCAAATGTACCAAAACCATTGCAAGACAAGTTTGAGTCCAGGGGTATAAGGTGTGTTTTTATAGGGTATCCTCCAGATCAAAAGGGATATAAGGTGTATGATTTGCAGACACATCAAACTTTTTGCAGCAGAGATGTTGTATTCAAAGAAGACAGATTTCCATACAAAGAGTCAAAGTCAAACGTTGACCCTGCAAATACAAATCTGCCAATGCCTGTTTTTGCCGAAGATGAAAAGTCAAATGAAGATGCAACACCAGCTATAGCAGCTGAGTTCATAGAACCCACAATGCCACAAAACAACAATATTCAAGATATACCATTGAGGAGATCAACTAGGACCCACAAACCATCTATATGGTTAAAGGATTTTGTTCACACCACTAATAGTGTAAATACTGTTAGTTCAAAAGTACCTCATCCTTTATTTCATTCTGATCAATTCAAGGAGTATCCAGAAGACTATACCATTTCATTGTTTCATGTCTTAACAACACGTGAACCAAGTTCTTATTCAGAAGCTGTTAAACATCCTGGTTGGGAAGAAGCAATGGCTAAAGAATTGAATGCCTTAGAAGAAAATGAAACCTGAGAATTAACAGATTTGCCTTCTACACTGTGATGACCCGGAAAATTTCGACTAATTTAAACCAATTCTCTATACGATTTATTATTTTGACACGTTAAACAAAGTCTGTTAGATTGAGTCTCAAAAATTTTAGAACTGTTTCATATATACAATTACCTTTGACTACTCTCGACGATTCATGAACAATTATATGTATGTATATATATATGTACAAGTAAAAACGACTTTCCTACAGTAAAACACTATTTGCTACAGTAAAACACTATTTGCTACAGTGAAACCGTATTTTGCTACAGTGCTACAGTAAAAACGACTTTGCTACAGTGATTTGCTACAGTAAAACACTATTTGCTACAGTAAAACACTATTTGCTACAGTAACACTATTGCTACAGTAAAACACTATTTGCTACAGTAAATACTATTTGATGTCGACGAACTAGCAAACAAAACGGGAAAGGCGGCCATGCGATCGCATGGCAAAAACACTGAAAACTCATGCGATCGCATGAGCTACAGTAAATCGAAAAGTACTATAAAAAGGCCAGTTTGTTCGACGAAATAATTCACAATAAATTTTCTTATGTAATATAAATTTTAATTTATAATTATAATTATAATTTTAATTTAAGTTAATAATAATAAAGTATATTCGAGGGTGTTTTAATTCGGGTTTCAAACCGCTTTAAGCTAAGGAAATATTGGGTATTGTTCGGGGTATTGTTCTTGAATCCAAGACCAACCATACAGTCGTCTACCATCATTACGTCTACGCAATTTGCCTACAATATTGAATCGCAATATTGAACTGTGAGTTATAGTCTCCCTTTTTAAATGCTTTAAATATTTTTGGGCTGAGAATACATGCAATTTATTTTAAACGCAATAAGACACAAGTACATACAAAATTCTACACTGAGTTAAACCGAAAATCCCTTAGCTTTGGTAACTAGTAGCTGCCAGTACATAGGATATGGACTGGTGGGCGCGAATAATTGTATATGGATCCATAGGGCTTGACATCCCCGTCCGAGCTAGAGCGCTAGCCTTTTAACGGACGTATGTTATTTGAGTTTAAGACACGTTGGTTTGCGTGTATTAAAACGAATGGGGTAATTATCACTATAGCGTTAAGTTTAGTTACCAGGGTGCTCTGTTACGTAGAATCTATTGATAAACTTTTGATGAAATCTTGTGGTCTATCTTTATATATGTTTATGACTCGAGCAATTAAACCTATAACTCACCAACACCCGTGTTGACTTTTTAGCATGTTTTATTCTCAGGTCCTTAGAATGCTTCCGCTGTGATGTGCTTGTTGCCTGCATGGAGTCTCTCATGCTTTGTACAAAGTTTATTGCATTCAAAATAAAACTGCGTTGTGTAATAAATAACTGGACTGTGATGTCAACCTGTAAATTAAAGACTTATGTATTTCGGGGTTTTGCTTATACCTAAGCACTCGCCCACATGTTTATAACTTTCTATGTTTAGAAAGTCACTTATTTTAATGAATGCAATATTTTATCAAAACGTATCATATAGAGGTCAAAACCTCACTGTGGAATCAATGATTAACGTGCCGCGTCAATAGCGATTTTGACGGGTCGTTACAGTTGGTATCAGAGCTTGAGGTCATAGGGAACCAGAAATTACATTAGTGTGTTTAACTGGTAATTGTTAGGATGCATTAGTGAGTCTGGACTATGACCATATCTGTTGTCACTGATTTTTGCTTATTATTTGGTCAAAAACATTATATGTGATATATTTATATGCTAACGTAATTGTTGTTTCAATTATGTGATAGATGACTTCCTCTAATCCTATCATTTTGTACGACTCGGAATCGGACACTGAATCTATTCTATCCACAACTGAAAAGGGCATTCCAATACCTATTAAAGAAGAAATTGTGTTAGCCGGGCAATCTCAACTCCCGGTAAACCCAGAGGAGGTTCCAGCTCCACCCAGCTTTAGTTTTCCGGAGCCACAGTATCGTTGGCATGGACCCATGATCCCTGGAGTAAACGAGGATCGTCCATTTCTAAACAAATATGGACATTGGTCCAGATATACCGCCGACGGGCGGGTTGTGCCGATTACGCCTGGCAGATTTCGGTTCATGACCACCGGTACATATTCTTGCAGTTCGTCATCATATTCTCCTACACATGACTCAGACAGTTCGTCATCAGACGAAATCAGTAAGGAGGAGGATTTCGCTAATGAAATAAAAGAGATCACTAAGGAGAAATTCCAACTTGCTATAGATAATAAAAACAACCACAATAATAAAATGTCCTTAATTATTAAAAAAGAACAGGACCATTCAATCCGTAACCACCCTTATTGTATTAAACCCACTGAGGTAACGGGTACCTCAAAACCCCAACTAAAAATAAAATACACTGCCAGAATGTCTGTCGGACCATGTGCACACAAACAATTGGCAGAGAGAACCAAATGGGAAGAAGTTTCTGATAGTTCTGAATGAACGACCTCGCAACCATAAATCTTCCATGCGCTATTTTATTACTTATGTGTGCTACTCTATCTTGTTATGTAAAATAAGCATATGTAAAATATCAGTATTGTATGGTATTGTATTATTTTGGTTTATTAATAATAAATGCATGGAATGATTATTTGTATTATTACTACTTCTTATTATTATTATTACATAATAATGTAGTAACTCGCTATAATTTTTCATAGTGGAATATTATTAGGATTTTAGTAGTTAATTCCTTGTACTAGCTATTATGTATGAACTTAACGGGTAGGTAATACCCTAGAAATAATTATAAAATGCTAATAAGAAGAAAAGGCTTTTATAATAATCGGTTCATATTATTAATATGCTACGATTAACTATTGACAACTCATTTTACATATAATATTCTATATGATTAAATTATATCTGTTGTGTTTATTGAAGAAACATGTCTCAAATGTCGGATGCTGAGTTTGAGCAACTAGTCGAGAAACGTGTGAATGAAAGAATTGCTGCAACCGAAGCAGCAAAAGCAACATCCGAAGCAGCAGCCGTAAACACAAATTCACGAAACGGATGCTCATACAAAACTTTTCAAGGATGCAAACCACAGACATTTAGTGGAACTGAGGGACCAGTCGGTCTAACCCGATGGTTTGAAAAGATGGAGTCCGTTTTCAAAATCAGTAATTGTGCGAACGGAGACAAGTCAAAGTATGCTTCGTGCACGTTGCAAGATGGTGCACTTACTTGGTGGAACAATTATGCTAAAGCAGAAGGAATAGATACGGCATATGATATCTCTTGGGAAGAACTGAAAAAGATGCTAATCGAGGAGTACTGTCCTCGAAACGAGATCAGAAAAATGGAATCTGAGTTACGTAATCTGAAGGTTATCGGCGCGAATCTCAATAACTATGAAAAGCGTTTCATGGAACTAGCCTTGTTGTGTCCCGAATTGGTGCCAAATGAGAAACGAAAGATAGAAATGTATATTGACGGTTTATCGATCAATATCAAAGGAAATGTTACATCGTCCAAACCGAATACGATGCAGGAAGCCATGACAATGGCACACCAAATCATGGACCAGATCACAGAGAGTTCGATTAAGGCACCAATTACCGAAGTCAAGACAACTGAAGGAAAGAGGAAATGGGAAGACTATAAGGGCAAAAGTACTCACCTGAAGAAACAAGAAACTTTTAAAGGTAAACAAGATGGGGCAACTGCAAGTCCAAACTATAAGGGACCCCATCCGTTCTGCAAAAGATGTTACACACATCATGCAGGTTATTGTCAAGTGGTCTGTGATAAGTGCAACAAGAAAGGACATGTGGCGAAAGATTGTTATGCCACCGTTTCTGAAGTAAAGACAAAACTGACCGATGTCAAGAAATGTTTTGGATGCGGAAAGTCTGGTCACTTTATAAATCAATGCCCTGATAAGGAGAAGAACAAAGAACCCGCACGTGGGAGGGCATTTAATGTTAGTGCCAGTAAAGCACGTGAGGATCCTAATCTTGTCACGGGTACGTTTACCGTTAATAATCAACTAGCTTCTATTATGTTTGATACGGGTGCTGATAGAAGTTAT
Source organism: Rutidosis leptorrhynchoides (assembly GCF_046630445.1). NCBI lineage: Eukaryota > Viridiplantae > Streptophyta > Magnoliopsida > Asterales > Asteraceae > Rutidosis > Rutidosis leptorrhynchoides. Next base: position 340,374,425 of record NC_092342.1, on the reverse strand, counting down.
ATGTGTAAAGACTTTAGTTTTAGACTAAAATGTGCATCATTACCTCTAGACGATAAATATACTATTGAATTAGCTAATGGTAAACTGATAAAAGCCGATAAAATTTGCCATGGTTGCGAAATGAATCTCGCTGGTGAAACCTTCAAAATCGATTTGATACCCGTAGAATTAGGAAGTTTTGACGTAATCGTTGGCATGGACTGGATGTCCAAAACAAGAGTGGAAGTTGTTTGCGCTGAGAAAGCAATCCGCATCCCTCGTAAGGATGAAACGTCATTAATGATTTATGGGGAGAAGAACAACTCAAAACTGAACTTTATCAGCTGTATGAAGGCCCAGAAACTTATAAGAAAAGGTTGTTATGCTATTCTGGCACACGTAAAGAAGATCGATACTGAAGAAAGAAGCATTGATGACATGCCGGTTGTAAGAGAATATCCCGGAGTATTTCCAAAAGAATTACCGGGGCTACCTCCACTCAGATGTGTAGAATTCCAGATTGATCTCATACCAGGAGCTGCACCTGTAGCCCGATCTCCATATAGACTTGCACCTTCAGAAATGCAAGAATTACAAGACCAGTTGCAAGAATTATCGGACCGTGGATTTATTCGTCCTAGTTTTTCACCTTGGGGTGCTCCTATTCTGTTCGTCAAGAAGAAGGATGGATCTATGAGAATGTGCATAGATTACCGAGAATTAAAAAAATTAACGATCAAGAATCGGTACCCATTACCGAGGATTGATGATTTGTTTGATCAATTGCAAGGATCAAGTGTTTATTCTAAGATTGATCTACGCTCCGGATATCATCAGTTGAGAGTGAAGGAAGAAGATGTTCCTAAAACAGCGTTCAGAACCCGTTACGGTCACTATGAATTTTTAGTCATGCCTTTTGGATTGACTAATGCTCCAGCAGTATTCATGGATCTAATGAATCGCATCTGTAGACCGTATTTAGACAAATTTGTCATTGTTTTTATCGACGACATATTGATTTACTCGAAGAACAAGGAAGAACATGAGCAACACTTAAGACTGGTACTAGAGATACTCAAGAAAGAAGAATTGTACGCAAAATTTTCGAAGTGTGATTTCTGGTTACAAGAAGTACAATTTTTGGGCCATGTTGTCAGTAAACATGGAATTAAAGTTGACCCCGCCAAGATCGAAGCCATTAGTAAATGGGAAACACCGAAGACTCCAACACAAATTCGCCAATTCTTAGGTCTTGCTGGTTACTACCGAAGATTCATTCAAGATTTCTCTAGAATCGCCAAACCCTTAACTGCATTGACTCAAAAGGGAAAGAAGTATGATTGGTCCACAGAACAGGAATCCTCATTCCAGTTATTAAAGAAGAAGTTAACGTCTGCACCCATTTTGTCATTACCGGAAGGAAATGATGATTTCGTGATCTATTGTGATGCTTCACGCCAAGGTTTAGGATGTGTATTAATGCAACGCATAAAAGTCATCGCATATGCCTCACGACAACTAAAAATTCATGAAAAGAATTATACGACGCACGATTTAGAACTTGGAGCAGTAGTTTTTGCACTCAAAATATGGAGACACTATCTATATGGCACCAAGTGTACAGTGTACACCGACCATAAGAGTCTTCAGCATATTTTTGATCAAAAACAACTCAATATGAGGCAACGTCACTGGGTAGAGTTGTTAAACGATTACGATTGTGAAATCCGTTACCACCCCGGAAAGGCTAATGTTGTAGCTGATGCCCTAAGTCGAAAAGAAAGAGTAAAACCTCTTAGGGTCCGAGCTTTGAATATTACAATTCGTACTGATCTCACAAAGCAAATTCAAGCAGCACAGTTAGAAGCTTTAAAAGAAGAAAACGAAAAAGGCGAAATGAGCAAAGGGTTAGAAAAACAACTTGAAGTAAAAGCCGATGGAACCCTGTATTTTGCTGGTAGGATATGGGTACCAAAACATGGTAACCTAAGGCAACTAGTACTGGATGAAGCACACAAAACGAGGTACTCAATTCACCCAGGAAATGGAAAAATGTACCACGATCTCAAGAAGTTTTATTGGTGGCCTAATATGAAGACAGAAATTGCTACTTATGTAAGCAAATGTTTGACGTGTGCAAAGGTCAAAGCTGAGCACCAGAAGCCGTCAGGATTACTACAACAACCAGAAGTTCCGCAGTGGAAATGGGAAAGAATAACCATGGATTTCATTACGAAATTGCCAAGGACTGCAAGTAGTCATGATACTATTTGGGTGATAGTTGATCGTCTAACTAAATCAGCTCACTTCCTACCAATAAAGGAGACAGATAGTATGGAGAAATTAGCACGCCTATATTTGAAGGAAGTAGTTTCCAGGCATGGTGTACCTATCTCCATCATATCTGATCGTGACACCCGATTCACATCACGTTTTTGGCAATCATTACAAAAAGCATTGGGAACTCGATTAGATATGAGCACCGCTTATCACCCACAGACAGATGGTCAAAGTGAAAGAACAATACAAACATTGGAAGACATGTTACGGGCATGCGTGATTGACTTTGGAACCAGTTGGGATCGACACTTACCGTTGGCAGAATTTTCATACAATAACAGCTATCATACGAGCATCAACGCAGCACCATTTGAAGCACTTTACGGTAGAAAGTGCAGATCTCCTATCTGTTGGAGTGAAGTAGGAGAAAGACAACTTACTGGACCAGAAATTATTCACGAAACCACCGAAAAGATCATTCAAATACAACAGCGATTGAAAACGGCCATGAGTCGCCAAAAGAGTTATGCTGATGTAAGAAGAAAACCGCTAGAATTTCAAGTGGGCGACAAAGTCATGTTGAAAGTGTCACCCTGGAAAGGCGTTGTACGATTCGGTAAACGAGGAAAGCTAAGTCCTAGGTACGTAGGACCCTTTGAAATCACCGAAAGAATTGGAGCAGTTGCTTATCGATTAAAGCTACCGCAAGAACTTAGTAGTGTTCACGACACATTTCACGTGTCAAATTTGAAGAAATGTTTAGCTGAAGAGGATGTCGTAATTCCTCTTGACGAAATACGAATTAATGATAAACTCCATTTTGTCGAAGAACCTGTTGAAATCATGGACCGTGAGGTCAAACAATTAAAACAAAGCAAAATACCGATAGTTAGAGTTCGTTGGAACGCAAGACGAGGACCCGAGTTTACTTGGGAACGTGAAGATCAAATGAAGCAAAAGTATCCACATTTGTTCACTGATATCGCTCATGAAACAGGTACTACTCAAAAATTTCGGGACGAAATTTTCTTTAACGGGGAGGTACTGTGATGACCCGGAAAATTTCGACTAATTTAAACCAATTCTCTATACGATTTATTATTTTGACACGTTAAACAAAGTCTGTTAGATTGAGTCTCAAAAATTTTAGAACTGTTTCATATATACAATTACCTTTGACTACTCTCGACGATTCATGAACAATTATATGTATGTATATATATATGTACAAGTAAAAACGACTTTCCTACAGTAAAACACTATTTGCTACAGTAAAACACTATTTGCTACAGTGAAACCGTATTTTGCTACAGTGCTACAGTAAAAACGACTTTGCTACAGTGATTTGCTACATTAAAACACTATTTGCTACAGTAAAACACTATTTGCTACAGTAACACTATTGCTACAGTAAAACACTATTTGCTACAGTAAATACTATTTGATGTCGACGAACTAGCAAACAAAACGGGAAAGGCGGCCATGCGATCGCATGGCAAAAACACTGAAAACTCATGCGATCGCATGAGCTACAGTAAATCGAAAAGTACTATAAAAAGGCCAGTTTGTTCGACGAAATAATTCACAATAAATTTTCTTATGTAATATAAATTTTAATTTATAATTATAATTATAATTTTAATTTAAGTTAATAATAATAAAGTATATTCGAGGGTGTTTTAATTCGGGTTTCAAACCGCTTTAAGCTAAGGAAATATTGGGTATTGTTCGGGGTATTGTTCTTGAATCCAAGACCAACCATACAGTCGTCTACCATCATTACGTCTACGCAATTTGCCTACAATATTGAATCGCAATATTGAACTGTGAGTTATAGTCTCCCTTTTTAAATGCTTTAAATATTTTTGGGCTGAGAATACATGCAATTTATTTTAAACGCAATAAGACACAAGTACATACAAAATTCTACACTGAGTTAAACCGAAAATCCCTTAGCTTTGGTAACTAGTAGCTGCCAGTACATAGGATATGGACTGGTGGGCGCGAATAATTGTATATGGATCCATAGGGCTTGACATCCCCGTCCGAGCTAGAGCGCTAGCCTTTTAACGGACGTATGTTATTTGAGTTTAAGACACGTTGGTTTGCGTGTATTAAAACGAATGGGGTAATTATCACTATAGCGTTAAGTTTAGTTACCAGGGTGCTCTGTTACGTAGAATCTATTGATAAACTTTTGATGAAATCTTGTGGTCTATCTTTATATATGTTTATGACTCGAGCAATTAAACCTATAACTCACCAACACCCGTGTTGACTTTTTAGCATGTTTTATTCTCAGGTCCTTAGAATGCTTCCGCTGTGATGTGCTTGTTGCCTGCATGGAGTCTCTCATGCTTTGTACAAAGTTTATTGCATTCAAAATAAAACTGCGTTGTGTAATAAATAACTGGACTGTGATGTCAACCTGTAAATTAAAGACTTATGTATTTCGGGGTTTTGCTTATACCTAAGCACTCGCCCACATGTTTATAACTTTCTATGTTTAGAAAGTCACTTATTTTAATGAATGCAATATTTTATCAAAACGTATCATATAGAGGTCAAAACCTCACTGTGGAATCAATGATTAACGTGCCGCGTCAATAGCGATTTTGACGGGTCGTTACATACACACAAAGCCATTACTTCAAAATGGGTTTATAAGATCAAATATAAACCAAATGGGGATGTAGAAAGATTGAAGGCAAGATTGGTGGTAAGAGGTTTTAATCAAAAGGAGGGAATTGATTACAAACATACTTTTTCACCTGTGGCAAAAGCAGCTACAGTAAGAATTGTGATTTCTATAGCCACTGCAAAAGAATGGCCCTTGCATCAACTTGGTGTTAATAATGCATTCTTACATGGCTATGTGGATGAAGAAATTTATATGAAACCACCAGAAGGATACAAGAAAGCTGTGTCAGGGCAAGTTTGCAGATTAAAAAAGTCAATCTATGGGCTGAAACAAGCTTCAAGACAATGGAATCATGAATTGACAAAGTTTTTGGTACAGCTAGAATTTATACAGTCCAAGCATGATTACTCATTGTTTGTTAAAAACAATAATGGCATATTCACAATTGCATTGGTGTATGTGGATGACATTTTGGTGACCGGCAATTCTACAGTTGACATTCAAGAAGTCAAATAAGCACTTGATGACAAATTCACTATTAAGGATCTTGGGCTAGCTAGATACTTCCTTGGTATTGAACTGTGCAGAACTGACAAAGGCACATTTCTACACCAAAGAAAATACATACTAGATCTTCTAACAGATGCTGGTCTAACTGCAAGTAAACCTACATTAACACCATTGCCTCAATATCTGAAATTATCATTAAACAAGCGTGTACCATTGAAGGAACCATATAAGTATAGAAGATTAGTGGGCAAGCTTCTTTATTTGTCCATGACAAGACCAGATATATCCTATGCAGTTCAGCACTTGAGTCAATTCATTTCAGATCCAAAAGATTTACACATGCAGGCAGCTACATACCTTTTGAGATATTTGAAAGGTTCAGTCTCAAAAGGTTTATTTTATCCAGTTCAACCTCAGTTTAAAATTGCAGGGTTCTCAGATGCAGATTGGGCATCTTGCCTCATGACAAGAAAATCATTGACTGGATATTGTGTTTTTCTAGGGCATGCATTAGTTTCTTGGAAGACAAAGAAACAAGTTACAGTTTCTAGATCAAGCACAGAAGCAGAATATAGAAGTATGGCTGCAACCACTTGTGAACTGGTTTGGATGGCTTATTTACTAAAGGATCTGCATATAGATGTTAAAATACCTATAACACTATTCTGTGACAACAAAGCAGCTCAGCAGATTGCAGCAAATCCTTGTTATCATGAGAGAACAAAGCATCTAGACATTGATAGTCATTTCATTCGAGATAAAGTGCAAGGTGGGTTTGTGCAAACTGCATATATTCCAACGAATCTACAGTTAGCAGACATAATGACCAAGGCTTTAGGTCAGAATCAACACCATTACTTGTCAACCAAGTTGGGTTTTCAGGATCTTCCAACTTGAGGGGAGGATAATGGTTAATACAAGTTTATGTCGTTCGTGATAAAGTGTAGAAGTGCAGGGACTAAAGTTGACAAAATGACAACTTGTTCCAACTGCCTATAACAAACCTTCTCGCTAATGTGACGTTTGAACTAGATTAGCATTAGTCGGTTAGGTTACTTAATAGCTAAAATTGAAGCTATATAAACTGTTGTATATTGATCAATTAGAATTTAATGAAATCAATTTACACAAAACGTTTCCGTTTCTTAAAGTCATCCCTCTCTCTATTCGACGGATAGAAAATTGCTTCCGAGTGAACCTCCGACCAATAAGTAGGAAAAAGTTTTTAAAAATAAAATTAAATAAAATTAAAAATAAAATTGAGACACCATGAAAATGGTAAAATCAAATTTCCATGAGTTTTAAATCATGTCTGAAATTTAATTTAGGCTCTAAGAGTCAGTCAAGTCGCCAATAAATCGACGCTTGATGTCGACTCAATAACTAGAGCCTTAATACGGTAATTATTATCCGTATCTTGGAGGAATTTTCTTCAAGATTGTGCATATCATTCATTTTGTACACGCCAAACAATTAATCTAAACATTCTGAGTACAAATGAGAGAATTCGATGTTAAAATTTTCGTTTTAAAAAAAGATTATCCGTATCACTTAAATACTTTATTTACTCCATATTATGTTATACACAGTATAATAAATAACTGAATAATAATTTTTAATTAGTAATGTATAGTAAAAAATAATTTTTGTTTTCACCAACTTTGGACACTAATTAATATATGATAAATTGACATGTATTAGTAAACATTTAGTGGGGTTTGTAGTCCTTGACGAGGGCTTTACAATGATTTAAAGTGTGTCCAAAACGGATTAAAGGTGAATGAGATATCGAATCTCAAAGTAACTTGTTTGATGCAAGATCTAGAAGGTTTTGCAATTGTCCCACATCGAAAGTGGGAGCAAACCTAAGGCTTTGATTTCCACTATAAATAAAGGCCTATAGAGTTTGTAGAAATACACACCAAAAATCATATAAGCATTTTTATATGATTAGAGTTTCCTCTCAGCCGCAACAAGGTCTCCCCGTTCCGGTTACCTTTCAGGCAAGTGGTCAAGTCCGGCAGTACGCTGCTTCGGACCGGTGTACCCTGGGAACAGACGTCGAATCTATTTAAGGGAATTGTGTCAAACACAAGCCCGGTTCAACCTAATATCGATTAGATCGTTTCAACCTTCTCTTTGTTTAATTATTTATTAGCAATATGATTATTACGTTTGTGATAATATATATAAGCGTTTCAGTTTCGTATATATTTTACCTACAGACTTAAACAGATTCGATGTACGAAATTGAAATTGAGACTAAACATATTTGTTTAACCGGCATGCTACTGTTAATTTTTGATTAAAGTGATATTGTATGCGGATATAAAATATATGAGATATTTATTCTGCTTCTTATATGATTTGATATATTTTACGGTTCTTGATTTATTCAGAGACTAAAACCCTATATTTAATTTAGGGAGTAGGATAATATGAGTTTATTTTTGTAATTTATAAACACGTTTGACATAGAGGTTGTTGCATAATAGTCGGCTACTTTGATTCTTTTGCTTTGTGGATTAGTTATTATTCTGTTTCAAATAATCGTTTATTTTATTTATTTATATGGATGGATTATAGATTAATTTTAATTTTATTCATATATTAACATATAAGAATGATGATAAGGGTGGCTGTATTATAAACCATTTTGATAGTTTTAACAGATTATTTAATCAGAATTTGCAGTTGTTTGTTGTGTTGATTCTTAGACATAAAGGCTTTACAAAATGTGTTTCTATAGATTTTGCTGAACGTGTTGGTATAAACCCTTCTGGACAGATATTGCTACTTATTCAAAAGACATAATAAATTGTTGTCGCAAAATAATCCGAACAAACATAGACTTCATTTATAAACTTCTGAATAATTCCCTTCGTGTTTATATCATGAGTAATTGTTCACCTAGGTTGGGTTCAGATTATGATCTGTTTGGTTATTGAATCATGTTTTAGGTGCTAAGATGTAGCGACCCCGACAAATCGTCAAGTGACGGCGTCGGCTACGTAGGTCCCATTACCTGATTATAAGTCTTTAAGATAACGTTTGACCAAATATGTCGCCTTCATTTCAAAATAAAGATTGTTTCAAAGTTTACAAGAATTGTTCAACCAAAAGTTATGTTACAACGTTATAAGTACGATTGAAATCCAGGCGACACAGTTTAAAGTAAAGTCAAAAGACGTTCCACGAAAAGCATGTATACTCGACATCCAATGCAAGTATCAAATAATGAGCGGAAGCATGTATCACATATCGTGCAAGACCTGAGAAAAACATAGAAATCTGTCAACGAAAACGTTGGTGAAATCATAGGTTTAGCAAGTAAATTGTATTGAACCACAAGGTTCTTTAAGAATTGTTCAACCAGAATCGTTCACATTCCAAAATAGTATTTGTATCACGAGCACCCAATTATCAAGGCTTAACCGAATCTTCCCTCTGAATTTTTGAATTTAGTGTTAGAACTTACACTATACATTGTTGAAATTATATTTCATTCACTAACGGTAGCGAACCGTCTGAATGAGGGTTTGTTAAACCCGTATGGCCACACAACATAATCACTCGCTTACACTTACACCCTGCAAGTGGAACTAATGATAATTGGATTGAGGACTTTTGTTCTAACTCGTCTGTATCTTTGCTCTTGTATTCGCATTTGTATCCAAAGTATGAAAGTATAAACCGTATAAATGTATATAAAGTATATGTTTCTCAGCCCACGATTTAAAAGTATAAAAGTATTTGCAAAGGTGGGACTATGATCTCACCTTGAGTGCAAGAGTAATAAAGTACTTCGACAAGTAAACGCGTGCAAAGACAAGGTTAGTCTCGACCTAAACATATAGGTTGTATCAATAACGGTAAACGCGATAGGTCAAAGATGTTCAATTAGTCCTATGGCTCGATACGACTCGATTAATATAGCATGTGAAGCAAATTGTCAAGTTTCATGCAAGATACAAGTATAAAAGCATGTTAGGAAGATTGCATAATTATTTTGTTAAGTTTGACAAAAAGTCAAACTTGGTCGGTCAAAGTCAACGAAAGTCAACACGTTCGGGTCGGGTTCCGAACTATTTTTCTAATCTTAGAAATCATATATGAGCATGTTGGCCAAGTTACATGTTAATCGGAGGTGCGTAGCATGCCAAACATTATTCAAAAATTGACCAATTTGGACAGAATCTGTCCAGGCCATTCGGCGCGCCGCGCGGGGGGTATGGCGCGCCGCGCCACCCTGCTGCTTCAGCTATTTTTCTGCTTTTTAATTATGCACGAACCAAAACCAATTCTAACACAATTCTTGACCCGCAAACACTTATAACGCCTATCATACATCGTTGGAAAGGTAATTTGACGAGGAATGCAACTAAACACATATCATCAATCAAACTTGCACTTATAACAACCAAAAACCGAAAGTAAACATTCATAATCTAAGTTCAAGTTCCAAAAACGCATTTTATGATTCGGGCAACCAATTTACATGTATGTTATGCCGTTTCGAAGGTAATCAAACACACATTGCAACAAAACACTTAACAACAATATCTCATAGCATTTGACGCATCAAAAGTTCATGTAAAGCTTATCAAACCCTAATCCAAGTTCACAAAATCATTAATCATATTCTTGGAGTTTCCTTAATCAACCTATACATCAAACCGAAGCTAATGATACTAGTAACACTTTTAAAACATGCACTTTAACAATCTAACAACATTTGATCATCCAAAATCAAGGATTTAGCAAGTAATTTTCATATTGAACTAGTTACACCAAAAACAACGAATCGAGCATACAATTTACATACACGACATCACAATGAGCCATAGACACTAATTAACAACTTTATAACTCAAAAATCTCAAGAACACATAAAATTAGTGATTTTAGAAAGTTACCCAAAATGGATGAGGTTGGTATCAAATCGAAGAGGATGAAACGAGGATCAAGAATATGTAGTCGGATTTGTTGTGAGCTTCCAAGATTGAATTTAGATGATGAATGAATGGAATGGGTTTTTGTGTGTGTGTTCTTGGTAGAGAGAAAGAGAGAGAGAGATGATGAAATGAAAAATGGGGTGACTAGTTGACCTAGTCAACTAGTTTGCCCATTTGGCAACTCCGGTCCCTCGAGTTTCAAAGCGGGTGCGGGATTTAACCGATCGAATATTTTAAGTTACACGGGAGTACGGGAGATATTGAAATTCGATAACGAGAATATTTAAAACGTTACATAACAAAGGATACGAATCTAGATACGAAGGGCATTATTTAGAAAGAAAAAGACGGGCGTTAAAATAATTTAACGGAAAAATGCGGGATGTTACATTATCCACACCTCAAAAGAAATTTCGTCCCGAAATTTAGTTGGAAGTAGTAGTCGATATCTCTTATTCGAGACTTTACGTTGCCCATGCTATGAATAAGTGAAGGTACGTCCTTGAGTGTTCTCACGAATTTAGATAGTTAGGGTTTTACGTTGCATTAAGGTTTGGTTTTTACGATCCTCGGTTTTAACCGGTTTTCCCATGAAGAGAAATTTGTCATCAATAGTTGGTGTATCTGGCAGGATTGCACGTTCCTGTTCCGCAGGACACGTTTCCCAGTTTGTTACACGAAATGTAGGGTAAACGGAAGCTTAATTGAGTCGAAAGTTCTAAGCGGTAGGAAGCGGTTCCAATACGCCCCAAGGTTTCAAAAGGTTCGATATTGCGGCTAGCCTTTCTCGATTTCCCCAAAATGGATTACACCTTTCCAAGGTGCGGTTTCTCAATATTACGCGGTTACACACTGGAATTTGTGAGGTTTTCATCTAAGTTTGGTATAACTCCTTTGACGACTACGGGCCGCCTCGAGCCCTTCCCGGACTTGAATGATCTCAATTGTTGTTTCTTGATGGAGTTCAGATTTCGGTGGTTGACGCTTGGTTGAATGAACGGGGGTATGACATTAGCGGTCATATAGGGTTTCGGAAAGTGCGTGCGAACACACGAGTGGTAACTACTGTTGTAAGAGTGATCTACTAAAGGTGACAAGACGAGTCGTGACATGTCTTTCCAAGACGTAAATCGTTCGTTTGTTTGGTTCATCGGGTTGTGGGTGGCACGCGGTACTCATGTCTAAGCGGGTCTCCAAGGTTTCTTGTAAAACTAGAAGTGAAACGAGGATTTCGATACAGGATAAATGTCGAAGATACATTGGGTTGGAATAGAATCTCTTAAGATGTGTTTGAACAAGTCAGTTAGGGTTCGAAAAAGGTTCGTTAGGACTATTCACCCTCATGGCGAATACTAATGTAATATGAGGAATTTCTCTATCCATGGAGAAATGTTCAAGGAGTTTCTTTAAACGAAAATGCGAGCGATAAAGATAGGAGTGAAATGAGGACTTAGAATAGGATGAGCTTGCATCTCGAGGTTGCCATAACGTGCCTCTAATTGTCAAAAGTTGAAGTCTGAAAGAGAAACGAGGTAGTACACGTAGTTGTATAGTTCGGGGTTGAATAATAGTTGACCGATTATCAGAAACACAAGGGCGTTAAGTCAAAGAAGAGTGAAGTATCGTTGGATTGTGTGTTATCTTAAGTTCCAGTAATATCAGACGGTAACGGTGAAATAACAGAGGTATGTAGTGTGGTACGTGATGATGAGGAAGTTGATCGGATCCACAATTTAGTATTTGACTTCTTCGTGCAAAATAACGAATTTAACTAGAAATGTTGGTGTGAAGAATCACGCTCAAGGCTCGAACACGGAGAGGTTTATAGTTTTTCCTTAGTGAGTTAACGAGTTTAAAAGTCGTGTAACACGAGAAAAGTCAGAAATGAATCTTCGGTAGTAACAGACGAGATCTAAGATTTTACGAATACAAGTCTGAGTGGGGAGAGTTTCCTGATTACATGTGGCTTGATTTCGAGATTGATTGTAATGCCTTGACCATTAACATCATGGTCTAGAAAATTGGACTTCGTTCAACAGAAATTCTCACTCGGAGAATTTGGTATAAAGTTGCTCTTTTCTCAAAAGTTCGAGCGTAAGATAGTGATGTTGTTCGTTTTCCTTCTTTACTTAAATAAGTTAAGGCGTCATCTATAAATACGATCACAGATTTGTCTAGATAAGTTGCATACGTGATTTAGGAGGTTCATGAGTACGGACGGAGTCCTAAATAACTCAAACGGTACTAAGAGAGATTTACAATTAACGTTGCGAGTTCGGAAATGGCTTAGGAGACATCGTCTCCCTTAACCCCCAATTGATGATAACCGGAACGGAGGTCGTTTTGGAATACACACGGGATTCATGCAAGAAATCATGAGGTCATGGATGCGAGGGAGAGGGTATCGGTTTCCAACCGAAAATTACTCAGTTCACAATAATCTATACAAGATGATGGGGAAACATTTTTTTTTTTTTTTTTTTTTTTTTTTTTTTTTTTTTTTTTTTTTTTTACGAATAGGTTTCGAGCTCCCTAGTTCTATAGGTGTCAAGTCAAAAGTCTTAACGTATATCCTCCAATAAAATTTATAGGTACACAATATTTTTCCGTTGGTCACTTAAATTGCCTAAGTAGTGTCTAGGGGAAAAAAGTGGAGTGCAAAGGGTACGAGTCAAAGTCTTGTTTATAAAACGTCTAACGGTAATCGAATCAAATAAGTATGAAATATACGGTTTGTTGTGAAGAAACGTACCCGTGACTAGTCCATCGTCGTCTCGGGCATCCTAGGTGTCGATGTTGAAAGTTCAACGGCGTGCGTTGGGGTTGATTTTCTTATTTGGGCACGCACTCCTAAAATGTCCCGGTTGGCCACATTCAAAACAAACACCCGTCTTGGGTGCATTGTGCTCCTTTTGGGCGACGGGAGCGGTATTCCTACAATCGTGGGCTACATGGCCACTTCTTTGACACTTCAAGCAAAATGGTTTGCCACATTCGCCTAAATGATGTTTGTAGCACTCGTTACAATACGGTAGGTGTCCGGTATAACCCCTCCTGCCGTCGGAGGTGTAAGGCTTCTTAGCAAAGTTGTTGTTGCTTGATTGAGAGGGTTCCCACTTTCTTTTGTTGCCGCCCGATTTATCCTCGGCCTTAGGTGCCGGAACTACGATTTCGTCAACCGTTTCAATTAGTTGGCGAGCCATGTTCATAGCGGCTTGATGAGTAGTGGGTTTGGATGACATCACCCCTTGTTTGATGCTTTTTGGAAGACCGAGCATGTAGAGCTCAATCCTTTGAGATTCGGGGTTAACAAGATTAGGACACATCAAGGATAGTTCGGCGAAGCGTTGATTATAAGCCTTAAGATCGTTTCCGACCGCTTTCAAAGCTCTTAGTTCTTCCTCAAGCTTTCGGGTTTCTTCGCGCGGAAAATATTCAACAATCATCTTTTCCTTTAGATCGGCCCAAGAGAGGGCATGAGCTTCATCGGTACCCACCGATTGAGCATAGGTGTTCCACCATGTTAGAGCAATTCCGGAGAAAGTGTGAGTGGAGTATTTGACCTTGTCTTGGTCCCGACAACCGCTTATGCTAAAGACGGCTTCCGTTTGCTCAAACCATCGGGTGAGCACGACCGGTCCCCCGGTCCCATCAAAAGTGTGAGGTTTGCACCCCATGAAAGCTTTATAGGAGCATCCCTCGTTTGAGTTTCCGGCTCCATTGTTGTTGTTGTTGTCGTTGTTGTTGTTGTTGTTATTATTGTTGTTGGATGAGTGACCGGCCATGGCCGCATCTACGGCGGTAGCTATCATCCGTTCGAGAGCTTGTTCGGGAGTTTCATTGCGGCGTACGCGACGAGGAGCCATTGTTCCTTCAAGACACAAGAATATCGTTGGTTAGTATTTTCAACAATACTAACCGGAGTATGGATTAAGGATAGAGAGAAAATTTTCCTTGACTCGCCCTAAATTCTTTATGTCATAATGTCGGAACGTCCATGTGAATCACCGTAATATAATCCCGGAAATTATATTACCCTGATTCTCATGTGCATTTAACATTACTTCATAAAGTCAAGGTGGCGCATCAACAAAATTTATCAACGTAAGATCAAGATCGAATACGAGTTAGATATGATAGAAGAGTTCGAGTATAAATGCACAAATAGTCAAGTAATTCCTACTTCAGTCTATATGCCGGTTGTAGTCTAGATTCACCTATGTACCCTATGACTCGGGGTGGACACAAATGAACTCTAAATCCCTACAACCAAGGCTCTGATACCAACTGTAGCGACCCCGACAAATCGTCAAGTGACGGCGTCGGCTACGTAGGTCCCATTACCTGATTATAAGTCTTTAAGATAACGTTTGACCAAATATGTCGCCTTCATTTCAAAATAAAGATTGTTTCAAAGTTTACAAGAATTGTTCAACCAAAAGTTATGTTACAACGTTATAAGTACGATTGAAATCCAGGCGACACAGTTTAAAGTAAAGTCAAAAGACGTTCCACGAAAAGCATGTATACTCGACATCCAATGCAAGTATCAAATAATGAGCGGAAGCATGTATCACATATCGTGCAAGACCTGAGAAAAACATAGAAATCTGTCAACGAAAACGTTGGTGAAATCATAGGTTTAGCAAGTAAATTGTATTGAACCACAAGGTTCTTTAAGAATTGTTCAACCAGAATCGTTCACATTCCAAAATAGTATTTGTATCACGAGCACCCAATTATCAAGGCTTAACCGAATCTTCCCTCTGAATTTTTGAATTTAGTGTTAGAACTTACACTATACATTGTTGAAATTATATTTCATTCACTAACGGTAGCGAACCGTCTGAATGAGGGTTTGTTAAACCCGTATGGCCACACAACATAATCACTCGCTTACACTTACACCCTGCAAGTGGAACTAATGATAATTGGATTGAGGACTTTTGTTCTAACTCGTCTGTATCTTTGCTCTTGTATTCGCATTTGTATCCAAAGTATGAAAGTATAAACCGTATAAATGTATATAAAGTATATGTTTCTCAGCCCACGATTTAAAAGTATAAAAGTATTTGCAAAGGTGGGACTATGATCTCACCTTGAGTGCAAGAGTAATAAAGTACTTCGACAAGTAAACGCGTGCAAAGACAAGGTTAGTCTCGACCTAAACATATAGGTTGTATCAATAACGGTAAACGCGATAGGTCAAAGATGTTCAATTAGTCCTATGGCTCGATACGACTCGATTAATATAGCATGTGAAGCAAATTGTCAAGTTTCATGCAAGATACAAGTATAAAAGCATGTTAGGAAGATTGCATAATTATTTTGTTAAGTTTGACAAAAAGTCAAACTTGGTCGGTCAAAGTCAACGAAAGTCAACACGTTCGGGTCGGGTTCCGAACTATTTTTCTAATCTTAGAAATCATATATGAGCATGTTGGCCAAGTTACATGTTAATCGGAGGTGCGTAGCATGCCAAACATTATTCAAAAATTGACCAATTTGGACAGAATCTGTCCAGGCCATTCGGCGCGCCGCGCGGGGGGTATGGCGCGCCGCGCCACCCTGCTGCTTCAGCTATTTTTCTGCTTTTTAATTATGCACGAACCAAAACCAATTCTAACACAATTCTTGACCCGCAAACACTTATAACGCCTATCATACATCGTTGGAAAGGTAATTTGACGAGGAATGCAACTAAACACATATCATCAATCAAACTTGCACTTATAACAACCAAAAACCGAAAGTAAACATTCATAATCTAAGTTCAAGTTCCAAAAACGCATTTTATGATTCGGGCAACCAATTTACATGTATGTTATGCCGTTTCGAAGGTAATCAAACACACATTGCAACAAAACACTTAACAACAATATCTCATAGCATTTGACGCATCAAAAGTTCATGTAAAGCTTATCAAACCCTAATCCAAGTTCACAAAATCATTAATCATATTCTTGGAGTTTCCTTAATCAACCTATACATCAAACCGAAGCTAATGATACTAGTAACACTTTTAAAACATGCACTTTAACAATCTAACAACATTTGATCATCCAAAATCAAGGATTTAGCAAGTAATTTTCATATTGAACTAGTTACACCAAAAACAACGAATCGAGCATACAATTTACATACACGACATCACAATGAGCCATAGACACTAATTAACAACTTTATAACTCAAAAATCTCAAGAACACATAAAATTAGTGATTTTAGAAAGTTACCCAAAATGGATGAGGTTGGTATCAAATCGAAGAGGATGAAACGAGGATCAAGAATATGTAGTCGGATTTGTTGTGAGCTTCCAAGATTGAATTTAGATGATGAATGAATGGAATGGGTTTTTGTGTGTGTGTTCTTGGTAGAGAGAAAGAGAGAGAGAGATGATGAAATGAAAAATGGGGTGACTAGTTGACCTAGTCAACTAGTTTGCCCATTTGGCAACTCCGGTCCCTCGAGTTTCAAAGCGGGTGCGGGATTTAACCGATCGAATATTTTAAGTTACACGGGAGTACGGGAGATATTGAAATTCGATAACGAGAATATTTAAAACGTTACATAACAAAGGATACGAATCTAGATACGAAGGGCATTATTTAGAAAGAAAAAGACGGGCGTTAAAATAATTTAACGGAAAAATGCGGGATGTTACATAAGAAGGGTTCGCTATTTTCAGATTGCTATTAATCTGTTGTGATTTTAAGATTTTAGACAGAATCTAACAATTTTTGACAGGTTCTGGACATATTCTAACAGCCCAAATTATAAGAGCGTCTAACAATTTTCTGTACTAGTTTTGACAGCTTTATAGATTGTTTTTGGACAGCGTATGAGGCTGTTTTTGGAAAGCTCATGAGGATGTTTCTGGACAGCTCATGGGGCTGTTTCTGGACAGCTCATGGGGCTGGTTATGGACAGCTTTTCTGGTCTTCTTTTGCCAGATTTTGCAGCTCGTTTTGTACAGGTTTTGGAATCTGAAAAGTTCACAAGTGTGAACTTTATGCGTTGGCAGTGAAAGATGTTCTTTTTATCTGATCACGCTGAACCTTGCGAGGTTCTTGACTGAACCTTGCGAGGTTCTTGACCAAACCTTGCGAGGTTCTTGCCCGAACCTTGCGAGGTTCTTGCCCGAACCTTGCGAGGTTCTTGACCGAACCTTGCGAGGTTCTTGACTAAAACCGCTCCCCAACTTTGTTGATGGGGAAGAGAATGCTCAATTGTGAGCGCGGTTTAGGCTTGGAATCATTCGAATTCCTTGTGCATAACTATGTTGAATGACATAGTTGATTCGTTATATAACGCGTATTCGAACAGTTGTTTGGACCGTTTTCGAACTGTTTTCGAACATAGTTTCGAAACTGACTGTCTCGGGACAGTATTCAAGACTAGTTTTGGACCGTCTTCAGGACTTTATTAACACAGTTTTGACTGTTATTGGACTGGTTCTAAGCCTGTTTAATTTAATAGTTGGGTTAAAACCTGTTTGTTTTAACTATTTGGGTTAAACGGTTTAGTTTAACCATTTAGTTAAACCTTTTGGTTTACCTGTTTGTGTTTAAACCTGCTTGGTTTAACTGTAGGGTTGAAACCTATTTGATTTACCCGTTTGAGTTAAAAGGGTATTATGGTGAAACCTGTTTGGTTACCCGCTGGATTGAAACCTGTTTGGTTTACCTTTTGTGTTGAAATGGTTTAGTACCGTTTAGTTCGTTTGGTTAACCCAAATAGTTTTAACTATTTGGTTTAAGCGGTTGGGTTTAAACCTGTTCGGTTTACCCGTTTAGGTTGAAACCTGTTTGTTTTACCTATTTGGTTGAAACCTGATTGGTTAACCTGGTTGAGTTGAAACCTGCTTAGTTTAACTCAGTTTGTTCACGATAAACTGGAACTTTAATTTTGGGTTGAAAACTCAAATTAGTTCAGTTCATGTAGTACCTGTTGTTTTGTTAACAACTTAGCAACTGAAACAATTTATTTTGTTGAAACGGTTTAGTTCAGTTCAAATTTCAGATGCATGATCTCTGAAGTTAACTTGGTTTGTTCTAATATCAAGGAATGATGAACTTATACCAGGGTTATCCATCATGTATGTGTTATCATGAGTCTGTCATTGATGATATTAATGGCAATGAGATTATTTTTGCGAAAATGAACTCTAAATTAACGAGATCATTTTTCTTATCGATTGAACGAATAACCGAAACCCTTGGTATGATCCACACTCATGTGTGTAATTTGAGATCCATTCTAACGATGAATGAAAACAAATACTTTATATCGTTATCGATGATAGACGAAGTATTATTATATTTACTTGTTGAAAAGTAAAGATGAAGCAATACATTCGTTTATTGCTTATAAAAACGAAGTTGAGAATCAACTTGAACGGGAAATCAAGGTTGTTTGCAGTGATAACGGTGGTGATTATGTTGCACATTTTGCTGAATTTGGTTCACAAAATGGCATTGAACATGAATGCACTGCACCTTACTTACCCTAGTCGAATGAGACTGCTGAATGCAAGAATAGAACCTTGAAAGAAATGGTGACTACCATGTTGCTGTGTTATGGTGTAAATCAGAACATGTGGGGGGATGTCATCTCATCGGAAAACTATTTTAAATAAGATACCCCAAAGAAAAGGGATGAAACCCCATACGATTTATGGTGGAAAAGAAAATCATCCTATGAGTACCTCAAAGTGTGGGGGTGCCTAGAAAAGGTAGATGTTTCAATACCTAAGGCACAAAAGATATGATTAAAGACTGTTGACTGCATATTTATCGGATATGCTGAACACAGTTATCACTTCCTTGTGTATGGGTCCAATATTTCAGATATACACAAAGGTTCGATAATAGAATCGTGAAACGTTTCATTCTTTGAAAATGTATTTCCATACATTACAAATGAACGTGAAAGTTCGTCTAGGATAGACGAGAAGGTGTTCAAGATGAGACACCTAATGAGCTAGTTCAATAGGAACTAGTATATTTAAATGAACTTCCTCGATAAAGGGCATACACATTATGCTTATAGAGGAACTAATACTGAATGTATAAAGATGTACATGATATTTTAAACCCTCTTAAATGGTATATTTAAGACGGTGTTTAAGTATATGACGTTGATTTTGTCATGATACAAGGGATATGGTGTGACATTTCTTGTGAGAAAAGTTATGGGGAATATGAATAATGCGTCTTTTATTCGAATGCTTTGGACATAAAGTCTATGGAATGCTAGACTTGGATTTGTTAATGATGATCATCTGCAGAGATCAATTAATTTAACACCCCGTCAAAAATCCCTTTAACTGAATGTTAACTCTGGTCCCAGTGCTTGGCTTGACTTCTACGTAACAGCAATATTCTACAGCGGAAGCAATTAATACCTGAGAATAAAACACGCAAAACGGATCAACAACAATGTTGAGTGAATCTACAGGTTTTAGGTAAACAATACAGTATGTTTAAGAAATACATTTCGAAAACGGTTATTAGTGGAAGACCATCAAGGTTCAATGTTAAAAGTTAGACAACTCTGTGTCCCATTTCAAAAGTTTGTTGACACTACCATGTCAAGTTTCAATCATTTGTAGACAATACGATGTCAAGTTTCAAATATTCGTGGACAATACCATGTCAAGTTTTATCTCATTTGTTCGTAAACCACAGTTTTAAATAACGTTGTATAGCATCTGAAAAGTAGTTATCAGAAATATAGTTTAGTTTCCTTGACCACGAGATTTTACAAGTACAACTCCAAGTTGCGAAACGTTTGCATAATCTATGAGCACCTGAATACTAGCAATGACCCAAGTATAGAATCCACTATACCTGCCTTTACCTCATAAAATTGTTATACACTTGTACGAATGTATTATGTTCAAAATAAATGCACCACAGTTATAGCGGGTGAGGTTGTCAACCTAACAGATCCGTCCATCTAAATTGTGCCTACACCGATGGTATTTAAAGTATTCAAGCTAGAGGCTTTGTGTACAAACTCAATATGCATAAATATAGTACTCGTGTCAATACAAAAGCATTTTTAAAAAAAAAAAAAGTAAGTAACAATAGCGTGTATTCTCATCCCTGAAAACATGTAAAAAGCGGGACTGTAGACTCACCTTTGAATAAAGCTCGGATTGAAAAGTGGACAATTTACTTGTACGGTTTATAGCCGAGTAATGCAACCTAAGTATATGTATTTAGGTTGGTCAATAAATATGTCTTAAACAAGTGTGGTTTCATAGTATAAGTTGTCTTATTGCTCGAATCGACGCGTTTCAAAGTAGAAGTCAACATACAGTCAACTAATTCATGCAAGTCAAACAAAGTCAACCGAAGTCAACCGAAAGTCAAACTTGGTCAAAGTAGTCAACTAAAGTCAATATCAGTAGGTTCATGTCAAATGTTGGTCAACATATCAAACCTAAGTCAAACAACACGTTTTAGATCATAATTGGTCAATTTCACAATTTCAGTTTTATCGTTGTGCACAAAGTTCATGTACATGTAGCAAACTTAGCATATTATCTCATAGTAAAAAATTCAAGTAAACATGGAAAACTCCAGATCATAAGTATACTCAAAATTGATTCCAAAAAGTCCGGCCAGGGTCTCATACAATAATTAAAAGTCAGGAATCAGAAGGGGTACATTTGGGGTTCACCAAGTCAGTTTCTGACCGCGCACTGATTTGGTTTTAGCTATAACCAGAGTTAGAAACATGCAATAGATACAAGAATAGTGGCCATAGTTCACAAACAAGTTAAACTAACACATATCAAAAATCGATCATTTTTGGTTTAGCCAATTTGTACAGTTTATTCATGCAAATTGAACATTCAGTTTTTCAGCTCAAATCAGAATTTACATAAAGTATGGCCCTATTGTGCCCAATGCATAAGGTTTCAGAGATTGACATAAACTAACAATAAGTCACATATCATGTTAAAATTCATATTCCAGAAGCTTACATGCTCATTCAATAAACACAATCCACAGAGTATAAAACAGAGAGCAATTTACAGATTCGATTATACTTTCGCTAGTCACATTCGCACGCAATTAGCCGAATATCTAGATACAATTAGCCTATGATATCTACATGAAAGATGAATTAATTTTTGTGTAAATTTCAAATATGTAAAGCTTTAATCACAGAAGCTAACACATTTTATCATACAAGGTCGTTTTCATGCAAGTGCTGTATAAAACTACTTTTACACTAATTCAAGCATATCTCGGGTTTTACATAAGCAAACGACATGAAATCCTAGTGTAAACTGAGTGTTTTTAAATTACCTATCCAATGGTATAAATTTCACAATCCAATTCGCTGTCTATCAAACCCAGATTTCTGATCAATCACAAAAACACAACGTTAATTTCAATTGGCCATAACTTGATCATCCGGAAATGAAATCAAGCGAATCCAAAGCCTAAAATCAATAGTTTTTCGCAAGGAATCTAATTATAATATAATATCATACAATTGAAAAATTAAAATTACTGTACACATCAAATACAAATTCGGTTTTCGCATAAAACAATCAAGACGAGCAATTTATCGCATCTAGTATTCATCAAACATCAAGACTTGAGCAATAGACAACCTAATCCATGAAACCTTAATAACAATCTGATTTTAGAGATTAGAGTTTATGTGTTTATACCTTTGATCACAAAATCGTTTATACAAACGCGTAGAGAACGATGCAAGCAACAATATTGATCAAAGAAGCAAAAACAAGAGATCAAAATTTGATGGAGAATTGTAAGGATAAAGGTATGGGATTATTTGGTGTGTATGGGGCTGCAATCATGGAGCAAGAATGATAGGAAAAAGAATGGGACATGTTCTCTTGTTACTTAGAAATTAAGAGAATATAGTTAGTGTCCTAAACAACCAAAAGTCAACAAACATGGGCCTAAACTAATAGTCAACATGCATTGGCTACTCATGGGACCAAGGATGATGAGGTATGAGGTCATGGCCATGTGGCCTCGGGCTCGGGTCTCGGGCTCGTTTTGTGTAAAAGCTCGTTCGCGCGTGGTTCGTTTCGAGTGCCATTAACCGTACCGAATCTCCAGAACGTTAACTAGTCGTTGAAACAAAATCACCGTGTTTAATTCATTAAGTAAATAATAAATTAAATTTCTTTCATAAGTTTAATAATTATTAAGAATAATTATTCTATCGTTTTTTTGAGTTCCGTTAACTGAAAAGTTTTCTAGGCGATTAACTTTAATCGTATCGTTTCTAGTTTAATTCGTCAACCGAATTAAGTTCACTAATTAATATAACATATTAATTCAAGTAATCCACTAAGGATCAAGTACGCATTTAATTACTTTAAATACGAAAAAGTTTCACTTAGCCACTGTTAACTATTCTGGAGAAAAAAAATTGGTGTATGAAAATTGTATGATTTAACTAACGATCGTCAAGTATTTAACGGAAGTTTTAACGGAAAAACTCGGGTTGTTACATTACCCACCTGTTATTGAAAATTTCGTCCCGAAATTTGGATGATGGCAGTTATTGATGAAAATAAAATATTTTCGTATCATTAGAAATCCACGTTTCAACGTGAGCTTGAATTCTATAACTAAGTTTGCAAATAAAGTTTATACTTGGCTTGAATAGTTTGTCTTTCCAGACGTAAGCCTTCATACATTCTTTTAATAAAAGAATTTGATCATATACGAGTATTTAGTCAAATAATATGATAAGATTAAATAATCTTTCGAGATCTCTATACGAATGGACTTCTAAGGTCCGTTCGGTTTCGTAATGAATACGAGTTAAGTGTATAGAATTTCTTATCATCAAGAACATGAATGAAATGATTCGGTTACGTGTAAAAATACGACTGAATATGTCACTAACGGATGTATTGAAGTAATAGTTGTCCGCCTTGACTTTTCGATGTAATCACTATTGAATCTCCTAAATTTAAGGGATTTGAATATAATCGTTTGAAATCTGTGAGATTTGGATCCGGTAATTAAGGAAATTTGAATCCTTTTCTTTTTGATTTAATACGATTATCTTAATCGGCTGACGCGTTGCTATGGTAAAAAGTTTTGATATAAATTAATCATCTATGCGTCCTTATTTTCTCAACCTCAATCTTCTTACTTTCAAATTCTATTTTCGAAAATTTTATGAAGATGCTTCATCCTCTCTTGATTTTCGTTACTATTTTGACTGTGTATACAGTCATTCTTTTTTTTAGTCTACCACCAGAAGAATCTCTGTTCTTCTATAATGCTCTAGTGGTGACAGTATTTTTAATTCTACCACTCCTCTATTTTTCAATACTTATTGATATAAATGGTTTATGATCTTCCATGTTTGTTGTCTTTTATATTCTGACCTATTTTTCGAAGACTCATGTTTTTTTATCCAAGAAGATCTTCAACTTGTTCTTCTATACATGGTCAAATAATACGGATCAATGGCTGGTGATAATGCAGAAACATTCGCTGTTCATCGTCATAGTATCCGTTTTCACCTTGTTTTCTCTTCTCGACTTTAAATCAAGCAAGTAATGGTCCAGAATTGGTAGGTATGGAGTTTCGAATGATCATAATATACAAAGTAGAAAGGAAAGGTAATAGCACAATTTGATTTGTCAAATTACCAGAATATCCGAAAAAGACCGAATCATCAAGAAATATATTTTCTTGATATGTTTAGAAGTTAAATAGAATGAAAGAGTTATGTAACATGGTTCATGATGATTGTAAGGTCTGTGAATCATCATCTTCCATTAGAAATTCAGCATGACTTCGGAGCAAGATATTCTCTAAAGATGTCATCGGATCCAGAATTACCTGGATTCTTTGAATATAGGGTTTGGTCCTTGTATTTATCCTTGGTCTCCTTCATGGTTAGATCAATCCGTTTTTCAGTTCCAAATCTGAGCCTTTTTCAATACGTTATTCTTTATCATCAAACTTTTGGCCATTAAGACCATCTATAGCTTTTGCTGCTTCGTCAGCATTCTCAAGGTTAACGAATCTGAATCGTTGGTTATCAATCTGAGATGGTTTCAAGAGATTTTATTTTTAGATGATTAAACGCTGATTGTAATCGTTAACGGATCTAATGATTGACGAATAGGCGTTGTTGATTTCAAAAGTAATGAATGATAATTTCCATGGTTTGATGTGATAATTCATCATAGAATACAAATGAATATAATTCATGAATGTAGTGATCTTTAGGAAGATAACACTTGCTAAAGCTTTACTTAGATTCCGATACGTCAAAATCATAATATGTAGTAGTTGTTCTTTAGTGAACGGATACACATATCTTGTGAGTGTAATTAGTATAGTTACTGATTATTGAATCAGAATTTGAAGAATGTATAATGTAACATATTAATGTGAGATATAAATATTTCTCGGGTTTTACCTACCCGTTAAATATTTTTACAATTTACAGTTTGTACAGAAGAGTTTTTAATTACAATCTTTATGAAGATATATATATTCGTATATATTCTTCAGATGTAATCATGGATTTAATGAGTTAATATAATATTAAACTCATTTGATTTACGGTTGAAGATAATCTCCAAAACCTTAGAGATTTCATAATTGTCGCGAAATATTTCGCTAATGAATTTATGAATCAATACTTCATCGTTCATTGTTTATTGATATACGTCAGTATATGATATTGATGCTCGTGAAGTTCTTGTGAAATTTACAAGGCACGAATAATGTTTTCTAGAAAGTTTCGATTACATCGAAAATAGAAGTGAAAAATCAAACATGTATTTGAATAATACACTTAGTTTATTATGAAATGGAGTTTATTGTGCTGAAGCAGTGATTAATGATTGTTAAGTCATTAACGAAGGATGTACATCATAGCATATTAGTGATATGATTTAACCAAGTAGTACATACTAGTTAAGATTCACACGTAATAGTTTAGTACGAAAAGATTTATTATTGTTCCAAACCATATATATATAAAGTATACATATATAATTTTTTTTCCAGGAAGAATGAGTCAATACATCTTAACTCACAATTACTAATATTCCTTGGTATCTATGGGGTGTATGATGTTGATATCCGAAGTACCGAGTGTGATGTTGAGGTGTGGGATGCGGATGTTGTTGTTGGTGAAGCTGATGCTGTTGGTGGTGATGTTGATGGTACTGGTGGTGCTGGCTATGCTACTGGTGCTGCTGATGCTCTTAGATTTCGCACCATATTCTCCAGAGCCACTACTCGAGCGCGAAGCTCGTTGACTTCTTCTACTATTCCGGGATGATTGGCGGTTCGGACAAGTGGATGAATAAAATCTAGAATTCTGGATATTAGATATTCGTGGCGGGATATCCTGGAAATGAGGGTGAAAATGGTGTTCCGGATTGGTTCGTCGGTAAGTGCTTCAGGTTCTTCACCAAGAGGTGAATTCGGTTGGTGGAAGGGATCGCCTTCTTCTAGCCTCCATTGATTAAGTCGACTACGAACCCACCCCCAATTCATCCAGAAAAGATGATGGCTAATAGGTTCGTTCATTCCGGTTACGCTGTCCATGGAGCTCGAGGAATCAGATGAGAAATCCATATTATGTGTTTGGAATAGGGTTTGATATGAATTGAGTGTTGGATGCTACGTTTGTCTCCTTGAATGCGTGTATATAGCAAAAAGATTTTCGTAATTTACGGAGGAAATTTAGGAAATATATCAGACAAAATCTAATATAATAAGTATGATAGCGACAGGATTAGCCTATATGTAATTGGTACAATAATTGCAGTAAGATGTCGGTGGATCAAAAATGATAAGCAGTGAGAAGTAGTGATCGATCGCGACTAGTGGTGAGAGGCGGCGTTGAGTAGTAGTAACTAACGATAAATAGCAAGGAGTAGTGGTATAAGATGATGCGTATGTCCAGGCAGTGTCTTCGTAGTGCCAAGTAGAAATCAGGGGTGACGGACAGTGTCGGGTAGTGACGAATTGTGACGTGATTACACGCTCCTTATAGGTTATAATAACAATTAAAACGTACGGTGTAAATTTCTACTCATATTTGAAATTAAACGGTTTATGTTCTAAACGGTATTTATCCAAGTAACCTACTTGACTCGCTCCCAATTCCTTATTTTGCGATGTCGGAACTTCTATATGAGTTACCATAATGTAATCCGGTCATTACATTACGCTATCTCACATTTCCATTCGACATAACTCCATAAGTTCAAGATGGCGTAATCAACTTAATTTAGTTAAATCTCGTGTCGCGTGTACGTATGTGATTCGTAGTATAACGTTTAGTTCAAGTCCATATCATATGGGTATAGGGTGTATATGTACGTGATGTAATGTGTAGCCCTATGTCGTATTGTGAAGCAAATAGTGCATGTATGGTGTATAAAAGTCATCCAAGACACACGGCTATAGACTAGACTTCACTAATGCGCCCTAAGGTTAGACACACTAATGTATCCTAGTTCAAAGCTCTGATACCATCTTTAACACCCCGTCAAAAATCCATTTAACGGAATGTTAACTCTGGTCCCAGTGCTTGGCTTGACTTCTACGTAACAGCAATATTCTACAACGGAAGCAATTAATACCTGAGAATAAAACACGCAAAACGGATCAACAACAATGTTGAGTGAATCTACATGTTTTAGGTAAACAATACAGTATGTTTAAGAAATACATTTCGAAAACGGTTATTAGTGGAAGACCATCAAGGTTCAATGTTAAAAGTTAGACAACTCCGTTTCCCATTTCAAAAGTTTGTTGACACTATCATGTCAAGTTTCAATCATTTGTAGACAATACGATGTCAAGTTTCAAATATTCGTAGACAATACCATGTCAAGTTTTATCTCATTTGTTCATAAACCACAGTTTTAAATAACGTTGTATAGTATCTGAAAAACAGTTATCAGAAATATAGTTTAGTTTCCTTGACCACGAGATTTTACAAGTACAACTCCAAGTTGCGAAACGTTTGCATAATCTATGAGCACCTGAATACTAGCAATGACCCAAGTATAGAATCCACTATACCTGCCTTTACCTCATAAAATTGTTATACACTTGTACGAATGTATTATGTTCAAAATAAATGCACCACAGTTTTTATAGCGGGTGAGGTTGTCAACCTAACGGATCCGTCCATCTAAATTGTGCCTACACCGATGGTATTTAAAGTATTCAAGCTAGAGGCTTTGTGTACAAACTCAATATGCATAAATATAGTACTCGTGTCAATACAAAAGCATTTGTAAAAAAAAAAAAGTAAGTAACAATAGCGTGTATTCTCATCCCTGAAAACATGTAAAAAACGGGACTGTAGACTCACCTTTGAATAAAGCTCGGATTGAAAAGTGGACAATTTACTTGTACGGTTTATAGCCGAGTAATGCAACCTAAGTATATGTATTTAGGTTGGTCAATAAATATGTCTTAAACAAGTGTGGTTTCAAAGTATAAGTTGTCTTATTGCTCGAATCGACGCGTTTCAAAGTAGAAGTCAACATACAGTCAACTAATTCAACCGAAGTCAAACCGAAAGTCAAACTTGGTCAAAGTAGTCAACTAAAGTCAACATCAGTAGGTTCATGTCAAATGTTGGTCAACATATCAAACCTAAGTCAAACAACACGTTTTAGATCATAATTGGTCAATTTCACAATTTCAGTTTATCGTTGTGCACAAAGTTCATGTACATGTAGCAAACTTAGCATATTATCTCATAGTAAAAAATTCAATTAAACATGGAAAACTCCAGATCATAAGTATACTCAAAATCGATTCCAAAAAGTCCGGCCAGGGTCTCATACGATAATTAAAAGTCAGGAATCAGAAGGGGTACATTTGGGGTTCACCGAGTCAATTTCTGACCGCGCACTGATTTGGTTTTAGCTATAACCAGAGTTAGGAACATGCAATCGATACAAGACTAGTGGACATAGTTCAAAAACAAGTTAAACTAACACATATCAAAAATCAAGCAATTTTGGTTTAGCCAATTTGTACAGTTTATTCATGCAAATTGAACATTCAGTTTTTCAGCTCAAATCAGAATTTACATAAAGTATGGCCCTATTGTGCCCAATGCATAAGGTTTCAGAGATTGACATAAACTAACAATAAGTCATATATCATGTTGAAATTCATATTCCAGAAGCTTACATGCTCATTCAATAAACACAATCCACAGAGTATAAAACAGAGAGCAATTTACAGATTCGATTCTAGTTTCGCTAGTCACATTCGCACGCGATTAGCCGAATAACTAGATACAATTAGCCTATGATATCTGCATGAAAGATGAATTAATTTTTGTGTAGATTTAAAATATGCAAAGCTTTAATCACAGAAGCTAAAGCATTTTATCATACAAGGTCGTTTTCATGCAAGTGCAGTATAAAACTACTTTTACACTAATTCAAGCATATCTCGGGTTTTACATAAGCAAACGACATGATATCCTAGTGTAAACTGAGTGTTTTTAAATTACCTATCCAATGGTATAAATTTCACAATCCAATTTGTGGTCTATCAAACCCAGATTTCTGATCAATCACAAAAATACAACGTTAATTTCAATTGCCATAACTTGATCATCCGGAAATGAAATCAAGCGAATCCAAAGCCTGAAATCAAGCGAATCCAAAGCCTAAAATCAATAGTTTTTCGCAAGGAATCTAATTATAATATAATATCATACAATTGAAAAATTAAAATTACTGTACACATCAAATACAAATTCGGTTTTCGCATAAAACAATCAAGACGAGCAATTTATCGCATCTAGTATTCATCAAACATCAAGACTTGAGCAATAGACAACCTAATCCATGAAACCTTAATAACAATCTGATTTTAGAGATTAGATTTTATGTGTTTATACCTTTGATCACAAAATCGTTTATACAAACGCGTAGAGAACGATCCAAGCAACAATATTGATCAAAGAAGCAAAAACAAGAGATCAAAACTTGATGGAGAATTGTAGGGATGAAGGTATGGGATTATTTGGTGTGTATGGGACTGCAATCATGGAGCAAGAATGATAGGAAAAAGAATGGGACATGTTCTCTTGTTACTTAGAAATTAAGAGAATATAGTTAGTGTCCTAAACAACCAAAAGTCAACAAACATGGGCCTAAACTAATAGTCAACATGCATTGGCTACTCATGGGACCAAGGATGATGAGGTATGAGGTCATGGCCATGTGGCCTCGGGCTCGGGTCTCGGGCTCGTTTTGTGTAAAAGTTCGTTCGCGCGTGGTTCGTTTTGAGTGCCATTAACCGTACCGAATCTCCGGAACGTTAACTAGTCGTTGAAACAAAATCACCGTGTTTAATTCATTAAGTAAATAATAAATTAAATTTCTTTCATAAGTTCAATAATTATTAAGAATAATTATTCTATCGTTTTTTTTAGTTCCGTTAACTGAAAAGTTTTCTAGGCGATTAACTTTAATCGTATCGTTTCTAGTTTAATTCGTCAACCGAATTAAGTTCACTAATTAATATAACATATTAATTCAAGTAATCCACTAAGGATCAAGTACGCATTTAATTACTTTAAATACGAAAAAGTTTCACGTAGCCACTGTTAACTATTCTGGAAAAAAAAAATTTGCGTATGAAAATTGTATGATTTAACTAACGATCGTCAAGTATTTAACGGAAGTTTTAACGAAAAAACTCGGGTTGTTACAATTAACAACTAATATTTCATTACGTTGAATATATTTAAAGACAAAATCACTTTCATTCAGTAGTAGAAGGATTTGGTATATTGTGAACATCATTGATGATGTGAATTATTCGCATGTTATGTGAATTAGGATATTGGAGATAATTATTATATAAAGATGTTAATATTTATTATATTATTATCTTGATATTTGAATTACCTAATCAAAATTCAGATGTGAAAATATAATTTGAGTGTGAGAACTTTGTTAAGTTTTCTAAATTCGACGTCTCTAGGTCAAACCTAGAATATGACTAAGAATTGCTCAAATGTGTTAAAATATAGATCACAAAAGATGTAAATCTTATGCGTGGGCATTTGAACATTTCATTGATTAGAATCATATTAGATATATATGATTATGATATCAAGTTGCAAGACATGTAGGGGAAGCTTTATAAGGATAAGCGGTAACCCTAGTTGGTTATGTAAAATGAACACAGTAGCTTGAAAATGTGGGGGTGTCTTGCATTTTGATAGCAAGAACATGATACATGATAATGCATTCTAATGCATCTAATGAGTTGTACTCGATTCGACTTAACATATGTTGTAAGCAAGTTGAGTAGATACAAGAGTAATCTAAGTACATCTCATTGGAGTTGTATACTTCCAGAGCGACAAGTGGATATGTATTCACACTTGGAAGTGCTGCTATTTCGTGGAAATCATGTAAACAAATGATTATTGCTAGACCCACGATGGAATCATAATTCATCGCTGTAGATTAAGGTGGTGAAGAGGCAGAATGGCTACGTCAATTTTTTGAGGATATACCAAGATGGCCTAAACCGGTGTCGGCCATAAGTATACATTGTGATAGCCAATCGGTAATTGGTATAGCTCATATCACAATGTGTAATGGTATGAATAAAAATATAATACGTAGACATATATAGCACGACAACTAATCTCTACAAAAATTATCATTATTGACTATGTGAAGTCAAAGGATAATATTGCGGATCCGCTGACAAAAGGCTTAAGCAGAGAGTTAGTATATGAGTCGTGCGTGGGAATGGGACTGAAGCCCATGAAAGGCTAAGTTTATATGAAGGAAAACCTAACTCAGTTGACTGGATGTGACGATCCTTCCAAATCTGAAACGACCCGTCCATATTACTATAAACGCAGTACGTTCTCATTGGTCCCATAGCGAGGTATTTGACCTCTATATGATACGTTTTAGAAAATATTGTATTCGTTTCATAAAAAGCACATCATTATTATACATAATGCATGTTTTAAACAAGTGGGCGATTATTTAAGAAATAATCCCCAAAATACATCGGTTTCCAAATACTACACACGTGACGTAACAGTCGAATATAATACATGAAAAAGGTTTTATTGAATGCAACACTTTATTTAAATAAAAGTATGAGACTCCATGCACAGCTTGCTCAGATAATGCAACAGCGGAAGACTTTCTTAAGGACCTGAGAATAAACATGCGTAAACAGTCAACACAAAGGTTGGTGAGATATATAGGTTTATCATCGATATAAATATAGACCACAAGATTTCATAGTTATAAATATATGTACACTCGCAAGTGTATAAAAGTATTCTATAAGTTGTTGACCGCTTCGGTAACCATACTTAACCATTAATGTGGCATATTCCCTTTATTATGAAATCTTCCTACACTGTACCAAGTGTAGTAAAAATGAAGTACTATGCAACCGTTTACGATACTAGAGTGACTAGCCCGGTTGGGGTTGTCAAACCCGATAGATCTATCAATAGGATTCGCGCTTACATGTTCTTACAACATGTAAATATTAGTTACCAAGCTATTAGGGAAGATATGCAAGGTGGTACAACTCAACGTAGAATATATTTTAAGTACTTGTGTCCATGGCATAAAACATAAAATGCATGTATTCTCATCCTAAAATATTTGTAGAGTTTAAAAATGGGACTATATACTCACAGTAGTAAAAGTATATTAATAATAAGTTTTCAACTTATTAAAAATATGACCGTCGTCCTTGGATTCACGAACCTATAACAATAATAACGATTCAGATAATAATACGATATATGAATAAAATAAAGCAAGTTCATAGAATACTTAAATAATAATTTTTAACATTTTATGTTAGTAGTCCATTGTTAGTAGTCCTTTGTTAGTAGTCCAAAATAGTTCGAAAAGTCCAACAGTCCAATAATCGGTATATATATATATATATATATATATATATATATATATATATATATATATATATATATATATATATAATCTTAGAATTACCCCACGACGTATTGTATACGTATTGTCTTTGCATCAACCCAGAGACGTATTGTATACGTATTGTATTAGAATTATCTAAGACGTATTGTGTACGTATTGTCTTAGGATTTATCAAAACGTATTGTATACTTATTGTGTTAGGACGTACCAAGAATATTATTATACATATATACATTCACAGAATTAACCAAGATTATAATATTTTGTTATACTACTGATAACATATCCAAATATATATAGGATATAGGAAAAGTTAACAAGGATATGGTTAATATAGTTTTTATAATATAAATTTTGTCCATACAACGTTAATTTTAGCAGATTTTGTTTTGCTCGCCAAATATTCATTACAACTCCGTTTAAAGTGAATCAAATTGCTATGGATTCATTAAGAAGTAAATTTTACAAAACCAATTCTAAAAGTTCATCCCAAGTAGTATTTTTTTAGAGCTTTACCCTCTTTTGTGTCGGTGGACAGATTTGGAAAAATCCCGGCATCCACCCAATATATGATTTTTGATAAAATACTTCCACTTTGTCTAAAATCATGAAAAAAATACTGGAAGTCTTATTTACATATATTAACATATTTCCAAAGTCTTAGCCTCGAACTCAAAGTCTAAGATAGGTTTTTAATTCCCAATCCAAAACAGCCCGCTTTTTACCGAATGGAGATTAAAGGATATATGTTAAGTTTCAAGGTGTTCTTCATATGTACAAGTTATAAGTTCTTATATTAACTTAATATAACATCATAATACATATAAATAAGTGTTATTAGAGTTAAGTTAGAAAGATTAGGTTAGTTTTTCAAACAAGCTTGGTGTTCACCAAAACAAGTTCTAGTTTTTACAAGTTTTATAAGTATAATAAGATAGCAATTATACAAGGAATTGAACAAGAATTTTGAGAAGTATTTTACCTTGATTATGAAGAGGAAAGTTTCTGAGATTAAAGTATGATATGAGAGCATTCAAGTGTGTGTTTTTAGTTTAAGAAAATGTGGAGTAAAAATGAGTTAAAATGGTCCTTATTTATAAGCTTATAATTTTGGCTTTTAGTGAAAATATCTAAGATAAGTTAAATTGTATTAAGTCATGCATGACATATTAAATTGATTAGGTCATGGATGATATATTACACAAATAATTGCAGATTTCTATTGGTATATACCAATAGTAAATACTTCTAGAAGCTGTGTATAATACGGGTAAAAATACCGTATGAATTCGAGTAGAATTCTTTGAGGAAATTGAACGAAAATACGAGTATAGATATCTTTTATATGTATTGGTATATTATAAAGTGTATTCAATACTTGTAAGGATGTATTTACACTCGTAATACATTATATGTAAATACATTTTAACATAAGTTAATTACGTCGTTTAAATAGTAATATATATTGTTTGAAAACTCTTTAAATTAGTAGTATGAAAATATATATATATAATACTTTGTTAATATACTTAATGAGATATTTAAGTATCATATTTTCAAGATAAATATATATAAATCCATATATATACACAATAATTAAACAATTAAATAATTAAATCAAGTTATGACGTTCGTGAATCGTCGGAATAAAAGGGTGACCAAAAGCTTGTGTAAAACTCTTTTCGGAGGTTCAAGATTTATTAAAATTCATTGCTTATCAAGTCGGAATTATATAAAGATTAAGTTTAAATTTGGTCGGAAATTTCCGGATCGTCACAAAATCCCTTTGGACGAATACATCATTCATTGATTTCATAGTGAGGTTTTGACCTCTATATGATACGTTTTGTAAACATTGCATTCTTTTGAAAAGGCACACCATAAATGAATATATAAATCCAAGGTTTTCGATGTCTGATGATTTCTACGTATAGACAATCACCGTATATAATAGTTTACAATACTACATCCGTTGACAATGCAGTCAAAATAAGATACATGGTAATGATTTTGTGAATGCAAAGTTGTCTTGAATAAAGCATGTATGACTCCATGCACATATCTTGTATCACATATAAGCAAACAGCGGAAGACTTCTAGGAACCTGAGAATAAACATGCTTAAAAGTGTCAACACAAAGGTTGGTGAGTTCATAGTTTTAATGTTGCGCATAATCTGTATATAAAGATGGATCACAAGATTTCAGTTGTTTCATCCAGAAACGTTTATCAAAAGATTCTACGTAACAGAGCACCCTGGTAACTGAACTTTAACGTCTATATAATAAGTACCCTTTGTATAATAATCTTAATAATACACGCAAACCAACGTATACGCTTCTCAAATAGCATACGTCCGTTAAAAGGCTAGTGCTCTAGCTCGGACGGGGATGTAAAGCCCTATGGATCCATATACCACTATTCACGCCCACCAGTTCTTATAACCGGCAGTTACTAGTTACCAAAGCTAAGGGATTTTCGGTTCAAACTAAGTGTAGAATTAAGTATGTACTTGTATCCATTGCGTTTAAAATATATTGCATGTATTCTCAGCCCAAAAATATATATTGCAAAAGCAATTAAAAGGGAGCAAATGAAACTCACCTTAGCAGCACATAAGGTCATTCAGAAAAAAGTGACCGAAACTCAGAATGCAAAATTAACCGTAGATCTCAACCTATAGAACATATGTTGGTCAATACATGTCTAATAAGCTAGGTTGGGTCATAGTGCATCACAATCCTAATGCTCGAGATTGACATACAAAAGTTATCAAAAGTCATTTCAAAAAGTCAACCTGACCCAATATGATCTTTTAAAATCTATACTATAGTTTGAATGATCATGGTAATCGAAAATAGTTTAACATTTCACATGGTTTCCCAATACTTGAATAATTAGACTATAGTTTTATAATGCTTTAAAATATGATAAAACAATCAATTTTGACAATTGTTCAACAAATCGAGACGTGCCTTATATAGAAAATCATTTACTCGATTAATAATATTTGAAAATCCAAATTATCAATCTTATAAACAAGTTGTTTAAATATCAATTGCATATTCAAAAGCAATTTCAATTAATGTTAATCATAATTCAGTTGTTCATATCTTTTAATTCGTTCATCGAAATTACGCGATCTCTAAATGAAAAGTTATTGATTTTTCGCCAGCTTTTCAAAAACATGCATATCATATACCTTATGTCAGTAATATATGTATTAAATTCGTGATCTATCATAAACTATTTAACGACAAAATTAATCGTACTAGCATGCATAATCCTATATACTTGAGCACTAGTCAGGGATACACTATTAATATATAATAGATAAGATATATATGCTTACGTATCAATATTGTGATTCAATATTGTAGGAAAGTACGTAGACGCAACGGAGATGATAAATACTAGTTTGACTCACGAGCAAAACCCTTGAACAATACCCAAAACCTCCTTAGTAATAACCCATAGTTTTCTTAGCTCTATCCTGCTTGAAAACCCATTTTGAAAGTGACACGCTCATGACCTCGTCGTAGTATTTTATGTATAATACTAATAATAATACAAATACTACTAATAATAATAAGATTAATAATAATAATAATAATAATAATAATAATAATAATAATAATAATAATAATAATAATAATAATAATAATAATAATATTACAGAGGGAGTAGTATATGTGTAAAAAAAACTCTAGCAGAAACTGGCCTTTTATAGGCAACTTTTTGAAATCTGATGCCCATGCGATCGCATGGGTTTTTAGTGTATTTGCCATGCGATCGCATGGCTGCCTGATCCAGCTCAAAATATTTTTGTTTGCTAGTTCGTCGACATATTTAAATATAATATATATAATATATATAATTTAAATAA
Organism: Rutidosis leptorrhynchoides; assembly: GCF_046630445.1. Taxonomy (NCBI): domain Eukaryota; kingdom Viridiplantae; phylum Streptophyta; class Magnoliopsida; order Asterales; family Asteraceae; genus Rutidosis; species Rutidosis leptorrhynchoides. Next base: position 340,338,197 of record NC_092342.1, on the reverse strand, counting down.
TTAATTATATATTATATTAAATTCATGTGCATAGTTAACTTGTAATTTTCGTTCCAATGACTCGTACGATGTCACTCGACTTATGTTCAAGTTTCGGTTTCTCGAACGCATTTTCATACGCTTAGAAAACTTGCAATTTACGTTTTGTGACTCATACCTTTGTCAAAATATAGTCTTAAATTATCAATAAACTATATCATTCAAAGTGTATCTTAAACTTTCGAGTGTTTTGGTCATCTACTTCTATAAATCATTGTCTCGCTATTTGTTAATATATATATAATAACAAATTGTTTTATGACCAAGTTAATATATATTTTCAACATTCATAAACACGTTTTAAATATACGTCGCAAGTTATTCATACAATTAATATTCCAACTTATCATATATATTCAAATAAATATTTAAACCAATATGTTTAATGTTCGGTATCAAATAATTAATACATTGTTAAGTTTTCAAGTTATAGTATATATATATATATATATATATATATATATATATATATATATATATATATATATATATGTGTGTGTGTGTGTGTGTGTGTGTGTGTGTGTGTGTGTCTATATACATACAATTGTTAGCGAATCATCGAGAACAACCAAAAGGTATTTGAATATATGAAAGTAGTTCAAAAATTTTGAGATTCAGTTTTACAGACTTTGCTTATCGCGTCGGAAATATTAATCATACAAAGATTAAGTTTAAATTTGGTCAGAAATTTTCGGGTCATCACAGTACCTACCCGTTAAATAAATTTAGTCCCGAAATTTGAGTGAGGTCCTCATGACTAACAATAAAAATGTTTTCATGCCGTATATGTGTTGATAAATAGAGTTTTATCACCGTTAAATAATATGGATAAAACAATCCGATTATTCGAAGCGTATGAGAGAAGTTATCGTAAAAGAGTGAAATGAAGAATAGAGATTCGTCTTAACTCTTGACGTATTAACGATTAATTTCCGTAATTTAAGGAATAGAAAATCTTCATAATCTCAATAAGATTTGATTCTTCGGAATTTAAGGAAATTAAGATTTCTTTTGATTAAATGCGTAATTTGCCTTGATTGCTATGTTTGATATTTCGCTATAAATTGACCTCTTCCGTTTCATTATTTTTATCACTCTTACATCTTCTTCCTCATTTCCTATTTTCAAAAGATTGTGAAAAATGCTTCATCCAGTTCTGATTCTTGATATACTCCTAACTTTCATATCTGTCATTCTTCTTTTTCATCTACCACCGGAGGAATCTGCTTACTTCTACTTTGCTCTTGGGGTTATAATGCTTTTACTTCTCCCGTGTCTTTATGTTGCGATAAACATTGATATACACGGTTTGTAATTTATGTGTTGTTATCGGGCTTTATATTCTCCATTATATTTCAAAGTTTCTGCTTCTGTCTTCTATAATTATTGTCATCTCCAGTTAATACTTTCTTTTATTTGCTGCAATTTATACCCCAATTTCTATTTCGGAGTTTTGTCCCTTCGTTTCTTCTTCTTGTGACTAAGTATTGCTTGTAATGGTCCAGAATTCGCAGATATGAATTTCAAAATGAACATTGTTAATGTTCTAAGAAGAAAATGGTAATGGCACGATCTTGATTTGTTAAATTACCAGAATACCCTGGAAAAGACAGAATCATCAAGAAATATTTTCTTGATATTTTAGAGATTAACTAGAATACAAGAGTCGTATGACATAGCACATGATGACGTTATGATCTGTGAATCATCACGTTCCATTTAGAAACTCAGGATGACTTACTTTATATAATCACGTTGATCAAGTGTTATTATATTATACTAACTTATGCTTCAGCTCCCAACACCACTTCAAAAATATTCATATTTTAAACTTGAAGGTTTCAGAATTTAGAAACTAAAATAGTTTCTTTTATGATGTAACACAGATATCATAAGGAGAAAATTGATTTCCGATAAGAATGATTATGGAATTATCTCCAGAAATATGGAGGATATTTATAATGAAAGATACGATGATATCTTAGAATTTCTAATATCAGAGGATGATGAAGAATATTGTCCACAAGGGTTTAGATTCAGAAGCAAGGTATTCGTTAATGGCTTCAGCAAATACTGAATCATTTGGATTCTTGGAAGGCAGGTTTCGTCCTTGTGATTTATCCACAGCCTCCTTCATGGTTTTCTCAATCCGTTTTTCAGTTCCAAACCTTCTCTTTTTCTGAGCTTTGCCAACACACTATTCTTTATCCTCAAACTTTTGGCTGTTAAGGTCATTTACAGTTTTTGCTGCTTCATCAGCATTCAAAGTTATCATAACCGTCGTCGGTTATCAATCTGAGGTGTTTTTAAAAGTTTGAAGGGTTTGCATGGAGATTGTATTTGTCAAGATACATATGATGTTCTAGAATTTTGAATGACACAAATATTTTTCTGGGTTTTATGAATAAAATTGATGTTCTAGCACAGTTTTGAAGTCAAAGTATAGCTTCGAAAGATGTAGGAATCTAAGAATGATGTCTTTTGTTAAATCTTGACTTTGGATTTTGATTTGTCAATATCAAAATATGTAATCAAATTTGGATGAGGATGGTTGTTTTGATTTTTATAAAAGAATATATATTGTTGTGAAAGTAGTGAGTATAGTTGATGATTTGTTGAATCAGAATCGAAGAATGTAACATATTAATTGTGAATTTATATATCTATCGGGTATTACTTACCCGTTAAAATATTCTCACCATTAACAGTTTGTACAAAAGAATTTTCTTAATTACAATCTTTATGAAAATATACCTACATAGATATTTTCTTTAGATGTAATCATGGATTTAATGAGTTAACATAATATTAATCTCATCTGGTTTTTGACTAGGACTAGAATATATAATCTCTAAAAGTTTTAGAAACTACATATTCTCTACAGAATATTTCTTCGATGAAGTTATGAATCAATAATTCATCGTTTGTTGTTGTTGGTATTTCTTGGTATCTATGGTTGTGATAACCTGTCCTAATCCACCTGGACGAAGTCATCAACATCTGGTCCCATTGCGAGGTACTGACCTAAATATGCCATGTACGACTTCATATAATATCTTTAGAATGAGCAAATGCACAGCGGAAGATATCCTTCATACCTGAGAATAAACATGCTTAAAAGTGTCAACCAAAAGGTTGGTGAGTTCATAGGTTTATCATAACGATCATTTCAGTATATTAATAGACCACAAGATTTCCGTTTATAAATATATGTACACTCGCAAGTGTATAAAAGTATTCTATAAGTTGTAGGCACCCGGTAACAAGCCTTAACGTTCATGTTTTACCCTCTGAAGTACACCAGATCAGGTGTGTTTAAAATAACCTCGAAGTACTAAAGCATCCCATAGTCAGGATGAGGTTTGTCAGGCCCAATAGATCTATCTTTAGGATTCGCGCCTACCGTACATAGACAAGTAGTTTAATGTTACCAAGCTAAGGGTATATTTCTGGTTTAAACCCACGTAGAATTAGTTTTAGTACTTGTGCCTATTTCGTAAAACATTTATAAAACAGCGCATGTATTCTCAGCCCAAAAATATATATTGCAAAAGTAATTAAAAAGGGAGCAAATGAAACTCACCATATTGTATTTTGTAGTAAAAATAATAGGACGATATTGAACAAGTATAGGGTTGACCTCGGATTCACGAACCTATATCATTTATATATATATTAACACATATAATAACATTTAAGCAAGTTTTATCAATATACATTATAACTTGTATGTTATATTAATAAATAGTTTAATTATAACTATTTTATATATTTTAGATAATTATATATATATGATTATATTAAAATGTGTTTCTTAATTAATATTTTAAAAAAATACATTTTATTTAACTCAATATGTAATATTAGTATCATTAGGATATATGTAAAAATATATATATATATATATATATATATATTTTTATAAATATCAATTTTTTCTTAAAATAATAATTACAATAATACTAAAGTATAGATAATAATAATAATAATAATAATAATAATAATAATAATAATAATAATAATAACAGATAATAATAGTTTTTAATAATAATAGTGATAATACTTATTTTTATAATAATAATGCTAATAATATTAATAAAAGTAATAAAAATCTTAATAATTATATTAATAATAATAATAACAATAATAATGATCTAAGTAATAATAATACTAATAATAGTTATAACAATAAAGTGTAATACTACCTTAAAAGCTTAAAAAGAATTAAACTGCCTGAGCCTAGATTCGAACCCACAACCTCCCGGATAACAAACATCTCCCCTAACCACAGCACTACCGGCTACTTTTCTTACTAGAGCCCGATTTATATTTATATAACCATTTCTCTGTTTCTTATCCGAATTAGCCCAAGCCCAACATCATTTAATAAAAACTCTCGGCCCAAAATATATATTTGATCTTAGTCTCATGGAAGCGTGGCCCAACAGCACATCTGTATCCAATCGATTTCCCCTTTTTTTTAAATCAAAAAAATAAGTGGGGTTCGGTTTGTGAATATCAACGTAAATAGGAATTTATCTTGCAAGTGGCTTATTAGGGTTTGGCCCTACAACATCCAAAAAGAATAACAAGTAGCAATTAAATTCCAAGTGGTTTGTTTGTTTATTCCCTGTCGCCATCATCTTCTTCAAATTCTCGTTATCATCATCACTTTCCTTCGAACAGTACGTCATCATCAAAATCTTTGGTTACCATCGTTTCCCGATCATCTTCTTCGTTCTTTAACTTTATTAACTGTGACAGACAACGGTTGCCGGAATTTCTCGAGTTCATCGACAGTAGCGACAGTTTCATAACGGTGATCGACTTTTAACAGTTTAGGATCTTCTTAGGAGGCTATAACTTGAATAATAGAGGTTTAGAAGGAGTGGTGGTGATCAGTTTTGATGTAAAACAAAGGTGGTGAAGTTTAAGCTTGAAGGTGACATTGTTGGTGGTGGTTTGAGTTAAGAGGTGATGGCTGTTTTGGATCTCAAACAAAACAGAAGAAAAAGAAGACACTGAGTGCTCGTGGGTGGTGGTATTGTGGTTATGGTCAAGAAGAAGATAAAGAGAGAGGAGAGGGAGATAGGTGATGGAGTTCGTGTTGATGGGTGTTGGATGGTAGCCATGGTGGCCTGATTCGAAGGAGAAGAAACAGAAACAATAGCGAGTGACAACAGGTGATCTTCGGTGGTGTGTTGTGATGATTCGAATAGAAACAGAAAAGTAATATATCACGATGATGATGAAGGTGATGATGAAGGTGATTCATTAAACAGAAATAAGAGGAAGAATAGAAAAAGAGAAATGGTTCCTATGGTTGTATGGTATTTGAAGATGGTGATCGAAGGCGGTTGTGGTTTTATAAAGGTGAAGATGCACAATTGTGTAGATCACAGATATATCTCATCTTTCTATCTATTTGTATATATAATAAGAATAGAAGCTAAGTGAAAGTAAGGCACATTATATGTAAGTTGATATGGATATATATATGCTGTATAGGTATTTGAGAAAAGAAGAAAACAAGAAAGTAAACAGAAAGGTTGTTTACAATTCAATATCACGGATCGATTTAGTATGAGTAATGCCAAAAGTGAAAAAGCAAGTTTTTATTATAATATCTCTATAAAATTTTAAAAGGTGTTTAAGCAACAGTAGTCTTTAGATATCTACCGATAGTTCTCACGGCTAATATATCGTACTCCGTTGTGTACTCAGTGGCGAATAAAAGTGTTTAGAAAAATCCCATATTTTTAAATTAAATTACTTTATTTATTTCAGTCATTATGGTATAAAATTCGATCATTAATTTATTAAATAAAAATTACACCAACTGTCCCTCTCAATTCTGGATAAAATATAAAAAGTGTTAAAATTTAATAACTAGATCCTAAATACATTTTTAGTAAGCCTAAAATTTATATAACTCATTTTCGGATCACCATTTATTTTAAAATCATATAAGTTCGAATTTAACTTGCTTAATATCAATCGGAACATCAACGAGTATTACAATTATTTAATACTTATTTTTAATATACTTTATTTGTATATAAATATGTTTTAAATAATAAATATTATTTTTATATAATTAATTTCTAACAATTTCATCATAATATATTTCAAATTATATATATATATATTTAAATATATATACATATCTATTTACAAATAGTTGTTCGTGAATCGTCGAGAATGGTCGATGGTCAATTGAACATATGAAACAGTTCAAAATTTTTGAGACTCAACCTAACAGACTTTGCTTATCGTGTTAAAGATATTAAATAGTATCGAGAGTTTGGTTCAAAATTAGTCGAAATTTTCCGGGTCGTGACAATGGTGCATATGACGTTGATGTCCGAGGTACAGATTATGATGTTGAGGTGTGGAATGCGGATGTTGTTAGTGGTGGTGGTAATGTTACTGTTGGCGTTGATGATGGTGATACTGTTGATGCTGGTGATGCTGCTGGTGCTTGTAACCTTTGTACCATATTCTCTAAAGTCACCACTCGAGCACGAAGCTCATTGACTTCTTCTACTACACCGGGATAATTGTCGGTTCGGACGAGCGGACGAATAAGATTTAGAATGTGAGATAGTATATAATCATGACTAGATACTCTGGAAATGAGAGAGAAAATGGTATTACGAACAGGTTCGCCGGTAAGTGCTTCAGGTTCTTCGCCAAGAGGGCAATGTGGTGGATGGAAGGGATCGCCTTCTTCTTGTCTCCAATGACTAAGTAAGCTACGAACCCATCCCCAATTCATCCAGAATAGATGATGGCTAATTGGTTGATCCATTCCGGTTACAATGTCTTAGGAGTTCAGGTGAATATCCATATCGGAATATCTGTCGGAATTTAAGGAATTTGAACTAGATACGTGATCCATCTTGTATAATCAGGGAATTGATTTTTGATATAAGATAGATTATAGAATTTAGATTGATACTCTTCAATACATAATTTACATATGTATATATAATACCAAAATCCCGTAAATTACGGAAAAATTTTCGAAAGATGTCAGGAAAAGTTTACAGTAATAGATATGCTAAGATATGAATTTTTTCGGTACACTATCTATGCAGTAAATGCAGTAAGACGTGTCTAGACTTAGGAATGATAAGCATGTAATTTCTGACAAGAAATGATAAGCGAAAATTGGTAAGAACAAATACGGTCATAGTCCAGACTCACTAATGCATCCTAACAATTACCAGTTAAACACACTAATGCAAATTCTGGTTCCCTATGACCTCAAGCTCTGATACCAACTGTGACGATCCTTCCAAATCCCTTTGGACGAATACATCATTCATTGATTTCATAGTGAGGTTTTGACCTCTATATGATACGTTTTGTAAACATTGCATTCTTTTGAAAAGGCACACCATAAATGAATATATAAATCCAAGGTTTTCGATGTCCGATGATTTATACGTATAGACAATCACCGTATATAATAGTTTACAATACTACATCCGTTGACAATGCAGTCAAAATAAGATACATGGTGATGATTTTGTGAATGCAAAGTTGTCTTCAATAAAGCATGTATGACTCCATGCACATAGCTTGTATCACGTATAAGCAAACAGCGGAAGACTTCTAGGAACCTGAGAATAAACATGCTTAAAATTGTCAACACAAAGGTTGGTGAGTTCCTAGTTTTAATGTTGCGCATAATCTGTATATAAAGATGGATCACAAGATTTCAGTTGTTTCATCCAGAAATGTTTATCAAAAGATTCTACGTAACAGAGCACCCTGGTAACTGAACTTTAACGTCTATATAATAAGTACCCTTTGTATAATAATCTTAATAATACACGCAAACCAACGTATACGCTTCTCAAATAGCATACGTCCTTTAAAAGGCTAGTGCTCTAGCTCGGACGGGGATGTCAAGCCCTATGGATCCATATACCACTATTCACGCCCACCAGTTCTTATAACCGGCAGTTACTAGTTACCAAAGCTAAGGGATTTTCGGTTCAAACTCATTGTAGAATTAAGTATGTACTTGTATCCATTGCGTTTAAAATATATTACATGTATTCTCAGTCCAAAAATATATATTGCAAAAGCAATTAAAAGGGAGCAAATGAAACTCACCTTAGCAGCACATAAGGTCATTCACCAAAAAGTGACCGAAACTCAGAATGCAAAATTAATCGTAGATCTCAACCTATAGAACATATGTTGGTCAATACATGTCTAATAAGCTAGGTTGGGTCATAGTGTATCACAATCCTAATGCTCGAGATTGACATACAAAAGTTATCAAAAGTCATTTCAAAAAGTCAACCTGACCCAATATGATCTTTTAAAATCTATACTATAGTTTGAATGATCATGGTAATCGAAAATAGTTTAACATTTCACATGGTTTCCCAATACTTGAATAATTAGACTATAGTTTTATAAAGCTTTAAAATATGATAAAACAGTCAATTTTGACAATTGTTCAACAAATCGAGACGTGCCTTATATAGAAATTCATTTACTCGATTAGTAATATTTGAAAATCCAAATTATCAATCTTATAAACAAGTTGTTTAAATATCAATTGCAGATTCAAAAGTAATTTCAATTAATGTTAATCATAATTCAGTTGTTCATATCTTTTAATTCGTTCATCGAAATTACGCGATCTCTAAATGAAAAGTTATTAATTTTTCGCCAACTTTCCAAAAACATGCATATCATATACCTTATGTCAGTAATATATGTATTAAATTCGTGATCTATCATAAACTATTTAACGACAAAATTAATCGTACTAGCATGCATAATCCTATATACTTGAGCACTAGTCAGGGATACACTATTAATATATAATAGATAAGACATAAATGCTTACGTATCAATATTGTGATTCAATATTGTAGGAAAGTACGTAGACGCAACGAAGATGATAAATACTAGTTTGACTCACGAGCAAAACCCTTGAACAATACCCAAAACCTCCTTAGTAATAACCCATAGTTTCCTTAGCTCTATCCTGCTTGAAAACCCATTTTGAAAGTGACACGCTCATGACCTCCTCGTAGTATTTTATGTATAATACTAATAATAATACAAATACTACTAATAATAATAAGATTAATAATAATATTAATCTTAATAATAATAATAATAATAATAATAATAATAATAATAATAATAATAATAATAATAAATAATAATAATAATAATAATAATAATAATAATAATAATAATAATAATAAAGAGGGAGTAGTATATGTGTAAAAAAAACTCGAGCAGAAACTGGCTTTTTATAGGCAACTTTTTGGAATCTGATGCCCATGCGATCGCATGGGTTTTTAGTGTATTTTCCATGCGATCGCATGGCCGCCTGATCCAGCTCAAAATGTTTTTGTTTGCTAGTTCGTCGACATATTTAAATATAATATATATAATATATATAATTTAAATAATTAATTATATATTATATTAAATTCATGTGCATATTTAACTTGTAATTTTCGTTCCGATGACTCGTACGATGTCACTCGACTTATGTTCCAGTTCCGGTTTCTCGAACGCATTTTCATACGCTTAGAAAACTTGCAATTTACGTTTTGTGACTCGTACCTTTGTCAAAATATAGTCTTAAATTATCAATAAACTATATCATTCAAAGTGTATCTTAAACTTTCGAGTGTTTTGGTCAATTACTTCTATAAATCATTGTCTTGCTATTTGTTAATATATATATAATAACAAATCGTTTTATGACCAAGTTAATATATATTTTCAACATTCATAAACACGTTTTAAATATACGTCGCAAGTTATTCATACAATTAATATTCCAACTTATCATATATATTCAAATAAATATTTAAACCAATAAGTTTAATGTACGGTATTAAACAATTAATACATTGTTACGTTTTCAAGTTATAGTATATATATATGTGTGTCTATATACACAGTGGCGAAAACAGGAATTTTTTTCACCCGGGGCGAAATTTTTTTTAAAGCGTATCAATTTTTTTTTGGTAAAATATAGAGGTTTTGGGGAAAAATATGGTGATTTTTGAGCAAAATGTGGAGGTTTTGGGGCAAAATGTGAAGGTTTTTGGACAAAATACGGAGGTTTTGAGGCAAAATATGGTGGTTTTGGGGCAAAATAAAATTTCCACCGGGGGCAAAATCGAAAAATTCAAAATTTTTACACTAAAAATTGCAAATCGACTGGGGGCATCTGCCCCCCTTGCCCCATGCTATTTCCGCCACTGTATATACATATAATTATTCGCGGATCGTCGAGAACAACCGAAAGGTATTTGAATATATGAAAGTAGTTCAAAAATTTTGAGATTCAGTTTTACAGACTTTGCTTATCGCGTCGGAAATATTAATCATACAAAGATTAAGTTTAAATTTGGTCAGAAATTTCCGGGTCATCACACTGGAGATCCCAAGATCTGAGTTCAATATGACAACCTACTTGTATGAACTGGCGACGGTCACTGTGGGGGAGATAATTACTAAAGTAGCAACCCCTACACCTTGAAAGGGAGTTTACTAATTAAGAGTAGACTTCCTAGTCCATTCCTAAAAGTGACATGTAAGAGGATAAGCCTATGGCTTTTAATGATTCAACTGAAATAACCATGCGTGGTTAATCAGTATCCACTCGGTGGTGAATCACCTATGTGAGAGAGAAGTGGGGTCGCTTCGAAGGGTATTGTTGGGGCACAATACTTGATAAGCTCTCGCAGAACCAGGCTAATGTTCATGACCATAACGAACATAACTATGAGGACTTGACGTTGTCAGGGAGATTCTTGTGTGAAGCGTATTGTCGCCTACACAAACGGCAGACGAGTTCAAAGACATCGCCATCTACTCAGAGCCAGTAGACTAAGTGTGTTTTCACAAGCGAAAGTTCAAAGGGTAACACCTACTTATCGTATGCAAGATTCAACCGCTGAAACTTAATTGGAATATTGTTGTTTCTGAGATCGATCTCCATTCATGTGGGAGATTGTTGGAAAAATTGGTCAAAAACAAGTGTGTTTTCACTAACTTTGGACACTAATTAATATATGATAAATTGACATGTATTAGTAAACATTTAGTGGGGTTTGTAGTCCTTGACGAGGGCTTTACAATGAATTAAAGTGTGTCCAAAACGGATTAAAGGTGAATGAGATATCGAATCTCAAAGTAACTTGTTTGATGCGAGATCTAGAAGGTTTTGCAATTGTCCCACCTCGGAGGTGGGAGCAAACCTAAGGCTTTGATTTCCACTATAAATAAAGGTCTATAGAGTTTGTAGAAATACACACCAAAAATCATATAAGCATTTTTATATGATTAGAGTTTCCTCTCAGCCGCAACAAGGTCTCCCCGTTCCGGTTACCTTTCAGGCAAGTGGGCAAGTCCGGAAGTACGCTGCTTCGGACCGGTGTACCCTGGGAACAGATGTCGAATCTGTTTAAGGGAATTGTGTCAAACACAAGCCCGGTTCAACCTAATATCGGTTAGATCGTTTCAACCTTCTCTTTGTTTAATTATTTATTAGCAATATGATTATTACGTTTGTGATAATATATATAAGCGTTTCAGTTTCGTATATATTTTACCTACAGTTTTTTGATTAGGTGAAGCTAATGTTAGTTTGGTTTTTAGAATTGTTCACTTGATGCTTTTGTTAGCTGGTTTTTCTAATTGTTAGCTGGATTATTATTATTTTATGCTTTTGTTATGTTTATTTTGTAATATGGATCTTGTGTCTTGGAATGAAATGAAATTGTATGTTTTCAATTATTCACTGTAAATGTAGTATGCAAATAGAGTATACAGTATGTCAATTATCAATTGTAGTATGCAAATGTAGTATGCAGTGGTGGAAATAGCATGGGGCAAGGGGGGCAGATGACCGCAGTCGATTTGCAATTTTTAGTGTAAAAATTTTGGATTTTTCGATTTTACCCCCGGTGGAAATTTTATTTTGCCCCAAAACCACCATATTTTGCCTCAAAACCTCCGTATTTTGCCCAAAAACCTTTACATTTTGCCCCAAAACCTCCACATTTTGCTCAAAAATCACCATATTTTTCCCCAAAACCTCTATATTTTACCAAAAAAAAATTTGATACGCTTTAAAAAAAATTTCGCCCCGGGTGAAAAAAATTCCTGTTTTCGCCACTGGTAGTATGCAAACGGATCTTGTGTTAACTTTTTTGTTGCAGTTTGTGAATGGTCAAAACAACTGTAAGTCTGATGTTTACGTAGTATAGAACAGAAGTTGAAACTAGCAGTTAATGTACGCAGGGTTTATAAATATTGCACATGATTCTCACATGTCTCCAACTTAGCGGACTATCAACTCATCGTTAGTTTCAGGGACTACTTTGGAACAAAACCATAAAAACAGTGACTAATAATGCATGAATAAAATGGCAGTGACTAAATAGGCAAAATTCGAAAAATACAGGAACTATTTAGGCAATTTTATCTATATTATATTATATTATATTATATATTAATATTCTTATTATTATATTTCATTTTAAATTTTAATTGTCGTTTTATATTATTTTCGTTTCAAAATGTACAAAACACTTGTCCGCTTGTAGTTCGCAGAATCGCAACAACACTTATCTAATTTAATATGTACAAACGAAAAAAAAAAAGATTTTAGCCAAACCACATGCATAAAGACAAGTTGGATTTATGAGACTTATGAGAAGATGCTTGTAATAAAATCCTAATATTCAGCTGACGAGATCTGCGTGGACCTTACGAATTACGATTACGATTCCAAATCGACTGCAGCTCTACAATATTATTATAATGTTTACTTATACAACAACAACAACAACAACAACAACAACAAAACCCAATATTACATAAGTGGTGTACGGGGGAGGTGAGATGTAGACAATACTTCCCCTATCCGAGAATAAAGACAAGACATTTCTCCACCCAGAGTGAAAACACCCTCAAAAGTAGAGAAAGTCATCCCTCTCTCTATTCGACGGATAGAGAGATTGCTTCCGATTGGACCTCCGGCCAATAAGTAGGAAAAAGTTTTTAAAAATAAAATTAAATAAAATTAAAAATAAAATTGAGACACCATGAAAATGGTAAAATCAAATTTCCATGAGTTTTAAATCATGCCTGAAATTTAATTTAGGCTCTAAGAGTCAGTCAAGTCGCCAATAAATCAACGCTTGATGTCGACTCAATAACTAGAGCCTTAATACGGTAATTATTATCCGTATCTTGGAGAAATTTTCTTCAAGATTGTGCATATCATTCATTTTGTACACGCCAAACAATTAATCTAAACATTCTGAGTATAAATGAGAGAATTCGATGTTAAAAATGCCGTTTTTAAAAAAAGATTATCCGTATCACTTAAATACTTTATTTACTCCATATTATGTTATACACAGTATAATAAATAACTGAATAATAATTTTTAATTAGTAATGTATAGTAAAAAATAATTTTTTATGACACTTATTGAAAATTTACAAGTACTTAAAACATTTTAACCTCTAAGAGCTGCCTGTAAGAAAATTCTAAAAAATTAGTAGTGTAAAAATTGGTATATGTTATAATATATAAATATATATATATATGGATAGTCAATTATTGATACATAAAAGTAATATTATTGTATTATCTAAACTTGTGATATTTTTGCTATAAATAGCCATGAATGCAAGCATTAAACTTGCACCATTTTCTCACACTTACAAAGTGTTTCTTTCTTTCTCTCCATTATCATCTTTGCTCTTACACTTCATTATTAGCATTCTTAATCAAGAATCAAACCACTAAAGGTAGTTATAAGCCTACTGAATTATAACATCAAGAATCAAACCACTAAAGGTAGTTATAAGCCTACTGAATTATAACACGTTATCAGCACGATAATCTTAATACTAATTATGGTTGGCTCTGCCACCTAAATGATATATGGTCGGTTATACCACCTGAATAATATATGGTCGACATTGTCGCCTAATTATCATTTATGTTACTAACATTTATATTTCTATTATCTAACATTTATATGGTCGACACTGTCACCTAATTATCATTACCTAATTATCATTTATGTTATGTTATATAACATTTATTTATGATTGCTTACATATGGTCGACACTGTCGTCTACTTATCATTTATGTTATATTAAATTTATGTTTAATGTTTATATACTTATGAATATAAATTGACTCTAATTTATCATGTTGTTTGTTTTAATTTTTGATAATAGAAAATGTCGAATCTGGAAAAGCTTAAATTTACTCCTTTAGAATCAACGGGAAATAACTACATGCCATGGGTTATAAAAGTAAAAATGCATCTTAAATCAATGGGCATTCTTGAAACCATAAATGAAAACAACACTTGTTCTGAAAAAGAACAAGCAACGGCATGTTGCTTTATTCATCAACATATTGATGAATGCTTACAAAATAATTACGTGACTGTAGAAGATCCCCATGTTTTATGGAAAGGTCGCAAAAGCAGATTCAATAATCAAAGAGAAATTTTACTTACAGCTGCTATGGATCAATGGAGAACATTAAGGTTCCAAGACTTTAAGAAAGTAAATGAATACAGCTCAGCTCTGTATAATACAGTCTCACAACTTAAATTCTGTGGACATGAAATAAGTGATGCAGACATGTTGGAGAAAACTTTCTCCACAATGAATGCTGCCAACATCACAGTGCAAAGAAATTTGAGAATGCTAAAGTTCAACACATATCCTGAACTTAATTCATATCTCTTGGTTGCAGAGCAAAATGATGAGCTATTAATGAAAAATCAGCAATCTCGTCCTACTGGTACACTTGCAATCCCTGAAGCAAATACTGCAAATAATTATAAACAGGGACAAGGACGCGGGCAAGGTCGTGGTTATAATAACCATCGCCATCATCATGCCAAAAGCCATAACTATGGTAGAAACCATCCTTATGGTAATGAGAATGGGCGTGAACGTGGCCGTGGTGGTCAAATAAATAATAATCCACGAAAATATAAATATCAACCACAAAACAAGCCCACTAAACAAGATGTTGAAGAAAATTCTTCTAAAAATTCTGAAGAATCTTGTTACATATGTGGTAGAATGGGCCACTGGGCTAATACTTGCCGAACATCTAAACATCTTGTTAAGATGTATCAGGATTCGCTGAAAGGTAAAGAAAAGGAAGTAAATTTTGTGGATAATATTGATCCAACAGTCACTGAGCAACCATCTGATTTATATGAAGATTTCTTGAATTAAATTAATATGTTTCTTTTATAAATAAAACGATTTAACCTTTGTCATCATATTTTCTCAAATGTTTCAGTTCTATATGTTTTATCAAATGTTCCAGTTCTATATTTGATGTTTCAATTCTATGTATGTCAAATGTTTCAGTTTTATCTATTTGTGTGTAATAAACATTTTGTGTAACATTTATATACTTACTGTTTGTTTCTTATATATGAAGTTTAATATGAATTCTGCTGGAACACAACATCAATCAAGTAGTGGAGATCTCTGTATAGCAGATAGTGGTACTACACACACTATACTTAAATCTGAAAAATATTTCATTGATTTGAAACCAACGAAAGGAACTATACATACAATATCAGGTGCTGCTAACTTGATAGAAGGGATAGGAAAGGCAAAATTCATATTACCAAACGGTACAACATTTTTAATTAATAATGCCTTATTCTCTCCTAAGTCAAGCAGAAATTTATTGAGTTTTTCTGAAATATACCTTAATGGATATGATTATCAGTCAGTAACGACAGAAAATGAGAAATATTTAAGTATCACTAACAAGAATCACGTGATTGAAAAACTGCCAAGACTTAATTCTGGATTACATTATACACATATAAATGTACCAGAAGCACATATGGTGATTAAAGAAAAGTATATTGATCCTGGTGTATTTAATTTATGGCATAACAGATTGGGCCATCCAGGATTAACAATGATGAAAAGAATTATTGAATGTACACATGGACATCCACTGAAGGATAGAAAAATCCTTCATGATACAATGATTCCATGTATATCTTGCTCTCTTGGAAAATTGATAACTAGACCCTCACCACTTAAGGTTGAGAAAGAATCACTAATGTTTCTTGAAAGAATTCAAGGTGATATTTGTGGACCAATTCATCCACCATGTGGACCATTTAGATATTTCATGGTCCTAATAGACGCATCTAGTAGATGGTCTCATGTTTGTCTGTTATCAAGCCGTAATGTGGCATTTACAAAATTTCTTGCCGAAATTATTAAATTGAGAGCACATTTTCCTGATTACATCATTAAAAAGGTGAGACTTGATAATGCTGGTGAGTTTACATCTCAAGCATTTAATGACTATTGCATGTCTATAGGAATTGTTGTTGAACATTCTGTTGCTCATGTGCATACACAAAATGGTTTAGCCGAGTAACTGATTAAACGTTTACAGTTAATCGCTAGACCATTGATAATGAGAACAAAACTCCCTGTATCTATATGGGGTCATGCAATTTTACATGCTGCTGCATTGATTCGCATCAGACCAAGTGCAAGTCATAAATATTCCCCCCTACAACTTGCTTTTGGTCAAGAGCCAAATATTTCCCACCTTAGAACATTTGGTTGTGCAGTATATGTTCCAATTGTGCCACCACAACGTACAAAAATGGGTCCTCAAAGGAGGTTGGGAATATATGTTGGATATGAAACATCTTCAATCATAAAGTATATTGAACCTATGACAGGTGATGTTTTTACAGCACGTTTTGCTGATTGTCATTTTAATGAAACATTGTTTCCTAGATTAGGGGGAGAAATAAAAAATAAAGAAAATGATGTTTCATGGTGTGAACCTCAATTAAAGTATCTTGATCCTCGCACAAAAGAATGCGAGATAGAAGTTCAAAAGATAATGCATATACAAGAACTTACAAATCAATTACCTGATGCATTCACAGATACAAAAAGGGTGACTAAATCATATATACCAGCAGTTAATACTCCAGCTCGAGTTGAGATTTCAAATCGGAAAACTGATAATGTAGTCACTCAAGAATCTATGCCACGTCTGAAACGTGGGAGACCAGTTGGTTCCAAAGATAAAAATCCTCGAAAAAGAAAATCAGCTGATAATAAGGTAAAAGAAAGTGTTCAAGAAGAACCACAAATCAGTACTCCTACTGCAGAGGAGATTGATGATGTCAATACAGAAATTGCAATCAATTATGCACATTCAAAAATATTATGGAACCGAAATGAAATGAAAAATCTTGATGAGAAATTTTCATTTAATGTTGCATATGACATCATGAATAATGATGATGATCCAGAACCAACATCTATGGTTGAATGTCAAAATAGACATGATTGGGCTCAATGGAAAGAAGCAATACGAGCTGAATTAGAATCACTCAATAAAAGAAAAGTTTTCGGATCCATCATTCTCACTCCTAAAGATGTGAAACCTGTAGGATACAGATGGATTTTTGTCCGAAAAAGAAATGAGAAAAATGAAGTTACAAGGTATAAAGCTAGACTTGTAGCTCAAGGTTTTTCTCAAAGATCGGGAATTGATTATGAAGAAACTTATTCCCCTGTTATGGATGCAATTACTTTTAGATACTTAATCAGCCTGGCAATTTCTAAAAATTTAGAAATGCATCTCATGGATGTTGTGACTGCTTATCTATATGGATCACTTGATAGTGATATATATATGAAGATACCTGAAGGATTTAAGGTACCAGAAGCATCAAATGCAAAACCCAAAGAAATGTATTCAATTAAATTACAAAGATCTTTATATGGGTTAAAACAATCGGGACGTATGTGGTATAACCGATTAAGTGATTACTTGATAAGCAAAGGGTATACAAATAACCTTACTTGTCCTTGTGTTTTCATTAAGAAAACAACATCCGGATATGTGATCATAGCTATTTATGTTGACGATCTTAACATCATAGGTACAAATAAAGAGATCCATGAAGCCATTCAACTTCTAAAGAAAGAATTTGAAATGAAAGATCTCGGAAAAATCAAGTATTGCCTTGGTTTACAAATTGAGCATATGCCTAATGGTTTACTTGTACATCAAACAACATATACTGAAAAGATTCTGAAACGTTTCAATATGGACAAGGCAAAACCATTAAGTACTCCTATGGTTGTTAGATCACTCAATGTTGAAACTGATCCATTTCGTCCATGTGAAGATCATGAAGATATTCTTGGACCAGAAGTACCATATCTTAGTGCAATTGGAGCTCTTATGTATCTTACAAATTGTACAAGACCTGACATTTCTTTTGCAGTTAATTTGTTGGCAAGGTTCAGCTCTGCTCCTACCAAAAGACACTGGAATGGGATCAAACACATATTTCGATACCTTCGAGGAACTACTGATTTAGGATTATTTTATTATAACGAATCAAAACAAGATTTGGTTGGTTATGCTGATGCAGGTTATTTATCTGATCCACATAAAGCTAAATCTCAAACTGGATATGTATTCCTAAATGGAGGTACTGCAATATCATGGCGTTCTCAAAAACAAACACTTGTTGCTACATCATCAAATCATGCCGAAGTGATTGCATTACATGAAGCTACTCGGGAATGTTTTTGGTTGAGATCAATGACACAAATCATTACTGATTCTTGTGGACTAGAACGCGATAAAAGTCCAACAATTATCTATGAAGATAATGCAGCTTGCATAGCACAGATGAAAGAAGGGTATATCAAAAGTGACCGAACCAAACACATACCTCTTAGATTCTTCTCATACACTCAAAATCTCATTAAGGACAACGAGATTGAAATGAGATATGTTCAATCCAGCAAAAACTCTGCTGATCTTTTCACTAAAGCACTTCCAACTGCTATTTTCAGAACACACGTTCATAACATTGGCATGAGACATGTTCAAAAGATGTAACAACTGAAGCGATGTCTACTTGAGGGGGAGTCAACTCCATGCTGCACTCTTTTTCCCTTAGCTAAAGTTTTTTTCCCACTGAGTTTTCTTTAGCAAGGTTTTTAACGAGGCAGTAACTTACAGTTGATCTTCAACAAACAAAATTGCTATCCAAGGGGGAGTGTTATAATATATAAATATATATATAAATGGATAGTCAATTATTGATACACAAAAGTAATATTATTGTATTACCTAAACTTGTGATATTTTTGCTATAAATAGCCATGAATGCAAGCATTAAACTTGCACCATTTTCTCACACTTACAAATTGTTTCTTTCTTTCTCTCCATTATCATCTTTGCTCTTACACTTCATTATTAGCATTCTTAATCAAGAATCAAATCACTAAAGGTAGTTATAAGCCTACTGAATTATAACATCAAGAATCAAACCACTAAAGGTAGTTATAAGCCTACTGAATTATAACAGTATATAAATACTCCATAAATATGTAAATAAAAATGGATGTGAAGTATAATAAATAAATAAATAAATAAATGGATTTTCCTAAATATAAATAAAAACAAATAAAGAAAATATTACGGAGTATTCATATAAATTCGTACATTAACTGGTAATAACCGGTTACCGGTTACATAGCTGGAAACAACTGGGCTATTTCTGTACGCTTTTTTAATCCAATACAAAACACGTTTGTTTTCCTTTTCATCTCTACCTTACAATCAGCCATGGAAACCCAACCTGAAACTAAAACCAAAACTTTCAATTTCACCCCTAAAACCAATCCACACCAAATCCTTACAATCCTTCAAGCTCTTAAACAAGCTTCACGCGCCTTACAAAAAAACCCTAATTCCATCACATCATCTCCATCAATCAAAGCATTACTCGAACTCGATATTTCAATTTTATCCAACGATCCACAATTAGCCACGTTATCAACTCACTTAACATCTCTCAAAACCCTAGTTCACAGCTCATGTATCTCCGATCATCCTCATCACGCACTCAAGTCATTCATTATCAACCGAGTCAACTCACACGAGATTTCACGACTTGCCGGATTGATTGAGTCCGAAATTCAAGCGTGGATCAATCGAGAGTTTATCGAAACCCTAACGCAATCGCTTCGTAAAGCTTGTGAGATCAAAGATGAGTATTTAATTGATTTGATTGAACAGTTTGAGGAACGAATCGCGAAAGGATTCGATCATGAATTACAGGATTTGATCCTGAGATCGAAGGTTTTCGCCGAGCTCGAAACGATACTGAATGAATGTAAATACTCTGTTCAAGTTAGAGAAACTGCAGCTTTTGCCATTGCTGAATTAATCAAGTTTAATAAAAATGTGTTTGTAGGTCAAGTGTTAATGGGAAACATTGTTCGTGCAATTATCAATTTATCATCTGTTCGCGCGATTTTAGTGTTAACTAAACTGATCAACTCGATTAAAAGCCCAATCATAGACGAAATAGTGTCGAATGGCGAAATTACGAAAATTGTTAGTTTTTTAAGCTCTGAAGACTTGTTAGTTCGTGTACAGGCGTTTGATTGCTTATTGGAGATCGGGTATTATGGTCGAAAAGAAGCGATTGAGGCGATGTTGGAAGAGGATTTAGTTAAGAAACTTGTGGAACTGCAAAAATGTAAAATTGGTGAGAAACAGCAGCAGGCATTTGCAGGCTGTGTTGCAAGATTTGCAGTGCAATTGGAAGTAGGTGAAGGTTTGAGACAAAGGGAAAAAAGGGCATTAAAACAACAAGTGTTGAAAAAGGTTAGGGAAGCTTGTGTTTGTGATCCTGAAGTTGCTACTATTATTTCAGAGGTTTTATGGGGTGCTTCCCCTTAATTAATTAGTAGAATTTATTTATATTTATATTTATATTTATTTATATAATTTGGTAGTATTAAAATGGTTAAACTTATTCTGTTCAGGTTATTAGAAGAGATTGAGATTTGTACATCATTGTATTAGTATTTTATGTCATGTTTATATCTCATTTAGTCTATACACAAACACCATATCGTTGTTAAGTTCAAAGATTTAGTTTTTTTAAATAATATCTAGTGGCTTATGCCCTTAAGCATCTTTAAAGTATGAACACTAACGTTGTATATCATGATGTTTTTTCTTTAAATTTTTCATTGTACTTTTATGTAAAAAGAAACTTTTTTATGTGTATAATTTTATGTGGAAACTTGATTTGTTTTTGTTGTTTGATGCTGTTTTTAAGGTAGTGTGATCATTAGGCATGTTTTAGTGCATGGTACTTTCTTTCGGGTGGGATTGCACTGTGTTCGAATCTATATCTATATATTACTATTACTTTACTATAAGATATGATATGATATACAATATAACATCATGATTTATTATTTTTGTTACAACAAATACATAGGAGTATTCAAATCCAATACTGCTTCTAAAATGGAATAATTATTAATAAGAATTCTAATAGTAACAACAAATGATGTGTATGAAGTATTCAATGAACAATGATATCGACTCCTTGTCCATGTCATTGGCACAAAAATTATTGACTATATATTTGTGTACACGTTTTTTTTGTGTGAAACTAGATCCGGATCGGCCCGCACGATGCGGCGGGGCTTTTCCGGCTGCGTATTCACATTTAACGTAGCGTTATATACTTACAGAACCAAAATCGCGGTGATGAGGGTGTGATTGATCCACGTGGTTAGTACCTACTGTACCTAATGGCATGCGCGTTTTTAGAACCAGTAAAATCGCGTAAAGGAAGACGAAACCATGAGTGTGATGTAGTTAGTTTGGCTCGTTTATTGTGCGTGTGTGTATATGTATGAAAAATAGCCTGAAATATTTAGTGTTTTCTAAAAAGCGGTCGTTTTACGCATACTTAGTTTCGTTGTGTTTGTAATTTTTTTCCGAGTTAAACGGTGATGTCGGAAGAATTTAACTCGCGGCGAACGAAAAGATATGGACCGTTGAAAATGTGGGTGGAGTTTTCTAAAAAGGATATTAATTTTACAGTTTTAGCCCCTGCAAAATCTGCATGTTTAACATTGTTCGGGCCTTCGGGGGAGTGTTTTGTAAAAGAAAAAAATTTTGCTGTCGTTTTTCCCTGGAACGACCAAACATTCCGTCACTTTTAGTATATTTAAAATGTCTTGGGTCGGTGTCAAAGATCTTTGATCGGGGATGGGCTTGGGAAACGGGTATCAATAGCTCGTCAACCCAACCCCAACCAGATGAAACGCAACCCATCCCAACTCAGCCCATCCCAACTTATTCCTAGCTAGTGCCTAGTGATAAAAGAACATATATATTGACAGTTAACTTTTGAACAGAAAGGTATGAGTGACTCTTTTTTGGGTGCATTCTCAAGTTTTTTTATAAGGAAAAAGAAAGGAAACAAGTGGATAGGATGCCAATTAACTATTCTTAAGTTTTTTTTATAAAAGAAAGGGATGGAGAGAAGTAGGTTTGAGGTGAAAGTACATAGGCTTATTTGTTTATGTCACTCTCCGCCCAATTTTGAGGGGATTGGAGAGGAAAACACTTACAACATGTATATAATGACCTTTCTACCCTTAGCATTCCTATTATTTACTCCCTAATTATTTATACAGTTGTTTTGCGATTGAAAGTTCGATAGGCTTAGTAGTTGATCCAAGTATGGTGCAGTAGGTGGTTGGTCAAAGTATTCGTGAGATTTTAGAATTTGATTTTCAACTAATATGATTTCATATAACTGATAATTGATTTGTATTCATAAAACTTAATTATATTTATAGAGTAATTGCAATTTTTGAAAGGTTAAAATTGTAAAAGTTTGTATTTTGATTAATTTCTTTTCTTTTACTTTATATCCAACTCGAGAATACATATAAGTAATTTTATATTACATTCTTTTTTATCATTTTTTTCTTTTTCCCTTTCAATTACATTCTTTTCCATCGGAAAAAAAAACTCGAGAACACATTTATGAAGGTTTCGTAACATTAATACTTAATCCAACTATGTTATTATGTCATTTTACACTAAATCTGCCACTTATCTAAAAAATCTTCTTAAATTAGTAAAAGCTCTTGCCTGAACCCACAATTAAAAAAATAAAAAGCTTAAAAACTCCTAACTCCTACTTGTAGCTGCAGCTTTAGCTATTCAAACATAACCCAAGTAAAACTTGGTAAAGAGTAAATATGAGGTCATATGATATACTTCTGTTTTTCTACAATATCATTTTTCGGCCATCAAACATCCAACCATGTAATTATAAGATAAATCTTCAGTACTAATTCTGGTTAGAATAGCCTAATTAGCTTGTGCCAACTGTCTACGTAGTTTTGGTTCGTTAAAACGATTACAGTTCCCATGTTGCCAAATGTTAAGCTCCTATCCTATATTACAAGAACTATAAGAAAACCGAGCACTATTTACATTGGCAAACAACTAAGAATGAATTCTAACTAATTTACAATGTACATAACGCTAGTTTGATTCTATTTTACTATCTTGTTAACTTCATACTAGGGGTACAACATTGCATAAAAAAATATTAAAACTTTGATTAACTTTGACTTTGACCGACTCAAACTTTAGCACCCAGATTTTGACCCAAATTTTAGCGTTGACCGACTTTTTAAGCGTTTTTGGGCGAAACTGGACGGGTTAATTCCCAAACCTAACCGACTTAACCGACAGTGCAATCAGTTCTTTTCTTACCCCTGCTCAAATGTTAAACTATGTGTAAACAGGTAATAATAGTTTGATATACTCGAGACACATTCTATAGTATCATGACGCCACATGTTCTATATGTTGACGGAGTTCTAATTGAGCCAATACCAGGCCCAACTGATTCATTATTTAGCCCATTAGAAGCAATCGGCTCAAAAACACAGGACCTGGTCCTTTATCGACACCCAATCGACAATCTGCAACACCGGAATCTAATATTTTTTGTGGTGAAACCAACAGATCCGAATCATCTCAACGAGACATTTGCTTTCAAACCTTTTTCGAGAGTTCAATAGTACTGGTAAGCATTGTTCAGACTCGCCTATACATACATGTCAATCTGTATCTATTTCAGTTTTATTTCTGATTTCATTATCAATTAATGGCAAGAGTGTCACCTCCCTTCACTAAATTATTTCGTCGCCCATCCCCCAAATATACCCAAAACCCTAATCAACAAAGTAGAAACATCACAAATGATTATACTGGTAGACCTCAACATTTGAATGAAATTGTGAAAGAAATTTGTGCAACAATTAGGTCAAAACCCAGATGGGAAAATACAATTTTATCTGATTTCCCCAATGTTAGTTTTCTAGATTCAGGATTTTTAAAAAAAGTGTTTGTCCAGCAAAAGAATGCTTTTTTATCAATTAGGGTTTTGTATTGGCTCAGTTCTAAATTTGGGTATTCACCTGATCAATTTACTTGTACTTTGATATTCAATTCGCTTGTTAAAGATAACGCTGCAAAACCTGCAAAACGTTTTCTTGAATTTACAAAGTTTGTTCCCGAAGCAGACGGGCTTGAAATGTATGTTAGGTGTTTATGTGATAGTAGAATGGTTGAATATGCCGTTAAGGCATTCGATGAGTTGAAAAAGATTGGATCTTGCCCGTCATTAGAGACGTGGAATTGTGTTTTACGTGCGTGCGTTAAAGACGGTTTTGTTGATGTTGGGTGGGAATTATACAGTGAAATGATGGAACTTGGTGTTGTTGCCAATGTTGATACGGTTGATTGTTTGATTGAAGCGTTTTGTTCTAATGGAAATGTTCTAAAAGGTTATGAACTTCTACGACAAGTGTTGGATGATGGGCATGTTCCACAAAAATCTGTTTTTGATAAGTTGATAATAGAGTTTACATTGAAAAATGATTATAATCGAGCATCGGGACTTCTTCATATTATGATTGCAAAAGGTATTGATCCGGATTTATATACTTATCAACAGATTATACACGGGCTGTGTCTTACAAATATGCAACGTGAAGCGTTACGTATATTTAATGATCTTAAGGATAGAGGGTACGCACCTGATCAAACGATGTACTCGACTATGATTTTAGGTCTTTGTAAAGTTAATTGGCTTGGGGAAGCAAGAAAGTTATGGTTTGAGATGATTAATAAGGGAATGAAACTAAATCGGTACACGTATAATATAATGTTATACGGGTATTTAAGGGTTGGTGACGTAAGTAATGTGTTAAATCTTTACAATGAAATGTGTGATAGAGGTTATGTGGATAATGTTATTGCTTACAACATTTTGATTAACGGGTTGTGTTTAAATGGAAGAACAATGGTGGCTTTTCGATTATTTAAGCGAATGGAGAAACAGGGTGTTGCTAGAGATGTTGTAACGTACAACTCTATGATTAGGGGTTTATGTAAAGATGGTAAATTGGGTGAAAGTTTGAACCTTTTAAACGAATTATTTGAACGCGGGTTGCAGCCGTCATCTGCAACATATGGGTCCCTCATAGAAAAGCTTTACGAGATGAAACGTGTAAAAGAAGTGAAAAAACTTTGGGATGAGATGCAGGACAAAGGTGTGGAGCCCGCTTCTGTTTGTATTGATGATGATGTCATAATTGGATTGAGTGAGGAAGGGTTTATTGAAGCAGGAATATATTGGTTGTCGTATATGGTCGAGAATCGGCTCATACCCCGCCGAAAAACTTTTGAAAACTTAATTGCTATTTTGTTTCAAAAGGATAGGTTGGATGTTGGTTTAATTGTTATGGGTTGTATGTTTAAGATAGGCTATATACCAAGTTCCCGATTCGAGTTAAAATCCTTGATTCAAGGTTAATCTTGTGAACGGGTTAGTTGAACTTATGTTGATTTTTTAGAAGTTTAATGTATAAGAAATTTTCATGAACTGAATCTATTTTGAGATTTGGTGTCAAACATAATCTTATATCAGTTTAGTTGTTGTTTGTATTATTCTTTGATTCTCCGAGGAATAAATGTTTAATCTTGATGACGGTTGAAGAAATGGAATTAAATGATAAACACCTAATAATCAGTGTTTTGTTCTGTTTATCATAAATTCGACCTGTCAACACGTTAACAACTTCGAGTGATGCCTAAACATTGTTTGTTCTTCAGTCTTCCACTGTCAATTATCTCACTTAAGGTATGTATTCTACTTTTAATACTGATTTACGATTATCATTTTTGTATCCATTTTACTTCACCTGTGATTTGATGGTTAGTTATGCTAAGTTTTATTCTGAAGTGGGTTAGTTATTTAAAATTACCTCAGATATTTCTATATTAGTTGATCTCGTATTGATCTTACAACGTTATTATCCGTGCATACATTTATATCTTTTTTATTTGCGACGTGCTTATGTGGGTTGCACATTAGATTAGAGTTCAATTAATAGGATGAGCCCCGGTATTCTGATCTTGCTATATGCTTACCGGACCGCTTTTGTTTGATTTGGTCAGACCTTATAACATCAAATCTGAATAAGATTCTGTCATATTTGTTAAGAATTATGCTAGTGCGAAGATGCACATAATTAGCTTAATAATCTATGAAATTTTTATATACTGGAACAAAAAGAGAGACTGATGAAATCATTTAAGTTTCTTTTGTTTTGGAATTTTCATTTTAGACTTTAACAATAGGTTTTATTATTGGTCATTATTAGGTGTTTAATGAATTCAACTCAATGTAGCCTTACGTGTTCAATGATTCAGGTCAACATTTAATTACAGAGTATTAATTACTAAACAAAGGTGCTTGTGAATCGGGTTTTCATTCGGATCCAAATTCGATATTTCGTTCTGTTGAATTTGTTTCTTCGGGTCATT
The DNA here is from genome assembly GCF_046630445.1 of Rutidosis leptorrhynchoides. Taxonomy (NCBI): domain Eukaryota; kingdom Viridiplantae; phylum Streptophyta; class Magnoliopsida; order Asterales; family Asteraceae; genus Rutidosis; species Rutidosis leptorrhynchoides. Next base: position 340,311,346 of record NC_092342.1, on the reverse strand, counting down.
GAGTGACACTTGATATAAAGGTTCATACATTCGTTTAGAAGCCCAAAAACAGCCCTATATCAAAACCCTAGCAAATCGAAGAGATGAATGTTCCCTGGATATTCGAGAGTTAAGTAAATCAAGTAACACAGAGATGCTGCATTCGGTCAAGCTTTCATCGAAGCCATAAAATTGAGTTGGGGGGAATGCTATTAAAGAATCAAACAAATCGATTTGTTGAGTTAGATTCTTTGTCCTGTAAGTAAGATCGATCGTCATTATTTTAAATCTATGTCTCTTTTGGTAATTGATTTAAGTTATTCATGATCGATTTTAATGTATTTTGGTAGTGTATTTATCTTAAAAAGCAACTTGTTTATTTTCATTTGATCTGTATGCAAAGGCGGGCTAAATTTTTATTGTATCTTGTTTTAAGTAAGTGATAAAAAAATCCAGTCAATTTGTGATTGTCGAATTTGTTGAATCCTGATACATAAGCGCGCGCGCACCCCCCCACACACACATATATGTATGTATGTATATATGTATATATATATTCTGAATCTTACTGTACTTTCAGAGCATATTTTTCATTTGTAATCACCAAACTTTCTGCAAAGTATCAAGATGATAAAAAGGCAGGGAAGCGAAGTATCAAGATGAGGAAAATGTCTAGGAATCGGTGTATTAAGACGAGCAAAAATGTGGGGACACGCTCTTCAGACAAATTCATGGACATCAAACATGAGAAAATCGATCCTCGGGATACAATCTCCCGATTGCCGGACACCGTATTGCACCATATAATATCTTTCCTTTCGTCTTCCGACAAAGATCATACTCACGCTTTATCAAGAAATTGGAGACGGGTAAACGCATATACTCAAAAAACACTCACTTTGATTGGACGTAAATTAGACAAGCCGGAATTTTCTAGAATTTTGGACGACGTCTGCCCGTCAGTCGGGCGTCTCAGTCTCGAAAGATGCTTTGAATCAACAACACTAACTCTGGTTAAGGTAAAGTTAAAGGCTGTCGAGTTAAACTGTTGTGGAACCTTGAAAACCGTATACCTAAACACACCAAATCTCGAAACTTTTGTTTTCCGTGGGGCCTACCGCAGGCCATGTACGATTGATTTCAGTCTATGCAAACAATTAAAGACTGTTCATTTATCTGGGGTTGTTATCAACAACACGTTATTCATCGACTGCAAAAGAAGTTTTCCTGTTCAAGATTTGATCCTTAGTTATTGTGATTTGACTGAGGGTATGAACATATTTAGTGTTTCTCTTGAACAGTTAGCGTTGTTGCAAATGAACGTATCTATGGATATGCGCATCGAAGCACCAAATCTACAATTTTTCGTGTTTAATGGCAGTAATATTCCTGTTTTAAGCATGAAATGTCCCCGTCTTATTTCAGCTACAGTTGAGCTATATTCTAGTCCATACCAAAAACTAGATAAGTTGTGGTTCCGTAATTTGTCTTACATGTTATTTGGTCTGAGACGTACTCAAAGGCTGATACTTCATTCTAATGACGCAAAGGTATGTTTTTATTTTGTTTATATCTTCTTATATTTAGGGGGAAAAGCTACGGGTAACAAGTTTTTTTAGGGAAACATCACTGTTGTAAAAGTCGGTTTTGGGACTAGCCCGTCTCGACTCGCCTAAAAACACCTTAAAAGTCGGGTCAAAGTCAGGCCGAGTCGGTCAAAGGAGAAGTTAGGTAAAAAATTATAGTATATTTTTCTAAAATTATTTTTTGTGCCATATATTTATTTTTGAAATATTTATGTTTTATGTTTCATATATTTATGTGTAATATATATTGTTTAATCTATAATTTATTTATTACTAAAAGTCAACGTTGGTCAAAGTATGACTCTTCTTCCTTGACTTGACTTGACCGGCTCGTCCCTACAAGGTCCCAACCGACTCGTCCCCGACTCATGAATTTTACAACCTTAGGAAACGTAGAAGTAAGATGTTAACTTTGATATTCATTGATAAACATAGGGTTAAGTGTATCAATCCGTGTCAAACTTTATTACCCAATATTCTAATGTATATATCCAACTTTAAAAATTTCTGTTGTAATATGAAACTCTCAGTTATTTCTATTTGATGAATCTGACTTGTAACCCCTTATGACTTGTAAATCTGTTGATATTCATTGACTTTGTTCCATTTGTAGTTTTTCAAGTGTTTATATATGTTCGTGTGGTTTATACTAACATTTTGAATTTGCGTTGCAATCAAGAATATTGTATTTCCAAAAGAAAATAGAGAAAGATCTATGTCTCCATTCTGTAATATGCTCTGTATAGAAGTAAGGACGAGTTTCAACTCAAGAACAATTGTTGACCTTGTTGAATCAATGCTATGGATGTGTCCTCGGGTTAGGAAAATCGTTTTATCCTCATATAACAAGATGTTAGAATTAACGGTAACGTACTGTTTCTTTCTACCTTTTAAAGTAATTATTTTTATTACTCTTATATATAATGAAGTGTTTTAATGTTTGTGGTGTTTTATTTGGTGGCAGTTGTTTCATGGGGCCCCACCTACAGGTTCATGTGGCTTCTGCAGGTCAGATATTGCAAGATGTTGGCGCCATACTGTGACATCGTATAGCTTAATACAAGATTTTGATGAGTTCCGGTTAGAACTGTCATTTTATCTGTTCTTTAATCTGCGAAAGGTTGGACGCTACGCTTCTTCAACTACACAGTATGTTGAGAGAGGTTTTGAAGTCTGAACTAATGTTTTTTACTTTTTGGATATGTTTATGATGTTTGGTTGGTGTTAAAGGTTTTTTACGTTTGTGAAAATGTTTACATAAATCAGCCTGCTCAGCAATATTGAACCTTAAGAGACCTTTGAATGAACTACATAAATAATAAATAATGGTTTAGTTATGATTTGCAATAGCATTTAAAAATATGATTATTTTCTTATGGAGAAATTGTTTGGTAAGGGCTCAAATGTTAGTATGCCAATTTACTTTTGTATTTGTGGAACATGACTGCATAATATTATAACAACGTGCATAAGTATGTATGTATGAACAGTTTATCATTGACTAGTCTCTTAAGATGTATCTGGTCCAAATTGCAGTGCTTTCTTTAGTGAAGCATGGTTTTATGTTGGAAACTGATGTGTACCCATTTTGTTTACCCCCTCTATGGTGTTGCTTTTTCAAGTGGCGGGGAATAACTGACTATCGCTAATGGTGTGGCTAATGTGTTAAGTACCGGAAACTACAGCTTTGGGGTGGATGTATGCCTAGCTTCCCGTTATGTAATGCTTCAGGGTATATGGAAAATTGGAAATGGAGAAATGACTTAATACATGCACCTCAAGAGAAGAGATCAGGGATCATTAAAGAAGATATTCTGGCTTTTACAAGAGTCTTATCACATTGCGTTGTATATGTGTTAACGTTGCGTGTAAAGGTTTTTGCCGTGGTTGGTTTACTCATTTTAAGAGGTTTCGGGGTCCCATTTTGAAGAGATCAAATACTAAAGGTAGTACAATGCCGAAAGATAAGATGAAGAAGAACCAGATGGTTCGTTTTGCTTGAGGGACAACGGTGATGATCACAACTTTGGAGTTGCCATCCAAAGTTTGTCTAAGGACGTTCCGGTTGATTGTTTGAGTAGCATCTCTATTTTGGGATCGGCGTCAGTTCCTTCGGGAGAAAAGTTGGGTTTTTTTTAGACAATTTAACAAGACTTGGGTTGATTCCCGGCACTCTTACCGGAGCCGGGTCGGGGAATGTATTGACACATTCCTTCACTTCTAGTGCGGGAAAGATCGACGGCAACAATACTGCTGGAGGGTCCGTTTCTAATCCATCATTTAAGTCATGGAAATGATAATTGATTGATGATTAGCTTAGGTTTTTTGTTAGGTTTTTTGTTGTGTTAGTGTTGATTTAAATTGTTAGTTATGATCTGTGATGTGCTGAAACGTAACCTTTATTTTTGAACGGATTTGAGTTGTTTTGTTACACGAATTGATTTATTGTATATATGATGTTTTAATAGATTCGGGTTGATTTCACACATATATAGGCAACTAGTCCTATCCGCGTAGTTTAGTTTTATAGGTAAATCCGATTCGTTCCACAGGGAGATGGAGTGTTTAATGGTTTTTTAATAGTCTTTGAAATTAAACTTAATTAAAGAGGGTTTTGGATTAGGAATCATATAATATAACAATAATGAAAAATAACTTAATTAAACTAACTTACTTGATAAATAAAATTACAAGATTACAGGATTTATAATCATTAAATTATAAGTGAACTAAATGAAATTATACTATTTATGATAAAACAATTGTATTACTGAATGGTAATAAGTAAAACAATAACTTGCAATAAAACTAAATTATTAGGAGTTTGTTTTAACCAATAAAATAAAATACAAATTATTTAAATTAACTAAATAATAAGTTTTAATTAAATTAAAGACGAATGAAAGAGAATTATAATAACTATACTAATTATAAATTAAATACTTAAAAGTAATAATAAAAGATTTAATTAAAACTTGGATTTTAAACAAAATTCGTAACAGTACTGTTATTATACGTACGCGTTTCGCGTATATGTATACGCGTTCCGCGTATATTTTGGGACTACGCGTTTCGTTTGGAAGTATACACGATCCGCGTATGTTATATTCGATGTGACAAAACAGTACGTATTAAGACTGAAGTATATTGATTTATATTTTGATTTTTTTTCTTCTGAATAATAAATAATACGTAGAAATATTAATAATAATTTGCAATATATAAATGGGAGTGTTCACTTAAATGTTTCACCTCTAGATCCATTGATTGTTTTGAATTTAAGCCCTATTAAAATGTTTTATTATACAACTTAATATTGTCTTTCGAATATATAAAGTTTCAACTAACTAAATTAAATCTAATTTTCATTTGATCTTATTTAGATAGTTACTATTCTAAAAGTATTTAAATTGAGACCTAACCTAGTTTTGACTTTCGCCAAAACCTATATCGTAACGGTTTCCCTTTTTACAATTTCACTATTATATAACTAATGATATTACCCAAACCACCGAACTTTATTTCTAAATTAGTGTTAATAACTTATCCATAAGTTCGTATAAATCACTTTTAGTGTTAAAGCTTAATTTATATTAATAGAAATAACTTTCGCTATTTGAATCTAATAAATTAAGTGACAAGGATTAAATATCAAATTACATAATAATGGTTCTTTTAATTAGGCTCAATGTTAAAAATACTTAAGCTACATTTTAATATTTACAAAAGATAACAATCCATTTCACTAGGGCTCTACATCTAAGTAAACACTATAGAAACTTAGCTACTCATTATACTAGGGTAAACATAAAAATATAAGTATACAAACATAATAATAATGATAAAAATTGATGACGGTAATTTTAATAGAATAAACTTACGAAAATCTTCACTTTCATTAACTTCAATTGGTAGAAAATTACAATAACAACACCCTTGCGCTCGAACAATAATACCCTTAATCACGAACAATACACCTTTAATATTGAAACTATCCTAAATCTTGAACTTTAAAATTAATTGGAACTGAAAAAATAAAATGATACGGAGTACTTGAAAATAATCAAAGACACTAGTAATATGATTTTTTTGTGATATCACTCTCTGCTCTCTCTCTGTATAAAAAAATGTGTGTCTCTGTCTTCACAATATACTCCGTATTATAGTAGCAATAGTAGTAGGTGTCATGAGTATTTTTATTCCTTTTGCTGTAAAAGTCTGAAAAGTATCATTATTAAACATAAAGTCACCGTCCCATTTGCAATTTAGATCTGAATCTGGCCTCAACATTACGCGTTTCGCGTAGTATTTCACACGTTCCGCGTAAGAGTAAACTGAAATCTGGATTTATGTCACAACATTACGCGTTTCGTGAAGCGACCCGTCCTAATCCATCCGGACGAAGTCCATATCGATTATAAATGATTCACAACAGTTGATTACATCGCAAGGTACTTGACCTCTATATGATACATTTTACAAGCATTGCATTCGTTTTTGAAAAGTCAATCTTTCATTACATCAAAAGTTGACGGCATGCATACCATTTCATAATATATCTAACTATAATTGACTTAACAATAATCTTGATGAACTCAACGACTCGAATGCAACGTCTTTTGAAATATGTCATGAATGACTCCAAATAATATCTTTAAAATGAGCAATTGCACAGCGGAAGATTTCTTTCGTACCTGAGAATAAACATGCTTTAAAGTGTCAACCAAAAGGTTGGTGAGTTCATTAGTTTAACATAAATAATCATTTCCATCATTTTAATAGACCACAAGATTTTCATTTTCAGATCTCATAAATAAACGTCCCATGCATAGAGACAAAAATATCATTCATATGGATTGAACACCTGGTAACCGACATTCACAATATGCATATAAGAATATCCCCATCATTCCGGGATCCTCCTTCGGACATGATATAAATTTCAAAGTACTAAAGCATCCGGTACTTTGGATGGGGCTTGTTGGGCCCGATAGATCTATCTTTAGGATTCACGTCAATTAGGGTGTCTGTTCCCTAATTCTTAGATTACCAGACTAAAAAGGGGCATATTCAGTTTCGATCATTCAACCATAGAACGTAATTTCGATTACTTGTGTCTATTTCGTAAAACAGTTATAAAAGTTGCGCATGTATTCTCAGCCAAAAATATAAAGGGTAAAAAGGCAAATGAAACTCACCTAATGTATTTTGTAGTAAAAATACATATGACTATTTTGAACAACTGAACAATGCAGGGTTGGCCTCGGATTCACGAACCTATATCATTTGTATATTCATTAATACATATAACTTTAATCGAACAACTTCATGTATTATAACTTTATATACTATTATTTGGTTTGTATATATATTTAAAAATGATTATTATTTATATAGTTTTAAAAAATACCTAATTTATTATATATGGATATTTATGTAAAGGTTGTTAATATAATTAATTCATACTTATATGTAATATGACTTTTAAGCATATTTTTTATATACATGATAATATATAATATTGATAATAGTAAATAAAAATTGTAGTTGATTATAATTAAAATAATTTTTAATGTTAATAATACTAATACTGATAATCCTATTAATAATACTTATGTTAATGATAATAACTCTAATACTTTTACAATGATAGTAATACAAATGTTTATGAATATAAATTGTATTATTTCCATACTCATAATAATGATATTAATTCTAAAATGGTAAGATTTATATTTCTAGTAATATCTATAATACTAACGATAATATTAATAATAATAATATTAATAATAATTATACTTACATAGTCATAAAAATAATAGTAAGTGATAAATAACAATAATAATAATAATCATAATACTATTAGATATTTAACACTTATATTAGTGATGAAACTATATTTTTAATGATATTAATAATATTAGTAGTAACAATAATGGTAATAATATTAATTATACTAATAATCTTGTTAATAATAATAATAATTACCTAATAACAATAATAATACATAATAATAAAAATAATCAAGTAATAATATTAAAGATAATAATAATAATAATAATAATAATAACAATAATAATCACAATAATAATAATAATAATAATAATACTAATAACAATAATACTAACAAAATTCATAATAATAATAATGAAAATATAAATGTAAAATGGTATACCCTCTTTAAAAGCCTTCCATAAAAAGAATTGTCCGCGACAGGGATCGAACCCGAGACCTCACGAATACCTCAACACCCTCACAACCATGTCTCTACTATTACACATCTGATTTAAACCCATATAATAAATACTTATATCGTTCTATCGGTTTCCTCTCTTATCTCCTTCCTCTCAAAATCTTCGGCCAGTGAACACACAAAATCAAACAGCAGGTTTGGTATATGAATTAGGATTTGGATTTGGAACGGCATTAAATAATCTGAGATGATTTCATTCAACAAATACGAAGGGAAAAAAAATAAAAAAAATAAAAAATAAAAAAATAAGCAGCAGCAGCAAGCTTCGGTTCAAGGAGTATGAACTCCAATCGTGTTTTAAAAATCCCGGCACTTTTAGATTATCAATACAACATGAAAAAGGTATTAAATCTTCATTAGAAACTTTCTACATACCTAATTGATTCTGAAACCTCGAACTGAATTCGAATTTTACTGATGAACATTCGTTGACTTTTTAAAACGAGAACTTTGACTCGTAAATTAGAAGTCGATAGACAAGTTTCATCTTTTGCAGATAGTTTGAGTACAAGAATACCAACAAAATGCATTTTTAGTTTTTGAAGTTTCATACGAAATCGTGTTTTGAGTAAAAAAAGTTATCACGAGCAGGGTAGTTTGTGTTCTTCATATTTTTCTGTTTAATTTAAATCAAATAACGACTGAAATGTGTTAATTGATAAAGGTAATGAAATAGATGAATGTATTAATCCATTTCACTGCATAATTCGATTAACTTATAGGGTAAGGTTGTCAACAGCATCTTTGAATCAGACAAGGAAGATTGAAAGAAAAACATAAAAAAATTATAAAGGCTCTGATTGATATGTACTGGATTTGTAATGTATTGGTACTCTGATTCAGACATCTAACAGATTGAAGAAAATAACAAGGAATAGATACAGTTTGATGGAGATGGCCAGTTGAATTGTTGATCTTTATCTGATTCTAATTCCTAAACTCACACGTATTATTTTTTATAAAATTATTATTAATGATTAGTAATTATAATTATATTAATAATAATCTAAATACAATTAATAATATTTATAATAATAATAATAATAATTATTATTATTATGTTTCTTATTAATCTTTATGAAATTAGTAATTAGTAATTAGTAATGATAATCATAAGAATAATCATAATGTTTATAATTTTTATTAATAATTATACTAATAATATTTATAATATTAATACTTAATAATAATAATAATAACTGATAATATTTAACTTACAATTATAATATATACATAAAACTAATCTTAATATTGATATTAGTATTGTATTAATAGTAAATAATGAAAGTTATTATGACAACTATATTCTTAACTTGTATTATTTACATATATATAATTTATTATAATTTTCTACTTATAACATTTACTACATTTATGTATAGAAATTATAAGTTTGAACTAACGGGTTAAATATTAATCGAAATGACATACGAGTATTAATCATCTAATATTTATTTTAATATAATGTATATATATAGAGAGTTATGGTAATATCATATATTATTTTATTTGCACAAATGAATTGAATCATATAAGTTTCTATTTCAAATTAATGTATATATTTAAACATATTTGTATTTATTTATAGATAATGGTTCGTGAATCGTCGGAAATAGTCAAAGGGTAATTGATTACATGAATATAGTTTCAAATCTTTTTGAGAATCAACATTACAGACTTGCTTATCGTGTCGAAATCATTAAGGATTAAGTTTAAATTTGGTCAAAAATTCCCGGGTCATCACAGTACCTACCCGTTAAAGAAATTTCGTCCCGAAATTTGAGTGAGGTGGTCATGGCTAACAATAAAAATATTTTCATGACGAATATGAGTTGATAAATTGAGTTTTATCATCATTGAGTAATATGAATAAAAATAACTCGATTTAATCGAAGCGTTTGAATGAAGCTATCACAAAAGACCGAGATGAAGAAATGGAGATTCTCCATAACTTTTGGCGTAGTCGCGATTGAATTCCGGGATTCAAGGGATTTAAAGAAAATCTTCGAAATCTGAGAGATTTGATTCTTCGGCGAATAAGGGAATTAAGATCTCTACAATTAAATGCGGAGATCTGCCTTGATTTTTCTATCAGATATTTTACTATAAATTAACTTCTTCCATTCCGTTACTTTTACCATTCTTATACCTAATTCCCAAATTCAAAAGTTTATGAAAATGCTAAATCCAGTTCTGATCCTTGTCCTTATTCTTACTATCACAACATCATTCTCCTTTTCCAACTTCCACCAGGGGAATCTGCTTACTTCTACTTCGCCCTTGGGGTTACAGTACTTATAATTCTCCAGTGTCTTTATGTTGCAATAAACATTGATATTCACGGTTTGTAATTTCTGCGTTGTTGTTGGATTTTTATATCTTCCCTTATATTTCAATGTCCCTGCTTCTGTCTCCTATAATTATTGTCATCCACAGTTAATGCGCTCTCTTATTTGCTGCGATTTATACTCCCTTTCTATTTCAGAGCTTCATGCTTTTGTTTACTTTTCGCAAGTAATGGTCCAGAATTCATAGGTATGTAGTTTCGAATTATTATAATATACAAGGTAGAAAGGAAAGGTAGTAGCACGATTTGATTTTCAAATTTATCAACATCACAGACGATAGAACCATCAAGAATACATTTTTTTGATATGTCCAGAAGTTAAGTAGAATGAAAGAGTTATGTAACATGACACATTATGACGTTATAATCTGTGAATCATCATGTTCCATTTAGAAACTCAGCATGACTTACCGTAATATAATCACGTTGATCAAGTGTCATTATATTATACTAACTCACGCATCAATTTCCAACACTACTTCAAAATCATTCATAATTTAAGCTCGAAAGTTTACAGAATATAGAAACTAACAGTTTCTATATGATGTAACACTGATAGTACGAAGAGATTAATGATTTCAGATAAGAATAGTTATGAAAATATCTTTAGAAATATGGAGGATATTTATAATGAAAGATACGATAATATCTTTGAATATCTAAGATCAGAGGATGATGGAGACTATTGTCAGCAAGGGTCTAGAGTAAGGAGCAAGATATTCGCTAAAGACTTTAGCAGGCATTGAATTATTTGGATTCTTTGAAGTTAAACTTATTCTTTGTGATTTGTCCACGGTTTCCTTCATAGTTTCGCATAATTCGCTTTTCGGTACTAAATTTTCTATTGAGTGATTCCAATACTCCATTCTTTATCATCAACTTTTGGTTGTTGAGGTCATTTACAGTTTTTGTTGCTTCATTCAACTTTTCAAAATTTAGAGCATTAATTTGCAGAATGGGTGCTTTTCAGAATTTCAGAATGGAAGATTATAGTTCTAAGATATAAATGTTATATGGATACATATAACTGTTGATGTGGAAATGTTGCGAGATTCACAATACAGATTTGCTGATTTCCGGTAATTGGTATGGCAATTCTTGTTAAAAGATACGGATGAGTACATGATGAGACTTCAATAGATAAATATAGTGATTTGTCGAAGAGATTTAAGCCATGGAGCAACGAGGTTGCTGGTACATCTGCTGGTAATATGGTGGAATATAATAAAAGGTTCCCCGGTAACAATAAAAGAGCACACATAGAAATCAAGGTTATAATAAGGTTGTTTCGAACGAAAAGTCAAAGTTGACTTGCTGGAGCTGTGACAAAATTTGCTAATTTGAAAAGAAATTGCAAAGTTATTTTGGGTAATAATAACACTAAAGGGATTAACACAGCTATGTGTTAAATGTTTACTCAGTTTTCGAGAGTTTTTTTTTTTTTTTTTTTGCATAACTGATATTGCTCAATAACAATATATATATCTATCGCAATATCGTATAAAATACTCTCGAATCAAGGTTAATGAAAGCATTTCTACAAGTGATACGCCAAGATATGCAAATTTATATCAGAGAGTGATCTGTAAAGAGTTTTGATGATTTATAACCGTGGTTGATCCCGATACAAGTTAAAGTCTAATTAGTGCTCTAAAATGGTAAAACAAGGCTTCAAATGATTGGGAATTCGGCCAAATGAAAGAAGATTGAAAAGAAAATGAGACAGTCAATTTTAGTACAATGGGACGCCGTCCAAGGAAGTGGGACGCCATCCAGCTTTTTATACTTGGACGCCGTCCAAGCCTTAACAATGGGACGCCGTCCAAAATCTAGGACGCCGTCCAGAAGTAGGTTTCAGTGAACTTTTGACTTTCTGACCTACTTTCTCCACTTTATAACTCATGATTGAAGGCCAGTTTTAGAGAGTACGAACCAGAGAATACAGAGACGAATTTTGGGAGCAATATTGGAGAACTCCAAGCTCTTGGAAGAGGCTCAACATCAAGGCATCAAAGATCAAAACCTTCTTCATCCAAGAACTCATTGTTCTTGTAGGTTATTTCTTGTTTTAAAGCAATGATTTCCATTGATAATCTGATTATTATGTTGTCTGTCACAATGATTGTTGGCTAGTTTCTATAATGTTTGTCTAGATTAATAACCGAGGTATTGGATGTAATCCTATTGATTGTATGTATTATGTGTGAAAGATTGAAGCTTGAATTAAAGAACCATGCTTATTGATGTTTAATCATTTGTATCTAGTTAATTGATATGTTGTTGATAAAGAGAACTCTTGTTGATGTATCATATTAATTTACAATCAACTTGTCTTAGATTGATTGTTTACTAAACTGGACCAAGGGGGTAAATTAGATCAATACGATTAAACGATATAGGAATGAATTGTGTAGAGCGAACGCAAAGACAATTGTTATTTAAGTCTTCGATCTTGCTAATCATCTAGTCACAAACGAAAAGGTCTAGGTAATAGGGAACCCTCACTTAGTACTTCTAGTTTGAGTACTCACTAAAGAGAACTCTTGGCGGGTCGATTTAGGTGATTATCATATTTCATAGTTATTTGATTACAAACACAAGAACTATAGAGAAAAGGGAACCCTTGATCTTGTAATTGTGTTTGCGTGTTTATTTAAGAGAACTCTTAGTGAACCTATTAGATAACTTACACACATAATCATTCAATCAGGCCTTAATAGCAAAACTTACATCCAATACCGAGGGTAAAATATCTAGACGAACATTTCATTTCTTTGATCCAAATCAAACTATCTTACTTGCTTTCTTTGCATTTGTTTTCATTATAAACTTAAAAGACCAAAAATATTGTTTTTACTTTTTAACCTTCTTTGATTTGGCTAAATCGTTAAATAGCCACAAAAACATAATATCTTGTACTTTTAAGTTTCATTTACTTAGTTAATCATAATATAGTTTCTAATTCTAGTTTGGCTAATATAACTGTCCTTGGAACGATACACGGAACTAAACCATTATTTATACTACTACACGATCGGGTACACTGCCCGTTAGTGTGTAACAGTCTTTTTAACCGGTATTTTTCCATACAATAATTTATATACCTGATTTCGCACATCAATAACTATATGCATAAATCTTTTTTCTCGTAGATGAAGTGCAGTTGGTTCATCCTCTCGATTGAGGTGTTTTCAAGAATCGTGAAAGGTTTGAATGCAGATTATAATTGTCAAGATTCAATGAGATTTAAGATGAAATCAAGTGGCAAACTTGAAGAATTGTTTAATTTCATATATTATAATCAATATTTTAATTCATTTTAATTGTCCAATGTTATTAGTCCACGGTCGATAGTCCACAGTTGACAGTCCAATAATTCATATATAATTTAATATATAATATTCGAATTAATTAATACGTATCGTGACCCGTGTACATGTCTCAGACTCGATCACAACTTAAAGTATATATATTATTATAGAATCAACCTCAACCCTGTATAGAGAACTCGATCATTACTGCATATAGAGTGTCTATGGTAATTCCAAATAATATATATATATATATATATATATATATATATATATATATATATATATATATATATATATATATATATATATATATATGCGTCGATATGATATGTCAAAACCTTGTATACGTGTCCCGATATTTAAAGTGCGTAAAATAAATAACAGAAATTAAATGACGATAAATAAAATTGCGAGAATGTAAATTGCGATAATTAAATTGCGATAAATAAAATGTAATCAGTTAGCTAGGAACAATTAGCTAGGAACAGTTAGCGTGGATTCTTAACAAAATTTCTCATAGTTAATTTGTTTGTTTCTAACAAATTTTATTTTGTCCAATGTTTTCTTCATTATGCCACTTGTTGAATTCTGATAAATCAAAATCCAAATATGAAATTGAATGAAAAATGATTATTCTGTGGTGAACGGTTACGTATATCTGTGGATGTAAGTAGGATAGTAAATGACTGTTGAATCAAATTGAAGAATGTACAGTGTAACTTATTAATGCGAAATCTAAATATTCCTCGGGTATTACCTACCCGTTAAAATATTTTCACCATTAACAGTTTGTACCATAAAAAATTTTAATTACAATCTCTATGAAAACATATATACATATATATTTTCTTCAGACGTAATCATGGATTTAATGAGTCAATGTGATATTAAACTCATCAGATTTACGGCTAGAACTAGAGTACATAATCTCTAAAACATTAGAGATTACATAATTGCCATGAAGGACGAAGATAGTTTATGTAGAACGATTCGTAGAATGATGATTATGCTAGAGGTATAGATTGCGAGGTTGAGACGTGTGATGATGTTGTTGTTGGTACTGGTGTTACCGGTGCTGTTGCTGAAGCTGATAGGTTTTGCACCACGTTTTCCAGATTGATTTATTCGAGCGCAAAGTTCATTGACTTCTCCCATTATTTCGGGATGATTGTCAGTCAGAACGAGCGGATGAATACGGTTTAGAATCTAAGGTATTATATAATCATGACGAGATATTCGGGAAAATGAGATTGAAAATGGTATTACGGACAGGTTCGCCGGTAAGTGCTTCAGGTTCTTCACCAAGAGGTGAATTTGGTTGATGGAAAGGATCGCCTTCTTCGCATCCCCATTGGTTAAGTCGACTACGAACTCATCAAATGAATTGGGGATGGCTGATTGGTTGATTCATTCTGGTTATACTGCTTTCGGAGTTCAAGTGGAAATCCATATCGGAATAGCTGTCGGAATAACTATCGGAATAACTATCGGAATCTGAGGGACTCGAACTGGTTGAGGGATTCATCTCGTACGATCAGATGAAGGATTTTCGATAAGAAATAGATTATAGGATGTAGATTAGTACCCTGCAATACATAATTTACATATGCATATATAATACTAAAATCTCATAAGTTACGGAGGAATCTATGGAAGTTGTCAGCAAAGTCTACAGTAACAGATATGCTAAAATATGAATTAGCAGATACACTAAGATACGAATTTTTGTCTATACACTATTCATGCAATCATTACAGTAGGATGTGTCTAGACTAAGAATGATAAGCAGATAATTTTCTAAGGATGATAAGCAGATGATTTCCGACTAGAAATGATAAGCAAAACTTTTTGACATGCAGACACGGTCGAAGTCCAGACTTACTAATGCATCCTAATGACTATCAGTTAGACACACTAATTCAAGACCTGGTTCACTAAGACCACCGCTCTGATACCAACTGAAGCGACCCGTCCTAATCCATCCGGACAAAGTCCATATCGATTATAAACGATTCACAACAGTTGATTACATCGCAAGGTACTTGACCTCTATATGATACATTTTACAAGCATTGCATTCGTTTTTGAAAAGTCAATCTTTCATTACATCGAAAGTTGACGGCATGCATACCATTTCATAATATATCTAACTATAATTGACTTAACAATAATCTTGATGAACTCAACGACTCTAATGCAACATCTTTTGAAATATGTCATGAATGACTCCAAATAATATTTTTAAAATGAGCAATTGCACAGCGGAAGATTTCTTTCGTACCTGAGAATAAACATGCTTTAAAGTGTCAACCAAAAGGTTGGTGAGTTCATTAGTTTAACATAAATAATCATTTCCATCATTTTAGTAGACCACAAGATTTTCATTTTCAGATCTCATAAATAAACGTCTCATGCATAGAGACAAAAATATCATTCATATAGATTGAACACCTGGTAACCGACATTCACAATATGCATATAACTCCTTCGGACATGATATAAATTTCGAAGTACTAAAGCATCCTGTACTTTGGATGGGGCTTGTTGGGCCCGATAGATCTATCTTTAGGATTCGCGTCAATTAGGTTGTCTGTTCCCAAATTCTTAGATTACCAGACTAAAAAGGGGCATATTCAGTTTCGATCATTCAACCATAGAATGTAATTTCGATTACTTGTGTCTATTTTGTAAAACAGTTATAAAAGTTGCGCATGTATTCTCAGCCCAAAAATATAAAGGGTAAAAAGGCAAATGAAACTCACCTAATGTATTTTATAGTAAAAATACATATGACTATTTTGAACAACTGAACAATGCAGGGTTGGCCTCGGATTCACGAACCTATATCATTTGTATATTCATTAATACATATAACTTTAATCGAACAACTTCATGTATTATAACTTTATATACTATTATTTGGTTTGTATATATATTTAAAAATGATTATTATTTATATAGTTTTAAAAAATACCTAATTTATTATAAATGAATATTTATATAAAGGTTGTTAATATAATTAATTCATACTTATATGTAATATGACTTTTAAGTATATTTTTATATACATGATAATATATAATATTGATAATAGTAAATAAAAATTGTAGTTGATTATAATTAAAATAATTTTTAATGTTAATAATACTAATACTGATAATCCTATTAATAATACTTATGTTAATGATAATAACTCTAATACTTTTACAATGATAGTAATACTAATGTTTATGAATATAAATTGTATTATTTCCATAATAATAATAATGATATTAATCATACTCATAATAATGATATTAATTCTAAAATGGTAAGATTTATATTTCTAGTAATATCTATAATACTAATGATAATATTAATAATAATTATACTTACATAGTCATAAAAATAATAGTAAGTGATAAATAACAATAATAATAATAATCATAATACTATTAGATATTTAACACTTATATTAGTGATGAAACTATATTTTTAATGATATTAATAATATTAATAGTAACAATAATGGTAATAATATTAATTATACTAATAATCTTGTTAATAATAATAATAATTACATAATAACAACAATAATACATAATAATAAAAATAATCAAGTAATAATATTAAAGATAATAATAATAATAATAATAACAATAATAATCACAATAATAATAATAATAATAATAATAATAATAATAATAATAATAATAATAATAATAATAATAATAATAATAATAACAATAATACTAACAAAATTCATAATAATAATAATAATGAAAATATAAATGTAAAATGGTATACCCTCTTTAAAAGCCTTTCTTAAAAAGAATTGTCCGCGACAGGGATCGAACCCGCGACCTCACGAATACCTCAACACCCTCACAACCATGTCTCTACTATTACACATCTGATTTAAACCCATATAATAAATACTTATATCATTCTATCTGTTTCCTCTCTTATCTCCTTCCTCTCAAAATCTTCGGCCAGTGAACACACAAAATCAAACAGCAGGTTTGGTATATGAATTAGGATTTGGATTTGGAACGGCATTAAATAATCTGAGATGATTTCATTCAACAAATACGAAGGAAAAAAAATAAAAAAATAAGCAGCAGCAGCAAGCTTCGGTTCAAGGAGTATGAACTCCAATCGTGTTTTAAAAATCCCGGCACTTTTAGATTATCAATACAACATGAAAAAGGTATTAAATCTTCATTAGAAACTTTCTACATACCTAATTGATTCTAAAACCTCGAACTGAATTCGAATTTTACTGATGAACATTCATTGACTTTTTAAAACGTGAACTTTGACTCGCAAATTAGAAGTCGATAGACAAAATTGGAGTTTCATCTTTTGCAGATAGTTTGAGTACAAGAATACCAACAAAACTGCATTTTTAGTTTTTGAAGTTTTATAGGAAATCGTGTTTTGAGTAAAAAAGTTATCACGAGCAGGGTAGTTTGTGTTCTTCATATTTTTCTGTTTAATTTAAATCAAATAAGGACTGAAATGTGTTAATTGATAAAGGTAATGAAAGAGATGAATGTATTAATCCATTTCACTGCACAATTCGATTGACTTATGGGGTAAGGTTGTCGACAACATCTTTGAATCAGACAAGGAAGATTGAAAGAAAAACATAAAAAAATTATAAAGGCTCTGATTGATATGTACTGGATTTGTAATGTATTGGTACTCTGATTCAGACATCTAACAGATTGAAGAAAATAACAAGGAATAGATACAGTTTGATGGAGATGGCCAGTTGAATTGTTGATCTTTATCTGATTCTAATTCCTAAACTCACAAGTATTATTTTTTATAAAATTATTATTAATGATTAGTAATTATAATTATATTAATAATAATCTAAATAAAATTAATAATATTTATAATAATAATAATAATTATTATTATTATTATTATGTTTCTTATTAATCTTTATGAAATTAGTAATTAGTAATGATAATCATAAGAATAATCATAATGTTATTTTTATTAATAATTATACTAATAATATTTATAATATTAATACTTAATAATAATGATAATAACTGATAATATTTAACTTACAATTATAATATATACATAAAACTAATCTTAATATTGATATTAGTATTGTATTAATAGTAAATAATGAAAGTTATTATGACAACTATATTCTTAACTTGTATTATTTACATATATATAATTTATTATAATTTTCTACTAATAACATTTACTACATTTATGTATAGAAATTATAAGTTCGAACTAACGGGTTAAATATTAATCGAAACGACATACGAGTATTAATCATCTAATATTTATTTTAATATACTGTATATATATAGAGAGTTATGGTAATATCATATATTATTTTATTTACAAAAATGAATTGAATCATATAATTTTCTATTTCAAATTAATGTATATATTTAAACATATTTGTATTTATTTATAGATAATGGTTCGTGAATCGTCGAAAATAGTCAAAGGGTAATTGATTACATGAATATAGTTTCAAATCTTTTTGAGAATCAACATTACAGACTTACTTATCGTGTCGAAATCAATAAGGATTAAGTTTAAATTTGGTCGAAAATTCTCGGGTCATCACATTTCGCGTAAGGTTTTATGCGATCCGCGTATGAGTAAACGGCAGTTTTTTTAATTTTTGTTTTCTGTTGACCCATTGTAGACGTGTACTATCTTGGACGATTTTTTTTAACTCTTTTTCTTTGGTCTTCTTCGATCATCTTGAACTTGCATAATTTTCGTCTTTTATTCTTGATTTCGGATAAACGTTTCCTCGATATATAATTTGTTTAAATTCGTCATTTATCGTCTTTTCTTCAAACTTTAAGCTCTTGTTTACTTTAGTTGATTTTCTCGTGAATTATGCATTGAATGTCTTCGTAAACGATAAAAGCCTATGAAATATAAATGATATTGCATCGAAATATATGTATGTTTAAAGCAATATCAAAATACCCCATACTTGGACGTTGCTTGTCCTCAAGCAATTACATCTTTTAAATAGAATCGGAACATTACATATTTTTCCATGTCGAAAATTAAATCACACAACACACGCCACACGAAATGAAAACGCACGCTATATGGAATAAATTGGAAACACTACACAATATTTATTGGATCACACGCACACTACACGAAATGAAATTCTGACAACAGAAACAAAGTTGAACTCGTGATTAAGGTTTAAAAATTTGGATCCTTAGGGAAAATTAGACCTTGTGAAAATGTTTTATGATTTTTTATAAAATGTCATGCTAGTTTTTACACTAGACACGTTTTTCGGTTTTAACCTCAAATTCCAGTTGAGGGTAACTGAAAACCGTAGTCTCAGTCGGCGATTAGAAAGCTATCCGCCCCCATGATTGAAGTATCATGGAACTTGAAACCGAATGTCCTAAAAATGGTTTTACACAATATAGTCATAAAATAGCATAAGTTTTAGAAGAAACTTATATCGTGTCCAAATATCATCGGTGAACCATGAGTTTGCACACCTCAATTTGTTATGGTATATGTATGTTGACCGCGGTCAAACATAGATGCGATTGATCTTTACGGAGATCATCCATCTGGGGATTAGATTCATTAGTCTTAAAGGCTAATTTGCAATGTGCCCCCCATTGTACGAGACATATCCATCTCATGGTTAGGATTAGTCTGACCACCAAAAACCCTGTTTGATGCTGAGGTGAGGTGGATTTTCAGCCAATTATAGGGATGACTTTGTAACATCCCGCCTTTTTCCATTTACTTTTCCGTTTATTTATTTAAAGTCCGTTATATGTTTATAACACCTCCCATTAATACGCGTTTTAAATTATCTCGTTTAGGTAATTCACGCACCCGATTAAAACTTGAGGGACCAATCTTGCCATGTGACCAAACTTTTGACTAGGTCAAAGTGGTCAAACCACTCCCATCCATTCATCTTTTTCATTTTCATTTTTCCTTTTCTCTTCATACTTTCCATTTTTCTTTCAATTCTCCAAACAAAGAAATCATCATCTAAATTCGTTCAAGCAAGCTTCAATCAAAACAAATTACATATTTGGAATCCTTGCAACTTCCTCTTCGATTCCATATCGATTTTATTACATTTGGGTAACTTTCTAAAATCACTAGATTTTGTGTTCTTGATGTTTTTAACTTATAAAGTTGTTAATTAGTGTCTATGGCTCAAGTCTAACATGAATATATGATTTATATGTTCGATTTTGTTATTTGAAGTAACTTGCATGAACATAAACTTTGGTATGTTTGATTTGGTGATTTGGTTGTTTGAATGATGTTAAATGTTATAAATGCATGTATTAAATGTGTTCCTAACATCACTAGCTTCAACTTGATGTGTAGGTTGTTTTAGAAAACTTCATAAACATGATTAGTGATTTTGGTGAATTTGGGTTAGGGTTGATAAGCTTGAAATGAATATTTGATGCATTGAATGCCATGAATTACTGTTAGTAAGTAGTTAGCTGTATTGTATGCTCGATTACCTACAAAACGGCGTGTTGTATGTATGCATTAAATGCCCGAATCATAAATGTGCACTTATTAAATTTGAGTATTAAATGTGTGCATTGATTGATCATTTGATTTGAAAAGTCGGTTATTGCAAATAATATTTTCGGTTGGTGAAATGTGCTTAGTTCTCTTCCTTGTCAAAAGAGCTTTCCAACGATATAAGGTGCGAGTTCTAAGTATTTGCGGTTTGTGTTTTGTGCATGAAAAGATTTTGGTTTGGACTTAGAAAAACTGAAACTGGCCAGGTACCAGCTCCCGTGTATTGTCGCGGCGCGACAATTGTGGGCTGCGGCGCAGCATAAGCTGTGTCCAGGTTCTGACCTCCTTGGTCAAAATAAGAAAAATGTTTGGCACGCTATGGACCTCCGATTCACATGAGACTTGTTCTAACATGCTTATATATGAATAAAAACCTCAGAAAAATAGTTCGGGACCCGACCCGAATGTGTTGACTTTTTCGTTGACTTTGACCGACCAAAGTTTGACTTTTTGTCAAACTTAACCAAATGATTATGCAACCTTCCTAACTTCTTTCTATACTTGTATCTTGCATGAAACTTGACAAATTGTTTCACATGCTACATAATCGAGTCGTAACGAGCCATAGGACTAATTGAACATCTTTGACCTATCGTGTTTACCGTTATTGATACGACCTATTTGTTTAGGTCAAGACTAGAATTATCCTTTGCACGCGTTACTTTGTGAAGTACTTTTCATACGTGCACTCAAGGTGAGATCATAGTCCCACTTTTACTCTTTTGAACTTACATTTGGGATGAGAAAACATAAACATTTCTTTTTAACTAAGTGAACACAAGTAGAGGAAAACAAACATTCTACATACGAGTTTAGAACAAAATCCTCAATTCGATTATCATTAGTTACCCTTGCAGTGTGTAAGTGTAGGCGTGAACTTATGTTGTATGTCCATATGGGTTTGACAAACCCTCATCTCGGACGGTTCGCTACCGTCTACGGATGAAATATATTTTCAAGAAACAGTGTTGTTCTAGCACTATTAATGGGGTTCAACGGACGGAATGTTAAGCCTTGATAATTGGGTGCTCGTGAATATTAACTTTTAGAATGTACTACTATTTCATCAATGTTGCAAATCTTGTGGTTCGACTTACTTTTGCTCACTTACTTACTTAAACCTATGATTTCACCAACGTTTTCGTTGACAGATTTCTATGTTTTTCTCAGGTCTTTGAACGATATGTGAAACATGCTTCCGCACATTCTTTTTGATACTTGCTTGGATGTCGAGTATACTTGCATATGTGGAGCGTCTTTTGACTACTTTAAACTGTGTCGCACGTGTTTCATTTGTACTTTAAACATCGTTATGTACTAGTTATGGAAACTACTTTTGTAAACTTTGAAACATCCACACTTATGAAATGAATGCGACATATTTTCGGTCAAACTTTGTCTTAAAGACTTATGACCATGTAATGGGACCTATGTAGACGGCGCCGTTAAACATGATTTGGTCGGGTCGCTACAGATGGTATCAGAGCATTGGTTGTAGGGATTTAGAGTTCATTGGTGTCGACCCCGAGTCATAGGGTACATTGGTGAGTCTAGACTACAACCGGCATATAGACTTGACGTAGAAATTACTTGACTACTTGTGCATTTATACTCGAACTCTCCTACTCATATCTATTCTTATTCTACCTTAATCTCACGTTGACTAATTTGATTGACACGCCACCTTGACTATATGAAGTAATGTTGAATGCACATATGAATTAGGGTAATATAATTTCCGGGATTATATTACGGTGACTCATATGAACGTTCCGACATTATGACACAAAGAATTTAAGGCAAGTCAAGGAAAATTTTCTCTCTATCTTTATTCCATATCACGGTTAGTATTATTTAGAATACTAACCAACGGTATTCTTTTGTTTTGAAGGAACAATGCCTCCTCGCCGTGTGCTGTAGTGACCCGAACTTTTCCATGTTTATATATATTAATTGAGATTGATGTTTACATGATTAAATATTTCCAACATGTTAAGCAATCAAACTTGTTAAGACTTGATTAATTGAAATAGGTTTCATATAGACAATTGACCACCCAAGTTGACCGGTGATTCACGAACGTTAAAACTTGTAAAAAAAAACTATATGATGACATATATATGGTTATATATATAGTTAACATGATATTATGATAAGTAAACATATCATTAATTATATTAACAATGAACTACATATGTAAAAACAAGACTACTAACTTAATGATTTTGAAACGAGACATATATGTAACGTTTATCGTTGTAACGACATTTAATGTATATATATCATATTAAGAGATATTCGTACATCATAATATCATGATAATATAATAATTTAAAATCTCTTTTGATATTATAAACATTGGGTTAACAACATTTAACAAGATCGTTAACCTAAAGGTTTCAAAACAACACTTACATGTAACGACTAACGATGACTTAACGACTCAGTTAAAATGTATATACATGTAGTGTTTTAATATGTATTTATACACTTTTGAAAGACTTCAATACACTTATCAAAATACTTCTACTTAACAAAAATGCTTACAATTACATTCTCGTTCAGTTTCATCAACAATTCTACTCGTATGCACCCGTATTCGTACTCGTACAATACACAGCTTTTAGATGTATGTACTATTGGTATATACACTCCAATGATCAGCTCTTAGCAGCCCATGTGAGTCACCTAACACATGTGGGAACCATAATTTGGCAACTAGCATGAAATATCTCATAAGATTACAAAAATATGAGTAATCATTCATGACTTATTTACATGAAAACAAAATTACATATCCTTTATATCTAATCCATACACCAACGACCAAAAACACCTACAAACACTTTCATTCTTCAATTTTCTTCATCTAATTGAACTCTCTCAAGTTCTATCTTCAAGTTCTAAGTGTTCTTCATAAATTCCAAAAGTTCTAGTTTCATAAAATCAAGAATACTTTCAAGTTTGCTAGCTCACTTCCAATCTTGTAAGGTGATCATCCAACCTCAAGAAATCTTTGTTTCTTACAGTAGGTTATCATTCTAATACAAGGTAATAATCATATTCAAACTTTGGTTCAATTTCTATAACTATAACAATCTTATTTCAAGTGATGATCTTACTTGAACTTGTTTTCGTGTCATGATTTTGCTTCAAGAACTTTGAGCCATCCAAGGATCCATTGAAGCTAGATCCATTTTTCTCTTTTCCAGTAGGTTCATCCAAGGAACTTAAGGTAGTAATGATGTTCATAACATCATTCGATTCATACATATAAAGCTATCTTATTCGAAGGTTTAAACTTGTAATCACTAGAACATAGTTTAGTTAATTCTAAACTTGTTCGCAAACAAAAGTTAATCCTTCTAACTTGACTTTTAAAATCAACTAAACACATGTTCTATATCTATATGATATGCTAACTTAATGATTTAAAACCTGGAAACACGAAAAACACCGTAAAACCGGATTTACGCCGTCGTAGTAACACCGCGGGCTGTTTTGGGTTAGTTAATTAAAAACTATGATAAACTTTGATTTAAAAGTTGTTATTCTGAGAAAATGATTTTTATTATGAACATGAAACTATATCCAAAAATTATGGTTAAACTCAAAGTGGAAGTATGTTTTCTAAAATGGTCATCTAGACGTCGTTCTTTCGACTGAAATGACTACCTTTACAAAAACGACTTGTAACTTATTTTTCCGACTAGAAACCTATACTTTTTTTGTTTAGATTCATAAAATAGAGTTCAATATGAAACCATAGCAATTTGATTCACTCAAAACGGATTTAAAATGAAGAAGTTATGGGTAAAACAAGATTGGATAATTTTTCTCATTTTAGCTACGTGAAAATTGGTAACAAATCTATTCCAACCATAACTTAATCAACTTGTATTATATATTATGTAATCTTGAGATACCATAGACACGTATACAATGTTTCGACCTATCATTTCGACACATCTATATATATTTCGGAACAACCATAGACACTCTATATGTGAATGTTGGAGTTAGCTATACAGGGTTGAGGTTGATTCCAAAATATATATAGTTTGAGTTGTGATCAATACTGAGATACGTATACACTGGGTCGTGGATTGATTCAAGATAATATTTATCGATTTATTTCTGTACATCTAACTGTGGACAACTAGTTGTAGGTTACTAACGAGGACAGCTGACTTAATAAACTTAAAACATCAAAATATATTAAAAGTGTTGTAAATATATTTTTGAACATACTTTGATATATATGTATATATTGTTATAGGTTCGTGAATCAACCAGTGGCCAAGTCTTACTTCCCGACGAAGTAAAAATCTGTGAAAGTGAGTTATAGTCCCACTTTTAAAATCTAATATTTTTGGGATGAGAATACATGCAGGTTTTATAAATGATTTACAAAATAGGCACAAGTACGTGAAACTACATTCTATGGTTGAATTATCGAAATCGAATATGCCCCTTTTTATTAAGTCTGGTAATCTAAGAATTAGGGAACAGACACCCTAATTGACGCGAATCCTAAAGATAGATCTATTGGGCCTAACAAACCCCATCCAAAGTACCGGATGCTTTAGTACTTCGAAATTTATATCATATCCGAAGGGTGTCCCGGAATGATGGGGATATTCTTATATATGCATCTTGTTATTGTCGGTTACCAGGTGTTCACCATATGAATGATTTTTATCTCTATGTATGGGATGTGTATTGAAATATGAAATCTTGTGGTCTATTGTTACGATTTGATATATATAGGTTAAACCTATAACTCACCAACATTTTTGTTGACGTTTAAAGCATGTTTATTCTCAGGTGAATATTAAGAACTTCCGCTGTTGCATACTAAAATAAGGACAAGATTTGGAGTCCATGTCTGTATGATATTGTGTAAAAACTGCATCCAAGAAACTGAATTCGATGTAACATATTTGTATTGTAAACCATTATGTAATAGTCGTGTGTAAACAGGATATTTTAGATTATCATTATTTGATAATCTACGTAAAGCTTTTTAAACCTTTATTTATGAAATAAAGGTTATGGTTTGTTTTAAAAATGAATGCAGTCTTTGAAAAACGTCTCATATAGAGGTCAAAACCTCGCAACGAAATCAATTAATATGGAACGTTTTTAATCAATAAGAACGGGACATTTCAGTTGGTATCCGAGCGTTGGTCTTAGAGAACCAGAAAATTTGCATTAGTGTGTCTTATCGAGTTTGTTAGGATGCATTAGTGAGTCTGGACTTCGACCGTGTTTTCTTTAAAAATGATTGCTTAACATTTTTGTTGGAAACTATATATTATTAACATGTATATATTATGTGATATATTAATCTCTTAACATGTTTGATATTATGTGATAGATGTCTACCTCTAGAACAAGTCCCATTGACTCACCTAATAATAATGAAGAGTCAAATGTAAATTGGAATGATTTGTGGACTGATTCACAAGTTCCCGAAGAGGAACCGGAAGAAGAGTCGGAACCGGAAGAAGAATCGGAACCGGAAGAAGAATCGGAACCGGATGAAGAAATAGAACCGGTGGGGGAAATAATAAAACGGTTAAGTAAAAGAAAATCCTCAACCAACCGACCAAAGTTAATTATGGTCAATGGTGTTTCCGCCAAGGAAGCAAAATATTGGGAGGATTACCAATTCTCCGATGAATCGGATTCCGACGAGAATTTCGATGATGTTATAGAAATTACCCCAACTGAATTTAAAAAGGCAAAAGAAAATAATAAGGGAAAGGGCATAAAAATAGAGAAATCTAATTCCAACCCCGATGAACTTTATATGTATCGTCAACCCCCGAAGTCCTTAAGTTGTAACAATGACCCGGGAACCTCTAAACCACCAGGTTTTTCTAAACCAATGTGGACAACGACGGCTCGTATTAGGGGAACATCATATATCCCTAGAAACTTGGCAAAACGAACCAAAACCGAAGAAGAAGAAACGAGCGAGTCAGAATAAGATAGTTGTATTCGTGTGGTGTAATATATGTAATATAGTGTTCTTATGCTTTATGATATATGTAAAAATTGCTTGTATTAATAAGTATTTTTTTATGAATCTAACTCTTGTCTATTTTACAGTTTAAAAACACAAAATGGATAGACAACCCAATATTTTAAGAGACCTACCCGGAGACATGATTGATGAAATCTTGTCTAGAGTCGGCCAGAATTCTTCGGCACAACTATTTAAGGCGAGATCAGTTTGTAAGACATTCGAAGAACGTTCCAAGAATGTCTTGGTTTATAAGAGACTTTCGTTTGAAAGATGGGGGATATCACATTGGGAAACCCATAAGTTACGATGTGTTTACTTTGACGCATATATTGCGGGGAACCCAAATGCTATTTTACGCAACGGGTTAAGAAATTATTTTGACTCAATATATCCGAATATTGGACTTCGTGATTTAGAAAAAGCGGCTAACATGCAACATAAAGAAGCATGTTATGCTTACGGATTAGTAATGTTCGCTTCTCACCAAAGTGAGAACAAGAACATCGGGCTACAACTATTAAACAAAACGTTTCCACAAGTGACGGAGTCGGTAATTGGGGTAAGAAATGAGGTTTTTAGATTATTACGGGACTGTTGGACATTACGTAACCCTCGTCCCTTTGATGACGTTACAACACGCTGTCTTATCAACGGCCATAACGGTTATGTTGCACAAGACCAAGGATGGGAAGTAGTCCTAGTAAAACCAGAATGCATGACTTGTTTCTGGACGTATGAATTACGTGTCTTTATTGCCTTTGCCGAACGACTTGTGTACTAGCTAGAATTGTCTTCACAACTATCTTGTATCAAAGTTATTGTGTGCTATATTTCATGCTTTATGTAAAATAAGCGGTATTGTAAGTTTGTAAAATATTGTATAAAAGTTTGAACGCGAAATATTATTACAATCAGTTTTTCATATAGAATTGTAGTAGTTGAATTGTATATTAGCTACTAAGTATGAACTTAACGGGTAGGTACTACCCGAATTTAAACTTATAAAACGCTAATATGAAGAAAAAGCTTTTATAAATGAGTTCATATTATGCTACGAAATACTATTAACTACTCTTAATATTCTGTATGATTAACTTGTTCCATTTAACTATTTTGAAGGAAATGGCACCGACTACTCGACACACCGTGAATATGAATGAAGAGGAATTCCGTACTTTTCTAGCTTCAAACATAGCCGCAGTACAGGCTGCGCTACATACCAACAATAACCTTGGATCTAGCAGTACAGGAAATCGTGTAGGATGCACCTACAAAGAATTCACTGCCTGCAAACCTTTGGAATTTGATGGAACCGAAGGACCGATCGGATTGAAACGGTGGACCGAGAAGGTTGAATCGGTGTTTGCCATAAGTAAGTGTACTGAAGAGGACAAAGTGAAGTACGCTACGCATACCTTCACAGGTTCTGCGTTAACATGGTGGAATACCTATCTAGAGCAAGTGGGACAAGATGATGCGTACGCACTACCGTGGTCAGCATTCAAGCACTTGATGAACGAGAAGTACCGTCCCAGAACCGAGGTCAATAAGCTCAAGACAGAACTTAGAGGGTTACGAACCCAAGGATTTGATATTACCACGTACGAAAGACGATTCACAGAATTGTGCCTATTGTGTCCGGGAGCATTCGAAGATGAGGAAGAGAAGATCGACGCGTTTGTGAAAGGATTACCGGAAAGAATCCAAGAAGATATAAGTTCACACGAGCCTGCCTCCATACAACAGGCATGTAGAATGGCTCACAAACTAGTGAACCAGATTGAAGAAAGAATTAAAGAACAGACTGCTGAAGAGGCCAATGTGAAGCAAGTCAAAAGAAAGTGGGAGGAAAACGGTGATAAGAATCACCAATACAACAACAACAGCAATTACAACAATAATCGCAACAATTATCCCAACAATCGCAACATCAATCGCAACTACAACAAACGGCCCAACAACAACAACAACAACAACAGCAACTACAACAATCATCCCAACAACAATAATAACCGCAACAACAACAACAATCAGAAGCAGCTATGCCAAAGGTGTGAAAAGAATCACTCGGGGTTCTGCACCAAATTTTGCAACAAGTGTAAAAGAAATGGTCATAGCGCGGCGAAGTGTGAGGTCTACGGACCAGGGGTTAATAGAACGAAAGGAACAAATGGTGTCGGAACGAGTAATGGCGGAGCAAGTAGTGTCGGAGCAAGTTATGCCAATGTAGTTTGTTATAAATGTGGAAAACCAGGCCACATTATTAGAAATTGCCCGAACCAGGAGAACACGAATGGACAAGGCCGTGGAAGAGTTTTCAATATTAATGCGGTAGAGGCACAGGAAGACCCGGAGCTTGTTACGGGTACGTTTCTTATTGACAATAAATCTGCTTACGTTTTATTTGATTCGGGTGCGGATAGAAGCTATATGAGTAGAGATTTTTGTGCTAAATTAAGTTGTCCATTGACGCCTTTGGATAGTAAATTTTTACTCGAATTAGCAAATGGTAAATTAATTTCAGCAGATAATATATGTCGGAATCGAGAAATTAAACTGGTTAGCGAAACATTTAAGATTGATTTGATACCAGTAGAGTTAGGGAGTTTTGATGTGATAATCGGTATGGACTGGTTGAAAGAAGTGAAAGCGGAGATCGTTTGTTACAAAAATGCAATTCGCATTATACGAGAAAAAGGAAAACCCTTAATGGTGTACGGAGAAAAGGGCAACACGAAGCTACATCTTATTAGTAATTTGAAGGCACAAAAACTAATAAGAAAAGGTTGCTATGCTGTTCTAGCACACGTTGAGAAAGTACAAACTGAAGAAAAGAGCATCAATGATGTTCCCATTGCAAAAGAATTTCCCGATGTATTTCCGAAAGAATTACCGGGATTACCCCCACATCGATCCGTTGAATTTCAAATAGATCTTGTACCAGGAGCTGCACCAATAGCTCGTGCTCCTTACAGACTCGCACCCAGCGAGATGAAAGAACTGCAAAGCCAATTACAAGAACTTTTAGAGCGTGGTTTCATTCGACCAAGCACATCACCGTGGGGAGCTCCTGTTTTGTTTGTCAAGAAGAAAGATGGTACATTCAGGTTGTGTATCGACTACCGAGAGTTGAACAAACTTACCATCAAGAACCGCTACCCACTACCGAGAATCGACGACTTATTTGATCAACTACAAGGCTCGTCTGTTTATTCAAAGATTGACTTACGTTCCGGGTATCATCAAATGCGGGTGAAAGAAGATGATATTCCAAAGACTGCTTTCAGAACACGTTACGGTCATTACGAGTTTATGGTCATGCCGTTTGGTTTAACTAATGCACCAGCTGTGTTCATGGACCTTATGAACCGAGTGTGTGGACCATACCTTGACAAGTTTGTCATTGTTTTCATTGATGACATACTTATTTACTCAAAGAATGACCAAGAACACGGTGAACATTTGAGAAAGGTGTTAGAAGTATTGAGGAAGGAAGAATTGTACGCTAAGTTTTCAAAGTGTGCATTTTGGTTGGAAGAAGTTCAATTCCTCGGTCACATAGTGAACAAAGAAGGTATTAAGGTGGATCCGGCAAAGATAGAAACTGTTGAAAAGTGGGAAACCCCGAAAACTCCGAAACACATACGCCAGTTTTTAGGACTAGCTGGTTACTACAGAAGGTTCATCCAAGACTTTTCCAGAATAGCAAAACCCTTGACTGCATTAACGCATAAAGGGAAGAAATTTGAATGGAATGATGAACAAGAGAAAGCGTTTCAGTTATTGAAGAAAAAGCTAACTACGGCACCTATATTGTCATTGCCTGAAGGGAATGATGATTTTGTGATTTATTGTGATGCATCAAAGCAAGGTCTCGGTTGTGTATTAATGCAACGAACGAAGGTGATTGCTTATGCGTCTAGACAATTGAAGATTCACGAACAAAATTATACGACGCATGATTTGGAATTAGGCGCGGTTGTTTTTGCATTAAAGACTTGGAGGCACTACTTATATGGGGTCAAAAGTATTATATATACCGACCACAAAAGTCTTCAACACATATTTAATCAGAAACAACTGAATATGAGGCAGCGTAGGTGGATTGAATTATTGAATGATTACGACTTTGAGATTCGTTACCACCCGGGGAAGGCAAATGTGGTAGCCGATGCCTTGAGCAGGAAGGACAGAGAACCCATTCGAGTAAAATCTATGAATATAATGATTCATAATAACATTACTACTCAAATAAAGGAGGCGCAACAAGGAGTTTTAAAAGAGGGAAATTTAAAGGATGAAATACCCAAAGGATCGGAGAAGCATCTTAATATTCGGGAAGACGGAACCCGGTATAGGGCTGAAAGGATTTGGGTACCAAAATTTGGAGATATGAGAGAAATGGTACTTAGAGAAGCTCATAAAACCAGATACTCAATACATCCTGGAACGGGGAAGATGTACAAGGATCTCAAGAAACATTTTTGGTGGCCGGGTATGAAAGCCGATGTTGCTAAATACGTAGGAGAATGTTTGACGTGTTCTAAGGTCAAAGCTGAGCATCAGAAACCATCAGGTCTACTTCAACAACCCGAAATCCCGGAATGGAAATGGGAAAACATTACCATGGATTTCATCACTAAATTGCCAAGGACTGCAAGTGGTTTTGATACTATTTGGGTAATAGTTGATCGTCTCACCAAATCAGCACACTTCCTACCAATAAGAGAAGATGACAAGATGGAGAAGTTAGCACGACTGTATTTGAAGGAAGTCGTCTCCAGACATGGAATACCAATCTCTATTATCTCTGATAGGGATGGCAGATTTATTTCAAGATTCTGGCAGACATTACAGCAAGCATTAGGAACTCGTCTAGACATGAGTACTGCCTATCATCCACAAACTGATGGGCAGAGCGAAAGGACGATACAAACGCTTGAAGACATGCTACGAGCATGTGTTATTGATTTCGGAAACAGTTGGGATCGACATCTACCGTTAGCAGAATTTTCCTACAACAACAGCTACCATTCAAGCATTGAGATGGCGCCGTTTGAAGCACTTTATGGTAGAAAGTGCAGGTCTCCGATTTGTTGGAGTGAGGTGGGGGATAGACAGATTACGGGTCCGGAGATTATACAAGAAACTACCGAGAAGATCATCCAAATTCAACAACGGTTGAAAACTGCCCAAAGTCGACAAAAGAGCTACGCTGACATTAAAAGAAAAGATATAGAATTTGAAATTGGAGAGATGGTCATGCTTAAAGTTTCACCTTGGAAAGGCGTTGTTCGATTTGGTAAACGAGGGAAATTAAATCCAAGGTATATTGGACCATTCAAGATTATTGATCGTGTCGGACCAGTAGCTTACCGACTTGAGTTACCTCAACAACTCGCGGCTGTACATAACACTTTCCACGTCTCGAATTTGAAGAAATGTTTTGCTAAAGAAGATCTCACTATTCCGTTAGATGAAATCCAAATCAACGAAAAACTCCAATTCATCGAAGAACCCGTCGAAATAATGGATCGTGAGGTTAAAAGACTTAAGCAAAACAAGATACCAATTGTTAAGGTTCGATGGAATGCTCGTAGAGGACCCGAGTTCACCTGGGAGCGTGAAGATCAGATGAAGAAGAAATACCCGCATCTATTTCCAGAAGATTCGTCAACACCTTCAACAGCTTAAAATTTCGGGACGAAATTTATTTAACGGGTAGGTACTGTAGTGACCCGAACTTTTCCATGTTTATATATATTAATTGAGATTGATGTTTACATGATTAAATATTTCCAACATGTTAAGCAATCAAACTTGTTAAGACTTGATTAATTGAAATAGGTTTCATATAGACAATTGACCACCCAAGTTGACCGGTGATTCACGAACGTTAAAACTTGTAAAAAAAAACTATATGATGACATATATATGGTTATATATATAGTTAACATGATATTATGATAAGTAAACATATCATTAATTATATTAACAATGAACTACATATGTAAAAACAAGACTACTAACTTAATGATTTTGAAACGAGACATATATGTAACGTTTATCGTTGTAACGACATTTAATGTATATATATCATATTAAGAGATATTCGTACATCATAATATCATGATAATATAATAATTTAAAATCTCTTTTGATATTATAAACATTGGGTTAACAACATTTAACAAGATCGTTAACCTAAAGGTTTCAAAACAACACTTACATGTAACGACTAACGATGACTTAACGACTCAGTTAAAATGTATATACATGTAGTGTTTTAATATGTATTTATACACTTTTGAAAGACTTCAATACACTTATCAAAATACTTCTACTTAACAAAAATGCTTACAATTACATTCTCGTTCAGTTTCATCAACAATTCTACTCGTATGCACCCGTATTCGTACTCGTACAATACACAGCTTTTAGATGTATGTACTATTGGTATATACACTCCAATGATCAGCTCTTAGCAGCCCATGTGAGTCACCTAACACATGTGGGAACCATCATTTGGCAACTAGCATGAAATATCTCATAAGATTACAAAAATATGAGTAATCATTCATGACTTATTTACATGAAAACAAAATTACATATCCTTTATATCTAATCCATACACCAACGACCAAAAACACCTACAAACACTTTCATTCTTCAATTTTCTTCATCTAATTGAACTCTCTCAAGTTCTATCTTCAAGTTCTAAGTGTTCTTCATAAATTCCAAAAGTTCTAGTTTCATAAAATCAAGAATACTTTCAAGTTTGCTAGCTCACTTCCAATCTTGTAAGGTGATCATCCAACCTCAAGAAATCTTTGTTTCTTACAGTAGGTTATCATTCTAATACAAGTTAATAATCATATTCAAACTTTGGTTCAATTTCTATAACTATAACAATCTTATTTCAAGTGATGATCTTACTTGAACTTGTTTTCGTGTCATGATTTTGCTTCAAGAACTTTGAGCCATCCAAGGATCCATTGAAGCTAGATCCATTTTTCTCTTTTCCAGTAGGTTCATCCAAGGAACTTAAGGTAGTAATGATGTTCATAACATCATTCGATTCATACATATAAAGCTATCTTATTCGAAGGTTTAAACTTGTAATCACTAGAACATAGTTTAGTTAATTCTAAACTTGTTCGCAAACAAAAGTTAATCCTTCTAACTTGACTTTTAAAATCAACTAAACACATGTTCTATATCTATATGATATGCTAACTTAATGATTTAAAACCTGGAAACACGAAAAACACCGTAAAACCGGATTTACGCCGTCGTAGTAACACCGCGGGCTGTTTTGGGTTAGTTAATTAAAAACTATGATAAACTTTGATTTAAAAGTTGTTATTCTGAGAAAATGATTTTTATTATGAACATGAAACTATATCCAAAAATTATGGTTAAACTCAAAGTGGAAGTATGTTTTCTAAAATGGTCATCTAGACGTCGTTCTTTCGACTGAAATGACTACCTTTACAAAAACGACTTGTAACTTATTTTTCCGACTAGAAACCTATACTTTTTTTGTTTAGATTCATAAAATAGAGTTCAATATGAAACCATAGCAATTTGATTCACTCAAAACGGATTTAAAATGAAGAAGTTATGGGTAAAACAAGATTGGATAATTTTTCTCATTTTAGCTACGTGAAAATTGGTAACAAATCTATTCCAACCATAACTTAATCAACTTGTATTATATATTATGTAATCTTGAGATACCATAGACACGTATGCAATGTTTCGACCTATCATGTCGACACATCTATATATATTTCGGAACAACCATAGACACTCTATATGTGAATGTTGGAGTTAGCTATACAGGGTTGAGGTTGATTCCAAAATATATATAGTTTGAGTTGTGATCAATACTGAGATACGTATACACTGGGTCGTGGATTGATTCAAGATAATATTTATCGATTTATTTCTGTACATCTAACCGTGGACAACTAGTTGTAGGTTACTAACGAGGACAGCTGACTTAATAAACTTAAAACATCAAAATATATTAAAAGTGTTGTAAATATATTTTTGAACATACTTTGATATATATGTATATATTGTTATAGGTTCGTGAATCAACCAGTGGCCAAGTCTTACTTCCCGACGAAGTAAAAATCTGTGAAAGTGAGTTATAGTCCCACTTTTAAAATCTAATATTTTTGGGATGAGAATACATGCAGGTTTTATAAATGATTTACAAAATAGACACAAGTACGTGAAACTACATTCTATGGTTGAATTATCGAAATCGAATATGCCCCTTTTTATTAAGTCTGGTAATCTAAGAATTAGGGAACAGACACCCTAATTGACGCGAATCCTAAAGATAGATCTATTGGGCCTAACAAACCCCATCCAAAGTACCGGATGCTTTAGTACTTCGAAATTTATATCATATCCGAAGGGTGTCCCGGAATGATGGGGATATTCTTATATATGCATCTTGTTATTGTCGGTTACCAGGTGTTCACCATATGAATGATTTTTATCTCTATGTATGGGATGTGTATTGAAAT
Source organism: Rutidosis leptorrhynchoides (assembly GCF_046630445.1). NCBI lineage: Eukaryota > Viridiplantae > Streptophyta > Magnoliopsida > Asterales > Asteraceae > Rutidosis > Rutidosis leptorrhynchoides. The sequence goes on along the minus strand of NC_092342.1, from coordinate 340,275,715 downwards.
ATGAAATCTTGTGGTCTATTGTTACGATTTGATATATATAGGTTAAACCTATAACTCACCAACATTTTTGTTGACGTTTAAAGCATGTTTATTCTCAGGTGAATATTAAGAACTTCCGCTGTTGCATACTAAAATAAGGACAAGATTTGGAGTCCATGTTTGTATGATATTGTGTAAAAACTGCATCCAAGAAACTGAATTCGATGTAACATATTTGTATTGTAAACCATTATGTAATAGTCGTGTGTAAACAGGATATTTTAGATTATCATTATTTGATAATCTACGTAAAGCTTTTTAAACCTTTATTTATGAAATAAAGGTTATGGTTTGTTTTAAAAATGAATGCAGTCTTTGAAAAACGTCTCATATAGAGGTCAAAACCTCGCAACGAAATCAATTAATATGGAACGTTTTTAATCAATAAGAACGGGACATTTCATGTGCCACGCCGTGAAACTCCCGAACAAGCACTACAACGAATGGTAGCCACCGCCGTAGTAGCGGCCATGGCCGGTCACTCCTCCAACAACAACAATAACAATAACAACAACAACAATCAAGGGGCCGGTAACTCAAGCGAAGGGTGCTCCTACAAAGCTTTTATGGGGTGCAAACCTCACACTTATGATGGAACCGGGGGACCGGTTACACTCACTCGATGGTTCGAACAAACGGATGCCGTCTTTAGCATAAGCGGTTGTCGGGACCAAGATAAGGTCAAGTACTCCACTCACACTCTCGCCGGCTTCGCTCTTACATGGTGGAACACCTATGTACAATCGGTGGATACCGATGAAGCTCATGCCCTCTCTTGGGCCGATTTAAGGGAAAAGATGATTGTTGAATATTTCCCTCGCGAAGAAACCCGAAAGCTCGAACAAGAGCTAAGAACTTTGAAGGCGGTCGAAAACGATCTCAAGGCCTACAATCAACGATTCGCCGAGCTATCCTTGATGTGTCCCAACCTTGTGAACCCCGAATCTCAAAGGGTTGAACTCTATATGGATGGTCTTCCAAAGAGCATCAAACAAGGTGTGATGTCCTCCAAACCCGCTAATCACCAAGCCGCTTTGAACATGGCCCACCAATTGATTAAAACGGTTGATGAAATCGTAGTGCCAGCTTCTAAGGCTGAGGACAAATCGGGTGGCAACAAAAGGAAATGGGAAGCCACTCCATCAAGCAACTACAACAACACCTTCACCAAAAAGCCTTTCACCAACGACGGCAAGAAAGGTTATGCCGGAGCTCAACCTTTTTGCAACAAATGTCACAAGCACCACTCAGGTGAATTCGGCAATTTAATTTGCCACCGGTGCCAAGGAGTTGGTCATAAGGCCAACAATTGCACAAGTGTTGCCCCCGTCGCTCGAAAGGGGCCAAATCCTCCAAAAACGGTCACTTGTTATGAATGTGGCCAAACGGGCCATTATAGGAACGAATGCCTGAAGAAGAAGGCCAACCCTAACACACGCGACCGAGCCTTCAACATTAACACTGAGGAAGCTCGGGATGACAATGAACTAGTCACGGGTACGTTTCTTCTCAATAACACTTATGTTACTTGTTTATTCGATTCGGGTGCCGATAAGAGTTTTGTATCCAAGACTTTGACTCATTCTTTTAGCACTCCACCACTTCCACTAGATACCACTTATACCATTGAAGTGGCCAATGGAAAACTATTGAGTGCCGACACATATTACCGGGGGTGTACGTTAAACATTTTGGGTAATGAGTTCGAAATTGACTTGATACCCATGGAACTAGGAAGCTTCGATGTAATAATCGGTATGAATTAGCTAGCCAAAACGAAATCTCACATTCTTTGTGATCTTAACGCAATCCGAATTCCTATCGAGAATGGTGAACCTTTGATTGTTTATGGCGATAAGAGTTGCACCGGACTCAACCTCGTTTCGTGCATTAAAGTTAGAAAACTACTCCGTAAGGGTTGTTTTGCGATCCTTGCTCACGTTAAGAAAGTCGAGTCTGATGAGAAGCATATCGATGATGTGCCAATTGTTAGTGACTTTTCCGATGTATTTCCCGACGAATTGCCGGGTCTTCCACCTCATTGACCGGTTGAATTCTGAATCGATCTTATTCCGGGAGCTGCACCCGTAGCACGTGCACCATATAGACTCGCTCCATCCGAAATGCAAGAATTGCAAAGTCAAATCCAAGAACTACTTGATCGTGGTTTTATCCAACCTAGCCATTCACCTTGGGGCGCTCCGATTTTGTTTGTTAAAAAGAAAGACGGATCCCTACGAATGTGCATTGATTATCGTGAACTAAACAAATTGACGGTTAAAAACCGATATCCTCTTCCTCGCATCGATGACCTCTTTGATCAACTACAAGGGTCTTGTGTATATTCGAAAATCGATCTCCTCTCGGGTTATCATCAATTAAGGGTTAAGGGGAAAGATGTCTCCAAAACCGCTTTCCGAACTCGTTATGGTAGTTATGAATTCCTTGTCATGCCATTTGGTCTCACTAACGCACTGGCGGTGTTCATGGATCTTATGAACCGCGTGTGCAAACCGTATCTCGACAAATTCGTTATCGTGTTCATCGATGATATTTTGGTCTATTCTAAAAACGAAGAAGAACACGAGGAACATCTCCGATTTGTGCTTGAACTTTTAAGACAAGAACGACTCTATGCCAAATTCTCCAAGTGTGAATTTTGGTTGAAGGAAGTTCAATTTCTTGGTCATGTTGTAAGTGATCAAGGTATTAAAGTCGATCCATCAAAAATCGAAGCCATTAGTAAATGGGAAACTCCTACTACTCCTACTCACATTCGTCAATTCTTGGGTCTCGCCGGATACTATCGTAGATTCATCAAAGATTTCTCTTTGGTCGCGCGTCCTCTAACCGCGTTAACTCATAAGGGAAGAAAATTCGTTTGGGCAACCGAACAAGAATCCGCATTTCAAATCTTGAAAATGAAGCTAACCACCGCTCCTATCTTGTCACTTCCCGAAGGCAACGATGATTTTGTTGGGTATTGTGACACCTCGAAATATGGTTTTGGGTGTGTGTTGATGCAACGAACGAAAGTCATTTCTTATGCTCCCCGACAACTCAAAATTCATGAACAAAACTACAAGACACATGATCTCGAACTCGGAGCCGTTGTCTTTGCACTTAAAATGTGAAGACACTATCTTTATGGAACCAAGAGTACTATCTTTACCGATCACAAAAGTCTCCAACACATCTTCGATCAAAAGCAACTAAACATGAGACAACGAAGGTGGATTGAAACCTTAAACGATTACGATTGCGAGCTTCATTACCATCCCGGAAAGGCAAATGTAGTAGCCGATACCTTAAGTTGAAAAGAAAGAGCGGTGCCTCTTCGTGTCCGAGCCTTAAACATCACCATCTATGCAAACCTTAATAGCCAAATTTAGGTAGCCCAAGATGAAGCTTTCAAGGATGAAAACATTTCACACGAGCTCTTGAACATTCTCGTCTCTCGATTCGAAACTAAGGAAACCGGACTCTGATATTTCGACGAAAGGATTTGGGTGCCTAGTTATGGGGACCTACGAAGTCTTATTTTAGATGAGGCCCATAAGTCACGATACTCGATTCACCCCGGTGCCAATAAGATGTACCACGACCTTAAAGAACAATATTGGTGGCCGAACATCAAAAGAGACGTAGCTACTTATGTTGCCAAGTGTTTGACATGTTCCAAAGTCAAAGCCGAACACCAAAGACAGTCCGGACTACTTCAACAACTCGAGATCCCGAGATGGCCGTTTTGTTTCTAGATTTTGGCGTACCTTGCAAGAAGTGTTGGGAACACGTTTAGACATGAGCACCACCTATCATCCACAAACCGATGGGCAAAGTGAATGTACAATACAAACCTTGGAGGATATGTTACGAGCTTGTGTTGTCGATTTTGGAAAAGCTTGGGATAAGCACTTACCTCTCGCCGAATTCTCCTACAACAATAGTTATCACGCGAGTATAAAATCCGCACCTTTTGAAGCGTTATATGGCCGAAAGTGTCGCTCTCCTCTTTGTTGGGCTGAGGTAGGCGACGTGAAAATCACCGGACCCAAACTCATTCACGAAACCACCGAGAAAATCGTTCAAATCCGAGATAGGCTTAGGACGGCCCGAAGTCATCAAAAGAGCTATACCGACAAATGACGCAACGACCTCAAATTTCAAGTCGGTGACTGAGTAATGTTAAAAGTCGCGCCTTGGAAAGGTGTAATCCGTTTTGGGAAACGCGGGAAGCTAAATCCAAGGTATATTGGTCCTTTCTAAATCTTGGAGCGTATTGGAACCGTTGCTTATCGTTTAGATCTTCCACCTCAATTGAGCTCCGTTCATCCTACCTTCCATGTATCTAACTTGAAAAAGTGTCTTGCCGAACCCGATATCGTCATCCCTCTCGAGGAACTTACTATTGATGACAAACTTCATTTTGTGGAGGAACCGGTTGAAATTGTGGACACCTTCATCAAGACATTGAAATAAAGCCGAATTTCGATTGTTAAAGTCTGTTGGAACGCCAAAAGAGGACCCGAGTTTACTTGGGAAAGGCAAGATCAAATGCAAAGGAAATACCCTCATCTATTCCCGGTTCCAGAAGCACAAGATTCTGATGAAGAAACAACGACTACTACGCCTACTTAAATTTCGGGACGAAATTTCTTTTAAGGAGTAGGTAATGTAACATCTCGCCTTTTTCCGTTTACTTTTCCATTTATTTATTTAAAGTCCGTTATATGTTTATAACACCTCCCGTTAATACGCGTTTTAAATTATCTCGTTTAGGTAATTCATGCACCCGATTAAAACTTGAGGGACCAATCTTGCCATGTGACCAAACTTTTAACTAGGTCAAAGTGGTCAAACCACTCCCATCCATTCATCTTTTTCATTTTCATTTTTCCTTTTCTCTTCATACTTTCCATTTTTCTTTCAATTCTCCAAACAAAGAAATCATCATCTAAATTCGTTCAAGCAAGCTTCAATCAAAACAAATTACATATTTGGAATCCTTACAACTTCCTCTTCGATTCCATACCGATTTCATTACATTTGGGTAACTTTCTAAAATCACTAGATTTTGTGTTCTTGATGTTTTTAACTTATAAAGTTGTTAATTAGTGTCTATGGCTCAAGTCTAACATGAATATATGATTTATATGTTCGATTTTGTTATTTGAAGTAACTAGCATGAACATAAACTTTGGTGTGTTTGATTTGGTGATTTGGTTGTTTGAATGATGTTAAATGTTATAAATTCATGTATTAAATGTGTTCCTAACATCACTAGCTTCAATTTGATGTGTATGTTGTTTTAGAAAACTTCATAAACATGATTAGTGATTTTGGTGAATTTGGGTTAGGGTTGATAAGCTTGAAATGAATATTTGATGCATTGAATGCCATGAATTACCGTTAGTAAGTAGTTAGTTGTATTGTATGCTCGATTACCTACAAAATGGCGTGTTGTATGTATGCATTATATGCCCGAATCATAAATGTGCAATTATCAAATTTGAGTATTAAATGTGTGCATTGATTGATCATTTGATTTGAAAAGTTGGTTATTGCAAATAATATTTTCGGTTGGTGAAATGTGCTTAGTTGTCTTCCTTGTCAAAAGAGCTTTCCAACGATATAAGGTGCTAGTTCTAAGTGTTTGCGGTTTGTATTTTGTGCATGAAAAGATTTTGATTTGGACTTAGAAAAACTGAAACTGGCCAGGTACCAGCTCCCGTGTATTGTCGCGGCGCGACAATTATAGTGACCCGAACATTTCCATGTTTATATATATTAAATGAAATTGTTATTTACATGATGAAGTGTTTCCAACATGTTAAGCAATCAAATTTGTTAAGACTTGATTAATTGAAATAGGTTTCATATAGACAATTGACCACCCAAGTTGACCGGTGATTCATGAACGTTAAAACTTGTAAAAACTATATGATGACATATATATGGATATATATATATATATAGTTAACATGATATTATGATAAGTAAACATATCATTAAGTATATTAACAATGAACTACATATGTAAAAGCAAGACTACTAACTTAATGATTTTGAAACGAGACATATATGTAACGATTATCGTTGTAACGACATTTAATGTATATATATATATATATATATATATATATATATATATATATATATATATATATATATATATATATCATATTAAGAGATATTCATACATCATATTATCATGATAATATAATAATTTAAAATCTCATTTGATATTATAAACATTTGGTTAACAACATTTAACAAGATCGTTAACCTAAAGGTTTCAAAACAACACTTACATGTAACGACTAACGATGACTTAACGACTCAGTTAAAATGTATATACATGTAGTGTTTTAATATGTATTCATACACTTTTGAAAGACTTCAAGACACTTATCAAAATACTTCTACTTAACAAAAATGCTTACAATTACATCCTCGTTCAGTTTCATCAACAATTCTACTCGTATGCACCCGTATTCGTACTCGTACAATACACAGCTTTTAGATGTATGTACTATTGATATATACACTCCAATGATCATCTCTTATCAGCCCATGTGAGTCACCTAACACATGTGGGAACCATCATTTGGCAACTAGCATGAAATATCTCATAAAATTACAAAAATATGAGTAATCATTAATGACTTATTTACATGAAAATAAAATTACATATCCTTTATATCTAATCCATACACCAACAACCAAAAACACCTACAAACACTTTCATTCTTCAATTTTCTTCATCTAATTGATCTCTCTCAAGTTCTATCTTCAAGTTCTAAGTGTTCTTCATAGATTCTACAAGTTCTAGTTTCATAAAATCAAGAATACTTCCAAGTTTGCTAGCTTACTTCCAATCTTGTGGAGTGATCATCCAACCTCAAGAAATCTTTCTTATTTACAGTAAGATATCTTTCTAATACAAGGTAATACTCATATTCAAACTTTGATTCAATTTCTATAACTAAAACAATCTTATTTCGAGTGAAAATCTTACTTGAACTTGTTTTTCGTGTCATGATTCTGCTTCAAGAACTTTCAAGCCATCCAAGGATCCTTTGAAGCTAGATCCATTTTTTTCATTTCCAGTAGCATTATCCAGAAAACTTGAGGTAGTAATGATGTTCATAACATCATTCGATTCATACATATAAAGCTATCTTATTCGAAGGTTTAAACTTATAATCACTAGAACATAGTTTAGTTAATTCTAAACTTGTTCGCAAACAAAAGTTAATACTTCTAACTTGACTTTTAAAATAAACTAAACACATGTTATATATCTATATGATATGCTAACTTAATGATTTAAAACCTGGAAACACGAAGAACACTGTAAAACCGGACATACGCCGTCATAGTAACACTGCGGGCTGTTTTGGGTTAGTTAATTTAAAACTATGATAAACTTTGATTTAAAAGTTGTTCTTATAGAAAAATGATTTTTCTTATGAACTTGAAACTATATCCAAAAATCATGGTTAAACTCAAAGTGGACGTATGTTTTCTAAAATGGTCATCTAGACGTCGTTCTTTGGACTGAAATGACTACCTTTACAAAAACGACTTGTACCTTATATTTCCGACTATAAACCTATACTTTTTATGTTTAAATTCATAAAATAGAGTTCAATATGAAACTATAGCAATTTGATTCACTCAAAACGGATTTAAAATGAAGAAGTTATGGGTAAAATAAGATGGATAATTTTTCTTGTTGTAGCAACGTGAAAATTGGTAACAAATCTATATTAATCATATCCTAGCTAACTTATATTGTATTATACATGTATTCTAATATATTATGTAATCTTGGGATACCATAGACACGTATGCAAATGTTTTGACATATCATATCGACCCATGTGTATATATTATTTGGAACAACCATAGACACTCTATATGCAGTAATGTGGGAATTAGCTATACAGGGTTGAGGTTGATTCCAAAAATATATATACTTTGAGTTGTGATCTAGCCCGAGACATGTATACACTGGGTCGTGGATTAATTCAAGATAATATATATCATTTTTTTTTTGTACATTTAACGTTGGACAACTAGTTGTAGGTTACTAACGAGGACAGCTGACTTAATAAACTTAAAACATCAAAATGTATTAAAAGTGTTGTAAATATATTTTGAATATACTTTGATATATATGTACATATTTGTTATAGGTTCGTGAATCGACCAGTGGCCAAGTCTTACTTTCCGACGAAGTAAAAATCTGTGAAAGTGAGTTATAGTCCCACTTTTAAAATCTAATATTTTTGGGATGAGAATACATGCAGGTTTTATAAATGATTTACAAAATAGACACAAGTACGTGAAACTACATTCTATGGTTGAATTATCGAAATCGAATATGCCCCTTTTTATTAAGTCTGGTAATCTAAGAATTAGGGAACAGACACCCTAATTGACGTGAATCCTAAAGATAGATCTATTGGGCCTAACAAACCCCATTCAAAGTACCGGATGCTTTAGTACTTCGAAATTTATATCATATCCGAAGGGTGTCCCGGAATGATGGGGATATTCTTATATATGCATCTTGTTAATGTCGGTTACCAGGTGTTCACCATATGAATGAATTTTATCTCTATGTATGGGATGTATATTGAAATATGAAATCTTGTGGTCTATTATTATGATTTGATAATATATATGTTAAACCTATAACTCACCAACATTTTTGTTGACGTTTTAAGCATGTTTATTCTCAGGTGATTATTAAGAGCTTCCGCTGTTGCATACTAAAATAAGGACAAGATTTGGAGTCCATGCTTGTATGATATTATGTAAAAACTGCATTCAAGAAACTTATTTTTGATGTAATATATTCTTATTGTAAACCATTATGTAATGGTCGTGTGTAAACGGTATATTTTAGATTATTATTATTTAATAATCTACGTAATGCTTTTTAAACCTTTATAGATAAAATAAAGGTTATGGTTGTTTTAAAAATGAATGCAGTCTTTGAAAAATGTCTCATATAGAGGTCAAAACCTCGCGACGAAATCAATTAATATGGAACGTTTATAATCAATATGAACGGGACATTTCAGTTGGTATCCGAGCGTTGGTCTTAGAGAACCAGAATTTTGCATTAGTGTGTCTTATCGAGTTTGTTAGGATGCATTAGTGAGTCTGGACTTCGACCGTGTTTACTTGAAAAATGATTGCTTAATAAATTTTGTTGGAAACTATATATTTTTAACATGTGAATATTATGTGATATATTAATCTCTTAACGTGTTTGATATTATGTGATAGATGTCTACCTCTAGAACAAGTCCCATTGACTCACCTAATAATAATGAAGAGTCAAATGTAAATTGGAATGATTCGTGGACTGATTCACAAGTTCCCGAAGAGGAACCGGAAGAAGATTCGGAACCGGAAGAAGAATCGGAACCGGAAGAAGAATCGAAACCGGAAGAAGAATCGGAACCGGAAGAAGAAATAGAACCAGTGGGGGAAATAATAAAACGGTTAAGTAGAAGAAAATCCTCAACCAACCGACCAAAGTTAATTATGGTCAATGGTGTTTCCGCCAAGGAAGCAAAGTATTGGGAGGATTACCAATTTTCCGATGAATCGAATCCCGACAAGGATTCCGATGATGTTATAGAAATTACCCCAACACAATTTAATAAGGCAAAAGAGAACAATAAGGGAAAGGGCATAAAAAAAGAGAAATTTGATTCCAAACCCGATGAACTTTATATGTATCGTCAACACCCGTATTTCTTAAGTTGTGACAATAACCCGGGAACCTCTAAACCACCAGGTTTTTCTAAACCAATGTGGAAAATGACGGCTCGTATTAGGGGAACATCATATATCCCTATAAACTTGGCAAAACGAACCAAAACCGAAGAAGAATAAACGAGCGAGTCGGAATAAGATAGTTGTATTCGTGTGGTGTAATATATGTAATATAGTGTGCTTATGCTTTATGATATATGTAAAAATTGCTTGAATTAATAAGTATTTTTTTTTATGAATCTAACTCTTGTCTATTTTACAGTATAAAAACACAAAAATGGATAGACAACCCAATATTTTAAGAGACCTACCCGGAGACATGATTGATGAAATCTTGTCTAGAGTCGGTCAGAATTCCTTGGCACAACTATTTAAGGCGAGATCAGTTTGTAAGACATTCGAAGAACGTTCCAAGAATGCCTTGGTTTATAAAAGGCTTTCGTTCAAAAGATGGGGGATATCACATTGGGAAATCCATAAGTTACGATGTGTTTACTTTGACGCATATATTGCGGGGAACCCAAATGCTATTTTACACAACGGGTTAAGAAATTATTTTGACTCAATATATCCGAATATAGGACTTCGTGATTTAGAAAAAGCGGCTAACATGCAACATAAAGAAGCATGTTATGCTTACGGGTTAGTAATGTTCGCTTCTCACCAAAGTGAGAACAAGAACATCGGGCTACAACTATTAAACAAAACGTTCCCACAAGTGACGGACTCAGTAGTTGGGGTGAGAAACAAAATTTTTAGATTGTTACGGGACTGTTGGACATTACGTAACCCTCGTCCCTTTGACGATGTTACAACACGCTGTCTTATCAACGGCCATAACGGTTATGTTCCACAAGACCAAGGATGGGAAGTAGTCCTAGTAAAACCAGAATGCATGACTTGTTTCTGGACGTATTAATTACGTGTCTTTATTAACTTTGTTGAACGACTTGTGTACTTGCTAGAATTATCTTCACAACTATCTTGTATCAAAGTTATTGTGTGCTATATTTCATGTTATATGTAAAATAAGCGGTATTGTAAGTTTGTAAAATATTGTGAAAAATTTTGAACGCGAAATATTATTATAATCAGTTTTTCATATAGAATTGTAGTAGTTGAATTGTATATTAGCTACTAAGTATGAACTTAACAGGTAGGTACTACCCGAATTTAAACTTATAAAACGCTAATATGAAGAAAAAGCTTTTATAAATGAGTTCATATTATGCTACGAGATACTATTGACTACTCTTAATATTCTGTATGATTAACTTGTTTCATTTGACTATTTGAAGGAAATGGCACCGACTACTCGACAAACCATGAATATGAGCGAAGAGGAATTTCGTACCTTTCTTGCTGCAAACATAGCCGCAGTACAGGCTGCGCTACATACCAACAATAACTTCGAATCTAGCAATGCAGCTAACGGCGCAAGAAATCGTGTAGGATGCACCTACAAAGAATTCACTGCCTGCAAACCTTTGGAATTTGATGGAACCGAAGGACCGATCTGATTGAAACGGTGGACCGAGAAGGTCGAATCGGTGTTTGCCATAAGTAAGTGTACTGAAGAGGACAAAGTGAAGTACGCTACGCATATCTTCACAGCTACTGCGTTAACATGGTGGAATACCTATCTAGAGCAAGTGGGATAAGATGATGCTTACGCACTACCGTGGTTAGCATTCAAGAACTTGATGAACGAGAAGTACCGTCCCAGAACCGAGGTCAATAAGTTCAAGACAGAACTTAGAGGGTTACGAACCCAAGGATTTGATATTACCACGTACGAAAGACGATTCACAGAATTGTGCCTATTGTGTCCGAGAGCGTTCGAAGATGAGGAAGAGAAGATCGACGCGTTTGTGAAAGGATTACCGGAAAGAATCCAAGAAGATATAAGTTCACACGAGCCCGCCTCCATACAACAGGCATGTAGAATGGTTCACAAACTAGTGAACCAGATTGAGGAAAGAATTAAAGAACAAGCGGCTGAAGAGGCCAATGTGAAGCAAGTCAAAAGAAAGTGGAGGAAAACGGTGATAAGAATCACCAATACAACAACAACAGAAATTACAACAATAATCGCAACAACTATCCCAACAATCGCAACATTAATCGCAACTACAACAAATGGCCCAACAACAACAACAACAACAACAACAGCAGCAACTACAACAATCATCCCAACAACAATAACAACCGCAACAACAACAACAATCAGAAGCAGCTATGCCAAAGGTGTGAAAAGTATCACTCGGGGTTCTGCACCAAATTTTGCAACAAGTGTAAAAGAAATGGTCATAGCGCGATGAAGTGTGAGGTCTACGGACCAGGGGTTAACAGAACGAAAGGAAAAAATGGTGTCGGAACGAGTAATGGCGGAGCAAGTAGTGTCGGAGAAAGTTATACCAATGTAGTTTGTTATAAATGTGGAAAACCGGGCCACATTATTAGAAATTGCCCTAACCAGGAGAACACGAATGGACAAGGCCGCGGAAGAGTTTTCAATATTAATGCGGCAGAGGCACAGGAAGACCCGGAGCTTGTTACGGGTACGTTTCTTATCGACGATAAACCTGCTTATGTTTTATTTGATTCGGGTGCGGATAGAAGCTATATGAGTAGAGAATTTTGGGCTAAATTAAGTTGCCCATTGGCACCTTTAGATAGTAAATTTTTACTCGAATTAGCAAATGGTAAATTAATTTCAGCAGATAATATATGTCGAAATCAAGAAATTAAACTGGTTAGCGAAACATTTAAGATTGACTTGATACCAGTAGAGTTAGGGAGTTTTGATGTGATAATCGGTATGGACTGGTTGAGAGAAGTGAAAGCAGAGATCATTTGTTACAAAAATGCAATTCGCATTATACGAGAAAAAGGAAAACCCTTAATGGTGTACGGAGAAAAGAGCAACGCGAAGTTAAATCTTATTAGTAACCTGAAGGCACAAAAACTAATAAGAAAAGGTTGCTATGCTGTACTAGCACACGTCGAGAAAGTCAATTCCGAAGAAAAGAACATTAATGATATTCCCGTCGCAAAAGAATTTCCCGATGTATTTCTGAAAGAATTACCGGGACTACCTCCACACCGATCCGTTGAATTTCAAATAGACCTTGTACCGGGAGCTGCACCAATAGCTAGTGCTCCATACAGACTCGCATCTAGCGAAATGAAGGAACTTCAGAGCCAATTACAAGAACTTTTAGAGCGTGGTTTCATTCGACCAAGCACATCATCGTGGGGAGCTCCTATTTTGTTTGTCAAGAAGAAAGATGGTACATTCAGGTTGTGTATCGACTACCGAGAGTTGAACAAACTTACCATTAAGAACCGCTACCCACTATCGAGAATCGACGGCTTATTTGATCAACTACAAGGCTCGTCTGTTTATTCGAAGATCGATTTACGTTCTGAATATCATCAAATGCGGGTGAAGGAGGATGATATTCCAAAGACTGCTTTTAGGATGCGTTACGGTCATTACGAGTTTATGGTTATGCCGTTTGGATTGACTAACGCACCAGCTGTGTTCATGGACCTCATGAACCGAGTGTGTGGGCCATATCTTGACAAGTTTGTCATTGTTTTCATCGATGACATACTTATTTACTCGAAGAATGATCAAGAGCACGAAGAACATTTGAGAAAAGTGCTAGAGTTGTTGAGAAAAGAAAAACTGTACGCTAAGTTTTCAAAGTGTGCATTTTGGTTGGAAGAAGTTCAATTCCTCGGTCACATAGTGAACAAAGAAGGTATTCAGGTGGATCCAGCAAAGATCGAAACTGTTGAAAAGTGGGAAACCCCGAAAACTCCGAAACACATACGCCAATTTTTAGGACTAGTGGGTTACTACAGAAGGTTCATCCAAGACTTTTCCAGAATAACAAAACCCTTGACTGCATTAACGCATAAAGGGAAGAAATTTGAATGGAAAGATGAACAAGAGAAAGCGTTTCAATTGTTAAAGAAAAAGTTAACTACAGCACCTATATTATCATTACCTGAAGGGAATGATGATTTTGTGATATATTGTGACGCCTCAAAGCAAGGTGTCGGTTGTGTATTAATGCAACGAACGAAAGTAATTGCTTATGCGTCTAGACAATTGAAGATTCACGAACAGAATTATACGATGCATGATTTGGAATTAGGCGCGGTTATTTTTGCATTAAAGACTTGGAGGCACTACTTATATGGGGTCAAAAGTATTATATATACCGACCACAAAAGTCTTCAACACATATTTAATCAGAAACAACTGAATATGAGGCAGCATAGGTGTAGTGACCCGAACTTTTCCATGTTTATATATATTAATTGAGATTGATATTTACATGATTAAATGTTTCCAACATGTTAAGCAATCAAACTTGTTAAGACTTGATTAATTGAAATAGGTTTCATATAGACAATTGACCACCCAAGTTGACCGGTGATTCACGAACGTTAAAACTTGTAAAAACTATATGATGACATATATATGGTTATATATATAGTTAACATGATATTATGATAAGTAAACATATTATTAATTATATTAACAATGAACTACATATGTAAAAACAAGACTACTAACTTAATGATTTTGAAACGAGACATATATGTAACGATTATCGTTGTAACGACATTTAATGTATATATATCATATTAAGAGATATTCGTAAATCATAATATCATGATAATATAATAATTTAAAATCTCTTTTGATATTATAAACATTGGGTTAACAACATTTAACAAGATCGTTAACCTAAAGGTTTCAAAACAACATTTACATGTAACGACTAATGATGACTTAACGACTCAGTTAAAATGTATATACATGTAGTGTTTTAATATGTATTCATACACTTTTGAAAGACTTCAAGACACTTATCAAAATACTTCTACTTAACAAAAATGCTTACAATTACATCCTCGTTCAGTTTCATCAACAATTCTACTCGTATGCACCCGTATTAGTACTCGTACAATACACAGCTTTTAGATGTATGTACTATTGGTATATACACTCCAATGATCAGCTTTTAGCAGCCCATGTGAGTCACCTAATACATGTGGGAACCATCATTTGGCAACTAGCATGAAATATCTCATAAAATTACAAAAATATGAGTAATCATTCATGACTTATTTACATGAAAACAAAATAACATATCCTTTATATCTAATCCATACACCAACGACCAAAAACACCTAAAAATACTTTCATTGTTCAATTTTCTTCATCTAATTAATCTCTCTCAAGTTATATCTTCAAGTTCTAAGTGTTCTTCATAAATTCCAAAAGTTCTAGTTTCATAAAATCAAGAATACTTTCAAGTTTGCTAGCTCACTTCCAATCTTGTAAGGTGATCATCCAACCTTAAGAAATCTTTGTTTCTTACAGTAGGTTATCATTCTAATACAAGGTAATAATCATATTCAAACTTTGGTTCAATTTCTATAACTATAACAATCTTATTTTAAGTGATGATCTTACTTGAACTTGTTTTCGTGTCATGATTCTGCTTCAAGAACTTCGAGCCATTCAAGGATCCATTGAAGCTAGATCCATTTTTCTCTTTTCCAGTAGGTTTATCCAAGGAACTTAAGGTAGTAATGATGTTCATAACATCATTCGATTCATACATATAAAGCTATCTTATTCGAAGGTTTAAACTTGTAATCACTAGAACATAGTTTAGTTAATTCTAAACTTGTTCGCAAACAAAAGTTAATCCTTCTAACTTGACTTTTAAAATAAACTAAACACATGTTCTATATCTATATGATATGCTAACTTAATGATTTAAAACCTGGAAACACGAAAAACACCGTAAAACCGGATTTACGCCGTCGTAGTAACACCGCGGGCTGTTTTGGGTTAGTTAATTAAAAACTATGATAAACTTTGATTTAAAAGTTGTTATTCTGAGAAAATGATTTTTATTATGAACATGAAACTATATCCAAAAATTATGGTTAAACTCAAAGTGGAAGTATGTTTTCTAAAATGGTCATCTAGACGTCGTTCTTTCGACTGAAATGACTACCTTTACAAAAACGACTTGTAACTTATTTTTCCGACTATAAACCTATACTATTTCTGTTTAGATTCATAAAATAGGGTTCAATATGAAACCATAGCAATTTGATTCACTCAAAACGGATTTAAAATGAAGAAGTTATGGGTAAAACAAGATTGGATAATTTTTCTCATTTTAGCTACGTGAAAATTGGTAACAAATCTATTCCAACCATAACTTAATCAACTTGTATTGTATATTATGTAATCTTGAGATACCATAGACACGTATACAATGTTTCGACCTATCATGTCGACACATCTATATATATTTCGGAACAACCATAGACACTCTATATGTGAATGTTGGAGTTAGCTATACAGGGTTGAGGTTGATTCCAAAATATATATAGTTTGAGTTGTGATCAATACTGAGATACGTATACACTGGGTCGTGGATTGATTCAAGATAATATTTATCGATTTATTTCTGTACATCTAAGTGTGGACAACTAGTTGTAGGTTACTAACGAGGACAGCTGACTTAATAAACTTAAAACATCAAAATATATTAAAAGTGTTGTAAATATATTTTGAACATACTTTGATATATATGTATATATTGTTATAGGTTCGTGAATCAACCAGTGGCCAAGTCTTACTTCCCGACGAAGTAAAAATCTGTGAAAGTGAGTTATAGTCCCACTTTTAAAATCTAATATTTTTGGGATGAGAATACATGCAGGTTTTATAAATGATTTACAAAATAGACACAAGTACGTAAAACTACATTCTATGGTTGAATTATCGAAATTGAATATGCCCCTTTTTATTAAGTCTGGTAATCTAAGAATTAGGGAACAGACACCCTAATTGACGCGAATCCTAAAGATAGATCTATTGGGCTTAACAAACCCCATCCAAAGTACCGGATGCTTTAGTACTTCGAAATTTATATCATATCCGAAGGGTGTCCCGGAATGACGGGGATATTCTTATATATGCATCTTGTTAATGTCGGTTACCAGGTGTTCACCATATGAATGATTTTTATCTCTATGTATGGGATGTGTATTGAAATATGAAATCTTGTGGTCTATTATTATGATTTGATATATATAGGTTAAACCTATAACTAACCAACATTTTTGTTGACGTTTTAAGCATGTTTATTCTCAGGTGATTATTAAGAGCTTCCGCTGTCGCATACTTAAATAAGGACGAGATTTGGAGTCTATGCTTGTATGATATTGTGTAAAAACTGCATTCAAGAAACTTATTTTGTTGTAACATATTTGTATTGTAAACCATTATGTAATGGTCGTGTATAAACAGGATATTTTAGATTATCATTATTTGATAATCTACGTAAAGCTTTTTAAACCTTTATTGATGAAATAAAGGTTATGGTTTGTTTTAAAATGAATGCAGTCTTTGAAAAATGTCTCATATAGAGGTCAAAACCTCGCAACGAAATCAATTAATATGGAACGTTTTTAATCAATAAGAACGGGACATTTCAGTTGGTATCCGAGCGTTGGTCTTAGAGAACCAGAATTTTGTATTAGTGTGTCTTATCGAGTTTGTTAGGATGCATTAGTGAGTCTGGACTTCGACCGTGTTTACTTGAAAAATGATTGCTTAACAAATTTTGTTGGAAACTATATATTTTTAACATGTGAATATTATGTGATATATTAATCTCTTAACGCGTTTGATATTATGTGATAGATGTCTACCTCTAGAACAAGTCCCATTGACTCACCTAATAATAATGAAGAGTCAAATGTAAATTGGAATGATTCGTGGACTGATTCACAAGTTCCCGAAGAGGAACCGGAAGAAGAGTCGGAACCGGAAGAAGAATCGGAACCGGAAGAAGAATCGGAACCGGATGAAGAAATAGAACCGGTGGGGGAAATAATAAAACGATTAAGTAAAAGAAAATCCTCAACCAACCGACCAAGGTTAATTATGGTCAATGGTGTTTCCGCCAAGGAAGCAAAATATTGGGAGGATTACCAATTCTCCGATGAATCGGATTCCGACGAGAATTCCGATGATGTTATAGAAATTACCCCAACTGAATTTAAAAAGGCAAAAGAAAATAATAAGGGAAAGGGCATAAAAATAGAGAAATCTAATTCCAACCCCGATGAACTTTATATGTATCGTCAACCCTCGAAGTCCTTAAGTTGTAACAATGACCCGGGAACCTCTAAACCACCAGGTTTTTCTAAACCAATGTGGAAAACGACGGCTCGTATTAGGGGAACATCATATATCCCTAGAAACTTGGCAAAACGAACCAAAACCGAAGAAGAAGAAACAAGTGAGTCGGAATAAGATAGTTGTATTCGTCTGGTGTAATATATGTAATATAGTGTGCTTATACTTTATGATATATGTAAAAAATTGGTTGTATTAATAAGTATTTTTTTTTTAATCTAACTCTTGTCTATTTTACAGTATAAAAACACAAAATGGATAGACAACCCAATATTTTAAGAGACCTACCCGGAGACATGATTGATGAAATCTTGTCTAGAGTCGGTCAGAATTCTTCGGCACAACTATTTAAGGCGAGATCAGTTTGTAAGACATTCAAAGAACGTTCCAAGAATGCCTTGGTTTATAAAAGGCTTTCGTTCGAAAGATGGGGGATATCACATTGGGAAATCCATAAGTTACGATGTGTTTACTTTGACGCATATATTGCGGGGAACCCAAATGCTATTTTACGCAATGGGTTAAGAAATTATTTTGACTCAATATATCCGAATATTGGACTTCGTGATTTAGAAAAAGCGGCTAACATGCAACATAAAGAAGCATGTTATGCTTACGGATTAGTAATGTTCGCTTCTCACCAAAGTGAGAACAAGAACATCGGGCTACAACTATTAAACAAAACGTTCCCACAAGTGACGGAGTCGGTAATTGGGGTAAGAAATGAGGTTTTTAGATTGTTACGGGACTGTTGGACATTACGTAACCCTCGCCCCTTTGACGACGTTACAACACGCTGTCTTATCAACGGCCATAACGGTTATGTTCCACAAGACCAAGGATGGGAAGTAATCCTAGTAAAACCAGAATGCATGATTTGTTTCTGGACGTATGAATTAAGTGTCTTTATTGCCTTTGCTGAACGACTTGTGTACTAGCTAGAATTATCTTCACAACCATCTTGTATCAAATTTATTGTGTGCTATATTTCATGCTATATGTAAAATAAGCGGTATTGTAAGTTTGTAAAATATTGTGTAAAAATTTGAACGCGAAATATTATTATAATCAGTTTTTCATATAGAATTGTAGTAGTTGAATTGTATATTAGCTACTAAGTATGAACTTAACGGGTAGGTACTACCCGAATTTAAACTTATAAAACGCTAATATGAAGAAAAAGTTTTTATAAATGAGTTCATATTATGCTACGAAATACTATTAACTACTCTTAATATTCTGTATGATTAACTTGTTCCATTTGACTATTTTGAAGGAAATGGCACCGACTACTCGACACACCGTGAATATGAATGAAGAGGAATTCCGTACTTTTCTAGCTTCAAACATAGCCGCAGTACAGGCTGCGCTACATACCAACAATAACCTTGGATCTAGCAGTACAGGAAATCGTGTAGGATGCACCTACAAAGAATTCACTGCCTGCAAACCTTTGGAATTTGATGGAACCGAAGGACCGATCGGATTGAAACGGTGGACCGAGAAGGTCGAATCGGTGTTTGCCATAAGTAAGTGTACTGAAGAGGACAAAGTGAAGTACGCTACACATACCTTCACAGGTTCTGCGTTAACATGGTGGAATACCTATCTAGAGCAAGTGGGACAAGACGATGCGTACGCACTACCGTGGTCAGCATTCAAGCACTTGATGAATGAGAAGTACCGTCCCAGAACCGAGGTCAATAAGCTCAAGACAGAACTTAGAGGGTTACGAACCCAAGGATTTGATATTACCACGTACTAAAGACGATTCACAGAATTGTGCCTATTGTGTCCTGGAGCATTCGAAGATGAGGAAGAGAAGATCGACGCGTTTGTGAAAGGATTACCGGAAAGAATCCAAGAAGATATAAGTTCACACCAGCCCGCCTCCATACAACAGGCATGTAGAATGGCTCACAAACTAGTGAACCAGATTGAAGAAAGAATTAAAGAACAGACTGCTGAAGAGGCCAATATGAAGCAAGTTAAAAGAAAGTGGGAGGAAAACGGTGATAAGAATCACCAATACAACAACAACAGCAATTACAACAATAATCGCAACAATTATCCCAACAATCGCAACATCAATCGCAACTACAACAAACGGCCCAACAACAACAACAACAACAACAATAACAGCAACTACAACAATCATCCCAACAACAATTATAACCGCAACAACAACAACAATCAGAAGCAGCTATGCCAAAGGTGTGAAAAGTATCACTCGGGGTTCTGCACCAAATTTTGCAACAAGTGTAAAAGAAATGGTCATAGCGCGGCGAAGTGTGAGGTCTACGGACCAGGGGTTAATAGAACGAAAGGAACAAATGGTGTCGGAACGAGTAATGGCGGAGCAAGTAGTGTCGGAGCAAGTTATGCCAATGTAGTTTGTTATAAATGTGGAAAACCAGGCCACATTATTAGAAATTGCCCGAACCAGGAGAACACAAATGGACAAGGCCGCGGAAGAGTTTTCAATATTAATGCGGCAGAGGTACAAGAAGACCCGGAGCTTGTTACGGGTACGTTTCTTATTGACAATAAATCTGCTTACGTTTTATTTGATTCGGGTGCGGATAGAAGCTATATGAGTAGAGATTTTTGTGCTAAATTAAGTTGTCCATTGATGCCTTTGGATAGTAAATTTTTACTCGAATTAGCAAATGGTAAATTAATTTCAGCAGATAATATATGTCGGAATCGAGAAATTAAACTGGTTAGCGAAACATTTAAGATTGATTTGATACCAGTAGAGTTAGGGAGTTTTGATGTGATAATCGGTATGGACTGGTTGAAAGAAGTGAAAGCAGAGATCGTTTGTTACAAAAATACAATTCGCATTATACGAGAAAAAGGAAAACCCTTAATGGTGTACGGAGAAAAGGGCAACACGAAGCTACATCTTATTAGTAATTTGAAGGCACAAAAACTAATAAGAAAAGGTTGCTATGCTGTTCTAGCACACGTCGAGAAAGTACAAACTGAAGAAAAGAGCATTAATGATGTTCCCATTGCAAAAGAATTTCCCGATGTATTTCTGAAAGAATTACCGGGATTACCCCCACATCGATCCGTTGAATTTCAAATAGATCTTGTACCAGGAGCTGCACCAATAGCTCGTGCTCCTTACAGACTCGCACCCAGCGAGATGAAAGAACTGCAAAGCCAATTACAAGAACTTTTAGAGCGTGGTTTCATTCGACCAAGCACATCACCGTGGGGAGCTCCTGTTTTGTTTGTCAAGAAGAAAGATGGTACATTCAGGTTGTGTATCGACTACCGAGAGTTGAACAAACTTACCATCAAGAACCGCTACCCACTACCGAGAATCGATGACTTATTTGATCAACTACAAGGCTCGTCTATTTATTCAAAGATTGACTTACGTTCTGGGTATCATCAAATGCGGGTGAAAGAAGATGATATTCCAAAGACTACTTTCAGAACACGTTACGGTCATTACGAGTTTATGGTCATGCCATTTGGTTTAACTAATGCACCAGCTGTGTTCATGGACCTTATGAACCGAGTGTGTGGACCATACCTTGACAAGTTTGTCATTGTTTTCATTGATGACATACTTATTTACTCAAAGAATGACCAAGAACACGGTGAACATTTGAGAAAGGTGTTAGAAGTATTGAGGAAGGAAGAATTGTACGCTAAGTTTTCAAAGTGTGCATTTTGGTTGGAAGAAGTTCAATTCCTTGGTCACATAGTGAACAAAGAAGGTATTAAGGTGGATCCGGCAAAGATAGAAACTGTTGAAAAGTGAGAAACCCCGAAAACTCTGAAACACATACGCCAGTTTTTAGGACTAGCTGGTTACTACAGAAGGTTCATCCAAGACTTTTCCAGAATAGCAAAACCCTTGACTGCATTAACGCATAAAGGGAAGAAATTTGAATGGAATGATGAACAAGAGAAAGCGTTTCAGTTATTGAAGAAAAAGCTAACTACGGCACCTATATTGTCATTGCCTGAAGGGAATGATGATTTTGTGATTTATTGTGACGCATTAAAGTAAGGTCTCGGTTGTGTATTAATGCAACGAACGAAGGTGATTGCTTATGCGTCTAGACAATTGAAGATTCACGAACAAAATTATACGACGCATGATTTGGAATTAGGCGCAGTTGTTTTTGCATTAAAGACTTGGAGGCACTACTTATATGGGGTTAAAAGTATTATATATACCAACCACAAAAGTCTTCAACACATATTTAATCAGAAACAACTGAATATGAGGCAGCGTAGGTGGATTGAATTATTGAATGATTATGACTTTGAGATTCGTTACCACCCGGGGAAGGCAAATGTGGTAGCCGATGCCTTGAGCAGGAAGGACAGAGAACCCATTCAAGTAAAATCTATGAATATAATGATTCATAATAACCTTACTACTCAAATAAGGGAGGTGCAACAAGGAGTTTTAAAAGAGGGAAATTTAAAGGATGAAATACCCAAAGAATCGGAGAAGCATCTTAATATTCGGGAAGACGGAACCCGGTATAGGGCTGAAAGGATTTGGGTACCAAAATTTGGAGATATGAGAGAAATGGTACTTAGAGAAGCTCATAAAACTAGATATTCAATACATCCTGGAACGGGGAAGATGTACAAGGATCTCAAGAAACATTTTTGGTGGCCGGGTATGAAAGCCGATGTTGCTAAATACGTAGGAGAATGTTTGACGTGTTCTAAGGTCAAAGCTGAGCATCAGAAACCATCAAGTCTACTTCAACAACCCAAAATCCCGGAATGGAAATGGGAAAACATTACCATGGATTTCATCACTAAATTGCCAAGGACTGCAAGTGGTTTTGATACTATTTGGGTAATAGTTGATCGTCTCACCAAATCAGCACACTTCCTGCCAATAAGAGAAGATGACAAGATGGAGAAGTTAGCACGACTGTATTTGAAGGAAGTCATCTCCAGACATGGAATACCAATCTCTATTATCTCTGATAGGGATGGCAGATTTATTTCAAGATTCTGGCAGACATTACAGCAAGCATTAGGAACTCTTCTAGACATGAGTACTGCCTATCATCCACAAACTGATGGGCAGAGCAAAAGGACGATACAAACGCTTGAAGACATGCTACGAGCATGTGTTATTGATTTCGGAAACAGTTGGGATCGACATCTACCGTTAGTAGAATTTTCCTACAACAACAGCTACCATTCAAGCATTGAGATGGCGCCGTTTGAAGCACTTTATGGTAGAAAGTGCAGGTCTCCGATTTGTTGGAGTGAAGTGGGGGATAGACAGATTACGGGTCCGGAGATTATACAAGAAACTACCGAGAAGATCATCCAAATTCAACAACGGTTGAAAACCGCCCAAAGTCGACAAAAGAGCTACGCTGACATTAAAAGAAAAGATATAGAATTTGAAATTGGAGAGATGGTCATGCTTAAAGTTGCACCTTGGAAAGGCATTGTTCGATTTGGTAAACGAGGGAAATTAAATCCAAGGTATATTGGACCATTCAAGATTATTGATCGTGTCGGACCAGTAGCTTACCGACTTGAGTTACCTCAACAACTCGCGGCTATACATATCACTTTCCACGTCTCGAATTTGAAGAAATGTTTTGCTAAAGAAGATCTCACTATTCCGTTAGATGAAATCCAAATCAACGAAAAACTTCAATTCAACGAAGAACCCGTCGAAATAATGGATCGTGAGGTTAAAAGACTTAAGCAAAACAAGATACCAATTGTTAAGGTTCAATGGAATGCTCGTAGAGGACCCGAGTTCACCTGGGAGCGTAAAGATCAGATGAAGAAGAAATACCCGCATCTATTTCCAGAAGATTCGTCAACACCTTCAACAGCTTAAAATTTCGGGACGAAATTTATTTAACGGGTAGATACTGTAGTGACCCGAACTTTTCCAAAACAACATTTACATTGGGTTAACAACATTTAACAAGATCATTAACCTAAAGGTTTCAAAACAACATTTACATGTAACGACTAACGATGACTTAACGACTCAGTTAAAATGTATATACATGTAGTGTTTTAATATGTATTCATACACTTTTGAAAGACTTCAAGACACTCATCAAAATACTTCTACTTAACAAAAATGCTTACAATTACATCCTCGTTCAGTTTCATCAACAATTCTACTCGTATGCACCCGTATTCGTACTCGTACAATACACAGCTTTTAGATGTATGTACTATTGGTATATACACTCCAATGATCAGCTCTTAGCAGCCCATGTGAGTCACCTAACACATGTGGGAACCATCATTTGGCAACTAGCATGAAATATCTCATAAAATTACAAAAATATGAGTAATCATTCATGACTTATTTACATGAAAACAAAATAACATATCCTTTATATCTAATCCATACACCAACGACCAAAAACACCTACAAACACTTTCATTCTTCAATTTTCTTCATCTAATTAATCTCTCTCAAGTTCTATCTTCAAGTTCTAAGTGTTCTTCATAAATTCCAAAAGTTCTAGTTTCATAAAATCAAGAATACTTTCAAGTTTGCTAGCTCACTTTCAATCTTGTAAGGTGACCATCCAACCTCAAGAAATCTTTGTTTCTTACAGTAGGTTATCATTCTAATACAAGGTAATAATCATATTCAAACTTTGGTTCAATTTCTATAACTATAACAATCTTATTTTAAGTGATGATCTTACTTGAACTTGTTTTTGTGTCATGATTCTGCTTCAAGAATTTCGAGCCATCCAAGGATCCATTGAAGCTAGATCCATTTTTCTCTTTTCCAGTAGGTTTATCCAAGGAACTTAAGGTAGTAATGATGTTCATAACATCATTCGATTCATACATATAAAGCTATCGTATTCGAAGGTTTAAACTTGTAATCACTAGAACATAGTTTAGTTAATTCTAAACTTGTTCGCAAACAAAAGTTAATCCTTCTAACTTGACTTTTAAAATAAACTAAACACATGTTCTATATCTATATGATATGCTAACTTAATGATTTAAAACCTGGAAACACGAAAAACACCGTAAAACTGGATTTACGCCGTCGTAGTAACACCGCGGGCTGTTTTGGGTTAGTTAATTAAAAACTATGATAAACTTTGATTTAAAAGTTGTTATTCTGAGAAAATGATTTTTATTATGAACATGAAACTATATCCAAAAATTATGGTTAAACTCAAAGTGGAAGTATGTTTTCTAAAATGGTCATCTAGACGTCGTTCTTTCGACTGAAATGACTACCTTTACAAAAACGACTTTTAACTTATTTTTCCGACTATAAACCTATACTTTTTCTGTTTAGATTCATAAAATAGGGTTCAATATGAAACCATAGCAATTTGATTCACTCAAAACGGATTTAAAATGAAGAAGTTATGGGTAAAACAAGATTGGATAATTTTTCTCATTTTAGCTACGTGAAAATTGGTAACAAATCTATTCCAACCATAACTTAATCAACTTGTATTGTATATTATGTAATCTTGAGATACCATAGACACGTATACAATGTTTCGACCTATCATGTCGACACATCTATATATATTTCGGAACAACCATAGACACTCTATATGTGAATGTTGGAGTTAGCTATACAGGGTTGAGGTTGATTCCAAAATATATATAGTTTGAGTTGTGATCAATACTGAGATACGTATACACTGGGTCGTGGATTGATTCAAGATAATATTTATCGATTTATTTCTGTACATCTAACTGTGGACAACTAGTTGTAGGTTACTAACGAGGACAGCTGACTTAATAAACTTAAAACATCAAAATATATTAAAAGTGTTGTAAATATATTTTGAACATACTTTGATATATATGTATATATTGTTATAGGTTCGTGAATCAACCAGTGGCCAAGTCTTACTTCCCGACGAAGTAAAAATCTGTGAAAGTGAGTTATAGTCCCACTTTTAAAATCTAATATTTTTGGGATGAGAATACATGCAGGTTTTATAAATGATTTACAAAATAGACACAAGTGTGAAACTACATTCTATGGTTGAATTATCGAAATCGAATATGCCCCTTTTTATTAAGTCTGGTAATCTAAGAATTAGGGAACAGACACCCTAATTGACGCGAATCCTAAAGATAGATCTATTGGGCTTAACAAACCCCATCCAAAGTACCGGATGCTTTAGTACTTCGAAATTTATATCATATCCGAAGGGTGTCCCGGAATGATGGGGATATTCTTATATATGCATCTTGTTAATGTCGGTTACCAGGTGTTCACCATATGAATGATTTTTATCTCTATGTATGGGATGTGTATTGAAATATGAAATCTTGTGGTCTATTATTATGATTTGATATATATAGGTTAAACCTATAACTCACCAACATTTTTGTTGATGTTTTAAGCATGTTTATTCTCAGGTGATTATTAAGAGCTTCCGCTGTCGCATACTTGTATGATATTGTGTAAAAACTGCATTCAAGAAACTTATTTTGTTGTAACATATTTGTATTGTAAACCATTATGTAATGGTCGTGTATAAACATGATATTTTAGATTATCATTATTTGATAATCTACGTAAAGCTTTTTAAACCTTTATTGATGAAATAAAGGTTATGGTTTGTTTTAAAATGAATGCAGTCTTTGAAAAACGTCTCATATAGAGGTCAAAACCTCGCAACGAAATCAATTAATATGGAACGTTTTTAATCAATAAGAACGGGACATTTCAATAGGTGGATTGAATTGTTGAATGATTACGACTTTGAGATTCGTTACCACTCGGGGAAGGCAAATGTGGTAGCCGACGCCTTGAGCAGAAAGGACAGAGAACCCATTCGAGTTAAATCTATGAATATAATGATTCACAATAACCTTACTACTCAAATAAAGGAGGCACAACAAGGAATTTTAAAAGAGGGAAATTTAAAGGATGAAATACCCAAAGGATTGGATAAGCATCTTAATATTCGGGAAGACGGAACCCGGTATAGGGCTGAAAGTATTTGGGTACCAAAATTTGGAAATATGAGAGAAATGGTACTTAGAGAAGCTCATAAAACCAGATACTCAATACATCCTGGAACGGGGAAGATGTACAAGGATCTCAAGAAACATTTTTGGTGGCCGGGTATGAAAGCTGATGTTGCTAAATACGTAGGAGAATGTTTGACGTGTTTTAAGGTCAAAGCTGAGCATCAGAAACCATCAGGTCTACTTCAACAACCCGAAATCCCGGAATAGAAATGGAAAAACATTACCATGGATTTCATCACTAAATTGCCAAGGACTGCAAGTGGTTTTGATACTATTTGGGTAATAGTTGATCGTCTCACCAAATCAGCACACTTCCTGCCAATAAGAGAAGATGACAAGATGGAGAAGTTAGCACGACTGTATTTGAAGGAAGTCGTCTCCAGACATGGAATACCAATCTCTATTATCTCTGATAGGGATGGCAGATTTATTTCAAGATTCTGGCAGACATTACAGCAAGCATTAGGAACTCGTCTAGACATGAGTACTGCCTATCATCCACAAACTGATGGGCAGAGCGAAAAGATGATACAAACGCTTGAAGACATGCTACGGGCATGTGTTATTGATTTCGGAAACAGGTGGGATCGACATCTACCATTAGCAGAATTTTCCTACAACAACAGCTACCATTCAAGCATTGAGATGGCGCCATTTGAAGCACTTTATGGTAGAAAGTGCAGGTCTCCAATTTGTTGGAGTGAAGTGGGGGATAGACAGATTACGGGTCCGGAGATAATACAATAAACTACCGAGAAGATAATCCAAATTCAACAACGGTTGAAAACCACCCAAAGTCGACAAAAGAGCTACGCCGACATTAAAAGAAAAGATATAGAATTTGAAATTGGAGAGATGGTCATACTTAAGGTTGCACCTTGGAAAGGCGTTGTTCGATTTGGTAAACTAGGTAAATTAAATCCAAGGTATATTGGACCATTCAAGATTATTGATCGTGTCGGACCAGTAGCTTACCGACTTGAGTTACCTCAACAACTCGCGGCTGTACATAACACTTTCTACGTCTCAAATTTGAAGAAATATTTTGCTAAAGAAGATCTCACTATTCCATTATACGAAATCCAAATCAACGAAAAACTTCAATTCATCGAAGAACCCGTCGAAATAATGGATCGTGAGGTTAAAAGACTTAAACAAAACAAGATACCAATTGTTAAGGTTCGATGGAATGTTCATAGATTACCCGAGTTCACCTGGGAATGAGAAGATCAGATGAAGAAGAAATACCCGCACTTATTTTCAGAAGATACGTCAACACCTCCAACTGCTTAAAATTTCGGGATGAAATTTATTTAACGGTTAGGTACTGTAGTGACCCGAACATTTCCATGTTTATATATGTTAAATTAAATTGTTATTTACATGATTAAGTGTTTCCAACATGTTAAGCAATCAAACTTGTTAAGACTTGATTAATTGAAATAGGTTTCATATAGACAATTGACCACCCAAGTTGACCGGTGATTCATGAACGTTAAAACTTGTAAAAACTATATGATGACATATATATGGATATATATATATATATATATATATATATATATATATATATATATATATATATATATATATATATATATTAACATGATATTATGATAAGTAAACATATCATTAAGTATATTAACAAAGCAAGACTACTAACTTAATGATTTTGAAACGAGACATATATGTAACGATTATCGTTGTAACGACATTTAATGTATATATATCATATTAATAGATATTCATACATCATATTATCATGATAATATAATAATTTAAAATCTCATTTGATATTATAAACATTGGGTTAACAACATTTAACAAGATCGTTAACCTAAAGGTTTCAAAACAACACTTACATGTAACGACTAACGATGACTTAACGACTCAGTTAAAATGTATATACATGTAGTGTTTTAATATGTATTCATACACTTTTGAAAGACTTCAAGACACTTATCAAAATACTTCTACTTAACAAAAATGCTTACAATTACATCCTCGTTCAGTTTCATCAACAATTCTACTCATATGCACCTGTATTCGTACTCGTACAATACACAGCTTTTAGATGTATGTACTATTGGTATATGTAGTGACCCGAACTTTTCCATGTTTATATATATATATTAAATGAAATTATTATTTACATGATTAAGTGTTTCCAACGTGTTAAGCAATCAAACTTATTAAGACTTGATTAATTGGAATAGGTTTCATATAGACAAATGACCACCCAAGTTGACCGGTGATTCACGAACGTTAAAACTTGTAAAAACTATACGATGACATATATATGGTTATATATATATATATAGTTAACATGATTTTATTATAAGTATGTATCTCATTAGGTATTTTAACAATGAGTTATATACATAAAAATGAGACTATTAAATTAAGAAACTCGAAAACGATATATACAACGATTATCGTTATAACGTCTTACTAGGTACATATGAATCATATTAAGATATTGATACACTTGGTTAATTATGTTAAATGATAAGTAAATATATCATTAAGTGTATTAACAATGAACTACATATGTAAAAATAAGACTACTAACTTAATGATTTTGAAATGAGACATATATGTAACGATTATCGTTGTAACGACATTTAATGTATATAGATCATATTAAGAGATATTTGTACATCAAAATATCATGATAATATAATAATTTAAAATCTCATTTGATATTATAAACATTGGGTTAACAACATTTAACAAGATCGTTAACCTAAAGGTTTCAAAACAACACTTACATGTAACGACTAACGATGACTTAACGACTCAGTTAAAATATATATACATGTAGTGTTTTAATATGTATTCATACACTTTTGAAAGACTTCAAGACACTTATCAAAATACTTCTACTTAAAAAAAATGCTTACAATTACATCCTCGTTCAGTTTCATCAACAATTCTACTCGTATGTACCCGTATTTGTACTCGTACAATACACAGCTTTTAGATGTATGTACTATTGGTATATACACTCTAATGATCAGCTCTTAGCAGCCCATGTGAGTCACCTAACACATGTGAGAACCATTATTTGGCAACTAGCATGAAATATCTCATAAAATTACAAAAATATGAGTAATCATTCATGACTTATTTACATGAAAACAAAATTACATATCCTTTATATCTAATCCATACACCAATGACCAAAAACACCTACAAACACTTTCATTCTTCAATTTTCTTCATCTAATTGATCTCTCTCAAGTTCTATCTTCAAGTTCTAAGTGTTCTTAATAAATTCTACAAGTTCTAGTTTCATAAAATCAAGAATACTTCCAAGTTTGCTATCTTACTTCCAATCTTGTAGAATGATCATCCAACCTCAAGAAATCTTTCTTATTTAAAGTAAGATATCTTTCTAATACAAGGTAATACTCATATTCAAACTTTGATTCAATTTCTATAACTATAACAATCTTATTTCGAGTGGAAATCTTACTTGAACTTGTTTTTCGTGTCATGATTCTGCTTCAAGAACTTTCAAGCCATCCAAGGATCCTTTGAAGCTAGATCCATTTTTTTCATTTCCAGTAGCTTTATCCAGAAAACTTGAGGTAGTAATGATGTTCATAACATCATTCGATTCATACATATAAAGCTATCTAATTCGAAGGTTTAAACTTGTAATCACTAGAGCATAGTTTAGTTAATTCTAAACTTGTTCGCAAACAAAAGTTAATCCTTCTAAATTGACTTTTAAAATTAACTAAACACATATTCTATATCTATATGATATGCTAACTTAATTATTTAAAACCTGGAAACACGAAGAACACTGTAAAACCGGACATACGCCGTCGTAGTAACACCGCGGGCTGTTTTGGGTTAGTTAATTAAAAACTATGATAAACTTTGATTTAAAAGTGGTTCTTCTGGAAAAAATAATTTTTCTTATGAACATGAAACTATATCCAAAAATCATGGTTAAACTCAAAGTGGAAGTTTGTTTTCTAAAATGGTCATCTAGACGTTGTTCTTTCGACTGAAATAACTACCTTTACAAAAACGACTTGTAACTTATATTTCTGACTATAAACCTATAATTTTTCTGTTTAGATTCATAAAATAGAGTTCAATATGAAACCATAGCAATTTGATTCACTCAAAACGGATTTAAAATGAAGAAGTTATGGGTAAAACAAGATTGGATAATTTTTCTTGTTGTAGCAACGTGAAAATTGGTAACAAATCTATATTAATCATATCCTAGCTAACTTATATTGTATTATACATGTATTATAATATATTATGTAATCTTGGGATACCATAGACACGTATGCAAATGTTTTGACATATCATATCGACCCATGTGTATATATTATTTGGAACACCCATAGACACTCTATATGCAGTAATGTGGGAGTTAGCTATACAGGGTTGAGGTTGATTCCAAAAATATATATACTTTGAGTTGTGATCTAGCCTGAGATGTGTATACACTGGGTCATGAATTGATTCAAGATAATATATATCAATTTTTTTTCTGTACATCTAACTTTGGACAACTAGTTGTAGGTTACTAACGAGGACAGCTGACTTAATGAACTTAAAATATCAAAATGTATTAAAAGTGTTGTAAATATATTTTGAACATACTTTGATATATATGTACATATTTGTTATAGGTTCGTGAATCGACCAGTGGCCAAGTCTTACTTCCCGACGAAGTAAAAATCTGTGAAAGTGAGTTATAGTCCCACTTTTAAAATCTAATATTTTTGGGATGAGAATACATGCAGGTTTTATAAATGATTTACAAAATAGACACAAGTGTGAAACTACATTCTATAGTTGAATTATCGAAATCGAATATGACCCTTTTTATTAAGTCTGGTAATCTAAGAATTAGGGAACAGACACCTTAATTGACGCGAATCCTAAAGATAGATCTATTGGGCCTAACAAACCCCATCCAAAGTGCCGGATGCTTTAGTACTTCGAAATTTATATCATATCCGAAGGGTGTCCCGGAATGATGGGAATATTCTTATATATGCATCTTGTTAATGTCGGTTACCAGGTGTTCACCATATGAATGATTTTTATCTCTATGTATGGGATGTGTATTGAAATATGAAATCTTGTGATCTATTGTTACGATTTGATATATATAGGTTAAAGCTATAACTCGCCAACATTTTTGTTGACGTTTAAAGCATGTTTATTCTCAGGTGAATACTAAGAGCTTCCGCTGTTGCATACTAAAATAAGGACAAGATTTGGAGTCCATGTTTGTATGATATTGTGTAAAAACTGCATTCAAGAAACTGATTTCGATGTAACATATTTGTATTGTAAACCATTATGTAATGGTCGTGTGTAAACAGGATATTTTAGATTATCATTATTTTATAATCTACGTAAAGCTTTTTAAACCTTTATTTATGAAATAAAGGTTATGGTTTGTTTTAAAAATGAATGCAGTCTTTGAAAAACGTCTCATATAGAGGTCAAAACCTCGCAACGAAATCAATTAATATGGAACATTTTTAATCAATAAGAACTGGACATTTCAGTATATACACTCCAATGATCAGCTCTTAGCAGCCTATGTGAGTCACCTAACACATGTGGGAATCATCATTTGGCAACTAGCATGAAATATCTCATAAAATTACAAAAATATGAGTAATCATTCATGACTTATTTACTTGAAAACAAAATTACATATCCTTTATATCTAATCCATACACCAACGACTAAAAACACCTACAAACACTTTCATTCTTCAATTTTCTTCATTTAATTAATCTCTCTCAAGTTCTATCTTCAAGTTCTAAGTGTTCTTCATAAATTCTACAAGTTCTAGTTTCATAAAATCAAGAATACTTCCAAGTTTGCTAGCTTACTTCCAATCTTGTAGAGTGATCATCCAACCTCAAGAAATCTTTCTTATTTACAGTAAGATATCTTTCTAATACAAGGTAATACTCATATTCAAACTTTAATTCAATTTCTATAACTATAACAATCTTATTTCGAGTGGAAATCTTACTTGAACTTGTTTTTCGTGTCATGATTCTGCTTCAAGAACTTTCAAGCCATCCAAGGATCCTTTGAAGCTAGATCCATTTTTCTCATTTCCAGTAGCTTTATCCAGAAAACTTGAGGTAGTAATGATGTTCATAACATCATTCGATTCATACATATAAAGCTATCTTATTTGAAGGTTTAAACTTGTAATCACTAGAACATAGTTTAGTTAATTCTAAACTTGTTCGCAAACAAAAGTTAATCCTTCTAACTTGACTTTTAAAATCAACTAAACACATGTTCTATATCTATATGATATGCTAACTTAATGATTTAAAACCTGGAAACACGAAGAACACTGTAAAACCGGACATACGCCGTCGTAGTAACACCGCGGGCTGTTTTGGGTTAGTTAATTAAAAACTATGATAAACTTTGATTTAAAAGTTGTTCTTCTGGAAAAATGATTTTTCTTATGAACATGAAACTATATCCAAAAATAATGGTTAAACTCAAAGTGGAAGTATGTTTTCTAAAATGGTCATCTAGACGTCGTTCTTTCGACTGAAATGACTACCTTTACAAAAATGACTTGTAACTTATATTTCTGACTATAAACCTATACTTTTTCTGTTTAGATTCATAAAATAGAGTTCAATATGAAATTATAGCAATTTGATTCACTCAAAACGGATTTAAAATGAAGAAGTTATGGGTAAAACAAGATTGGATAATTTTTCTTGTTGTAGCAACGTGAAAATTGGTAACAAATCTATATTAATCATATCCTAGCTAACTTATATTGTATTATACATGTATTATAATATATTATGTAATCTTGGGATACCATAGACACGTATGCAAATGTTTTGACATATCATATCGACCCATGTGTATATATTATTTGGAACAACCATAGACACTCTATATGCAGTAATGAGGGAGTTAGCTATACAGGGTTGAGGTTGATTCCAAAAATATATATACTTTGAGTTATGATCTAGCCTGAGACGTGTATACACTGGGTCATGGATTGATTCAAGATAATATATATCAATTTTTTTTTCTGTACATCTAACGTTGGACAACTAGTTGTAGGTTACTAACGAGGACAGCTGACTTAATAAACTTAAAACATCAAAATGTATTAAAAGTGTTGTAAATATATTTTGAATATACTTTGATATATATGTACATATTTGTTATAGATTCGTGAATCGACCAGTGGCCAAGTCTTACTTCCCGACGAAGTAAAAATCTGTGAAAGTGAGTTATAGTCCCACTTTTAAAATCTAATATTTTTGGGATGAGAATACATGCAGGTTTTATAAATGATTTACAAAATAGACACAAGTACGTGAAACTACATTCTATGGTTGAATTATCAAAATCGAATATGCCCCTTTTTATTAAGTCTGGTAATCTAAGAATTAGGGAACAGACACCCTAATTGACGCGAATCCTAAAGATAGATCTATTGGGCCTAACAAACCCCATTCAAAGTACCGGATGCTTTAGTACTTCGAAATTTATATATCATATCCAAAGGGTGTCCCGGAATGATGGGGATATTCTTATATATGCATCTTGTTAATGTCGGTTACCAGGTGTTCACCATATGAATGAATTTTATCTCTATGTATGGGATGTATATTGAAATATGAAATCTTGTGGTCTATTATTATGATTTAATAATATATATGTTAAACCTATAACTCACCAACATTTTTGTTGACGTTTTAAGCATGTTTATTCTCAGGTGATTATTAAGAGCTTCCGCTGTTGCATACTAAAATAAGGACAAGATTTGGAGTCCATGCTTGTATGATATTATGTAAAAAATGCATTCAAGAAACTTATTTTTGATGTAATATATTCTTATTGTAAACCATTATGTAATGGTCGTGTGTAAACGGTATATTTTAGATTATCATTATTTGATAATCTACGTAATGCTTTTTAAACCTTTATAGATAAAATAAAGGTTATGGTTGTTTTAAAAATAAATGCAGTCTTTGAAAAATGTCTCATATAGAGGTCAAAACCTCGCGACGAAATCAATTAATATGGAACGTTTATAATCAATATGAACGGGACATTTCAACAATTGTGGGCCGCGGCGCGGCATAAGTCGTGTCCAGGTTCTGACCTCCTTGGTCAAAATAAGAAAAATGTTTGGCACGCTATGGACCTCCGATTCACATGAGACTTGTTCTAACATGCTTATATATGAATAAAAACCTCAGAAAAATAGTTCGGGACCCGACCCGAACGTGTTGACTTTTTCGTTGACTTTGACCGACCAAAGTTTGACTTTTTGTCAAACTTAACCAAATGATTATGCAACCTTCTTAACTTGTTTCTATACTTGTATCTTGCATGAAACTTGACAAATTGTTTCACATGCTACATAATCGAGTCGTAACGAGCCATAGGACTAATTGAACGTCTTTGACCTATCGTGTTTACCGTTATTGATACGACCTATTTGTTTAGGTCAAGACTAGCATTATTCTTTGCACACGTTA
The DNA here is from genome assembly GCF_046630445.1 of Rutidosis leptorrhynchoides. NCBI lineage: Eukaryota > Viridiplantae > Streptophyta > Magnoliopsida > Asterales > Asteraceae > Rutidosis > Rutidosis leptorrhynchoides. The sequence continues at coordinate 340,240,072 of NC_092342.1, read as the reverse complement.
CTTTGTGAAGTACTTTTCATACGTGCACTCAAGGTGAGATCATAGTCCCACTTTTACTCTTTTGAACTTACATTTGGGATGAGAAAACATAAACATTTCTTTTTAACTAAGTGAACACAAGTAGAGGAAAACAAACATTCTACATACGAGTTTAGAACAAAATCCTCAATTCGATTATCATTAGTTACTCTTGCAGTGTGTAATTGTAGGCGTGAACTTATGTTGTATGGCCATATGGGTTTGACAAACCCTCATCTCAGACGGTTCGCTACCGTCTACGGATGAAATATATTTTCGAGAAACAGTGTTGTTCTAGCACTATTAATGGGGTTCAACGGACGGAATGTTAAGCCTTGATAATTGGGTGCTCGTGAATATTAACTTTTAGAATGTACTACTATTTCATCAATGTTGCAAATCTTGTGGTTCGACTTACTTTTGCTCACTTACTTACTTAAACCTATGATTTCACCAACGTTTTCGTTAACAGATTTCTATGTTTTTCTCAGGTCTTTGAACGATATATGAAACATGCTTCCGCACATTCTTTTTGATACTTGATTGGATGTCGAGTATACTTGCATATGTGGAGCGTCTTTTGACTACTTTAAACTGTGTCGCACATGTTTCATTTGTACTTTAAACATCGTTATGTACTAGTTATGGAAACTACTTTTGTAAACTTTGAAACATCCACACTTATGAAATGAATGCGACATATTTTTTGTCAAACTTTGTCTTAAAGACTTATGACCATGTAATGGGACCTACGTAGACGGCGCCGTCAAACATGATTTGGTCGGGTCGCTACAGACTTTTCAAGATTTTTCATCAACCTACAGCTGTTCTGGACTACATCTTCTAACATAAGTTAGCAAGTGTGTCATTTTGGAAGACTTTACTTCCTTAAAGGATGGACTTGATTCATCCTTTATTACTCGCATCAATGAGATATTCAGGTTTATACATTTCAAAGCAATGATATCTGCAATAAACTTCATAGAAACATGTGATAACTGGTTCTAAACATATGGGTTTATAAATTCTGTTATACTTGGTTTTCTTTTATAGGTTTTAATCAAATAAACTTATGTATTTTTAATGTATGGAGACAATAATTTCGGTTTTTGACACCTAATCTTTAATTGCTCATAATTACCTTAAAAATTGACTAGATATATTTGTTTAAAAATTTTCAAAATTTTTCGTAAAAACCACCACGTTATAAGTTCTCGAGAATTTATATATCCCCACCCCACACTTAAGATTATGTAATGCCCTCATTACATAAAATCAGATTAAATGTATAAATTTGAGAGGACAAAAAGTGTAAAGTATTTAGAACTTCCTTTGTTAAGTAATTGGACATTGTAAAATGCTTATCGTATGAATATATCCAATCCCTTTATCACAATATAAATGTAGTGTTTCGTTATGTCGAATGCATCATCATCATAAGTACCTGTCAACAAACATGTTAATCACACAAAAGATGGGGTTGTACTTTAGTAGTACAAAAATTTTACCCCACACTTAAAATTTTTGTATATACAAAAAAAATAAAAGTAAAAGTAAATAATTAACACACACCATAAAAATCATTTTTTTTATAAACAAGATAAAAAAAATAAATTGTTTTAAAACTAAAAACTAGAAAAACGGCCATACTGGGCCTCCTTGATTTTCCTCTTCCTGTTGCTGTTGCTGCCGCTGTTCATTTTGGCGTTGTTGTTCATAAAAACACCGATAAGCATCCTGACTTGCAGCTAGAGCAGCATTGGGGTCATAAGGTGGAGGGAGAGGATCACCGGGTGCTTGCCATGGGGTGTATGAAGGAAAGACCGAGGGTGCATAATTTTGTGGGTTAGCTGCGTATAGATATGCCTGATGATGTGCCCACTCAAGTTGTGCTCCCTGGCCTCTTTGATCATATCGGATGTTTTCTAAAATATTACCCTGAGCTAGTTGGGTTTGCCTCACGTCCCCTAATGTGACAACCCGGAAATTTCCGACCAAATTTAAACTTTAATCTTTATATATTCCCTACATGATAAGCAAAGTTTGTAAGTTGAATCTCAAGAATTTTAAACTGTGTTCATACATTCATTTAACCTCGACCAAATTCCAAAGATTCACGAACCATTATAGGAACGGATATGATTATATATGTATATATTATAACTTGAAAACATTAGCAAGTATTAAACGTATAATACTTTACATGAACGTATTTGTTTCAATATGTTTATCGATGGAATTAGAAGATTATATCAAATGATTAATTTATCTGGTACGGTGTATGATTAAGAGTCTCTGTTGAGAGGTCCACTTTTGATTTAGCAAACCTTTCCTTTTTAACGGTATTCGGAAAAATTGGTAAAATGATTTATTAGAAAGAACAAAAGTGTCAATTAACGGGAACCAGACAAGGGTTAGTGGAGATTCCGTTGGATTTTCAATTTATGCTTTACAATAATTGTCTCGTGACTTTTAATAAGATAAAACCATATGTCGTGTTAAGATGATATTTTTTTTATATACGTACATTTATCCATTTGATCTAATCCTACAACCCATGAATAAGCTGTAAGTTAATAACTTGAACCTGTTATGATTTATTTATTATTTTACTCTCTTAAGTAAAAACGTTTTTTCGACATAATAGAACTAGTTTATTAATATATATGTTTAAATAACGTAGGTTGGAATATTATATATGAATAACTTGCAACGTACATTAAAAAGTGTTCATTAAATATATATGTTTTTAAATTAGTTTAGTATACGATAGAAACATTCGCTTAGTGATGCGATTGATATTTAAAAAGTTAATACACAAATGAATTGTATTTAATTAAGTTTTAAATGAAAACGTTACGAGTTATAATATTTTTCTGGATGATTTTTAAAACGAACTTTGAAAAATAATTGGTTTTGAAAGACTAAATATTGTATCATTAGATAAATATTTCAAACATATATTATGTACAAATTTACAATTCTAAATAAATAAATATATATATATATATATATATATATATATATATATATATATATATATATATATATATATATATATATTAATTTAGTTATAAAACGTCCCAATTTAAAATAATATATTTTGGTAAACAAAGAGTCACTGATTTATAGTAGCAAATGACCACGACGCTCAAATTGTATAAGATACATTTTCATAAAGAAATTTATTAATGAATAGGTCAAATTATTATTAAGGGTACACGTCGCGTAACGTAAAAGGCTAGTTTTCTAAACGTACGAAAGTGCGCTTGAAAAACCGAAAGTGGTACATGAGTCGAGTGACAACGTACGAGTCATTTGAACAAAAATTACATTTTTACTACGCACATAAATATAATATAATATTTAATTAATTCTAAAGATTAAATATATTATATATTAAATAATATATAAATATGAATCATACGTTACATTAGGAGTGTCGGCAGCAAGTTAGAAGTGCATATGAGCTGGAACATGAGTGCATGCAAATGCATGCTTTTCTCAAGGAGCCCCCATGCGATCGCATGGGGGATTTGGTGAGGTGAAGTCTTTAAAGCTCGCTCGATCTGGGTTCATTCTTATTTTCATTATCCATCTATCTATCTCTGTATATTACTCCATATCATTTACTTATTTATTTTATTTATTTATTAATTTTATTACTAAAGATTATTATGATATTAATATTAGTAGTATTAGTATTATACATAAAATACTACGACATAAGGTGCGCGCGAGTTATTTCAAAACACGTTTTATGAGTAGAATATGGCTAAGGAAATTATGGGTTATAGCTATGGAGGTGATGGGTAATGTTCATGGGTATGCTCGTGAGGTCAATCTAGTATTTATCATCTCCGTTGCGTTTACGTACCTTTCCTGCAATATTGAATCTCAATATTGATACGTGAGCACTCATAACTTAACTTTTATATATTATTAGTGTATCTCTGACTAATGCTCGAGTAATTAGGATTATACATGCTTGTACTTTTGATATTGCAATTAGATAGGTTATGTGAATCTCGAATTAGTTACATATGTGGTTGAGATAAGGTATAAGATATGCATGTCGTTGGAAAGCTAGCGAAAAATTAAGAACTTTTCATTTAGATATCGAATGATTTCGGTGAACGGATTAGAAGTTATAATCAATTGAATTTTTGTATTATCATTAAAAATGATTATTATTATCGTCGTTATTATCGTCGTTATAGTTTTTATCTAATTATTATTATTATTATTATTATTATTATTATTATTATTTTTATTTTTATTATTATTATCAATAAAAGGTATTATCATTAATAATTATTATTACTATCGTTAAAGTTATAATTAATATTATTAATATTATTATTATCGTTAAAATAATTATTAATATTATCATTATAATATTTATCATCATTAATAGTATTATAATTAAAAACTAATATTAGTAACACCTAATTATTATGATTGCTATTATTATCATTAAAATGAACGCGGTATAAAAGACGATTAAAAGCTATCAAACGAATCGATTAGGAAATAATGAGTATGGGTTTCATGATGAAATTTAAAATATCATAAGATGTTGATTTAAATAAAATTATCGTTTTTTCGTTACTATTATTATCGTTAGTATTAAATCTATCATTTTAACAAAAATCATCATTTTAATAGAAATGTCATTTTTATTATGAAATGTCATTATTATTATTATCATTTTAAATAAAATTATTATTTTAAAGTTAATATTAAAAAGTATTGTAAATATTAAAGTTATCGTAATTAGAATTATCACTTTATCATAACATCATTTTTAAATATAAATATTGTTATTATTATTAATAGAATAATAATGATTATTATTACAAAATACTACAATTTCTTTTTACTTACTATTATTATTATCGATATTATTTTATCAAATAAATATGTAATACAAAGATGTTTTACTACGTGTAACATAATTACATTAATACTATCTATCATATTATTTTTATGACGTTAAATGAACTTTATAAATTTTATTACTTATGATATATAAAAGTATATTTTATATAAATTTTATTTATTAATAAATGAAATATATTATTTACTCTAATAGATCTTTTAAAAATATTTAGAAATATAAAATTGACGATATTTAAACTATATATTAATTATGTATAGATTTTTGGAAATCATTTTGAGTCAAATTGACTTTTGTTGACCATTGCATATTAGTCTCGAGCATTAAGATTGTGATACACTATGACCTGACCTAAATTGTTAGACAATTATTGACCAACATATAAATATATATAATTAATATAGGTTCGTGAATCCGAGGCTAACTTTGCACTTGTTCAATGACGTTATATGTATTTTTACTACGAAATACAATAGGTGAGTTTCATTTGCCTTTTTACCCTTTATATTTTTGGGCTGAGAATACATGCGCAATTTTTATAAATGTTTTACGAAATAGACACAAGTAATCGAAACTACATTATATGGTTGAATGATCGAAGCCGAATATGCCCCTTTTTACTTGGTAACCTAAGAATTAGGGAACATCACTAATTTTGAGAATTAGTGCACGCCTAATTGACGCGAATCCTAAAGATAGATCTATGGGCCCGACGAACCCCATCCAAAGTACCGGATGCTTTAGTACTTCGAATTTATTTTTATCATGTCCGAAGGATTTCCCGGAATGATAGGGGATATTCTTATATGCATCTTGTTAAGGTCGGTTACCAGGTGTTCAATCCATATGAATGATTTTTGTCTCATGAATGGGACGTATATTTATGAGAACTGGAAATGAAATTCTTGTGGTCTATTAAAATGATGAAAATGAATGATTATGATAAACTAATGAACTCACCAACCTTTTGGTTGACACTTTAAAGCATGTTTATTCTCAGGTATGAAAGAAATCTTCCGCTGTGCATTTGTTTATTTTAAAGATATTACTTGGAGTCTTTCATGGCATATTTCGAAGAACGTTGCATTTAAGTCATTGAGTTCATTAAAGATTATTATTATTAGGTCAATTTATAGTTGGATAGTGGATATTATGAAATAGTATGCACGCCTGTCAAATTTTTGATGTAAAGAAAGTTTGTATTTTAAAAACGAATGCAATGTTTGTAAAATGTATCATATAGAGGTCAAATACCTCGCGAAGTAATCAACTATTGTGAATCGTTTATAATGTATATGAACGGGTCCTTTCACCTAATTGTCGAGACAAACTAGTGTACTGGTTTTCTGATCTCTGTCCCAATTTTCATATGAATTCCTTACATCTAAACTCAATGAATTAAACGAATTTTGTAACATATCGAAATCAGAAGTACCTACATTAGACGAACTAGCCTGATCTGGCTGTCTCCGTCTTCTCCTAGTTTCTCAATCAGGTTCATCATCTTCCTCCATAGGAGCGGGAGCAACAACTTCTTGTCGTCTTAAACTACGTACCCCACCCCTCACTTGTATTGCTTTTGCCGTCTTATACACCTCCAATCCTAGAACTCTCACACCTTGATCTACTGGTATGATTGGAGGTACGGATTCACTCGGATCAAGTTCGAACTAGTTTCCTAAACAAGTGATATAGTGACCCTCCGACATGTCACTTGATCCTCTAGCACCTTTACCTACATGTCCCAAGAAGTAGGCAACTCCATAGGGTATACTAACAAAAGTCTCCCTATCTCTGATCACATCTAAATACCAAAGGTCAATATAATTAATTTTATCTGTATTTCCAAATGCCCTTTGGTTTATTATGTTCGCTATAAATTTATGAATTATTCTAAACTGAACATCAGTAATCTTTTGATATGATTCTTGCCCGGCCTCATATGTATTCCTACGAGTAAAGGATTGTCAAACTCTCCCAGAATCATAATTACCTGTATATCTAGCACCAGTAAAAATATACTCCCTAAAACCTGGAGTCATCATCTCATCGACGGTGTAAATCCCTAATGCGGTAGTCACGTCGCTTAGAGACATTCTTCTATCTACCCCACCCAGCCTAAATTGTAGAAAATTAGTATCATCGATGTTTTCTGGGTGTATGTTCATCCTAACAGTAGAATAGAATTCTAAGCACCATTCTTTATATACATGACTATTTAAACTGAACAACCTCTCAAAGTCATTAAAAACCAAAGTTACCCCAAATTCGTTTGTGAAACTTTGGTTTAAAATCTCCCTTATTTGTGTATCTAAGTTGACTGGGTGTCCTAAGGGAGCCCAATCTACAATGTAAACCGGAGAGGTGTTTCTATGGATCAGAGAAAGTAAGTCTTTAACCTTTTGTACCCGTTGAGATACATCATTAGGGAATCTTAGGTTTGGGTGTTGGGTTTGGAGTTGTTGTTCCATTTGGGGCGTGACTTGTTCCTCTTCTTGTTGTTGGTTTACAGCTCTCATTCTAAATAATCCCTGCATAACATTTTAAAACAAGAAAATCGTCCCAATTTGGTGTGTTAATATTAGCAAAGAATCCATACTCAACATATAAGCTTGTTTTCAAATATCACCATATAATGTTGCAAAATAGTCTGAATTCAAAATATACCATATAACAATTATAACCATCAAACATATCATATTATGTATATAATCTCAGTTTTGATTATGTAAGCTTGTATCAACACCACAAGAACTAGTAGTTCAACAACAGTTAAAGTTTTAGTTCTAGAAATTAAAACAAACAAAAATAAACCAAAAAATTCAAAATCATCAATCAAGTTTCATAAGCAAAGTCTATTTCACAAGTGAAAACATACAATGAGCTAAGCATATCTAATTCAATTCAATCACATTGCGTGCATTTCAGCTTCTAAATAATCCTTAGCATCATTACAATTCATACTTGATTCATGTCAATAACAAAAATTATCAAATATAAACTAAAATTAAAATCACAAGATCAAACAATCAAACTCATGTTTAAAGGTTCTAACTATTATCAAAACAGTTAAAAACATATAATTATAACCAAAATAATACACTTCAATGGTAATTCATCAATTTTCCCCAATTTGTACAAAGACTAATTTTATAACAATCAATTAAGAAGCAATTTCTCATGGTAATCGGGTTTAATATCATACTAACAACATAGTTATAGCAATAATCAAGTAAATTTCAACAATAACAAGCACTAAATTCGGATTAAAGCTAGAACAATCAATAATGAAAAACTTGAAGAACAAGTGGTAAAATGGGTTTAGGACCCTTACCAATCTAGGCATGTTGAAAGATTTAAGAATTGGAGAAGATTGAGAGTGTTAAATTAGTTTTTGGAAGTGATTTTGGTGGGTTTTGGCTCTCTCTTTCGTTCACAGCAAGCAGAAGCAGAGAAAAATAAAAAATAAGTGTGAAAGAAAAAGAGATGTTCGACCAGATATCTAGTCTGATTTTGCGAATTACGTGTTCCGCGTAGAACTACATGTTCCGCGTAGTTTTTGATATTACGCGTTTCGCGTGGAATATTACACGTATCGCGTAAGCTTTAAGCCCCTTTTTTTCAACTTTATAAGTAATCAAATTTTTAAAATATCCTTTTTAAATTTATATTTGTTGTTTCGGAAATTTCGGTTTTATACCTAGTCTTTATCTGTTTATAAATTTTTAAATTCAATTTATAAAATTTAATGCTTTAAAAGTTAAAGTTTTAATATTTTTCGAAAATAACTTAGAAATAAAACAAAACACTCTATTTTTTTTAATTGTTTTAAATAAAATTAAAAGAAAAATTTTAAAACAAGTACATGAAAAATAAAAATTACATGAACTTAAAATACACTCTATTTTTTTATTTTTTTAAAAAAAGAAATTTTTTTAAAACAAGTACATGAAAAATAAAAATTACATGAACTTAAAATACACTCTATTTTTTTATTTATTTATATATATATATATATATATATATATATATATATATATATATATATATATATATATATATATATATATATATATATATATATACTTTTAAACCAACTAATTTTCAAACTTAAAACTTTGTTTCCTATCAACTAGGTAGAGATAATCTCGGTTGTTACACCTATCATTACCCACGACAAAGTTTACAAGTTATATATTTTTACGGTTATTGATAAAAAAATATATTTTTAGTAGAAATAATTTTTCTTTTGTTTTTGTGGTTTACTATTTAAAAGATATCTTATGAATCTAACAAGAAATTTTGTGCAATTTAAAGAACGACAATTCAGTTGTAACACTTAACATTATCGTTTTCAATGAAAACAGGTTGAACTCAAGGTTCATCAATTTTAAATGGTAGACCTTTTTTAATAAAACACACAACAAACAAATACAAATTAAAACACACCAAAACACAAACACAAAAATGCACAAAACACATATTTGACGAGAAAAAGAATTAGATAGTGAAACCGCGTTGACTCGCCTCATAGTAGAGTCGTACCATTTTGCTCCCCATCGCTTCGTAGGCATAACCTCGTTGGTTTAAGAGGTTTTCCTCTGAACATTTAAAAGGCCCTTCTCGTCACAAGGTTACGTATTCGTAATTAGAGTCTGTTTGGTTCTTTGGGCAATTTCCGTAATGAGTCGGTTTTCCACATTTGCCCAAATTACGCGCTCGCCGCTTCTTAGCTGATTTTGATTTGCCTTTTGCATAATTTTTCTCATTAAGTTCTTGTCTTATTTCTTTTCTCGCCTGATCGCATCTACTCCTTATATCTAATACCACATCCCTCGGTAAAATATTATCGCACATTAAAAGGAAGTGATTGTAGACATATTGATTGCGAAATCTTGAAAATAAACAATAAATAAAAACGAAAAGGAAATAAAAAAGGTAGAATGGAGGGAGAAGACTAGTTCTTTAATGTCTGCTAGGGAAAGACCGAACAAACCCCACTCTTAAAGATAAAAATAAAGATCGAGAATGGAGTTGAAAACCTTAAAGTTACCCCAAATTTACTTGTCCTTAGGGTAGAAGGTGATTTCGTCTCTTTCCGTAATGTTGACTCCGCCAAAGTATAACTTGAGTCGATGACCGTTCACCTTGAAAGTTCCACCGTCTTTGCTATATAACTCTGCATATCCAGATGGAAAAACCTGCTTTATTATATATGGCCCAGTCCACCGGGATCTAAGTTTCCCAAGTGAAAACTTAAAACGTGATTGGAAAACTAATACTTTATCCCCTTGTTCGAATTCTTTTCTTTCTTTTAATCGTGCATCGTGCAATCTCTTAGTTTTCTCTTTGTATGTTTTAGAGTTTTCATAAGCTTGTAGTCTTAATTCATCTAATTCATTAAGTTGTAAGAATCGGTTTTCTCCGGCTTCCACAAGGTCAGTGTTACATTCTCTTAGAGCCCAATATACCTTGTGTTCAACTTTGACAGGTAGATGACACGCCTTACCATAAATTAATCGGAAAGGTGTAGTACCAATGGGCGTTTTAAATGCGGTTCTAAATGCCCAAAGCGCATCATCTAACTTTCGATGCCAGATTTTAGGATTATTTTTAACCGTTCTTTCTAAGATCCGTTTAAGACCTCGATTTGTGTTTTCAACTTGGCCACTCGTTTGAGGGTGGTAAGAAGTTGAGAAATGATGATTAACTCCGTACTTTTGAAGTACTTTCTCGAGTAATTAATTTGTAAAATGAGTTCCACGATCACTGATTAATGCTTTTGGAATCCCAAAACGTGAAAATAGGTTTTTTAGGAAGTTCACAACAACACGGGCATCATTTGTGGGTAGAGCTTTTGCTTCGGCCCATTTAGAAACGTAGTCAACTGCCACAAGGATGTATTTTCATTTATTCGATGCGGGAAATGGACCCATGAAGTCAATACCCCAAATGTCAAATACTTCACATACAAGAATGCCTTTTTGTGGCATTTCGTCCCTTTTTGAGATGTTACCGGATCTTTGACATGCATTACATGTTTTAACCATGTGGTATGCATCTTTGAAAATGGTTGGCTAATAAAAAACTGAGTCAAAGACCTTCTTAGCTGTATAGCTAGGTCCGAAATGACCACCCGCTGGGCCATGATGACAGTGCTCCAATATTTGTTGAGCTTCTTTACCATATACGCATCGGCGGATAACTTGATCTGCTCCTGTTCGAAAAAGATTAGGGTTTTCCCAGAAGTAAAATTTCAAATCAGCAAAGAATTTCTTCTTTTGCTGGTACGTTTGGTTTTTAATTAATACTCCTGCAGCGAGATAGTTTGCAAAATCTGCAAACCATGGAACTTCAAATTCGGTTTCTATTCTCATTAGAAACTCATCGGGAAAAGTGTCACGAATAACTGACTCATCTAGTTTTTCTAGGTCGGGATTCTCTTGACGAGACAAGTGATCAGCAGCGAGATTTTTAGCACCCTTTTTATCCTTGATTTCTATATCAATTTCTTGTAAGAGAAGAATCCAACGTATCAATCTAGGTTTTGCATCTTGTTTCTTGAACAAGTACTTTAGGGCTGAATGATCGGTAAAAACAATCGTTTTGGATAACACAAGATATGATCTAAATTTATCAAAAGCAATAACAATTGCAAGGAGTTCTTTTTCGGTAGTTGTATAGTTGAATTGTGCTCCTGTTAGTGTTTTACTTGCATAATATATTGGCTGAAATTTGTTATCTTAGCGTTGTCCTAAAACGGCTCCTAGTGCGAAATCACTAGCATCACACATTAGTTCAAATGGTTTGGACCAATCGGGAGATACTACGATAGGTGCATTCGTAAGTTTATCTTTTAGAATGGAGAAAGCTTGTAAGCATTCGTCATTGAAATCGAATGTACTATCTTTCTCAAGAAGTTTAGTCATGGGTCGAGCGATTTTGGAAAAGTCCTTTATGAATCGTCGATAGAATCCCGCATGACCTAAGAAACTACGAATTCCTTTAACGTTTGTTGGAGGAGGAAGCTTTGAGATTACATCGATCTTAGCTTTGTCTACATCCATTCCATCTCGAGAAATCTTGTGTCCTAAAACAATGCCTTCCTTCACCATGAAGTGGCATTTTTTCCAATTTAAAACAAGATTTGATTCCTCACAACAAATTAACATTCGCTCGAGGTTTGAAAAGCATGAATCGATGGAGTCTATAAAAACAGAGAAATCTTCCATAAAGACTTCCATACTTCCTTCTATCATGTCATGAAATATTGCCATCATACACCTTTGAAAGGTGCCTGGCGCATTGCATAATCCGAAAGGCATTCGTCGGTATGCGAATGTACCAAATGGACAAGTAAAAGTTGTCTTGTCTTGGTCTTTTGGATCAATGGGAATTTGAAAATAACCGGAGAATCCATCAAGGAAACAATAGTACTCTTTTCCCGCTAAACGTTCTAGCATTTGGTCAATATAAGGAAGTGGGAAATGATCTTTCCTTGTGGCGTCGTTTAAATGACGGTAGTCTATACAGACTCTCCAACCAGTGACTGTTCTTGTAGGAACGAGTTTATTCTTATCATTAAGGACGACAGTTATACCCCCTTTTTAGGTACTACTTGAACAGGACTAACCCATGGACTATCGGATATAGGGTATATTAACCCGGCATCAAGTAACTTGATAACCTCCTTCTTGACAACTTCTTTCATGTTAGGGTTTAACCTTCGTTGTCTTTGTACCACGGGTTTAAAATCTTCTTCCATTAGAATCTTATGAGTACAATAAGCGGGGTTAATCCCTGGAATATCGGTTGTTTTCCAAGCAATTGCTTTCTTGTGAGTTTTTAGAACGGAAATTAACCTACTCTTTTCGTTATCGGAGAGTTTTGATGAAATTATAACAGGTAATTGTGACGTACCTTGGAGATAAGCATACTCCAAATGTTCTGGGAGTTCTTTAAGTTCCAAGGTTGGTGGTTCTTCTAAGGAATATTTTATCCGAAACTTATTACCATCGATAATTTCTTCAAAAGTTTCATCTTCCTTGAGAATTTCTTCCTCACAGCAATCTTCATTGATGACTACTTTCAACAATTCGTCAAGTTCAAGCTCTACATCAAATTCATTACTTTCACTCATTGGGGTGAAGTTTGAGGTGTCTACATTTATTAATTCTTGCAATTCTTTTTCAACACAACAATCAACAATGTTTACCTTATAACATTCGTCATCGGAGGAGATAGGTTATTTCATAGCTTTATCTATGTTTAAGGTAACTCTATCTTCCCCTACACCTAGACTAAGTTTTTTATCTTTAACACGCACAATCGCGTCGGCGGTATTTAGAAAAGGTCGCCCTAGAATTAGGAGAACCTTGCTATCTTCTTCCATTTCAAGGACAACGAAATCAGCAGGGAAGATTAAATGATTAACTTTAACCGGTAGGTTTTCGGCAATACCAATAGGATAGTTAAAAGTTCTATCGGCTAGGCGTATACACATCCTAGTTGGTTTTAGATCACCTAGGTTTAGTTTTAAGTACAAGGAGTGTGGCATAAGATTGATACTTGCACCTAAGTCAGCTAATGCATCGTACATTACTGAATCTCCCATCAGACACGGAATAATGAAACTACCAGGATCTCCAAGTTTCGGTGGCATCTTTTGCTTTTGCAAAATTGCTGAGCATTCCTCATTGAGGAATGTAGTTGAAACTTCTTCATATTTACCTTTATCGGCTGTGAGATCCTTGTTAAACCTTCCATAATTTGGCATACCCGCAAGAACATCTACAAGTGGTACATTGATACAAATTTGCTTAATCATTTAAGTAAACTTGTTGTACTGTGCTTGTAATTTATCTTTCTTCAAATGTTGTGGATATGGAATTGGATGTTTGTATTCTTTTAATGGCGGTTGAGTTTTAGGTGCGCTTGTGGTTGGCACTTTATCCTCTTCCACGGAAGAATCTTTTTCATTTGGAATTGGAATAGGAACATGAGGCTTTGGAACATCGAGGTTACCGGTTAACCCACTTCTCGTAGTTATGGAATTTACTTGCTCATTCCTTGTTTGACTGTTGTTGGGATTCACTTGAGTATTTGAGGGGAGAGCGCCTGGTGGTCTCTCTGTTAGTAACTGTGAGATCCTTCCAACATCTCTTTCTAAATTCTGTATCGTAGCTTGTTGATTTCGAATTTGCTGAGTTTGAAGTTCCGTAGTTTGCTCGTGCTTAACCATAAAATCTCTCAAAAAATCTTCTAAACCAGATTTCTTCTCGGGTTATGGTTATATAGGTGCTTGTGTTTGTGGTTGATTGTGTTGGAAATTATTTTGGTAATTTCGTTGAGGTTGATTTCGGTTGTTTAGGTGATTGTAACCCCGTGGTGCATTTCTTTGATTTTGATTTGAGAAATTCCGGTTATTTTGGTAAACCGGATTTCCTCCTTGGTAATTATTGTTTGAACCTGAAGGTCCTCCTATTTGGTAGCTGTTGATAGGAGGATATTTTTGGTTCATTGATTCAACCGCAGGAAAATCGTTGAAATTCATTTCACCTTTTCGCAAGTAACCTAAGAAATTCGCTTGCTCTTCCATTGTTGTTTGATCACACTCTCTAGTAAGGTGAGGACCTTGGCAAAATTCACACCCTACCCTAATAGCATGCATTTCCTTGGTCACCTTCTCAATTTGTCTTCCTTGATTTGCCAATTGAACTTTTAAAGCAGCGATTTCATCGTTGCTTTCGATACTAGCAATAGTTGTTGACCTAGAGAACTCCATCTCTTGATGCCAATTATGAGAATGTGCTGCTATATCGGCAATGATTGTGTGAGCTTCTTCGGGCTTTTTTTCATGATTGATCCTCCTGCTGCAACATCAATATCCTTTCGAGTAGCCACATTGACTCCTTTATAGAATATTTGGACATTTTGGAATGTATTCAACCCGTGTTGAGGACATTCCCTAAGCATTTTATTGAATCGGGTCCAAGCTTCATAAAGAGTCTCATTAGGCTTTTGCTTGAAGTGATTTATATCACTTTGCAACTTTGCTGCTTTTGAAGCAGGGAAGAACTCTGACAAAAACTTGTCCATCATATCATTCCAATCTTCGATATAACCTTCTGGTAATGAGTCTAGCCAATCGCTTGTATCATCCTTTAATGACCATGGAAAGATTTTTAAACATGCGACTTCATCGGAGACATTTTTGATTTTGAATAGCTTGCAAATGCTTACAAACTTACGAAGATGCTCGTTAGCATCCTCATTTGGAGTTCCACCAAATTGGTATGTATTAGTCACCATGTGGAGAAATTGACCCTTTATTTCAAAGCCGTCAGTCATCATAGGTTGAATAATTGCGTGGCCTTGACCTGTTCTTGTTGCCTTCATTAATGCATCCATCGTTTGATTTGTAGCAACCATCTCTTCTTCTTTTTTAATAACTGGCTCTATGATTGGTTGAATAACTGGTTCAGAGTTAGAATTTAATGAAAGTGATTCTAAACCTTCAGCGAGAGACTCTACTTCTTGAGCTCTTAAGCGTTCGTACAATTCCCTTTCGGGTTCAGGATATGAAGGAGGTAAATCAGTGTTGGAAGAACGTAAATTCATGCATTAATTTCTATTATGCAATCACAACACCAAAAGCGTTTCTAAGAATTGAATTCCTACAAAAGGATCGAATAACATAAAAACAATGATAAAAACCTTTAAACAAACAGATTTTCCTTCTGATATTGCTCACGTTTCGAATAGCCAAAAGATGCAGTAGAGGGGCAGGATTCGTTTGGTCCTAATATAATTGGGTACTATTTGGCTCCAATAACCCAGTCCACGTACAAATCCAACTACTACTACGAATCAGAAAAATTATCTATTTATTTAACTGCCAACTCCCCGGCAGCGGTGCCAAAAAGTTGATGTGCTGAAACGTAACCTTTATTTTTGAACGGATTTGAGTTGTTTTGTTACATGAATTGATTTATTGTATATATGATGTTTTTATGGATTCAGGTTGATTTCACACATATATAGGCAACTAGTCCTATCCGCGTAGTTTAGTTTTATAGGTAAATTCGATTCGTTCCACAGGGAGATGGAGTGTTTAATGGTTTTTTAATAGTCTTTGAAGTTAAACTTAATAAAAGGGGGTTTTGGATTAGGAATCATATAATATAACAATAATGAAAAATAACTTAATTAAACTAACTTACTTGATAAATAAAATTACAAGATTACAGGATTTATAATCATTAAACTATAAGTGAACTAAATGAAATTATACTATTTATGATAAAGCAATTGTATTACTGAATGGTAATAAGTAAAACAATAACTTGCAATAAAACTAAATTATTAGGAGTTTGTTTTACCCAATAAAATAAAATACAAATTATTTAAATTAACTAAATAATAAGTTTTAATTAAATTAAAGACGAATGAAAGAGAATTATAATAACTATACTAATTATAAATTAAATACTTAAAAGTAATAATAAAAGATTTAATTAAAACTTGGATTTTAAACAAAATTCGTAACAGTATTGTTATTATACGTACGCGTTTCGCGTATATGTATACGCATTCCGCGTATATTTTGGGACTATGCGTTTCGTGTGAAAGTATACACGATCCGCGTATGTTATATTCGATGTGACAAAATAGTACGTATTAAGACTGAAGTATATTGATTTATATTTTGATTTTTTTTCTGAATAATAAATAATACGTAGAAATATTAATAATAATTTGCAATATATAAATGGGAGTGTTCACTTAAATGTTTCACCTCTAGATCCATGGATTGTTTTGAATTTAAGCCCTATTAAAATGTTTTATTATACAACTTAATATTTTCTTTCGAATATATAAAGTTTCAACTAACTAAATTAAATGTAATTTTCATTTGATCTTATTTAGATAGTTACTATTCCAAAAGTATTTAAATTGAGACCTAACCTAGTTTTGACTTTCGCCAAAACCTAAATCGTAACGGTTTCCCTTTTTACAATTTCACTATTATATAACCAATGATATTACCCAAACCACCGAACTTTATTTCTAAATTAGTGTTAATAACTTATCCATAAGTTCGTCTAAATCACTTTTAGTGTTAAAGCTTAATTTATATTAATAGAAATAACTTTCGCTATTTGAATCTAATAAATTAAGTGACAAGGATTAAATATCTAATTACATAATAATGGTTCTTTTAATTAGGCTCAATGTTAAAAATACTTAAGCTACATTTTAATATTTACAAAAGATAACAATCCATTTCACTAGGGCTCTACATCTAAGTAAACACTATGGAAACTTAGCTACTCATTATACTAGGGTAAACATAAAAATATAAGTATACAAACATTATAATAACGATAAAAATTGATAACGATAATTTTAATAGAATAAACTTACGAAAATCTTCACTTTCATTAACTTCAATTGGTAGAAAATTACAATAAAAACACCCTTGCACTCTAACAATAATACCCTTAATCACGAACAATACACCTTTAATATTGAAACTATCCTAAATCTTGAACTTTAAAATTAATTGGAACTGAAAAAATAAAATGATACGGAGTACTTGAAAATAATCAAAGACACTAGTAATATGATTTTTTTGTGATATCACTCTCTGCTCTCTCTCTGTATAAAAAAAATGTGTGTCTCTGTCTTCACAATATACTCAGTATTATAGTAGCAATAGTAGTAGGTGTCATGAGTATTTTTATTCCTTTTGCTGTAAAAGTCTGAAAAGTATCATTATTAAACATAAAGTCACCGTCCCATTTGCAATTTAGATCTGAATCTGGCCTCAACATTACGCGTTTCACGTAGTATTTCACACGTTCCGCGTAAGAGTAAACTGAAATCTGGATTTATGTCACAACATTACGCGTTTCGCGTAAGGTATTACGCGATCCGCGTAAGAGTAAACGGCAGTTTTTTTAATTTTTGTTTTCTGTTGACCCATTGTAGACGTGTACTATCTTGGATGATTTGTTTTAACTCTTTTTCTTCGGTCTTCTTCGATCATCTTGAACTTGCATAATTTTCGTCTTTTATTCTTGATTTCGGATAAACGTTTCCTCGATATATAATTTGTTTAAATTCGTCGTTTATCGTCGTTTCTTCAAACTTTAAGCTCTTGTTTACTTTAGTTGATTTTCTCGTGAATTATGCATTGAATGTCTTCGTAAACGATAAAAGCCTATGAAATATAAATGATATTGCGTCGAAATATATGTATGTTTAAAGCAATATCAATCTGTTTGTTGCTTGTTAGTATTTTGCTTTGCTGTTTTGTTTGTTAGTTGTGAGACGAGGCTCTAGTTTAATTAGTTTTGGTAGGTCTTAGGTTTTAGATTTTGCTTTGTTGTTTTAGTTTGGGTAGGATTAAGGTGTGTTTGTTTGGCTCTTAATGGAATGGTTCAGTGCTGAATGCTGAACCATTCAACATTCAACGCGTTTCTTTCTGACCTGAATGACATATGGTGCTGAATGGTTCAGAATTCAGTGGTGAACCATTCAGAGCTGAAACGCTCTCTTAACCATTAAGAGCCTAAATTTTCTGTAACATTCTCCTCAAATCAAATCCTGAACACTTAACCAACAAGCATATTGAATTTTTTATTCATGTTATACGTTAATATGGTAATTTTACTCGGTTCATATCGCTCATTCTAAATGATTATCAAACAGCTTATTTTCATTCAGAACAAACTTTATTCTGAGGCTTTGAATCATTCAAATTCTGAACCATTCAGCGCTAAATCATTCAGTTTTATCAAACGCGCCCTTAGTTAGCTTTGATAGGTTTTGTTTGGATCCAGAGTTATCCTTTTCTTTTTTCGATAAAAGAATTAATTTATAAAGTTTTTGTTTTTCAAATTAAAGAAAAGAAGAGGCTTATCACATCTTTGGATTATGAAGCACACAAAAAACGTGGATATATAGTAATTACAGGGAATTACATAAAGCAATTAATCACCTTCACCTAACAACCTCTTATTTATACCACCATACCATGTCTTCCAAGAAGACAATCGGTGGTTTAAAAAGTTGACGTTTAATTTTGTTTTATTATGGTGTTCGTTATGTTTTATCCTAAGACTATTGTTAACCTTGGGTGTGATGTTAGAGTTAAACGGTGCACTTTTAGGTGAAAAAGTGGGTTTTTGACTGTGATTGTATTTGAACTTTATTAACTTAAAAGGTCAAATTTATGTGTCAAATAGTTGTAGAGTGATGTGGTAAATATGATTGGAAATTGAAGGAGAAAAAATATTTCAATAACAAAAGCATAATAATATTAATTAATGATTGGTATTAAAAATCTAACTCTTATGTCAGTTTGCTGACTTACGCTCTTAAGCGTTAGTCTTTGCGTTGCGTTAATTCCGTCCCTCGGTCTCAAATTCCCTCCAGCTCATTTCACGCTTGAATTTGATGCGGCTTTAATTCAAGTCTAAAAGGCGATGTATGTTTTGATATAATCGCTTCTGGCGAGCCTTTAGGTGTATGTAGCTTTGGGTTAATGCGACTTTGGTGATTAATATAAATAGCCTTTTTTAAGAATATTGTTATAATTCAGTAGGCTTATAACTACCTTTAGTGGTTTGATTCTTGATTAAGAATACTAATAATGAAGTGTAAGAACAAAGATGATAATGGAGAGAAAGAAAGAAACACTTTGTAAGTGTGAGAAATGGTGCAAGTTTAATGCTTGCATTCATGGCTATTTATAGCAAAAATATCACAAGTTTAGGTAATACAATAATATTACTTTTGTGTATCAATAATTGACTATCCATTTATATATATATATATATATATATATATATATATATATATATATATATATATATATATATATATATATATATATATATATATATATATATATATTATTTATATATTATAACACTCCCCCTTGGATAGCAATTTTGTTTGTTGAAGATCAACTGTAAGTTACTGCCTCGTTAAAAACCTTGCTAAAGAAAACCCAGTGGGAAAAAACTTTAGCTAAGGGAAAAAGAGTGCAGCATGGAGTTGACTCACCCTCAAGTAGACATCGCTTCAGTTGTTACATCTTTTGAACATGTCTCATGCCAATGTTATGAACGTGTGTTCTGAAAATAGCAGTTGGAAGTGCTTTCGTGAAAAGATCAGCAGAGTTTTTGCTGGATTGAACATATCTCATTTCAATCTCACTGTCCTTAATGAGATTTTGAGTGTATGAGAAGAATCTAGGAGGTATGTGTTTGGTTCGGTCACTTTTGATATACCCTTCTTTCATCTGTGCTATACAAGCTGCATTATCTTAATAGATAATTGTTGAACTTTTATCGCGTTCTAGTCCACAAGAATCAGTAATGATTTGTGTCATTGATCTCAACCAAAAACATTCCCGAGTAGCTTTATGTAATGCAATCACTTCGGCATGATTTGATGATGTAGCAACAAGTGTTTGTTTTTTAGAACGCCATGATATTGCAGTACCTCCATTTAGGAATACATATCCAGTTTGAGATTTAGCTTTATGTGGATCAGATAAATAACCTGCATCAGCATAACCAACCAAATCTTATTTTGATTCGTTAGAATAAAATAATCCTAAATCAGTAGTTCCTCGAAGGTATCGAAATATGTGTTTGATCCCAATCCAGTGTCTTTTGGTAGGAGCAGAGCTGAACCTCGCCAACAAATTAACTGCAAAAGAAATGTCAGGTTGTGATGACCCAGAAATTTCTGACCAAATTTAAACTTAATCTTTGTATGATTAATATTTCTGACACGATAAGCAAAGTCTGTAAAACTGAATCTCAAAATTTTTGAACTAATTTCATATATTCAAATACCTTTCGGTTGTTCTTGACGATTCGCGAACAATTATATGTATATATATATATATATATATATATATATATATATATATATATATACTATAACTTGAAAACGTAACAATGTATTAATTGTTTGATACCGTACATTAAACTTATTGGTTTAAATATTTATTTGAATATATATGAAAAGTTGGAATATTAATTGTATGAATAACTTGCGACGTTTATTTAAAACGTGTTTATGAATGTTGAAAATATATATTAACTTGGTCATAAAACGATTTGTTATTATATATATATTAACAAATAGCGAGACAATGATTTATAGAAGTAAATGACCAAAACACTCGAAAGTTTAAGATACACTTAGAATGATATAGTTTATTGATAATTTAAGACTATATTTTGACAAAGGTACGAGTCACAAAACGTAAATTGCGAGTTTTCTAAGCGTACGAAAATGCGTTCGAGAAACCGGAACCGGGACATAAGTCGAGTGACAACGTACGAGTCATCGGAACAAAAATTACAAGTCAACTATGCACATGAATTTAATATAATATATAATTAATTATTTAAATTATATATATTATATTTAATTATGTCGACAAACAAGAAAACAAAAAATATGTGAGCTGGATCTGACGGCCATGCGATCGCATGAGAAATAGGCATAAACATGCGATCGCATGGGCATCAAATTTCAAAAAGTTGCCTATAAAAGTCCAGTTTCTGCTCGAATTCTTTTACACATATACTCTGTAAGTATTTAATTATTATAATTATTATTATTATTATTATTATTATTATTATTATTATTATTATATTATTATTATTATTATTAAGATTATTATTATTATTAATCTTAATATTTTTAGTAATATTATACATAAAATATTACGACGAGGTCATGAGCGTGTCACTTTCAAAACAAGCTTCAAACGGGATAGAACTAAGGAAATTATGGGTTATAGCTATGGAGGTTATGGGTAATGTTCATGGGTATTGTTCGCAAGTCAAACCTAGTATTTATCATCTCTGTTGCGTCTACATACTTTCCTGCAATATTGAATCTCAACATTGATACGTGAGCATTCATATCTTATCTTTTATATATTAATAGTGTATACATGTCTAGTGCTCGAGTATATATTTATACATGCTTGTATGCTAAATTTCGTCGTTAAACAGTTTATAATGAATCACGAATTAAATACATATATTACTGGTAAAAGGTATATGATATACATGTTTTCGGAAAGCTGGTGAAAAATCAATAACTTTTCATTTAGAAATCGCGTAATTTCGATGAACGAATCAAAAGATATGGTCAACTGAATTATAATTGACGTTAATTGGAATTGCTTTTAAATCTGCAATTAATATTTAAACAACCTATTTATGAGATTGGTAAAATACTACTAGCCAAGTAAATGAATCCTTATATAAGGCACGTCTCGTTTTGTTGAACAATTGTCAAAATTGACTTTTTGAAATGACTTTTGATAACTTTTGCATGTCGATCTCGAGCATTAGGATTGTGATACAATATAACCCAACCTAGTTTATTAGACATGTATTGACCAACATATGTTCTCTAGGTTGAGATCTACGGTTAATCTTGCATTCCGAGTTACGGTCACTTTTTGATGAATGACCTTATGTGCTGCTAAGGTGAGTTTCATTTGCTCCCTTTTTAATTGCTTTTTCAATCTATATTTTTGGGCTGAGAATACATGCACTTTATTTTAAACGCAATGGATACAAGTACATACTAAATTCTACACTGAGTTTGAACCGAAAATCCCTTAGCTTTGGTAACTAGTAACTGCCAGTTATAAGAACTGGTGGGCGCGAGTAGTAGTATATGGATCCATAGGGCTTGATATCCCCGTCCGAGCTAGAGTACTAGCCTTTTAACGGACGAATGCTATTTGAGAAGCGTACACGTTGGTTTGCGTGTATTATTAAGATGATTATACAAAGGGTACAAATTATATATACGTTAAGTTTAGTTACCAGGGTGCTCAATTTCATAGAATATTTTGATAAACGTTTCTGGATGAAACAACTGAAATCTTGTGATCCACCTTTATATAAACATTATGCGCAACATTAAAACTATGAACTCACCAACCTTTGTGTTGACACTTGTTAGCATGTTTATTCTCAGGTTCCCTAGAAGTCTTCCGATGTTTGCTTATATGATAGACAAGCTATGTGCATGGAGTCTTACATTGCATATTTTTCAAGAAAACGTTGCATTCACCAAATCATCACCATGTATCTTATTTTGACTGCATTGTCAACAGAAGTACTGTTGTAAACTATTATTTACGGTGATTGTCTATATGTAGAAATCATCAGATGTCGAAAACCTTTGATTTAAATATTCATATATGGTTTGCCTTTTCAAAAGAATGCAATGTTTATAAAACGTATCATATAGAGGTCAAATACCTCGTAATGAAATCGATGAATGACGTATTCATCCATATGGATTTGGAGCGATCGTCACAGTTGGTATCAGAGCATTGGTCCTAGTGAACCAGGTCTTGCATAAGTGTGTCTAACTGATAGTTGTTAGGATGCATTAGTAAGTCTGGACTTCGACTGTGTCTGCATGTCAAAAGTTTTGCTTATCATTTCTTGTCATAAATTACCAGTCTATCATCTTAAGTCTAAACGCGTCTTATTTCATTGATTGCGTAGATAGTGTATAGAAAAAATTCATATCTTTGCATATCTATTACAGTAAACTTTGACTGCCATCTTCCGAAAATTTCTCCGTAATTTACGGGATTTTGGTATTATATATACATATGTAAATTATGTATTAAAGAGTACTAATCTAAATTCTATAATCTATTTCATATCAAAAATCATCTCTCTAATTATACAAGATGGATCCCGTATCTAGTTCAAATTCCTTAAATTCCGACAGCTATTCCGATATGGATATTCACCTGAACTCTGAAGAAAGTGTAACCAGAATGGATCAACCAATCAGCCATCACCTATTCTGGATGAATTGGGGATGGGTTCGTAGCCTACTTAATCATTGGAGACAAGAAGAAGGTGATCCCTTCCATCCACCACATTCACCTCTTGGCGAAGAACCTGAAGCACTTACCGGCGAACCTATTCGTAATACTATTTTCTCTCTCATTTCTAGAGTATCTCATCATGATTATATACTATCACATATTATAAATCTTATTTATCCGATCGTCCGAACCACCGATCATCCTGGTATAATAGAAGAAGTCAACGAGCTTCGTGCTCGGGTAGTGGCTTTAGAGAATATGGTGCAAGGGTTACGAACACCAGCAGCAGCACCCGCAGCATAACCGGTACCACCATCATCCACACCAACAGGATCATTACCACCACCAACAACCACATCCACATCACACGCCTCAACATCACAATCTGTACCTCGAATATCAACATCATACGCACCATAGGTACCAAGAAGTACCCGCAACGACAAACGATGAAGTATGGATTCATAACTTCATCGGAGAAACATTCTACGGTGATTATGTAATTTCTAAAGTTTAGAGATTATCTATTCTAGCCTTAACCCTAAATCAGATAGAGTAGAAACCCTTATCCGAATGGTGTAAGATACAAGCTAGACTTGTTTTACCAACAACCATCAACAGTACCCTTAGCCTCACCAGCACAGTCAGTGCGGTCAACATCGTCAGAATCAGCAGCACCTCTAACATCACAAGCTCCGTCAGTTCAAGAAAGCACCGTGGACATCATTACGAGTCAACAACGAGTATATTGTATCAATGAGTTATGAAGTAATAACTCAATTCATCTAAAGAATTTATATGTATATCTTATATATATAAATTTTAAAACCATCTTGAATCTTTTTGTACTAAGCTATTACGTGTGAATTTTAAGGGGTAGATACTACTCGGTTAATTTATATTATTAATATGCTATGATGTACATCCTTCTTTAACAACTTAACTATCATTAACTACAAATATCCGTTTCAACTCAATGAATTCCATTTCATAATGAACTTAGTGTATTAATCAATTACATGTTTGATTTTACACTTTTATCTTCGATGTACTCGAAACTTTCGAGAAAACATCATTTATATCTTATGAAGTTCATAAGAATTCCACGAGCATCAACATCCTTCACCGATGAATAAGAATAAATAATGAAGTATTGATTTCATTAGTGAAATACTCCGCGAAGATTATGTAATCCTTAATGTTTTAGAGATTATTCATTCAATTCAAAAATCAAATGAGCTTAATATGATATTAACTCGTCAAATCTGTATTACATCTGAAGAAAATATATATACATATATTTTCATAAAGACGGTAATAAAAAAAATTTCTTTTGTACAAAGTATTAATTGTGAAATCTTTAACGGGTAGGTAATACTCGGGAAATATATAAGTTCACAATTAATATATTATACTGTACATTCTTCAACTTTGATTCAAAAATTATTAACTATGCTCAAAGCGATATACAATCGTTTCCATACAAATTCAATTACATATTCTGATTTTGAAAAATCAGAATCCAAGCCAAGATTTAACAGAAAACATCACTCTTAGATTCTTACATCTTTCAAATGCTATACTTTGACTTCAAAACTGTGCTAGAACATCACT
This sequence comes from Rutidosis leptorrhynchoides, assembly GCF_046630445.1. NCBI lineage: Eukaryota > Viridiplantae > Streptophyta > Magnoliopsida > Asterales > Asteraceae > Rutidosis > Rutidosis leptorrhynchoides. The sequence continues at coordinate 340,214,633 of NC_092342.1, read as the reverse complement.
TCTATTCATAAACCCAGGAAAAAAATTGTATCGTTCAAAATTCTAGAACATCATATGTATCTTGACAATTACAATCTTCATGCAAACCCTTCAAACTTTTGAAAACACCTCAGATTGATAACCAACGATTCGGTTATGATAACTTTGAATGCTGATGAAGCAGCAAAAACTGTAAACGACCTTAACAGCCAAAAGTTTGATGATAAAGAATAGTGTGTTGGCAAAGCTCAGAAAAAGAGAAGGTTTGGAACTGGAAAACGGATTGAGCAAAGTATGAAGGAGGCTGTGGATAAATCACAAAGACTAAACCTGCCTTCAAAGAATCCAAATTATTCAGTATCTACTGAAGCCATTAACGAATACCTTGCTTCCGAATATAAACCCTTGCGGACAATATTCTTCATCATCCTCTGATATAAGAAATTCTAAGATATCATCGTATCTTTCATTATAAATATCCTCCATATTTCTGGAGATAATTCCATAATCATTCTTATCGGAAATCAATTTTCTCCTTGCGATATCTGTGTAACATCATAAAAAAAACTATTTTAGTTTCTAAATTCTGAAACCTTCGAGTTTAAAATATGAATATTTTTGAAGAGGTGTTGGGAACTGAAGCATGAGTTAGTATAATATAATGACACTTGATCAACGTGATTATATTACAGTAAGTCATGCTGAGTTTCTAATGGAACGTGATAAAGGTTCACAGATCATACCCTCATTATAAACCATGTTACATAACTCTTTCATTCTATTTAACCTCTAAACTATCAAGAAAATATTTTCTATCTTTTTCGAGGTATTCTGGTAATTTGACAAGTCAGATTGTGCTATTACCGTTTCTTTTTAGAACATTAATTATGTTCATTCCGAAATTCATACCTACGAATTCTGGACCATTATTCGCTTGATTTAAAGTCGGGAAGATAAAACAAAAGCATGAAGCTTCAAAATATCAAAGGGAGTATATATAAATCACAGTAAATTGGAGAGAGTATTAACTGTGGATGTCAATGATTATGGAAAGACAGAAGCAGAGACATCGAAATATAAGGGAAGATATAAAACCCAACAACCACCCAGAAATTACAAACCGTGCATATCAATGCGTATAGCAATATAAAGACACGGGAGAATAAAAAACACTATAACCCCAAGGTAATGGTAGAAGAAAATAACTTCCTCCGGTGGTAGATGAAAAAGAAGAATGACAGATATGAAAGTTAGGAGTATATCAAGAATCTGAACTGGATGAAGCATTTTTCACAATCTTTTGAAAATAGGAAATGAGGAAGAAGATGTAAGAGTGATGAAAATAATGAAACGGAAGAGGTCAATTTATAGCGAAATATCAAACATAGCAATCGAGGCAAATTACGCATTTAATCAAAAGAAATCTTAATTTCCTTAAATTCCGAAGAATCAAATCTTATTTAGATTATGAAGATTTTCTATTCCTTAAATTACGGAAATCAATTGTTAATATGTCAAGAGTTAAGACGAATCTCTATTCTCCATTTCACTCTTTTACGATAACTTCTCTCATACGCTTCGAATAATCGGATTGTTTTATCCATATTATTCAACGGTGATAAAACTCTATTTATCAACACATATACGTCATGAAAACATTTTTATTGTTAGTCATGACGACCTCACTCAAATTTCGGGATGAAATTTCTTTAACGGGTAGGTACTGTGATGACCCGGAAATTTCTGACCAAATTTAAACTTAATCTTTGTATGATTAATATTTCTGACACGATAAGCAAAGTCTGTAAAACTGAATTTCAAAATTTTTGAACTAATTTCATATATTCAAATACCTTTCGGTTGTTCTTGACGATTCGCGAACAATTATATGTACATATATATATATATATATATATATATATATATATATATATATATATATATATATATATATATATATATATATATATATATATATATATATATATATATATATATACTATAACTTGAAAACGTAACAATGTATTAATTGTTTGATACCGTACATTAAACTTATTGGTTTAAATATTTATTTGAATATATATGAAAAGTTGGAATATTAATTGTATGAATAACTTGCGACGTATATTTAAAACGTGTTTATGAATGTTGAAAATATATATTAACTTGGTCATAAAACGATTTGTTATTATATATATATTAACAAATAGTGAGACAATGATTTATAGAAGTAAATGACCAAAACACTCGAAAGTTTAAGATACACTTAAAATGATATAGTTTATTGATAATTTAAGACTATATTTTGACAAAGGTACGAGTCACAAAACGTAAATTGCGAGTTTTCTAAGCGTATGAAAATGCGTTCGAGAAACCGGAACCGGGACATAAGTCGAGTGACAACGTATGAGTCATCGGAACAAAAATTACAAGTCAACTATGCACATGAATTTAATATAATATATAATTAATTATTTAAATTATATATATTATATATATTATATTTAATTATGTCGAAAAACAAGAAAACAAAAAATATGTGAGCTGGATCTGACGGCCATGCGATCGCATGAGAAATAGGCATAAACATGCGATCGCATGGGCATCAGATTTCAAAAAGTTGCCTATAAAAGTCCAGTTTCTGCTCGAATTCTTTTACACATATACTCTGTAAGTATTTAATTATTATAATTATAATTATTATTATTATTATTATTATTATTATTATTATTATTATTATTATATTATTATTATTAAGATTATTATTATTATTAATCTTAATATTTTTAGTAATATTATACATAAAATATTACGACGAGGTCATGAGCGTGTCACTTTCAAAACAAGCTTCAAACGGGATAGAACTAAGGAAATTATGGGTTATAGCTATGGAGGTTATGGGTAATGTTCATGGGTATTGTTCGCAAGTCAAACCTAGTATTTATCATCTCTGTTGTGTCTACATACTTTCCTGCAATATTGAATCTCAACATTGATACGTGAGCATTCATATCTTATCTTTTATATATTAATAGTGTATACATGTCTAGTGCTCGAGTATATATTTATACATGCTTGTATGCTAAATTTCGTTGTTAAACAGTTTATAATGAATCACGAATTAAATACATATATTACTGGTAAAAGGTATATGATATACATGTTTTCGGAAAGCTGGTGAAAAATCAATAACTTTTCATTTAGAAATCGCGTAATTTCGATGAACGAATCAAAAGATATGGTCAACTGAATTATAATTGACGTTAATTGGAATTGCTTTTAAATCTGCAATTAATATTTAAACAACCTATTTATGAGATTGGTAAAATACTACTAGCCAAGTAAATGAATCCTTATATAAGGCACGTCTCGTTTTGTTGAACAATTGTCAAAATTGACTTTTTGAAATGACTTTTGATAACTTTTGTATGTCGATCTCGAGCATTAGGATTGTGATACAATATAACCCAACCTAGTTTATTAGACATGTATTGACCAACATATGTTCTCTAGGTTGAGATCTACGGTTAATCTTGCATTCCGAGTTACGGTCACTTTTTGATGAATGACCTTATGTGCTGCTAAGGTGAGTTTCATTTGCTCCCTTTTTAATTGCTTTTTCAATCTATATTTTTGGGCTGAGAATACATGCACTTTATTTTAAACGCAATGGATACAAGTACATACTAAATTCTACACTGAGTTTGAACCGAAAATCCCTTAGCTTTGGTAACTAGTAACTGCCAGTTATAAGAACTGGTGGGCGCGAGTAGTAGTATATGGATCCATAGGGCTTGATATCCCTGTCCGAGCTAGAGTACTAGCCTTTTAACGGACGAATGCTATTTGAGAAGCGTACACGTTGGTTTGCGTGTATTATTAAGATGATTATACAAAGGGTACAAATTATATATACGTTAAGTTTAGTTACCAGGGTGCTCAATTTCGTAGAATATTTTGATAAACGTTTCTGGATGAAACAACTGAAATCTTGTGATCCACCTTTATATAAAGATTATGCGCAACATTAAAACTATGAACTCACCAACCTTTGTGTTGACACTTGTTAGCATGTTTATTCTCAGGTTCCCTAGAAGTCTTCCGCTGTTTGCTTATATGATAGACAAGCTATGTGCATGGAGTCTTACATTGCATATTTTTCAAGAAAACGTTGCATTCACCAAATCATCACCATGTATCTTATTTTGACTGCATTGTCAACAGAAGTACTGTTGTAAACTATTATTTACGGTGATTGTCTATATGTAGAAATCATCAGATGTCGAAAACCTTTGATTTAAATATTCATATATGGTTTGCCTTTTCAAAAGAATGCAATGTTTATAAAATGTATCATATAGAGGTCAAATACCTCGCAATGAAATCGATGAATGACGTATTCGTCCATATGGATTTGGAGCGATCGTCACACAGGTCTTGTACAATTTTTAAGATACATAAGATCTCCAATTGCACTAAGATATGGTACTTCTGGTCCAAGAATATCTTCATGATCTTCACATGGACGAAATGGATCAGTTTCAACATTGAGTGATCTAACAACCATAGGAGTACTTAATGGTTTTGCCTTGTCCATATTGAAACAATTCAAAATCTTTTCAGTATATGTTGTTTGATGTACAAGTAAACGATTATGGATATGCTCAATTTGTAAACCAAGACAATACTTGGTTTTTCCAAGATCTTTCATTTCAAATTCTTTCTTTAGAAGTTGAATGGCTTCATGGATCTCTTTATTTGTACCTATGATGTTAAGATCATCAACATAAACAGCTATGATCACATATCCGGATGTTGTTTTCTTAATGAAAACACAAGGACAAGTAAGGTTATTTGTATACCCTTTTCTTATCAAGTAATCACTTAATCGGTTATACCACATACGTCCCGATTGTTTTAACCCATATAAAGATCTTTGTAATTTAATCGAATACATTTCTTTAGGTTTTGCATTTGATGCTTCTGGTACCTTAAATCCTTCAGGTATCTTCATATATATATCACTATCAAATGATCCATATAGATAAGCAGTCACAACATCCATGAGATGCATTTCTAAATTTTTAGAAACTGCTAGGCTGATTAAGTATCTAAAAGTAATTGCATCCATAACAGGGGAATAAGTTTCTTCATAATCAATTCCCGGTCTTTGAGAAAAACCTTGAGCTACAAGTCTAGCTTTATACCTTGTAACTTCATTTTTCTCATTTCTTTTTCGGACAAAAATCCATCTGTATCCTACAGGTTTCACATCTTTAGGAGTGAGAATGATGGATCCGAAAACTTTTCTTTTATTGAGTGATTCTAATTCAGCTCGTATTGCTTCTTTCCATTGAGCCCAATCATGTCTATTTTGACATTCAACCATAGATGTTGGTTCTGGATCATCATCATTATTCATGATGTCATATGCAACATTAAATGAAAATTTCTCATCAAGATTTTTCATTTCATTTCGGTTCCATAATATTTTTGAATGTGCATAATTGATTGCAATTTCTGTATTGACATCATTAATCTCCTCTGCAGTAGGAGTACTGATTTGTGGCTCTTCTTAAACACTTTCTTTTACCTTATTATCAGCTGATTTTCTTTTTCGAGGATTTTTATCTTTGGAACCAACTGGTCTCCCACGTTTCAGACGTGGCATATATTCTTGAGTGACTACATTATCAGTTTTTCGATTTGGAATCTCAACTCGAGCTGGAGTATTAACTGCTGGTATATATGATTTAGTCACCCTTTTTGTATCTGTGAATGCATCAGGCAATTGATTTGCAAGTTCTTGCATATGCATTATCTTTTGAACTTCTATCTCGCATTCTTTTGTGTGAGGATCAAGATACTTTAATTGAGGTTCACACCATGAAACATCATTTTCTTTATTTTTTATTTCTCCCCCTAATCTAGGAAACAATGTTTCATTAAAATGACAATCAGCAAAATGTGCTGTAAAAACATCACCTGTCATAGGTTCAATATGCCTTATGATTGAAGATGTTTCATATCCAACATATATTCCCAACCTCCTTTGAGGACCCATTTTTGTACATTGTGGTGGCGCAATTGGAACATATACTACACAACCAAATGTTCTAAGGTGGGAAATATTTGGCTCTTGACCAAAAGCAAGTTGTAGGGGGGAATATTTATGACTTGCACTTGGTCTGATGCGAATCAATGCAGCAGCATGTAAAATTGCATGACCCCATATAGATACAGGGAGTTTTGTTCTCATTATCAATGGTCTAGCGATTAACTGTAAACGTTTAATTAGTGACTCGGCTAAACCATTTTGTGTATGCACATGAGCAACAGAATGTTCAACAACAATTCCTATAGACATGCAATAGTCAGTAAATGCTTGAGATGTAAACTCACCAGCATTATCAAGTCTCACCTTTTTAATGATGTAATCAGGAAAATGTGTTCTCAATTTAATAATTTCGGCAAGAAATTTTGCAAATGCCACATTACGGCTTGATAACAGACAAACATGAGACCATCTACTAGATGCGTCTATTAGGACCATGAAATATCTAAATGGTCCACATGGTGGATGAATTGGTCCACAAATATCACCTTGAATTCTTTCAAGAAACATTAGTGATTCTTTCTCAACCTTAAGTGGTGAGGGTCTAGTTATCAATTTTTCAAGAGAGCAAGATATACATGGAACCATTGTATCATGAAGGATTTTTCTATCCTTCAGTGGATGTCCATGTGTACATTCAATAATTCTTTTCATCATTGTTGATCCTGGATAGCCCAATCTGTTATGCCATAAATTAAATACACCAGAATCAATATACTTTTCTTTAATCACCATATGTGCTTCTGGTACATTTATATGTGTATAATGTAATCCAGAATTAAGTCTTGGCAATTTTTCAATCACATGATTTTTGTTAGTGATACTTAAATATTTCTCATTTTCTGCCGTTACTGACTGATAATCATATCCATTAAGGTATATGTCAGAAAAACTTAATAAATTTCTGCTTGACTTAGGAGAGAATAAGGTATTATTAATTAAAAATGTTGTACCATTTGGTAATATGAATTTTGCCTTTCCTATCCCTTCTATCAAGTTAGCAGCACCTGATATTGTATGTATAGTTCCTTCCATTGGTTTCAAATCAATGAAATATTTTTCAGATTTAAGTATAGTGTGTGTAGTACCACTATCTGCTATACAGAGATCTCCACTACTTGATTGATGTTGTGTTCCAGCAGAATTCATATTAAACTTCATATATAAGAAACAAACAGTAAGTATATAAATGTTACACAAAATGTTTATTACACATAAATAGATAAAACTGAAACATTTGACATACATAGAATTGAAACATCAAACATAGAACTGGAACATTTGATAAAACATATAGAACTGAAACATTTGAGAAAACATGATGACAAAGGTTAAATCGTTTTATTTATAAAAGAAACATATTAATTTAATTCAAGAAATCTTCATATAAATCAGATGGTTGCTCAGTGACTGTTGGATCAATATTATCCACAAAATTTACTTCCTTTTCTTTACCTTTCAGTGAATCCTGATACATCTTAACAAGATGTTTAGATGTTCGGCAAGTATTAGCCCAGTGGCCCATTCTACCACATCTGTAACAAGATTCTTCAGAATTTTTAGAAGAATTTTCTTCAACATCTTGTTTAGTGGGCTTGTTTTGTGGTTGATATTTATATTTTCGTAGATTATTATTTCTTTGACCACCACGGCCACGACCACGGCCACGTCCACGCCCATTCCCATTACCATAAGGATGGTTTCTACCATAGTTATGGCTTTTGGCATGATGATGGCGATGGTTATTATAACCACGACCTTGCCCGCATCTTTGTCCCTGTTTATAATTATTTGCAGTATTTGCTTCAGGGATTGCAAGTGTACCAGTAGGACGGGATTGCTGATTTTTTATTAATAGCTCATCATTTTGCTCTGCAACCAAGAGATATGAATTAAGTTCAGGATATGTGTTGAACTTTAGCATTCTCAAATTTCTTTGCACTGTGATGTTGGCAGCATTCATTGTGGAGAAAGTTTTCTCCAACATGTCTGCATCACTTATTTCATGTCAACAGAATTTAAGTTGTGAGACTGTATTATACAGAGCTGAGCTGTATTCATTTATTTCTTAAAGTCTTGGAACCTTAATGTTCTCCATTGATCCATAGCAGCTGGAAGTAAAATTTCTCTTTGATTATTGAATCTGCTTTTGAGACCTTCCCATAAAACATGGGGATCTTCTACAGTCACATAATTATTTTGTAAGCATTCATCAATAAGTTGATGAATAAAGCAACATGCCGTTGCTTGTTCTTTTTCAGAACAAGTGTTGTTTTCATTTATGGCTTCAAGAATGCCCATTGATTTAAGATGCATTTTTACTTTTATAACCCATGGCATGTAGTTGTTTTCAGTTGATTCTAAAGGAGTAAATTTAAGCTTTTTCAGATTCGACATTTTCTATTAAAACAAACAACATGATAAATTATAGTCACTTTATATTCATAAGTATATAAACATTAAACATAAATTTAATATAACATAAATGATAAGTAGGTGACAGTGTCGACCATATGTAAGCAATCATTAATAAATGTTATATAACATAAATATAAATATTAGTAAACATAAATGATAATTAGGCGACAGTGTCGACCATATAAATGTTAGATAATAGAAATATAAATGTTAGTAACATAAATGATAATTAGGCGACAGTGTCGGCCATATAAATGTTAGATAATTGAAATATAAATGTTAGTAACATAAATGATAATTAGACGACAGTGTCGACCATATATTATTCATGTGGTATAACCGACCATATATCATTTAGGTGGCAGAGCCAACCATAATTAGTATTAAGATTATCGTGCTGATAACGTGTTATAATTCAGTAGGCTTATAACTACCTTTAGTGGTTTGATTCTTGATTAAGAATACTAATAATGAAGTGTAAGAACAAAGATGATAATGGAGAGAAAGAAAGAAACACTTTGTAAGTGTGAGAAATGGTGCAAGTTTAATGCTTGCATTCATGGCTATTTATAGCAAAAATATCACAAGTTTAGGTAATACAATAATATTACTTTTGTGTATCAATAATTGACTATCCATTTATATATATATATTTATATATTATAACAAATATGTTATTTTTGGCGTGTTTGATTACTTCTTAATTGAATGATTTCTCGCTAAATGTTGAACTATTCAACATTCATGTGTTTGTTTCTGATGACTAATGAGGGTGCGTTTGATAAAAACTGAATGATTTAGCGTCGAATGGTTCATAATCTGAATGATTCAAAGGTTCTGAATGAAGATGTTGTTGAAAGAAAATAACATGTTTAGTAATCATTTTGAAAGAATAACGTAAATGATATAAAATTAAGTTATTAACATTTGACATTAATAAAAACTATAATATACGTAGTAGTTGTTTCATAAGTGTTTTTAATATAATTTAAAGAACATATTACATAAATTTAAATGTTTAATGGTTAAGAGATAGTTCTAGCTCTGAATGGTTGAACCATTTAGCACCATATGTCATTCAAAGGTAAGATATAAATGCTGAATAGTTCAGTATTCAGCGCTGAACCATTCCATTAATGGTTCAACATTCTATGCTGAACCATTTAAATTATTCAATGAATCATCATTCGGCGCGCTGAATCATCATTTAATTTTATAAAAAAAAGAAATGCTGCTCAAATATTTGTATTGAACTTCACATAATTCTAAGGTTTTAGATTGTTTTTGGTTGCTTAAACCTTAGATGTGACCAAAATAATTCAAACCCAAATTTGACAAATAATTTGCACATTTGCCACACAACATTCTAACTTTATAAAACAAGGACAACTTTAGAAAACCACCTATTTCATCAACGGCGTTAACCCTATTTCCTTTCAATTTCATTCCTCAGTTTTTGCCCTAATTCCATAATGCCTCCCTCGATTTCCAATTCCCCTCTTTTCATCGTGGATTTGTTCTGAAAAACACCGCCTCCTGACCGTCGATCATCTCTCCTTTAGAATCCCCCAATTTTAACCTAACCCTAAAAACCCTAACTTTCAGTTCACTTAATTAGTTGCAGTTATAGCACCACCAACTGTTGAATTGAGTAACTTTCTTTCTGATTGTGTTATTTTTATCTAATTTAAGGGTCTGTATGTATATTTGTATACATCTTTTTGTACTTTATATGTGTTTCTTGCAGTTATATAGCTATATCATGCGTGTTTGTTGCTTGAACTGTAGCGTATGTATATTAGTTAATTTAGTTTATACCTATTGCCTTAATTTGACAATGCTGTTGTTGCTTTTTACAGAATTATGCACTTGAAATATGCTAAAGTATAATTGAAAACTGTAGCTTTCTTGGATTCGACAGTTATGAACTTATGATCACTAGGTTGACCTTTTTGATTTTTTATTTATGAACCGGATGAATCCCGTTTAAGCTTAACCGTTTTTAGTGAACTTATGTATTTTAATGCGGTAAATTCGGTCACAGATCCGAGGTTGGTATTTATTAGTGTAGTTCAAAACACGATGAATTGGACCTTTGAGTTTTGTTACATAGCGTTATATTGAATTACAATTTTTAACTTAGTTAGGCTCATTAGGGTTTTAGTCGGTGAAGTTTCATTGTGCAGTTATGGTTGTTATGTAGTTGGGTAGTACGTCCTGAATGAATGAAGTTGGTTTTCTTTAAATTTACATGTAATGTTGGTAACCTGCAGATATTAACTAATAACCTACCATAATTTTTCTCTCTTGCGTATGTTTGTTTCTGTAGATATAAGCAATGGCGAAAGGAAAGCTTATATTAATCTGCCGATCTGGCGGTGAGTTTGTGACAAATGATGATGGAACTATGACGTATAATGGAGGAGAAGCAAATGCAGCAAATGTCACATCTGAGACTCCATTTAACGAATTAAAAATAAATCTGGCCGAAACGTGTAATTTGAACCAGGAAACTGTGTCTGTTAAGTATTTTCTGCCAGGGAATAAGCGCAACCTGATTACTGTAAAGAACGATAAGGATGTCAAAAGAATGGTTGATTTTCACGGGGAAGCACTTACAGCAGAAGTATTTGTTGCAGGAACACTCGGTTTTATTCGTAAATCTGTAGACGTTGAAACTAATAGGTATCATTCAATATCTATATAACACCTTCTATCACGATAGTAACTTGCTCTATCGTTTTTCTTAGAGTTGGGTTAATGCTATAACTGAATGCAGTCTTGTCCCTGCAACTTATTAATGTATCACGATAAAAAAAATTGTCAGATATGGTTACGAGTATTTTATTCAGTAATACTTTAGTACTTAAAAAAAATGTTTTTATGAACCGAAAATCATTTAGTTATGTGTTTCTAATGTATTAACTGTTAGATATACAACATTATCTGAATGGGGTCATACATAGATGGGATGAAATTGGAACCTCTTTCTTTATATTTTTATGAAAGGTGCATAAGGCGTACTTATCCGTAACTAAATGGGTGATATTTGCAGGCTAACTGATACTAAGAATAACGAGACTGTAAACATTGAAGACGAGGGTAGCAAGAAAGAGAAGGCACCACGAGGAAAAGCAGGTGCCAAGAAAGATAAGAAAGTGAAAAAAGACGATAAGAAGGTGGCCAAGAGTCCGATTACATCTCCCGTTAGGATGACACGTCGATCTGCTGCCGCTGCTGCTAAAGCCGAAGCTCAAAAAGAAAAAAATGTGTCCAGTGATACTTCTTCAAATGCTGCTTCTGAGCAAGTCAACCAAAATGTTGACTCTGGTCATAGCTCTGACTATGTTCCGATTGGTAGGTATACGAAACGAAAGAAGGGTGCCGATCAGAATGAGACAGATGTTAATGCTAGCCCTGCTGACAGTGTGAAAAAACGAAGACGAACTCCATCTTGGAAGGTTGGTGCTAATGGTCGACCCACGATTGTTTCCGATTCTGCCGGGTCAAAAACTCGAGGGACTAAAAATGAAAAATCACAGAGAAAAAGGGGCAGGACGACTGTTAAAGAAGAGGTTTCTCAGGAGACAAAATCGGGAAGAAAAAGAGGGCGTCCTCGTGCTAATACAATTGATCGAGAGCCCGTTGAGTTTGTGGGACCCTCTGCTCTTGCCACCTGTGATGATGACGCATCACCCGAAACTATAGTTACTGTATGGAAGTCGGCTATTACTAACGTTGGCCAAGAATTTGCAAATGTAGATGAATTTAAGGAAGCATTGCATAGATTCGCTTTGGCTAATGATTTTGAGTTAAAGTTCAAGAAAAACGATACAAACCGTGTCGTTTGTGGTTGTGCTTCCGAAGGGTGTTCGTGGAAGATTAATGGCGTATGGGTCCCATCCAAAAAATCGTTTAAGATAAAGACCCTGAATAATGTACATACATGTGATAACGATTCGAAGAACTGGCTCGTAAATACTATAAATGAGAAGCTGCAAGAAACACCACATTTGAAACCAAACGAAATCGCTAACGCACTTGTTAAAGACGTTGGGGTCAGGTCGAACACTACACAAGTATTTCAGGAAACCGGGGCTAACAGAGAACAACTTCATGGGTCAGATACAGATGCGTATAATAAGTTACCGTGGTTTTGTGACAAGATTATCGAAACGAATCCGGGTAGCGTTTGTAATCTTGTTATTAGTGAGAATAAAAGATTTAAAGCACTATTTGTGTCTTTTTACTCATCATTATGCGGATTCCAAAACGGTTGTCGTCCTCTTCTTTTTCTTGAAGCTACTTCTTTAAGGTCCGAATATGGTGAATCTATATTGACAGCTTATGCCATCGACGGAAATGATGGTTTTTTCCCGGTTGCATTTGCTATAGTAGACGTTGAAGATGATAACAACTGGCATTGGTTCTTGGAACAGTTAAAAGTTTCAATCTTGAACTCACAATCGATCACTTTCGTGTACGATAGAGAAAAGAATTTAAAAAATTCGATTTTTGAAGTGTTTCAAGATTCTCATGTTGGTTACTCAATCTACCATCTTTTAGAGAGTTTTAAGAGAAACGTTAAGGGCCCGTTTCAGGGTGATGGTAAATCTTACTTGCCAGTTCATTTTTTGGCTGCTGCACATGCTGTTCGTCTTGTTGGTTTTAAAAAGTCAACCGAGCAGATAAAACATATATCTGCTCAAGCTTACGATTGGGTCATGCAGATTGAACCTGAGCATTGGACCAATTCATCTTTTAAGGGTGAACGGTATAACCATATCACAGATGATGTTGGCTGGCCTCTTGCTAAACTAATGGAGGATTATCGGGCTTTACCTATTTTACACAAAATAGATGCTATTATAAGAACTATGATCGATGCTATAAGTGATGCTAAATTGGATGCATGTATGTGGTCAACCCACCTTACTCCATCAAAAGAGAGAGAATTGCAAGAAGAGAATATGAGATCGTGTGGTTTGAAAGTGTTGATCTCTTCTGATACGTTGTTTGAGGTTCGTGAAGACTCGACCCATGTTGTGAATATTAGTACTTGGAGTTGTACTTGTTTTGGGTGGAAAGAAACGGGTTTACCGTGTCGTCATGCGCTTGCGGTTTTTGCGTTAATTGGAAGAAACCCGTATGAGTTTTGCTCGAGTTATTTTACTGTTGATGCCTATCGTTTAACCTATATAGATGATATAGCACCGGTTCCCATTGAAAAAGAAGCAGGTGAAAAGATGGAAGCTGGGATAGCAGGGTGTGAAATTGATGACGCATTCATAGTAGAGGGTTGGAACGATGAAGGTGGTGAAAAGATAGAGATTGAGATAGCAGGGGGTGAAATTGAAGAAGCTTTGAAAGTCGGGGGTGGGAATGATGAAGGTGGTGAAAATATGGAGGTTGAGACAACAGGGGGTGAAATTGACGAAGCCCTGATAGTAGGGGGTGGGAATGATGAAGGTGGTGAAAATATTGAGGTTGAGATAACAGGGGGTGAAATTGATGAAACGCTGATAGTAGGGGGTGGGAATGAAGAAGGTGGTGAAAAGGTAGGGGTTGAAGAAGAAAATAGTAAAAAATTAGAGATGAGTTTTACAGGATATGAACATGAAACAGATGTTGAGAAAGAAAAGAGTGAAACTGTTGAAGTTGTGGATGACAAGGGTGAAGATATAGAGATTGAGAAAGTGGGGGATGAAAATGAAGATGTTGGGAAAGTGCAAGGGGAGATTTTGGAGGTTGAGAAAGTTGAGGGTCAAAATGGGGAGATTCGGAAAACAGAAGATAATAATGATGAGTCGGATGTGCTTGTGCTTCCTCCGATACCTGTAAAACCGGCTGATGTGGCGAAGGAGAAAATGGAGTGGGATGAAGCTGAGGTAGAAACTAAAAGAACGGTAACGTGCACAAAGTGCAAACAGCCTGGCCATAACAAAAAGTCTTGCAACTTTTACCAGGCAGCCGCACAACAAGAGGCTTGTTGACTTTGGTCAACTATCTAGATCGATCATGTTTCAATTAAAAACACAAACCAGGTACGATAAGAAGTCTTGTTTGGAGCAGATTATAGATGATAGTTTGTTTGTTAATATGTATCATATGGATCCCATTTGAACTTCTTATTGTCTTTATGTTTAGATCATTAATGTTACATTTTATAGCCTTTGAATTTGTTAGTTGTTTTTTGTTCTTAGTAAGGAACTGATAGGTGTAGTTTTACTCCTGTGAACGGTAAGAAATGACCGAATAAAGACTTTTCTTTGTAGTCGAATACTTTATTTGGATCTGTTGTGTATGATCTTGTTTATTCTTTAGATTAAGGGAATGTTTGTCTATCTTTAGTACTTCATAGTACTTAAGTAGGCCTAACAATAATACAGTATATGATTGAGATACTATTATCAAAATATCCTTTTCTAACATCTTGAAAGGTTGATAATGTGTCCAAATTTTGGTTGGAGACAAGTTGATCATGGGAACAAAAGGTAATGTGTATTTTTCTTATCTTCTTGACTTCTTGTGTTCACATACTAATAACTATATAAAAGGTACACTTGTTTCTTTACTATTCATATCATTTAACATAGTAACTACACTCTGTGTTAGTCAATTTCATGTTTTACATGTACTTTTTCCTTGCGAGTAATCATTTAAATCATTAGGAAAAAACTCTCATGTTCATTTCTTCATGATGGATCCATCTATTTTGGTTCATTCTTATACAAATCTGATAAATATATGATATATACAATTTTTTTTTTTTTTTTTTTTCTCCATAATGGCGTAACGGTGTTGTCTTTAATTCGAAAATACTGAAGAAAGATAACATTTTTGATTCTGTTCGTTTATTTTCATTTAATTGGTATAATAATAGAGGCAAATTAAATGTACATTGGAACGATTGGCGTATTAAACAGTTGTAAATGTTTGTGGTGGTACCTCTAGTGTCTTGCTAGTGGTCCACGTTTGGTAATGAAATGTTGACGTTCCCAAAAAAAAAACTTTTTTTTCCACTTGATTTCGTTGTTGTCCATACGTAAACGAGTAAATGGATTGGATTTTCCTATTCAACGGATGTTGTCACGTGATCATTTTTTATATTTTTTGAGTGACTTTAAGATGTGCTGTTAGTGATGTTTGAATCTAAAATTTCATTTCTTGTGAAAGATATGAAAATGTTGAAAATCATTAAACAAACTTGTGATGACATATGTTCCAACTAAAATCTCAAAGCTATATTCATTGTAGAAGGTAACATGAAAATATTGTTAAATAAATATTTAACTGAAGTTAACCTTTAGCTAATTTTTCAACGATAATTGCAATAAACACACGTAGCATCTATCTATACGTGGATGGATTAAATTTTTAAAGCCACCTATAACATGCGTCATATTATTTGCATTTTCAGCCCCAAGGTGAAAATCCTACTACATTATTTAATTGTGGATTTAGTTAATATATGATTAATATTAATTTAATAAATATAAATATAACATTAGTCATGTATCCTAATTACATAAGAAATGCTTGATTTTCAAGATTACACAATTCTCATCAACATAAAATCCGCGTAGATGTTCAAATCGACAGAAAGGGTTTAACATAACGAAGTAAATTAAGTCAATAGTGGCATTAATGATAATTTTATATCAAAAATATATAAAGTCGAGTATGTGTACTCCGTATCTAGTAGGTACCAATGTACCATCCAATTAAAAAGTGGTTTTTTTTTTTTTCGAAGAATTAAGATTTATGTGGACAAATAAGATAATGAGCTGCTTTATAATATGATTCTACGATTTTGTTTCAACCATTACCATACTTCATATAAAAAAGTTATGTATACAATAACATGAATCAACCTTAGTTTCTAATTTGTTGTTACATAATTAGTTACACTTTAATTGGTCTACAAGTTTTTATAAAATCTCATGATTTCATGATTTCTCTATATTCAAATCAAATATCAATACTGTATTATATACTACGCTAACATAAATGATCGTACTAAATCCGGATAGCGGATAAAATACGAGTGCAAATCACAATCACGTTAACGGTGAACGGTTTAAGTTCGTGAACACTCTCCGAATAACAATGATTACCGGATCCAGAGTCAAACTGCGAATTTAGTCAAGGTCAAACTTGGTCAATCACTTTAGAGAGAGAAATTCCTTCTGTAGAGAGAGAAAGTTATGCTCTGAAGTGCACGTGGCCTATTTATAGGCAAAAAAGTCAAAGGTTCTTCCACGTGCCATATTCTGATTAGTGAGTCAAACCTTATTTTTCGGAATATGAACTTCATCTTTATTCGATGTCCGCCGTCTTCTATCCGCTGGTCGCTAATGTACTTATACTTGATTGTTTTTTGATGCTTTTATTCACGTTTATAGTGTTCGGTTCTTCTTTAAAATGCATTTTTGTGTATGCTAATCGAATAGCTCATCATTAATAATTAATAAACAAAACCAAAAATAAAGGTAACTTCAATATTTGTTTGAAAAAACAAAACCAAAAGGTCCCATGTGTCAATCATCATTATCATGGGCCATAAACTATGGATAGAGTAATATTCTTACAAAAATAATAGATGTCATCTTCACGTTTTATTATCCTTACGAAAAATCCCTAAGTAACACGCATGTTTGCCTGAATGGCTATCGAGTTGTCCGAATCACATCATCAGGAATCAATTTTTGGCTATGCTAAATTGTTCAAAAAGAGAGTGACTAGATGGTGCGCATAATGCGCAATTTACCCGGTACCAGGTCTCGCACTCGGGAGGCTTGATTACCCACGGTTTTAACTTCTACGGGGAGTCAATGTGCTCGTTCATAGAAATGTTTCTTCGCTTACCAAAAAAAAAAAAAAAAACATCCCGAAGTTCAAACCACACTGATTAAAAATTGTTGCTCTTTCCAAATAAACTGAATAGGAAAATTTTATTTCGTTCACTCATTTAATACAAATGTTACAAACTTACAATTAAAATTCCAAAAGATAATAGAATTGACTGAGTTGAAAAACTCAAAGAATGAATTATAATTAATGTTTATCAACAGCTGTTAGTTTTACTAAGATACATAATCTTCAACAATTGTTTGCATTTTGCCTTGTACCTATGAATAGTTCTCAAAAGTTATAATAATACATTAGAGTTGTAATCACTTGTATCCATAAATTTGCTTAAAAACAAAGGGATCAATGAGAACGCGACATGTGGCGCGAAAATCACATGTGATTGGAAAAAAAAATTCGAAATTTTTTTTTTTGAAAATATTTTTTTTTCGAATTTTTTTCTGAAATTTTTTTTTTTCGAATTTAAAAAAAAAAAAATCATATGTGATTATGCATGTCAATCACATGTGATTGTAAACCCAATCACATGTGATTATGCATGGCAAATCCAATCACATGTGATTGTACAATTCAATCACATGTGATTGTGCAGGTAAATCACATGTGATTGTAAAAAAAAAAAAAAATTAAAATTTTTTTTTTAATTTCGAAAAAAAAATTAAAATTTTTTTTTTTTCAAAAAAAATTTTTGAATTTTTTTTTTCAATCACATGTGATTTTCGCAACACATGTCGCGCTCTCATTGGTCCCTTGAATCTCAACTTAATTTATGGACTCAAATGAATATGCCTCTAATACATTAATTTAACAATTATTAATATATTAATTGTATTTATTTCCATGTTTGCGTAAATTTATCACATCATTAGAATTAGTATTCATTCCCTCTCAAAGTAAATGCAATTATTTAATTTGTTTATATCAAAAGGCTTATATAGTATAATTTTTAGCAAATATATAACAAGATTCAAAGATCATTTAATCCATAACGGCAGACTTGACAGTTGAGATCCTATAATAAATAGGATGATCCACGAAAAATACCACAAAGCCTAACCAATGACGAACCCTAACAACAATCTAACTTCATGAATACCAATCTATGAACCAACCAACTATTGAAAAGCCTCACACACGATCATAAACAATTACACAAATACAAGAGCATAAATACTACGAGTACATATTAAAACAAGACAGACCCGTCGTCACAGACCCAAAAGAAACTCCAACCCAAACTGAGTACCCGCCACCAAAAGCTAATCACTTGTGAAACCCAAAAGCTGCACAACTCGGCAACACTCGTCATTTGCGTTGTGGATGGCACCCGCGGGTAAAGCTAGGGCACATAATCCACGACTCACCCGTAAAAAAGAAAATTTGACCGTCGGAGCCCGCACGAGAAAATTATTCCTCCCGTGCCTATGACCCGCGGATACCCACGATACATATTATGTTCCCACAGATACCATGATTTATGGGTAAACCCGCGAGCAATTATGGATTTACATTAATTGAACATATAAGCATATAATTGTGTAATTAAATATATCTATTCGGGTTAAAGGATATACCTACATGTTTCTCAAATGGGTATCACGGACTCACGGATCGGATTTTACCCATCGTGGGTATTATATTTCCATTACTTGCCGACTCGTCAACGGGTACAAAAGTAAAAATTTTTGAATTTACCAACCCATCACTTGTACGTATGCTCGCAGGTCGCAGGTTTTTTCCCGCTCATTGCAATTCCTGATTGAGTCTTTCTCTAATATAACACCAAATTGTTAGATTAAGCACTAGGCGCAACTTTGACTATAAATCATCCCGTTAATCTCTTCTCTTTCTGTCTTCAAGCCTTAAGCTTTTGCCTATGAGACGACCCGTCCTAATCCATATGGACGAATACATTACATTTGGTTACATCGCGAGGTATTTGACCTCTATATGATACAATTTTACAAACATTGCGTTCGTTTTTAAAAGACAAACTTTCATCACATCGAAACTTGACGGCATGCATACCATTTCATAGTATATCCAACTATAATTGACTTAATAATATTCTTGATGAACTCAACGACTCGAATGCAACGTCTTTTGAAATATGTCATGAATGACTCCAAGTAATATCTCTAAATGAGCAAATGCACAACGGAAGATTTCTTTTAGACCTGAGAATAAACATGCTTTCAAGTGTCAACCATGAAAGGACCCGTTCTTATACATTATAAACGATTCAAAATAGTTGATTACATTGCGAGGTATTTGACCTCTATATGATATATTTTACAAACATTGCATTCGTTTTTAAAAGACAATCTTTCTTTACATCGAAAATTGACAGGCGTGCATACTATTTCATAATATCCACTATCCAACTATAAATTGATTTAATAATAATCTTTGATGAACTCAATGACTCGAATGCAACGTTCTTCGAAATATGCTATGAAAGACTCCAAGTAATATCTTTAAAATGAACAAATGCACAGCGGAAGATTTCTTTAACACCTGAGGATAAACATGCTTTAAAGTGTCAACCAAAAGGTTGGTGAGTTCATTAGTTTATCATAATCATTTATTTCCATCATTTTAATAGACCACAAGAATTTCATTTCCAGTTCTCATAAATATACGTCCCATGCATAGAGACAAAAATAATCATTCATATGGTGAACACCTGGTAACCGACATTAACTAGATACATATAAGAATATCCCCTATCATTCCGGGATCCTCCTTCGGACATGATATAAATTTCGAAGTACTAAAGCATCCTGTACTTTGGATGGGGTTTGTTAGGCCCAATAGATATATCTTTAGGATTCGCGTCAATTAGGGTGTCTGTTCCCTAATTCTTAGATTACCAGACTTTAATAAAAAGGGGCATATTCGATTTCGATAATTCAACCATAGAATGTAGTTTCAATTACTTGTGTCTATTTCGTCAAACATTTATAAAAGCGCATGTATTCTCAGTCCCAAAAATATAAAGGGTAAAAAGGCAAATGAAACTCACCATACTGTATTTCGTAGTAAAAATACATATAACGTCATTGAACAAGTGCAAGGTTGGCCTCGGATTCACGAACCTAAATTAATTATATATATTTATGTGTTGGTCAATATTTGTCTAACAAATTAGGTCAAGTCATAGTGTACCACAATCCTAATGCTCGAGACTAATATGCAAAAGTCAACAAAAGTAAATTTGACTCAAAATAATTTCCAAAAATCTATACATGATTAATATATAGTTTAAATATCGTTGTTTTATATTTTTAAATATTTTTAAAAGATTTATTAGAGTAAATAATATAATTTATTTATTAATAAATAAAATTTTATATTAAATTTATATAATAAAATATACTTATATATATATATTAAGTAATAAAATTTATAGGGTTCATTTAATATCATAAAGATAATATGATAGGTATTATTAAAGTAAGTTATTACACGTAGTAAAATATGTTTGTATCACATATTTATTTGATAAAATAATATCTATAATGATAGAAAGTAAAAGTTGTATTATTTTGTAATAATAATAATTATTATAAAAATATCAATATTTATAATTACTAAGATGACATTAGATAAAACGATAATTCTAATTATGATAACTTTAATATTTACGATAATTTTTAATATTATCTTTAAAATAATAATTCTATTTAAAATAATAATAATAATGATATTTTATAGTAACAATGACATTTCTATTAAAATGATAATTTTTGTTAAAATGATAGTTTTAATACTAACGATACTTTTAATAATAATAGTAATGATAAAAATAATAAGAACGATAATTTTATCTAAATCAATATCTTATAACATTTTAATTTCATCATGATACTCTTACCCATTATTCCTAATCGTTTCGTTTAATAGCTTTTAATCATCTTTTATATCGTGTTCATAATAATGATAATAACAGTAATCAAAATAATTAGGTGTTATAAATATTTGTTTTAATTACACTAATATTAATAATGATAGTTACTATAATATTATTAACGATAATACTAATAATTATCTTAATGATAATATAGTAATAATAATAATAATAATAACAATAACAATAACCATTTTTAAATAATGATATATATATTAATAATGATAATAATAATAATAATAATAATAATAATACCAATAATAATAATAATAATAATACTAATTATAACTTTAACGATAATAACGATAGTAATAATAAAAAAATAACAATTTTTAATGATAAATTCTTTTTATTGATAAAGATAATAATAATGATAATAATAAGATAAAACTAGAACGGCGATAAAAACGACGATAATAATAATCATTTTTAATAAAAATATCAAAAATTCAATTGATTATAACATCTAATCCGTTCATCGAAACCATTCGATATCTAAAAGAAAAGTTCTTAATTTTTCGCTAGCTTTCCAAGGACATGCATATCTTATACCTTATCTCAACCGCAAGTATAACTAATTCAACATTCAACCTAACATGTCTAAGGGCAATATCAAAAGTACAAGCATGCATAATCCTAAATACTCGAGCACTAGTCAGGGATACACTATTAGTATGTAAAAGTTAAATTATGAGTACTCACGTATCAATATTGAGATTCAATATTGCAGGAAAGGTACGTAGACGCAACGGAAATGATAAACACTATATTGACCTCACGAGCATACCCATGAACCATACTCAATCACCTCCATAGCTATAACCCATAATTTCCTTAATCCTATGCCACTCGAAAAATAATTTCGAAATCACTCGGACAGCACTCCGTCGTAATATTTTATGTATACTAATAATATCTTGAAATAATACGGAGTAAATATATATATGTAAATCGATTGAGAGAGTTTAGAGAAAAATATTTTCAAGTTTCTATGAAATAATGAAACCTATTGAATTCTATTTATAATAGATTTTTGAATTATTAAAGTATGAATTATTAAAGTGAATTATTAAAGTATAAATTATTAAAGTGAATTATTAAAGTATAAATTATTAAAGTGAATTATTAAAGTATGAATTATTAAAGTGAATTATTAAAGTATAAATTATTAAAGTGAATTATTAAAGTTAAAGTAAAGTAAAAATAAAGTAAAGGTAAAGTTTAAGTATAGTAAAAGTATAAAACTATGTACGTATAATACGCGTATAAATATATATAATATTAATTTAAATCGTTATATATATAAAATAAAATATAAATATCGTTATCTTTATCATACTAGTTAAGTAATGAGTTGTCAAAAGTGGTTCTAGATATTTATAAAAGTTATATAAGTTTTAATAATAAAGTTCTTTTTAAACTGAAAACGTTTTTGTACGTTTGAAACTAAATAGATCAATCGAGTCTTTATGAGATTCAATCTTCCACTATCCTTTGTCTAGTTCTCAATGATTGACAATTTGTTCTTATTTATAAATCACTTTACCATTTTCCGAATATTGTTAAAATGAAAAGATTTCTCAAATCAACGTGGGCCTTTCAACAGAGACTTGTAATCATAATTCAATATATATGATAATTCAATCATTTGATCTTATCTTCTAATTCCATTGATAAACATTTTGAAACAGATACAATCATATAAAGTATTTAATCTAATATTTTGTTTACGTTTCAAGTTATAATATATATACACATATACATATATAATCATATTCGTTTAATGGTTCGTGAATCGTTGGAACTTGGTCGAGGTTGAATGAATGTATGAACATAGTTTAAAATTCTTGAAATTTAACTTAACAAATATTGCTTATCGTGTCGGAAACATATAAAGATTAAAGTTTAAATTTGGTTGGAAATTTCCGGGTTGTCACAGTACGTACCCGTTAAAGAAATTTTGTCCCGAAATTTGAGTGGAAAGGTCGTGAATGATAATAAGTATGTTTTCATGATGCATACGGGCTGAAAATTAGAGTTTTATCATCAGCGAATAATTTGGATAAACAATCTATTTATATGAAGAGTACGAATGAAGCTAACATAGAAGAGTGAAATGAGTAAGTGTAGATTCATATTATCATTTGACGTAGATATGATTGATTCCCAGATTTCAAGGGATTTGAAGAAAATCTTCTTAATAAGATTTGACTCTCCGGTAATCAAGGGAATTAGGATCCGCTTTAAATGCGATCGTCCATTTTAATTGTTCTGTTGGAGATTTTCTTATAAATTCACCTCCTTCGTTTCCTTACAACTCACACCTTCTGTTGATGCATTTTATGCAAGTCCCTAGACATCTACCCACATCCATTGCAGGTACAACAGTTTACAGGCCACCATGATTGCTCGTTATTATCCTATCCGTGTTTGTATGTGGTTACAGGAACTGCAGGAATGAGATTTAGATGTTTGACTATGTTAGACTTAGTCAGACGTACGAGTGAAGCCTCACTAGTACGGCTGACAGGCTCATACGCACGGTTGATGCTGAGCTAAGTCACAATTACAACCTAAATGAGAAGACACGAGTGAGTGATCACCCGTACGGCTGATGAAGCCAACTCGTACGTGTGATGAATGAATCGTATGGGTGAGTCAACATCAGGGGTATATAAAGTCTTATGTTCTTCATTTTAGGTTAAGCCTCTCATTTGTTACACACACTCTGATCTAGTGAGCTCCTCCAATTTTCTCTCAGTCCAAATCACCCAGGTGGTGAATAATAGCTCTAGGTGTTGATCTAATCACACTTGATTTAGTTGTGGTTTGACTAAATTAATCAAAAAAAAGTAAATTTAACCTATTCACTAGAGGGTTTGATTCACTTATTCCGCCATTGTGTGAGTTAAATCTGTTGATTTCTAAGTTCCTAGTCATGTTTCATCACCTTCTATTCTTTCCCCCTCAACTCATATTTTAAAGTATTCATCAATATGCTCCATCCAGTTCCGATTCTCGATATACTTCTAACTTTCATATCGGTCATTCTTCTTTTTCATCTACCGCCAGAAGAATCTATTTACTTCTACTATACTCTTGGGTTTATAGTGTTTCTAGTTCTCCCGTGTCTTTATATTGCTATTTGCATCGATATATATGGTTTATAATTTCTGGTTTATCGTTGGGCTTTATATGTTCGATTATATTTCAAAGTCTCTGCTTCTGTCTTCTATAATCATTACCATTAACAGTTAATGCTCTCTTTTATTTGCTGCAATTTATACCCCAATTTCTATTTCGGAGTTTTGTCCTTTCGTTTCTTCTTCTTGCGATTAAGCACCGCTTGTAATGGTCCAGAATTCACAGATATGAATTTCGGAATGAACATTGTTAATGTTCTAGGAAGGAAATTGTGATGGCACGATCTTGACTTGTCAAATTACTAGAATACCTTGGAAAAGGCCGAATCTTCAAGAAATATTTTCTTGATATTTTAGAGGTTAAATAGAATACAAGAGTCGTATAACATGGCACATGATGATGTTATGATCTGTGAATCATCACGTTTCATTTAGAAACTCATCATGACTTACTGTAATATAATCACATTGATCAAGTGTCATTATATTATACTAATTCATGCTTCAGTTCCCAACACTACTTCAAAATATTCCTATTTTAAACTTGAATGTTTCAGAATTTAGAAACTAAAATAGTTTCTTTTATGATATAATACAGATAGCACGAAGAGGTAAATGATTTCAAATAAGAAAAATTAAGAAAATATCTTCAGAAATATGGAGGATATTTATAATGAAAGATATGATGATATTTTAGAATTTCTAATATCAGAGGATGATGAAGAATATTATCCGCAGGGGTTTAGAGTCAGGAGCAAGGTATTCGTTAATGACTTCAGCAGGTACTGAATCATTTGGATCCTTTGAAGTCAGGTTCAGTCTTTGTAATTTTTCCAAAGCCTCCTTCCTACTTTGCTCAATCCGTTTTCCAGTTCCAAAACTTCTCTTTTTCTGCGCTTTGCCAGCACACTTCATCATTATCATTCAGATTTTACCGTTTAAAGTCGTTTTTAGTTTTTGCTGCTTCATCAGCATTTTTTCATTTTCGGAGAACCAATTCTTAGTTCGGAGTGTTTTTCAGAAACTTCACATTCAAATTAAGTCCAGAAGATAGACGTTATATATACATATATAACTGTTGGCGTAGACATGCTGCGAGATTTCAAAATACTGATTGCTAATTCCCAATGATTCGTATGGCAATTCTCATTACAAGATGCCAATGAGTAAATGATGGGGTTTCAATAAATAATTATAATGACTTTTTGGAGAGGCTAAAGTCAAAGGGTAATGAAGTTGTTGGTACATCTGCTAATAATGTGGTGGAATGTAAAAGGTTCCCTGGTAACGATGGTGTATATCTCAAGGTTATAATAAGGTTAGTCTGACTGAAAAGTCGAAGTTGACTTGCTGGAGCTGTGACAAAACTGGCTACTTTGAATAGGAGTCGCAAAGTTATTTTTGCTAATAAATGACAAAGAATCTGACGCGGATACGTTGTTTAAACTTTTACTTTGGTTTCAAGAGAGTTTTTTTTCGGGTACATAACTGTGGGTAACATGTGGTTGGATCATCATCTCGATTGCTCATCATTCGAAGTGTCTTCAGAAATTTTCGAAGGGTTTGAACACAGATTGTAATCGTTAACATACATTTGATGTTCTAACACAGTTTTGAAGTCAAAATATAGCTTGTGAAAGATGTAAGGATCTAAGAGTGATGATTTTGGTCATGTCTCGAGTTGAATTTTGAGATTTCAAAATCAGAATATGTAATTAAATTTTGAATGAGTATGGTTGTTTTGATTTCTATAAAAGAATGTATATTGTTGTGAAAGTAGGGAGTATAATGGATGATTTGCTGAATCAGATTCGAAGAATGTAACATATTAATTGTGAATTTATATATCTCTCGGGTATTACCTACCCGTTAACAAAAATTTCACAATTAATATTTTGTACAAAAGAATTTTATTACAGTCTTTATGAAAATATATATATGTATATTTTCTTCAGATGTAACATAGATTTAATGAGTTAATGTTAAATTAAACTCATTTGATTTAAGGGTTGAAACTAGAATTGAATATTCCCTAAAGGCTTTAAAAAGTACATAACTTTTTCGCAGTATTTCTTTAATGACATTGAAATTATGAATCAATACTTCGTTATTTGTTGATGTATGATGTTCGGTTCGTGGAATTCTTGTGAATTTCGCAAAGTACGAATGATGTTATCTGAAAAGTTTCGGGTACATCGATGATGAAAGTGTAAAATCAAATATATACTTGATTTATTATGACTTGGAATTTGTTGAATTGCGACAGAGATTGTAGTTAACGCTGGTTAAGTTGCGGCCGAAGGACGTACATTATTGCATATTTGTAATATGAATTAACCGAGTAGTTAAGATTCACACACAATAGCTTAGCACGGAAAGATTTATTTCAATATATATATATATATATATATATATATATATATATATATATATATATATATATACACATATAATTTCTTCAGAGGGAATGAGTTAATTCTTCATAACTCGTTGATACAATATACATGTTATTGATTCGTAATGATGTCCATAGTGATTCTTGAACTGACGGAGTTTGTGATGTTATCGGTGTTGTTGATTTGGATGTTGACTGTACTGACGATGCTGGTAACGCTGACGGTACTGTTCATGCTGTTGGTAAAGCAAGTTTAGCTTGTTAATCACACACCATTTTTGTCAGGGTTTCTACTCTTCCTTCTATCATTTTGGTTCGCTTAACTGATTTATGGTTAGGGCTAGATTAGATAATCTCTAAGACTTTAGAGATTACATAATCGCCGCGGAATGTTTCTCTAATGAAGTTATGAATTAATACTTCGTCAGTTATTGTTGTTGGTACTCCTTGGTATCTATGGTGCGTATGACGTTGATGCTCGTGGGACAGATTGTGAAGTTGAGGTTTACGACGCGGTTGTGGTTGGAGGTGGTAATGGTACTGTTGGCGTTGATGATGGTGGTACTGGTTATGCTGCTGATGCTGCTGCTGGTGTTTGTAATCTCTGCACCATATTCTCCAAAGCCACTACCCGAGCGCGAAGCTCGTTGACTTCTTCTATTACACCGGGGTGATTGTCGGTTCGGACGAGCGGATAAATAAAATCTAAAATTTGATGTAATATATAATCGTGATGAGATACTCTGGAAATGAGCGAGAACATGGTGTTTCGGACAGGTTCGCCGGTAAGTGCTTCAGGTTCTTCGTCAAGAGGGCAATGTGGTGGATGGAAGGGATCACCTTCTTCTTGTCTCCAATGATTGAGGAGGCTACGAACCCATCCCCAATTCATCCAGAAAAGGTGATGACTGATTGGTTGATCTATTCCGGCCACACTGCTTTCGGAGCTTGAATGGGATTCCATTTCAGAATCTGAGTGACTTGAACTGATGATGAATTCCATTTCGTACGATTGGATAAAGGATTTTTTTTTTTTTTGATATGAAATGATTTTGGCTAACGGATGGTATTCTAATTACATAGAATATATATATATATATATATATATATATATATATATATATATATATATATATATATATATATATATATATATATATATATATATATATATATATATATAGATCAAAAGATTTCGTAGATTACGGAGGACTTTGCGGGATATGTCAGGCAACGTTTAAAGTAACAGATACGATAAGATATGATTTAGCAGATATGCTAAGATATGAATTTTTGTCTATACACTATTCATGCAATCAATGCAGCAAGACGTGTCTTAGACTAAAAATGATAAGCAGGTAATTTCCTGAGGATGATAAGTAGTTAATTTTTCACACAAAATGATAAGCAAAACTTTTGACATGCAGACGCGGTCGAAGTCCAGACTCACTAATGCATCCTATCGACTTATCAGTTAGACACACTAATGCAGACCTGGTTCGCTAAGACCACCGCTCTGATACCAACTGAAAGGACCCGTTCATATACATTATATACGATTCACAATAGTTGATTACATTGCGAGGTATTTGACCTCTATATGATACATTTTACAAACATTGCATTCGTTTTTAAAAGACAATCTTTCTTTACATCAAAAATTGACAGGCGTGCATACTATTTCATAATATCCACTATCCAACTATAAATTGATTTAATAATAATCTTTGATGAACTCAATGACTCGAATGCAACGTTCTTCGAAATTTGCTATGAAAGATTCCAAGTAATATCTTTAAAATGAACAAATGCACAGCGGAAGATTTCTTTAACACCTGAGGATAAACATGCTTTAAAGTGTCAACCAAAAGGTTGGTGAGTTCATTAGTTTATCATAATCATTTATTTCCATCATTTTAATAGACCACAAGAATTTCATTTCCAGTTCTCATAAATATACGTCCCATGCATAGAGACAAAAATAATCATTCATATGGTGAACACCTGGTAACCGACATTAACTAGATACATATAAGAATATCCCCTATCATTCCGGGATCCTCCTTCGGACATGATATAAATTTTGAAGTACTAAAGCATCCTGTACTTTGGATGAGGTTTGTTAGGCCCAATAGATCTATCTTTAGGATTCGCGTCAATTAGGGTGTCTGTTCCCTAATTCTTAGATTACCAGACATTAATAAAAAGGGGCATATTCGATTTTGATAATTCAACCATAGAATGTAGTTTCAATTACTTGTGTCTATTTCGTCAAACATTTATAAAAGCGCATGTATTCTCAGTCCCAAAAATATAAAGGGTAAAAAGGCAAATGAAACTCACCATACTGTATTTCGTAGTAAAAATACATATAACGTCATTGAACAAGTGCAAGGTTGGCCTCGGATTCACGAACCTAAATTAATTATATATATTTATGTGTTGGTCAATATTTGTCTAACAAATTAGGTCAAGTCATAGTGTACCACAATCCTAATGCTCGAGACTAATATGCAAAAGTCAACAAAAGTAAATTTGACTCAAAATAATTTCCAAAAATCTATACATGATTAATATATAGTTTAAATATCGTTGTTTTATATTTTTAAATATTTTTAAAAGATTTATTAGAGTAAATAATATAATTTATTTATTAATAAATAAAATTTTATATTAAATTTATATAATAAAATATACTTATATATATATATATATATATATATATATATATATATATATATATATATATATATATATATATATATATATATATATTAAGTAATAAAATTTATAGGGTTCATTTAATATCATAAAGATAATATGATAGGTATTATTAAAGTAAGTTATTACACGTAGTAAAATATGTTTGTATCACATATTTATTTGATAAAATAATATCTATAATGATAGTAAGTAAAAGTTGTATTATTTTGTAATAATAATTATTATTATAAAAATATCAATATTTATAATTACTAAGATGACATTAGATAAAACGATAATTCTAATTATGATAACTTTAATATTTATGATAATTTTTAATATTATCTTTAAAATAATAATTCTATTTAAAATAATAATAATAATAATGATATTTTATAGTAACAATGACATTTCTATTAAAATGATAATTTTTGTTAAAATGATAGTTTTGATACTAACGATACTTTTAATAATAATAGTAATGATAAAAATAATGAGAACGATAATTTTATCTAAATCAATATCTTATAACATTTTAATTTCATCATGATACTCTTACCCATTATTTCCTAATCGTTTCTTTTAATAGCTTTTAATCGTCTTTTATATCGTGTTCATAATAATGATAATAATAGTAATCAAAATAATTAGTTGTTATAAATATTTGTTTTAATTACACTAATATTAATAATGATAGTTACTATAATATTATTAACGATAATACTAATAATTATCTTAATGATAATATAGTAATAATAATAATAACAATAACAATAACCATTTTTAAATAATGATATATATATTAATAATGATAATAATAATAATAATAATAATAATAATAATAATAATAATACCAATAATAATAATAATAATAATAATTGGATGATAATAATAATAATACTAATTATAACTTTAACGATAATAACGATAGTAATAATAAAAAAATAACAATTTTTAATGATAAATTCTTTTTATTGATAAAGATAATAATAATGATAATAATAAGATAAAACTAGAACGGCGATAAAAACGACGATAATAATAATCATTTTTAATAAAAATATCAAAAATTCAATTGATTATAACATCTAATCCGTTCATCGAAACCATTCGATATCTAAAAGAAAAGTTCTTAATTTTTCGCTAGCTTTCCAAGGACATGCATATCTTATACCTTATCTCAACCGCAAGTATAACTAATTCAACATTCAACCTAACATGTCTAAGGGCAATATCAAAAGTACAAGCATGCATAATCCTAAATACTCGAGCACTAGTCAGGGATACACTATTAGTATGTAAAAGTTAAATTATGAGTACTCACGTATCAATATTGAGATTCAATATTGCAGGAAAGGTACGTAGACGCAACGGAAATGATAAACACTATATTGACCTCACGAGCATACCCATGAACCATACTCAATCACCTCCATAGCTATAACCCATAATTTCCTTAATCCAATCCCACTTGAAAAACAATTTTGAAATCACTCGGACAGCACTCCGTCGTAATATTTTATGTATACTAATAATATCTTGAAATAATACGGAGTAAATATATATATGTAAATCGATTGAGAGAGTTTAGAGAAAAATATTTTCAAGTTTCTATGAAATAATGAAACCTATTGAATTCTATTTATAATAGATTTTTGAATTATTAAAGTGAATTATTAAAGTATGAATTATTAAAGTGAATTATTAAAGTATAAATTATTAAAGTGAATTATTAAAGTATGAATTATTAAAGTGAATTATTAAAGTTAAAGTAAAGTAAAAATAAAGTAAAGGTAAAGTTTAAGTATAGTAAAAGTATAAAACTATGTACGTATAATACGCGTATAAATATATATAATATTAATTTAAATCGTTATATATATAAAATAAAATATAAATATCGTTATCTTTATCATACTAGTTAAGTAATGAGTTGTAAAAAGTGGTTCTAGATATTTATAAAAGTTATATAAGTTTTAATAATAAAGTTCTTTTTAAACTGAAAACGTTTTTGTACGTTTGAAACTAAATAGATCAATCGAGTCTTTATGAGATTCAATCTTCCACTATCCTTTGTCTAGTTCTCAATGATTGACAATTTGTTCTTATTTATAAATCACTTTACCATTTTCCGAATATTGTTAAAATGGAAAGATTTCTCAAATCAACGTGGGCCTTTCAACAGAGACTTGTAATCATAATTCAATATATCTGATAATTCAATCATTTGATCTTATCTTCTAATTCCATTGATAAACATTTTGAAACAGATACAATCATATAAAGTATTTAATCTAATATTTTGTTTACGTTTCAAGTTATAATATATATACACATATTCATATATAATCATATTCGTTTAATGGTTCGTGAATCGTTGGAACTTGGTCGAGGTTGAATGAATGTATGAACATAGTTTAAAATTCTTGAAATTTAACTTAACAAATATCGCTTATCGTGTCGGAAACATATAAAGATTAAAGTTTAAATTTGGTTGGAAATTTCCGGGTTG
Organism: Rutidosis leptorrhynchoides; assembly: GCF_046630445.1. Taxonomy (NCBI): domain Eukaryota; kingdom Viridiplantae; phylum Streptophyta; class Magnoliopsida; order Asterales; family Asteraceae; genus Rutidosis; species Rutidosis leptorrhynchoides. Next base: position 340,182,587 of record NC_092342.1, on the reverse strand, counting down.
TCACAAACCAAAAGGTTGGTGAGTTCATTAGTTTATCAGAAACATTCATTTCCATCATTTTAATAGACCACAAGATTCTCATTTTTCATAAATAACATTACACTCGCAAGTGTATAAAAATCATTCGTATGATGAACACCTGGTAACCGACATTAACATAATGCATATAGAATATCCCCCGCATACTCGCAAGTATGCCATAAATATTGGCAATCACAATCACCATTTAAATCGAAGTACTAAATCATTCTAAATTCCAGAATGGGGTTTGTTAGGCCCATAGATCTATCTTTAGGATTCGCGTCAATTAGGGGCCATTTCCCTAATTCTTAGGCTACCAGACTTGAAGGGGCAATATTCGGTTTAATAATCCAACCATAGAATGTAGTTTCGCGTACTTGTGTCTATTTTGTAAAACATTTAGAAAGCTGCATGTATTCTCATCCCAAAAAATATTAGATTTTAAAAGTGGGACTATAACTCACTATACAATATTTTGTAGTAAAAATATTCATACGAGGATACTGAACAATGCAGGGTTGTCCTCGGATTCACGAACCTATATCATTCATATATATTAAAACATATACTTTTTGATTGAGCAAATATATATATATATATATATATATATATATATATATATATATTATTAATGATATAGTTTTTATATATATTTCATTACTTTATTAAATATATTCATAAAAATATTAATTTTGTTATGTTATATGAAATAAATATATTTATATATATTTATATATATATATATATATATATATATATATACATATTATTTGTTTGTTAAATCAGTACTTTAGTAATACTAAGATAATATTTGAAATATTAATAAAATGATGATATTATTTATAATTCTATTAATAAATATATTAATGATAGTTTTCAATAATCAATCTCATAATAATGATAATCTCAGTAGTTTTTAATAAAATGAATAATTGAATAATAATAATGAACATGAAAATATCAATTTTTTTTATAATGATATTTAATTCTTTATAAAGATATCTATTTTATTAATTATGGTGATAAGTTTAATTATATACATACTAATAATCATATCAACAATAATAATGATATTACTACTAATACTTTTGTTGATAATAATAATATTTATAAAAAAAATTGTAATAATACAATAATAATACTAACAATTTGTAAAATGATACTAGTAATAATAATAATATTTATAATAATAATTTATATTATGTTCTTGATAATGATATTAATAATAATAATGTTCATAATTATAATAATAATAATACTTATATTAATATTGGTAGTGATAATAACAATAATACTAATTAATGATAATAATATTAGTAATAATAACAATTATAACAATAATAATTAATACTATACTAGTAATAATAATAATAATAATAATAATAATAATAATAATAATAATAATAATAATAATAATAATAATAATAATAATAATATTATTATTATTATTATTATTAATTAGGAACTTCCTCAATAATGTTCTTCTAAAAAAAATGCTTCGAGCCAGGCTCGAACCCGAGACCTCTCGCTTAACCGAAACACTCCTCACCACTCGTTTGATTCTATCTTTCTGATTAAAACTCCATTCGATACTATATAACCCATGATTTATTTCCGTTACCATTTCTTCTTCATTCAAAACCCAAAAGCCGACCATTGAATCATCACAAGTTTCAAAATATAATCAGTTGATTTTAGTAATTATAATTGAAACAAAATCGATCTATATTGTGTGTTTATATCAATTTAGCAAACAAAAATATATATATATATATATATATATATATATATATATATATATATATATATATATATATATATATATATATATATATATATATATATATATATATCTGCTACTGCAGTTCGCTGCACAAAACAAAAAAAAATTGATTTTAATTTAAAGAACGTATTTGTAACGACCCTGGATTTTCCAACATTTATTTATTAATAATTATTATTATTAATACTTGTGATTAAACGAATGTATGTTATTACATTTACATGTTGCCATGATTGCCCGTACTTGACTTTAATTGCCCGAAACGTCTTTGTGACAAGCGTACATTACACGAATAATATTTTCAGATATTATTTACATTCATGATTAAGTTTTATTAATCATTTTAATTAACTATGGTTATTAGTTAGTTACTTGGGCTTTTAATTGGATTACTTGCTAGTTACTTGAACTTGGGCCTTGATTAATGGTTAATGGACTTTAAGAGCCTACCCTACATTTTATATGGATTTACTAGCCCAACTCTTTCATGTAAGTATCATTTAATATGAAACTAGATGATTTATGTAGTAAGGAATCTTGTTACTACTTAGTTATATCATAATCCCCATGCATGGCCACCTAATAACCACTCTTTTAAGCTTTAACATGCTAGTAACCATTGAACACTTCCCTCCCCTCCTCTTTTTTTCTGCTGGCCGTGGCCTAGATGGTGCACAAGAGGTGTTTTGGTTTCTTTTTTTTGTATTACTCTCACTAGTATTCACTTCACATTTCAAACACACACATACCTCTCAACTTTCTCTCTTTTCTCTCCATACTTGTAAGTAACAAGAACTTCTTTTCCTCCATTTTCTCTTTGACAAAACCGTAGCCTTTAGCTACAATATCATCATCATCTTTGTTCTTTGATGTTGTATAATTACTTGATACTGGTTAGTTGTTGTTGTTACTTAGTTACATGAACCTTGTTGTTATTATTTTCTTTACTAGTTACAAGAATCAAACTCTTTAGTTTCATTCTTCATTTTATCTTGTAATTACAAGAACACACAAGAACTAAACTTACTAGTTTATGTTCTACATATGTTGTTTCAAAGATTGTAAGTTCATGGTTGTAAATCATACTTGAAGTTCATGAAGTAAACTTTAAAGTTTACTTTCTAAAGATCAAGACTTAGGCTTGAATCTTTAAAGTATACAACCCATGAACTTATTAACTTGTTTACTTAGCTTATTTATTTCATTTACTTGCACTTTAATTTCATAATTTTTGTTCTTGTTGGTCAAGTGTTACTAGTTAACATTGATCTCATTAATCTTGAACTAAAAGTTAACTTTGAAAGTTCAAGAACATGTAAGTAAGCTTTCTTTAACTATAACTTTGTACACTTATGTTAGATCTAGACTTTTGGGTCTAAGATCTTCAAGATCTAACTAAGAACTATGTTCTACAACTTAAGATCTTGATTTCATAAGTTATCTTCAAGTTTGTAACTTATTATTAGTTTTAAAGTTCATATAGGTGTTAGATCTAAGACCTTGATGTAACTTTGGTTCATCAAACTTCATACAACTCTTAAGTGAGTTGTGCTACATGTCTTAGACTTACACTTGTGTCATAATAGTCAAAACTTGGTTAATATTACTTTATATTTCACGTATGTGTTAAATCTAAGACTTTGATGTAACTTTGGTTCATCAAAACACTTGCAACACTTAAGTGAGTTGTGCTTCATGTCTTAGACTTACACTTGGGTTATGATGGTCAAACCTTGGTGAAAATGATGCAAACACATCAATGAGTTGTACATTTGAAGCTATATGCATCAAGGATGAGAACCATGATAAGCATCGAGCACCAAGAACCACCGGAACCTACTAACCCTACTGTTTTACTGTTTCTATGTCTGACCCTTACGACCTGGGCTACTGTAATTATTAATTTCAGGTAGCTCTGTTCGAGTAGATAACTTTTAATATAGGACTCGTCTTAATCCGAGTTACGGTTTAGGATTTATTGCCCTCCGATCGTCACTATGTCCATTTAACGTTGTGCTGAAAATTCTGACCTACTCGCACTTAGACCGTCGCCACGGTCAAACGAAGACGAGTTTACTTCTGTAATTTTTACCACAACTAAAGGACTCATAAATGGAGCCATGGCCGCTGGTATCACCTTATTTCAGTAGGTATAGAGGCCGTGGTGACTGACCGAACTCAACCTTTGTTTAAAACTCTTTACTTGAACTAAACTTACTTTACACCTTTTGTTTGATGATGAATGATGATGACCCTTAAGACCTTATTTACATACTTTTAAACCTATTCAGACGATTTACTGACTTAGTACTATTTGACTTAGGTTGAGGACCCGTTTGGACAACCTTCATTACTTGCTTACTTTCGGAGTCATACTTTACCGCTACTTTATCATTGTGAGTTATAGCATTCCCTTTTTACTTTAACTTATTTTGGGAACTGAGAATACATGCGGATTTTATGTTTTACATACTAGGCACGAGTACTTAAACTTATATATGTGTGAGTTATACAACAGCATAAACATTCCCTTTAGCTCGGTAACGTTTAGTCATTGGTTTTTGAACCGGTGAACGCGAATCTTAGATATGGATCCATAGAGTTTGACATCCCCACTCGGGCTAGTCGCGCTAGCATTTAACGAGTGTTTAATACTTCGTAGATATACACACTTGCCAAGTGTACTTTCAGGGGGTATAAATGTTAAGTTAGTTACCAAGTGCCCACGGTTAACATATAATTTATCATACTGTTTTGAAACGCTCTTTGTAGCACTGAAATCTCGTGGCCTACCTTACATACTATTATACTTAAACTATAGCTCACCAACCTTTGTGTTGACATTTTTAAGCATGTTTTTCTCAGGTGCTTAAGGTTATTTGCTTCCGCTATGTACTAGTCTTGCCGTAGACACCTGCTGCTCTAGTGTTATCACCGCATGAACTACTTTATCTTGCATTCAAACTTAATTACATTTGAAACTATGTTTTGTAACGACCTAAGGGTCATATACATTTATTCATGCTTGCTATTCGTAGAAGCATACTGTTGGTGTAAAACAATTGATGTCGGTTATGACATCATCTTTTTATCGTGAATGCAACTTCTTTTGAAACAACATATAGTACTTAACCTTGTAATGATCCTGTTGTTGATGATTCGTACACGATGGTTTTGTACGGGGCATCACATTTGGTATCAGAGCATTGGTTGTAGGGAATTAGGATGTATTAGTGAGTCTAAGATCGACCCGAGTAGGATTCACTAATAGGACTAATCTACAACTTGCTAGTTTACTTGTTTCCGCTGAACTTACTGCATGCTGCTGCTTACTTTTACTACTATGTGCCGTATGCTATTACATGATGTCACTACTGCATGCTATTATCTGCTTTCGATTGCATGATACTTGTCGTTATCGCCATGCTACTTATTGTTATACATGATTTAAACTGTTAGCCTAATACGTGCTTGCTTTATAACTTACTGACATGAAAAAATTTATTTTTCCTTGTTCAGATGTCGGATACTCCACCTGCTATCATTTTGGGCAGTTCAGACTCGTCAGCCACCCCACCTGCTGCTGCTGCCGACACACCGATCCCGCTACCCACGAGTGACCCCGGCGCTTCATCTTCCGGGACTAGCAGCCAGGCGCCTGCCCCAGTGGTTACTTCTAGCGGAGCCCAGGACCCTTCGGAGATTCCAGCTCCATCTGCCCCCGGACCCTCAGGATCACAGCCCCGCTCCGGTGAGATTGTGATTCCCGCGGAGTTCGGGGAAGGTCCATTCTGTAACCGGTATCGCCATTGGTGCCGACGCGCCTCTGATGGACGTCTCATTCCGATCGGACCCGCTCGTTACCAACAGATGATGGCTGCTCAAGGACGGCCAGTTCAGCCACTTGTACAGCCACCACATGATTCAGACGACCCGTCATCCACTGATGCTTCATCCGACGGCACCTCCTCGGATGACTCCGACGAGGAGGACCCCGATGCACCTGTTCAGCCACCCTCCACCCCGCCGAAGAAGCGATATCGCTTCGACGGTACCATCATTTCGGGGATCAACGGAGGACGAGCCTTCACTGACGCGTTTGGTCGGCGTCGTAGGGTTACTGCCCGTAAGCGGCTTGTGCCGTATCCTGCCAACCCACAAGTGCGTAAGGCACCCCGTTACGTACTGACTATTTCTGGAGCTGGAACATCTGCACCCCGTTATGTAATGTCTGCACCACCGGCACCACCTGCTCCACCGGCACCACCTGCACCGCCAGCACCGCCTGCCCCACCATCTCCCACTGTCGAGGAATTGACAAGGGAGGTGGAGACCCTCCGAGCTCGAGTTGCTGAGCTAGAGGACCAGATGGCCCATGTTATGGACATCCTTCACCCACCTTCACCGTAGGGCTTTTGTATTTAGATTTCATTATGTAATCTAGTTGTAGTTTTATGTTTCACTTATGTATTGTACGAACTTATTCAGATGTATGAAACTTATTATTATTAATGGAACTTTGCGTTATTTAATTCTTGCACGATGTTCTATTTACATTACTGTACGATGATTCTGTGGTATTTGTACCTAGATGCTTTATTTAATAACATGTGATGTTTTGATTCCATGTTGGTTACTATATACTGTATTATTACTATTTGAATGTTGGATTTTGACTTGAGTCAAAATTTTTGTTTAGAACACCATGGCTAACGGTCGATCCACACCTACTGCTGCTTAAATTGAAGAGATGATCCAAGAACGTGTAGCCGCAGCCATTGCGGAAATGCAACCCCAAGCTCCACTGCCACCACCACCGGTTATTCAACCCGTTCGAAATGGGTGTACTTACAAGGAATTCCAGAGCTGTAAACCACATAATTTCAGCGGCACTGAGGGACCGGTTGGTCTCACCAGATGGTTCGAGAAACTTGAATCTGTATTCCGAGTTAGCAACTGTTCGGAGGACAACAAAACCAAATTTGCTTCTTGCACGCTATCTGACGGCGCGCTCGCGTGGTGGAACACAATGGCACAGGCACAAGGCATTGATGAGGCGTATGCTACGCCATGGGAAGAATTTAAGTGTGCCATGATTGAGGAGTATTGTTCGAGAACCGAGATACAAAAGATGAAAATGGTATTCATGCAGTTAAAGGCCGTTGGGAACGACCTTGATCGTTACAATAGGAGATTTTTGGAACTAGCCCTGATGTGTCCGACAATGGTCACCCCAGAATTCAAGCGAATGGAGAGATACTTCTGGGGACTCCCTAAGAGCATTAAGGGAAATGTCACCTCGTCCAAACCACCAAATGTCCCAGAAGCGATGCGCATCATACTTTAATGAATCAAATAACCATCGATGAAACGGAGAAAACTAAGACTGAAGCGGGTACTAGTGAGAAGCGCAAATGGGATAACCACAACAACAACAACAACAACAGGGGAAGAAACTATGAACAGAACCCGGCGAAACGACACGAGGGTTTCAGGGGAAACAACAACGGTGGAAACCCCAATCTGAACACCAACACGAACCCGAACTACAAAGGAACCTTACCACAATGCAAGCGGTGCTACAAACACCACACTGGGTATTGCAATGTTGTCTGTGAGAAGTGCCAACGGTCTGGGCATGTTGGAAAAGACTGCAAGGTCACCACTTTGAATGGGAAGCCAAACACCAACGGGCCAAAGAAGTGTTATGAATGCGGGCAGACGGGCCATTTCAGAAATGCGTGTCCAAATAAGCGAAAAGATGGTGGACCACCGCGCGCTAGAGCTTTCAATGTTAATGCAAGGGACGCACGCGAAAACCCCGACTTGGTGACAGGTATATTCAAAATCAACAATCTTTTAGCTTCTATCTTGTTTGATACTGGTGCGGATAGAAGTTATGTATGTAGACATTTTTGCGATAAGATTAATTGGTCATTAGTCCCGTTAAAAGAGAGTATGCTTGTCGAGGTCGCCAATGGTAAACTTGAGAAAGTTTACCATATTAGTCGAGGAGCTATTATCAACATAGCTGGTGCAGATTTCGAAATTGATTTGATACCTATAAAACTGGGAAGTTTTGACGTGATCGTTGGTATGGATTGGTTGAGCAAGATAAGGGCCGATATTATCTGTGGAGATAAAGCTCTTCGTATACCACAAGGAGACGGTGAGCCACTGATCATCCACGGAGAGAGATGTACCTCGAAGCTGAACCTCATTAGTTGCGTGAAAGCGCAAAAGATTATGAAGAAGGGACGTCTTGCTATCCTAGCGCATGTAAAAACGGTAGAAACTGAGGTGAAAAGCGTGAACGACGTTCGAATTGTGAACGAATTTTCCGATGTCTTCCCAGAGGAATTGCCTGGATTGCCGCCGCAGAGCGCAATAGAGTTTCAAATTGATTTAGTACCAGTTGCTGCACCTGTAGCTCGCGCACCTTATAGACTCGCACCTTCCGAGATGCAAGAATTACAGAGTCAACTACAAGAATTGTTAGATCGAGGATTTATCCAACCAAGTTTCTCGCCTTGGGGCGCACCTGTTCTGTTTGTGAAGAAGAAGGATGGATCCTTCCGTATGTGTATCGACTACTGTGAGCTCAACAAATTGACTCTCAAGAATCGGTATCCTCTTTCACGAATTGATGATCTTTTTTTATCAACTACAAGGATCGAGCGTTTACTCAAAGATCGATTTACGATCCGGTTATCACCAGTTGAGGGTGAAGGAAAGTGACGTGATGAAAACTGCATTTAGAACTCGTTATGGTCATTATGAGTTTCTCGTGATGCCATTCGGTTTGACAAATGCACCTGCCGTGTTCATGGACCTCATGAATCGTGTCTGCAAGCCGTACTTGGATAAGTTTGTTATTGTCTTCATAGATGATATCCTCATCTACTCTAAGAGTGAAGAAGAGCATGAGCAACATCTCCGATTAGTACTTGAACTCTTGAGACAAGAGCAACTTTACGTCAAATTCTCCAAGTGTGAATTTTGGTTGAAAGAAGTCCAGTTTCTGGGTCATGTTGTGAGCGACCAGGGTATCAAAGTTGATCCTGCCAAGATTGAAGCTATCAGCAAGTGGGAAACCCCCACTACTTCGATGCATATTCGCCAATTCCTAGGTCTCGCCGGTTACTACCGAAGGTTCATTGAAGGATTTTCTCTGATTGCACGTCCTTTGACCGCACTGACTCACAAGGGTAAGAAGTTCATTTGGGAACCTGCACACGAATCAGCATTTCAAACTTTGAAGAAGAAGTTAACCACCGCACCTATCCTATCGCTTCCTGAAGGCAGTGACGATTTCGTCGTTTATCGTGATGCATCGAAAAGTGGTTTTGGTTGTGTACTGATGCAACGATCAAAGGTTATTGCCTATGCCTCATGCCAATTGAAGATTCACGAGCGGAACTACACTACTCACGATCTTGAACTTGGAGCTGTTGTCTTTGAGCTCAAATGGTGGAGACACTATTTGTATGGAACTAAGAGCACTATTTTCACCAATCACAAGAGTCTCCAGCACATCTTTGATCAGAAGCAACCGAATATGAGACAGCGTTGATGGATCGAGACGCTCAACGACTACGATTGTGAACTTCGTTATCATCCTGGCAAGGACAATGTTGTAGCTGACGCTTTAAGCCGAAAGGAGAGGACGGCACCTCTTCGTGTTAGGGCTCTGAACATCACCATCCATTCGAATCTCAACAGCCAGATTAGAGTAGCCCAAGATGAGGCTCTCAAGGAAGAGAATATAACTCAGGAACATTTGAACATACTTGTCTCTCGATTCGAGGTTAGGGAGTCTGGACTCCGATGTTATGCCAGAAGAATTTGGGTACCTTATTATGGAGATCTACGGAACCTTATACTTGATGAAGCACACAAATCGAGATATTTGATTCATCCCGGAGCGGGCAAGATGTACCACGACCTTAAAGAACAATATTGGTGGTCGAATCTTAAGAAGGACGTTGCGACTTATGTTGGTAAGTGTTTGACTTGCTCGAAGGTTAAAGCCGAGCATCAGAGACCTTCTGGTTTACTTCAACAACCGAAAATCCCACAATGGAAGTGGGAAAGGATAACGATGGATTTCATCATCAAGCTACCAAAGACGGTGGGCGGATACGATACTATCTGGGTTATTGTTGACCGCCTTACCAAATTAGCACACTTCTTAGCGATGAAGGAAACGGATACAATGGAAAGACTTGCTCAACTATACATCAAGGAGGTTGTATCTCGTCATGGTGTACCTTTATTGATCATCTCCGATCGCGATCCCCGTTTTGCTTCTAGATTTTGGCGTTCTTTACAAGAAGCCATGGGAACTCGTCTTGACATGAGTACTGCTTATCACCCACAGACTGACGGGCAAAGTGAACGAATGATTCAGACCTTGGAAGACATGTTGCGTGCATGTGTCATTGATTTGGGAAAGGCCTGGGAAAGGCATTTGCCACTCGCCGAATTTTCTTACAACAACAGTTATCACTCGAGTATTAATGCTGCACCTTTTGAAGCGTTGTATGGCCACAAGTGCCGATCTCCTATTTGTTGGGCCGAAGTAGGCGAAAAGCAAATCACCGGACCCGAGGTAGTCCACGAAACCACGGAGAAGATTGCTCAGATTCAAGCTAGACTTAAGACTGCCCGTGATCGCCAAAAGAGTTATGTTGATCTTAAATGTAAAGACTTTGAATTCAACGTCGGTGATCGTGTTATGTTAAAGGTAGCACCTTGGAAAGGTGTGATTCGTTTTGGGAAGCGCGGAAAGATAAACCCGCGATACATTGGTCCTTTTGAAATCTTGGAACGTGTTGGACCCGTTGCTTACCTTTTTGGATCTACTAGCACAATTGAGCTCAGTTCATCCTACCTTCCACGTGTCAAACTTGAAGAAGTGAGGTCAAGACTTTGAAACGCAACAAGATTCCGATCGTCCGAGTACGATGGAATGCCAAACGAGGACCTGAGTTTAACTGGGAGTGAGAGGATCAAATGATGCAGAAGTATCCTCACCTTTTCACGACTCCTCCATCTACCTCAGCTTAAATTTCGGGACGAAATTTTCTTTAACAGGTGGGTAATGTAACGACCCTGGATTTTCCAACGTTTATTTATTAATAATTATTATTATTAATACTTGTGATTAAACGAATGTATGTTATTACATTTACATGTTGCCATGATTGCCCGTACTTGACTTTAATTTCTCGAAACGTCTTTGTGACACGCGTACATTACACGAATAATATTTTCAGATATTATTTACATTCATGATTAAGTTTTATTAATTATTTTAATTAACTATGGTTATTAGTTAGTTACTTGGGCTTTTAATTGGATTACTTGCTAGTTACTTGAACTTGGGCCTTGATTAATGGTTAATGGACTTTAAGAGCCCACCCTACATCTTATATGGACTTACTAGCCCAACTCTTTCATGTAAGTATCATTTAATATGAAACTAGATGATTTATGTAGTAAGGAATCTTGTTACTACTTAGTTATATCATAATCCCCATGCATGGCCACCTAATAACCACTCTTTTAAGCTTTAACATGCTAGTAACCATTGAACACTTCCCTCCCCTCCTATTTTTTTCTGCTGGCTGTGGCCTAGATGGTGCACAAGAGGTGTTTTGGTTTCTTTTTTTTTTGTATTACTCTCACTAGTATTCACTTCACATTTCAAACACACACATACCTCTCAACTTTCTCTCTTTTCTCTCCATACTTGTAAGTAACAAGAACTTCTTTTCCTCCCTTTTCTCTTTGACAAAACCGTAGCCTTTAGCTACAATATCATCATCATCTTTGTTCTTTGATGTTGTATAATTACTTGATACTTGTTAGTTGTTGTTGTTACTTAGTTACATGAACCTTGTTGTTATTATTTTCTTTACTAGTTACATGAATCAAACTCTTTAGTTTCATTCTTCATTTTATCTTGTAATTACAAGAACACACAAGAACTAAACTTACTAGTTTATGTTGTACATATGTTGTTTCAAAGATTGTAAGTTCATTGTTGTAAATCATACTTGAAGTTCATGAAGTAAACTTTAAAGTTTACTTTCTAAAGATCAAGACTTAGGCTTGAATCTTTAAAGTATGCAACCTATGAACTTATTAACTTGTTTACTTAGCTTATTTATTTCATTTACTTGCACTTTAATTTCATGATTTATGTTCTTGTTGGTCAAGTGTTACTAGTTAACATTGATCTCATTAATCTTGAACTAAAAGTTAACTTTGAAAGTTCAAGAACATGTAAGTAAGCTTTCTTTAACTATAACTTTGTACACTTATGTTAGATTTAGACTTTTGGGTCTAGGATCTTCAAGATCTAACTAAGAACTATGTTCTACAACTTAAGATCTTGATTTCATAAGTTATCTTTAAGTTTGTAACTTATTATTAGTTTTAAAGTTCATATAGGTGTTAGATCTAAGACCTTGATGTAACTTTGGTTCATCAAACTTCATACAACTCTTAAGTGAGTTGTGCTACATGTCTTAGACTTACACTTGTGTCATAATAGTCAAAACTTGGTTAATATTACTTTATATTTCATGTATGTGTTAAATCTAAGACTTTGATGTAACTTTGGTTCATCAAAACACTTGCAACACTTAAGTGAGTTGTGCTTCATGTCTTAGACTTACACTTGGGTTATGATGGTCAAACCTTGGTGAAAATGATGCAAACACATCAACGAGTTGTACACTTGAAGCTATATGCATCAAGGATGAGAACCATGATAAGCATCGAGCACCAAGAACCACCGGAACCTACTGACCCTACTGTTTTACTGTTTCTGTGTCTGAATCCTATGACCTGGGCTACTGTAATTATGATTTTCAGGTATCTCTGTTCGATTAGATAACTTTTCATATAGGACTCATCTTAATCCGAGTTACGGTTTAGGATTTATGGCCCTCCGATCGTCACTATGTCCATTTAACGTTGTGCTGAAAATTCTGACCTACTCGCACTTAGACCGTCGCCACGGTCAAAAGAAGATGTGTTTGCTTCTGTAATTTTTACCACAACTAAAGGACTCATAAACAGAGCCATGACCGCTGGTCTCACCTTATTTCAGTAGGTATAGAGGCCGTGGTGACTGACCGAACTCAACCTTTGTTTAAAACTCTTTACTTGAACGAAACTTACTTTACACCTTTTGTTTGATGATGAATGATGATGACCCTTAAGACCTTATTTACATAATTTTAAACCTATTCGGACGATTTACTGACTTATTACTATTTGACTTAGGTTTAGGACCCGTTTGGACAACCTTCATTACTTGCTTACTTTCGGAGTCATACTTTACCGCTACTTTATCATTGTGAGTTATAGCATTCCCTTTTTACTTTAACTTATTTTGGGAACTGAGAATACATGCGGATTTTATGTTTTACATACTAGGCACGAGTACTTAAACTTATATATGTGTGAGTTATACAACGGCATAAACATTCCCTTTAGCTCGGTAACGTTTAGTCATTGGTTTTTGAACCGGTGAACGCGAATCTTAGATATGGATCCATAGGGTTTGACATCCCCACTCGGGCTAGTCGCGCTAGCATTTAACGAGTGTTTAATACTTCGTAGACACATGCACTTTCCAAGTGTACTTTCAGGGGGTATAAACGTTAAGTTAGTTACCAAGTGCCCACGGTTAACATATACTTTATCATACTGTTTTGAAACGCTCTTTGTAGCACTGAAATCTCGTGGCCTACCTTACATACTGTTATACTTAAACTATAGCTCACCAACCTTTGTGTTGACGTTTTTAAGCATGTTTTTCTCAGGTGCTTAAGGTTATTTGCTTCCGCTGTGTACTAGTCTTGCCGTAGACACCCGCTGCTCTAGTGTTATCACCGCATAAACTACTTTATCTTGCATTCAAACTTAATTACATTTGAAACTATGTTTTGTAACGACCTAAGGGTCATATACATTTATTCATGCTTGCTATTCGTAGAAGCATACTGTTGGTGTAAAACAATTGATGTCGGTTATGACGTCATCTTTTTATCGTGAATGCAACTTCTTTTGAAATAGCATATAGTACTTAACCTTGTAATGATCCTGTTGTTGATGATTCGTACACGATGGTTTTGTACGGGGCATCACAGTATTAGACCAAAGTTATAACACGAAATAGGTTCTAAATCCTTCCTTAAAATTTTATCAATCCTCAATTTAACTTAGAACAAAACACAGAATTCGAAGTTTTCCTAAGAACAATATCTTTGACTTTTTGTTCATAATCTTTGACTCGAAAATTAAGACTCGATATGAGTAATTGGCTTTTGAAATTTTGCAGATAGTTCTAATAGAAGATTCCTAACAGAACCACATTTTTAGATTTTGAAATTTGATAAGAGATTGGGCTTTTGTTAATTTCAGTTCAAGAATATGAACTCAATAATCAAGTTTTTAATTCTAGATCGTTTTAGATGATAATTACAACATGAATTAGGTGTTAAATCATTCTTAGAAACTTTAGGATTCGTCAATTTAACCTGAAACATCAAAACCATCTCGAATTTCTTGATGAACAAGATCAGTTGACTTTTCAATTTTAAAGTTTGACTCCAAAATTAATAACCAATACGTTGATTTGAGACTTGAAAATTTACATAGAGTTTCGTTATAAGGTTCCTAATCATTCTGTATTTTTAGTTTTTGAAAAACGACTAGAATTCTAGTTTTGGCGACAAAGAAGAACGTACAGAGGATATGAATTGTAAAAAAAAAATTTGATTAAATTAAATAGATAGGAGCAGATACTTACAGTTATAGTCGATATTGATGGTGAAGAAATTGAATGTTTTATCAATAAGAAGGAGATAATTGATATATAAAGGTGGGTCGACAATTTATCACAAGCAGTACAGGGATTCAGAGAAAAATTGATAATCAGATAGTAATACGCGTGATAATCTATTTTTTTTATATTATATATATATATATATATATATATATATATATATATATATATATATATATATATATATATATATATATATATTTAATTTAATATTAATAATTAATAATTAATAGTATATAAATAAAAAATAAAAAAAATACTAATAATATAACAATAATAGAAATAATACTAAAATAATTAATTAATAACATCAAATAATACTAATAATAATAATAAAGATAAAAGTAAAAATAATGATAAAAAATGATAATTTTTAATAATAACAATAATAATAACTAATAATATTTAAGTCACAACTAAATTATAATTTCAATTATTCTTATAATAACATTTATATTTAAGAATCTTATTTCGATAACCCTAAAATTATTAGAATTTTATTAATTATAATTATAATAGTAATAATGGTAATAATATAAATAATACTAATAATGATATTAGTATTAATAGTAATAATAATATTAATAAAAATGAAAGTAATAACTATATCATTATGACAACGATATTTTTGACTTGTAATTACATTTAATATATTAACATTATATTTTATAATTATACAATCTATATCATATAATATCATATGCTAAATATTTAATATTTAAACATCTTAATATAAATACGTTATAGAATATGTGTTTGCATATGAAAAGATAATATATAAATATTATATATATATTTATAACTTTTATATATTCCAATATACATATGATAATAATTAATATAGAAATCATATATATCTATTCATAGCTTTATATTAATAATAATTTTCTTATCTTGTATATTACTTTACATCTTTAATTCCAATTGATTATAGTGTATTTTATAAATTCAAAATATTATATATACACTTATTTTTGTATTTATAAATATATAATTTCACATATTTATGTACGCACCATTGTTCGTGAATCGCCGGAAGTAGTCAAAGGTCAAATGAATGTATGAAATAGTTCAAAGTTTTTGAGATTCAGTATTACAGACTTTGCTTATCGTGTCGAAATCATATGAAGATTAGGTTTAAATTTGATCGGAAATTTTCGGGTCGTCACAGCCTAGGAGCTCGAATTCCAGTCTTATCGTCATAAGGCAATATAGTTGGAATTCGCCCGGTGCCTGAACCTTGCTCGTTTACATTTGGATAAGACAGCATGGATACACTTGAACGATATGTGTGGGTGGGGTGGGTTGGGGGGGGGGGGAGATGCGTGTCTGTGTGTATATATGTATATGTGTGTGTGTGTGTGTGTGAGAGCACGCGTGCGTTGCCTTTAAACAAGATCAATTTCTTAATAGGGTGAAAAATAGAACTATCACGATACATCAGTATAATTGTACTATATATTAGTCGTTATGAGATCAGTCGACTCGAAAAATAGATCAAAAATTCAGTTATACCAAAACTAGAATCGTACGAACAATATCAAGTATAATAATTTATTGTCTTCTAATAGTGCTTTGTCTATTTTTTTAATAATAATAATAATAATAATAATAATAATAATAATAATAATAATAATAATAATAATAATAATAAATATCTTTCCGTTTCAATATAATAGTTTAGAAAAAAATACACAATTTAATAAATGTAATTATTACACTTTACTTATTATTAATTTTACAGTTTTACCGTTTACAGTTTACGTACATTTTTATTTCACATGTATAAATTAAGAATATAAAGCACTTAATCATTTTATTTTTATCTAGTTTTAAAAGTTATTTTATTAATTTGAGAAAATAAAAACATATTTAAAAAAAAACGAATATGATATAAAATAGACACTATCATGAAAGCGCTCATAACCGAAAGATGCAAAAGGACTTCGAACGAGCCTAGCAACTAGACACCCAAACTAACAACCCACAACATATTTGAAACCCGGGCTCGCCGAAAAATCATGAACAAACCACAACATTGCGATACAACCGAAAACAAAATGCTACCAAAAGAAGTTATGCTAATTGGGATGGAAGCCTTTCAATTAAAAAAAATGCTAATTGGAATGGAAGAACTAGTAATAATAAATTAATAATAATACCTTAAATAGTTGTGTGTAAAATTCGGAAAGGTACTCGTAAATTTATTGGAACATGGGTAGATCTAGGAATAAATAAATAAATAAATATACTATTTAAATAAATAAATATACTATTTATATATTTTTAACTACTGAAATGACCCGTAAAATAACGGGTTTGTTTAACGAAACAATTTAATAACATGTTTTAGGTACTAAGTGAATGCAAATGCTAAACTCATTTATTTTAAAGACCCGTTTAACTAAAAAGTTTGTCGTTGTTTTTTCAAATATATAGAGACATGTATTTTCGCATACATATGTAACGTAATTAATTTCGTAAAAAAAAATCTATATTTGAATATTAATAATAGTAATAATTATAATTATAATTATAATTATAATTATTATATTAAAAGTTCTTTCAAATGCACTATATGCCACCCGTGCCCTAAGCCGGCCTTTCAAATGCCGATTTGCCGGTTTTTCTGACATTTTCTGAAACCAATCTTTCAAAAGCCGGTTTCAAATGTTGCACCCTACTTCAGTTATGAACTAAAACCCTATCTTGTCATGATCAGTTTCCTTAGCTTTTTTTACTTTTATTTATACCACCATTATCTTCAAATTTTTAACAACATCACAAACAACACATTTATATTTCAAATACATCAACCGAGGTTTATATATCAACTAAATCAGCACCTGAAAATTACAACAACACTAATATCACACAATTAAATGACTACAATTCGTCCATTTATGGTTCATTTTGTTTGGGGTGACCATCTTACTTTTCAAAATGGTTGACATACCGTTGATGAAATAATAGTTAGAAGGAGTTTTGTGTTGTCTACCAAGCTGAAGTGTATGCAGTTAAACCAAATGACCTACAATTATGTAGGGGCCGATCAAAGAACACATACGTTGAAAATGTTCTTGTGGTTTGTTATCAGCGGAAATCTTTGTAGAAATGAACTTACTGACGATCATACTTTGGAAACTATTTATTATTTCTCTCATAATGATCCAGAATATCAAGCACAAATTGAAAATCAGTATGAGCAAGTCTTTCCAACCGCATAAGATTCAGGTTTTATGAATCTAATTGCATCTATGGAAGGTGGTCCATCAACATCTCGTAGCCACTCATAGGGTGTGTTTGGATAATCAAGCTGGTAGTTGGAGCTAGAAGCTGGAGCTGAAGCTTGTAGCTGGAGCTTATTATTCAAGCTAGTAGCTGAAGCTTATTTTTTTTAAGTGTTTAGTAAAGTAGCTGGAGCTGGAAACTTATTGTTATGAAATAACATGAAAGGATATAATATATATTTATAAAGTAATATATTAGGGGGCTTTCTAGTAATTTAATATTTCATAAGCTCTATTTTTTTTTCATAAGCTACTATAAGGGTGTGGTTTGGCAGCGCAGCTTGTTGAAGCTTATGGGAGCTTAAGATTATTTTTTCATAAACTTAAGCTAGTAGCATCGTTTGGATGACATAAGTTTTCGAGCTTATTTTAAAAAATAAGCTGTGTAAAAAAAAGCAAGTTGAAGTAGCTTTTAAAAATTAGCTCCTAAGTTTCCTAGCTTATGACATTTAAAATTACACTTTTGACCCTTATATAATTATCTATCATATATTTTGTTGTCCATTTTAGTCAATTTATAACAATAAGCTCCAACTTCAGCTACTTTTTACCAAACACTTATTAAAAAATAACCTCCAGCTTCTACCTTAAAAAATAAGTTTCAGCTATCAGCTCCAGCCATAAGCTCCAGCTCCAGCTATAAGCTCCAACTCCAACTAGTATTACCAAACACACCCTAAGTAGCTTAAAAATATAGAGCTTATGGGTGTGTTTGGGTGAAACTAGCCGGAGCTGGAGCTTACAGCTGAAGCTGGAGCTTATGGACTAGAGCTGGAGCTGAAACTTATTTTTACAGTTGGTAGCTGAACTTATTATTTTTTATAAGTGTTTGGTAAACTAGCTGGAGCTTATTTTCCGGTTCATAAGCTCCACTTTTTTTCATAAGCTACTACAAGTAGCTTATGTTTTAAGAGGTTATAATTTTCATAAGCTCTACTTTTTATGTCTATCAAACAAAGCTTATGACTTTGAGCTTATTAAAATCATAAGCTCAAGCTCTCATAAGCTCTCATAAGCTCCAATAAGCCGGTGTGTCAAACACACCCATAGGTTCTAATAAGCTGCTAGAGTGTGTGTGGATTAAACTATAGCTAGAGCTGGAGCTTGTAGCTGGAGCTGGAGCGTATGAGCTAGAGTTGAAGCTCGAGTTTTTTGAAGCTGAGAGCTGAAGCTTATTATATTTTTTTAAGTGTTTAGTAAACTAGTTGGAGCTTTTTTTTCAATTCATAAACTCTACTTTTTTCATAAGCTATTATAAGTAGCTTATTTTTTAAGAGCTTGTGACTTTTATAAGCTCTGCTTTTTTTTTGTTTACCAAACAAAGCTTATGCTTGGAGCTTATTAAAATCATAAGCTCAAACTACTATAAGCTCTCATAAGCTCTCACAAGCTCGCGTGCCAAACATAAGCTTATTTCTTCATAAGCTTCAGCTTTTAGCCTTGTTTGGTAGACAAATATTCCAGAGCATATGAAAAAACTAAGCTCTGAAAAAATAAACTAATTGAAGTAGCGGTATGTTTGGATGACAAGCTTATTAGAGTTTATGAGAGCTTGAACTTATTTTTTTAATAAGTTCTATCCATAAGCTTCTTTGACATTCAAAATTAAAGAAGCTTATTATTTTGAAAAAAATAATCTGAACAGATTATGTATGTAAAGATAAAATAGGGTTATCTATCTAGAAGAGTTGTACGCCTTAAAAATATAAAACAAATGGCAAATAGCCTCTCATTGCATGTACCAAAATATCCTATATCCATAAATAAATGGTGGAGAAATTATAGTTAATATTACCCTTTAATTTTTTATATTGAAATTTAAGAAAGGGTGTGGGAACTTGTATTATTTATGGTCACCATTGTAGATTCTTTGTATTATTCCTTAGCCTTGATTTGGACCTAAAAAATATACATGCTGTCTTCAAGGGAGAAAATGGTATTTTAGTATTTATACATTTCTTTTCCCTTTTTATTTTAAAATAAAAGCAAGTTTACAAAACTTTATTTTGGGTTAAAAAATTATTATTATTATTATTATTATTATTATTATTATTATTATTATTATTATTATTATTATTATTATTATATTTTATTAATAATAATATTATTATCAATAATACTATTTTGATTATTATTATTCGATAGAGTATAATAGATGTTGTTTTGTTGCGAAACATGAGGTTTTTTCTTTATGGACAAAAGCAATGAAAGCATAGTTCAGTGGCCACTGAGTTTCCTGTGAAGTAGGAGACCCGTCGATTCTTGGTAACTATCAAAATCGGATTAAAATGAGCTATTGACCGGAGGGGGGCTCCAATATGCGCAATTCACCTGGTTAGGGGTTTCGTCGCTCGAAGGGCTCGTCACTCAGGAGTTTTACTCGCTAGTGGGGACCCAATGTGGTTGTCGTTAAGGAGGGTTTCTTTGCGAACCCAAAAACAAAAGCAATTAACATTTAAGTTTGGGAGCATTATTATATAATATCTTACCCTTACATATACCTAATATAAAGGCGTCGGTTGATGGGGACTTTTCTCTGCGGAATGAAGATTAAGAGGTAAAGGCGAAGGAGACCGAGGGTGGCTATTCTAACAGGTTAGTAAAAAGCTGATGTTTGCCTCTTTCGACAGTAAATCTCAAAACGGACCATCAAAAGTGTTGTCATACTCATTTAGTTTAAGATTTGGAAAGTAACTACATCACGACAGTTAACGGTAAATTAATTAAACCGGACCGTTAGGGTTGCAAAGCATCATACGTGGCGGTTTAATTCCGTTTAAATTGGTTTTCTTTTTTCTTTGAGTAGTTTTGTTGCTACAATTGTATGTTGGATTATATTGTTTAGTGTGTTTGGTTGTCACTAGTTTTTGGTCGTGTTTAGTTGTTCGAACCGATTTCTAGTTTTGTTAGAGCTTTTTTGCGATATTTTCTAGGTTAGGCTCGGTTGTAGATTGTGAAAGCTCGCAGTTTCTGTTAAGTTGTGCTATTTAGTCTCGAGCCTAGTCGTTCTTATTGTATTTGTATGATTTCGGTTGCTTTCATTTTTCGATAAAAGCTCCTGATATATAGTTCTCGTTATTTTTTGCCAAAAAAGTATACATAATAAAAATATTACACTACCAACTAAGATATTCGGCCGTTCGGGAGACCACGAGTCTTTTATCTATTTTTTTCTCATTTTAAAATTAGTCTATAGGTCCTGTGATAAAAGGAGAGATACTTTTTCTACGTTTAAATATAGATACGATTTTGCTTTTAGTTCAGAGTAGATGTATAAATGTTTACTATTTACCTCACAGGTACTTGATATTTGTGATTTTGTTTCTTTTATTCTTTTTTAAGAATTATCTACTTGATGAATTATGTGGGTATTAACCCTATCTTCAACTCATTTATAGTACTTTAACTAGTTCATTGACCCGTGAAATCACGGGGTTGGTGAAGAAATCTAAATTATAATTAGCATCATTGACCCGTTAATTAATACTCCGTAATTATTACTATGTATTTGGTTAAATTAATTGAATTTATATATATATATATATAGGGGATGATTCTCACACATACTTTTTTGATCCTCACACACCTATTTTAACCTTTTAGTCTTCTAATAATACTCAATTGGTGTGTGAGGATCAAAAAAGTGTGTGTGAGAATAATCCCCCTATATATATATATATATATATATATATATATATATATATATATATATATATATATATATATATATATATATATATATATATATATATATATATATATATATATATAATTGGTGTCATGTAGTAACAAAAATACATTCAAAGATATTGAATTTTTTTAAATAACTTATATAGAAAAGTTAAGTAGTCAAATATATATTCCCAATGTATTACCATTATTCATTATATAAATATAAATTAAATTAAAGATTATGACATCATCAAATTAGAATGTTACAACCCTTATAACAAATATTACAATATATAGAAGCATCTAATGACCTCACCCAAAACTCCCATTTACTAGATAGAATAGATAGATAGATTATTAATAACATAAGATATACAAAAAGTGCAATTGTGATTTTTCGGTAAGCTATAGATCGAGTTATTAGTGCGAGTATTGAACTATTGATAATACAGTACATCATCGATGCATATAATATTTTAAGATTAGCAAAAACTAGTAAGAAACGTAGTCAAGATATTAACTCACACTAATGTGGATTCTAATGGATTGTATCACCATCTATTATATTCTATGCATATAATATTTTAAGATTAGCAAAAACTAGTAAGAAACGTAGTTAAGATAGCAACTCGCACTAATATGTATTTTAATGGTTTTATCACCATCAAGTGCAAGTTTGTTATAATAATAATAATAATATAGATATGGATAGTCAATTTTGGTGTATACATATAGTCAATTTTGGTACACAAAGTATGTATTTTTATATTGAGATTTTAGGCTATAAATACTCATGAATGCAAGCATTAAACTTGCACCATTTCTCACACTTACAAAGTGTTTCTTTCTTTCTCTCCATTATCATCTTTGTTCTTACACTTCATTATTAGTATTCTAAATCAAGAATCAAATCACTAAAGGTAGTTATAAGCCTACTGAATTATAACATCAAGAATCAAACCACTAAAGGTAGTTATAAGCCTACTGAATTATAACATCAAGAATCAAACCACTAAAGGTAGTTATAAGCCTACTGAATTATAACACGTTATCAGCACGATAATCTTAATACTAAATATGGTTGGCTCTGCCACCAAAATGATATATGGTCGGTTATACCACCAAAATGATATATGGTCGGTTATACCACCAAAATGATATATGGTCGGTTATACCACCAGAATGATATAGGTCGGTTATACCACCTGAAAAAATATATGGTCGACACTGTCGCCAAATTTTCATTTATGTTTACTAATATTTATATTTTTGTTATATAACATTTATTTATGATTGCTTACACATGGTCGACACTGTCACCTACTTATCATTTATGTTATATTAAATTTATGTTTAATGTTTATATACTTATGAATATAAATTGACTCTAATTTATCATGATGTTTGTTTTAATTTTTGATAATAGAAAATGTCGAATCTGGAAAAGCTTAAATTTACTCCTTTAGAATCAACTGGAAACAACTACATGCCATGGGTTATAAAAGTAAAAATGCATCTTAAATCAATGGGCATTCTTGAAACCATAAATAAAAACAACACTTGTTCTGAAAAAGAACAAGCTACGGCATGTTGCTTTATTCATCAACATATTGATGAATGCTTACAAAATAATTATGTGACTGTAGAAGATCCCCATGTTTTATGGGAAGGTCTCAAAAGCAGATTCAATAATCAAAGAGAAATTTTACTTCCAGCTGCAATGGAACAATGGAGAACATTAAGGTTCCAAGACTTTAAGAAAGTAAATGAATACAGCTCAGCTCTGTATAATACATGTTCACAACTTAAATTCTGTGGACATGAAATTAGTGATGCAGACATGATGGAGAAAACTTTCTCCACAATGAATGCTGCAAACATCACAGTGCAAAGAAATTTGAGAATGCTAAAGTTCAAAACATATCCTGAACTTAATTCATATCTCTTAGTTGCAGAGCAAAATGATGAGCTATTAATGAAAAATCAGCAATCCCGTCCTACTGGTACACTTGCAATCCCTGAAGCAAATACTGCAAATAATTATAAACAGGGACAAGGACGCGGGCAAGGTCGTGGTTATAATAACCATCACCATCATCATGCCAAAAGCCATAACTATGGTAGAAACCATCCTTATGGTAATGGTAATGGGCGTGGACGTGGTCGTGGTCGTGGCCGTGGTGGTCAAAGAAATAGTAATCCACGAAAATATAAATATCAACCACAAAACAAGCCCATTAAACAAGATGTTGAAGAAAATTCTTCTAAAAATTCTGAAGAATCTTGCTACAGATGTGGTAGAATGGGCCACTGGGCTAATACTTGCCGAACATCTAAACATCTTGTTAAGATGTATCAGGATTCGCTGAAAGGTAAAGAAAAGGAAGTAAATTTTGTGGATAATATTGATCCAACAGTCACTGAGAAACCATCTGATTTATATGAAGATTTCTTGAATGTTTAAGTTGTGTGTCTTTTGAAAAATAAACGATTTAATATCGTCTGTCTTTGTCATTATGTTTGCTAAATGTTTCAGTACTATCTATTTGCGTTTAAAATATTGTGTAATATTAATGTACTCACTATTTATTTCTTATATATGAAGTTCAATATGAATTTTGCTGGAATACAACATCAATCAAGTGGTGGAGATCTCTGTATAGCAGACAATGGAACTACACACACTATACTTAAATCCGAGAAATATTTTATTGATCTAAAACCAACGGAAGGAACTATACATACAATATCAGGACCTGCTAACTTGATAAAAGGGATAGGAAAGGCAAATTTCATACTACCAAATGGTACAAAATTTTTAATAAATGATGCCTTATTTTCTCCCAAGTCAAGCAGAAATTTATTGAGTTTCTCCGACATATACCTTAACGGGTATGATTATCAGTCAGTGACAACAGAAAATGAGAAATATTTAAGTATCACTGACAAGAGTCATGTGGTTGAAAAACTGCCAAGACTTAGTTCTGGATTACATTATACACATATAAATGTACCAGAAATACATATGGTAGTTAACGAAAAATATATTGATCCTGGTGTATTCAGTTTATGGCATAACAGATTAGGCCATCCAGGATCAACAATGATGAAAAGGATTATTGAATGTACTCATGGACATCCACTAAAGGATAGAAAAATCCATCATGATACAATGGTTCCATGTACATCTTGCTCTCTTGGAAAATTGATAACTAGACCCTCACCACTTAAGGTTGAGAAAGAATCACCAATGTTTCTTGAAAGAATTCAAGGTGATATATGTGGACCAATTCATCCACCATGTGGACCATTTAGATATTTCATGGTTCTAATAGACGCATCTAGCAGATGGTCTCATGTTTGTCTGTTATCAAGCCGTAATGTGGCATTTGCAAAATTTCTTGCCCAAATTATTAAATTGAGAGCTCATTTTCCTGATTACACCATTAAAAGGGTGAGACTTGATAATGCTGGTGAATTTACATCTCAAGCATTTAATGACTATTGCATGTCTATAGGAATTGTTGTTGAACATTCTGTTGCTCATGTGCATACACAAAATGGTTTAGCCGAGTCATTGATTAAACGTTTACAGTTAATCGCTAGACCATTGATAATGAGAACAAAACTCCCTGTATCTATATGGGGTCATGCAATTTTACATGCTGCTGCATTGATTCGCATCAGACCAAGTGCAAGTCATAAATATTCCCCCCTACAACTTGCTTTTGGTCAAGAGCCAAATATTTCCCATCTTAGAACATTTGGTTGTGCAGTGTATGTTACAATTGCGACACCACAACGTACAAAAATGGGTCCTCAAAGGAGGTTGGGAATATATGTTGGATATGAAACATCTTCAATATTAAGGTATATTGAACCTATGACAGGTGACGTTTTTACAGCACGTTTTGCTGATTGTCATTTTAATGAAACATTGTTCCCTAGATTAGGGGGAGAAATGAAAAATAAAGAAAATGATGTTTCATGGTGTGAACCTCAATTAAAGTATCTTGATCCTCGCACAAAAGAATGCGAGACAGAAGTTCAAAAGATAATGCATATACAAGAACTTGCAAATCAATTGCCTGATGTATTTACAGATACAAAAACGGTGACAAAATCATATATACCAGCAGTAAATACTCCAGCTCGAATTGAAATTCCAAAAGCTGGCAATAACGTCACTCATGAATCTTTGCCACGTCAGAAACGTGGAAGACCAATCGGTTCAAAGGATAAAAATCCTCGAAAAAGAAAATCAGCTGATAATGAAGTAAAAGAAAGTGTTCAAGAAGAACCACAAATCAGTACTCCTACTACAGAGGAGATTGATGATGTCAATACAGAAATTGCAATCAATTATGCATATTCAAAAATATTATGGAACCGAAATGAAATGAAAAATCTTGATGAGAAATTTTCATTTAATGTTGCATATGACATCATGAATAATGATGATGATCCAGAACCAACATCTATGGTTGAATGTCAAAATAGACATGATTGGGCTCAATGGAAAGAAGCAATACGAGCTGAATTAGAATCACTCAATAAAAGAAAAGTTTTCGGATCCATCATTCTCACTCCTAAAGATGTGAAACCTGTAGGATACAGATGGATTTTTGTCCGAAAAAGAAATGAGAAAAATGAAGTTACAAGGTATAAAGCTAGACTTGTAGCTCAAGGTTTTTCTCAAAGACCGGGAATTGATTATGAAGAAACTTATTCTCCTGTTATGGATGCAATTACTTTTAGGTACTTAATCAGTCTGGCAGTTTCTAAAAATTTAGAAATGCATCTCATGGATGTTGTGACTGCTTATCTATATGGATCACTTGATAGTGATATATATATGAAGATACCTGAAGGATTTAAGGTACCAGAAGCATCAAATGCAAAACCCAAAGAAATGTATTCGATTAAATTACAAAGATCTTTATATGGGTTAAAACAATCGGGACGTATGTGGTATAACCGATTAAGTGATTACTTGATAAGCAAAGGGTATACAAATAATCTTACTTGCCCTTGTGTGTTCATTAAGAAAACAACATCCGGATATGTGATCATAGCTGTTTATGTTGATGATCTTAACATCATAGGTACAAATAAAGAGATCCATGAAGCCATTCAACTTCTAAAGAAAGAATTTGAAATGAAAGATCTCGGAAAAACCAAGTATTGCCTTGGTTTACAAATTGAGCATATGCCTAATGGTTTACTTGTACATCAAACAACATATACTGAAAAGATTTTGAAACGTTTCAATATGGACAAGGCAAAACCATTAAGTACTCCTATGGTTGTTAGATCACTCAATGTTGAAGCTGATCCATTTCGTCCATGTGAAGATCAAGAAGACATTCTTGGACCAGAAGTACCATATCTTAGTGCAATTGGAGCTCTTATGTATCTTACAAATTGTACAAGACCTGACATTTCTTTTGCAGTTAATTTGTTGGCAAGGTTCAGCTCTGCTCCTACCAAAAGACACTGGAATGGGATCAAACACATATTTCGATACCTTCGAGGAACTACTGATTTAGGATTATTTTATTCTAACGAATCAAAACAAGATTTGGTTGGTTATGCAGATGCAGGTTATTTATCTGATCCACATAAAGCTAAATCTCAAACTGGATATGTATTCCTAAATGGAGGTACTGCAATATCATGGCGTTCTCAAAAACAAACACTTGTTGCTACATCGTCAAATCATGCCGAAGTGATTGCATTACATGAAGCTACTCGAGAATGTTTTTGGTTGAGATCAATGACACAACTCATTACTGATTCTTGTGGACTAGAACGCGATAAAAGTCCAACAACTATCTATGAAGATAATGCAGCTTGCATAGCACAGATGAAAGAAGGGTATATCAAAAGTGACCGAACAAAACACATACCACCTAGATTCTTCTCATACACTCAAAATCTCATTAAGGACAACCAGATTGAAATTAGATATGTGCAATCTAGCAAAAACTCTGCTGATCTTTTCACGAAAGCACTTCCAACTGCTATTTTCAGAACACACGTTCATAACATTGGCATGAGACATGTTCAAAAGATGTAACAGCTGAAGCGATGTCTACTTGAGGGGGAGTCAACTCCATGCTGCACTCTTTTTCCCTTAGCTAAAGTTTTTTCCCACTGGGTTTTCTTTAGCAAGATTTTTAACGAGGCAGTAATTTATAGTTGATCTTCAACAAAATAAAATTGCTATCCAAGGGGGAGTGTTATAATAATAATAATAATATAGATATGGATAGTCAATTTTGGTGTATACATATAGTCAATTTTGGTACACAAAGTATGTATTTTTATATTGAGATTTTAGGCTATAAATACTCATGAATGCAAGCATTAAACTTGCACCATTTCTCACACTTACAAAGTGTTTCTTTCTTTCTCTCCATTATCATCTTTGTTCTTACACTTCATTATTAGTATTCTAAATCAAGAATCAAATCACTAAAGGTAGTTATAAGCCTACTGAATTATAACATCAAGAATCAAACCACTAAAGGTAGTTATAAGCCTACTGAATTATAACATCAAGAATCAAACCACTAAAGGTAGTTATAAGCCTACTGAATTATAACAAAGTTAAATTAGTTAAATATATGTAATCTATATCATTCTAACAAATTCCAACCCACCATTTTTAGTGTAACACGTTTTATCCTAAAATAATGAAGAATAAAAATGGAAAGTTGAAGGGGTAGAAGCTAAAGGGATAGTGATTATCCAACACACTTTTTAATATATTCATCACAAATATGCATTAACAATTTATACAGTACAACTCACTAATACATTGTACTCACTAATACATATTTTATGATGGATATATCAAAAAGTGTGTTAGATATATCATCGTCCAAACTAAAAGATTGAAAAGATGTGGATTGATTTGGGATACCGAAGATGCTTTTAAATATGCTCTCCAACTAACAGTTTTGTGAATATGCCACTTCACCTCCCTCATAAATTTTAAAATATTCTCATCTATTTTAAGGAGTAGGTTTTGTTAATGTGACATGTCACATTCCGTTTTCTCTCAAAAAGCAATATTTATTTATTTTAAAATTAAAATTTACATCTCATATTTATTAAATCAATTTAATATTTACTTTTTTTATAATGTATTGCTTATAAATATAATATTAATATTAATTAAGGAAAATTACTAAATCAAAACTTACTTATTAAATCCACCATAATATTAATAATATTGTTTGTTCTAATAAATATACTACGTAACTAATATCTAATACGCACTTTATTTTTTTTCTTCCTAATATCGTATATATTAAGCATGTAATATATTTTTGTTACCATTCAATGGTCACATGGATAGTGTGTAAATTGTTTATTGTCTTTTCTTTGATAATAATTTAATAATAAATAATATATATATATATATATATATATATATATATATATATATATATATATATATATATATATGGAGAGAATACAGTGAGAACTTTTTAGTGTGAGAACTTTAGGAACTCCAAAAACACTCCAAATACACTGAAATTCGAGCAAAAAAGGTGCACGGGCGAGTAAAAAAAGAAATTCGAGCAAAAATCAAAAACACGGACGAACAAAAAATTCATAGTCAAGCAATTTTTTTTTTCGAATTTCAAAATGTAGAACACATATTTGTTCGAATATCAGCATTTTTGTTCGACTGCCCATGTGTTCTACATTTTTTTGTTTGACTATCAAAAATGTAGAACACAAATTTGTTCGCCCGCCTTTTTGTTGTTCGAATATCACTTTTTTGTTCGAATTGCTCGTTTTTTGTTCGCCATTGTCCCATTTTTTGCTCGAATTGCTCTTTTTTTTATTCGCCCGTGTCCCATTTTTGATCGAATTTCCATTTTTTGCTCGAATTTCTCTTTTTTGCTCGAATTTCAGTGTATTTTTGAGTTCTCAGGATTCTCACATAAAAAAGTTCTCATTTGATCCCTATATATATATATATATATATATATATATATATATATATATATATATATATATATATATATATATATATATATATATATATATATATATATATATATATATATATATATATATTAAGAATTCATGAAGAACTTTTAATAGTAGTAAATAACCCATATCTATCTATAATTTCTATTAAAATTCTAAAATGATGATGCCATTATTAGATTAATTCCTTTGTTAAGAAAAAATTAAAAATAAAAAGAAAAAAATCTAAGTATGGTGGGTGATGTCATTAATCTATATAATTTTAAATTAAAACTAAATCATATTAATTAATTATTATTATTAAATTTTATTAATTAATTGATTATTATTATTAAATCTTATTAATAATTATTTTAATTATTAAAATTAAATAATTTTGAATTATTTTAATTAATTATTTTGAATTGAGTACGAAAGGTATAAAAGCTAGACAGAAGTAAACCAATTCTAAATTTATATTTTAATTTACACTTTTAAAATAAAATGACAACCAATATTATCTTTTATGATTGGATATGGATTGTTTAATATGCATTTTAAGTGTTTGATAAAATGTTCAGCTGACGAGTTTTTTAGTCGGACTCTGTGGTTCCACGGGTCATTAAACTAAATAACTTTAGCATTTACGTTCACTTAATACCTAAAACATATCATTAAACTGTTTCATTTAAACAAACCCGTGATTCCACGGGTCATTTCACTAGTAACTAAACTAAAAAGCGTGAGGTCACAGTATACTTGCTAGATTGTGTAAAAAAGTCAAATTGATTCAATTAAACCTTTAAATCGATTGCAATATACTCCATATGTGGCGATTAAATATTCTTGTGAAAGATTCAAACCAAAAACACCACCAATTTTAACATATTCAATTTTTTTTTTAAAAACCAACAAAAACTTTATTAATTAGAATATATGAGTACATAACGGATTGAGCTATTAGAGATGGTGCATGAAAACTAAGCTACTTACAATAATCAAGAACGCGAAAGTATAGAAACTATACAAAGACTAGAGGGATAAATCTACTTATTTGTATATTGGTTAATTTGGGTAGGAAAAAGCCTTCACCTTT
Source organism: Rutidosis leptorrhynchoides (assembly GCF_046630445.1). Lineage (NCBI taxonomy): Eukaryota > Viridiplantae > Streptophyta > Magnoliopsida > Asterales > Asteraceae > Rutidosis > Rutidosis leptorrhynchoides. The sequence continues at coordinate 340,151,871 of NC_092342.1, read as the reverse complement.
CGGCTTCAACATGGGGGATCAACTTGATAAAACAAGCCGGTTGCCGATTAAGACACAGTACTGAAACAAAACAGTGAAAAATCATCCGAATCGAACAACCACTTAGACCCTGACCATGATTAGACCGTTGGGATCCGGCATAAAAAACCTACCCTTAACCAATACCATCCTTTGTATGATTTGCGTCGAACCAACGGGGGTGGGAGATCCACTTGAGCCAATCTAAAGAGCATTTTTTCAAACGGGCTTTAATCCATTCATAACATTTACTTTGAATATCCGAAATAGTCTTTGATGAACTAATGCTTTTTGAACTAAAAGTACAATCGTTCCGGTGAAGCCAAATGAAGTAGCTAGTGACCCAAACAACCACTTTCCATATGGATGTTCCAAGGATTGTATTAATTTACGGATTAGGGCATTTTGCAAGATCACTCAAACACGAAATGTGGAGATTCTCAAGTTTCCACCATTTACGAATTCTTTCCCATATATCTCTTGCGAAGTCACACGTAACGTAATGAGAGAGTGATAAAGTGTTTCAATATCTTTATCGCAAACCGGGAAACTTATTGAATGGAGATCAATACATTTTTTTATCTAATTCAGTTCTTACGGGAAGTTTATTTTGCTTCGCTCTCCAAATGTAAATAGCGATTTTTGCGGGACGAATGGTTTGAGATCAGTGGGCTGACCGGCAGAAGTTTGAGCGCTAAGAACATTAAACTGGGACATCAGTGACTCGGTAGTAAACAAGCCGCTAGAACAATGCTTCCAGGACCATTTTGGAGGGTTATCGGGTGAAAAGTTGTGACATTTTATAACATCTGTTAATCAGACCAGTTCATCGTGTGTTCTCCACTTCGAATCTGCATTCCATTCCCAAGAAAATGTAACGGTATTGTTCACGAATTAGATCCTATCAGCAACCGATGCACTTTTAACAGCTTCCAATCTATGCAGTCTCGGGAAGGCTTCTTTGAGGGTAAGGTCACTGGCCCATTTGTCGTTCCAAAAACTAGTGTCAACACCATTACCTACATCTTTAATAAAATCGTTAGAAAGGTTAACCCCTAACAAAGTTAGGGGTTGTTCAATTTTAATAATGTTCATCCAAACCAGCCCTGAAAGTTTTTTCACTTCGTTATCGGGTAAGGCTACTTAAAGTGGAAGGCTACTTAAAATGGATTTGATGAGGGTAAGACGGCCTCCGTAAGATATAGATTTATCCTTCCAATCGGAAAGTCATATTTTCACTTTTTCAAAAATGGGGGACCAAGTCGAATGGGACTTTAGGTTTTCACCAATTGGGAGACCTAGATAATTAAATGGGAAAGAGTGATATCGGCCAAAAAGTCACGTTTAACCCCGATATTGGACCCTAAAACCCATAAAGTTCCAAAATTTATCGCAAAATAATTGCTTTGTCGGTTGATTTTGTAGATTAAGTAATTACAAAGGCGATGCAAAAAGAATCAAGTAAAACGGAGCTAAAACGAAGAATCTAGAGCGAAAACGGTGAAAGACAAGAAACAAGTTACGATCCAGGAAATCAGGCTGACCAGGCAAGCCAAACGGCCTGCCAAACGGCTTGCCTGGCTCAGAAACGGCTTGCCATACGGGTTCAGTAAACGGCCCCTGCAAACGGGCTGGCTTGGCAAACGGCCTGTGCAAACGGCCTGCCAAACGGCCTGCCAGCCGTTTGCAGGCAGAAATCCAAGTCTATTTATAGGGCCTTCTCCATCCATTTCAACACATACTCAATTTACAATCCATTTTATATTTTCAAGTTTTAGGTTAGTTTTTAGTAGTAGCTAGCTTAGCTTTTATTTTCCGGAGGATATCTGTGATAACCCGGAAAATTTCCGATTAAATTTAAACTAAACTTCGACTGTTTCCGACGATTCACGAATAACTGGTTATAAAAAGATATGTAAATATATATGTGTGTGTATATACATCATTTACAATCATTATTATTATTATCAGTATTATAATTAATATTATTAATAATTATCATTATCATTAATTACTAATATATTATTAATATTATTAGTATTAGTATTAATACTTAACATTAATATTAAAATAATGAAATATCATTATTATTATTACTATTATTATCATTAATAATAATATTATTATCATTTTTATAATTATCATTATCATTATTATTATTATTATTATTATCTTTATCTATTATTATTATTATTATTATTATTATTATTATTATTATTATTATTATTATTATTATTATTATTATTATTATTGTTAATGATACTATTATTAATATTATTATAAAATATCATTATTCTTGCTATTCACATTATTCTTATTTTTATTAATAATATTAAAAGTATTATTATTATTATTAATATAATTATTATTATTAATAAAAAATTTAATCAATAATATTAAATAAAAAAAAGAAACACGACATATACCTAATTAGGTCAAGCTGTTTTTAATATTTGTTTTTGTGATTTCCATATCTGCTTTTAATTTTTTTATAAATCACGATCCAACTTTTTATTTATTTATTTATTTTCCTGATTATTTTTAATCTCCTACTGGTCACGAATTTGTATTCATGTCGACCCATTTGATTATAAAATAAATTGATTAGCTAGCCATCTTAATCAATTATCAAACACAACTACTTTTGTCGAGTGAATTAAACATAAATTTATTTTATTTATTTTTCTCGTAACCTCTGTTCTTGATCAAAAATCCAAAAACTCGAATTCGATTTCAATTTCAAAAACTGTAAATGCAGTGTTGTTAGGAATCACATACTCAAACTAACTGCAAAGTTTCAAATTCCAATTCATAGTATCGAGATCTAATTTTGAGGTCAAACATTCAATTTTAAAAGTCAAACAATGTGTTCATCGTGAAATTCGAGTTCGTTTCGATGTTTTAGGATCAATTGATGATTTGAAAAGATTCTAGGAACGATTTACAAACTATTTTGTGTAGAAATCGTGGTCTAAAAAGTTCTAAAAATTCGAATTTGAAATTGAGTTCATACGTGCTGTTACAGCATTTTTTTATATTATTTTTCCTGTTTTAATTAATGTAACCAACCTTTAATCGTTTTTGTATTATTTATAAATCCTAAAATTAAATAAGAAACTCCTTGTTAGTTGGTAATGAACTCTGATCGTTCAAATTGGTGAAGAAGATGATGAACACAGGTTAAGGGTTAAATAAAATTAAGTTTGGTTATAAAACAGAAAAGCAGTCGACAGATCAGTGGTTAGAGGGGGTTTTGGATTAGCAAGAGGTCTCGGGTTCGAGTCCCATCTATGCCATTTTTTTAGGAAAAGCTTGATTTAAGGTAGTTTTCTTATTATTATTATTATTATTATTATTATTATTATTATTATTATTATTATTATTATTATTATTATTATTATTATTATTATTATTATTATTATTATTATTATTATTATTATTATAATAATTATAATAATAATAATAATAATTATTATTATTATTATTGTTATTATTGTTATTATTATTATTAAGTATTAGTATTATTATTGTTACTATCATTATTATTACAAGTATTATCATTTAAAAATTATTAGTATTATCTAATATTATTATTATTAGTAGTATTATTATTGTATTATTACTAATTTTATCATTTTAAATATTATTATCATTATTAAGATTATGATTATGATTATTATTATTATGAAAATAACACAATTTATTAATATTAGTATTAGTATCATTTTATAATTAATAATACTATTATTATCATTTTTAACATAAGTATAATTATTATATTTAGTATTGTTATTATTAAAATTATTATCATTTTTACAAAAATTAACATTTTTGCTATCATCAAAACTATATTATTATTATTATTATTTTTAAAACCTTATTCGGATTATTATCATTTTTACTATTAGTATTATTATTGTTATTACAAAATAATACAACTCTTTATTCATTATCATTATTAAAGTCATTTTATTAAACAAATACTTATACATAGAATATATATATATATATATATATATATATATATATATATATATATATATATATATATATATATATATATATATATATATATAACAACTGAAATAATATATATAAACTTATTCGATTACAAGTATATGTGTTAATATATATACTTGATATAGGTTCGTGAATCCGAGGACAACTCTGCACTTGTTCAGTGCCATCATATGTATATTTACTACAAACTATCATATCGTATCGTGAGTTTTCATAGCTCCCTTTTTATATATATTTTTGGGCTGAGAATACATGCGCAACTTTTATAACTGTTTTACGTTTAGACACAAGTACTCAATTATTATTTATGTTGAATACGTGTTTTGTCATGCTAAATCCTCACCGTAATATCGTTAATTGCTTGGTATAACGCAAACTTAATTATTGTGAATAGATCTATTGAGAGTAATGTCTCTAACCATTTGACCTCTGGTCTCTGGTTACATAATAATGATTCAACGACACTGACAGTACAAGGTGTCACGGGATAACTTTTGTTTAGTCGCGATATTACAAACTGCAGCAACACTTTTAGATTGATATATTTGGTATCAATCAACTTTAAACTAAATCTTGTGGTCTATTATCTATTACTGTAATCATTATTTATGATAAACCTATGACCTCACTCAACCTTGTGTTGACTTTTTAAGCATGTTTATTCTCAGGTACTTAAATATTACTTCCGCTGTATATCTGCTGCTTTGATGATGATTTCTTGCCATGCTTGGAGTCTTCATGCATTACTTACCAATTAATTTAAAAACATTTAAATGCTCTAAATACAATGTAATCTATTTATCTTCCGCTGCAAAACTCAATAAAACGTCTCATATAGAGTCGTTCTCGTTTATACAACCGTGATTTGATATAATTAGTCACAAATACCCCAGGCCCTATTTGGGTCTATGACAGATTGATATCAGAGCTGGTTTAAGCTGTCTCGTCGGCTTAATCGTAGAGGGGGTTCTCACAGTGTTACCTGTGACGAAGCATTAGCTCTTACTCCTCGCGATCCGATTATGGTTGGCTGTCAATTGCCGAAAGGCAGGCCGTAAAATCAGTGTCTGGGGTACGTTCAGTGGTAATCCTATTCTCAGGAAAGGCACTGGGTGGGTTTCTACCCTAATTTGTTATAACAGATTGGTATCAGAGCAGTATTGTTGTAGAGAACTAGGATTGCATTTTAAGTGTGCCTTATACAATTAGGTACCTTATCAATGTAGGACTACAACTTTCCTTGACCATAGTGCCTTTGATTGTTGCCTTTAATTAATAAATGTTACATTATACCTTAGAAACTTATTTATTAAATTCTTTAATCTTTCTTAGAATGCCAAGTCAATCTAAGAACTCTGCTCACTCTCCTAAGTACTATCCAATTCCGCCACCGCATTTAAATACAACACCATGATTTCTGAAATTCTAGACATTCCTATGTCATCTATCATGATTTTGTGTATTACATATGTATTACATGAAATATTATCCATGAATTTTGAAACTCCTATATTTGTTATTACTCATACTCAAACGTATATAACCTCCCTGTTATATCACGTACCTATATGCCTTATGCCTTTATGCATCGATTTGCGAACTGGAAAAAAAATGTCATTGAGTTATCGAGAATCTCAAAGACATTATAATGTCATCACTATTCATATTCATTACTTTCAACATCTTTATTTTCTCGTTATTTTCGATCATTGAACTTTCTTGACGGGTGGCGTCTACGAAACTCTAGAATGGAAGGGTTTAGATTACCAATTTAAAGGATCCTATAGCTCAAGCCCCTAGACCTGAATAGGCCATTACGAATTGAAAGTCTTTAATCGAAAGATTATCAGATTACATACTTATTATTTATAATCTAAACACGTCATACCGCCATTATTATATAAATGGTTATAGACACATCATATCTTATCATATTTATCCCAGTAGACTTTGTCTAACACTTTTTCTAAATTTCCTCCGTAAAATACGGAATTTTTTTACTATATATACGTATTCGAGGAGACGAATATATCATTCAATATTCAACACCCATTTCATATCAAACCCTATTCCAAACACATAATATGGATTTCTCACCTGATTCCTCAAGTTCCTCTAGCTCCGAAGATAGCGTGATGGGAGCACACCCACCGATCAATTATCGTGATTTCTTCAGAAAATGGGGATGGGTTCTCGAAATACTCACCCTATGGAGAAATGAAGAAGGTACTCCTTATCACGAGCCAAACTTACCACCAAACGTCAGAGTACTCGATCCGCTTACCAGCGAACCTGTTTGCAATACCGTTTTCACTTTTTTCGCAAGGATTTTCCGCCTCGAAGGTCGAGTCTATGTAGCCCAAGACAGTATTCGTCCTTTACTCCCGAATTCTAACCAGATAGGGTTATTAGAAGAAGTTAAAAGACTTCAAACTAAATATCAAGAATTGACAAACCTTACAGAGGAATGGGTAGAACAAATCCATAGACTCGAGTGTAAAGTAGAAACCCTGGAGGAAACAGTGCACGATTTGGAAGCTAGGCTCACACCTACTACCCAAGTACCACAAGCAACACCAGCAGCATAACCAGCACCACCAGTACCATCAACATCACCACCAACAGCAACAATACCAACAACAACATCCGCATCCCACGCCTAAACATCACACTCAGTACCTCAAACAACAACATCATACGCCCCATAGATACCAAGGAATATTAGTAATAATGAGTTAAAATGTATTGACTCATTCTTTCCGAAGAATTATATATGTATACATTATATATATATATATATATATATATATATATATATATATATATATATATATATATATATATATATATATATGAATTGGAACAATAATAAATCTTTTCATACTAAGCTATTACGTGTGAATCTTAACTAGTATATAACCACTTGGTTAATTCATATCACTAATATGCTATGATGTACATCCTTCGTTAATGACTTAACAATCGTTAATCACTGCTTCAACACAGTAAACTCCATTTCATAATAAACCAAGTGTATTATTCAAATACATGTTTGATTTTACACTTCCATTTTCGATGTACTCGAAACTTTCTAGAAAACATTATTCGTGCCTTGTGAATTTCACAAGAATTTCACGAGCATCAACATCATATAACGGGTAGGTACTGTAGTGACCCGAACTTTTCCATGTTTATATATATTAAATGAAATTGATATTTATATGATTAAGTGTTTCCAACATGTTAAGCAATCAAACTTTTTAAGACTTGATTAATTGAAATAGGTTTCATATAGACAATTGACCACCCAAGTTGACCGGTGATTCACGAACGTTAAAACTTGTAAAAACTATATGATGACATATATATGGATATATATATATATATATATATATATATATATATATATATATATATATATATATAGTTAACATGATATTATGATAAGTGAGTATCTCATTAGGTATGTTAACAATGAGTGATATACATAAAAATGAGTTTATTGAATTAAGAAACTCGAAACGATATATATAACGATTATCGTTATAACAACGTCTTACTAAATACATATGAATCATATTAAGATATTGTTACACTATTTTTAAATATGATAAATGATAAGTAAACATATCATTAAGTGTATTAACAATAAACAACATGTGTAAAAACAAGACTACTAACTTAAGGATTTCGAAACGAGTCATATATGTAACGATTATCGTTGTAACGACATTTAAATGTATATATATCATATTAAGATATATTAATACATCATAATATCATGATAATGTAATAATTTAACATCTCATTAGATATAATAAACAATGGGTTAACAACATTTAACAAGATCGTTAACTTAAAGGTTTCAAAACAACACTTACATGTAACGACTAACGATGACTTAATGACTCAGTTAAATGTATATACATGTAGTGTATTATGTTGTAATAATACACTTTTAGAAGACTTCAAGACATATATCAAAGTACTTCTGTTTAACAAAAATGCTTACAATTACATTCTCGTTCAATTTCATCAACAATTCTACTCGTATGCAACCGTATTCGTACTCGTACAATACCCACCTCCTAGACGTATATACTATTGATATATACACATAATAATTCAGCTTTTAGCAGCCCTAGATAGTCAACAAACATGTGGAACCAACAATTAGACAACTAGCATGACTTATGAGCAAGGAAACAAAAACAAGAACTCCTTTTAACCCCACTCACCTTCACAACTCACCACCTACTCCATTTCACTTCCAATTTTCTTCCCAATTCTCTCTCAAAACACACACACTCTTCCATGAACGTCTAAGTTACTATTTTTCCAGCAAAAATATCAAATACAAGCTATGGTTATTACCTATAATCATCATAAAAACAATTAATCAAGAACACATCAAGAACACTTCCAAGTTTACAAGTTTACTTCCAAGTTTCGTAATCCATTCCAAGCAATCATCTAAGATCAAGAAACCTTTGTTATTTACAGTAGGTTATCTTTCTAAATTAAGGTAATATTCATATTCAAGCTTTGATTCAATTTCTATAACTATCGTAATTGACCCAATTCTAGATCATCTTCTGGAATCATATAACTGTCAAAAGTGAGTGACTGTTCATATAACTATCTTAATTCGAGTAATAATCTTACTTGAACTTGTTTTTGTGTCATGATTCTATTTCAAGAACTTCCAAGCCATCAAAGATCCTTTGAAGCTCAAGTTATTTTTTCATCATTTCCAGTAGGTTTACCTACTAAACTTGAGGTAGTAATGATGTTCATAACATCATTCGATTCATATACGTATAACTATCTTATTCGAAGATTTGAACATGTAATCACTAGAACATAGTTTAGTTAATTCTAAACTTGTTCGCAAACAAAGTTAATCCTTCTAACTTGACTTTTAAAATCAACTAAACACATGTTCTATATCTATATGATATGCTAACTTAATGATTTAAAACCTGAAAACATGAAAAACACCGTAAAACCGGATATACGCCGTCGTAGTAACACCGCGAGCTGTTTTGGGTTAGTTAATTAAAAACTATGATAAACTTTGATTTAAAATTTGTTCTTCTGGGAAAATGATTTTTCTTATGAACATGAAACTATATCCAAAAATCATGGTTAAACTCAAAGTGGAAGTATGTTTTCCAAAATGGTCATCTAGACGTCGTTCTTTCGACTGAAATGACTACCTTTACAAAAACAACTTGTAATCTGTATTTTTGACTATAAACTTATACTTTTTCTGTTTAGATTCATAAACTTAAGTTCAATATGAAACCATAGCAACTTAAATCACTCAAAACGGATTTAAACGAAGAAGTTATGGGTAAAACAAGATTGGATAAATTTTCTTGTTGTAGTTACGTGAAAATTGGTAACAAATCTATATTAATCATATCCTAGCTAACTCATATTGTATTATACATGTATTCTAATATATTATGTAATCTTGGGATACCATAGACACGAATACAAAATTTTGACATATCATATCGACCCATCTATATATATATTTCGGAACAACCATAGACACTCTTTATGCAGTAATGTTGGAGTTAGCTATACAGGGTTGAGGTTGATTCTAAAATATTATATATACTTTGAGTTGTGATCTAGCCAGAGGCTTGTATACACGAGGTCGTGGATTGATTCGAGATAATATATATTGCTTTATTTTTCTGTACATTTAACTGTGGACAACTAGTTGTAGGTTACTAACGAGGACAGCTGACTTAATAAACTTAAAACATTAAAACGTATTAAAAATGTTGTAAATATATTTTGAACATACTTTTATATATATGTACATATTTGTTATAGGTTCGTGAATCGACCAGTGGCCAAGTCTTACTTCTCGACGAAGTAAAAATCTGTGAAAGTGAGTTATAGTCCCACTTTTAAAATCTAATATTTTGGGATGAGAATACATGCAGTTTTATAAATGTTTTACAAAATAGACACAATTAAATGAAACTACATTCTATGGCTGGATTATTAAACCGAATATGCCCCTTTTTAGTCTGGTAATCTAAGAATTAGGGAACAGATACCCCAATTGACGCGAATCCTAAAGATAGATCTATTGGGCCCAACGAGCCCCATCCAAAGTACCGGATGCTTTAGTACTTCGAATTCATCATGTCCGAAGGGAGTCCCGGAATGATAGGGGATATTCTATATGCATCTTGTTAAGGTCGGTTACCAGGTGTTCACCATATGAATGATTTTTATCTCTATGTATAGGATGTATATTGAAATATGAAATCTTGTGGTCTATTATTACGATTTGATAAATATATAGGTTAAACCTATAACTCACCAACATTTTTGTTGACGTTTAAAGCATGTTTATTCTCAGGTGATTATTAAGAGCTTCCGCTGTTGCATGCTAAAATATGGACAAGATTTGGTGTCAGCATGCTTGTATAATATTGTTTAAAACTGCATTCGGGATTTACTTTGTTGTAACATATTAATATTGTAAACCAATATGTATTGGTAGTGTGTAAGTGTGATATTTTAGATTATCATTTCTGGATAATCTAGGTGGTGACTTTTTAACCTTGTTGATAAAATAAAGGTTATGGTTTGTTTTAAAAACGAATACAGTCTTTGAAAAACATCTCATATAGAGGTCAAAACCTCGCAACGAAATCAATTAATATGGAACATTTATAATCAATATGAACGGCATATTTCAGTTGGTATCCGAGCGTTGGTCTTAGAGAACCAGAATTTTTGCATTAGTGTGTCTTACCGATTTTGTTAGGATGCATTAGTGAGTCTGGACTTCGACCTTGTTTATCTTCAAAAACGATTGCTTAACATTTTTTGTTGGAAACTATATATTATTAACATGTAAATATTATGTGATATATTAATCTCTTAATGTGTTTGATATTGTGTGATAGATGTCTACCTCTAGTACAAATCCCATCGACTCACCTAATAATAATGAAGTGTCGAATATACTTTGGGAAGATTCACAAATTCCCGAAGAGGAACCAGAAGAGCAGGAACCGGAAGAGGAGGAACCGGAAGAGGAGGAACCGGAAGAGGAAGAACCGGAAGAAGAAGAGGTTCCGGAGGAAGAAATATTGATACCTACAGTAAATCGATTAAATAAAAGAAAATCCTCAACCAACGGACGAAAGTCAAAAATGGAAATGGTGTTTCCGCCAAGGAAGCAAAATATTGGGAAGATTACTAATTTTCTGATGAATCGGATCCCGATGAGGATTCCGATGATGTTATAGAAATTACCTCGACCCAATTTAATAAAGCAAAAGAAAATAATAAGGGAAAAGGTATAAAAATAGAGAAACCTGATTCCAACCCCGATGAACTTTATATGTATCGGCAACGTCCGTATTTCCTAAAATGTAACAATAACCGGGAACCTCTAAACCAACAGGTTTTTCTAAACCATTGTGGAAAATGACGGCTCGTATTAGATGAACACCATATATCCCTAGAAAATTAGGAAAACGAACCAAGTCCGAAGAAGATGAAACCAGTTATTCGGATTAGAGGGTTGTAATCATGTTGTGTATTATATGTATTGTAGTGTGCTTGTACTTTTATATTCTATGTAAAAATTGCTTGTATTGTTTGTTAATTATCTTTTTCGAATCTAATCCTTGTCTATTTGATAGTATAAAAACAAAATGGACGTTAAGGGTAGATAACCGAATATTTTAGAAGACCTACCAGAGGATATGATTGAGGAAATATTGTCTAGAGTCGGTCAGAATTCATCAGCACATTTAGTTATGGCGAAATTAACTTGTCAAATATTTGAAAGACTTTCCAGAAATGCCTTAGTTTATAAATGGCTTTCCTTTGATAGGTGGGGTATATCACATTGGGGAGACCGTAAGTTACGCCATGTTTTCTTTAAAGCGTTAAATGCAGGGAACTCAAATGCAATTTTACGCTACGGGTTAAGAACCTATTTTGACTCAACATATCCCAACATAGGATTTCATTAGTTAGAAAGAGCTTCTAACATGCAACATAAAGAAGCATGTTATACTTACGGGTTAGTGATGTTCGCTTCTTACCAAAGTGAGAAAAAGAATATCGGATTACAACTTTTAAATAAAACCTTCCCACAAGTGACGGATTCAGTAGTTGGGGTGAGAAACAAGGTTTTTAGATTATTACGGGGCTGTTGGACATTACGAAACCCTCGTCCTTTTGACGACATTACAACATACTACCTAGCCAATGGTCATAACGGTTACTTTCTACAAGACCAAGGATGGGAAGTTGTCTTAGTAAAACCAGAATGCATGACTTGTTTCTGGACTTATGAATTATGTGTCTTTATTTCTTTTGCTGAACAACTTGCGTATTAACTAGAATTGCCTTTATAGCTGCCGAGTAGGAAAGTTATTATGTGCTATATTTCATCCTATATGTATAATAGCGGTATTGTAAGTTTGTAAAATATTGTATAAAAATTTGAACGCGAAATTTTATTATAATCAGTTTTTTTTCCATATAGAATTGTAGTAGTTGAATTGTATATTAGCTACTAAGTATGAACTTAACGGGTAGGTACTACCCGAATTAAAACTATAAAATGCTAATATGAACAAAAAGCTTTTATAAATGAGTTCATACTATGCTACGAAATACTATTGACTACTCTTAAAATTCTATATGATTAACTTAATTCTTTTGGGCTATTTTTGAAGGAAATGGCACCGACGACTCGTCAGAATTTGAACATGAGAGAGGAAGATTTACGTGTTTTCCTTGCAGCAAACATAGCCGCAGTACAGGCTGCGATGCAAAATAACAATAACTCTGAATCTAGCAGTGGAACTAATTCCACAAGAAATCATGTAGGATGCTCCTACAAAGAATTCACTGCCTGCAAACCTTTAGAATTTGATGGAACCGAAGGACCAATTGGATTGAAACGGTGGACCGAGAAGGTCGAATCGGTATTTGCCATAAGTAAGTGTACTGAAGAGGACAGAGTTAAGTACGCTACGCATACCTTCACAGGTACTGCGTTAACGTGGTGGAACACCTATCTTGAACAGGTAGGACAAAATGCTGCTTACGCACTACCGTGGTCGGCATTCAAGCAATTGATGAATGAGCAGTACCGTCCTAGAAACGAAGTCAATAAGCTCAAGGTAGAACTTAGAGAGTTACGAACACAAGGATTCGACATTACCATATATGAACGACGATTCACAGAGTTGTGCCTATTGTGTCCGGGAGCGTTCGAAGATGAAGAAGAGAAGATCGACGCGTTTGTAAAAGGGTTACCAGTAAGGATTCAAGAAGATGTGAGTTCACACGAGCCCGCTTCCATACAGAAGGCAAGTCGAATGGCTCATAAACTCATAAATTAGATTGAGGGGAGAATTAAAGAACAGGCGGCCGAAGAAGCCAACATGAAACAACTCAAGAGGAAGTGGGAGGAAAATGGTGACAAGAGTCACCAGTACAACAACAATAACAATTACAACCACAACCGCAACAACAATCGCAACAATAACCGCAATCCTAACAATAACTACAACAAACTTCCCAACAACAACAACAACTACAATAACCGTTTCAACAACAATAACAATCCCAACAACAACCTCAATAACAACAAACAACAGAAACAACCATGCTTCAGATGTGCAGAGTACCATCCGAATGCGTTTTACACAACAGTTTGCACCAAGTGTAAGAGAAGTGGTAATGGCGTGGCAAAATGTGAGGTTTACGGACCAAAGAACAACAAAAATAAAGAAACAAATAAGGTCGGAACAAATAATGCCGACGTAGTTTGTTATAAATGTGGAAAACCGGGCCACATTATTAGAAATTGCCCAAACCAAGGGAATACTAATGGGCAAGGCCACAGAAGAGTTTTCAATATTAATGCGGCAGAAGCGCAGGAAGACCCGGAGCTTGTTACGGGTACGTTTCTTATTGACAATACATCTGCTTATGTTTTATTTGATTCATGTGCGGATAGAAGCTATATGAGTAGAGATTTTTGTGCTAAATTAAGTTGTTCACTGATGCCTTTGGATAATAAATTTTTAATCGAATTAGCAAATGGTAAATTAATTACAGCAGATAATATATGTCGGAATCGAGAAATTAAGCTGGTTAGTGAAACATTTAAGATTGATTTGATACCAGTAGAGTTAGGAAGTTTTGATGTGATAATGGGCATGGAATGGTTGAAAAAGGTAAGAGCAGAGATCGTATGTTACAAAAATGCAATTCGTATTGTACGGGAAAAAGGAAAACTATTAATGGTGTACGGAGAAAAGAATAACGCGAAATTAAATCTTATTAGTAGTATGAAGGCGCAAAAACTAATAAGAAAAGGTTGTTACTTCATTCTAGCACACATCGAGGAAGTTAAACCTGAAGAAAAGAACATCAGTGATGTTTCCGTCGCAAAAGAATTTCCCGATGTATTTCCGAAAGAATTACCGGGATTACCCCCACATCGATCCGTTGAATTTCAAATAGACCTTGTACCAGGAGCTGCACCAATAGCTCGTGCTCCATACAGACTCGCACCCAGCTAAATGAAAGAATTACAAAGTCAGTTACAAGAAATTTTAGAGCGTGGTTTCATTCGACCAAGCACATCACCATGGGGAGCTCCTGTTTTGTTTGTCAAGAAGAAGGATGGTACATTTAGGTTGTGTATCAACTACCAAGAGTTGAACAAACTTACCATCAAGAACCGCTACCCACTACCAAGAATCGATGACTTATTTGATCAACTACAAGGCTCATCGGTTTATTCGAAGATTGATTTACGTTCTAGGTATCATCAAATGCGGGTGAAGGAGGATGATATTCCAAAGACTACTTTTAGGACTCGTTACAGTCATTACGAGTTTATGGTTATGCCGTTTGGGTTGACTAACGCACCAGCTGTGTTCATGGACCTCATGAACCGAGTGTGTGGACCATACCTTGACAAGTTTGTCATTATTTTCATCGATGACATACTTATTTACTCAAAGAATGACCAAGAGCACGAAGAACATTTGAGAAAAGTGCTAGAGTTGTTAAGAAGAGAAAAACTGTACGCTAAGTTTTCAAAGTGTGCATTTTGATTGGAAGAAGTTCAATTCCTCGATCATATAGTGAACAAAGAAGGTATTTAGGTGGATTCAGCAAAGATTGAAACTGTTGAAAAGTGGAAAACCCTGAAAACTCCGAAGCATATATGCCAATTTTTAGGATTAGCTGGTTACTACAGAAGGTTCATCCAAGATTTTTCCAAAATAGCAAAACCCTTGACTGCATTAACGCATAAAGGGAGAAAATTTGAATGGAAGGATGAACAAGAGAAAGCGTTTCAATTGTTAAAGAAAAAGTTAACTACGGCACCTATATTATCATTACCTGAAGGGAATGATGATTTTGTGATATATTGTGACGCCTCAAAGCAAGGTCTCGGTTGTGTATTAATGTAACAAACGAAGGTAATTGCT
Source organism: Rutidosis leptorrhynchoides (assembly GCF_046630445.1). Lineage (NCBI taxonomy): Eukaryota > Viridiplantae > Streptophyta > Magnoliopsida > Asterales > Asteraceae > Rutidosis > Rutidosis leptorrhynchoides. Next base: position 340,136,320 of record NC_092342.1, on the reverse strand, counting down.
TATGCGTCTAGACAATTGAAGATTCACGAGCAGAATTATACGACGCATGATTTGGAATTAGGCGCGGTTGTTTTTGCATTAAAGACTTGGAGGCACTACTTATATGGGGTCAAAAGTATTATATATACCGACCACAAAAGTCTTCAACACATATTTAATCAGAAACAAATGAACATGAGGCAGCTCAGGTGGATTGAATTGTTGAATGGTTACGACTTTGAGATTCGTTACCACCCAGGGAAGGCAAATGTGGTAGCCGACGCCTTGAGCAGAAAGGACAGAGAACCCATTCGAGTAAAAGCTATGAATATAATGATTCACAATAACCTTACTACTCAAATAAACGAGGCGCAACAAGGAATTTTAAAAGAAGGAAATTTAAAGGATGAAATACCCAAAGGATCGGAGAAGCATCTTAATATTTGGGAAGATGGAACCCGGTATAGGGCTGAAAGAATTTGGGTACCAAAATTTAGAGATATGAGAGAAATGGTACTTAGAGAAGCTCATAAAACCAGATACTCAATACATTCTGGAACGGGGAAGATGTACAAGGATCTCAAGAAACATTTTTGGTGGCCGGGTATGAAAGCCGATGTTGCTAAATATGTAGGAGAATGTTTGACGTGTTCTAAGGTCAAAGCTGAGCATCAGAAACCATCAGGTCTACTTCAACAACCCGAAATCCCAGAATGGAAATGGGAAAACATTACCATGGATTTCATCACTAAATTGCCAAGGACTGCAAGTGGTTTTGATACTATTTGGGTAATAGTTGATTGTCTCACCAAATCAGCACACTTCCTTCCAATAAGAGAAGATGACAAGATGGAGAAGTTAGTACGACTGTATTTGAAGGAAGTCGTCTCCAGAAATGGAATACCAATCTCTATTATCTCTGATAAGGATGGCAGATTTATTTCAAGATTCTGGCAGACATTACAGCAAGCATTAGGAACTCGTCTAGACATGAGTACTGCCTATCATCCACAAACTGATGGGCAGAGTGAAAGGACAATAAAAACCCTTGAAGACATGCTACGAGCATGTGTTATTGATTTCGGAAACAGTTGGGATCGACATCTACCGTTAGCAGAATTTTCCTACAACAACAGCTACCATTCAAGCATTGAGATGCACCGTTTGAAGCACTTTATGGTAGAAAGTGCAGGTCTTTGATTTTTTGAAGTGAAGTGGGGGATAGAAAGATTACGGGTCAGGAGATAATACAAGAAACTACCGAGAAGATCATCCAAATTCAACAACGGTTGAAAACCGCCCAAAGTCGACAAAAGAGCTACACTGACATTAAAAGAAAAGATATAGAATTTGAAATTGGAGAGATGGTCATGCTTAAAGTTGCACCTTGGAAAGGCATTGTTCGATTTGGTAAATGAGGGAAATTAAATTCAAGGTATATTGGACCATTCAAGATTATTGATTGTGTCGGACCAGTAGCTTACCAACTTGAGTTACCTCAACAACTCGCGGCTGTACATAACACTTTCCAGGTCTCAAATTTGAAGAAATGTTTTGCTAAAGAAGATCTCACTATTCCGTTAGAGAAATCCAAATCAACAAAAAACTTTAATTCATCGAAGAACCCATCGAAATAATGGATCGTGAGGTTAAAAGACTTAAGTAAAACAAGATACCAATTGTTAAGGTTCGATGGAATGCTCGTAGAGGACCCGAGTTCACTTGGAAACGAGAAGATCAGATGAAGAAGAAATACCCGCACTTATTTCCAGAAGATACGTCAACAGCTCCAACTGCTTAAAATTTCGGGACGAAATTTATTTAACGGGTAGGTACTGTAGTGACCCAAACTTTTCCATGTTTATATATATTAAATGAAATTGATATTTATATGATTAAGTGTTTCCAACATGTTAAGCAATCAAACTTGTTAAGAATTCATTAATTGAAATAGGTTTCATATAGACAATTGACCACCCAAGTTGACCGGTGATTCACGAACGTTAAAACTTGTAAAAACTATATGATGACATATATATATATATATATATATATATATATATATATATATATATATATATATATATATATATATATATATATATATATATATATATATATATATATATATATATATATATAGTTAACATGATATTATGATAAGTGAGTATCTCATTAGGTATGTTAACAATGAGTGATATACATAAAAATGAGTTTATTGAATTAAGAAACTCGAAACGATATATATAACGATTATCGTTATAACAACGTCTTACTAAATAATATGAATCATATTAAGATATTGTTACACTATGTTTAAATATGATAAATGATAAGTAAACATATCATTAAGTGTATTAACAATGAACTACATATGTAAAAACAAGACTACTAACTTAAGGATTTCGAAACGAGTCATATATGTAACGATTATCGCTGTAACGACATTTAAATGTATATATATATATATCATATTAATATATATTAATACATCATAATATCATGATAATGTAATAATTTAACATCTCATTAGATATTATAAACAATGGGTTAACAACATTTAACAAGATCGTTAACTTAAAGGTTTCAAAACAACACTTACATGTAACGACTAACGATGACTTAACGACTCAGTTAAATGTATATACATGTAGTGTATTATGTTGTAATAATACACTTTTGGAAGACTTCAAGACACATATCAAAGTACTTCTATTTAACAAAAATTCTTACAATTACATTCTCGTTCAATTTCATCAACAATTCTACTCGTATGCAACCGTATTCGTACTCGTACAATACCCAGCTCCTAGACGTATATACAATTGATATATATACATAATAATTCAGTTCTTAGCAGCCCTAGATAGTCAACAAACATGTGGAACCAACAATTAGACAACTAGCATGACTTATGAGCAAGGAAACAAAAACAAGAACTCCTTTTAACCCCACTCACCTTCACCACTCACCACCTACTCCATTTCACTTCCAATTTTCTTCCCAGTTCTCTCTCAAAACACACACACTCTTCCATGAACGTCTAAGTTACTATTTTTCCAGCAAAAATCATCAAATACAAGCTTTAGTTATTACCTATAATCATCATAAAAATAATTACTCAAGAACACATCAAGAACACTTCCAAGTTTACAAGTTTACTTCCAAGTTTCCTAATCCATTCCAAGCAATCATCTAAGATTAAGAAACCTTTGTTATTTACAGTAGGTTATCTTTCTAAATCAAGGTAATATTCATATTCAAGCTTTGATTCAATTTCTATAACTATAACTATCTTAATTCGAGTAATAATCTTACTTGAACTTGTTTTTGTGTCATGATTCTATTTCAAAAACTTCCAAGCCATCAAAGATCCTTTGAAGCTCAAGTTATTTTTTCATCATTTCCAGTAGGTTTACCTACTAAACTTGAGGTAGTAATGATGTTCATAACATCATTCGATTCATATATGTATAACTATCTTATTCGAAGATTTGAACATGTAATCACTAGAACATAGTTTAGTTAATTCTAAATTTGTTCGCAAACAAAGTTAATCCTTCTAACTTGACTTTTAAAATCAACTAAACACATATTCTATATCTATATGATATGCTAACTTAATAATTTAAAACCTGAAAACATGAAAAACACCGTAAACCGGATATACGCCGTCGTAGTAACACCACGGGCTGTTTTGGGTTAGTTAATTAAAAACTATGATAAACTTTGATTTAAATATTGTTCTTCTGGGAAAATTATTTTTCATATGAACATGAAATTATATCCAAAAATCATGGTTAAACTCAAAGTGGAAGTATGTTTTCCAAAATGGTCATCTAGACGTCGTTCTTTCGACTGAAATGACTACCTTTACAAAAACGACTTGTAATCTGTATTTTTTTATATTTAGATTCATAAACTTAAGTTCAATATGAAACCATAACAACTTGAATCACTTAGAACTGATTTAAAACAAAGAAGTTATGGGTAAAACAAGATTGGATAATTTTTCTTGTTGTAGCTACGTGAAAATTGGTAACAAATCTATATTAATCGTATCCTAGCTAACTCATATTGTATTATACATGTATTCTAATATATTATGTAATCTTGGGATACCATAGACACGAATACAATGTTTTCACATATCATATCGACCCATCTATATATATATATTTATATATATATATATATATATATATATATATATATATATATATATATATATATATATATATATATATATATATATATATATATATATATATATATATATATATATATATATATATATATTTCGGAACAACCATAGACACTCTATATGCAGTAATGTTGGAGTTAGCTATACTGGGTTGAAGTTGATTCCAAAATATTCTATATAATTTGAGTTGTGATCTAGCCTGAGGCTTGTATACACGAGGTCGTGGATTGATTCGAGATAATATATATTGCTTTATTTTTCTGTACTTCTAACTGTAGACAACTAGTTGTAGGTTACTAACGAGGACAGCTGACTTAATAAACTTAAAACATTAAAACGTATTAAAAATGTTGTAAATATATTTTGAACATACTTTGATATATATGTACATATTTGTTATAGGTTCGTGAATCGACCAGTGGCCAAGTCTTACTTCCCGATGAAGTAAAAATCTGTGAAAATGAGTTATAGTACCACTTTTAAAATCTAATATTATGGGATGAGAATACATGCAGTTTTATAAATGTTTTACAAAATAGACACAAGTAAATGAAACTACATTCTATGGCTGGATTATTAAACCGAATATGCCCCTTTTTAGTCTGGTAATCCAAGAATTAGGGAACAGATACCCTAACTGACACGAATCCTAAAGATAGATCTATTGGGCCCAACGAGCCCCATCCAAAGTACCGGATACTTTAGTACTTTGAATTCATCATGTTCGAAGGGAGTCCCAGAATGATAGGGGATATTCTATATGCATCTTGTTAAGGTTGGTTACCAGGTGTTCACCATATGAATGATTTTTATCTCTATGTATGGGATGTATATTGAAATATGAAATCTTGTGGTCTATTATTACGATTTGATAAATATATAGGTTAAACCTATAACTCACCAACATTTTTGTTGACGTTTAAAGCATATTTATTCTCAGGTGATTATTAAGAGCTTCCGCTGTTGCATGCTAAAATATGGATAAGATTTGGTGTCAGCATGCTTGTATAATATTGTTTAAAACTGCATTCGAGATTTACTTTGTTGTAACATATTAATATTGTAAACCAATATGTATTGGTAGTGTGTAAGTGTGATATTTTAGATTATCATTTCTGGATAATCTAGGTGGTGACTTTTTAACCTTGTTGATAAAATAAAGGTTATGGTTTGTTTTAAAAACGAATGCAGTCTATGAAAAACGTCTCATATAGAGGTCAAAAACTCTCAACGAAATCAATTAATATGGAACGTTTATAACCAATATGAACGGGACATTTCAATATCAATAACAACAAATGATGAAGTATTGATTCATAACTTCATTGGAGAAATATTCCGTGACGATTATGTAATCTCTCAAGTTTTGAGGATTATTTATTCTCGTTTCAACCGCAAATCAAATGAGTTTAATATTATATTAACTCATTAAATCTATATTATATCTGAAGAATACATATATGAACGTATATCTTCATTAAGATTGTAATTAAAAATTCTTTTGTACAAACTGTTAATTGTGAAAATATTTTAACGGGTAGGTAATACCCGAGAAATATTTATATCTCACATTAATATGTTACATTGTACATTCTTCAATTCTGATTCAACAGTCATTAACTATACCACTTACATCCACAGATATATGTAGATGTTCACCAAAGAACAACCAATTTCATACAAAATCAATTTCATATTCTGATTTAACAGGTGACATCACTCTTATTTCCCTACAATCTTTCAAAGCTATACTTTGACTTCAAAACTGTGCTAGAACATCACCTCTATTCATAAAACCCAGAAAAAATATTCATGTCGTTCAAAATTCTAGAACATCATATGTATATTGACGATTACCATTTGCGTTCAAACTCTTCAAAATTCTTGAAAACATCTCGGATTGCTAACCAATGATTCAGATATGAGAATGCTGATGAAGCAGCAAAAGTTGTAGATGATCTGAATGACCAGAAGCTTAATAATAAAGAATGGAGAGTTGGCAACGCTCAATGGAAAATTTGAAATTGAAAAACGGATTGCGCAAACCATGAAGGAAGCTGTGGACAAACCTATACCCAAAGAATCTAGATGATTCAATTTCTGATAGAAACCACAAAAAAATTTTCTACGCATTCTAAATCCTTACAGAAGAATTTTCCTCATTATTATTCGATCTTAGAAATTCTAAAATATCATCATATCTTTCAGTATAAATATCCTCGATATTTCTGAAGATATCATCATAAATATTCTTGTCCGAGATTATTTATCTCTTCGCACTATCTGTGTTACATAATAGAGGAAACTGTTTTTGTTTTTATATTTCTGTAACAAACAAGTTTAAATTATGAATGATTTGAAGTAGTGTTGGGAATTGAAGCATGAGTTAGTATAATATAATGACGTCAGGCCAACGTGATTATATTACAGTAAGTCATGCTAAATTTCTAATGAATGATGATGATTCATAGACTTTATAATCATCATGTGCCATGTTACATGACTCTTAAATTCTACTTAATCTCTAAACATACCAAGAACATATTTTCTTGATAGATCTAACTTTTCCCGTGAATTCTGGTAATTTGACAAATCAAGATCGTGCTATTTTAATTTCTTTCTTAGAAACTTAGCTATGTTCATTCGAAAATTCATATCTACGAATTCTGGACCATTACCTGCTTTACAAAAGCATGAAGCTTCGACATATAAGGGAAAATATAAAGCCCAATAACGACACCAAAATTACAAACCGTGTATATCAATGCGTATAGCAATATAAAGACATGGGAGAACTAAAAACACTATAAATCCAAGAGCATAGTAGAAGTAAACTAACTCTTCCAGCGACAGATGAAAAAGAAGAACGATAGATATAAAAGTCAGCACTATATCCAGAATTATAACTGGATGGAGCATATTAATAAATATTTTGGAAGTATGAATTGAGGAAAAAAAAGTATAGAAGTGGTGAAGATAATAAAACGGAAGAAGCTAATTTATAGCAAAATTCTAGGCACAACAATCGAGGTAATTCACCGCATTTAATCAAAAAAAATCCTAATTTCCTTAATTACATGAGAATCAAATCTTATAGATTATGAAGATTTCTTTAAATCCCTTAAATTCTAGAAAACGACTATAACTATACCAAAAGTTAAAGCAAACAAATATTTCCTCATTTCAATCTTTTACGATAGCTTCGTTTATACTCTTCCTATAATCGAATCGTTTTATCCATATTATTCAAAGATGATAAAACTCTATTTTTAACTCATATTCATCATTCTTGTTGTAAACAATGACGATCTCTATCAAATTTCATGACCGTGATTTTCACGAACTCATCTCTATTTTGTCTACCCTAATATTGTGGCATAAACGCTCAAGGTTTAAATAAGCTCAATATTATTCATAACACATTTCATATGTACTGAAATGTTTATATAGCATCATCAGTCCTTTCTGAGAAAACCTAATCAATGACACTCGTGTTATTCCCTTGAATGACCTCAACATTTATAATAAAATGCACTTCATCGAAGAACCTGTAGAATTTATGGTTCGTATGATTTAAACTCTTGAAACAAAACAATATTCTATCTGTTGGAATTCACGCAAGGCCCTGAGCATACCTGGGAACGTGAAAACCAAATAAAACAAAAATATCCTCACCTGTTTACAAACAACGCCGACTGATGGCAACAACTAAATTTCGGGACGAAATTTCTATTAACAGGGGATACTGTGATAACCCAGAAAATTTCCGATTAAATTTAAACTAAACTTCGACTGTTTCCGACGATTCACGAATAACCGGTTATAAAAAGATATGTAAATATATATGTGTGTGTGTATATACATCATTTACAATCATTATTATTATCAGTATTATAATTAATATTATTAATAATTATCATTATCATTAATTACTAATATATTATTAATATTATTAGTATTAGTATTAATACTTAACATTAATATTAAAATAATGAAATATCATTATTTTTATTATTATTATCATTAATAATAATATTATTATCATTTTTATAATTATCATTATCATTACTATCATTATCTATTATTATTATTATTATTATTATTATTGTTAATGATATTATTATTAATATTATTATAAAATATCATTATTCTTGCTATTCACATTATTCTTATTTTTATTAATAATATTAAAATATTATTATTATTATTATTAATATAATTATTATTATTAATAAAAATTTTAATCAATAATATTAAATAAAAAAAAAGAAACACGACATATACCTAATTAGGTCAAGCTGTTTTTAATATTTGTTTTTGTGATTTCCATATCTGCTTTTAATTTTTTTATAAATCACGATCCAGCTTTTTATTTATTTATTTATTTTTATGATTATTTTTAATCTCCTACTGGTCACGAATTTGTATTCATGTCGACCCATTTGGTTATAAAACAAATCGATTAGCTAGTGATCTTAATCAATTATCAAACACAACTGCTTTTGTCGAGTGAATTAAACATAAATTTATTTTATTTATTTTTCTCGTAACCTCTGTTCTTGATCAAAAATCCAAAAACTCAAATTCGATTTCAATTTCAAAAACTGTAAATGCAGTGTAGTTAGGAATCACATACTCAAACTAACTGCAAAGTTTCAAATTCCAATTCATAGTATCAAGATCTAATTTTGAGGTCAAACATTCAATTTCAAAAGTCAAACAATGTGTTCATCGTGAAATTCGAGTTCGTTTCGATGTTTTAGGATCAATTGATGATTTGAAAAGATTCTAGGAACGATTTACAAATTATTTTGTGTAGAAATCGTGGTCTAAAAAGTTCTAAAATTTCGAATTTGAAATTGAGTTCATACGTGCTGTTACAGCGTTTTTTTTATATATGTTTTTCCTGTTTTAATTAATGTAACCAACCTTTAATCGTTTCTGTATTATTTATAAATCCTAAAATTAAATAAGAAACTCCTTGTTAGTTGGTAATGAACTCTGGTCGTTCGAATTGGTGAAGAAGATGATGAACACAGGTTAAGGGTTAAATAAAATTAAGTTTGGTTATAAAACAGAAAAGCAGTCGGCAGAACAGTGGTTAGAGGGGGTTTTGGATTAGCAAGATGTCTCGGGTTCGAGTCCCATCTATGCCATTTTTTTAGGAAAAGCTTGATTTAAGGTAGTTTTCTTCTTCTTCTTCTTCTTCTTCTTCTTCTTCTTCTTCTTCTTCTTCTTCTTCTTCTTCTTCTTATTATTATTATTATTATTATTATTATTATTATTATTATTATTATTATTATTATTATTATTATTATTATTATTATTATTATTATTATTATTATTATTATTATTATTATTATTATTATTATTATTATTATTATTATTATTATTATCGTTATTATTATTAAGTATTAGTATTATTATTGTTACTATCATTATTATTACAAGTATTATCATTTAAAAATTATTAGTATTATCTAATATTATTATTATTAGTAGTAGTATTATTGTATTATTGCTAATTTTATCATTTTAAATATTATTATCATTATTAAGATTATGATTATGATTATTATTATTATGAAAATAACATAATTTATTAATATTAGTATTAGTATCATTTTTTAATTAATAATACTATTATCATCATTTTTAACATAAGTATAATTATTATTATTAGTATTTTTATTATTAAAATTATTATCATTATTATCATTTTTACAAAAATTAACATTTTTGCTATCATCAAAACTATATTATTATTATTATTATTATTATTATTATTATTATTATTATTATTATTATTATTATTTTTAAAACCTTATTATGATTATTATCATTTTTACTACTAGTATTATTATTGTTATTATAAAATAATACAACTCTTTATTCATTATCATTATTAAAGTCATTTTATCAAACAAATACTTATACATAGAATATATATATATATATATATATATATATATATATATATATATATATATATAGAAATATATAACAACTGAAATAATATATATAAACTTATTCGATTACAAGTATATATGTTAATATATATACTTGATATAGGTTCGTGAATCAGAGGACAACTCTGCACTTGTTTAGTGCCATCATATGTATATTTACTACAAACTATCATATCGTATCGTGAGTTTTCATAGCTCCCTTTTTATATATATATTTTTGGGCTGAGAATACATGTGCAACTTTTATAACTGTTTTACGTTTAGACACAAGTACTCAATTATTATTTATGTTGAATACGTGCTTTATCATGCTAAATCCTCACCGTAATATCGTTAATTGCTTGGTGTAACGCAAACTTAATTATTGTGAATAGATCTATTGAGAGTAACGTCTCTAACCATTTGACCTCTGGTCTTTGGTTACATAATAATGATTCAATGACACTGATAGTACAAGATGTCACGGGGTAACTTTTGTTTAGTCGCGACATTACAAACTGCAGCAACACTTTTAAATTGATATATTTGGTATCAATCAACTTTAAACTAAATCTTTTGGTCTATTATCTATTACTGAAATCATTATTTATGACAAACCTATGAACTCACTCAACCTCGTGTTGACTTTTTAAGCATGTTTATTCTCAGGTACTTAAATATTGCTTCCGCTGTATATCTGCTGCTTTGATAATGATTTCTTGCCATGCTTGGAGTCTTCATGCATTACTTACCAATTCATTTAAAAACATTTAAATACTCTAAATACAATGTAATCTATTTATCTTCCACTGCAAAACTCAATAAAACGTCCCATATAGAGTTGTTCTCGTTTATACAACTATGATTTGATATAATTAGTCACAAATACCCCAGGCCCTATTTGGGGGTGTGACAGATTGGTATCAGATCTGGTTTAAGCTGTCTCGTCGGCTTAATCGTAGAGGGGGTTCTCATAGTGTTACCTGTGATGAAGCATTGGCTCTTACTCCTCGCGATCTGATTATGGTTGGCTGTCAATTGCCGAAAGGTGGGCCGTAAAATCAGTATCTGAGGTACATTCAGTGGTCACCCTATTCTCAGGAAAGGCACTGGGTGGGTTTCTACCCCAATCTGTTATAATAGATTGGTATCATAGCAGTATTGTTGTAGAGAACCAGAATTGCATTTTAAGTGTGCCTTATACAATTAGGTACCTTAGCAATGTAGGACTACAACTTTTCTTGACTATAGTGCCTTTAATTGTTGCCTTTAATTGATAAATGCTACATTATACCTTAGAAACTTATTTATTAAATTCTACAATCTTTCTTAGAATGCCAAGCCAATCTAAGAACTCTGCTCACTCTCCTAAGTACTATCCAATTCCGCCACCGCATTTAAATATGACACCATGATTTCAGAAATTCTTGACATTTCTATGTCATCTATCATGGTTTTGTGTATTACATATGTATTACATGAAATATTATCCATGAATTTTGAAACTCCTATATTTGTTATTACTCATACTCAAACGTATATAACCTCCCTGTTATATCACGTACCTATATGCCTTATGCCTTTGTGCATCGATTTGTGAACTGGAAAATGTCATTGAGTTATCGAGAATCTCAAAGACATTATAATGTCATCACTATTCATATTCATTACTTTCAACATCTTTGTTTTCTCGTTATTTTCGATCATTGAACTTTCTTGACGGGTGGCGTCTACGAAACTCTAGAATGGAAGGGCTTGGATTACCGATTTAAAGGATCCTATAGCTCAAGCCCCTAGACCTGAATAGGCCATTACGAATTGAAAGTCTTTAATCGAAAGATTATCAGATTACATACTTATTATTTATAATCTCAACACGTCATACCGCCATTATTACATAAATGGGTATAGACACATCATATCTTATCATATTTATCCCAGTAGACTTTGTTTAACACTTTTTCTAAATTTCCTCTGTAAAATACGGAAATCTTTTTACTATATATACGTATTCTAGGAGACGAATATATCATTCAATATTCATCACCCATTTCATATCAAACTCTATTCCAAACACATATTATGGATTTCTCACCTGATTCCTCAAGTTCCTCTAGCTCCAAAGATAGCGTGACGGGAGCACACCCACCGATCAATTACCGTGATTTCTTCAGAAAATGGGGATGGGTTCTCGAAACACTCACCCTATGGAGAAATGAAGAAGGTACTCCTTATCACGAGCCAAATGAAATGTCCCGTTCTTATTGATTAAAAACGTTCCATATTAATTGATTTCGTTGCGAGGTTTTGACCTCTATATGAGACATTTTTCAAAGACTGCATTCATTTTTAAAACAAACCATAACCTTTATTTCATAAATAAAGGTTTAAAAAGCTTTACGTAGATTATCAAATAATGATAATCTAAAATATCCTGTTTACACACGACCATTACATAATGGTTTACAATACAAATATGTTACATCGAAATCAGTTTCTTGAATGCAGCTTTTACACAATATCATACAAACATGGACTCCAAATCTTGTCCTTATTTTAGTATGCAACAGCGGAAGCTCTTAATATTCACCTGAGAATAAACATGCTTTAAACGTCAACAAAAATGTTAGTGAGTTATAGGTTTAACCTATATATATCAAATCGTAACAATAGACCACAAGATTTCATATTTCAATACACATCCCATACATAGAGATAAAAATTCATTCATATGGTGAACACCTGGTAACCGACATTAACAAGATGCATATATAAGAATATCCCCATCATTCCGGGACACCCTTCGGATATGATATAAATTTCGAAGTACTAAAGCATCCGGTACTTTGGATGGGGTTTGTTAGGCCCAATAGATCTATCTTTAGGATTCGCTTCAATTAGGGTGTCTGTTCCCTAATTCTTAGATTACCATACTTAATAAAAAGGGACATATTCGATTTCGATAATTCAACCATAGAATGTAGTTTCACGTACTTGTGTCTATTTTGTAAATCATTTATAAAACCTGCATGTATTCTCATCCCAAAAATATTAGATTTTAAAAGTGGGACTATAACTCACTTTCACAGATTTTTACTTCGTCGGGAAGTAAGACTTGGCCACTGGTTGATTCACGAACCTATAACAATATATACATATATATCAAAGTATGTTCAAAATATATTTACAACACTTTTAATATATTTTGATGTTTTAAGTTTATTAAGTCAGCTGTCCTCGTTAGTAACCTACAACTAGTTGTCCACAGTTAGATGTACAGAAATAAATCGATAAATATTATCTTGAATCAATCCACGACCCAGTGTATACGTATCTCAGTATTGATCACAACTCAAACTATATATATTTGGGAATCAACCTCAACCCTGTATAGCTAACTCCAACATTCACATATAGAGTGTCTATGGTTGTTCCGAAATATATATAGATGTGTCGACATGATAGGTCGAAACATTGTATACATGTCTATGGTATCTCAAGATTACATAATATACAATACAAGTTGATTAAGTTATGATTGGAATAGATTTGTTACCAATTTTCACGTAGCTAAAATGAGAAAAATTATCCAATCTTGTTTTACCCATAACTTCTTCATTTTAAATCCGTTTTGAGTGAATCAAATTGCTATGGTTTCATATTGAACTCTATTTTATGAATCTAAACAGAAAAAGTATAGGTTTATAGTCGGAAAAATAAGTTACAAGTCGTTTTTGTAAAGGTAGTCATTTCAGTCGAAAGAACGACGTCTAGATGACCATTTTAGAAAACATACTTCCACTTTGAGTTTAACCATAATTTTTGGATATAGTTTAATGTTCATAATTAAAATCATTTTCTCAGAATAACAACTTTTAAATCAAAGTTTATCATAGTTTTTAATTAACTAACCCAAAACAGCCCGCGGTGTTACTACGACGGCGTGAATCCGGTTTTACGGTGTTTTTCGTGTTTCCAGGTTTTAAATCATTAAGTTAGCATATAATATAGATATAGAACATGTGTTTAGTTGATTTTAAAAGTCAAGTTAGAAGGATTAACTTTTGTTTGCGAACAAGTTTAGAATTAACTAAACTATGTTCTAGTGATTACGAGTTTAAACCTTCGAATAAGATAGTTTTATATTTATGAATCGAATGATGTTATGAACATCATTACTACCTCAAGTTTAGTAGGTAAACCTACTGAAAGTGACAAGAAATGATCTAGCTTCAAAGGATCTTGGATGGCTTGAAAGTTCTTGAAGTAGGATCATGACACAAAAACAAGTTCAAGTAAGATTTTTACTCGAATTAAGATAGTTTACAGTTATAGAAATTGAATCAAAGTTTGAATATGAATATTACCTTGAATAAGAAATATAACCTACTATATATAACAAAGGTTTCTTGATCTTAGATGATTACTTGGAATGGATTAGAAAGCTTGGAAGTAAATTAGTAAACTTGAAGGGATTTTTGAAGTGTTCTTGAAGTGTTCTTCCTATGATGATTATAGCTTGATTCTTGAAGTGATTTTTGATGAAGATGATGATTAACTACTGGAAAAATACGTTCATAATAGTGTGTGTGTGTGTGTGTGTGTTGAGAGAGAATTAGAAAGAGAATTGGAAGTGAAATGGAGTGAATGATGAGTGGTAATTGGTGAGTGGTGAGTGGGGTTAAAAGGAGTTCTAGTTAGTTGACTAGCTCATGGTAGAAGTTAAAATTGATTAGTCATACATGACATAATCAAGAGTGGAATCCCATGCTAGTTCCTATTGGTATATACCCATAGTAAGTACGTTTTGAAGCTGTGTATAATACGGGTAAGAATACGACTAGAATTCTTGATGAAAGAAGAGAATGGGAAAGTAACTGTAACCATTTTCGTTAAGTATGAGTGTTTTGATATATGTCTTGAAGTCTTCCAAAAGTATTTTAATACATCTAAATACACTACATGTATATACATTTTAACTGAGTCGTTAAGTCATCGTTAGTCGTTACATGTAAGTGTTGTTTTGAAACCTTTAAGTTAACGATCTCAATTAATGTTGTTAACCCATTGTTTATTATATCTAATGAGATGTTAAATTATTATATTATCATGATATTATGATATATTAATATATCTTAATATGATATATATATACATTTAAATGTCGTTACAACGATAATCGTTACATATATGTCTCGTTTCGAAATCTGTAAGTTAGTAGTCTTGTTTATATGTATATAACTCATTGTTAATATACTTATGGAGATACTTACTTATCATAATCTCATGTTAACCATATGTATATCCATATATATATCGTCATGTCATTTTTACAAGTTTTAACGTTCGTGAATCGCCGGTCAACCTGGGTGGTCAATTGTCTATATGAAACATATTTCAATTAATCAAGTCTTAACAAGTTTGATTGCTTAACATGTTGGAAACATTTAATCATGTAAATATCAATCTCAATTAATATATATAAACATGGAAAAGTTCGGGTCACTACAGTACCTACCCGTTAAATAAATTTCGTCCCGAAATTTTAAGCTGTTGAAGGTGTTGACGAATCTTCTGGAAATAGATGCGGGTATTTCTTATTCATCTGATCTTCACGCTCCCAGGTGAACTCGGGTCCTCTAAGAGCATTCCATCGAACCTTAACAATTGGTATCTTGTTTTGCTTAAGTCTTTTAACCTCACGATCCATTATTTCGACGGGTTCTTCGATGAATTGGAGTTTTTCGTTGATTTGGATTTCATCTAACGGAATAGTGAGATCTTCTTTAGCAAAACATTTCTTCAAATTCGAGACGTGGAAAGTGTTATGTACAGCTGCGAGTTGTTGAGGTAACTCAAGTCGGTAAGCTACTGGTCCGACACGATCAATAATCTTGAATGGTCCAATATACCTTGGATTTAATTTTCCTCGTTTACCAAATCGAACAACGCCTTTCCAAGGTGCAACTTTAAGCATGACCATCTCTCCAATTTCAAATTCTATATCTTTTCTTTTGATGTCAGCGTAGCTCTTTTGTCGACTTTGGGCGGTTTTCAACCGTTGTTGAATTTGGATGATCTTCTCGGTAGTTTCTTGTATAATCTCCGGACCCGTAATCTGTCTATCCCCCACTTCACTCCAACAAATCGGAGACCTGCACTTTCTACCATAAAGTGCTTCAAACGGCGCCATCTCAATGCTTGAATGGTAGCTGTTGTTGTAGGAAAATTCTGCTAACGGTAGATGTCGATCCCAACTGTTTCCGAAATCAATAACACATGCTCGTAGCATGTCTTCAAGCGTTTGTATCGTCCTTTCGCTCTACCCATCAGTTTGTGGATGATAGGCAGTACTCATGTCTAGACGAGTTCTGTGACGATCGTTCCAAATCCATATGGACGAACACGTCATTCATCGATTTCATTGCGAGGTATTTGACCTCTATATGATACGTTTTGTAAACATTGCATTCTTTTGAAAAGGCACACCATAAATGAATATTTAAATCAAAGGTTTTCGACATCTGATGATTTCTGCATATATACAATCACCGTAAATAATAGTTTACAATAGTACTTCCATTGACAATGCAGTCAAAATAAGATACATGATGATGATTTGGTGAATGCAACGTTTCCTTGATAAATATGCCATGTAAGACTCCATGTACATAGCTTGTCTAACATATAAGCAAACAGCGGAAGACTTATAAGAACCTGAGAATAAACATGCTAACAAGTGTCAACACAAAGGATGGTGAGTTCATAGTTTTAGTGTTTCGCATAATCTGTATATAAAGGTGGATCACAAGATTTCAGTTGTTTCATCCAGAAACGTTTATCAAAATATTCTACAAGATTGAGCACCCTGGTAACTAAACTTAATGTATATATAATTTATACCCTTTGTATAATCATCTTAATAATACACGCAAACCAACGTGTACGCTTCTCAAATAGCATACGTCCGTTAAAAGGCTAGTGCTCTAGCTCGGATGGGGTTATCAAGCCCTATGGATCCATATACAACTATTCGCGCCCACCAGTTCTTATAACCGGCAGTTACTAGTTACCAAAGCTAAGGGATTTTCGGTTCAAACTCAGTGTAGAATTTTGTATGTACTTGTATCCATTGCGTTTAAAATAAAGTGCATGTATTCTCAGTCCAAAAATATATATTGCAAAAGCAATTAAAAAGGGAGCAAATGAAACTCACCTTAGCCGCATATAAAGTCGTTCACCAAAATGTGACCTAAACTCGGATTACCAAATAACTGTAGATCTCAACCTAGAGAACATATGTTGGTCAATAATTGTTTATCAAGGTAGGTCAGGTCATAGTATTTTATGTATAATATTAATTAATTAATAATAATAATAATAATAATAATAATAATAATAATAATAATAATAATAATAATAATAATAATAATAATAATATATAAAGAGAGCTGAGGATATATGTGTGTGTAATCGAGCAAAAACGAATTCAATTTATAGACTTTTCCTGAAATCTGACCCCATGCGATCGCATGGGTTTTATGCCTATTTTTCATGCGATCGCATGGACCCAAAATCCAGCTCACAATTTTTTGTTGTTTTGTTTGTCGACATATTTAAATATAATATATTTAATTTAAATAATTAATTATATATTATATTAAATTCATGTGCATAGTTGACTTGTAATTTTCGTTCCGATGAATCGTACGTTGTCACTCGACTTATGTTCCGGTTCCGGTTTCTCGAACGCATTTTCGTACGCTTAGAAAACTCACAATTTACGTTTTGTGACTCGTACCTTTGTCAAAATATAGTCTTAAATTATCAATAAACTATATCATTCAAAGTGTATCTTAAACTTTCGAGTGTTTTGGTCATTTACTTCTATAAATCATTGTCTCGATATTTGTTGATATATATATAATAATAAATCGTTTTATGACCAAGTTAATATATATTTTCAATATTCATAAACACGTTTTAAATACGTGGTAAGTTATTCATACAATTAATATTCCAACTTATCATATATATTCAAATAAATATTTAAACCAATAAGTTTAATGTACGGTATTAAACAATTAATACATTGTTATGCTTTCAAGTTATGGTATATATATATATATATATATATATATATATATATATATATATATATATATATGTATATATATACATATAATTGTTCGCGAATCGTCGAGAACAACCGAAAGGTATTTGAATAGTTCAAAAATTTTGAGATTCAGTTTTACAGACTTTGCTTATCGTGTCGGAAATGTTAATCATACAAAGATTAAGTTTAAATTTGGTCAGAAATTTCCGGGTCATCACAGTACCTACCCGTTAAAGAAATTTCATCCCGAAATTTGAGTGAGGTCGTCATGACTAACAATAAAAATGTTTTCATGACGAATATGAGTTGATAAATAGAATTTTATCATCGTTGAATAATACGGATAAAACAATCCGATTACTCGAAGCGTATGAGAGAAGTTATCGTAATAGAGTGAAATGAAGAATAGAGATTCGTCTTATCTCTTGATGTAGTAACGATTGATTTCCGGAATTTAAGGAATAGAAAATCTTTATAATTTAAATAAGATTTGATTCTTCGGAATTTAAGGAAATTAGGATTTCCTTTGATTAAATGTGTAATCTGCCTCGATTGCTATGTCTGATATTTCGCTCTAAATTGACCTCTTCCGTTTCATTTATTTTCACCACTCCTATAATCTTTTTCCTTATTTAATACTTCTTAATAGATTGTGAAAATGCTTCATCCAGTTCTGATTCTTGATATACTCCTAACTTTCATATCTATCATTCTTCTTTTTCATCTGCCGCCGGAGGAATCTATTCACTTTTACTATACTCTTGGCTTTATAGTGTTTTTAGTTCTCCCGTGTCTTTACGTTGCAATACTTATTGATATACATGGTTTGTAATTTATGTGTTTTTATCGGGCTTTATATTCTCCATTATATTTCGAAGCTTCATGCCTTCGTTCTCTCTTCCCGCCTTCAAGTCAAGCGAATAATGGTCCAAAATTTGTAGGTATGGAGTTTTGGATGAACATAGTTAATGTTCTGAGAAGGTAATCGTAATGGCACGATCTTGATTTGTCAAATTACTAGAATATCTGGAAAAGACCGAATCATCAAGAAAAATATTTTCTTGATATGTTTAGAGGTTAAATAGAATGAAAGAGTTATGTAACATGGTTCATGATGAGGGTGTGATCTGTGAACCTTTATCACGTTCCATTAGAAACTCAGCATGAATTACTGTAATATAATCACGTTGATCAAGTGTCATTATATTATACTAATTCATGCTTCAGTTCCCAACACTACTTCAAACATCCATTTTTTGAATTTTTTAGATTTTTGAAACTAACATAGTTTCTTTTATGATGTAACACAGATAGAGCGAAGAGATGAATGATTTCAGATAAGAATAGTTATGAAAAATATCTTCAGAAATATGGAGGATATTTATAATGGAAGATACGATGATATCTTAGAATATTTAAGATAAGATGATGAGGAAGAATATTATCCGCAAAGGTTTTAGAGTAAGGAGCAAGGTATTCGCTAATTATTTCAGCAGACACTGAATCATTTGAATTCTTTGAAGATAGATTTAGTCTTTGTGATTTGTCCACAGCCTCCTTCATGGTCTACTCAATCCGTTTTTCAGTTCCAAACCTTCTCTTTTTCTCAGCTTTACCACCATACTATTCTTTATCGTCAAACTTTTGACTGTTAAAGTCGTTTACAGTTTTTGCTGCTTCATCAGCATTGTTCCAATTTCAGAGAACTAGTTCATAGTTTGAGATGTTTTTCAGAAATTTCACATTCGAAGTATGTAAGTCTAGAAGATAGATATTATCTATATATAACTGTTGTCGTAGAAAATGCTGCGAGATTCAAAATACTGATTGCAAATTCCCGGTAGTTGGTATGGCAATTACCGTTACAAGATGTGAATGAGTACATGATAGGGTTTCAATGAGTATAAGGATTTTTTGGAAGATCAAGGATAAATGAAGTTGTTGGTAAATTTACTGCTAATGTGGTGGAACATAAAAGGTTCCCCAGTAACAAGAACGTATATGTCAAGTTTATAATAAGGTTAATCTGAAAATTCGAAGTTGACTGGTTAAAAGTGTGATAAAACTGGATACTTTAAAAAGGGATTGCAATATTATTTTCAGTAATAATAATGCTAAAGGATCTTTAACATTTTTGAAGTCAAAGTATAGCTTTGAAAGATATAGAGATCTAAGAATGATGTCACCCGTTAAATCTTGACTTGGATTCTGATCCGTCAATATCATAATATGTAATTGAATTTGTATGGAAACGATTGTATATCGCTGTGAGCATAGTTAATAATTTTTGAATCAAAGTTGAAGAATGTACAGTATAACATATTAATTGTGAACTTATATATTTCCCGGGAATTACCTACCCGTTAAAGATTTCACAAGTAATATTTTGTACAAAAGAATTTTCATTACAGTCTTTATGAAAATATATGTATGTATATTTCTTCAGATGTAATACGGATTTAATGAGTTAATATCATATTAAGCTCATTTGATTTTCGGCTTGACTTAGAAATGATTAATCTCTAAAACATTAAAGATTACATAATCTTTGCAGAGTTTTTCACTAATGAAATCAACACTTCATTATTTATTCTTATTGATATTCCTCGGTGAAGGATGTTGGTGCTCGTGGAATTTTTGTGAACCTTACAAGGCACAGATGATGTTTTCTGGAAAGTTTCGAGTATATCGAAATTGAAAATGTAAAATCAATTATGTAATTGATTAATACACTTGGTTTATTATGAAATGGAATTCATTGAGTTGAAACAGAGATTGTAGTTAACAATGGTTAAGTTGTTAAGGAAGGATGTACATCATTGCATATTAGTAATATGAACTAACCGAGTAGTACCTACCAGTTAAGATTCACATGTAATAGCTTAGTACGAAAAGATTTATTTTGATTTCAAAATTCATATATATTAAATATACATAAAATTTCTTCAGGGGAAATGAGTTAATACTTCATCGGTTATTGTTGCTGGTATTTCTTGGTAACTACGGTGCGTATGACGTTGATGCTCGTGGAACAGATTGTGAAGTTGAGGTTTGCGATATGGATGTTGTTGGTGGTGGTAATGGTACTGTTGGTGTTGTTGTCGGTGGTACTGTTGATGCCGGTGATGCTGCTGGTGCTTGTAACCTTTGCACCATATTCTCCAAAGCCACTACCCGAGCGCGAAGCTCGTTGACTTCTTCTACTACACCGGGATGATTGGCGGTTCGGACGAGTGGATGAATAAGATCCAGAATTTGAGATAGTATATTATCGTGACGAGATACTCTGGAAATGAGAGAGAAAATGGTGTCTTGAACAGGTTCGCCGGTAAGTGCTTCAGGTTCTTCGCCAAGAGGGCAATGTGGTAGATGGAAGGGATCGCCTTATTCTTGTCTCCAATAATTAAGTAGGCTACGAACCCATCCCCAATTCATCCAGAATAGGTGATGGCTGATTGGTTGATCCATTCCGGTTACACTGTCTTCGGAATTCAGGTGAATATCCATATCGGAATAGCTATCAGAGTTTAAGGAATTTGAATTAGATACGGGATCCATCTTGTATAATTAGAGATATGATTTTTGATATGAAATAGATTATAGAATTTAGATTGGTACTCTTCAATACATAATTTACATATGTATATATAATACCAAAATCCCGTAAATTACGGAGAAATTTTCGGAAGATGGCAGTCAAAGTTTACTGTAACAGATACGCTAAGATATGAATTTTTGTCTATACACTATTTATGCAATAAATGCAGGAAAACGTGTCTAGACTTAAGAATAATAAACATGTAATTTTCGACAAGAAATGATAAGCAAAACTTTTAACATGCAGACACGGTCGAAGTCCAGACTTACTAATGCATCCTAACAATTATCAGTTAGACACACTCATGCAAGACCTGGTTCGCTAGGACCAACGCTCTGATACCAACTGTGACGATCGTTCCAAATCCATATGGACGAACACGTCATTCATCGATTTCATTGCGAGGTATTTGACCTCTATATGATACGTTTTGTAAACATTGCATTCTTTTGAAAAGGCACACCATAAATGAATATTTAAATCAAAGGTTTTCGACATCTGATGATTTCTGCATATATACAATCACCGTAAATAATAGTTTACAATAGTACTTCCATTGACAATGCAGTCAAAATAAGATACATGATGATGATTTGGTGAATGCAACGTTTCCTTGATAAATATGCCATGTAAGACTCCATGTACATAGCTTGTCTAACATATAAGCAAACAGCGGAAGACTTATAAGAACCTGAGAATAAACATGCTAACAAGTGTCAACACAAAGGTTGGTGAGTTCATAGTTTTAGTGTTTCGCATAATCTGTATATAAAGGTGGATCACAAGATTTCAGTTGTTTCATCCAGAAACGTTTATCAAAATATTCTACAAGATTGAGCACCCTGGTAACTAAACTTAATGTATATATAATTTATACCCTTTGTATAATCATCTTAATAATACACGCAAACCAACGTGTACGCTTCTCAAATAGCATACGTCCGTTAAAAGGCTAGTGCTCTAGCTCGGACGGGGTTATCAAGCCCTATGGATCCATATACAACTATTCGCGCCCACCAGTTCTTATAACCGGCAGTTACTAGTTACCAAAGCTAAGGGATTTTCGATTCAAACTTAGTGTAGAATTTTGTATGTACTTGTATCCATTGCGTTTAAAATAAAGTGCATGTATTCTCAGTCCAAAAATATATATTGCAAAAGCAATTAAAAAGGGAGCAAATGAAACTCACCTTAGCCGCATATAAAGTCGTTCACCAAAATGTGACCCAAACTCGGATTACCAAATAACTGTAGATCTCAACCTAGAGAACATATGTTGGTCAATAATTGTTTATCAAGCTAGGTCAGGTCATAGTATTTTATGTATAATATTAATTAATTAATAATAATAATAATAATAATAATAATAATAATAATAATAATAATAATAATAATATATAAAGAGAGCTGAGGATATATGTGTGTGTAATCGAGCAAAAACGAATTCAATTTATAGACTTTTCCTGAAATCTGACCCCATGCGATCGCATGGGTTTTATGCCTATTTTTCATGCGATCGCATGGACCCAAAATCCAGCTCACAATTTTTTGTTGTTTTGTTTGTCGACATATTTAAATATAATATATTTAATTTAAATAATTAATTATATATTATATTAAATTCATGTGCATAGTTGACTTGTAATTTTCGTTCCGATGACTCGTACGTTGTCACTCGACTTATGTTCCGGTTTCGGTTTCTCGAACGCATTTTCGTACGCTTAGAAAACTCACAATTTACGTTTTGTGACTCGTACCTTTGTCAAAATATAGTCTTAAATTATGAATAAACTATATCATTCAAAGTGTATCTTAAACTTTCGAGTGTTTTGGTCATTTACTTCTATAAATCATTGTCTCGATATTTGTTGATATATATATAATAATAAATCGTTTTATGACCAAGTTAATATATATTTTCAATATTCATAAACACGTTTTAAATACGTGGTAAGTTATTCATACAATTAATATTCCAACTTATCATATATATTCAAATAAATATTTAAACCAATAAGTTTAATGTACGGTATTAAACAATTAATACATTGTTATGCTTTCAAGTTATGGTATATATATATATATATATATATATATATATATATATATATATATATATATATATATATATATATATATATATATATATATGTATCTATATACATATAATTGTTCGCGAATCGTCGAGAACAACCGAAAGGTATTTGAATAGTTCAAAAATTTTGAGATTCAGTTTTACAGACTTTGCTTATCGTGTCGGAAATGTTAATCATACAAAGATTAAGTTTAAATTTGGTCAGAAATTTCCGGGTCATCACAAGTTCCTAATGCTTGCTGTAATGTCTGCCAGAATCTTGAAATAAATCTGCCATCCCTATCAGAGATAATAGAGATTGGTATTCCATGTCTGGAGACGACTTCCTTCAAATACAGTCGTGCTAACTTCTCCATCTTGTCATCTTCTCTTATTGGCAGGAAGTGTGCTGATTTGGTGAGACGATCAACTATTACCCAAATAGTATCAAAACCACTTGCAGTCCTTGGCAATTTAGTGATGAAATCCATGATAATGTTTTCCCATTTCCATTCCGGGATTTCGGGTTGTTGAAGTAGACCTGATGGTTTCTGATGCTCAGTGATGTCAAAGCAGAGGGGTATAAAATACTATTAATTTTTACAAGGAAATACTATTAAATACGATACAATTTTACACAAGATATTTATTTATTTATAGAATGGATATACTTAAACCTTGCTACAACACTTATAGGCAGTGTACCTAATCGTACAGTAGTGTAGTTTTTAGTAAGTCCGGTTCGTTCCACAGGGAAATCTTTAAACAAAGCTCAACGCTATATTAGTTTACTTTTATAAAAATACAAATATATATATAAGTAATATTATTATTATAAAGGGGGGTTTTTACCGTTTAATGACCGGTTTGTCGATTTTAAAACTTTAGTCGCAGTTAAAACCTAATGTAGAATATTAAATAAATAAAAGACTTAATTTAAAGCGTAAAGTAAATAACGATAATGAAATTGCGAATAATAAAAGTGCGATAAAATAAAATTGCGATAATTAAAAAGTACGATAATTAAAAGTGCGATTAAATAACAATAAATAAAAGTGCGATAATTAGAAGTGCAATTAAATATAAAATAAAGGAAATTAAATATGAAATAAAAGAATTATGCTTATTTAAACTTCCGTAATCATGATGTTTGACGTGTTGATTTTAGTTTTATGCCCATGGGTTAATTGTCCTTTGTCCTGGATTATTTATTATGTCCGTCTGGTTTTTGTCCATAACAGTCCATCAGTCATAAATATAAAGTGCGAGTGTCCTCGTCAAATTATTATTATACCCGAAGTTAAATATTCCAACTAATTGGGGATTCAAATTGTAACAAGGTTTCAATACTTTGTTTAATGAATACACTAGGTTATCGACTGCGTGTAAACCAAGGTTTTACTACTTTGTTAACAATTACACCAATTACCCTTGAATGTAATTTCACCCCTGTTTTAATTATTCTAGTGGCTATTAATCCATTCCCGTGTCCGGTTAAATGAACGATTATTCGTACATATAAATACCCCGCCCATCGTGTCCGATCGAGTGTATATGGTAATTTATAGGGACGCCCAATTGTAAATCTTTATATTAACATTAACAAACTATCATTTAGTTAAACAAATATAAAGCCCATTAATAGCCCATAGTCTAATTTCCACAAGTGTCGTTCTTTTGTCCAAACCCCAATTATGGTACAAAGCCCAATTACCCAATTTTAGTAATTAGCCCAACATCATGATTACTTCGTTTTAAATAAGCATAATAATAACTTAGCTACGAGACATTAATGTAAAAAGGTTGAACATAACTTACAATGATTAAAAATAGCGTAGCGTTACACGGACAGAATTTCGACTTACACCCTTACAACATTCGCTAACATACCCTTATTATTAGAATTATAATTAAAATTAAAATTAAAATATAAATTATATATATATATATATATATATATATATATATATATATATATATATATATATATATATATATATATATATATATATATATATATATATATATATATATATATATATATATCGTATATATGAGAGAAGAGAGAAATAGATTATGAAAAATGATCAGAATTCAGTTTGCCTTATAGCCAGAGTCGATTTTTGGGGCTCCGCGACTCGCGGTGAAAACCTCTTCAAACTCCGCGAGTCGCGGAGAATGTATTTACAGCTCACACCCTTGGAGTCTTTCTCTGCCGACGGTTTATAATATATATATATATAATATATATATAATTAATATAATTAATTATATATTATATTATATTTATATACATAGTTAACTTGTAATTTTTAGTCCGTTGCGTCGAGCGTTGAGAGTTGACTCTGGTCCCGGTTCCGGATTTTCGAACGTCCTTGCGTACAATTTTATATTTTGTACTTTGCGTTTTGAATCTTGTACTCTTGTAATTTCGAGACGTTTCTTATCAATAATTGGAACCTCTTTGATTGTCTTTTGTTCTTTTGAGCTTTTTGGTCGTTTGCGTCTTCAATTCATCGAATCTGTCTTTTGTCTTCACCTTTTATTATTTAAACGAATATCACTTGTAAATAGAACAATTGCAACTAAAAGCTTGTCTTTCTTGAGGAATAATGCTATGAAATATATGTTCGTTTTTAGCATTATCACTCAGCTTTGACCTTAGAACACATCAAACATTCTCCTACGTATTTAGCAACATCGGCTTTCATACCCGGCCACCAAAAATGTTTCTTGAGATCCTTGTACATCTTCCCCGTTCCAGGATGTATTGAGTATCTGGTTTTATGAGCTTCTCTAAGTACCATTTCTCTCATATCTCCAAATTTTGGTACCCAAATCCTTTCAGCCCTATACCGGGTTCCGTCTTCCCGAATATTAAGATGCTTCTCCGA
Organism: Rutidosis leptorrhynchoides; assembly: GCF_046630445.1. Lineage (NCBI taxonomy): Eukaryota > Viridiplantae > Streptophyta > Magnoliopsida > Asterales > Asteraceae > Rutidosis > Rutidosis leptorrhynchoides. The sequence goes on along the minus strand of NC_092342.1, from coordinate 340,109,507 downwards.
TCCTTTGGGTATTTCATCCTTTAAATTTCCCTTTTTTAAAACTCCTTGTTGCGCCTCCTTTATTTGAGTAGTAAGGTTATTATGAATCATTATATTCATAGATTTTACTCGAATGGGTTCTCTGTCCTTCCTGCTCAAGGCATCGGCTACCACATTTGCCTTCCCCGGGTGGTAACGAATCTCAAAGTCGTAATCATTCAATAATTCAATCCACCTACGCTGCCTCATATTCAGTTGTTTCTGATTAAATATGTGTTGAAGACTTTTGTGGTCGGTATATATAATACTTTTGACCCCATATAAGTAGTGCCTCCAAGTCTTTAATGCAAAAACAACCGCGCCTAATTCCAAATCATGCGTTGTATAATTTTGTTCGTGAATCTTCAATTGTCTAGACGCAAAAGCAATCACCTTCGTTCGTTGCATTAATACACAACCGAGACCTTGCTTTGATGCATCACAATAAATCACAAAATCATCATTCCCTTCAGGCAATGACAATATAGGTGCCGTAGTTAGCTTTTTCTTCAATAACTGAAACGCTTTCTCTTGTTCATCATTCCATTCAAATTTCTTCCCTTTATGCGTTAATGCAGTCAAGGGTTTTGCTATTCTGGAAAAGTCTTGGATGAACCTTCTGTAGTAACCAGCTAGTCCTAAAAACTGGCATATGTGTTTTGGAGTTTTCGGGGTTTCCCACTTTTCAACAGTTTCTATCTTTGCCGGATCCACCTTAATACCTTTTTTGTTCACTATGTGACCGAGGAATTGAACTTCTTCCAACCAAAATGCACACTTTGAAAATTTAGCGTACAATTCTTCCTTCCTCAATACTTTTAACACCTTTCTCAAATGTTCACCGTGTTCTTGGTCATTCTTTGAGTAAATAAGTATGTCATCAATGAAAACAATGACAAACTTGTCAAGGTATGGTCCACACACTCGGTTCATAAGGTCCATGAACACAGCTGGTGCATTAGTTAAACCAAATGGCATGACCATAAACTCATAATAACCGTAACGTGTTCTGAAAGCAGTCTTTGGAATATCATCTTCTTTCACCCGCATTTGATGATACCCGGAACGTAAGTCAATCTTTGAATAAACAGACGAGCCTTGTAGTTGATCAAATAAGTCGTCGATTCTCGGTAGTGGGTAGCGGTTCTTGATGGTAAGTTTGTTCAACTCTCGGTAGTCGATACACAACCTGAATGTACCATCTTTCTTCTTGACAAACAAAACAGGATCTCCCCACGGTGATGTGCTTGGTCGAATGAAACCATGCTCTAAAAGTTCTTGTAATTGGCTTTGCAGTTCTTTCATCTCGCTGGGTGCGAGTCTGTAAGGAGCACGAGCTATTGGTGCAACTCCTGGTACAAGATCTATTTGAAATTCAACGGATCGATGTGGGGGTAATCCCGGTAATTCTTTCGGAAATACATCGGGAAATTCTTTTGCAATGGGAACATCATTGATGCTCTTTTCTTCAGTTTGTACTTTCTCGACGTGTGCTAGAACAGCATAGCAACCTTTTCTTATTAGTTTTTATGCCTTCAAATTACTAATAAGATGTAGCTTCGTGTTGCCCTTTTCTCCATACACCATTAAGGGTTTTCCTTTTTCTCGTATAATGCGAATTGCATTTTTGTAACAAACGATCTCTGCTTTCACTTCTTTCAACCAGTCCATACCGATTATCACATCAAAACTCCCTAACTCTACTGGTATCAAATCAATCTTAAATGTTTCTCTAACCAGTTTAATTTCTCGATTCGGACATATATTATCTGCCGAAATTAATTTACCATTTGCTAATTCGAGTAAAAATTTACTATCCAAAGGCGTCAATGGACAACTTAATTTAGCACAAAAATCTCTACTCATATAGCTTCTATCCGCACCCGAATCAAATAAAACGTAAGCAGATTTATCGTCAATAAGAAACGTACCCGTAACAAACTCCGGGTCTTTCTGTGCCTCTGCCGCATTAATATTGAAAACTCTTTCGCGACCTTGTCCATTCGTGTTCTCCTGGTTCGGGCAATTTCTAATAATGTGGCCCGGTTTTCCACATTTATAACAAACTACATTGGCATAACTTGCTCCGACACTACTTGCTCCGTCATTACTCGTTTCGACACCATTTGTTCCTTTCGTTCTATTAACCCCTGGTCCGTAGACCTCACACTTCGCCGCGCTATGACTATTTCTTTTACACTTGTTGCAAAATTTGGTGCAGAACCCCGAGTGATACTTTTCACACCTTTGGCATAGCTGCTTCTGATTGTTGTTGTTGTTGCGGTTATTATTGTTGTTGGGATGATTGTTGTAGTTGCTGTTGTTGTTGTTGTTGTTGTTGTTGTTGTTGTTGTTGGGCCGTTTGTTGTAGTTGCGATTGATGTTGCGATTGTTGGGATAATTGTTGCGATTATTGTTGTAATTGCTGTTGTTGTTGTATTGGTGATTCTTATCACCCTTTTCCTCCCACTTTCTTTTGACTTGCTTCACATTGGCCTCTTCAGCAGTCTGTTCTTTAATTCTTTCTTCAATCTGGTTCACTAGTTTGTGAGCCATTCTACATGCCTGTTGTATGGAGGCGGGCTCGTGTGAACTTATATCTTCTTGGATTCTTTCCGGTAATCCTTTCACAAACGCGTCGATCTTCTCTTCCTCATCTTCGAATGCTCCCGGACACAATAGGCACAATTCTGTGAATCGTCTTTCGTACGTGGTAATATCAAATCCTTGGGTTCGTAACCCTCTAAGTTCTGTCTTGAGCTTATTGACCTCGGTTCTGGGACGGTACTTCTCGTTCATCAAGTGCTTGAATGCTGACCACGGTAGTGCGTACGCATCGTCTTGTCCCACTTGCTCTAGATAGGTATTCCACCATGTTAACGCAGAACCTGTGAAGGTATGCGTAGCGTACTTTACTTTGTCCTCTTCAGTACACTTACTTATGGCAAACACCGATTCGACCTTCTCGGTCCACCGTTTCAATCCGATCGGTCCTTCGGTTCCATCAAATTCCAAAGGTTTGCAGGCAGTGAATTCTTTGTAGGTGCATCCTACACTATTTCCTGTACTGCTAGATCCAAGGTTATTGTTGGTATGTAGCGCAGCCTGTACTGCGGCTATGTTTGAAGCTAGAAAAGTACGAAATTCCTCTTCATTCATATTCACGGTGTGTCGAGTAGTCGGTGCCATTTCCTTCAAAATAGTCAAATGGAACAAGTTAATCATACAGAATATCAAGAGTAGTTAATAGTATTTCGTAGCATAATATGGACTCATTTATAAAAGCTTTTTCTTCATATTAGCATTTTATAAGTTTAAATTCGGGTAGTACCTACCCGTTAAGTTCATACTTAGTAGCTAATATACAATTCAACTACTACAATTCTATATGAAAAACTGATTATAATAATATTTCGCGTTCAAACTTTTATACAATATTTTACAAACTTACAATACCGCTTATTTTACATAAAGCATGAAATATAGCACACAATAACTTTGATACAAGATAGTTGTGAAGATAATTCTAGCTAGTACACAAGTCGTTCAGCAAAGGCAATAAAGACACGTAATTCATACGTCCAGAAACAAGTCATGCATTCTTAAACAAGTCATGCATTCTAACCAGATAGGGTTATTAGAAGAATTTAGAAGACTTCGAACTAAATATCAAGAATTGACAAACCTTACGGAGGAATGGTAGAACAAATCCATAGACTCGAGCGTAAAGTAGAAACCCTAGAGGAAACAGTGCACGATTTGGAAGCTAAGCTCACACCTACTACCCAAGTATCACAAGCAACACCAGCAGCATAACCAGCACCACCAGTACCATCAGCATCACCACCAACAGCAACAGTACCAACAACAACATTCGCATCCCACGCCTCAATATCATACTCAGTACCTCAAACATCAACATCATACGCCCCATAGATACCAAGGAATATTAGTAATAATGAGTTAAAATGTATTGAATCATTCTTTCTGAAGAATTATATATGTATACATTATATATATATATATATATATATATATATATATATATATATATATATATATATATATATATATATATATATATATATATATATATATATATATATATATATATATATATATATATATATATATATATGAATTGGAACAATCGTAAATCTTTTCGTACTAAGCTATTACGTGTGAATCTTAACTAGTATATAACTACTTGGTTAATTCATATCACTAATATGCTATGATGTACATCCTTCGTTAATATGACTTAACAATCGTTAATCACTGCTTCAACACAGTAAACTCCATTTCATAATAAACCAAGTGTATTATTCAAATACATGTTTGATTTTACACTTCCATTTTCGATGTACTCGAAACTTTCTAGAAAACATTATTCGTGCCTTGTGAATTTCACAAGAATTTCACGAGCATCAACATCATATACCGAGGTATATCAATAACAACAAACGATGAAGTATTGATTCATAACTTCATTGGAGAAATATTCCATGACGATTATGTAATCTCTCAAGTTTTGAAGATTATTTATTCTCGTTCCAACCGCAAATCAAATGAGTTTAATATTATATTAACTCATTAAATCTATATTATATCTGAAGAATACATATATGAACATATATCTTCATAAAGATTGTAATTAAAAATTCTTTTGTACAAACTGTTAATTGTGAAAATATTTTAACGGGTAGGTAATACCCGAGAAATATTTATATCTCACATTAATATGTTACATTGTACATTATTCAATTCTGATTCAACAGTCATTAGCTATACCACTTACATCCACAGATATATGTAGATGTTCACCAAAGAACAACCAATTTTATACAAATTCAATTTCATATTCTGATTTAACAGGTGACATCACTCTTATTTCCCTACAATCTTTCAAAGCTATACTTTGACTTCAAAATTGTGCTAGTACATCACCTCTATTCATAAAACCCAGAAAAAATATTCATGTCGTTCAAAATTCTAGAACATCATATGTATATTGACGATTACCATTTGCGTTTAAACTCTTCAAAATTCTTGAAAACATCTCGGATTGCTAACCAATGATTTAGATATGAGAATGCTGATGAAGCAGCAAAAGTTGTAGATGATCTAAATGACCAGAAGCTTAATAATAAAGAATGGAGTGTTGGTAATGCTCAATGGAAAATTTGGAATTGAAAAACGGATTGAGCAAACCATGAAAGAAGCTGTGGATAAACCACAAGGATTAAACCTATACCCAAAGAATCTAGATGATTCGATTTCTGATAGAAACCACAAAATATTTTTCTACGTATTCTAAATCCTTACAGAAGAATATTCCTCATTATTATTCGATCTTAGAAATTCTAAGATATCATCATATCTTTCAGTATAAATATCCTCGATATTTCTGAAGATATCTTCATAAATATTCTTGTCCGAGATTATTTATCTCTTCGCACTATCTGTGTTACATAATAGAGGAAACTGTTTTTGTTTATATATTTCTGTAACAAACAAATTTAAATTATGAATGATTTGAAGTAGTGTTGGAAATTGAAGCATGAGTTAGTATAATATAATGACGTCAGGCCAACGTGATTATATTACAGTAAGTCATGCTAAATTTCTAATGGAAGATGATTATTCATAGACTTTATAATCATCATGTACCATGTTACACGACTCTTAAATTCTACTTAATCTCTAAACATAACAAGAACATATTTTCTTGATAGATCTAACTTTTCCCGTGAATTCTGGTAATTTGACAAATCAAGATCGTGCTATTTTAATTACTTTCTTAGAAAATTAGCTATGTTCATTCCAAAATTCATATCTACGAATTCTGGATCATTACTTGCTTTACAAAAGCATGAAGCTTCGACATATAAGGGAAAATATAAAGCCCGATAACGACACCGAAATTACAAACCGTGTATATCAATGCGTATAGCAATATAAAGACACGGGAGAACTAAAAATACTATAAATCCAAGAGCATAGTAGAAGTAAACTAACTCTTCCGGCGTCAGATGAACAAGAAGAACGATAGATATAAAAGTCAGGACTATATCCAGAATTAGAAATGGATGGAGCATATTAATAAATCTTTTGGAAGTATGAATTGAGGAAAGAAAGTATAGAAGTGGTGAAGATAATAAAATGAAAGAAGCTAATTTATAGCAAAATTCTAGGCACAACAATCGAGGTAATTCACCGCATTTAATCAAAAAAAATTCATAATTTCCTTAATTACCTGAGAATCAAATCTTATAGATTATGAAGATTTCTTTAAATCCCTTAAATTCCGGAAAATGACTATAACTATACCAAAAGTTAAAGCAAACACATATTTCCTCATTTCAATCTTTTACGATAGCTTCGTTTATACTCTTCCTATAATTGAATCGTTTTATCCATATTATTCAAAGATGATAAAACTCTATTTTTCAACTCATATTCATCATTCTTGTTGTAAACAATGACGATCTCTATCAAATTTCATGACTGTGATTTTCATGAACTCCTCTCTATTTTGTCTACCCTAATATTGTGGCATAAATGCTCAAGGTTTAAATAAGCTCAATATTATTCATAATGCATTTCATATGTATTAAAATGTTTATATAGCATTATCAGTCCTTTCTGAGAAAACCTAATCAATGACACTCGTGTTATTCCCTTGAATGACCTCAACATTTATAATAAAATGCACTTCATCGAAGAACCTGTAGAATTTATGGTTCGTATGATTTAAACTCTTGAAACAAAACAATATTCTATCTGTTAGAATTCACGCAAGGCCCCCAGCATACCTGGGAACGTGAAAACCAAATAAAATAAAAATATCCTCACCTGTTTACAAACAACGCCGACTAATGGCAACAACTAAATTTCGGGATGAAATTTCTATTAACAGGGGGATATTGTGATAACCCGGAAAATTTTCGATTAAATTTAAACTAAACTTCAACTGTTTCCGACGATTCACGAATAACCGGTTATAAAAAGATATGTAAATATATATGTGTGTGTGTATATAAATCATTTACAATCATTATTATTATCAGTATTATAATTAATATTATTAATAATTATCATTAATTACTAATATATTATTAATATTATTGGTATTAGTATTAATACTTAATATTAATATTAAAATAATGAAATATCATTATTATTATTATTATTATCATTAATAATAATATTATTATCATTTTTATAATTATCATTATCATTATTATTATTATTATCTTTATCTATTATTATTATTATTGTTAATGATATTATTATTAATATTATTATAAAATATCATTATTCTTGCTATTCACATTATTCTTATTTTTATTAATTATATTAAAAGTATTATTATTATTATTAATATAATTATTATTAATAATAAAATTTTTAATCAATAATATTAAATAAAAAAAAGAAACACGACATATACCTAATTAGGTCAAGCTATTTTTAATATTTGTTTTTGTGATTTCCATATCTGCTTTTAATTTTTTTATAAATCACGATCCAGCTTTTTATTTATTTATTTTCCTGATTATTTTTAATCTTCTACTGGTCACGAATTTGTATTCATGTCGACCCATTTGGTTATAAAATAAATCGATTAGCTAGTGATCTTAATCAATTATCAAACACAACTGCTTTTGTCGAGTGAATTAAACAGAAATTTATTTTATTTATTTTTCTCGTAACCTCTGTTCTTGATCAAAAAACTAAAAACTCGAATTCGATTTCAATTTCAAAAACTGTAAATGCAGTGTTGTTATGAATCACATACTCAAACTAACTGCAAAGTTTCAAATTCCAATTCATAGTATCGAGTTCTAATTTTGAGGTCAAACATTCAATTTCAAAAGTCAAACAATGTGTTCATCGTGAAATTCGAGTTCGTTTCGATGTTTTAGGATCAATTGATGATTTGAAAAGATTCTAGGAACGATTTACAAACTATTTTGTGCAGAAATCGTGGTCTCAAAAGTTCTAAAAATTCAAATTTGAAATTGAGTTCATACGTGCTGTTACAACATTTTTTTTATATTTTTTTCCTGTTTTAATTAATGTAACCAACCTTTAATCGTTTCTGTATTATTTATAAATCCTAAAATTAAATAAGAAACTCCTTGTTAGTTGGTAATGAACTCTGGTCGTTCGAATTGGTGAAGAAGATGATGAACACAGGTTAAGGGTTAAATAAAATTAAGTTTGGTTATAAAACAGAAAAGCAGTTGGCAGATCAGTGGTTAGAGGGGGTTTTGGATTAGCAAGAGGTCTCGGGTTCGAGTCCCATCTATGCCATTTTTTTTAGGAAAAGCTTGATTTAAGGTAGTTTTCTTATTATTATTATTATTATTATTATTATTATTATTATTATTATTATTATTATTATTATTATTATTATTATTATTATTATTATTATTATATTATTATTATTATTATTATTATTATTATTATTATTATTATTATTATTATTATTATTATTATTATTATTATTAATAAGTATTAGTATTATTATTGTTACTATCATTATTATTACAAGTATTATCATTTAAAAATTATTAGTATTATCTAATATTATTATTATTAGTAGTATTATTATTGTATAATTACTAATTTTATCATTTTAAATATTATTATCATTATTAAGATTATGAGTATTATTATTATTATTATGAAAACAACACAATTTATTAATATTAGTATTAGTATCATTTTATAATTAATAATACTATTATTATCATTTTTAACATAAGTATAATTATTATTATTAGTATTGTTATTATTAAAATTATTATCATTATTATCATTTTTACAAAAATTAACATTTTTGCTATCATCAAAACTATATTATTATTATTATTTTTAAAACCTTATTATGATTATTATCATTTTTACTACTAGTATTGTTATTGTTATTACAAAATGATACAACTCTTTATTCATTATCATTATTAAAGTCATTTTATTAAACAAATACTTATACATAGAATATATATATATATATATATATATATATATATATATATATATATATATATATATATATATATATATATATATATATATATATATATAACAACTGAAATAATATATATAAACTTATTCGATTACAAGTATATGTGTTAATATATATACTTGATATAGGTTCGTGAATCCGAGGACAACTCTGCACTTGTTCAGTGCCATCGTATGTATATTTACTACAAACTATCATATCGTATCGTGAGTTTTCATAGCTCCCTTTTTATATATATTTTTGGGCTGAGAATACATGCGCAACTTTTATAACTGTTTTACGTTTAGACACAAGTACTCAATTATTATTTATGTTGAATACGTGCTTTGTCATGCTAAATCCTCACCGTAATACCGTTAATTGCTTGGTATAACGCAAACTTAATTATTATGAATAGATCTATTGAGAGTAACGTCTCTAACCATTTGACCTCTGGTCTTTGGTTACATAATAATGATTCAACGACACTGACAGTACAAGGTGTCACGGGGTAACTTTTGTTTAGTCGCGATATTACAAACTGCAACAACACTTTTAGATTGATATATTTGATATCAATCAACTTTAAACTAAATCTTGTGGTCTATTATCTATTACTGAAATCATTATTTATGACAAACCTATGAACTCACTCAACCTCGTGTTGACTTTTTAAGCATGTTTATTCTCAGGCCCTATTTGAGGGTGTGACAATATCCCGGCGAGTCCCTGCGATCTCGGGCAGATTTCTTCGGCCTTTTCAGGTTTTTATCCGAAATGCTTGTCTTTGTATTAAACATGTATTCTCACCTTTTATGTTTAATAATGCGTTCCGATATTGCCATGATAGCTTAATTAATCTGTATGTTTCCATGATAGAAGTTTGGGTTAGCGTGATTATGTTAAATTAGTACGGTTATCGTTATTATGCTGAACTAGGAAGTCTGATAGATTTGTATGCTAGCATCTTAAGGATTGACCAACCTAGGTTGTGATCAGGACTTGTACACCTATATGAACTTAGCTACTTCGTAGGATTAATACCCCTGGTTATACTATATCTGAAGATTCTATGAACTCGGTATGGCCGGAGTTCCTGAGAGGCATCTAATGCGCTTTTAGGACACGGAACTTAGGAATTGAGACATGAATGACCTAGTATGCATATTAACTGTTCCAAAGAGACCTCTTAGGAGCTATTAAGATCTAGCTAGTGCTCTGACTGTATGACCCAAACCTATTGCATGTTCTTGTTTGATTGTTGCCCTAAGATTAAGTCATATCAACTGTCTAGGTACCTGTTAGGTTTCTATCTGCTTTACTATCAGTATATTAACTTTAATGCTATATAATGTTTGTCTTGGTTTGATCTCATTAGTATGATGAAATGGTTGTTAGTTTTCATTTAAGGTTTTGTCAACTTAACCCGACGGACTCCTTCCGTTTGTGATCAGTGTTCATTGTTCAATCAACACGACACGTTGTTATTCAGTTAACCAAATTGATAACGAGGGTTGAGATTAGAACTCAACTCACTAATAAACCTAGTGCTTTACTAAGGATAACCTCCGAGGTATAGTCGCATTTCAATTATACAACCACGTGACATACTTCTCACTACTCAACGAGAACTCTGAGAGTCTAGAGATAAGTAGGTCTGTGTAATTAGCTCATCCAACCAGATCTACACCATTTCAATCATAAGCCTTAATACCAACATAATTACCTTTCCCTAGCCCAAACTGATATCTTAGTCAACATTTCCTTGATATACACACTTCGGACATCCTCCCACTTTATTTACCTTTCTGCAATTAGGATTTTTAAGCTTAAACCAACTACTATCCTTTATCTAGGTAATTTAAATAAAAGACAATTATCCACTTGATCTTCAATTCGTTAAACCATTCAAAAGCACGACCCTAGGTTAACTTACACCTTCTACATTAGAAAGTTAAAAGTAAATTTAGGCCCCGCACAATATAAATTAAACGAAAACCTCTGAGTGTTGTACTGAATCTGATGCTCGGCGACCTAACGACACCGCACAAACAAAACCGTCCGTTTTGGCTATATCAAAGAGCCTTCTTTGCAGCTAAACCAAGTTGCAAGGCTATTTAATTTGGGTTTTGTCGTACCAATACCATAGACACAACTTTTAGAAAGATTTATTTTGAGTCGCGATAAATCTTCAAAACATTTTAAAAATTTTAGAATGTTTCTCACTTCGACCTTGTTCCATTTACCGAAAATGATAGTATCATCCGCGTATTGCAAATGAGATACTATGACTTTATAGTTTCCAACCTCGACCCCCTTAATTAATTTTTTACATGAAGCCACTTTTAAAAGTTGGTTTAAGTCTTCCCCCGCGATGATAAATAGGAAAAGGGAGAGAGGATCTCCTTGCCTTACACCTCTTTTGGGGAAAAATTGCTCTGTGAGTGACCCATTTATAAGGACGGAAATTGATGTTGAGTTTAAGCAAGAGAGTATCCATTTGACCCATTTACCCCCGAAACCCATTGACTTCATTATAGAACTAAGAAAATCTCAATCAATACAATCAAAAGCCTTTTCAAAATCCACTTTAAATATTAAACTTTTTTGGTTTCTAGATTTAAGGTCATCAATGGTTTCAAGTGCGATCAGAACGCCATCTAAAATATATCTATTAGAGATGAAGGCCCTTTGTTCATCGCCAATTAGCCTTGGAATAAACTTTCTGATTCGGTTTGCAAGTGTAGCGACCCGACAAAATCGTCATTGACGGCGCCGTCTACTTAGGTCCCGTCACGTGGTCATAAGTCTTTAAAACAACGTTTGACCAAAATATGTCGCATTCATTTCAAAAGTAAGGATGTTTCAAAGTTTACAAAATAGTTCAACGACTAAGCATGTTACAACGTTTTAAGTACAATTGAAACCTATGCGACACAAATTAAAGTAAATCAAAAGACTCTCCATGTATGCATGTATACTCAACATCCAAGCAAGTATCAAAAATAGCGTGCGGAAGAATGTAACACTTAACGTTCAAGGACCTAAGAAAAACATAGAAAATCCGTCAACAAAAACGTTGGTGAAATCATAGGTTTAGTAAGTGAGTACGTAAGTAAGTAAGTTGAACCACAAGATTTATAACGTTGGATTAACAGTAAGATCATTCTAAAAAATTTTATCACGAGCACCCAATTATCAAGGCTTAACTAATGTTACCCCATCACATAGTGTTAGAACATACACTTATTCTCCAAAATATATTTCATCCGCATAATGGTAGCGAACCGTCTAAATAAGGGTTGTCAAACCCATATGGCCATACAATATAAGTTCTCGCTTACACCCGTGTAACATCCCGTTTTTCCCGTATGTATCGAAAGATACATACTTAATCGTTTGTACGTTCGTAACTCGTTGTTTAGGCGTAAATGTGTAGATATATATATATATATATATTTGTACTTGTTAATGTGTGCATAAATAAGTCTATAAATGAGTTTCGGTTAGTGTTAAGTCTTGTGAGACTTAGATATGAGATTTAGATGTGTATGGGAAGCTTGAACGAATTGATAGTTGTGTAAAACGATTTTTGGTTTGGGTATGGCCAAAGTGCCCAGTTCTAGCCTTAGGCCGCGTCGTGACAAATGGGTCTGCGCCGCGGCATTTCAAGCAAACCAGGATCAGAAAGTGAGTTAGAGAGGGGTGATTCTCCCGTTGTATGTCGCGTCACGAAACTAGGCCGCGCCGCGGCATTTCTGCCAGACTGGTGCCGGTTTTAGCTCAAATTAAATGACTTCAAAGGGCAAATTGGTAATTTGGCGTACAATTCAGATGGGAGTATTAAATCCCAACCACTCATCCATTTCATTTAATTTCTTTTATTTTTTCTTTCATTTTTCTCTCCCAAAAACTCTACACCCATTTAGAGTAAAAGTGAGATTTGAGGGGGAAGGATTGAGGGTTGATCTTTGGAGCAAGAATTAAAGTTGTTCCTTGTGTCTCTAGCTACGTGTTGATAGTCTCGGTAAGTTTTAACTCTAAGTTTTGAGTTTTAATTGATTAATGACTAGGGTTTTGGTTACTAGAGACTTGTATGACCCATTTGGGGGTAAAATGGGTGAATTTGGGTTATGTTGTTGTTATGGAACCCTAATAACCATAATCTAGGGTTTGGTCAAATGAAATGGAGTTTGTAGGTGTTAATGGTGTTGTCAAGCATTAAACACTTGTTAAAATGTTGATGAAGTGGTAAATAGGTCATGTTTGACAAGTTTGGATGTGTAAGTGTGAAAATGGGTCAAAAGTGTATTAATTGACCTAATTTGGGTAAAATGGGTATGAAATGCCATAAGTTGGTGTTAGTTGAAGTTAGTATACTTTAATTCACTAGCTTTGGTGACTAAAGTTGAGTCTTGGCCATTTAAGGGCGGTTGTGGTGTGTTTGAGTCATTTAATGCGAATTGGGTCATTAAATGCTCAAGTAGGTGTAATGTGGTTAATTCCACTAGTTGTGTATTGAAGTTGTACTTAATGTATTAGGTACTTTGCTTTGAAGCTCAGAAGTGCATAATCATCACCGAAGTGCTAAGGTGAGTGGGATAATTATGTGCGTGCATATATGATGTATTTATTTGTGTAGTATGAGTTGTGAAGTGTCGAGGTGTTAAGACACCACTCCGTAGAATAGATGGGTGAAGCATCGAGGTGTTAAGTTGCCACTCGGGGTGAAGTATCGAAGTGTTAAGATGCCACCTAGGGGTGAAGTGTCGAGGTGTTAAGACACCACTCCGTTGAATAGATTGGTGAAGCATCGAGGTGTTAAGATGCCACTCGGGGTGAAGTATCGAAGTGTTAAGATGTCACCCGTGGGGTTAGTGTACGAGGTGTTAAGTGCACTAATGGTTGTTATGAACTCTGACGGTCTTTAAACACCGTTCCCTTGTTCGATTGGTTAACCATGGTTGTGTGTGGTTTGTAGCATATTATATTGTTTAGAGTATATGCTATTGTTATGCTAGCTTATGTTGTTGGAGGTTTAGTATCATACTTGCGATGGTATGATTATTTATATTGCTAGCATGTATGCGGAAATGTGTAAGTGATTGCAAGTAAGTAGGTTGTATATGTAAACATATAATTATTGCACTCACTAAGCGTTAGCTTACCCCTCTCGTTGTTCATATTTTTAGATGCAGGTGCAGATAAAGGCAAGGGGGTTGTTGGGCACTAGGTGTCCCTTGTTGATGTTATGTTGAAGCTTTTGGAAGTTGGCCTACATTCTGGGTAGTTTAGTCCCAAACCATGCTCAAGGGGTCATTTGGATTATAAACTATCATTTGTAGTTGGTCAAACTTGTATCACATTCGTTAATGGCTTTTGTGCCTTTTTGTAAACATTAAACTCGTGGTATGTTTTGACGAAACGTGTGGAATGGGTTACATAATTAAGTGGCGCGTTAATGTGTATTATTTAAAAAAAAAAAAAAAAATTTATCGTACGGAGTACGGGTTGGGTTGTTTCAAGTGGTATCAGAGCATGGTCTAAGGGATTTAGGCGACTTGAGATAGGTGCCTAGACTTAGACTTTATTGTGCATGCGCTTTTATGCGGGACTTGTAGGACTTTGGGTCTAATCGGGATTTGTTAGTGCTTTGGTTATGTGAACTAACCTCGTGCTAATTGATTTGTGTTGTGTTTAGCAATCATCAAGCGAGATAGACGTTGTACTAGCAAGTTAATACGACGTACTCGCGTAACAATGATTAGCTACCATTGTTACGGGTGCAAATCGTGTCAAACAAGTGATGTACGATGATTGTCGAGCAAGATGGGGTAGTGTGGTGTATATGTATATACATTCGTGTTAAGTCCTTTTGCTTCGTCGTTTAACCATTTTCGTTTTATAGAATGAAGACGAGAAATGGACCATATGTTGATAACGGGGGTACTAGTGAGGACGTTGAGTTCACGGCCAAGGTTGAGGCCATCTTTAAACGTCAAAAGGCGGAGTTCCTCGAGGATGTTAAGAAAATGTTTCTAGATACGATTGACGAGCAATTAGTCAATGTAGTCAAAGAGCAAGTCAAGGCCGTTCTTCATGATGATAATATGGGAAGACGCGACTTTTTCTTTAAGAATTTCAAAGATGCTCAACCACCTATTTTTGAGGGCGAAAGAGACCCGTTAAAGAGTGCCCGGTGGATCTCCGATATGGAGGGGGCCTTTCGAACTTGTGAATGCCCGATTGATAAAAAGACAAGGTATGGTTGTAGCATGCTAAGAGGTGATGCGAAGCTATGGTGGGATGCAAAGATCCAAGTTTATGGCGAGGAACAATGCATGGATTTTACTTGGGATGAGTTCAAAACGGAGTTCTTCCAAGAGTACCGAACTTCAGCCGATCTTACTAGGCTTAAGGACTGATGTTAAAGCAGAGGGGTATAAAATACTATTAAATTTTAGCAGGAAATACTATTAAATACGATACAATTTTACACAAGATATTTATTTATTTATAGAATGGATATACTTAAACCTTGCTACAACACTTATAGGCAGTGTACCTAATCGTACAGTAGTGTAGTTTTTAGTAAGTCCGGTTCGTTCCACAGGGAAATCTTTAAACAAAGCTCAACGCTGTATTAGTTTACTTTTATAAAAATACAAATATATATATAAGTAATATTATTATTATAAAGGGGGGTTTTTACCGTTTAATGACCGGTTTGTCGATTTTAAAACTTTAGTCGCAGTTAAAACCTAATGTAAAATATAAAATAAATACAAGACTTAAATTAAAGCGTAAAGTAAATAACGATAATGAAATTGCGAATAAAAATGCGATAAAATAAAATTACGATAATTAAAAGGTACGATAATTAAAAGTGCGATTAAATAAAATAACAATAAATAAAAGTGCGATAATTAGAAGTGCAATTAAATATAAAATAAAGGAATTTAAATATGAAATAAAAGAATTATGCTTATTTAAACTTCCGTAATCATGATGTTTGACGTGTTGATTTTAGTTTTATGCCCATGGGTTAATTGTCTTTTGTCCTGGATTATTCAATATGTCCGTCTGGTTTTTGTCCATAACAGTCCATCAGTCATAAATATAAATTGCAAGTGTCCTTGTCAAATTATTATTATACCTGAAGATAAATATTCCAACTAATTGGGGATTCGAATTGTAACAAGGTTTTAATACTTTGTTTAATGAATACACCAGGTTATCGACTGCGTGTAAACCAAGGTTTTACTACTTTGTTAACAATTACACCAATTACCCTTGAATGTAATTTCACCCCTGTTTTAATTATTCTAGTGGCTATTAATCCATTCCCGTGTCCGGTTAAATGAACGATTATTCGTACATATAAATACCCCGCCCATCGTGTCCGATCGAGTTTATATGGTAATTTATAGGGACGCCCAATTGTAAATCTTTATATTAACATTAACAAACTTTCATTTAGTTAAACAAATATAAATCCCATTAATAGCCCATAGTCTAGTTTCCACAAGTGTCGTTCTTTTATCCAAACCCCAATTATGGTACAAAGCCCAATTACCCAATTTTAGTAATTAGCCCAACATCATGATTACTTCGTTTTAAATAAGCATAATAATAACTTAGCTACGAGACATTAATATAAAAAGGTTGAACATAACTTACAATGATTAAAAATAGCGTAGCGTTACACGGACAGAATTTCGACTTACACCCTTACAACATTCGCTAACATACCCTTATTATTAGAATTATAATTAAAATTAAAATATAAATTATAAATATAAATATATATTACTTCGTATGAATGAGAAGAAAAAATGATGATGATTTTGATCAGAATTCGGGTTGATTTATAGCCAGACTTGATTTTTGGGGCTCCGCGACTCGCGGCCAAATACCCTTAAAACTCCGCGAGTCGCGGAGAGGTATTTACATTTTACACCCTTGGAGTTTCCTGCTGCCGACGGTTTTAAATATATATATATAATATATATATAATTAATATAATTAATTATATATTATATTATATTTATATATATAGTTAACTTGTAATTTTTAGTCCGTTGCGTTGAGCGTTAAGAATTGACTCTGGTCCCGGTTCCGGATTTTCGAACGTCCTTGCGTACAATTTAATATCTTGTACTTTGTGTTTTGAATCTTGTACTCTTGTGATTTCGAGACGTTTCTTATCAATAATTGGAACTTTTTTTATTGTCTTTTGTTCTTTTGAGCTTTTTGGTCGTTTGCGTCTTCAAATAGTCGAATCTGTCTTTTGTCTTCACCTTTTATTATTTAAACGAATATCACTTGTAAATAGAACAATTGCAACTAAAAGCTTGTCTTTCTTGAGGAATAATGCTATGAAATATATGTTCGTTTTTAGCATTATCAAATATTCCCACACTTGAGCGTTGCTTGTCCTCAAGCAATATTGTCTTGAAATACTAGAATCACTTCTTTATTCTTCACACTTTGTACATCAGTGATTTCTATACGGCGGTATAAACAATGGTAGTAACGATATGGTTTACAGTCCCACATGACTATAAAAATTTAGATCCATTAAGGAAATTGGATCTTTATGAAAACATTTGATCTTTTGAAAATTAAATCTAGTTTTTACCCTAGATAAGTTTTCCGGAATAACCCTTTACCGGTGTTTGCAAAATATTTTTGTGGGTTTGGTGGGTTTCAGATTTGAAAATTTTAGCTCAAAACTTGCGGTTTTGTGTCACCCACTTGCTAACCTTGTATTTGGAAAGCAACACGTCCAGTTTACTTGTTCCGTATATTACCTTTCGGCAAACTACCGTCCGGTTGTAAAGGAAAGCGTTGAACAAGCAACTGTTAAGGCAATGTCCCGTGACATGCTTTTGATTATGGTCTATAACGTGTCGGACGCAATTACTATCCTTGGTAGGAGCAATAGTAAAGCTCACCCTTATAATTTTTCGGTATGGCACAAGGTCCTGTCTTTGACCATGTTATGCAACCACCGTTCTTACGGTTGACACCCGATTTAGTTCAGGTGACCTAATGAATTCCAGGTGAATTCCTAGGATTTTACGTTCAATGGTAATGAACGCATTGAAAATAGGGTTTTCAGAAAACAAATCGGTTTATAATTTTGATCAAAATATTTTCTCGTTCAAGCTCGAGTTTAGATATCCTTGAATTCCATGAGTTTGTAATTCTCAATCTTTAAGGTTAATCTCTAGGATTGAGTAATATCAGTCTTAAAAGCTGATTTTTAATCTTTAAGGAGATTATCCTTTCTGGGGATCTGATTCATTAGTCTTATCCAGCTAATTTGCACGGTGCCTCCCCATTGTACGAGATAAATCCTTCTCATGGTTAGGATAAATCTGACCACTTGGCGACCCTGTTTAATGCTGAGGTCCGTGGATTTCCAGCTGATTTTAGTGATGACTTTTCTAGATTTTTCGTCAACCTACAGCTGGTCTGAACGACAACTTCATGACCTAAATCAAGAAGCGCGTGTCTTTTTCGGAAGACTTTACTTCCTTTTAATGATGGAATTGATTCAT
This sequence comes from Rutidosis leptorrhynchoides, assembly GCF_046630445.1. Lineage (NCBI taxonomy): Eukaryota > Viridiplantae > Streptophyta > Magnoliopsida > Asterales > Asteraceae > Rutidosis > Rutidosis leptorrhynchoides. Next base: position 340,090,907 of record NC_092342.1, on the reverse strand, counting down.
CGTGTAGATCCATCTCTTCTTTTCTTTCATCGGGTAAAACAGTTTAGTTTAGTTCAAAGCAAAAGTATTTTCAGTTATTTGTTACAAATATATGTGACATATGTTTAAAATAACTTGGTAAATTTTCCCACACTTGGCTTTTTATTTTTCTTTTTATCGTCCTCTATTCCATTTTAAATGAATTTTAACATTTTAGTTTGTTTCTCAATTTATGTCCTTTCCGAGGTAACAATAATTTCGGTGTTAAAACCTAGTTTTATCGTTCATAAATATGTATAAACATGATTTGAATTCATTTAATTTAAAAATTTTACTAGAATTAGGTAGTCAGTATATAAGACTAGTGCTGTTCTTTTTTATCAGAGAGCACTAGATTCTAATACAACTACTGCTTTACTAGTATTTTAATGGTAACCAAGTGTTTAATAAAAATTTTTAAAATCCGAAAGAATTTAACCCCTTCCCACACTTAAGATCTTGCAATGCCCTCATTTGCAAGAAATCAGTAACAATTTAAATTATTGAGGGTGATTTGTGTGAAAATGATTAAATTTTTACCAAAGTTTCCAAATATATTGGCGTTTGTTTGCTGAATGATAAATGGTGCACATCATTTGTTCATTCCGTCTTGTTGTTATTTCACATGTATTTTGCATCTTGTCGTCAAAATTACTTGCTTTTGCTGAACTTAATGCCAGTCTTTGAAAATGCGTTGTTTTACCCTGTTGTGTACATAAGATAAACTGCAAACATATATACATATTTTTGAAGTTTGGTTTATTACCCCACATTCAAAAATTATTAAAATCTAAGAATAAAAGTTAGATAATTATAAAAATGATTACAATATTAACAAAAATATTAAATGTATCAATAATTACAAATTATAAAATAAAAAAAATAAGTAAACTAAGGATGATATTGGTACCAATAGGGGTTCCAGGCATACCCATACGTGCTATAGAATGCTTCGGCAGGATCATACGTAGGATATGGTGGCTGCATCTCTATCGACCAAGGAGGGAAGACGGGTTTCGGTGTAGGAATATAGTTTCTACCTATATGTTGGCAATGCGCTATGATCTGGTTCTGATGAACTTGCCAATCTTCAAATGCTCTCTGTCTAGCATTTTCGTATTCCCGAGAAGCTATAAACCTATGCATTTCTTGCATCTCATTCCCCCCTCCTACATTACCTTGTTCCTGGTTTCTCTCTACCTGTGGATGTCTACCATTGTATCGTACTGCGGCGTTATTTCGCCGCTTCAACACTTTCGCACCATGGTATACATTTAAACCTATAGTGTCGCGGGGTTCCGGCTCTTCTACTAATAATCCCCCCCGACTTATATCCACACCGAGATATTCACCAATCAAAGTAATAAAAATACCACCTCCTATTATGCTATGTGGACGCATCCCTCGAACCATAGCTGATAAATAATAACCCACACAATATGGTATACTTACAGCGCTGTGTGGGTCTCGAATACACATATGGTAAAACAAATCTTGTTCATTTACCTTTTCTTTGTTTTTACCCCTTTGTGTAATCGAATTAGCTAAAAACCTATGTATTACTCCTAATTCGGCTCTATCTATATCCAAATAAGAGTAGTTTCCCCCTTTAAAACGGTGATGGCTTGTCATTTGACTCCACACACCGTGTGTATCAAAATTTTCATCTATTTTCCTACCGTTTAGTATCAATCCTCTACAATCGGCAGACGCTAATTCCTCAGGCGTGTATATACGTAAAGCCTGAGCCATGTCCAGTAAAGACATGTGGCGCATCGAACCGCCTAACAAAAATCTAATAAAAGAACGATCGGTTAAACTAGCTACCCGATCATTCAACTCTATACTACATAACAACTCTTCACACCATACTTTATATACAGGTCTGCGTATGGTGAATAAACATATCCAGTCATTAAAAGAAGAATTACCATACCTCTGTACCAGTAATTCCCTAATTGGCCCGGCCAATTCTACAGCTTCCAAGGGTCCCCATTCTATGACCCTTGGTACCTCAACAACCTTGGAATGAAGAGTATGCAAACCCCGTTGATATTTTGGATAATCTATCCAAAGTCTGTCAAATCTCAGGTTCGGGTGCAACTGTTCCAAGTGCATATCTGAAAAGGTCATGACTGGATGAGGTACATCCTGCTTGTAGTAGTTATCTACCTCCTGTTGTTCCAAGTTCTCAGCAGGAGCATGACGGGCTTGGGATGAAGATTCACCCCTTTCATTCTGCAAAACACATCAAACACAAATTTTGTGCATCCAAATATGCATTAGTGTCAGCAAAATCATCAATCAAAATAATTACAATGACATTATCAATTTACATCAAACTTAAGCTTATTTTCACATTTTTATCAAATCTACACTTTTTCAAATAAGCATATACGAAAATTTTCGCCAAGTTCATAAGCATTCAACTCAAATAACATGTCAAAATAATCATTACTAGCAAATAAACAAGTCTCAAATGGCATTATCTTTCAAAAATCAAGTTCATGAATTTTAGACTTGAAAAAGTCCACTTTAATTCTCAAAATCATGTTTAGGCTCAAAGTTTGGATCTTTTAACTACCTAGACATGTTACACTACTCAATTTAGCAATAATTCATGACAAAAATCGGCCATAACCTGTTTATATCAAAAAGCCCCAAATTGCTCAAGAACACAAACCCTAGATTCTAAAGATTTTGAAGTTTTTGGCTTCAAATCATGTTAACAAGCATCAATCTAGGTTATACATGCATAATATACTAACAATTTAACACTAATTACACTAAAAATTAACAAAATTCAAATTATGAAAATATGCTCAAGAACACACTAAAATTCGGATTTAAAGGTGATTTGGGGTGTAATTGTACCTGTTTTCTTGAGTAATTCTTAGATAAGATCCTTCTCAACATGATTGTAGTGAAAAATTTGAAGATTAACGGTGAAAAATCGAGTTTTTGGGATGATTTTCGTGGGTTTTCTCGGGTTTTTTCGAAGTGCAGTATGTGTGTGTGTGTTATTCTGTTCCAGCTCGTTCCTTTTATTTTTTTTTTTTCTGTATTTTCATACCACCGCGAGTCGTGGTGATATCCTCATTAATTGCCGCGAGTCGCGGCCCTTTTTTTTTTTTTTTTTTTTTTTTTTTAATAATCTTTAACTTATAAAACAATTAAGAAATTAATTTTAAAATTTTGTTTCCCTTGTTATTTAGGACGAGGTCGTTTCGGATCGATGTCCTAGTCCGTCCCTTGACAAAATTTTAAAATTTGTCTTTTTGTAGCGATTGTTTTAAAAGCTAAGATTTTTGGGGTTTTTTTTTTTTTTTATGTTTTTGGCATACTTTAAATCAATAAGATTAAAAATAATGATAATAAAAGTTCTCGTCCCTCCCTCGGGTAAAGCAATTTCGGTTCAAAGACCTAGTCTTCAACTTACGACGAATTTTAAAAATCATATTTTTAACTTAATAAGATAAAGTAAATTTTTGTTTTTAAATTCACACAACTTAAATATAAAATTCAAAATTAAAATTAAAAATTCACACCAAACTCAAAATTTAAAATGCATAAAATTAAAATTTCATATTTTAAAAATTAAAAATTCACACCAAACTTAATTTAAAAATTCATAAATTCATACCAAACTTATATTAATTTTTCAAATATTTACAATTTTAAAAATATTGTTTTTACAAAGTTTACAATATTAATTTAAGATTTAAATATTAAGATTAAAAATATGGTAAAAAAAAAAAAAAAATCTTTTTGTCTTTTTATCCCACTTTAATCAGTCAAATATTATCAAAAATATGCGCCCCTCTTTTCGGTAAAGTAATTTCGGTTCCAAGACCTAATTTAACTCATGACGAATTTTTGAAATATTTTGGGTTGATTGATTAAAGATATTTATACCTTAAGAATAAACGTTAAATTTCGCAGTGATGTAATAAATTTTTGAACGATATCAATAATTTCGGTCGCCAAACCTAATTTTATTTAATACCAATTTAATACTTTTTAGCGAACAAATTAGCGTTTATTATCAAAAGGTTAAAAATAAAAATAAAAACTGTACAGACATACCTGTGAAATAGATTTCTTAGTTATATGATCTATTATATTCATAAGATAGTCGGTTTAATTGGTCTTCCATGGCTGCATAGGCGTAACCTCGAGCATTCATTGTCTTTTCTTCTAAACATATGAACGGTCCGTCTCTGCATAAAGTAACAAATTCGGTATTTGAATAGGTTTGATTATTTGAACATTTACCTCCATGTGACCATTTTCCGCATTTGTGACATTTTTCTAGGTGTCGTGCTCTTCTTTTTGCTGCGGATTTTGATTTTCCTTTACCAAATTGTAACTTATTATCTTCGCATCTGGATCCTTTTCTAACTCCGTCCATTCTTTCTCTGATTACTGATACTATTTCACTCGGTAGTATGTCATTATTACGTTTAGTGATCAAAGCGTGTAGCATTAGACCATGGTTTAGTTCACAGGCAGTCTTCATTTCGTAAAAACCTAAAAAAATAAAAATTCAGAATGGGGGGAGAAGACTAGTTCTTTAGGGTCTGCTAGGGAAAGACCATACGTGTTCCATTTTCGAGAACTACACGAAAACAGACAATCTAACTCTAACAGAAATACATATTATCCTTTACAGACTTGATTCTCCCCACACTTAGTTAGCTGTGGTGTCGAAATTGTGATTAACTTCGTTGTCGACTTCCATCGGACCCTGTATGTAATGTTTAACTCTGTGACCATTAACTTTAAATTCAATTCCATTTGAATTTATTAATTCTATCGTTCCGTATGGGAAAACTCTTTTGACTATGAATGGTCCAGACCATCTTGATTTCAATTTTCCAGGAAATAGCTTGAATCGTGAATTGAAAAGAAGAACTCTGTCTCCTTCTTTAAATTCTTTTGAATTTCTGATTCTTTTATCATGCCATTTCTTCGTTCTTTCTTTATAGATTAACGAATTATCGTATGCTTCATGTCTTAATTCTTCTAATTCGTTTAGTTGACTTAATCGTAGACGTCCAGCTTCATGTAAATCAAGATTACATGTCTTCAAAGCCCAAAATGCTTTGTGTTCAATTTCTACTGGAAGATGACATGCTTTTCCATAAACAAGTCTAAAAGGTGTGGTTCCAATTGGAGTTTTGTAGGCTGTTCTAAAAGCCCAGAGTGCATCCTCCAATTTAATGGACCATTCCTTCGGATTTGATCCTACGGTTTTCTCTAGAATACGTTTTAAAGCTCGGTTGGTATTTTCAACTTGTCCACTTGTTTGTGGATGATATGCAGTGGAGATTTTATGAGTTACTCCATATCTTTTAAGAACTTTCTCAAGTTGATTATTACAGAAATGAGTACCCCGATCACTTATTAAAGCTTTCGGTGTTCCAAACCTTGCAAAAAGACGTTTTAAAAAGTTGACTACAACTCGTGCATCGTTAGTTGGGAGAGCTTGTGCTTCCGCCCATTTAGATACATAATCAATGGCTACGAGTATATATAGATTATTATGAGATTTTGGAAATGGACCCATAAAGTCAATACCCCAAATGTCAAATACTTCGCATACTTGGATGACATTTTGTGGCATTTCATCACGTTGACTTATTTTTCCGGCCCTTTGACATGCATCACAGGATTTGCAAAGAAGGTGTGCGTCTTTGTAAATTGTAGGCCAATAGAATCCAGCTTCATAAACTTTTCTTGCTGTTAGTTGAGGCCCATAATGCCCTCCTGTTGGTCATGTGTGACAATGGTTTAAAATTTTACTAGCTTCATCTCCAAATACACATCGGCGTATTATTCCATCGGGACAACTTTTAAACAGATGTGGATCTTCCCAGAAATAGTGTTTTATATCACTGAAGAATTTCTTTCGTCTTTGGTACGATAATCCTTTTTCAAGGAATCCACAAACTAAGTAGTTTGCATAGTCCGCAAACCATGGGATTTCTTTATAATCTATCTTCAATAGATATTCATCAGGAAAGTTGTCTTGTATGGCCGATTCATTCAGAACTTCTAATTCGGGATTTTCAAGACGAGAAAGATGATCAGCGGCGAGATTTTCTGCTCCTTTTTTATCTCGGATTTCAATATCAAACTCTTGTAAGAGTAAGATCCAACGGATTAATCTTGGTTTAGCATCTTGTTTTGAAAATAGGTATCTAAGAGCAGAATGGTCGGTATAGACCACCGTTTTTGCTAGAACGAGATATGATCAAAATTTGTCAAAAGCAAAGACAATAGCAAGGAGTTCTTTTTCAGTAGTTGTATAGTTCGTTTGTGCTCCTTGTAATGTCTTACTAGCATAATATATAGGTTGAAATCGTTTTTCAATCCTTTGTCCTAAAACGGCTCCCATTGCAAAATCACTTGCATCGCACATTAGTTCAAATGGTAGATTCCAATTTGGTGTTATCATGATCGGCGCATTAGTGAGTTTCTCTTTTAGAATATTAAAAGATTTGATACACTCATCTGTAAAGATGAATGGCGCATCCTTTTCTAGGAGTTTATTCATAGGAGTGGCAATTTTAGAAAAATCTTTTATGAAACGTCGGTAAAAACCGGCATGCCCTAGAAAACTCCTAACTCCTCTAACATTGGTGGGATGTGGAAGTTTAGCAATTACATCTACTTTAGCTCTATCCACTTCAATTCCTTCTTTTGAAATTTTATGTCCAAGAACGATGCCTTCTTTAACCATGAAATGGCATTTCTCCCAATTAAGTACTAGATTTGATTTTTCGCATCTAATTAGTATTCGTTCCAGATTAACTAGACATGATTTAAATGTATCACCGAAGACTGAAAAGTCATCCATGAATACTTCCATGCATTCTTCTATCATGTCGTGAAAAATTGCCATCATACACCTTTGAAAGGTTGCAGGGGCGTTGCAAAGTCCAAATGGCATGCGTTTGTAAGCAAAAGTACCATAAGGGCACGTGAATGTGGTTTTCTCTTGGTCCTCGGGTGCTATTGGAATTTGAAAATATCCGGAAAATCCATCTAGAAAACAATAGTAACTATTTCCGGCTAATCTTTCCAACATTTGATCTATGAAAGGTAAGGGAAAGTGATCTTTTCTGGTGGCGTCATTTAATTTTCTATAATCAATACATACACGCCATCCTGTTACAGTCCTAGTAGGAATAAGCTCATTTTTCTCATTTGTAATGACAGTCATGCCACCCTTCTTCGGCACGCATTGAACTGGGCTTACCCATGGACTATCAGAAATTGGATATATCAAACCTGCATCTAGCAGTTTAATAATCTCTTTCTTAACTACATCTTGCATATTAGGATTTAGTCTTCGTTGGCGTTGCACATACGTTTTATGACCTTCTTCCATAAGGATTTTATGTGTGCAATACGAAGGACTTATTCCTTTAATATCATGAATCTTCCATGCAATGGCTGGTTTATGAGCTTTCAACACAGAAATGAGTTGTGATTTCTCATTTTCAGTAAGAGAAGACGATATTATTACAGGTAATTCAGATTCACCATGTAAATAAGCGTATTCCAAATGGTTTGGAAGTGGCTTTAACTCTAATTTCGGAGGTTCTTCTATCGATGATTTATATCGATATCTGTCTTCTTCTTTTAGCATTTGAATTTCTTCTGTTGTTGGTTCATATCCATTAGCTATAAGTGTAGCTAACATTTCAGCTTCATCAATTGGTTCATTACCTTCTCCTAAAGAACATTCTCCTGTTCCTTGTAATTCTGGAAATTCTTCTAATAATTCTGCATGTGCATCTATAGTTTGAATATAATAACATGTATCATCTGCAGATTGTGGTTGTTGCATTGCTCTATCAACTGAAAAGGTAACACTCTCATCCTCTATACTTAGGGTCAGTTTCTTACCGAACACGTCTATCATTGCTTTAGCCGTGTTTAAGAATGGTCTTCCTAATATGAGAGGAACTTGAGAATCTTCTTCCATGTCCAGAACAACAAAATCTACTGGGAATACTAAAGTACCAACTTTAACTAGCATGTTCTCCATTATCCCTCTAGGATATTTTATTGATCTATCGGCTAGTTGTATGCTTATTCTGGTTGGTTTCAATTCTCCAAGGTCTAGTTTAGCGTATAGTGAATACGGCATTAGATTTATACTAGCACCTAAGTCTGCCAATGCTTCTATTGAACTAAGACTACCCAGAAAACATGGAATTGTGAAACTTCCTGGATCAGATAGTTTTTCTGGTATCTTATTCAACAGCACTGCTGAACAATTAGCATTCATAGTAACAGCCGAGAGTTCTTCCATTTTCTTTCTATTCGTGATCAGATCTTTCAAGAATTTAGCATATCTTGGCATTCCTGAAATTACATCAATGAAAGGAAGATTTACATTTATCTGTTTAAACATATCCAAGAATTTGGATTGCTCGGCTTCAAGTTTTTCTTTCTTCATTTTACTCGGATAAGGAAGAGGTGGTTGGTATGGTTTAACATAAGGTTTATCCTTAACTGTGTTATCTTCATTAACCTTTTCAACTACCGGTTCTTTTTCCTTATCTTGATCAGCTTGTGGTTCTTGTGGAGTAGGAATAGTTTCATCAGAAGTTACAGGTATTTCAGGTGGTTTAAGTGTTGTACCACTTCTTGTGGTAATAGCTTTAGCTGTTTCATTCCGGGGGTTAGCATTTGTATCACTAGGTAAACTTCCCGGTTTTCTTTCACCTATTAACCTTGCTAGGTTACTTACTTCTTGTTCCAGATTTTGAATAGAAGCTTGTTGATTTCTAAATGCTTGAGCATTTTGTTCATTGGTTTGTTTTTGAGATGTGAAAAACTGCGTTTGAGTTTCAACTAGCTTCGTCATCATATCTTCTAAATTCGGCTTTTTATCATCGGTTTGTTGTGGTGGTTTGTTTTGAAAATTCGGTCTTTGCTGATTGTAAGTATTATTGGATACTTGTTGATTGCTAGGACCTTGTTGGTTGTTGTATGGAATATTTCGGTTATAGTTCTGATTTTGGTTGTAAATAGGTCTTGGCGGTTGATAATTATTCTGATAATTATTTCCAGGCCTTTGGTTTATGTATGAAATATTCTCTCTTTGTTCCATTGTTAATTCAATACTGAGACAATCTTTTGTCAAATGTGGTCCTCCACACTGCTCACAACTAATTCGTATAGCATGAATATCTTTAGTCATCTTTTCCATTCGTCTCTCGAAAGCATCTATCTTTGCCGAAATGGAATCTAAGTCATGGCTAGAATCGGCTCTAGCTGCTTTAGATGATCTAATGATATCTTTTTCTTGGTGCCACTCATGTGAGTGGGAAGCAGTATTATCAATAATTTTGTAAGCATCAGTTTCGGTTTTCTTCATAATAGAACCACCAGCTGCTATATCTATGTCTTTCCTTGTAGTGATGTCGCATCCTTGGTAGAATATTTGTACTATTTGACAGGTGTCTAAACCATGTTGCGGACATCCTCTTAACAACTTTCCATATCTTGTCCACGCCTCATATAGAGTTTCATTTGGTTTCTGTGTGAACGTAACAATTTCTGCTTGAAGTCTTACGGCTTTAGATGCAGGAAAAAATTGTTTAAGAAATTTGTCAATTAAAACATCCCATGTATCAATCGCCCCTTCGGGTAACGATTCCAACCAATCTTTGGCTTCTCCCTTTAAAGTCCAGGGAAATAACATGAGATATATCTGTTCATCCTCCACTTCTCGTATTTTAAATAGTGTGCAGATTCTATTAAAGGTACGTAGATGTTCATTTGGATCTTCCTTCGGCGCACCACTAAATTGGCATTGATTAGTCACCATGTGTAGAATTTGTCCTTTGATTTCATAATCTGGCGCATTAATGTCTGGATGAGTAATTGCGTGACCTTGGCCAGTGCGTTTAGCTCTCATTCGGTCTTCCATACTTAAAGGTTCCAGATTCTCCATAATTGAATTTGTTGAATCGGTATCAATAGATGATTCTGATTTAATAGTTCGTTCCTCAACAATCTCTGTTTGAATGATTAGTGGTTCCGGAGGAAAGTTTAATGGTTCAGGATCTACGAACCGTTCCTGAATATTTTCTGGATTCTCAATTGTGAGGTTTGTTTCAAAAAATGGATTATCGGAAATTTGAACTGAAGTACTTGGTCGACTGGATGACGATTCTAAAGAAAAATCAACGGCGGTTATATTTGTTAAACGATGTCTTGATCGAGTTACAGGTGGTGAACGTACAAAAGGTGATGAACGTCTTGCTCGGTGCATTCACTGAATATCCTATTAGTTTTAAAAAGGAAAGAAAAATTATAATAAGTTATCCAATCAATAGACTTTTCTGATTTTGCCCACGTTTCGAATAGCCAAAAGATGCAGCAGAGGGGCAGGATTCGTTTGGTCTCAATATAATTGAGGACTGTTTGGCTCCAATAACCCGGTCCACGTACAAATCCAACTATTACTACGAACCAGAAAATTTTGATGTCTATCAATTTAACCACTCAAAATAAATTTTCGTAATTTTAAGAAATTTAGATAAGAAGTAGAAAAAAAATTCTAAGTCCTAAAAACTAGAATGGCGAGAAATAAGAAAGACAAAGAGTTCGTCGCAAAATGTCGAAAAAGAAAAAAATGGTTGAAAAATAAAAGGTGACGGAAAAATAAAAGGAACTTATCAAAACTTAAAAATACTTAACTAATTTAACCTTATTACTACAACTAACTTAAAATTATAATCGCAAATTGAAATTACTAATTGGAATGATAATTGATACATAGTAAAAGGTCTAAAAATATTAAAGCTTACAGGAAAAACTAAGTCCCAAATGGAAATAACTTAAAAAGAAACTAAAACTTAAAAAGGCGTCGCAAAATTCTAAAGCACCTAAATCTTAGTCTAAAGAAAAAGCACTTAAGGAATTCTACGGCAAAGCCTAAAAATCTAGGAGTAAAAATAACTATAGCAAAAACTAAGTTTAAAATTAATTATGAGCTAAAAAATACAAATATTACGCTACAATGATTAAAAAGGTACAAAATATAAAAATATACAAAAAGTTGTAAAAAGTACAATTTTTATAAAAAATATTATTTTTATATTATTTATTTTATAAAATTACTAATTTTACAATTTAATAAAAACTTAATTAATACTAAATACATAAATATAAAGTAAAAAGTAAAAATAAAACTAAAATTAATAATAATAATAATATTTAGGTTTTAATAATAATAATAATTAAAAATAACCCGTGATTAGGGTTTTTGTCCGTGTGTCAGAGGGTCTCCGCGAGTCGCGGCAAATAAAGAAGAAATCCCCGCGAGTCGCGGGGTTCAGGAATTCAGTTGACAGGACTTACTTTTTACGCGTTTTTCTTTTTTTTTTTTTTTTTTTATTTTGTTTTCTGTTTTTTAATTAAATAAAAGATATTAAAATTAAAACTTATATTTTTATAAACTAAAATAAAATTAAAGAAACTTATAAAATTTAAATATTTAACAAAATCCTAAAAATACTTATATTTTTGTTTTTCTTTTTATATTTTTCGAATTTTTAAAACGTATTTTTACAAAAGCGAATTTTTAATAAAAGTAACTAAAATTTTTTTTTTTATATATTAGCGTTGCGCTTCAGGTTTTTAAGATATTTCCCCGGCAGCGGCGCCAAAAATACTTGATGTTAAAGCAGAGGGGTATAAAATACTATTAAATTTTAGCAGGAAATACTATTAAATACGATACAATTTTACACAAGATATTTATTTATTTATAGAATGGATATACTTAAACCTTGCTACAACACTTATAGGCAGTGTACCTAATCGTACAGTAGTGTAGTTTTTAGTAAGTCCGGTTCGTTCCACAGGGAAATCTTTAAACAAAGCTCAACGCTGTATTAGTTTACTTTTATAAAAATACAAATATATATATAAGTAATATTATTATTATAAAGGGGGGTTTTTACCGTTTAATGACCGGTTTGTCGATTTTAAAACTTTAGTCGCAGTTAAAACCTAATGTAAAATATAAAATAAATACAAGACTTAAATTAAAGCGTAAAGTAAATAACGATAATGAAATTGCGAATAAAAATGCGATAAAATAAAATTACGATAATTAAAAGGTACGATAATTAAAAGTGCGATTAAATAAAATAACAATAAATAAAAGTGCGATAATTAGAAGTGCAATTAAATATAAAATAAAGGAATTTAAATATGAAATAAAAGAATTATGCTTATTTAAACTTCCGTAATCATGATGTTTGACGTGTTGATTTTAGTTTTATGCCCATGGGTTAATTGTCTTTTGTCCTGGATTATTCAATATGTCCGTCTGGTTTTTGTCCATAACAGTCCATCAGTCATAAATATAAATTGCAAGTGTCCTTGTCAAATTATTATTATACCTGAAGATAAATATTCCAACTAATTGGGGATTCGAATTGTAACAAGGTTTTAATACTTTGTTTAATGAATACACCAGGTTATCGACTGCGTGTAAACCAAGGTTTTACTACTTTGTTAACAATTACACCAATTACCCTTGAATGTAATTTCACCCCTGTTTTAATTATTCTAGTGGCTATTAATCCATTCCCGTGTCCGGTTAAATGAACGATTATTCGTACATATAAATACCCCGCCCATCGTGTCCGATCGAGTTTATATGGTAATTTATAGGGACGCCCAATTGTAAATCTTTATATTAACATTAACAAACTTTCATTTAGTTAAACAAATATAAAGCCCATTAATAGCCCATAGTCTAGTTTCCACAAGTGTCGTTCTTTTATCCAAACCCCAATTATGGTACAAAGCCCAATTACCCAATTTTAGTAATTAGCCCAACATCATGATTACTTCGTTTTAAATAAGCATAATAATAACTTAGCTACGAGACATTAATATAAAAAGGTTGAACATAACTTACAATGATTAAAAATAGCGTAGCGTTACACGGACAGAATTTCGACTTACACCCTTACAACATTCGCTAACATACCCTTATTATTAGAATTATAATTAAAATTAAAATATAAATTATAAATATAAATATATATTACTTCGTATGAATGAGAAGAAAAAATGATGATGATTTTGATCAGAATTCGGGTTGATTTATAGCCAGACTTGATTTTTGGGGCTCCGCGACTCGCGGCCAAGTACCCTTAAAACTCCGCGAGTCGCGGAGAGGTATTTACATTTTACACCCTTGGAGTTTCCTGCTGCCGACGGTTTTAAATATATATATATAATATATATATAATTAATATAATTAATTATATATTATATTATATTTATATATATAGTTAACTTGTAATTTTTAGTCCGTTGCGTTGAGCGTTAAGAATTGACTCTGGTCCCGGTTCCGGATTTTCGAACGTCCTTGCGTACAATTTAATATCTTGTACTTTGTGTTTTGAATCTTGTACTCTTGTGATTTCGAGACGTTTCTTATCAATAATTGGAACTTTTTTTATTGTCTTTTGTTCTTTTGAGCTTTTTGGTCGTTTGCGTCTTCAAATAGTCGAATCTGTCTTTTGTCTTCACCTTTTATTATTTAAACGAATATCACTTGTAAATAGAACAATTGCAACTAAAAGCTTGTCTTTCTTGAGGAATAATGCTATGAAATATATGTTCGTTTTTAGCATTATCAAGGACGAATTGCATTCCTTGAGGCAAGGGTCGATTGATTTGAATACTCTTAAATCCGTTTACTTGTCAAAAACTCAATTTTGCCCGGTGTATGTCGGGAATGATAAGATGTTGAAGGAAGACTTTTACCGAACCTTGAATGACAGTTATCAAGAAAAGATTAGTGTGAACGTGGTAAAGAGTTTTGATGAGTTGTTTGATATGGCCAAAGGGTTTGAGTCGCTCATCTTGAGAAAGAGTGGCTTTACCTTCGGCAAAAAGAAGTTTGAAGCTATTAGTCATTCGAACTTTTCTAACAAGAAGCATAAGAAGGGCTTCGAGAGTGTTGGTAGTGTTAAGAAGGGTGCTTCCGGTGATTTTACTTATGCTTGCTACAATTGTGGGCAAAGGGGGCACATGGCTCGTGAGTGCCCAAAACAATCATTCGCAACCAAGCTCACTTGTTTTAATTGCCGTAAGGAAGGGCATAAGAAGCCGGAGTGTCCCGACTTGCGGGGTGATCATGTTAGGAGGTTAGAGAAAGCGGCGGGCACGGCTAAGGGTCGAAATTATTTGATGACCAATGATGAGGCCAAGCATTCCAATGAAGTTGTCTCAGGTACTTTCATGGTTAACTCTAATCCGGCGAAGATATTATTTGATAGCGGTGCTAATTTGTCTTTTGTGTCACCCCAATTTGTGTCTAAGATTAACAAACCGCTAGCTAAGTTAAGTCATCCGGTAGAAGTTGAAATAGCGGATGGTAAGACGGTGCTAGGGGTTGATGTGTGTAAAGATTGTAATGTTGTGTTTGGTACCGAAACGTTTAAAATCAATCTCATTCCGATGACTTTGGGTGAGTTTGATATTGTTGTTGGTATGGATTGGCTCGATCGTTATAGAGCCGATATTGCATGCCATGATAAGTTCATTCGTGTCAAGACCCCAAGTGGGGGAGAGTTGATTATACATGGCGATAAATGGAGAAGACTCGTACCAATATGCACTTATGCACGAGCACGACATTTTCTCAAGAGTGGTGGTGTGTGTTATCTTGCCCATGTAGTTGATACTCATGACGAGCCACCACCCATTCGTGAAATTCCGGTGGTTAATGAATTTGAAGACGTTTTTCTGGATGAGTTACCGGGTGTTCCGGCGGAAAGACAAGTAGAATTTCGCATTGAGTTGGTTCCGGGAGCTACTCTCATTACTAAAACTCCTTATCGTTCAGCACCGACGGAAATGCAAGAGTTGTTAAATCAAACTTAAGAGTTACTTGAAAAGGGTTTCATTCGACCGAGCTCCTCGCCATGGGGTGCTCCGGTCTTGTTTGTGAAAAAGAAAGATGGAAGTATGCAGATGTGCATCGATTATCGGGAGTTGAACAAAGTGACGATCAAGAATTGCTATCCTTTACCTAGGATTGACGATTTGTTTGACCAACTCCAAGGTGCAACGTATTTTTCTAAGATCGACTTACGGTCCGGCTATCATCAAGTGCGGGTCCGTGAGGAAGACATAGAGAAAATGGCTTTTCGAACGCGTTACGGGCATTATGAGTTTGTAGTTATGCCTTTTGGTCTTACGGATGCACCGGCGGCATTCATTGATCTTATGAACCGGGTGTGCCAACCTATGTTGGACAAGTCGGTAATTGTGTTCATCGACGACATACTTGTTTATTCTAAGAGTATGAAGGAACATGAGCACCATTTGCGTGAAGTGTTGAAGACATTGCGGAAGGAGAAGTTGTACGCAAAATTCTCCAAATGTGAATTTTGGCTAAGGGAAGTTCAATTCCTTGGCCATATAGTGAATCAAGAAGGAATTCAAGTAGACCCGGGGAAGATAGAAACGGTGAAGAGTTGGGGACAACCGACTACGCCTACGGAAATCCGAAGCTTTCTCGGATTGGCCGATTATTATCGTCGGTTCATCCAAGACTTTTCTAAGATTGCTTCTCCTTTGACTAAATTGACGAGGAAGAACGTAAGATTCAATTGGGAGAATGAGCAAGAAATCGCTTTTCAATTGTTAAAAGAGAAATTGTGTCAAGCTCTGGTGTTAGTGTTGCCGGAAGGGGTAGAAGACATGACGGTTTATTGTGATGCTTCTTTAAATGGGCTCGGGTGTGTTTTGATGCAAAGAGGTAAAGTCATCGCTTACACCTCTCGACAATTAAAGGAACACGAAAAGAGATACCCGACTCACGATCTTGAATTGGCGGCGGTGGTTCATGCATTGAAAATTTGGCGCCACTACTTGTATGGTGTTAAGTGTACGATTTATTCGGACCATAAGAGTTTGAAACATCTCTTTACTCAACGAGATTTGAATTATCGTCAACGTAGGTGGATGGATGTGATAAAGGATTATGATTGTGAGATACTTTACCATCCGGGAAAGGCGAACGTGGTCGCGGACGCCTTGAGTCGAAAGAGTCAACATCCGGCGATACGAGTAGGATCGTTACACATGATTATTACTAACGACTTCCTTGTAAAGCTTGGTGAGATTCAAATAGAAGCATATGTTCACCACAAGCATGAAGAGCGGATTGTGGGGCAAACGGAGTTCATTTCTATGGGCTTGCGTGGTTTGTTGTCGTTTCAAGGAAGAGTGTGGGTACCTAAGATGGGTGGTAACCGACAAGTGCTACTTGATGAAGCACATAAGTCAAGGTATTCCATTCATCCGGGTGCAACAAAGATGTACTATGATTTGAGGAAAGATTATTGGTGGCCCGGTATGAAACGTGATGTGGTTAAGTATGTTGAACAATGCGTCACGTGTTTGCAAGTTAAAGCCGAACACCAAAAGCCGTATGGTAAGTTACAACCATTGGAAGTCCCGAAATGGAAATGGGAGCACATTACCATGGACTTCATTACCAAGTTACCAAAGACGGCGAGGACCCAATATGATACGATTTGGGTGATAGTTGATAGATTGACGAAGAGTGCTTTGTTTCTTCCCATTCGGGAAACGATATCATCGGAGACTTTATCCAAGTTGTTTATCAAGGAGGTGATATCGAGGCATGGGGTTCCTATATCTATTGTTTCGGATCGAGATACTCGTTTTACGTCCCGGTTTTGGAACAAGTTTCATGAAGATATGCGTACTCAATTGAAGATGAGCACGGCGTATCATCCTCAAACGGACGGTCAAACCGAGCGTATAAACCAAATGTTGGAGGATATGTTAAGGGCGTGTATTATTGATTTTGGTGGAAGTTGGGATGAGCACTTACCATTGGTGGAATTCTCGTACAATAATAGTTACCACACTAGTATTGGAATGCCACCGTATGAGATGCTCTATGGGCGTAGGTGTCGAACTCCCATTTGTTGGGGAGAAGTGGGTCAACGAGAGATCGAAAGTTCCGATTTGGTTTTGGAGATGAATAGTAAAATTGAGATGATTCGGGCTCGACTTAAAGCGGCGCAAGATCGACAAAAGTCTTATGCCAATAAAGGTAGGAGAACGATTGAGTTTCAAGAAGGTGATATGGTGATGCTTAAGGTTTCTCCATGGAAGGGTGTTATTCAGTTTTGAAAGCGAGGAAAGTTAGCTCCTCGGTTTATTGGTCCTTTCAAGGTGTTGGCACGTGTTGGTGAGGTTGCTTATTGACTAGAGTTACCCGAAGAACTTGCGGGAATTCATAACACATTTCATGTTTCCCATCTTCGTAAGTGTCTTGCGGATGACTCGGCTTGGGTGCCATTAGATGAGATTACGTTGAATAACAAACTAGAGTATGCGGAAGAACCGGTTGCAATGCTTGATGAGAAGGTTAAGATGTTGTGAAACAAGGAAGTTAGAACTTTCAAAGTGCAATGGCAACATCGAAAGGGTTTCGAGTTTACATGGGAATCCGAAGAGTTTGTTTTAGTTTATCTCCCGGCTTGTCATGCGGCTTGGATCGCGAGGACGCGCTCCGACTTAAGTGGGGGAGAGTTGTAACATCCCCTTTTTCTCGTACGTATCGAAAGGTACATACTTAATCGTTTGTACGTTCATAACTCGTTGTTTAGGCGTAAATGTGTAGATATATATATATATATATATATATATATATATATATATATATATATATATATATATATATATATATATATATATATATATTTGTACTTGTTAATGTGTGCATAAATAAGTCTATAAATGAGTTTCGGTTAGTGTTAAGTCTTGTGAGACTTAGATATGAGATTTAGATGTGTATGGGAAGCTTGAATTTTGATAGTTGTGTAAAACGATTTTTGGTTTGGGTGTGGCCAAAGTGCCCAGTTCTAGCCTTAGGCCGCGCCGCGACAAATGGGTCCGCGCCGCGGCATTTCAAGCAAACCAGGATCAGAAAGTGAGTTAGAGAGGGGTGATTCTCCCGTTGTATGTCGCGCCGCGACGAACTAGGCCGCGCCGCGGCATTTCTGCCAGACTGGTGCCGGTTTTAGCTCAAATTAAATGACTTCAAGGGGCAAATTGGTAATTTGGCGTGCAATTCAGATGGGAGCATTAAATCCCAACCACTCATCCATTTCATTTGATTTCTTTTATCTTTTCTTTCATTTTTCTCTCCCAAAAACTCTACACCCATTTAGAGTAAAAGTGAGATTTGAGGGGGAAGGATTGAGGGTTGATCTTTGGAGCAAGAATTAAAGTTGTTCCTTGTGTCTCTAGCTACGCGTTGATAGTCTCGGTAAGTTTTAACTCTAAGTTTTGAGTTTTAATTGATTAATGACTAGGGTTTTGGTTACTAGAGACTTGTATGACCCATTTGGGGGTAAAATGGGTGAATTTGGGTTATGTTGTTGTTATGGAACCCTAATAACCATAATCTAGGGTTTGGTCAAATGAAATGGAGTTTATAGGTGTTAATGGTGTTGTCAAGCATTAAACACTTATTAAAATGTTGATGAAGTGGTAAATAGGTCATGTTTGACAAGTTTGGATGTGTAAGTGTGAAAATGGGTCAAAAGTGTATTAGTTGACCTAATTTGGGTGAAATGGGTATGAAATGCCTTAAGTTGGTGTTAGTTGAAGTTAGTAGACTTTAATTCACTAGCTTTGGTGACTAAAGTTGAGTCTTGGCCATTTAAGGGCGGTTGTGGTGTGTTTGAGTCATTCAATGTGAATTGGGTCATTAAATGCTCAAGTAGGTGTAATGTGGTTAATTCCACTAGTTGTGTATTGAAATTGTACTTAATGTATTAGGTACTTTGCTTTGAAGCTCGGAAGTGCATAATCATCACCGAAGTGCTAAGGTGAGTGGGATAATTATGTGCGTGCATATATGATGTATTTATTTGTGTAGTATGAGTTGTGAAGTGTCGAGGTGTAAGACCCCACTCCGTATAATAGATGGGTTAAGCATCAAGGTGTTAAGATGCCACTCGGGGTGAAGTATCGAAATGTTAAGATGCCACCTAGGGGTGAAGTGTCGAGGTGTTAAGACACCACTCCGTAGAATAGATGGGTGAAGCATCGAGGTGTTAAGATGCCACTCGGGGTGAAGTATCGAAGTGTTAAGATGCCACCCGTGGGGTTAGTGTACGAGGTGTTAAGTGCACTAATGGTTGTTACGAACTCCGACGGTCTTTAAACACCGTTCCCTTGTTCGATTGGTTAACCATGGTTGTGTGTGGTTTGTAGCATATTATATTGTTTAGAGTATATGCTATTGTTATGCTAGCTTATGTTGTTGGAGGTTTAGTATCATACTTGCGATGGTATGATTATTTCTATTGCTAGCATGTATGCGGAAATGTGTAAGTGATTGCAAGTAAGTAGGTTGTATATGTAAACATAATATTATTATTGCACTCACTAAGCGTTAGCTTACCCCTCTCGTTGTTCATATTTTTAGATGCAGGTGCGGATAAAGGCAAGGGGGTTGTTGGGCACTAGGTGTCCCTTGTTGATGTTATGTTGAAGCTTTTGGAAGTTGGCCTACGTTCTGGGTAGTTTAGTCCCAAACCATGCTCAGGGGGTCGTTTGGATTATAAACTATCATTTGTAGTTGGTCAAACTTGTATCATATTCGTTAATGGCTTTTGTGCCTTTTTGTAAACATTAAACTCGTGGTATGTTTTGACGAAACGTGTGGAATGGGTTACATAATTAAGTGGCGCGTTAATGTGTATTATTTTAAAAAAAAAAAGTTATTGTACGGAGTACGGGTTGGGTTGTTTCAACCCGGCAAGTGTAACTAATGATAATCGAATTGAGGATTTTTGTTCTAACTCGTACGTAGAATGTTTGTTTCCGTACTTGTGTTCACTTTGTAAAACGAAATGTTTCTGTTTTCTCATCCAAAATGTAAGTTTAAAAGAGTAGAAGTGGGACTATGATCTCACCTTGAGTGCACGAATGAAATGTACTTCATAAAGTAAACGTGTGCAAGAAAGAATGCTATTCTCGACCTAAACAATAGGTTGTATCAAGACTGGTAAACATGAAGTTGGTCAAAGTTGTTCAATTAGTCCTATGGCTCGTTACGACTCGATTATATAGCATGTGATTCATGTTGTCAAGTTTCATGCAAGGTATAAGTATAAAAGCATGTTAGAACGATTGCACAAGTATTCGGTTAAGTTTGAGTAAAAGTAAACTTTGGTCAAGTCAAAGTCAACGAAAAAGTCAACACGTTCGGGTCGGGTCTCGAACAACTTTTCTGAGTTTTATAATCATATATGAGCATGTTAGAACAAGTTACATGTTATCGGAGGTGCGTAGCATAGTTGGAATTAAGCGAAAAATGACCAAGTTGGACAGTCCCTGGCAGTTCATTTGGACGGCGTCCAAATGTTCTGGACGGTGTCCAGCAATGAAGGACTGGACGGCGTCCAATGATTTGGACGGCGTCCAAAATGGTACACAAACCCTGCTTGCTGAAATCACACAAGTGCACGAACCAAACTTCAAACAATCACAAATTATGATCCGCAAACAATCAAAACATGCATCTTATATCATCGAAAAGGTATTTTGACGAGGAATGCAACTAACTACACATCATCAATCAATGCTAGCATTTACAACAATCAAAACCACATTAAATGCTCATCATTTATTACATTCAAGTTCATTAAATGTGTTTCATGATTCGGGCAACCAATTTACATGTATGATATGCCGTTTCGAAGGTACTTGAACATACATTGCAACTAAACATTTACAAACAACTTTGCCAAGCATTTAATGCATCAAAATTCACATTGAAGACTACCAAACCCTAACCAAAAATCACAAACTCATAAATCATGTTATGGAAGTTTTCAAAATCAACCTACACATCAAATTGAAGCTAATGATGCTAGTAACACATTTAATACATGGACTTTTAACATCTAACAACATTTAATCATCCAAAATTCAGGATTAAATACACACTTTGCAAGTTCAAGCTAGTTACACTAAAACAACAAGATCGAGCATACAAATCATATATTCATGTTAGACTCGAGACATAGACACTAACTAACACTTTTATAAGTCAAAAACATCAAGAACATAAAATCTAGTATTTTTAGAAAGTTACCCAAATGAGATGAAGTTGGTATGGATTCGAAGAGGAAGTTTCAAGGACTCCAAATATGTAATTTGTTTTGAAGAACGCTTGCTAGATCGGATTTAGATGATGAGTTTTTGATTGAGGGTTTAAGAGCATAAAGTTGAAAGTATCAAAAGGGTGAGGAGGTGAATGGGTGGAGGAGGAGATGGTTTGACTCCTTGACCTAGTTGGTCAAGTTTGGCTATTTGGCACAAATAGTCCCTCGAGTTTAGAAGCGGGTGTGTAAATTACCTAAACGAAATATTTTTAAATACGCGTATTAACGGAGGATGTTATAATTATATAACGGTCCTTAAAATAATAAAATGGAAAGTAGACAGAAAAGGCGGGATGTTACATTACCTACTCCTTAAAAGAAATTTCGTCCCGAAATTTAAGTAGGCGTAGTAGTCGTTGTTTCTTCCTCGAGATCTTGCGTTTCCAAGTCCACGAATAAATGAGGGTACTTCCTTTGCATTTGATCTTGTCTTTCCCAAGTAAACTCGGGTCCTCTTTTGGCGTTCCAACGGACTTTAACAATCAGAATTCGGCTTTGTTTTAGCGTTTTGACAGAGTGGTCCACAATTTCAACCGGTTCTTCCACAAAATGAAGTTTGTCATCAATAGTAAGCTCCTCGAGAGGGATGACGAGTTCGGGTTCGACAAAACACTTCTTCAAATTTGATACATGGAAAGTATGATGAATGGAGCTTAGTTGAGGCGGAAGATATAAACGATAAGCAACGGTACTAACCCGCTCCAAGATTTCGAAAGGACCAATATACCGCGGATTTAGCTTCCCGCGTTTTCCGAAACGGATTACACCTTTCCAAGGTGCGACTTTTAACATTATGCGGTCACCGACTTGGAATTCGAGGTCGTTGCGTCTAATGTCGGTATAGCTCTTTTGACGACTACAGGCCGTCCTAAGCCTATCTCGGATTTGAACGACCTTCTCGGTTATTTCATGAATGAGTTCGGGTCCGGTGATTTGTGTGTTGCCTACTTCGGCCCAACAAAGAGGTGAACGACATTTGCGGCCATATAATGCTTTGAATGGTGCGGTGTTAATACTCGCATGATAACTATTGTTGTAGGAGAATTCGGCGAGAGGTAAGTGCTTGTCCCAAGCTTTTCCGAAATCGATAACGCAAGCTCGTAGCATGTCTTCCAAGGTTTGAATTGTGCGTTCGCTTTATCCGTCGGTTTGCGGATGGTATGCGGTGCTCATGTCTAATCGTGTTCCCAACGCTTCTTGTAAAGTACGCCAAAATCTAGAAACAAAACGGCCATCTCGGTCGGAAATAATCAATAATGGTACACCGTGACTGGCTATGATCTCTTTAATGTAGAGTTGTGCAAGTTTCTCCATTTTTTCGGTTTCTTTCATGGCAAGGAAGTGGGCGGATTTGGTGAGATGGTCTACAATAACCCAAATAGTATCATAACCGCTCGCCGTTCTTGGTAGTTTTGTGATAAAATTCATCGTTATTCTTTTCCACTTCCATTGTGGGATTTCGGGTTGTTGAAGTAGCTCGGACAGCCTTTGGTGTTCGGCTTTGACTTTGGAACAAGTTAGGCACTTTCCAACATAAGTAGCAACGTCCCTTTTAATGTTCGGCCACCAATATTGTTCCTTGAGGTCGTGGTACATCTTATTGGCACTGGGGTGAATCGAATACCTTGACTTATGGGATTCGTCTAGAATAAGGCTTTGCAAGTCCCCATAACTAGGCACCCAAATTCTTCCAGCGAAATATCGGAGTCCGGTCTCCTTAACTTCGAATCGTGAGGCGAGGACGTTTAAGCGTTCGAGAGAGATGTTTTCATCCTTAAGAGCCTCATCTTGGGCTACACGAATTTAATTGTTGAGATTGGTGTGGATGGTGATGTTTAAAGCTCGGACACAGAGGCACCGCTCTTTCCTTTCGACTTAAGGCATCGGCTACTACATTTGCCTTTTTCGGATGGTAACGAAGCTCACAATTGTAATCGTTTAAAGTTTCAATCCACCGTCGTTGTCTCATGTTTAGTTGCTTTTGATCGAAGATGTGTTGGAGGCTTTTGTGATCGGTGAAAATAGTACTTTTGGTCCCATAAAGATAGTGTCTCCACGTTTTAAGTGCAAAGACAACGTCTCCGAGTTCGAGATCATGTGTCATGTAGTTCCGTTCGTGGACTTTCAATTGTCAAGAGGCCTAAGCAATAACCTTCTTTCGTTGCATCAATACGCACCCAAAACCATGTTTCGGGGCATCGTAATATACATCAAAATCATCATTGCCTTCGGGAAGCGATAAGATAGGAGCGGTGGTTAACTTTTCCTTCAAAATTTGAAACGCGGATTCTTGCTCGGTTGCCCAAACGAATTTCCTTCCCTTGTGAGTTAACTCGGTTAGAGGATGTGCAACCAAAGAGAAATTCTCGATGAACCTACGATAATACCCGGTGAGGTCTAAGAATCGTCGAATGTGAGTAGGAGTAGTAGGGGTTTCCCATTTGCTAATGGCTTCGATTTTGCGGGATCGACTTTAATACCTTGGTCGCTTACAACATGACCAAGAAATTGAACTTCCTTCAACCAAAATTCACACTTGAAGAATTTGTCATAGAGTCTTTCTTGTCTAAGGAGTTCAAGCATGAGTCAGAGGTGTTGTTCGTGTTCTTCTTCGCTTTTAGAATAGACCAAGATATCATCGATGAATACAATAACGAACTTGTCGAGATATGGTTTGCAAACGTGGTTCATGAGATCCATGAACACCACCGGTGCATTAGTTAGACCAAATGGCATGACAAGGAATTCGTAACTTCCATAGCGAGTCCGAAAAGCGGTTTTGGAGACATCTGCCCCCTTAACCCTTATTTGATGATAACCCGAGCGGAGATCATTTTTAAATATACACAAGATCCTTGTAGTTGACCAAAGAGGTCATCGATGCGTGGAAGAGGATATCGGTTCTTAACCGTCAATTTTTTTAGTTCACGATAGTCGATGCACATTCGTAGGGATCCATCCTTTTTTATTAACGAATAAAATCGAAGCACCCCAAGGTGAATGGCTAGGTTGGATAAAACCACGGTCAAGTAGTTCTTGAATTTGACTTTGCAATTCTTGCATTTCGGATGGAGCAAGTTTATACGGTGCATGTGCTACGGGTGTGGCTCCCAGAATAAGATTGATTTGGAATTCAACCGGTTGATGAGGTGGAAGACCCGGCAATTCATCGGGGAATACATCGGAAAAGTCACTAACAATTGGCACATCATCGATATGCTTCTCATCGGTCTCGACTTTCTTAACGTGGGCTAGGATCGTGAAACAACCTTTACGAAGATATTTTTCAACTTTAAGGCACGAGACGAGGTTGAGTCCGGTGCAACTCTTATCGCCATAGACAATCAAGGGTTCACCATGTGACAACCCGGAAATTTTCGACCAAACTTAAACTTCATCTTTATATTATTCCGACACAATAAGCAAAGTTTGTTAAGTTAAATCTCAAGAATTTTAAACTGTGTTCATACATTCATTTAACCTCGACCAAATTCTGACGATTCACGAACCATTATATAAAGGGATATGATTATATATAAGTATATATAATATAACTTGAGAATATTAGCAAAGTATTAAACGTATAATACTTTACATGAACGTATTTGCTTCAATATGTTTATCGATGGAATTAGAAGATAATATCAAATGATTGATTTATCAGATACATTGTATGATTATGAGTCTCTGTTGAGAGGTCCAATTTAATTAAGAAACTTTTCCTTTTTAACTGTATTCGGAAAATGGTAAAGTGATTTACAAGTAAGAACAAATGTATCAATTAACGAGAACTAGACAAGGGTTAGTGGAGATTCCTGTTTGATTTTAAATTCGTGATTTACAATAATTTCCTTGTGATTTTTAATAAGATAATTATTTAACTTTCATATTATTTAATGTGAAAATGAAAGTTGGTGAATGTAGATAGTTTAGAGAATGGATAGTGATAGGTTAAGCAAATCAACGTTTACTTTAAAATGATTTCATACCTTGGATTAACCATTAGACTTTACTTCCTAATTCACGATTTAATTATAAGATAATAACTTGAAACTCGTTATAAGTTACATATGATTTTACTTTTTTAAAAACGTTTTATGAAATAATGAGTTCTATTTATTTCAATCTTTAAATAAAATGAGTTTTAATATAATTAGTTTGATATTATATTATTATTATTATTATTATTATTATTATTATTATTTTAGTATTATTATTATTAAAAAATTATCATTTTGAATAGAATTATTATTTTTATAAAATATTATTATTATTACAATTAATAATAAAAATTATCGTTATTATCATGATTAGAATAATCATTTTATTATAATTGTTATCATCATTAGTAAATATAAATATTGTTATTATTATTAGTAGAATAATAATAATTATTATTATTACAAAATAATACAACTTTTAGTTATTATTATTATCATCAATATTATCTTATCAAATAAATATGTGATACAAAGATATTTTTACCACACGCAGTATAATAATACGTACCACTATATTTTTATGTTATTGAGTGAATTATTTAAATTTTATTTCTCGAGATATATAAAAGTATATTTTTATCATATATAAATTTTAATATAAATTTTTAATTATTGTATTATTTACTCTAATAAAATCTGATAAATATATTTAAATATATAAAACGACTATTTAAGTTTCATATTAAACATGTGTGGATCTTGTAAATCATTTTGGGTCAAATTGACTTTTGTTGACTTTTGCATATCGATCTCGAGCATTAGGATTGCGATACACTATGACTTGACCTAATTTGATAGTCAGATATTGACCAACATATAAATATATATACTTAATATAGGTTCGTGAATCCGAGGCCAACCTTGCACTTGTTCAATGCCGTCATATGTATTTTTACTATGAAATACAGTATCGTGAGTTCCATTTGCTCCCCTTATAAATGCTTTTGCAATATATATTTTTGGGACTGAGAATACATGCGCATTTATAAATGTTTGACGAAATAGACACAAGCAATTAAAACTACATTCTATGGTTGAATGATCGAAATCAAATATGCCCCTTTTAGCTTGGTAGCCTAAGAATTAGGGAACTGGCCCCTAATTGACGCGAATCCTAAAGATAGATCTATTCGGCCCAACAAGCCCCATCCATTGTTGCAGATGCTTTAGTACTTCGAAATTATCATGTCCGAAGGATGTGCCGGAATGATGGGGATATTCTATATGCATCTTGTTAATGTCGGTTACCAGGTGTTCAATCCATATGAATGATTTTTATCTCTATGTATGAGATGTATATTTATGAGAAATGGAAATAAAAATCTTGTGGTCTATTAAAAATGATGGAAATGAATATTGATGATAAACTAATGAACTCACCAACCTTTTGGTTGATACTTTTAAGCATGTTTATTCTCAGGTTTGAAAGAAATCTTCTGCTGTGCATTTGCTCATTTTAAAGATATTACTTGGAGTCATTCATGGCATATTTCAAAAGACGTTGCATTCAAGTCATTGAGTTCAATAAAGATTATGATTAAATGACAGATTAGGTCATTTATAGTTGGATATTATGAAATGGTATGCATGCCTGCCAACTTTCGATTAAATGAAAGTTTGTCTTTTAAAAACGAATTAAATGTTTGTAAAATGTATCATATAGAGGTCAAATACCTCGTAATGTAATCATATGTTATTGTATTCGTCCTTATGGATTAGGACGGGTCGTCTCATGTGGTATCAGAGCAGTGGTCTTAGTGAACCAGGTGTTGCATTAGTGTGTCTAACTGATAGTTGATAAGATGCATTAGTAAGTCTGGACTTCGACCTTAGCTGCATGTAAAAAAGTTTTACTTATCATTTCTTGTCGAAAATTACACATTTATCATTCTTAGTCTAGACACATCTTACTGCATTGATTGCATAAATAGTGTATAGATAAAATTCATATCTTAGCGTATCTGCTAATTCATATTTTAACGTATCAGTTACTGTAAATTTTGCCTGACATATTTCAAAGATTCCTCCGTAATTTATGGAATTTTGGTATTATATATACATATGAAATTTATGTATTAAAGAATACCAAATCTAAGTCCTATAATCTTCCTCATATCGAAAAATCATTTCCCTACCCTGTATGAGATGGATCCTGCAACCAGTTCCAATTCCCCGGATTTCGACAGCTATTCCGATATGGAGCTTCACTCGAGCTCTGAAAGCAGTGTGACCGGAATGGATCAACCAATTAGCCATCATCTATTTTGGATGAATTGGGGATGGGTTCGTAGTCTACTTAATCATTGGAGACAAGAAGAAGGCGATCCCTTCCATCCACCTCATTTCCCTCTTGGTGAAGAACCTGAAGTACTTACCGGCGAACCTGTTCGTAATACCATCTTCTCTCTCATTTCCAGAGTATCTCGTCATGACTATATACTATCTCAAATTTTAGATCTTATTCATCCGATCGTCCAAACCGAACCACCCCGGTGTAATAGAAGAAGTCAGCGAGCTTCGTGCTCGGGTAGTGGCTTTAGAGAATATGGTGCAAAGGTTACAAGCACCAACAACAACACCAGCATCAACAGAACCACCGACAACAACACCAACAGTACCATTACCACCACCAACAACAAACGCATTGCGAACCTCAATTTCACAATCTATCCCACGAGCATCAACGTCAAACACCCTGTAGATACCAAAGAATACCAACAACAACAAAAAATGAAGTATTGATTCCTAACTTCATCGAAGAAATATTCTGCAGAGAATATGGGGTTTCTAAAAGTTTTAGAAATTACATATTCTGGTTCAAATTGTAAATCAGATGTGTGGGCGGATAGGAATAATGAAGTAAAACCCTGACAGGAATGATGCGCGATTTACAAGCTAGACTTGTTATACATCGTCATTAGTACCGACAGCATCACCAACACCGGCAGTATCTACAACATCACAAGCATTGCCATTTTCATAATCACCGCAGACATCATCACTAATCAACAACGAGTATATTGTATCAACGAGTTATGAAGTTTTAACTCATTCCCTCTGAAGAATTTATATCTTATAAATTTTTAAAACCATAATATGTCTTTTCGTACTAAGCTATTATGTATGAATTGAAAAGGGTAGATACTACTCGGTTAGTTCATATTACTAATATGCAATAAAGTACATCCCTCAATAACGACTTAACCATCGTTAACTACGATCTCTGTTTCAAATTCAATGAATTTCGTGTCATAATAAACTAAGTGTATTATTCAAATACATGTTTGATATTACACCTTCATTTTCAATATACTCGAAAATTTCTAGAAATCATCATCCGTGTCTTGCGAAGTGTGATGACCCGGAAATTTCTGACCAAATTTAAACTTTATCTTTAAATGATTTAATATTTTCGACACGATAAGCAAAGTTTGTAATGTTGAGTCTCAAAATTTTGGAACTATATTCATGTAATCAATTATTCTTTGACTCTTCTCGAAGATTCACGAACAATATATATATATATATATATATATATATATATATATATATATATATATATATATATATATATATATATATATATATATATATGATTTCAAGTTATTTAGTAAACGATAGTAACATTCGATTATTGATTCGACTGATATTTAGATAAGTTAACGAAAACGTTTAAGATGAACCAGTAAAACACTAATTTGCTACAGTATTTTCGAATTGCTACAGTACCCGAAAAACTACAGTGTTTTCGAAAATCACTATTTGCTACAGTAAAAAACTTTGCTACAGTAACTTTGCTACAGTAAAACACTATTTCAAAATGAAAATGTATATATGTATATGTATATACTACGAGACGATGATTTATAGAAATAAATGACCAAAACACTCGAAAGTTTAAGATACACTTTGAGTGATATAGTTTATTGATAATTTAAGACTATATTTTAACAAAGGTACGAGTCGCGTAACGAAAAGTACTAGTTTTCTCAGCGTACGAAAGGACATTCGAAAAACCGGAACTGAGACATTAGTCGAGCGTCAACGTACAAAATGACGGGACTAAATTTACAAGTGAACTATGCACAAGAATATAATATAATATATATATAATTAATATATATTATATTTATGTTTATTTAATATGTCGACAAACAAAAAGTTAAAACATGTGAGCTGGAAAATCAAGGCCATGCGATCGCATGGCCAATGCCTCTCAACTCCATGCGATCGCATGGAGGTAAAAGTCTGGCCTGATGCTATAAAATGGCATTTTGCTCGACACTTATCACACACACATACATATATTCTTATTATTACTCCGTATGAAATATATATATATTATTATTATTAAGATTAATATTATTATTAATCTTATTATTATTAGTAGTACTATACATAAAATGCTACGACGAGGTCATGAGCGTGTCACTTTCAAAATGGTTTTCAAGCAGGATAGAGCTAAGGAAACTATGGGTTATAGCTATGGAGGTTATGGGTAATGTTCGTGGGTATTATTTTGCAAGTCAAACCTAGTGTTTATCATCTCTGTTATGTTACTTTCCTGCAATATTGAATCACAATATTGATACGTGAGTATTCATATCTTATCTTTTATATATTAATAATGTATCCATGTCTAGTGCTCGAGTATATATGTTTATGCATGCTTGTAGGCTAAATTTTGTCGTTAAACAGTTTATGATGAATCACGAATTAAATACATATATTACTGATAAAAGGTATATGATATGCAAGTTTTTGGAAATCTGGCGAAAAATCAATAACTTTTCATTTAGATATCGAATAGTTTCGATGAACGGATTAAAAGATATGATCAACTGAAATATGATTGATGTTAATTGGAATTGCTTTTGAATCTGCAATTAATATTTAAACAACCTGATTACGAGATTGATAATTTGGGTTTTTGAATACTACTAGCCGAGTAAATGAATTCTTAAATAAGGCATGTCTAGTTTTGTTGAACAATTATCAAAGTTGACTGTCTTATCATGTTTTTAAAGCTTTATAAATACTATAATCTGATTTTACAAGTATTGGGAAACTATGTGAAATGTTAAAATGTTTCGATTGCCATGATCATTCAACTATAGTATTGAGTCAGATTAACTTTTTGAAATGACTTTTAATAACCTTTGTATTTCGATCTCGAGCATTAGGATTGTGATGCACTATGACCTGACCTAGCTTGATAGACATTTATTGACCAACATATGTTCTCTAGGTTGAGATCTACGGTTATTTGGTATTCTGAGTTTTGGTCACATTTCGGTGAACGACTTTATGTGCTGCTAAGGTGAGTTTCATTTGCTCCCTTTTACTCATTACATTTTTGGGCTGAGAATACATGCACTGTTTTAATAACTGTTTTACAATATTTATATGCGTGAGTTTCATTTGCTCCCTTTTTAATTGCTTTTGCAATCTATATTTTTGGGCTGAGAATACATGCACTTTATTTTAAACGCAATGAACACAAGTACATACTAAATTCTACACCGAGTTTGAACCGAAAATCCCTTAGCTTTGGTAACTAGTAACTGCCAGTTAAAAGAACTGGTGGGTGCGAGTAGTTGTATATGGATCCATAGGGCTTGACATCCCCGTTTGTTCTAGGTATAGAAACCCTAGCCTGAACTATAAAACAGACGTATGCTATTTAAGTTTAGTACACGTTGGATTGCATGTATTGTACATGTTGGTTGTATGTATGTTAAAACAGTGGTACTTATTATATAGACGTTAAAGCTTAGTTACCAGGGTGCTCAATCTTGTAGAATATTTTGATAAACGTTTCTGGATGAAACAACTGAAATCTTGTGATCCACCTTTATGTACAGATTATGCAAAACATTAAAACTATGAACTCACCAACCTTTGTGTTGACACTTGTTAGCAAGTTTATTCTCAGGTTCCCTAGAAGTCTTC
Source organism: Rutidosis leptorrhynchoides (assembly GCF_046630445.1). NCBI lineage: Eukaryota > Viridiplantae > Streptophyta > Magnoliopsida > Asterales > Asteraceae > Rutidosis > Rutidosis leptorrhynchoides. Next base: position 340,059,655 of record NC_092342.1, on the reverse strand, counting down.
CGCTGTTTGCTTATATGTTAGACAAGCTATGTGCATGGAGTCTTACATGGCATATTTTTCAAGGAAACGTTGCATTCACCAAATCATCACCATGTATCTTATTTTGACTGCATTGTCAACGGAAGTACTAATGTAAACTATTATATTACGGTGATTGTCTATATGTAGAAATCATCAGATGTCGAAAACCTTTGATTTAAATATTCATTTATGGTGTGCCTTTTCAAAAGAATGCAATATTTACAAAACGTATCATATAGAGGTCAAATACCTCGCAATAAAATCGATGAATGACGTGTTCGTCCATATGGATTTGGAGCGATCGTCACACGAAGTTCACCAGAATTCCACGAACACCAACATCATCCATCAAAGAAATATCAATAGATGAATAACGAAGTAGTAATTTACAATTTCATTCAAGTGAAAGAAATACTCAGCAAAGGTTACGTAATTTCAAAAGTTTTAAGGATTTCTAAATAATAGATTCCAACTATAAATTAAATGAGTTCAATATTATATTAACTCATTAAATCTGTATTACATCTGAAGAAAATATACATATATATATTTTCATAAAGACTGTAATAAAAATTCTCTTGTACAAAATATTACTTGTGAAACTTTTAACGGGTAGGTAATACCCGAGAGATATATGAATTCACAATTAATATGTTACATTATTCGATTCTGATTCAGTAACTCATCAACTATATTCACTACTTTCACAACAATATACATTTTTCCATAAAAACTAGAACAACCATTCTCATCCAAATTTGATTACATATCCTGATTTTGACAAATCAAAATCCAAGTCAAGATTTAGAAGAAGATATCACTCTTAGATCTCTACACCTTTCAAAGCTATACTTTAACTTCAAAACTGTGCTAGAACATCATTTCTATTCATAGAATCCAGAAAAATATTTGTATCATTCAAAATCCTAGAACATCATATGAATATTAACGATTACAATCTATGTTCAAACCCCTCGAAATTCCTGAAGACACTTCAAATAATGAACAATCAAGATGATGACCCAACCACATGTTACCCACAGTCATGCACCTGAAAAACTCTCGAAACCAAAGTCATAGTTTAACACGTACCCGCATCAGATCCTTTGGCATTTATTAGCAAAAACAACTTTACGATTCCTTTTCAAAGTAGCAAATTCTGTCACAACTCCAGCAAGTCAATTTTGATTTTTCATCCGGAGTAACCTTATTATAACCCTGATATATACGATTACCCTTTTGTTACCGGAAAACCTTTTATATTCCACGACAATATCAGCAGATGTACCAGCAACTTCGTTACCCTTTGGAGTAAGTCTCTCTGAAAAATCATTATATGTACTCATTGAAACCCCATCATCTACTCACCTGTATCCTGTAACACTAATTGCTATACAAACTATCGAAAATCATCAATCATCAATCTCGAATCTCGCAACATTTTCACTTCAACAGTTATATATATGCATATAACGTCTATCTCCTCAACTTACATATTTCGAATGTGAAGTTTCTGAAAAACATCCTAAACTGAGAACTAGTTCTCAAAATTTTGAAAAATGCTGATGAAGCAGTAAAAACTGTAAAAGACCTTAACAGTCAAAAGTTTGATGATAAAGAATAGTGTGTTAGCAAAGCTCAGAAAAAGAGAAGGTTTGAAACTGGAAAACGGATTGAGCAAACTATGAAGGAGGCTGTGGACAAATCACAGAGACTAAACCTGCCTTCAAAGAATCCAAATGATTCAGTGTCTGCTGAAGTCATTATCAAATACCTTGCTCCTGACTCTTAACCCTTGCGGACAATATTCTTCATCATCCTCTTATCTTAAATATTCTAAGATATCATCATATCTTTCATTAAATATATCCTCCATATTTTTGAAGATATTTTCATAAAAATTCTTATCTGAAATCATTTATCTTCTCGCGTTATCTGTATCACATCATAAAGGAAACTGTTTTAGTTTCTAAACATCTGAAACCTCTGAGTGTAAAGTATGAATATTTTTGAAGTAGTGTTGGGAACTGAAGCATGAGTTAGTATAATATAATGACACTTGATCAACGTGATTATATTATAGTAAGTCATGTTGAGTTTCTAAATGGAACGTGATGATTCACAGACCATACCATCATCATGGGCCATGTTACATGACTCTTGTATTCTACTTAACCTCTAAACATATCGAGAAAATATTTTTCTTGATGATTCGGTCTTTTCTGAGGTATTCTGATAATTTAACAAATCAAGATCGTGCCATTACAATTTCCTTCTTAGAACATTAACTATGTTCATTTTGAAATTCATATCTGCGAATTCTGGACCATTACATGCGGTGCTTAATGGATAGAAGAGAAAACAGAGCATGAAGCTCCAAAATAGAAATGGGGGTATAAATCGCAGCAAATAGGAGAGAGCATTAACTGTGGATGTCGATAATTATAGAAAGACAGAAACAGGGACTCTGAAAGATAAGGAAAGATATAAAGCCCGATGACAACACATAAATTACAAATCGTGTATATCAATAAGTATTGCAACGTCAAGACACGGGAGAACTAAAAACACTATAAAGCCAAGAGTATAGTAAAAGTGAATAGATTCCTCCAGCGGTAGATGAAAAAGAAGAATGATAGATATAAAAGTTAGGCGTATATCCAGAATCAGAACTGGATGAAGCATATTGACGAATACTTTAAAGTATGAGTTGAGGAAGGAAGAATAGAAGGTGAGCTGTGGAAATAAAGAAACGAAGGGAGTGGATTTATAGCGAAAAATCGGACAGAGCAATCGTGACAGGTTATCGCATTTAATCAAAGAAGATCCTAAATTCCTTAATTGCCGAAGAACCAAATCTTATTACGAAGATTTCCTCTAAATTCCTTGATTTCTGGAAATCAATCGTACCGACGTTAAAAGATATGACGAAATTTTATTTTTCTCATTTCACTTTTTTACGATAGCTTCACTCATACGCTTCGAGTAATCGAATTATTTTATCCATATTTTCTTAGCCATGATAAACCCTAGTTATCAACTTATATTCGTCATAATAACATTCTTACTGTTAGCCACGACGACCTCGATCAAATTTTGGGGACGAAATTTCTTTAACGGGTAGGTACTGTGACAACCCGGAAATTTCCGACCAAATTTAAACTTCATCTTTATATTATTCCGACACAATAAGCAAAGTTTGTTAAGTTAAATCTCAAGAATTTTAAACTGTATTCATATATTCATTTAACCTCGACCAAATTCCGACGATTCACGAACCATTACATAAAGGGATATGATTATATATATATGTATATGTAATATAACTTGAGAATATTAGCAAAGTATTAAACGTATAATACTTTACATGAACGTATTTGCTTCAATATGTTTATCGATGAAATTAGAAGATAATATCAAATGATTGATTTATCAGATACATTGTATGATTACGAGTCTCTGTTGAGAGGTCCACTTTGATTAAGAAACTTTTCCTTTTTAACGGTATTCAGAAAACGGTAAAGTGATTTACAAGTAAGAACAAATTTGTCAATTAACGAGAACTAGATAAGGGTTAGTGGAGATTCCTGTTTGATTTCAAATTCGTGCTTTACAATAATTTCCTTGTGATTTTTAATAAGATAACTATTTAACTTTGATATTATTTAATGTGAAAATGAAAGTTGGTGAATGTAGATAGTTTAGAGAATGGATAGTGATAGGTTAAGTAAATCAACGTTTACTTTAAAATGATTTCATACCTTGGATTAACCATTAGACTTTACTTCCTAATTCACGATTTAATTATAAGATAATAACTTGAAACTCGTTATAAGTTACATATGATTTTACTTTTTTAAAAACGTTTTATGAAATAATGAGTTCTATTTATTTCAATCTTTAAATAAAATGAGTTTTAATATAATTAGTTTGATATTAAATTATTAAAATACTTCAAATATATATAAGATATACAAATTTATATATTCATAAATAATAATATAACGTGGTAAAATGTTATATTTATTTACTATAATAAAGAATTTAAATAATATTAAATATATTTTCGAACGTTAATATATATAATGAAATATATAAATGTAAAACATTTTGATTATATTATTTTCTTGTAATAAAGATTTTATATTTATATATTATTAAATGTATTTTAGTAAACAACGAGTTGTCAATTTATAAAAGCAAATGACTAAAACATTTAAATGATTATGTTACACTTCGAATGATTTAGTTATTGATAAGATAAGTCTATATTTTTGTTAAAGGTACACATCACGAAACGTAAAACGCTAGTTTTCTAAGTGTACGAAAAGTCGTTCGAGAAACCGGAACCAGGACATAAGTCGAGAGTAAACGTACGAGTCATCAGAACTAAGATTATAAATTAACTATATACGTGAATATAATATAATATATATATAAGTATATAGTTTAAATATATAAGTATATATAAATAATTAATAAACGAGTGTCGGCAGTTGTAATTGGTCGAACATGAGCTGGTATCTTGCATCATGCGACCGCATGAATTTAACAAAGGGACTCCATGCGATCACATGGAGTCAGATTTCTTAAAAGGTCTATAAAACGAACTCGTTCGGTCACTGAAACACACAAATATCACTCTATATCTCTCTATTAGTTATATTTATATTATTAATATTAATATTATTATTATTATTATTATTATTATTATTATTATTATTATTATTATTATTAATCATATTATATTATTATTATTATTAGTATTATTATTATTATTATTAGTATTATACATAAAATATTACGACAAGGTTATGAACGAGTCATTTCAAAAACGGGTTTTTCGAGTGGGATAGAGCTAAGGAAATTATGGGTTATAGCTATGGAGGTTATGGGTATGGTTTGTGTGTATAACTCGTGAGGTCAACCTAGTATTATCATCTCCATTGCGTCTACGTACTTTCCTTCAATATTGAAACTCAATATTGATACGTGAGCACTCGTATCTTATCTTTTACATATTAATAGTGTATCCCTGACTAGTGCTCAAGTATATAGGATTATGCATGCTTGTATATTTAATTTTGTCGTTAGATAGTTTATGATGAAACCTGAATTTGATACGTATGTTTCTGAGATAGGATATATGATATGCATGTCGTTGGAAAGCTGGCGAAAAATTATAAACTTTTCATTTAGATATCGTATGGTTTTGATGAACAGATTAAAAGTTATAACCAACTGAATTATTATTAATTTTATTATTATTATTATTACGATAGTCGTTATCGTTATCGTTGTCGTTATCGTTATCGTCGTTATTATCGTCATTATTATTATTATCTAATAATTAATATTATTATTATTATTATCATTATCATTATTAATATAAGTAATCATTAAAAATTGTTATTACTATCGTTATTATCATTAAGGTTATTATTAATATTATCAATATTATTATTATTATTATTATTATTATTATCATTTTAGTATTATTATTATTAAAAATTATCATTTTGAATAGAATTATTATTTTTATAAAATATTATTATTATTAAAATTAATAATAAAAAGTATCGTTATTATCATGATTAGAATAATCATTTTATTATAATTGTTATCATCATTAGTAAATATAAATATTGTTATTATTATTAGTAGAATAATAATAATTATTATTATTACAAAATAATACAACTTTTAGCTATTATTATTATTATCAATATTATCTTATCAAATAAATATGTGATACAAAGATATTTTTACCACACGCAGTATAATAATACGTACCACTATATTTTTATGTTATTGAGTGAATTATATAAATTTTATTTCTCGAGATATATAAAAGTATATTTTTATCATATATAAATTTTAATATAAATTTTTAATTATTGTATTATTTACTCTAATAAAATCTGATAAATATATTTAAATATATAAAACGACTATTTAAGTTTGATCTTGTAAATCATTTTGGGTCAAATTGACTTTTGTTGACTTTCGCATATCGATCTCGAGCATTAGGATTGCGATACACTATGACTTGACCTTATTTGATAGACAAATATTGACCAACATATAAATATATATACTTAATATAGGTTCGTGAATTCGAGGCCAACCTTGCACTTGTTCAATGCCGTCATATGTATTTTTACTACGAAATACAGCATCGTGAGTTTCATTTGCTTCTTTTTTAAATGCTTTTGCAGTATATATTTTTGGGACTGAGAATACATGCGCTTTTATAAATGTTTGATGAAATAGACACAAGTAATTAAAACTACATTCTATGGTTGAATGATCGAAATCGAATATGCCCCTTTTAGCTTGGTAGCCTAAGAATTAGGGAACTGGCCCCTAATTGACGCGAATCCTAAAGATAAATCTATTGGGCCTAACAAGCCCCATCCATTGTTACGGATGCTTTAGTACTTCGAAATTATCATGTCCGAAGGATGTCCCGGAATGATGGGGATATTCTATATGCATCTTGTTAATGTCGGTTACCAGGTGTTCAATCCATATGAATGATTTTTATCTCTATGTATGAGATGTATATATATGAGAAATGGAAATGAAAATCTTGTGGTCTATTAAAAATGATGGAAATGAATATTGATGATAAACTAATGAACTCACCAACCTTTTGGTTGACACTTTTAAGCATGTTTATTCTCAGGTTTGAAAGAAATCTTTCGTTGTGCATTTGCTCATTTTAAAGATACTACTTGGAGTCATTCATGGCATATTTCAAAAGACGTTGCATTCAAGTCGTTGAGTTCAATAAAGATTATGATTAAATGACAGATTAGGTCATTTATAGTTGTATATTATGAAATGTTATGCATGCCTGTCAACTTTCGATGAAATGAAAGTTTGTCTTTTAAAAACGAATGCAATGTTTGTAAAATGTATCATATAGAGGTCATATACCTCGCAATGTAATCATATGTTATTGTATTCGTCCTTATGGATTAGGACGGGTCGTCTCACACCATTCTCGATAGGAATTTGAATCGCTTTAAGATCGCAAAGGATGTGAGATTTCATTTTGGCTAACCAGTCCATACCGATTATTACATCGAAGCTCCCTAGTTCTATAGGTATCAAGTCAATTTCAAACTCTTTACCTATTAAGTTTAACGTACACCCCCGATAAAATTTGTCGGCACTCAATAGTTTTCTGTTGGCCACTTCAATGCTGTAAGTAGTATCTAGTGGAAGAATGAGTCAAGATCTTGGATACAAAACTCTTATCGGCACCCGAATCGAATAAGCAAGAGACATAAGAATTGTTGTGAAGAAACGTACCCGTGACTAGTTCATTATCATCTCGGGCTTCCTCGGTGTTAATGTTGAAAGCTCGGCCGCGCATATTGGGGTTTTCTTTCTTCTTTGGGCATGCATTTTTAAAATGACCTTGTTGGTCACATCCGTAACAAGTGACCGTCTTTGGTACATCGGGCCCCTTATGAGCGACGGAGGCGGCACTTCTACAATCGTTGGCCATATGACCACTTCCTTGGCACCAGTGGCAAATTAGCTTGCCAAGTTCACCAAAGTGATGCTTGTGGCATTTGTTGCAAAAAAGTTTGGTTCCGGCATAAATTTTCTTGCCATCGGAGGTGAAAGGCTTTTTGGTGAAGTTGTTGTTGTTGTAGTTGCTTGATTGAGTGGCTTCCCATTTTCTTTTGTTGCCACCCGATTTATCCTCGGCCTTAGGTGCCGGTACTATGATTTCATCCACCGTTTCAATCAATTGGAGGGCCATTTTTAAAGCTTCTTGTAGATTGGCGGGTTTGGATGACATTAACCCGTGTTTGATGCTCTTAGGAAGGCCATCCATGTAAAGTTCAACTCGTAGAGGCTCGGGATTTACAAGATTTGGACACATTAGAGCTAGCTCAAAAAACCGTTGATTATAAGCGTTGAGTTTGTTTCCGACCGCTTTCAAACTTCTTAGCTCGCTTTCGAGCCTCCCGGTCTCTTCGTGCGGAAAGTATTCGGTGATCATCTTTTCTTTTAAATCGGACCAAGAGAGTGTAAGGACCCGTCCTAATCCATCCGGACGAAGTCCATATCGATTATAAATGATTTACAACAGTTGATTACATCGCGAGGTACTTGACCTCTATATGATACATTTTACAAACATTGCATTCGTTTTTGGAAAAGACAATCTTTCAATTCATCGAAAGTTAACGACATGCATACCATTTCATAATATATCTAACTGTAATTGACTAATTAATAATCTTGATGAACTCAATGACTCGAATGCAACGTCTTTTGAAATATATCATGAATGACTCCAAGTAATATCTTGAAAATGAGCAAATGCACAGCGGAAGATTTCTTTCATACCTGAGAATAAACATGCTTTAAAGTGTCAACCAAAAGGTTGGTGAGTTCATTAGTTTAACTTAAATAATCATTTCATAATTTTAATAGACCACAAGATTTCATATTTCCATTTCTCATAAACATACGTCCCATTCATAGAGACAAAATATCATTCATATGGATTGAACACCTGGTAACCGACATTCACAATATGCATATAAGAATATCCCCATCATTCCGGGATCCTCCATCGAACATGATATAAATTTCGAAGTACTAAAGCATCCGGTACTTTGGATGGGGCTTGTTGGGCCCGATAGATCTATCTTTAGAGTTCGCGTCAATTAGGGTGTCTGTTCCCTAATTCTTAGATTACCAGACTTAATAAAAAGGGCATATTCGATTTCGATCATTCAACCATATAATGTAGTTTCGATTACTTGTGTCTATTTCGTAAAACATTTATAAAAAAATAGCGCATGTATTCTCAGCCCAAAAATATATAATACAAAAGCAATTAAAAAGGGAGTAATGAAACTCACGCATATAAATATTGTAAAACAGTTAATAAAGCATTTGCATGTATTCTCAGCCCAAAAACGTAAAGAGTAAAAAGGGCAAATGAAACTCACCTATTGTATTTTGTAGTAAAAATACATATTACGACATTGAACAACTGAACAATGCAGGGTTGGCCTCGGATTCACGAACCTTAAGGGCATAATCTCCCAAAATAAAATAAAACTGTCACCGCCAAGACTCGAACCCGCGACCTCTCGCATAACACCAACACCCCTAACCATTACTCCATCGTTTGATTTATCTGGTACCTAAATTCTTTTAACCTCATTCTCTATGTTCTTTTTCTTTTTCATAATCTTTATCATAACAGCTATATCATCATCATTCTTAACTAATTATTATCATAAATACATCATCATTATTCCATGTATATAATCATCACCTAACTTCATGCAATTATCACCATTATACCTCATCATAATAACGTGTTTCATTATTATCATCATCATTAACTATGAACAAAACCATATCATAATCATCATCTTTATTTATGACTTCCTGTGTCATCATGTAACATCACATAACCACTACATCATCATCCAATATCATACATCATCATCACTCAAGATCATTATCATTATCGTCTATTATTATCAACATTTATCATTTCCATCATCTTCTAACTACTATATTTCTTGTGTTATTATCATCACCTAGTACCTCATCATTATTGTGTTATTACATTACGTAATCATCATCCTTATTTTGTCCAACTCACCAATAACCACAGCCCAATAGTTAAATTAATTTGGCCCAATAATAGAAATAAAACATGCTGCACGAATTTCTTCACAAGTCCTAGTTGAAGCCCGATGCAAAAGTAATAAATGGTGTGCGTATTATATTGTCTTTGTCTGGCTCCACATAATAATTAACAATAACTTTAAATCACCATAATTGCACATGTAGGGTTTAAAGAGGTTCGTTGAGAAAAAAAATAATAATAATAACTCACAGCAATTATCACAATGGTGTTGGGTTTGGTTTAAGCTGAAACAAAGTAGAAAAACAGCATAGCAGCTGCATTAAGAAAGACCCTGGTTCATGAGGGTTTGCAGGTGTCGGTTTGGAGCAAAACAAAACACAAGAGCAGCGATAATAGTACTGCAGTAGCCGGAAGCATATACTTCGAACAAGAAGAGAAGAAAAATAAAAGATGGCAGTGGTTTGGTTTGAACGGATATGATGATGGTTGTGGATCATGGTTGGTTGTTTGATTGGGTAAGAAAACAAAAAGGAAACGAGCAGGTTTCATTTGGTGATCGATGGTTATCGAAGTAGGTGGTCTAGTGGTGTTCTTCGTCGACATCCGAACAGCATAGCAGTAACATATCGAGCAAGTTGCAAGAGGAGGAAAACAAATGGTGATGGTCTCCCTATGCAGGTAACGAAGATGGTGGTGATTGAATTGGTGTTGGTGGTGGTGTTTACGAAGGAAAAACAATAAACAACTTTGGGTTCGGTTTGATGGTTGCCTACAAAGGTCGAAGAAACAAAAAATAGAGGTAATGATGGTGAAAGGTGGTGGTTGTTAAAGGTGGTTTGTGTTTTTGTGGTGGCGGTGGGGAATTAACGATGGAAAGAAAGAAAGAGGAAGAGATATGGGATATAAAGATGATTATGAAATTGTATTTTGATTGATATCAGATCATGTACATATATAGGACTATGATACAAATAATAGGTATAGTTGTAGTTCCCATAAACTAGATGAGTTTGGTTTCTGTAGTGTGTAAATGTGTATATCTATATGCATAAGCATATATATTTATATATATTATATATTATTATAGATGAAACACAAACAGTAATTAATGTGAATAAATATCTCGACCACGGTATCAATTAACTCAATCATAAACAGTGGTCCAATTTAAATTATTAGAGAATTGGAAGCAAGTGGGTTTGTAGTACATATGTGATGTATATAATATATATTGGATAGAGGTTAGATAGATAGATGGGTCATGAAGAAAGAAAAAAATAAGAAAGTGGTCGTGATATTTTATGTGCATGTTTAAATGTATATATAGAATTAGATATAGGATTAGTCAAGAACAGTATATCCCATTACTTAAAGTAAAAAAATGATTTAACAGTGTAGCATCCTAATGTTTTGGTTTATTCTACCGACAATTTGTTATTCCGTGCCCCGTTCTAAATCAGTGACGGATAAAAAGGTCTCAGAAAAATCCCAAACTTTTAAATTAAATGTCTTTATTTAATTAGGTCATTATGGTATAAAATTTAGTCATTAATTTAATAAATAAAAAGTACATCAAGTCCCTCTCATTTATGAGTAAAATATAAAAAAATATTAAAATTAAATAATTAGATTCTAAATATACTTTTAATAAGACTATAACTTATATAACTCATTTTCGGATCACCGTTTATTTTAAAATCATATAAGTTTGAATTAAACTTGCTTAATCTCAATCGAGACATCAAACGAGTATTACAATCATTAATTATTTATTTTCAACATACATTATATATATATATAGATATATTTTAAATAATAATTATTTTAATACCCTATTTTTATTTTATTAATATTTAATAACAACAACATATAATATTTTATATTATATTTCAAATTATTATTTATATATACATACACACATATATATTTACAATTAATTGTTCGTGAATCGTCGAGAGCAGTCGAAGGTTAATTGAATATATGAACATCGTTTCAATGTTTTCTAGACTCAACATTACATACTTTGCTTATCGTATCGAAATCATATAAAGATTAAGTTTAAATTTGGTCAGAAATTCCCGGGTCATCACAGTACCTACCCGTTAAAGAAATTTCGTCCCGAAATTTGAGTGAGGTCGTCATGGCTAACAATAAATATGTTTTCCTGAGAAATATGAGCTGATCAAAAGAGTTTTATCATCATTGAGTAATATGGATAAAACAATTCGATTATTCGAAGAGTACGAATGAAGCTATTCACAAAAGAATGAAATGAGAAACAAAGATTTGTTTTTAACTTTTGACGTAGACAGGTTTGAATTTAGAAAATAAGGCGCGTCTTAACTTTCAACATTGCCTTGGTTGAATTCTGGAATTCAAGGGATTTTAAGAATATTTTCGAAATCTAAAAGATTTGATTCTTCGGCGAATAAGGAAATTTAAATTTCTATAATTAAATGCGGTGATCTGCCTCGATTCCTCTGTCTGATATTTTCATTATAAATTTTACCTTTTCCGTCCCATTAATCTTCACCACTTCAATACTCAATTCCCAAATTCAAAAGATCGTGAAATGCTTAATCCAGTTCTGATCCTTGTCCTTATCCTGATTATCGCAACAATCATTCTCCTTTTCCAACTTCCATCGGAGGAATCCGTTTATTTCTACTATGCTTTAGGGATTATTGTATTTATAATCTTCCCGTGTCTATATATTGCTATACGCACTGATATCCACGGTTTGTAATTTCGGTGTTGTTGTTGGGCTTTATATTTTCTCTTATATTTTGAAGCTCGTTGCCTTTTTATTATCCTCCCGCCCTCTAGTAAAGCGAGTAACGGTCCAGAATTCGTAAGTATGGAATTTTGAATAAACATCGTGTTCTAAATAAGAACTAATGTATTAGCACGATTTGATTTATCAAATTACCAGAATCATTGAGAATAGAACTATCAAGAATATACTTTCTTGATATGTTTAGAAGTTAAGCATAATGAAAGAGTTATGTAACATGACACATGATGAAGTTATGATCTGTGAATCATCACGTCCCATTAGAAACTCAGCATGACTTACTGTATTATATTCGCGTTGATCAAGTGTCATTATATTATACTAACTCATGCATCAGTTCCCAACATTACTTCAATAACATTTATATTTTAAGCTCGAAAGTTTACAGAATATAGAAATTAACAGTTTCTATATGATGTAACACTGATAGCACGAAGAGATTAATGATTTCAGATAAGAATAGTTATAAAAATATCTCCAGAAATATGGAGGATATTTATAATGAAAGATACGATAATATCTCGGAATATCTAATATCAGAGGATGATAGAAACTATTGTCTGCAAGGGTTTAGAGTAAGGAGCAAGATATTCACTAAAGACTTTAGTAGACATTGAATCATTTGGATTCTTTGAAGTCAAACTTATTCTTTGTGATTTGTCCACGGCTTTCTTCATAGTTTCGCATAATCTGCTTTTCGGTACAAAATTTTCTATTGAATGTTTCCAATATAATGATACACAGGAAGCACGAAGAGGTAGATAATTTTGGACGAGAATATTTATGAAAATATCCTCAGAAATATCGAAGATATTGATGATGATATTTTGGAATTTCTAAGTTCGATGGTTAATGGAGAAAGATTTTTCGCAAGATTTTAACATGACTTCGGAGTAAGATATTCTCTAAAGATTTCATCGGATCCAGAATTACCTGGATTCTTTGAATATAGGGTTTGGTCCTTGCATTTGTCCTTGGTTTCCTTCACGGTTAGCTCAATCCCTTTTTTTTTTCAATACCAAATTTTCTATCGAGCGTTCCCAACACTCTATTCTTTATCATCAAACTCTTGGCCATTTAGGCCATCTACAATTTTTACTGTTTCCTCTGCATTTAATGCAGCCATATTTGTATCGTCGGTTATCAATCCGAGGTGGTTTCAGAAGAATGGTGTTTTTAGATGATTAAACGCTGATGGTAATATGGTGGAATATAAAAGGTTCCCTGGTAACAATAATGAGCACACATATAAATATTAAGGTTATAATAAGGTTGTTTCGAACGAAAAGTCGAAGTTGACTTGTTGGAGCTGTGACAAAATTGGCTAATTTGAAAAGAAATTGCGTTGTTATTTTTGGAAATAACAATGCTAAAGAAGCTAGCACAGATACATGTTAAACATTTATACATGTTCTGAGAATTTTCAGGTGCATAACTATACGCATCAATCTTTTCTTCCGTAAATGAAGTGCGACTGATTCATCCTCCCGATTGAGGTGTTTTCAGAATAACGAAAGGTTTGAACGCAGATTGTAATCGTCAAGATACAAATGAGGTTTAAGATGAACGTCAAGTGGCAAATTTGAAGAATGTTTAGTTTCATATGTTATAATCAATATTTTAATTCCTTTTAATTGTCCAATGTTATTAGTCCACAGTAACAGTCCAATAATTCATATATAGTTTAATATACAATATTCGAATTAATTAATACGGGTCGTGACCCGTATACGTCTCAGAATCGATCACAACTCAAATTATATATATTATTGTAGAATCAACCTCAACCCTGTATAAAGAACTCGATCATTACTGCATATAGAGTGTCTATGGTTATTCCAAATAATATAAATAAATGCGTCGATATGATATTTCAAAACCTTGTATACGTGTCCTGATATTTATAGTGCGTAAAATAAGTACAGAAATTAAATGACGATAAATAAAATTGCTAGAATATAAATTGCGATAAATAAACTGCGATAAATAAATTGCGATAATTAAATTGCTATAAAATAAAATGTAATACAGAATTAACAGTTAGCTAGGAACAGTTAGATAGGATCTTGTTAGCGTGGTTTCTTAACAGTATTTCATATTGTTAATTAGTCTATTTCTAATCAATTTTTATTGTGTCCATTATTTCTTCATTATGCCACTTGTTGGATTCTGATAGATCAAAATCCAAATATGAAATTGAATTTGAATGAAAATAGTTATTCTTTGGTGAACGGATACGTAAATCGATGGTTGTAAATAGGATATTAAATGATCGTTGAATCAAATTCAAAGAATGTACAGTGTAACTTATTAATGTGAAATCTAAATTTTCCTCGGGTATTACCTACCCGTTAAAATATTTTCACCATTAATAGTTTGTACCAAAAGAATTTTTAATTACAATCTTTATGAAAACATATATACGTATATATTTTCTTCAGATGTAATCATGGATTTAATGAGTTAATATAATATTAAACTCATTTGATTTTCGATTTGAGCTAGAATAAGTAATCTCTAAAACTATTAGGATCCAAATATTCTTCGCAGAATATTAATGAAGTTATGGATCAATACTTCATCGTTCATTGCTGTTGGTACTCCTTGTTATCTATGGTGCGTATGATGTTAGTGTTCGTGGGGCAGATTGTGAAATTGAGTCTTGGGATGCGGATGTTGTTGTTGGTGATACCGTTGATGTTGATGAGGTTGCTGAAGCTGGTACATTTTGTACCATATTTTTCAAGGCTACAACTCAGGCGCGAAGCTCGTTGACTTCTTTGATTAATCCAGGATGATTGGCGGTTGGAACAGCAAGTGAATAAAGTTTAGAATATGAGATATGATATGTTCGTGGCGAGATATTCGGGAAATGAGAGTGAAAATGGTGTTTCAATTTGGTTCGCCGATAGGTGCTTCAGTTTTTTTTTTCTTCAAGAGGTGAATTTGGTTGGTGAAAAAGATCGCCTTCTTCTCGTCTCCATTGATTGAGTCAACTATGAACTCATCAGATGAATTGGGGATGACGGATTGGTTGATTCATTCCGGTGACGCTGATAGGTGAAACTCCATATCGGAATAGCTGTCGGAATCCAAGGAATTCGAACTGGTTGAGGGATTCATCTCGTACGATCAGATGAAGGACTTTTCGATAAGAAATAGATTATAGGATGTAGATTAGTACCCTGCAATACATAATTTACATATGCATATATAATACTAAAATTTCATAAGTTATAGAGGAATCTACGAAAACTGTCAGGTAAAGGCAACAATAATAGATATGCTAAGATATGAATTTATCTATACATTGTCTATGCAACAGAGACAGTAAGACATGTCTAGACTAAGAATAATGAGCAGGTAATTTCCTAAGGATGATAAGCAGATGATTTCCGACAAAAACGATAAGCAAAACTTTTAACATGCAGACACCGTCGAAGTCCAGACTCACTAATGCATCCTAACGACTATCAGTTAGACTCACTAATGCATGACCTGGTTCGCTAAGACCACCGCTCTGATACCAACTGTAAGGACCCGTCCTAATCCATCCGGACGAAGTCCATATCGATTATAAACGATTTACAACAGTTGATTACATCGCGAGGTACTTGACCTCTATATGATACATTTTACAAACATTGCATTCGTTTTTGGAAAAGACAATCTTTCAATTCATCGAAAGTTAACGACATGCATACCATTTCATAATATATCTAACTGTAATTGACTAATTAATAATCTTGATGAACTCAATGACTCGAATTCAACGTCTTTTGAAATATGTCATGAATGACTCCAAGTAATATCTTGAAAATGAGCAAATGCACAGCGGAAGATTTCTTTCATACCTGAGAATAAACATGCTTTAAAGTGTCAACCAAAAGGTTGGTGAGTTCATTAGTTTAACTTAAATAATCATTTCATAATTTTAATAGACCACAAGATTTCATATTTCCATTTCTCATAAACATACGTCCCATGCATAGAGACAAAATATCATTCATATGGATTGAACACCTGGTAACCGACATTCACAATATGCATATAAGAATATCCCCATCATTCCGGGATCCTCCATCGGACATGATATAAATTTCGAAGTACTAAAGCATCCGGTACTTTGGATGGGGCTTGTTGGGCCCGATAGATCTATCTTTAGAGTTCGCGTCAATTAGGGTGTCTGTTCCCTAATTCTTAGATTACCAGACTTAATAAAAAGGGCATATTCGATTTCGATCATTCAACCATATAATGTAGTTTCGATTACTTGTGTCTATTTCGTAAAACATTTATAAAAAAACAGCGCATGTATTCTCAGCCCAAAAATATATAATGCAAAAGCAATTAAAAAGGGAGTAATGAAACTCACGCATATAAATATTGTAAAACAGTTAATAAAGCATTTGCATGTATTCTCAGCCCAAAAACGTAAAGAGTAAAAAGGGCAATTGAAACTCACATATTGTATTTTGTAGTAAAAATACATATTACGACATTGAACAACTGAACAATGCAGGGTTGGCCTCGGATTCACGAACCTTAAGGGCATAATCTCCCATAATAAAATAAAACTGTCACCGCCAAGACTCGAACCCGCGACCTCTCGCATAACACCAACAACCCTAACCATTACTCCATCGTTTGATTTATCTGGTACCTAAATTCTTTTAACCTCATTCTCTATGTTCTTTTTCTTTTTCATAATCTTTATCATAACAGCTATATCATCATCATTCTTAACTAATTATTATCATAAATACATCATCATTATTCCATGTATATAATCATCACCTAACTTCATGCAATTATCACCATTATACCTCATCATAATAACGTGTTTCATTATTATCATCATCATTAACTATGAACAAAACCATATCATAATCATCATCTTTATTTATGACTTCCTGTGTCATCATGTAACATCACATAACCACTACATCATCATCCAATATCATCCATCATCATCACTCAAGATCATTATCATTATCGTCTATTATTATCAACATTTATCATTTCCATCATCTTCTAACTACTATATTTCATGTGTTATTATCATCACCTAGTACCTCATCATTATTGTGTTATTACATTACGTAATCATCATCCTTATTTTGTCCAACTCACCAATAACCACAGCCCAATAGTTAAATTAATTTGGCCCAATAATAGAAATAAAACATGCTGCACGAATTTCTTCACAAGTCCTAGTTGAAGCCCGATGCAAAAGTAATAGATGGTGTGCGTATTATATTGTCTTTGTCTGGCTCCACATAATAATTAACAATAACTTTAAATCACCATAATTGCACATGTAGGGTTTAAAGAGGTTCGTTGAGAAAAAAAATAATAATAATAACTCACAGCAATTATCACAATGGTGTTGGGTTTGGTTTAAGCTGAAACAAAATAGAAAAACAGCATAGCAGCTGCATTAAGAAAGACCCTGGTTCACAAGGGTTTGCAGGTGTCGGTTTGGAGCAAAACAAAACACAAGAGCAGCGATAACAGTACTGCAGTAGCCGGAAGCATATACTTTGAACAAGAAGAGAAGAAAAATAAAAGATGGCAGTGGTTTGGTTTGAACGGATATGATGATGGTTGTGGATCATGGTTGGTTGTTTGATCGGGTAAGAAAACAAAAAGGAAACGAGCAGGTTTCATTGGTGATCGATGGTTATCGAAGTAGGTGGTCTAGTGGTGTTCTTCGTCGACATCCGAACAGCATAGCAGTAACATATCGAGCAAGTTGCAAGAGGAGGAAAACAAATGGTGATGGTCTCCCTATGCAGGTAACGAAGATGGTGGTGATTGAATTGGTGTTGGTGGTGGTGTTTACGAAGGAAAAACAATAAACAACTTTGGGTTCGGTTTGATGGTTGCCTGCAAAGGTCGAAGAAACAGAAAAAAGAGGTAATGATGGTGAAAGGTGGTGGTTGTTAAAGGTGGTTTGTGGTTTTGTGGTGGCGGTGGGGAATTAACGATGGAAAGAAAGAAAGAGGAAGAGATATGGGATATAAAGATGATTATGAAATTGTATTTTGATTGATATCAGATCATGTACATATATAGGACTATGATACAAACAATAGATACAGTTGTAGTTCCCATAAACTAGATGAGTTTGGTTTCTGTAGTGTGTAAATGTGTATATCTATATGCATAAGCATATATATTTATATATATTATATATTATTATAGATGAAACACAAACAGTAATCAATGTGAATAAATATCTCGAGCACGGTATCAATTAACTCAATCATAAACAGTGGTCCAATTTAAATTATTAGAGAATTGGAAGCAAGTGGGTTTGTAGTACATATGTGATGTATATAATATATATTGGATAGAGGTTAGATAGATAGATAGATGGGTCATGAAGAAAGAAAAAAAATAAGAAAGTGGTCGTGATATTTTATGTGCATGTTTAAATGTATATATAGAATTAGATATAGGATTAGTCAAGAACAGTATATCCCATTACTTAAAGTAAAAAAAATGATTTAACAGTTTAGCAGCCTAATGTTTTGGTTTATTCTACCGACAATTTGTTATTCCGTGCCCCGTTCTAAATCAGTGATGGATAAAAAGGTCTCAGAAAAATCCCAAACTTTTAAATTAAATGTCTTTATTTAATTAGGTCATTATGGTATAAAATTTAGTCATTAATTTAATAAATAAAAAGTACATCAACTGTCCCTCTCAATTATGAGTAAAATATAAAAAATATTAAAATTAAATAATTAGATTCTAAATATACTTTTAATAAGACTATAACTTATATAACTCATTTTCAGATCACCGTTTATTTTAAAATCATATAAGTTTGAATTAAACTTGCTTAATCTCAATCGGGACATCAAACGAGTATTACAATCATTAATTATTTATTTTCAACATACATTATTTATATATATATAGATATATTTTAAATAATAATTATTTTAATACCCTATTTTTATTTTATTAATATTTAATAACAACAACATATAATATTTTATATTATATTTCAAATTATTATTTATATATACATACACACATATCTATTTACAATTAATTGTTCGTGAATCGTCGAGAGCAGTCGAAGGTCAATTGAATATATGAACATCGTTTCAATGTTTTCTAGACTCAACATTACATACTTTGCTTATCGTATCGAAATCATATAAAGATTAAGTTTAAATTTGGTCGGAAATTCCCGGGTCATCACAGAGAGAGCGTGGGCTTCATCGGTACCCACCGATTGTACATACATGTTCCACCACGTGAGAGCGATACCTGCAAAAGTGTGGGTGGAGTATTTGACCTTGTCTTGGTCCCGGCAACCGCTTATGCTAAAAACGGCTTCTGTTTGCTCAAACCATTGAGTGAGAGCAACCGGCCCTCCGATCCCATCGAAAGTATGAGGTTTACACCCCATGAAAGCTTTGTAGGAGCATCCCTCGTTTGAGTTACCGGCTCCATTGCTGCTGTTGTTGTGGTTGTTGATATTGTTGTTGTTGTTGGATGAGTGACCGGCCATGGCCGCATCTACGACGGTGGATATCATTCGTTGAAGAGCTTGTTCGGGAGTTTCATTGCGTGGGACACGGTGAGGAGGCATTGTTCCTTCAAGACACAAGAATATCGTTGATTAGTATTCTCAATAATACTAATCGTGATATGGAATAAAGATAGAGAGAAAATTTTCCTTGACTCGCCCTAAATTCTTTATGTTATAATGTCGGAACATCCATATGAGTCACCGTAATATAATCCCGGCAATTATATTACCCTAATTCATATGTGCATTCGACATTATCTCATAAAGTGTAGATTGCGTGTCAATCAAATTAAACAACGTGAGATTAAGATGAAATAATAGCTAGATACGAATAGAATAGTTTAAGTATAAATGAACAAGTAGTCAAGCAAGTCCTACTTCAAGTCTATATGCCGGTTGTAGTCTAGACTCACCAATGTACCCTATGACTCGGGGTTGACACCAATGAACTCTAAATCCCTACAACCAATGCTCTGATACCATCTGTAGCGACCCGACAAAATCGTCATTGACGGCGCCGTCTACTTAGGTCCCGTCACGTGGTCATAAGTCTTTAAAACAACGTTTGACCAAAATATGTCGCATTCATTTCAAAAGTAAGGATGTTTCAAAGTTTACAAAATAGTTCAACGATTAAGCATGTTACAACGTTTTAAGTACAATTGAAACCTATGCGACACAATTTAAAGTAAATCAAAAGATGCTCCATGTATGCATGTATACTCGACATCCAAGCAAGTATCAAAAATAGCGTGCGGAAGCATGTAACACTTAACGTTCAAGGACCTAAGAAAAACATAGAAAATCTGTCAATGAAAATGTTAGTGAAATCATAGGTTTAGTAAGTGAGTACGTAAGTAAGTAAGTTGAACCACAAGATTTATAACGTTGGAGTAATAGTAAGATCATTCTAAAATTTGTTATCACGAGCACCCAATTATCAAGGCTTAACTAACGTTACCCCATCACATAGTGTTAGAACATACACTTATTCTCGAAAATATATTTCATCCGCATAACGGTAACGAACCGTCCGAATGAGGGTTTGTCAAACCCATATGGACATACAACATAAGTTCTTGCTTACACTCGGCAAGTGTAACTAATGATAATCGAATTGAGAATTTTTGTTCTAACTCGTATGTAGAATGTTTGTTTCCGTACTTGTGTTCACTTTATAAAACGAAACGTTTATGTTTTATCATCCCAAATGTAAGTTTAAAAGAGTAAAAGTGGGACTATGATCTCACCTTGAGTGCACGAATGAAAATGTACTTCACAAAGTAAACGTGTGCAAGAAAGAATGCTAGTCTCGACCTAAACAATAGGTTGTATCAATATTGGTAAACATGAAGTCAGTCAAAGTTGTTCAATTAGTCCTATGGCTCGTTACGACTCGATTATATAACATGTGAATCACATTGTCAAGTTTCATGCAAGGTACAAGTATAAAAGTATGTTAGAATGATTGCATAAGTATTCGGTTAAGTTTGAGTAAAGGTCAACTTTGGTCAAGTCAAAGCCAACAAAAAAGTCAACACGTTCGGGTCGGGTCTCGAACAATTTTTCTGAGTTTTATAATCATATATGAGCATGCTAGAACAAGTTACATGTTAATCGGAGGTGCGTAGCATAGTTGGAATTAAACAAAAAATGACCAAGTTGGACAGTCCCTGGCAGTTCATTTGGACGGCGTCCAAATGTTCTGGACGGCGTCCAGCAATGAAGGACTGGACGGCGTCAAATGATTTGGATGGTATTTTGACGAGGAATGCATCTTATATCACCGGAAAGGTATTTTGACGAGGAATGCAACTAACCACACATCATCAATCAATTCTAGCATTTACAACAATCAAAACCACATTAAATGCTCATCATTTATTACATTCAAGTTCATTAAATGCGTTTCATGATTCGGGCAACCAAATTACATGTATGATATGTCGCTTTGAAGGTACTTGAACATACATTGCAACTAAACATTTACAAACAACTTTGCCAAGCATTTAATGTATCAAAATTCACATTGAAGACTACCAAACCCTAACCAAAAATCACAAACACATAAATCATGTTATGGAAGTTTTTCAAATCAACCTACACATCAAATTGAAGCTAATGATGCTAGTAACACATTTAATACATGGACTTTTAACATCTAACAACATTTAATCATCCAAAATTCAAGATTAAATACACACTTTGCAAGTTCAAGCTTGTTACACTAAAACAACAAGATCGAGCATACAAATCATATATTCATGTTAGACTCGAGCCATAGACACTAACTAACACTTTTATAAGTCAAAAACATCAAGAACATAAAATCTAGTGTTTTTAGAAAGTTACCCAAATGAGATGAAGTTAGTATGGATTCGAAGAGAAAGTTGCAAGGATTCCAAATATGTAATTTGTTTTTAAGAACGCTTGCTAGATCGGATTTAGATGATGAATTTTTGATTGAGGGTTTGAGAGCATAAAGTTGAAAGTATCAAAAGGGTGAGGAGGTGAATGGGTGGAGGAGGAGATGGTTTGACTCCTTGACCTAGTTGGTCAAGTTTGGCCATTTGGCACAAATAGTCCCTCGAGTTTAGAAGCGGGTGCGTAAATTACCTAAACGAAATATTTTTAAATACGCGTATTAACGGAAGATGTTATAATTATATAACGGTCCTTAAAATAATAAAACGGAAAGTAGACGGAAAAAGGCGGGATGTTACAATAAGGATTTTTGAAAGAATTTTATAGTAACTCCCGATAAGGCTAATTGGGCGGAAGTTGGAAAAATTAAGGGGGTCTTTAACCTTAGGGATAAGAGTAATAAAGGAAGCATTACAACCGTTAGATATAGTACCCATTTCCCATAACCAAATAAGTGTGTTTAGGAGGTCGCCTTTGATTATGTCCCAAAATTTAGAATAAAACATAAGATTGAACCCATTCGGGCCCGGAGCTTTGTTTTTACCGCATCCCTTGATTGCATTAAAGACTTCCGTTTCTGTAAAATGAGCTTCAAGTGCTTCGGCCATATTAATTTCCAATATTGGACCATCCCAATTATTAAGAAACCACGCCTCTGAGTTGATTCTTGTGAAAAGGCCCTGAAAAAAGTTAAAAGCTTCGAATTTAATTTTAGAAGGGTTAGAAGTCCATACCCCTCCGACATTAATTCCGTGTATGTTTTTTTTTTTTTTTTGATTTCTTCATCGGATGTAAGAATGAAAAAACTTTCTATTCTCGTCTCCTTCAAGGGCCCATCTAAATCCTGATTTCCGTTTAAGCATCTCAACTTGTGTTTTCTCTTTTTGGAAAAGCAATTCACGATCATTCATCCATGTCCTAAGTTGTCCTTTCGAGAGATCCGTATGCTCGGCCTTTTTTTCCCAATTAATCACAATATTCGTTAGATCTTCTATTTCCGAATTCAACTTACCATGGGAGGTTGAGAACCATTTTTTAAATTTTAGCTTGACAACTTTAAGTTTATCTCAAAAGATACAAATCGAGTTTAATTCTTTTGACGTTTGTCTTCCAAGCAGCTTTAATGACATCATAGGAATCCTTTTGATTTAACCATTCGTCGAAAACTGTAGTGGGTTTAGGGCCAAAGTTCACGTTGCCTTCTTTTAGGAGTAGCGGGCAATGGTTCGTGTGCTTTTTGTCTAGAACCATAACATTAATATTCGGCCATTGATGTAAAAAGTTTTTCAGAAACAAGAAATCTGTCAAGTTTACTGAACTTTCTGCCGTTATCACTAATACGCGTATAAGTTCTTCCACCTAACGGTAAATCTAAAAGTGAGTTGTTTTTGATAAACTCGTTGAAAAACTTTGCTCTTCTTTCGCAAAACTCGGTATTCTTTCTTTCGGATACATATCTAACTTCGTTAAAATCCCCAAAAAAACCCCACATCGTCCCGTCATATTCTAATATTTCACTAAGGTCTTGCCACATTTTTGTTTTTTCCACATGTGACCGAGGCTCATACGTGTTAACAAAGATAACTTCAGTACCTACATCTTTCCAAAAACCTTACACCACGATGAAGGAATCACGTTCAACAATACGGTTAGCATTAAAAAGATTAGAATCCCAAACCGTTATTATACCACCCGAATTTCCTTTTGATTTTTCGAAAACATAATTGTAATCGTTATTGCCCCATATCGATTCTACCTAGGGGTGTGCATGGTACGGGAGGAACCAGAGACCGTATCAGACCGAATCGATTTTGAATCGAACCGAGCTTTTTCGATCCGGTCCATGGTCCATAATTTTACGAATTTTCGGTCTTTGGTCCGGACCGAACCGAACCAAAATCGAAAAAATAGTAAAAATACCCGAACAGTACCGAACCGATCATATTTGATCCGGTCCTCGGTCCATGTTTTTGCTTCAAATTGGGATTCGGGACAGAACCGAACCGAACAAGTTTGGTCCGAAACCGTAACACGCACACCCCTAATTCTACCAACTGTTCAAAAAATTTCTCAGCTTTCGTTTCTTGTAGTGCTAAAATATTTGGCTTATGTTGAAAACAGACTTTTTTGAACCAATTAAATTTATTTTTATCGTCTAACCCTAGACATCTAATATTAAGTGATATGATCTTCATTATGGAAACATTTTATGATCACGAAAAAATAGAAACGAATACAGAGAGTACCTAAATCTCGATAAGGGATTTTTTCCTTGACAATCTGAGGACTGTTCCAACTTCTTCACAATCTAATTGGGTGCTTTTAATTTTACCTTGACTGGAGGTAGAAGATGGATTGCCTTTGCTTTTAAACCTTCTTCTATTCAGATTCCTGGCCTGTGATTTGGCTTTTAGGATTCTTGAAGTGGTATTCCATCGTCTAATATATGTCCAGGGGGATTCACTTGAAGATTTGTTGAGAGTCTTTCTTTTTTTGTTTGGGAAATCAGAGGTCTCATCGTTGTATAATGGGCGACGATTAGAAGATGGAAGATTTGTGTTGTTCGGTTGATTTGTGAATGAATTAAGGATGAATGTCGTAGGGTCAAATGTTTGAGAGTCAAATTAGAAGACTCGAATGGGCTGGGGGAAATAATTTCTTTAAAACATGGATTTGCAAGAGCAATAATATATTCTGTTGGGCTTAGGAAGGGTAGATTGTTTTCGACCTGGGCTTGTAGGGTTGGGCTATTAGGTAATGGGTCTTGGGTATGGTAAGTGGATTTTGTATGGACTTGGGCTTGTGGGTAGGGGGTTTGGTTAATGGGACAGAAGGCTCATTAATGTTAACGATTGGAGGGGTGCCTTGGTTTGTTTCTAGGTTAACCTTGGGGGTTGAAACGTCATTTGGGGAATTGTTCACCGAGATAGAATCGTCGCCACCTCCATCTTCAATGTTTGTACTTTTTCTAACGAAAATTTGTTCTCGATCATGAGGAAAATCTCAATTATTGTTGCTCTCTGAATCGTTAGCATTGGGAATACTTTTTTCGTCATTAATGTCTTGGAAATTTGAAGATGTGGCAAAAGCTTTCGATTCTTCGTCTTTTCCGGTGAAGATCGGTTTTCCATTTTTCGGTAACCAACCTTCATAGTCCTCTTTTTCATAATCATCTTGATTGGACTTGTTTTCATCATCAAAGTTACTGGTAGAGTCAGTATGATCGTTTTTATCATCGACTTCCTCCATATCGATTTCCACAATTCAATTGACATCCTCCATGACTTGAACATAGAATATAGTTTCATCATCTACCTTCGCATGTACAATGGTGTTTATTAATTCGAGGCCCCATAGCTTGACGAGTACTTTCCTTGTGATTAGATTTTGATTACCGTTAAAGCTACAATTGTGGACATCGTGAATGGACCCGTACTACCCAGCTATTTTTCTAAAATTCTTTTCAAACCAGTAATTAATGGGAACAACTTTTATTGTGAGCCAGGATAATCTTGCCGATTTAAAGCTTTTACTTTCTGCGTATGATTTTATTAAGCTAATCTATGAGAACATGTTCTTTGTTATTTATGATGTTATCAACCGTCTCTTCGTCTTCGAAGGTGAGACATAATTCTAGACAGCCTAAATATTTGATGTTGAATTTAGATAAACCTTCGGGTGAACAAAGTGTCGGAAAATCTTCAATTAAGTCAATGTTTATAATTTCCCTAATGATTGCATTCTTGAGAATTCTTTTGTTAGTTTCTTCCGGTTCAAGGGTAATAGTTCTAGGTTTAGTTCTGGGATCGATAGGGTCACTGGTATTGTGTTTTTGTTGGAGAATGTCTCTGTAGTTTTGTTCGTTTGATGGATGTTTTGTTGAGTTTCCATTTGAGGTATTTATGGTGTTTGATGTTGGGATGTTTGTCTTTGGAATATAGTAACTTTTGGTCTGATTAAGAATTTTGTTAACATGAGGATGGGAAGGTGGATTGGTGGCAGTGTGATGTGTGGTTTGGCGATGGAGTCAGTCTGAAACATATTTTCTTTCACGGGCTCGATATGCACGTAACCAATAACCGTTCAAATAGATAGAGTTTAGCTTTTTAAGAAGAAAATCGATGTATGCAAATCTGACAAGACCAAATCTTTTCCCATTCCTTAAAGTTTTACTGAATGGAATATACAAGTCTGCAATTTCTCCATATCTTTTAAAAAAGATAAGGAGATCGTTGTATTTCCAGTGGTCCGGGAAATTGAAAAACATTATGGAAGTAGGGGAGTTTAGGTTTATTTGCTGCAGGTTATGGATTGGGATATTGTTGGGGAAGGTGGCATGGTTTTTGCTTGGTTGTTTGAAGGGTGAAGGTCGATACTTTTGGCTTCCATATTTATGAATCAGTTCACGATATCTTCGATTTGGGGAAGTTTTGCGTTTTCGTTCAACTCGTATCCATTCACCTTCTTCAATGTCATCTTTTGTTTTTTGGTTGAAGATGGTGAATCGACTGGTTTTTGCCGAAAAAGGAGGAGTAAAAGGGGAAGAAGGAAATGTAAACATGTTTTTGATTTTGGAAATATTGATTAAAAGGTTTAAAGTTTGAAAAAAGTGATTGAAAAACAGGTTTGAAAAAGTGATTCAAGAATTCTTTTTTAACATATTCGATGCTATCAAATATTGTTAAATTAACTCGTAATCAAAAAAATGAAATATAGAACGTTTCAATGGTCATTATAACCTGAAACATTATATAGATTTGAAATTGAATTATGATGAAAATATTGACTTTTTCCTTAATCTTTGACTCACAAATTCGAGCTCAAATATACAAATTAGAATCTGAAACTTTGCAGATAGATTCAAGAGAAAAATCATAACAGATCTACGTTTTTACTTTCACCATAGGCTTGAATTTGAGCGATGCATCTACCATATACACCTAAATTTGAGAGAAATATGATGTTACTGTTAATAAGTCCATACAGATCAATAATAACATGAGTGCTTTAATCATTTCGTGTAAATTTTATGATGTTATTATCACATGTTGTGTTCAATACGTGGCAGATTGAGTTCAATATGTGAGTAGTTTGAATTCAATCTGTGGGCAAACTGAACTCCGTATTCGGGTTCTATAGGTTCTCTCCTTACCTAAATTCTCCATATATATATATATATATATATATATATATATATATATATATATATATATATATATATATATATATATATATATATATATATAGTGGTAGGATCAATAGGGAAGTAACCAATCAGGGGGAAGCGGGGGGAAGCAATTTTTTTTTCGTTTTTTGAAAAAACTTTGTTCACGAACATTATAGATTGGATGAAAATATGAACATTTAATAAAGACACTTTGTGATAAATGTTTTTATTTTGGTGGAAAAACGCTCGAAGAGCTAATATATAACAATTATCGTGTTTTTCAAGTGTATGTTGAGGTTTTAGATATAAGGGTTTATAGGGTTTAGATATTAGGGTTTAGAAATTTAGGGTTTAGGGTTTAGATTTAGGGTTTAGATTTAGGATTTAGATTGAGTTTTTAACACGAACTGTTTAGAGTTTAGGGTTTAAGGTTTGGTGTTTGGGTTTATGGAATAAACCCAAAACACCAAACCCTAAACTCTAAATCGGGCTAAATTTTACTTCACAAAACATGAAAAAAAAACGTTAACATTCTTCACGAACAATATTATCCTGAATGTTATTTTTGTCGATCGTTTTCCCGCCTAAATAATAACATTCATCACGAAGTGTTGTGGGTGGAGAAATCTTTCTCTAAAAGTGAGTGGAGAAACGAATTCTCTTCTATTATAGGTTTGAAGAAAATTATCTACATCTGACATCACCACACCTCACAAGCGCGTAATTGAGTATTGTTTTTGTTGTTGTGTACTATATAGAATATATTATATCTAAATATTTATATATAATAACAAAATACTATTAATGGTAATTTCATTGTTGAAAACTTATCTGAACCAAAATTATCAATAACGGTGTAAATGTTTGATAAATTATCTGGAACTTAAGGATGTAAAATGACATATAAGAAGAAAAGTTATTGAGATAAGGATATAATGAGTACCAAAGGGCCTTTGCTCTAGAGGTATCAAGAGAATTCATCAACTTTAAAGTTGTGAATTCAAATCTTGTCCTAGATAAAAAGGAAGTACGTGTTTGTTGTTAAACATAAGGATATAATGGATAGTTATGTAATTTCACATTTAATAAGCACCTAAATTTGTTTTATTATCCCTTTATCTAAATCATAAAGTCTATCTAAATCATAAAGAGTTATGAATAGTAGCATATTACAACACCTGAAGGCACATGTTACAATTTTCTAAATCACTTACAAATCATAATAGTAAATAGTATACTTCATTTTAATCCCTTTATCTAAATCATAAATGGTTATGAACAGTAGCATATTACAACACCTTACCACACATGTTACAATTTTCTAAATCACTTACAAAGCATAATAATACACTTCCTTTAATACTATCAGTTGATACTAGTTTTTATGCACATGTTTATATCTAAATACTCCCCCGTCTTAAAATAATTGTTCTGTTAGACTTTTCAAAGTCAATTTATTAAGTTTTGACTTTAAATATTTGTTGGTTTTTGCTATAGAATATTTGATGAAATTGTTATGAATAGATTGATTTTCGAACGTGTTTTTATTTGGTATAACTTTCATTCCAAAATATATAACACAAAGAAATATATTTAAAGTCAAAGTTGAAGAAAAAAAACTCAAAAAGTCAAAACATGACAATCATTTTAAGACGGAGGGAGTATAACTTATGTTTCCCATAAAACTCTATAAATTTGACTATAAACACGAGTTTATGAAAAAAAAAAAAAAAGAAAAAAAAAAGATTAAACTCACATAAAGTCATACTATAATCTAATAACTTAACGTTCAAACATACAATAGAAGCTCTTTATCCTAACTTTATGTGGATTAAAAAGGTAGATATCATCTTATCTTAGTTAATAATATTAGGGTGATAATATGTACACTATTATAATTTATTTGTACAATACTAAATATGTTTTATAATGATATGCAATACTATAGTATATTTTTTTCTAAAACAAGTTTAGTGATGTACGACATATTTTAGCAGTGTACAAATTATTTACATCACATTTAATATCCTAAATCCTAAATAACTTAAAATAGATTGAGAATTATCTTATCAATTATCTTTACACGTCACTTAATATAATCACATACTCCATAAAATTTTATCTACCGAGACTATTTGTGAAGAAAATATACTTTTACTTACATATATACAGTTTAAGTGAATTATCCTGAATCCTATATATCACTATATACGTTAAATAAGTTGTATATTAAGCTAATCTTATTGTACCTTATTTTGATATGTGCAAAGTTTATAAATGTATTTTTTTCATTTTCCTTTCAATTTTTTCATCTCAACTTATCAAGATCATAACTCAACCAAATTATTCATAGATAATAATGAGTTCAAGAGATAAGATATGCTCCTAGATGTAAAAATGGAAACATTTGTATTTATTTATTATTTTTATTTATCTAACAAAAAAGAATTAAGATTAAGATAATACTCTCTCCGTCCCATCAGAAGTGTCCACTTTGAATTTTTTCAATCTTCCTTATTCAACTTTGACTTTAGATATTTTTGTTGGTATTATATGATACTTGATGAAAGTTATATCAATGAAAACACAATTAAAACTCAATCCATTCATATAATTTTTATCAAATATTATATAACACGAACATAAATATTTATAGTCAAAGTTGACAAATAAAGACTGTCAAAAGTCAAAGTGGACACTTCTGGTGGGACGTACTATTAAATTTACGGTATACCATACTACCTATGTCAGCATTACTTTATCCAGATTTTAAAGCACCGAAACATATAAAATACATCATCTAAAGCATAAAATACAACATATTAATAAAACAACACTCTGTATTTAAGACTTTTCACTCTGTAGAAGACATCATCAACTTCACACACCCGCCCAATTGTCTCATCATCAATCTAAAACCCATCTCTATTTATCATTTCGAGGTCTCACCATTTCATTTGCCCAAAACAGAGATATATAGATACACCACACATATATCTATCTAATTTTTCTGATCTAATTTTCCGGCCAAAATGGGGACCACAATCCTCTCAGATCTCGGCACTGAAATCATTATCCCAATCTGTGCAATTATTGGAATCGTATTCTCTCTATTTCAATGGTACCTAGTTTCGCAAGTCAAACTCTCGCCGGAAAAACCTTCCGGCGACGGTAAAAACGGTTTCAATGATTCGTTGATTGAAGAAGAAGAAGGTGTTAACGACCATACAGTCGTTCAGAAATGTGCTGAAATCCAAAACGCTATTTCAGAAGGTATAATTTTGAATTAATTACATTAATTGTTAATTTATTATTTAATTAACGAGTAATAAGTAGAAATGCTTAGTTAAATTATAGTAATAATTGTAATTTTGTATAGTATTTGGTTAATTGTAAGTATGTTTGAATTTGCTTCTAACTTGAGATCTGGTTTTCGATTAGGTAAATACTAATTTCATCTTAGTAATTGCGGTGGCTGTTGAATCCATGGAAAATATATATATTATTTATATATATAATTAAAAATACAATTAAATGTTTTTTATTAATGCACACGTGTAGCTAGAGTTTGATTTAAGTTTCTAAATATGAATCTATAATCTATAATCTATAATCTATAATCTATAATATATTAAATTAGAAAAAGATTTGGTAGCTTTTAGCTTAGACTTCGTTTAAATCTGGGATCTTGCTGGTAGTCGGTGGAATTATAATTTTAGTTTAATATGCGTAATTAATTAATTAATTTAAATTTATTTATTCAGTAAATGTTGTTTTTTAGATCTGCTAGTATGGAAAATGGGATACTATGATGACTGGTACTAATTTATTTAAGATTTGTGTTCAAAGAATAAAACAAGATATGAAAAAATGTGGTTAAAGCTGTAATGAAAACAAGAGTTGTTTGGTAGTATGTGGTTGGGTCACCAGTAATATTGCATATCCTCTTGATAATATGATTGGTTCAAGAAGAATATAAAGGTGATGATATTAAATGGGTCAGACTGAATGAAAATGTGACACTAGTACAATTTTTACTGACCTAACATGCAACATAGTTACCTACTTTTACCATTCATGGTCACATACTTTACCTGTCTTACCGTAGTATCCAAAGTGTACTCTATATCAAATGGTAAAAAACAGTAAGTTTGTTATATGAAGTGACAACAACAGTTACTTGCATGGATTCGTAAACAACTGTAAGCATGTTACATTTTATCTTCATGGGTGGAAATTTATTAACTTTATTAATTTCTTTTGATTTTTGTAGGAGCAACATCCTTCCTGTTCACTGAATACCAATATGTTGGTGTTTTCATGGTGATTTTTGCTGTTCTGATCTTTGTATTCCTTGGCTCAGTTGAAAGTTTCAGCACAAGTAGTAAAGTATGCACATATGATGTCACCAAAATGTGCAAACCGGCTCTAATGACAGCTGTCTTCAGCACTGTTGCATTTGTGCTTGGTGCTATTACATCGGTTATTTCTGGTTTTCTTGGAATGAAAATTGCTACATATGCAAATGCCAGAACTACCCTTGAGGCTAGAAAGGGTGTCGGAAAGGCGTTTATTGTTGCATTCAGATCTGGTGCAGTTATGGGGTTCCTTTTAGCTGCAAACGGTCTTTTTGTATTGTATATTATTATTAATTTGTTTAAGCTTTACTATGGTGATGATTGGGAAGGTCTTTTTGAGTCTATTACTGGTTATGGACTTGGTGGTTCATCCATGGCACTTTTTGGTAGAGTTGGTGGCGGTATTTATACAAAGGCGGCTGATGTTGGTGCTGATCTTGTTGGCAAGGTCGAAAGGAACATTCCGGAAGATGACCCAAGGAATCCAGCTGTAAAAAACTTATCCTATTTAATTAAATCTTGTATCTACTTTCTGAATAATACTGCAAATGGAAGGGTTGGGTAATGGTGCAAATTGGTTTACAATAACCTTATTGGATGACTTTCAACCCATTCCTCTGTTAGTTAATTCTTTGATTTGACCCACCTGACATAAAACACAACCTAAATCCGACCTAAGTGGTTGAAAATGTCACTTTTGTTATACTCCATCCCTCGCATAATAATAACTGCCCGTTTGACTTTTCAAATTCTTTCCTTCTACTTTTTGAGTTTCAATATTTTTATTTTTGCTACATAATATTTGATTAAAATTATATGAATGGATTCACTTTTAAATGTGTTTTTTATTGGTATTGGTATAACTAATCTCATATAACATAAATAAAAATATTAAAAGTCCAAGTTGCACAAGAAAGACGTTAAAAAGTCAAAGCGGGACAGTATTTTTGGAAAGGAGGAAGTAGTTTTATGTGTACACGCGCGCACACACACACACTATTTGAGGAAAACTTTTGTAATTATGAACTTACCATTTCTTTTGTTTTTGGGGTTAACTTAGTAATGAAATTGTAATCTGCTGCAGGTTATTGCTGACAACGTGGGTGACAATGTTGGAGATATTGCTGGTATGGGATCTGATCTTTTTGGCTCATATGCTGAGTCATCATGTGCTGCACTCGTTGTTGCTTCGATTTCTTCATTCGGGACCTCGCACGATTTCACCGCAATGATGTACCCACTTATCGTGAGCTCCGTGGGAATAATCGTGTGTTTAATCACTACCTTGTTTGCCACCGATTTCTTAGAAGTCAAACGTGTTGACCAAATCGAGCCATCTTTGAAAAATCAACTTATTATTTCAACCGTGCTGATGACAATCGGTATTGCAGTTGTTAGTTGGATTGCTCTTCCTTCTAGCTTCACCATCTTCGATTTTGGAACCCAGAAAGTAGTTAAGAACTGGTATGATATTCTTGATTTTTTATTTATTTAATATAGAATATGAAAAAATTCCTTGAAAGTTTACACACTGGTAATTTGGTGCAGGCAATTGTTCTTGTGTGTTAGTGTTGGTTTGTGGGCCGGTCTTATTATTGGATTCATAACAGAGTACTACACTAGTAATGCTTACAGGTACAAGTTCATTGTATATGCATTTGCTGTATTTGTTTAGTTAAAATAAAAGATTTTCTTTTGACTGGTTATCCAATAAAAGATTTTTTTTATTGCTTATCCAATTAAATATATTTTTACTGCTTATCCAATAAAAGAATTTTTTTTACTGCTTATCCAATAAAAGATATATTTTTTTTTTCAAAAAGGATTTTTTTTTATGAACTATTAGACTCTATGATAGTTGCTAGAAATGTAAAGACTAATAAGTTGACTTGTCTATTTATTATTTTGCATGGACTAATATTAATTTATTTGACTCTTTTTTAGCCCCGTGAAAGAAGTTGCGGAGTCTTGCCGTACAGGAGCTGCTACTAATGTGATATTTGGTCTTGCATTGGGATATCAATCAGTTATCATCCCGATTTTTGCAATAGCAATCAGTATTTTTGTTAGTTTTAGCTTTGCTGCTATGTATGGTGTTGCTGTAGCTGCACTTGGGATGCTGAGCACCATAGCCACTGGTTTAGCCATTGACGCATATGGTCCCATCAGTGATAATGCTGGTGGTATAGCCGAAATGGCTGGTATGAGCCACCGAATCAGGGAACGAACCGATGCTCTTGATGCTGCTGGTAACACTACTGCTGCTATTGGAAAGGTACTAACTTTTTCCATTTTTAGAAATAACTTGATCATCAAAGGTCATTAAAAAGACACTTTTGTTATTACATTTGCATAGTATAAGCAAACAAGTGTCATTTTGTTACTAATATGACTATATGAGTGTCCAATCCACAACTTTATTATGTTATGTAAGTCACTTTTCAACAGTAATCTAAGGACTTACACAGAGTTACACATCAATATACCTGGCAAACGGGTTGAGTTGTGTCAAAACGGGTCAGAACTTTTAAAGGGGTCCAAGCCATAAATAACTTGCTTAGCAAACAAGTGTCATTTCGTTACTAATATCAGTGTCCAATCCACTATATTATGCAAGTCACTGAGTTGTCATTTAGTTTCATCAAGTCCCTTTGCCAACAGTTATTTGTGGACTTACACAGTTGCACATCAATATACCTAGCAAACGGGTATAGTTGGGTCAAAACGGGTTATGGGCCAGACGGGTCAGTTTTTTAGTCGGGTCTAAACGGGTTGGGTCGTCAAATGATAGTTCAGTGACACACGTGGCAAGAGGTTGATGGATTAGCTACTTAAATTATTTGTGACCCGATTAACAGAGAGTAGTTGGTTTTGACTTTAACGGTTCTGATTTACCTTTCAACCCGATTTTGATTTTTGTTTTTTTGTCTGTATTAGGGTTTTGCTATAGGTTCTGCAGCTCTCGTATCCTTGGCTCTTTTCGGTGCGTTTGTAAGCAGGGCCGAGATTACAACCGTAAACGTTTTGACCCCGAAAGTTTTCATTGGTTTGTTAGTGGGGGCCATGCTTCCATACTGGTTTTCAGCCATGACAATGAAGAGTGTGGGGACCGCCGCACTAGCAATGGTTGAAGAAGTCCGTAGACAATTCAACACCATTCCAGGTCTAATGGAAGGTACCGGTAAACCCGATTACGCCACCTGTGTTAAAATCTCAACTGATGCATCCATTAAAGAGATGATCCCACCTGGTTGTCTTGTTATGTTAACTCCACTTATTGTTGGGATTTTATTCGGTGTCGAAACACTTTCCGGTGTCCTTGCTGGGTCCCTCATCTCTGGTGTACAGGTAGTTGTTATATTCATCTTTCTTTTTTAGTTGGTTTTTAATTTTTAATATGACCAAGTTTTTAACTATTTTATTTGATGCAGATTGCTATTTCTGCTTCAAACACTGGAGGTGCTTGGGACAACGCCAAGAAATACATCGAGGTAAGAAATAGTTTGGTATTGGGTCAAAATGGTCCTTCGGGTTAAGTTGACATACACTTTTGTCATAACATTTATGTTAAGACGTGAAAATGTATTGTACAATTCAATCACCGTCACTTTACAATGTCTTTCTGCCACAAAGACCTTTTCTCTTAGTGTTTTTTTTTTTTTTAATGATTGATATGGGCTAATCAGATATTGTTTTTTATGAAATTAACAACAGCCTTTACTTAGAAAGTCCTTTTAATTTCATGTCAAATAATCTGTACTATTTCAGTACTAGACTACTAGTAATATCTGTGAGGTATAATTTTGACCAGTTTGACTTGTTTGAACAATTTCCTATTCACTTACTTTTCTTATATGACTTTATTGTTGTGTTAATGATTAAGCATGTCTCACATTCATTCATTTTTTGTAATTTTAGGCTGGGGCTTCTGAGGCGGCAAGGGCGCTGGGACCAAAAGGGTCGGACGCTCACAAAGCGGCTGTGATTGGTGACACAGTTGGGGACCCTTTAAAAGATACATCTGGGCCATCACTAAACATTCTGATTAAGCTAATGGCCGTTGAATCATTGGTGTTTGCTCCGTTCTTTGCCACCCATGGAGGCATTCTGTTCAAGTATTTATAGATAGATTCATCCGAAAACAAGATTATGGGCTTGGGATGGTAGTAGCCACATCATTTCATCTGCTTAGTTATATCACATTATTCACATGCATCATGTCTTTGTTTATTTTCCGAGTCATTTAGCGTATGTTGTCACTGCTTTAAAATTTGTGGGGATGTCTTATTTTTTTTTTTTTGTTTCGGCACTTGATTAGCAACTTCATTTTTCTTTATGGGATTTTGATATGATAATGATGATGAAGTAGTCTATTTCGTCAACACCTCCAAAATGTGCTGTTCTAATACTTTTCCTCATGTAGCGATTTGTCATTGTTATCTTAACCGTTATGATACTAAGTCTAACCTTCATGTGTTGCTATATGGAAGCTTTACTTGGTGCTTGCGATTCACGAAATATTGTTAACTGTCAAAACTACTCCCCAGAGGCCTCTCTGGATGTTAGCCAGTGCAGTTTCGTTACCACACTAGTTTGAATTTTCCTTTTACAAGTATTATTATATTATTATTCAAACTAGTACATCACTAAATTTAATTATAAATTTAATTGAAGAATCCATACGGTCTATCATTAGTTGAAACTTGAAAGTAACGTCACATAGCGTAGGATTTTAGGCGACTACAGATTGTACCGAATTTAACTGATATAGAACACTTAAAATGACAGCTACAAATAAAATTGGACAAAAACCAACTAAAGCAAACCGACCCAATTATTTACATTGAAGCCAAGTTCATAAGCATGTTTATTATATGCAGTTCATTCTAAATTCAAATCCCTTAGTCCAAGCATCTACACCATAAACATAAACAACTTAGAAAACATTAGACTTTCACAGAATCAATTGCAACAACGCCTTTCTGGAAACTTTGGTAATTGATGAACCCATAATTCTTGAGGTTCTTGTACAGTCTAGGCCTCTCCTCATTGATCAGGGCTTCCACTGGCCCGATCTCTCTGTTTGGATTGGGCTCGTTCAACAGCGCTATCGATATTTTCCCTTTATCGGGGTTCGTCACCACCCTATGCAAAGGGCTCTTATAGATCCCATTACTCATTATCTGCATTTACTAAAAAGTATTAGCCAAGAACATTTTTGTTTTTTTTTTTTGTTGTATAGAAAAGAAAAGAAAAACGCGCTTAATTACACCTACCTGCATTTGGTCACCGAGATTAACAAACAGAGCGTCACGAATAAGAGGTACCATGAACCATTTATCATTGTTTAATACTTGAAGGCTTTGGACATCTGTATCTTGTAGAAGTACTGTCATGCCTGATCGATCCGTATGAGGTTTTAGACCGTACACTTGATCGGGCATAGGACATGGTGGATAGTAAATAAACCGACCTTGCAAAAGAGCCCCGTCTTCTGTTAACACTTGCGAGAAACAATCCTCCTCTAAATTCAGCGTCTTGGCTATCGCCTTAAGTATAGTCGCCATCACAAAACGTATCTTTGATCCATACTCCTCTACGGTCTCACTTCATCGAGACAACTCTTCTCAGGAATTTTTAATGAAATTGTACAAGTGTTCATATATCTTAACTAGTTATGCTTTTTATACAAGGTAATTTTAAAATTGACTGATTCACAACTTTGGGTTTTAACTTTAAAGTATGTGTGTTATTTATACAGGAAGGTGATATATTCAAGTGTACTTACACTTGTGTGATTTAGTATTTATATATAAATATAAATATAAATATAAATATATGCATATAAGGTGTACACGGAAAAAGGTTGAAAAAGGTAACAGAAAATACTGTTAGACTGGGATAGGGACTTGGGACACTCACCCACCACGATACGACTGGGACCCCAATCAAGGGGCGGATCTAGTATAAGCCCATTGGTAGCACGTGCTATCGCTACATTACGTGGTGGAGTAGAAATTTTTTTGAGTTTTTATCTAGTGATAACGTAATTTTTTTTTTTTTTTGTAACACCATTTGATAATATAAATTTTTTGAAGCTTTTAACTAATGACACCACGTGACTACAATTTGTAGATCAGCACACTGACCCCAACCCGCCCCAATTGGGATTCCGACCAGCCGCGGCCGAAACCCCAAGATCCACCACGCCTGAGACCCAGACCCAATTGAGGACGCGGACCTCGACCCGAACGGAACTGAAATCCTCACACGCCCCAATCGAGACCCCGACCCAACTAGGGACCCCAACCCACCCCAATTGGGACTCAGACCGAGACCTAACAGGGGACTCCGCCCCGCCCCAATTGGGACTCCGCCCCGCCCTAATTGGGACTCCGACCCTCCTCAACCAGAACCCGGACCTCGACCCGTACGAGACCGAAACCCCGACCCGCCCTGATTCGGACACAGCCCCACCCACAACTGGAACTTGACCTGCACGGGTCCCGCCTAGACCTAGTCACCCAACTTGACAACCGGTTACCTTGTAAAAATATTAAATATAAAATATATACGGCGTACTCTGTATAACTTTTGACATGCAATAAAAGAAAGTATTGAAGTACTCCATAAAACATGATGATGCACTTTACCTGAAATTCGACGGATTCTTGGGCCAATGCTTTGGGTTTCTTCTGCTTTCCGGAAAGATATCGATGACAAGGCGATCGCTCCAATCAAGAACTTGTTTATCAGACACAACAGTATCTGTTCCATAACCCTCACCACATCCAGGCATCCTAGAGTTCTTCAATTTCTCCTCTTTCGGTAGTTGAAAAAACCCGGCAACTACTTGACGTACA
Organism: Rutidosis leptorrhynchoides; assembly: GCF_046630445.1. Classification (NCBI taxonomy): domain Eukaryota; kingdom Viridiplantae; phylum Streptophyta; class Magnoliopsida; order Asterales; family Asteraceae; genus Rutidosis; species Rutidosis leptorrhynchoides. The sequence continues at coordinate 340,020,836 of NC_092342.1, read as the reverse complement.
ATTTCAATAAACGACGTTGAAATCCCATGATTCACAGCCTGAAAGCAGCCCCAAGTAGTAAGAGCCGATCTAAGTTTAGCTATCTCAATTTCTTGTACCTCCATGGATGACGTGGACAAAAAGCAGCTCATGTCAATAATGGGAATCGGAGCTGATGGAAGTGAAGTTTCGAGAGGACCGAATTTGAATTCTTTAACGATGTAAGTTGACGGTGGTTGGTCGCCGTCGACGGCCATTTCCTGGACAGTTTTTGAAAGTGCTGCCTTGTCTAGGTCGATTAGAGATGGGTTTGTAGGTGTGTTCATCGTAGTAGTTAGATTGGTAACAAAATGCGATCAGAGATGGGATTTAGGAAGTGAATTATTTGTCTCCGGCGACGGAACGAAGTTAAATTAATTTTTTATTACTATAGTTGGTGAAGTGAAAACTCAAACGTCACCGGACACTGTTTAAAAACGGTGGCGCCCTCTGTTTCACAAAAACGGTGGCTGGTTTTCCTTTTACTCGGTATTTTTTTAGGTGATACTAACGCATAACTTTTTGATCCATATACATTTAGTTACATATAATACCCTTAATCATCCTTAAAATAATAATATAACTTCAACTCCTTTTTTTATTATTATTTTTTATATATATATATACTAGGTTTTAGAGCCCGTGCGTTGCACGGTGAGTAAAATAATCGTGTAAAATTAATTAATTTTTTCAAACAATTATTCTTTTTAGTTTAAGAGCCCGTAGTGTTAATAAATTTTAAAAGTTTTTTGAGTTTAAAAGTTCGTAGTGTTAACAAATTTTAAAAGTTCATTTGAGTTTAAGAACCCGTGATGTTGAAAATTATAAAAGTGGTTTTAGGCGTTGTTAATAACTTAACATCTACAAATTTTTTAATATTGTAACAAAATCATATTTATATTATAACAGTTATTTAGATTGCTAGACTTGATATATGTAATATATGAGATTAAAAAATGCAAATATAATACCAGACTTATAATTTGTCATGCATAATAATATTAGGTAAAAAGAATGAAAAATGTATTATGCACTAAACTTAAACTTTACCATAATTTAAATTTTACAAATTCTAATAAACTCGCTAATTTATCAACTTCAAGTAACATTACCAAAGAATCAATTGAGGGTATTAGCTTGTGTTAGGATAGTCTCTCAATATTTATGTTGTTGTTATATATGAGCCCGTATGACAATCAATTAAAGAATAGTTACATGTATAATTGTGATGTTTACGAATATTATAAAGCTTTATATTAAGCAAAATACAATCATCATGGGATCTTAATACTTGTTCATAAACTTGAATTTGGACATTTTTATTGTTAGCTCGTAATGTAGTATAAATTTGAAAATATGGTAGTACATAAATTTGAATAATTTATTTGTAAAAAATTCGTTGAGTGGTTAAGTGCAAATAGTATTTAACAATTTACTTGTGCAAAACATTATTAATAATTTTTTTAACCTAAAATAGTTGATTGTGTTATAATTCAGTAGGTTTATAACTACCTTTAATGGTTATAAGAACAAAGAGAGAAAAAGAGAGAAGAAGGAGAGAAGAAATATTGATATTGATATTTCAAGAGAAATGGTACACCTTAAATGGTTACCATACATGTCTATTTATAGTATAAAATATTACTATGCAAGAAATATAATAATAATAAAATTAACATCCAATCTAGATATTTTATAACACAATCTAGATATTTTATAACACTCCCCCTTGGATGACAATTTTATTAGAGAATAACTAGTACTGCCTCGTTAAAAACCTTGCTAAAGAAAACTCATTGGGATAAAACTTTAGCTAAGGGAAAAAGAGTGCAGCATAAAGTTGACTCCCCCTCAAGTAGGCAACGCCTGAGTTGTTACATCTTCTGAACATGCCTCATGCCAATATTATGAACGTGTGTTCTGAAAATAGCAGTTAGCAGTGCTTTGGTATAAAGATCAGCAGAGTTGTTGATTGAACGTATCTCATTTTAATCTGGTTGTCTTTTACGATATCTTGAGTATATGAGAAAAATCTGAGGTTTTCATCTGAAACTGTATCATCTAAATCTTTTATGTACAAGTTTGGCCCTCGTGATTTGTCTACAGTCTCCTTCATGGTTTGTTCAAACCGTTGTTTCAGTTCCTATTCCCTTTCAGTCTTTTTCTGAGCCTTACCAATATACCATTCTTTTCCATCAAACTTATGACCGTTAAGACCGTTTATAGCTTTAGCGCCTCGTCAGCATTTATGTTTTGTTCTGTCATTTTTGATACTCTTCTTTCATTTGTATTATGTAAGCTGTATTATCTTCATAGATAGTTGTTACGCTTTTATAGAGTTCTAGTCCACAAGAATCAATAATGATTTGTATCATTGATCTTAACTAAAATCATTCCCGAGTAGCTTCATGTAATGCAATCACTTCGGCATGATTTGATGATGTTGCAACAAGTGTTTGTTTTGAGAACGTCATGATATTGCGTGAAACAACCCAACCCGTACTCCGTACGATAAATTTTTTTTTTATATATATATACACATTTATGCGCCAATTAAATATGTAGACCAAATCACAAGTTCCATTAAAACGTACAACCATTTCCAATGTTTACAAAAGGCACAAAGGCCATTAATTAATTTAATACAAGTTTGACCGAATACAATGATAGTTTATAAACCAAACGACCCAACGAGCATGGTTTGGGACTAAACTACCCAAAAGGTGGTCAACTTCAAAAAGCTCCTACAAGCACATCGTCAAAGACATCTAGTGTCCAACAATCCCCTTCCCTTTATCCTCACCTGCAACTAAAAAGATAAACAACGCGAGGGGTAAGCTAACGCTTAGTGAATGCAATAATTATACATGATCATATATAATCTACTTACTTGCATACAATTACACAATACCACATACAAGCTAGCAATTCAACAACATGCAATCGATCATGCATAAACTACTACCCACGTTCCACATTAAGCTAGCAACACTAATAGCATATAGTTCACAATATAATATGCTAAGCACAATTCGCACAACCATGGTTAACCAAGTTTACAAGAGAACGGTACATGTAAGTCCGTTGGAGTTCATAACATCCACTAGTGTTACTTATACACCGCGTAATCACTAGTCCCCCGGGTGATGTCTTAAACACCGCGACTAACTCACCCTTACAACAATGTGGCGTCTTAAACACCGCGACGAATCCACACTTCGTTCAATACAATGAGTGGTGTCTTGAACACCGCGACACTTCCACTCTCATGACCTTGTGGTGTCTTAAACACCGCGACAATACCACAAGTCAATCACACAATGAGTAGTGTCTTAAACACCGCGACAATACTACTCGTTACCTAGAATGTGGTGTCTTGAACACCGCGACACTTCCACATTCACACCACACAAATAAATACATTATATACGTTCACGCATAATTATTCCACTCACCTTGACGCAAGGATGATGAATAATCGCTTCCAAACTTCAAAGCCAAGTACCTAATACATTAAGTACCAATTCAATACATAAACTAGTGGAATTAACCACATTACATTTACTTGGGCATTTAATGACTCAATTTCGCATTAAATGACCCAACCACACCACAACCGCCCTCTTAATGGCCAAGACTCGACTTTAATTACCAACATTAGTGCATTGAAGTCTACTAGCCTCAATTGACATCCACCTAGGGTAATTTACACCCATTTTACCCAAACTAGGTCAACTAGCACATTCTTGACCCAAATGACATCTCTTTCAATTCTAACAAGTGTTTAATGCTTACAATATCATTAACACTTTCAAACTCACAATTACAAGACCAAAACCCTAGGTTATGGCCATTAGGGTTTCATTACAACAACCTAACCCAAATTCACCCATTTTACTCCCAAATGGGTCATACAAGCTTCTATTAACCAAAACCCTAGCCATAATCAATTAAAACTCGAAACTTAGAGTTAGAACTTACCGAGACTATCACCACGTAGCTAGAGTCACAAGGAACAACTTTAACACTTGCTCCAAAGATCAACCCTCAATCCTTCCTCTCCCAATCTCACCTTGAATCCAAATGGGTGTTAGAGTTTTGGGAGAGAAATTGAAAGAAAATGAAAAAGGAAAATGAATAAATGAACTAGTGGACCAGATTTAATGCACCCATCTGATCTATACGTCCATTTACTATTTTGCCCCTCAAAATCCTTTAATTTAAATAAAATCCGGGACCTGACCTGCAGGTCTGCCGCGGCGCGGCACTACTCGTCGCGGCGCGACGATGCACTAGGAAAATCATCCTGTTTAAGTTGATTTCTGATCTGGAGTTGCTTTGTGGGCCGCGGCGCGGACCCACTTGTCGCGGCGCGACATTGGGCTGCAACAGGCCCCTTCGACTAGTTAACACAATTCCGAGGTTTCCACAACTATACAACCCAAACGCTCACTCTAATACACGCCTAAACTCCAACCTTAAGTCTCGCACGACCCTTTAAGCGTGTACGGAAAAGCGGGGTGTTACAACTCTCCCCCACTTAGATCGGAGCGCGTCCTCGCGATCCAAGCCGCATGACAAGCCGGAAGATAAGCCAAAACAAACTCTTCGGATTCCCATGTAAACTCGGAACCCTTTCGATGTCGCCATTGCACTTTGAAGGTTCTAACTTCCTTGTTCCGCAACATCTTAACCTTTTCATCAAGGATTGCAACCGGTTCTTCCGCATACTCTAACTTGTTATTCAAAGTAATCTCATCCAATGGCACCCAAGTCGAGTCATCCACAAGACACTTGCGAAGATGGGAAACATGGAACGTATTATGAATTCCCGCAAGTTCTTCGGGTAACTCTAATCGATAAGCAACCTCCCCAACACGTGCCAATACCTTGAAAGTACCAATAAACCGAGGAGCTAACTTTCCTCGCTTCCTAAACCGAATCACACCCTTCCATGGAGAAACCTTAAGCATCACCATATCACCTTCTTGAAACTCAATCGTTCTTCTACCTTTATCGGCATAAGACTTTTGTCTATCTTGCGCCGCTTTAAGTCGAGCCCGAATCATTTCAATTTTACTATTCGTCTCCAAAACCAAATCGGAACTTCCGATTTCTCGTTGACCCACTTCTCCCCAATAAATGGGAGTTCGACACCTTCGGCCATAAAGCATCTCGTAAGGTGGCATCCCGATACTAGTATGAAAACTATTATTGTATGAGAATTCCACCAAAGGTAAATGCTCATCCCAACTACCACCAAAATCAATGATGCACGCCCGTAGCATATCTTCCAAAGTTTGATTCGTACGCTCGGTTTGACCGTCCGTTTGAGGATGATACGCCGTGCTCAACTTTAATTGTGTACCCATATCTTCATGAAACTTTTCCCAAAATCGAGATGTAAAACGGGTATCTCGATCCGAAATAATAGATATAGGAACGCCATGCCGCGAGACCACTTCCTTGATAAACAACTTAGCCAAGGCCTCCGACGATATTGCTTCTTTAATGGGAAGAAACAAGGCACTTTTCGTCAACCTATCAACAATCACCCAAATCGTATCGTATTGGGTTCGCGCCGTCTTCGGTAACTTGGTAATAAAGTCCATGGTAATGTGCTCCCATTTCCATTTCGGGACTTCCAATGGTTGTAACTTACCGTAAGGCTTTTGGTGCTCGGCTTTGACTTGCAAGCACGTGACGCATTGTTCAACATACTTAACCACATCACGTTTCATGCCGGGCCACCAATAATCTTTCTTCAAATCATAGTACATTTTCGTTGCACCCGGATGAATGGAATATTTGGACTTATGTGCTTCATCAAGTAGCACTCGCCGGTAATCACCCGTCTTAGGCACCCACACCCTTCCTTGAAAGGACAACAAACCCCGCGGACCCATAGTAATAAACTCCGATTGGCCCACAATTCGTTCCGTGTGCTTATCGTGAACATAAGCCTCTATTTGGTCTTCACCCATCTTTTCAAGAAAGTCGTTAGTGATAATCAAACGTAACGATGTTATACGTATCGCCGGATGTTGAGTCTTTCGACTTAACGCATCCGCGACCACATTCGCCTTACCCGGATGGTAAAGTATCTCACAATCATAATCTTTCACCACATCCATCCATCTACGTTGACGATAATTCAAATCCCTTTGAGTAAAAAGGTGTTTCAAATTCTTATGATCCGAATATATCGTACACTTGACACCATACAAGTAGTGGCGCCAAATTTTCAATGCATGCACAACCGCCGCCATTTCAAGATCATGAGTCGGGTACCTCGTTTCGTGATCCTTTAATTGCCGAGAGGCATAAGCAATGACTTTACCCCTTTGCATAAGAACGCACCCGAGCCCATTTAAGGAAGCATCACAATAAACCACCATGTCTTCGACGCCTTCCGGTAACACTAACACCGGAGCTTGACACAACTTCTCTTTCAATAATCGAAAAGCAATTTCTTGCTCGTTTTCCCAATTGAATTTAGCACTCTTCCTCGTCAACTTTGTTAATGGAGAAGCAATCTTAGAAAAGTCTTGGATAAACCGACGATAATAACCGGCCAATCCGAGAAAACTTCGGATCTCCGTGGGCGTAGTCGGTCGTCCCCAACTCTTCACCGTCTCAATCTTCCCCGGATCCACTTGGATACCGCTTTCGTTCACAATGTGACCAAGGAATTGAACCTCCCTTAGCCAAAATTCACATTTAGAGAACTTTGCATACAACTTCTCTTTTCTTAGCGTCTTCAAAACTTCACGCAAGTGACGTTCATGTTCGTGCATACTTTTCGAGTAGACTAGTATGTCGTCAATGAACACAATAACCGACTTGTCCAACATAGGTTGGCACACCCGGTTCATAAGATCCATGAATGCCGCCGGTGCATTCGTAAGACCGAAGGGCATAACTACAAATTCATAATGCCCGTAACGCGTTCGGAAAGCCGTTTTCTCAATATCTTCCTCACGGACCCGCATTTGGTGATAGCCGGACCGTAGGTCGATCTTAGAGAAATACGTTGCGCCTTGAAGTTGATCAAACAAATCGTCGATCCTAGGTAGTGGATAACGATTCTTGATCGTCACTTTATTCAACTCACGGTAATCAATGCACATACGCATACTACCGTCTTTCTTCTTCACAAATAAGACCGGAGCGCCCCATGGCGAAGCACTCGGTCGGATAAAACCCTTCTCGAGCAATTCTTGAATTTGATTCAATAACTCTTGCATCTCCGTTGGTGCTAAACGATAAGGAGTTTTAGCAATGGGGGTAGCCCCCGGAACCAACTCGATGCGAAATTCTACTTGTCTTTCCGCCGGAACACCCGGTAACTCATCCGGAAAGACATCTTCAAACTCATTAACTACCGGAATTTCACGAATAGGTGGTGGCTCATTACGAGTGTCGACAACATGAGCAAGGAAAGCCATACCACCGGTAATAACGTGACGTCGTGCCCGAGCAAAAGTGCATATCGGCACCGATCTCCTTCGTTTGTCACCATGAATAATCATCTCTCCCCCACTTGGGGTCTTTACACGAATAAACTTGTCGTGGCATGCAATATCGGCTCTATAACGATCGAGCCAATCCATACCAACGACTACATCAAAATCACCCAAAGTCATCGGAATAAGATCAATTTCGAAGCTTTCGGCGCCAAACACAACATTGCAATTTTTACACACATCAACCACTAGCGCCGTCTTGCCATCCGCTATTTCAACTTCTACCGGACGACTCAACTTTACTAGCGGTTTATTTAACTTAGGCACAAATCTTGGAGATACGAAAGACAAATTAGCACCACTATCAAAAAGTATCCGAGCCGGATTAGAATTAACCATGAAAGTACCTGAAACGACTTCATTGGATTGTTTAGCTTCTTCATTAGACATCAAGTAGTTACGACCCCTAGCCGTACCCGCTGCCTTCTCTATCCGCTTAGCATTATCATTACGCAACTCGGGACACTCGGTCTTCTTGTGTCCTTCCTTCCCACAATTGTAACAAGTGAACTTTGTAGTAGAAGATGGTTTGGTGCAATCTCGGGCCATATGCCCCCTTCGCCCACAATTATGACAAGAATAGGGGAAGTCCCCCGAAGCACCTTTCTTCACGCTCCCCACACTCTCGGAGCCCTTCTTAAACTTCTTGCTAGAAAAATTCGATTGGCTAGTAGCTTCAAACTTCTTCTTACCCAAGGTAAGGCTACTTTTCCTCATCACAAGTGCCTCGAACCCTTTCGCCATATTAAACAACTCATCGAAGCTCTTCACCACGTTTACGCTAATCTTTTCTTGATAACTATCATTCAAGGTTCGATAGAAATCTTCTTTCAACATTTTATCATTCCCGACATACTCCGGGCAAAATTGCGTCTTGGACAAGAACACGGATTTGAGAGTGTTCAAGTCCATCGACCCTTGCCTCAAAGTACGTAGCTCGTCCTTAAGTCTTGTAAGATCGGCCGAAGTTCGGTACTCATCGAAGAACTCCGCTCTAAATTCCTCCCAAGTGAAGTCCATACATTGTTCTTCACCATAGAGTTGGATCTTAGCATCCCACCACAATTTCGCGTCACCCCTTAACATGCTACAACCATACCTAGTCTTCTTGTCGGGTGGACACTCACAAGTACGGAAGGCCCCCTCCATATCAGAGATGAATCGGGCACTCTTGAGTGGGTCCCGATCGCCCTCAAAAGTAGGAGGTTGAGCATCCCTAAAGTTCTTGAAGAAAAAGTCACGCCTTCCCCCATTTTCTTCTTGAAGAGCAATCTTAATTTGCTCCTTAACCAAAGCGACGACTTGTTCGTCAATCGTCTCGATAAACATCTTCTTAACATCTTCGCGAAACTCCGCCTTTTGGCGTTGAAAGATGGCCTCAACCTTGGCCGTGAACTCGGGGTCCTCGCTCGTGCCCCCAATATCGGTGTCGTGTCCGTTTCTCATCTTCATTCTATAAAACGGAAAAGATTAAACAACGAAACTAAAGACATGACACATATATACCTATACACCATACCACTCCATCTCGCTCGACAATCGTCGTACATCGCTTGTTTGACACGATTTGCACCTGTAGTAAGGGTAGCTAATCATTACTACGCGAGCACGTCGCGTTAACTCGCTAGTACAACGTTCATTTCGCTCGATGCTTGCTACACAACATGAACAAATAACACATGATTAGTTCACATGAACCTATGTACTAACCAAGTCCCGGTCCGACCCAAAGTCCTACAAGTCCCGCACAATGCACACACAAAAGTCTAAGTCTAGGCGCCTATCTCAAGTCACCTAAATCCCTTAGACCACGCTCTGATACCACTTGAAACAACCCAACCCGTACTCCGTACGATAAATTTTTTTTTTTATATATATATACACATTTATGCGCCAATTAAATATGTAGACCAAATCACAAGTTCCATTAAAACGTACAACCATTTCCAATGTTTACAAAAGGCACAAAGGCCATTAATTAATTTAATACAAGTTTGACCGAATACAATGATAGTTTATAAACCAAACGACCCAACGAGCATGGTTTGGGACTAAACTACCCAAAAGGTGGTCAACTTACAAAAGCTCCTACAAGCACATCGTCAAAGACATCTAGTGTCCAACAATCCCCTTCCCTTTATCCTCACCTGCAACTAAAAAGATAAACAACGCGAGGGGTAAGCTAACGCTTAGTGAATGCAATAATTATACATGATCATATATAATCTACTTACTTGCATACAATTACACAATACCACATACAAGCTAGCAATTCAACAACATGCAATCGATCATGCATAAACTACTACCCACGTTCCACATTAAGCTAGCAACACTAATAGCATATAGTTCACAATATAATATGCTAAGCACAATTCGCACAACCATGGTTAACCAAGTTTACAAGAGAACGGTACATGTAAGTCCGTTGGAGTTCATAACATCCACTAGTGTTACTTATACACCGCGTAATCACTAGTCCCCCGGGTGATGTCTTAAACACCGCGACTAACTCACCCTTACAACAATGTGGCGTCTTAAACACCGCGACGAATCCACACTTCGTTCAATACAATGAGTGGTGTCTTGAACACCGCGACACTTCCACTCTCATGACCTTGTGGTGTCTTAAACACCGCGACAATACCACAAGTCAATCACACAATGAGTAGTGTCTTAAACACCGCGACAATACTACTCGTTACCTAGAATGTGGTGTCTTGAACACCGCGACACTTCCACATTCACACCACACAAATAAATACATTATATACGTTCACGCATAATTATTCCACTCACCTTGACGCAAGGATGATGAATAATCGCTTCCAAACTTCAAAGCCAAGTACCTAATACATTAAGTACCAATTCAATACATAAACTAGTGGAATTAACCACATTACATTTACTTGGGCATTTAATGACTCAATTTCGCATTAAATGACCCAACCACACCACAACCGCCCTCTTAATGGCCAAGACTCGACTTTAATTACCAACATTAGTGCATTGAAGTCTACTAGCCTCAATTGACATCCACCTAGGGTAATTTACACCCATTTTACCCAAACTAGGTCAACTAGCACATTCTTGACCCAAATGACATCTCTTTCAATTCTAACAAGTGTTTAATGCTTACAATATCATTAACACTTTCAAACTCACAATTACAAGACCAAAACCCTAGGTTATGGCCATTAGGGTTTCATTACAACAACCTAACCCAAATTCACCCATTTTACTCCCAAATGGGTCATACAAGCTTCTATTAACCAAAACCCTAGCCATAATCAATTAAAACTCGAAACTTAGAGTTAGAACTTACCGAGACTATCACCACGTAGCTAGAGTCACAAGGAACAACTTTAACACTTGCTCCAAAGATCAACCCTCAATCCTTCCTCTCCCAATCTCACCTTGAATCCAAATGGGTGTTAGAGTTTTGGGAGAGAAATTGAAAGAAAATGAAAAAGGAAAATGAATAAATGAACTAGTGGACCAGATTTAATGCACCCATCTGATCTATACGTCCATTTACTATTTTGCCCCTCAAAATCCTTTAATTTAAATAAAATCCGGGACCTGACCTGCAGGTCTGCCGCGGCGCGGCACTACTCGTCGCGGCGCGACGATGCACTAGGAAAATCATCCTGTTTAAGTTGATTTCTGATCTGGAGTTGCTTTGTGGGCCGCGGCGCGGACCCACTTGTCGCGGCGCGACATTGGGCTGCAACAGGCCCCTTCGACTAGTTAACACAATTCCGAGGTTTCCACAACTATACAACCCAAACGCTCACTCTAATACACGCCTAAACTCCAACCTTAAGTCTCGCACGACCCTTTAAGCGTGTACGGAAAAGCGGGGTGTTACATTGCGGTGCCTCCATTTAGGAATACATATCCAGTTTGAGATTTAGCTTTATGTAGATCGGATAAATAATCTGCATCTGTATAACCAAACAAATCTTGTTTCGAATTGTTAGAATAAAATAATTATAAATCAGTAGTTCCCCGAAGGTATCAAACTATTTGTTTGATCCCATTCCAATGTCTTTTGGTAGGGGCTGAGCTGAACCTTGTCAACAAATTAACTGCAAAAGAAATGTCAGATCTTGTATAATCTATAAGATACATAAGAACCTCAATTGCACTAAAATATAGAACTTCCGATCTGTTAAAATTTTCATGATCTTCGCAGGGATGAAATAGATCAGTGTCAATATTGAGTGATCTAACAACAATGAGTTTGTCTTTAAAAAAAATGTTTTAAAATCTTTTCGGTATAAGTTGTTTGATGTACAAGTAAACCATTAGGCATATGCTCAATTTACAATCCAAGGTAATACTTGATTTTTTCAAGATCTTTCATTTCAAAATAATTCTTTAGAAGTTGAATGATTTCATAGATCTCTTTATTTGTTCATATGATGTTAAGAACATTGACATAAACAACTACGATCTCATATCCGAACATTGTTTTTATAAAACATACGTGCAAAATAAGTTTATATTTATACCCTTTTTTTTATCAAGTAGTCATTTAATCGGTTATACCACATATGTCTCGTTTGTATAAACCCACTTAGAAATCTTTGTGATTTAATGGAATATATTCCCTTGGGTTTTACATTAGATGCTTATGATACCTTAACCCTTTAGGTATATTCATATATATCACTATTAAGTGATCCATACAGATAAGTAGTAACAACATTCATGAGATGCATTTAAATAACTACCAGGTTAATTAAGTATCTAATAAGTAATTGTATCCATTACAGGAGGATAATTTTTCCTCCTAATTCATTTCTGGTCTTTGTGGGAAATATTGAGTTACAAGTCTAGTTTTGCCTTGTAACTTCATTTGCACATTTCTTTTCGGATAAAAATTCATTTGTATCCCATAAGTTTCACATCTTTAAAAGTGATAACGATTGATCCGAAAACTTTTCTTTTATCGAGCGATTCTAATTCAGCTCTTATTGCTCCTTTCCATTGAGCTCAATCATGTCCATTTTGTATATTCAATGACAGATTTTAGTTCCAGATCATCATCTTTATTCATGATGTCATTGTAACATTATATGAAAATATCTCATAGAGATTTTAGTTTCATTTCGGTTCCATAATATTGCATAATTTATCGCAATTTTAGTATTTACATTTATCAATATCCTCTGCAGAAGGAATATTGATTTGTGGTTCTTCTTGAACACTTTCTCTTACCTCATTATCAGCTGATTTTCTTTTTCGAGGATTTTTATCTTCGGAACCAATTGATCTTCCACGTTTGATGCGTGGCAAAGACTCAACAGTGACATTATTGCCAGCTTTTGAAATTTCAGTTCGAGCTGGAGCATTTATCGCTGGTATATATGATTTAGTCACTTTTTTATATCTGTAAATGCATAAAGTAATTAATTTGCAAGTTCTTGCATATGCATTATTTTTGAACTTTCGTTTCACATTCTTTTGTGCGAGTTCAATATACCTTAATTGATGTTCACATCATGAAGCATCATTTTATTTTTTATTTTTATTTCTCCCCCTAATCTAGGGAACAATGTTTTATTAAAATGACAATCAGCAAAACGTGCTGTAAAAACATCACCCATCATGGGTTCAATATATCTTATGATTGAAGATGTTTTATATCCAAAATATATTATCATCTTTCTTTGAAGAACCATTTTATTGTGTTGTGGTGATACAATTGGAACATACACTGCACAACCAATGTTTTAAGGTAGAAAATATTTGGCTCTTGGCCAAAATCAAGTATTAAGTGAAAATATTTACGACTTCCACATGGTATAATGCGAATTAATGTCGCAGCATGTAAATTTACATGTCCACATATAAATATTGAGAGATTTGTACTCATTATCAATTGTCTAGTTATTAGCTGTAAGCGTTTATCTATTGATTCAGCTAAACCAATTTTGTGTATGCACATGAGCAACTGGATGTTCAACAACAATCCCTGTAGATATATAATGATCATTAAATGCTTGAGATGTTAACTCACCAGCATTATCAAGTCTCATCCTTTTAATGGTGTAATTAGAATAATGTATTCTCAATTTAATAATTTGTGCAAGAAACTTTGCAAATGCCATATTACGGCTTGATAACATACAAATATGAGACCATCCGCTAGATGCGTCTATTAGAACCATGAAATATCAAAATGGTTCACATGATGGATGAATTGGTTCATATATCTTACCTTGAATTCTTTCAAGAAACATTTGTGATTCTTTTTCACAATATACTTTTCATTAATCACCATATGTGCTTTCCATTAATCACCATATGTGTTTTTTTTTTTTTTTTTTTTTTTTTATAAATCACCATATGTGTTTTTTTTAATCATATATCCTTTTCACCATATACGCTTTTAATCATATGCGCTGTGTTTTTCACCATATGCGCTTTTAATCATATGCGATTTTCATCATATGCGTTGTGCTTTTCATCATATTCGCTTTTTATCATATGCGCTTATCATATGCGATGCGCTTTTTATCATATGCGCTTTTTTATGTGAATAGTAAATTAATTAATTTCGTTTTACTATTCATATGAATTAATTTAGATTTACTATTTTGTTAATTGAGTAATATATATGTACATCATATACTTGTGACTCCGAAGGCTCAAATGAATTTGACCATATAGTTATACGTTGTACCTTGCATATTAATTTTCAGTAGAAGCTTTAGATGCATATTATTTTCAGTAGAAGCTTTAGATGCACTTTTTTTTTAATCACCAAATACCACAAACACTTTGTTTGCGTTTGTTCATAGTCATCAATGAAAACCATTTTCTTTAATTTTATTTTATACAATAAAATTAACGCATCATTATTCTTTTCAAAAACAATAATCTATTGTTATTGTTCACTTGTGTCATGTTTAACAACAAAAGTCAACAACCTCTGTCTTGTTTGTTGTGGCAACCAAAAATAACCTTTGCTTTTGTTACCGAGAATCCAAGACCAAAAAATAATTAATTTTTAATTAATCTTTTATCAAAATCATAAATGATTTTATTGATCTACGTTGATATGGCCATAAAGAATTGACGGCTGACCTACTTTTGTAAGTGTATTTCGGCTATCATCCCGAAAACGCACAACGACCTTTTTTTTTTTTTTTTTTTATGAACTATTTGTTTCATATCTAGCTTAGGCAATTATTGTGAACATTTGGTCCCTATAAGAGCATTTATTTTTTAGACTTTTAGTTGATTTGTACTTGTCACAATTAGGGATAGCACCCGCGGGTCGTGGATGCGGATCCATTGGATCCATCACCCGTACCCGCGGATTTTTTTTAAGAGACATCCAATTAAACCCTTGTTCGTTGAAACAATTTGACTATATTTTTACTCTCCATTATTAAACGGGCCATTTTGATGCACACTCTTAAAAAAATAATTTGTTTTTTAAGTTTTATTATTCAACCTCCTTTTTTCAACGGTCACGTTTTTAACAAAACATTTGACAAGTTTGGAAAAAAGTTTTTTATTGATTATCATCAAAAGTTTTCTATTGTCACTCTACTGGATGGAATTATGGCATACAACCAAAATTGCAACCCAACACTACATAAGAACAAAAAGGTTGTTTTTAATTAACATATGTATATGTGTTAAACTCGGAATAATAATAACTTATTTTAGAAAATTAACATAAGACATGTTGAAACATTTTTGTCACATTTAGCTCATCAAGTCTAATACTTATCATTGATAGATTTTATCACGTCTAGGAGATGTTTACTTTTTTCTTGTATTAAGTCCTACTTTCATTTACCTTTGTTTGGAAAAAAGTTTTTTTTTTTACTTTGCTTTCTCCCTTTCTGTAAAACTCATTTAAACACTTTCTTTGTTTTTTTTTTTTTTTTTTAAAAAAAAAAACTTCCTTTTTTTTACGTTACCCGTAAATTATAAATATATAAAAAAAACTTTTTGTTTAAATTTTTTTTCTAGTTTTTAAAAGGCCACTTGACCAATTTTTTAATTCTTTCACAACACCTGATATCGTGATCGTGACCTTTCACCAAAGCAAGAGATATTCTTGATAAACTAAACACGGACTCGTGTTTGAAATTGTCGGCCACAAAAAAAAATTCATTTGATAAAAGTATATATTTTTTTTTAGTTATAGAAGGAGACCACTTCATTTTCAATACTTCATTTTTGACAAAAAACTATTCCATTTTGCCATCCCCTTTTTTTTTCTTACTTTAACTTTTAAGATATACTTTTAATAAAAATACAAACTACTTTTTCTTATTTTAACTTTTAAGATTTACTTTTAATAAAAGTACAAACTACTTTTTGTATTTTAACTTTTAAGATTTACTTTTAATAAAAGTACAAACTACTTTTTCTTATTTTAACTTTTAAAATTTACTTTTAATAAAAATACAAACTATTTTTTATTTTAACTTTTAAAATTATAAATTTAAGAATAAACATTAGTATGCATGAAATAAATAATGATTAATTGCATAAGTAATCATAAATGTTAGATAACATATAAAGACCCCGTCGTATTCGTATTGATCGGAATTAATCTCGACCCATGGTACCGTGTTGTCAAATGACGTGTTGCGTACATAAAGTACCGTGTTGTCAAATGACGTGTTGCGTACAATCATGAGGTCTTATTAACATAAATATAAATGTTAGTGAAGTTAATAAGAGTTAGATTACAGAAAATATAATTCAGGTGGTATAACCGACCATATATAACTTAAATAACATAAATATAAATGTTAGTAGTCCAAAATTTGATATATTCGAGTCTGAAAATTATTAATAATTTCATACCTTGATTAGTGATTCGTGATCGTTTGAGATATCTTTTAATTACACTAAGCTTTTCGTGCTGATAACGTGTTATAATTCAGTAGGTTTATAACTACCTTTAATGGTTATAAGAACAAAGAGAGAAAAAGAGAGAAGAAGGAGAGAAGAAATATTGATATTGATATTTCAAGAGAAATGGTACACCTTAAATGGTTACCATACATGTCTATTTATAGTATAAAATATTACTATGCAAGAAATATAATAATAATAAAATTAACATCCAATCTAGATATTTTATAACACAATCTAGATATTTTATAACAGATTGCAATATTTTAACATTTATTTGTTTCACATTTTGATTTAAGTTTCGCAAATATATTTTAATAATTAAGATTACATATAATAAAGTATTTTAATAAATTAAGATTTCAATAATGGGATATTAGTAATATTAATTTTAAATTTACTAATATTTTATTCTTGTTAATTTTTTTCATTGTTACTATTATTTCGTGAGTCGTTAAAATATATAAGGAAAGTTTATGGGACGGAATATGCATATACGTGAAGATAGAGATATTTTACTCCATATATATTGTTTATTATATATGGAATATATGAAATATTTAATATATTGTAATTAAATTTTATTATGGATGTTTTGTAATAAATATCGATATAACTGTGGATATATACGGAATTAGATTTAGTTATAATTATGAAAGATAAATATATTAAAAATTCTATTTACATACAATATAGGCTATATATTAGGAATTGATATCAATCAAAACTTAAAACTTAACAAATCTTATCAATGTCTTATTATTTAATGATGTAGTGACATGTGGCAGAGTACAATGTGGAGCTGACATGTGTCATAATTTAACCAGAAGTTGACACGTAGGATATAAAGCACGCGCTTTATAATAATGTATATATAAATATATGAAATATTTAATATATTGTAATTAAATTTTATTATGGATGTTTTGTAATAAATATCGATATAACTGTGGATATATACGGAATTAGATTTAGTTATAATTATGAAAGATAAATATATTAAAAATTTTATTTACATACAATATAGGCTATATATTAGGAATTGATATCAATCAAAACTTAAAACTTAACAAATCTTATCAATATCTTATTATTTAATGATGTAGTGACATGTGGCAGAGTAAAATGTGGAGCTGACATGTGTCATAATTTAACCAGAAATTGACACGTAGGATATAAAGCACGCGCTTTATAATAATGTGTGTGTATATATATATATATATATATATATATATATATATATATATATATATATATATATATATATATATATATATATATATATATATATATATATATATAGGTTTATATATATTAGGTTTTGAGCCTGTGCGTTGCACGACTACTCAAAATCCGCTTTAAATAAGTCACTTATTTTAATTTTATGACGTTTGATCTACATTTTCAAGCAATTTGTGGTTGCGTTTAAGGGGGTATGTCGACCCAATAGCTTAAGTGTGGTTAATTTGAGCCCTACTCTATTTTCAATAAGTCAAAGTTGTTAAAAAATTACGCATTTCTGGTATGTTAGTATGTTTCGTTGGCAAAACGGGACTATAAAATACATATATGTTTCATATTGCGTGTAGTTGCAACAACAAAAAATTGCTCGAGTTCTATCAGATTTAAGAAATCAGTTGAATATAATTATGTAATGGCATAATTTTACTAATAGGAGTAATACGTTACTATTCCCTCAAAATTAGTATTAAAAACTGTTTGGTAGTTTTTTTTATGATTTTTCTTATGACATGTGTGTATGAACAAATGTCTGTAGTTTTTCTGAAGATTGTAGTAGTATATATAGGAGTAGGGATGAAATAAGAAGTAAATTGTGTAAAATTGGGTTTAGTGAATTTTTTAAATTAAATGGGTACATATGGTAGTTTTAATATTTAAATTGGGTATATATGATATGGGGCATGATCAATGGGGAAGTAACCAATCGGGAGGAAGCGGGGGGAAGCAAATTTTTTTTTTTTCGTTTTTTTGGAATTTTTTTTTCCCGGCATCAAGATCACACGAAAATATGAACATTTAGAAGAGACACTTCGTGATGACTGTTATTATTTAGGCGGGAAAACGATCGACAAAAATAACATTCAAGATAATATTGTTCGTGAAGAATATGAACGTTTTTTTTCCATGTTTTGTGAAGTAAAATTTAGCCCGATTTAGAGTTTAGGGTTTAGGGTTTAGGGTTTGGTGTTTTGGGTTTATACCCAAAACACCAAACCCTAAACCCTAAACCCTAAACTCTAAACCGTTCGTGTTAAAAACTCAATCTAAATCCTAAATCTAAACCCTAAATCTAAAGCCTAAACCCTAAATTTCTAAACCCTAATATCTAAACCATATAAACCCTAATATCTAAACCCTAATATCTAAACCCCAATAGCTAAAACCTCAACATACGCTCGAAAAACACGATAATTGTTATATATTAGTTCTTCGAGCGTTTTTCCGCCAAAATAAAAACATTTATCACAAAGTGTCTCTACTAAATGTTCATATTTTCATCCCATCTATAATGTTCGTGAACAAAGTTTTTTCAAAAACCAAAAAAAAAAGTTTTTGCTTCCCCCCGCTTCCACCCGATTGGTTACTTCCCTCTTGATCCTACCACTATATGATATTATGTTATTTACTTGGGTAAATATGTGATTTTAAAGGTTGATAAGGGTATATATGAATAATTGTGGCATGTGAAAATTACATTTGGCTTAATATGCAATATTTAAGGAGCTAATGACATGTAAGCTAATCAAATCTCTCTTATTGGCGTCAACAGCAATATTTATTGGCGTTAATTTAATGACATGCAATATTTAATCGAGTCAACAGCAAGCGTCAATTTATTGGCGTCTTAATTGTCGCTTAGAGCCTAAATTGAACTTCAGGAAGGTTTAAAATCCATTAAAATTTGATGCTACCATTTTCATGGCGTCTTCAACTTTGTTAACCTACTTATTGATCGAATGTCCTTTCAGAAGCAATCTCTCTATCCTTAGAATATTGAGAGGCTCTACTCTTGCGGTATTTCACTCTGGGTAGAGAAATGACTAGTCTTTATTCTAGAATATGAAAAAGATTGTCTACATCTTACCTCCCTCATATCCCACTTATGTGGGATTGGGTTATGTTGTTGTTGTTGTTGTTGTTGTTGTTGTTGTTATGGTACAGTTGGTGGCGAACTACTTTGGGTCAAAACATTGCTCACAGGGAGAATATGATATTTCACGGACATAACCTGCCTTTGAAAATATGATGCGGCCGAAGTTTTGGTATGTAATCCCACAATTTCCTTATAGCACATTTCAATCTAGTGTAGATATGAGGATATTTCAAATCATGTACATATAACCTCAATGTGATCACTACTATTCTCTTGGGACTTGGCTAAACTCAATTCTTTTTTTTTTTTTTTTTTTTTTTTTTTTTTTTTAGATTTTATCACAATATCTGTTGTTTAGGTAGCACCCAATGCACGTACAACCCCTATGCTTATCATGAGTCAATGTATTCAAGTTAAAGGGGCATAATTTTTGTGCAGAATGTCTTAACATGGAAAGCCTTTTGATTTCAGCCCTAAAACGTACATTTGGTGCTTCTTCTTGATTTGACATTGAATCCAAACATGATCTTCAACATCATCCATTATTGTAGCGACCCCGACAAATCGTCAAGTGACGGCGTCGACTACGTAGGTCCCATTACATGGTCATAAGTCTTTAAGACAACGTTTGACCAAAATATGTCGCATTCATTTCAATGTAAAAGGGTGTTTCAAGTTTACAAAAGAAGTTCGACGGCTAGTTACATTACAAAGTTAAACGTACAATTGAAACCTATGCGACACAATTTAAAAGTAGCCAAAAAGATGCTCCAAATATGCATGTATACTCGACATCCAAGCAAGTAGCAAAAGAGTGCGGAAGCATGTATCACTTAAGCATTCAAAACCTGAGAAAAACATAGAAGAATCTGTCAACGAAAACGTTGGTGAAATCATAGGTTTAGTAAGTAAAATGTATTGGACCACAAGATTCTTTATGAATTGCTTAACCAACATCGTTCACATTCCAAAATAGTATTTGTATCACGAGCACCCAATTATCAAGGCTTAACTGAATCTTCCCTCTGAATTTTTGAATTTAGTGTTAGAACTTACACTATACATTGTTGAAATTATATTTCATTCACTAACGGTAGCGAACCGTCTGAATGAGGGTTTGTTAAACCCGTATGGCCACACAACATAATTACACGCTTACACTTACACCCTGCAAGTGGAACTAATGATAATTGGATTGAGGACTTTTGTTCAAACTCGTATGCATCTTTGTATTCGTATTTGTTCACAATGTAAAAGCATGAAAAGTATATAAGTATGAAATGTATGTGTTTCTCAGCCCACGATGTAAAGAATAAAAGTGATTTAAAAAAAAAAAAGTGGGACTATGATCTCACCTTTGATTGCAAGAGTAAATAAGTACTTCAACAAGTAATGTGCGCAAAGGACAACGCTAGCCTCGACCTAAACAAATAGGTTGTATCAATAACGATAGTCACGAAGGGTCAAAGTTGCTCAATTAGTCCTATGGCTCAACACGACTCGATTATGAAGCATGTGAAGCAAATAGTCAAGTTTCATGCAAGATACATGTATAGAAACAAGTTAGAAAGATTGCATAATCAATTGGTTAAGTTTGACAAAAAGTCAAACTTGGTCGGTCAAAGTCAACGAAAAAGTCAACATGTTCGGGTCGGGTCCCGGACTATTTTTCTATGCTAATTATTCATATATAAGTATATTAGAACAAGTTTCATGTGAATCGGAGGTCGATAGCTAGTCAAACATTTCGCGTGAAATGTGCCAAATGAAGCAGAATCTGGCCAGGCTAATCCGCGCGCCGCGCCACCATCTGGGCAGACGCTTTTCTGTTTTTCACAAGTATGCACGAGCTAAAACCAAATAACCACATCTTATGATCCGCAAACAATTAGAACATGTATCTTATATCATCGGAAAGGTAATTTGACGAGGAAAACACCTAGACACATTTCATCAAGCAATTCAACACTTACAACAACCCAAAACCGCATTAAACGTTCATAATCAAAGTTTCAAGTTCTAAAAATGCATTTCATGATTCGGGCAACCAATTTACATGTATGATATGCCGTTTTGAAGGTAATCAAGCACACATTGCAACCAAACACTTATCAACAACAATTCATAGCATTTGATGCACCAAAAGTTCATATAAAGCTTATCAATTCCTAATCCAAGTTCACAAAATCACTAATCATGTTCTTGAAGTTTTCTTAATCAACCTATACACCAAAACGAAGCTAATGATACTAGTAACACAATTAAAACATGGACTTTAACAATCTAACAACATATGAGCATCCAAAACACAAGATTAAGCAAGCATTTTTCCTATTCAAGCTAGTTACACCAAAAACAACAAATCGAGCATACAAATTACATACACGACATCACAATGAGCCATAGACACTAATTAACAACTTTATAACTCAAAAATCTCAAGAACACATAAAATTAGTGATTTTAGAAAGTTACCCAAATGAGATGAAGTTGGTATCAAATTGAAGAGGATGAAGAGAGGATTCCAAATATGTATTTTGTTTTGATTGAAGTTTGCTAGATCATGAATGGATGATGAATCTTTGTAAGGGAGAATTTAAGAAAAATAGGGAAGTATTAAAGAAAAAGAGAAAATGGAGAGGATAATGAATGGAGGAGGTGGTTTGACCACTTTGACCTAGTCAAAGGTTTGGTCTTTTGACAAGTCTAGTCCCTCTAGTTTGTAATCGGGTGCGGGAATTAACCAAACGAATTATTTTAAGTTACACGAGAGTACGGGAGATGTTATAATCCAATAACGAAAATATTGTAAGAATGTAGCTAATGGAGGATACGAATTGAGATACCGAGGATATAAAATAAAAAAAAAAGACGGCGTTAAAAATAATTTAACGGAAAAACGCGGGATGTTACAATTATTGGCGGTGGTATATGAGGATTAGGACTGCATTAAAAGTAGTGATTCGAATATCATTTGCACAAAATAAATGAGAACCATTTTGAACGAGTTGGTGCACATTTAACTCTTTAAGGTCATACAAAATGTGAATTTGAAGGTATATGCATGTCAAATAGTCATATTTCGAGCAGGGGATGGTCTAGGCAGCGAAAATATTGCAGCAGTTTCATTGGTTGACCACTTCGAATAGGGATAAAAGAGTTTCCTTTATTGCACCTCTTCTCTCCGTTCTTTTGGAAATAAACGGGACTATTTCTTCAAGTAAGAAACAATTAACTTCTTTCATCTTTTATTTTATTTTTATTTTTTTTAACAGCGGTTAGGAGTCACTTACGGGGGACCGAACACGATGTCGGAACCCACTCACGTGATCATTTCCTTGGTCGAATTATTACAGTTCTACTGCCCCTCACGAGGAAACCTGATAATTAGGTTTTTTATTTATTGTGTTTTCACGTTACTGATAATTAGGTTTTTGTGTGTGGGTGATGTTCTACCTTTGCGTAGTCTCGGTCCACAGTGACAGTGGAAGGCTCCGCACCTGAGCCTCGTTAGACTCAGCAGAAGTGGTATCGTGAAGTTTATGACTTTCAAAACGCAATAACACTTCACCGCAAGATTTTTTATTTTTTTTCTATGTTACAGGACACTTTCACCTTAAGACTAAACTTCAACAAAATTGGGTCCTACACCTATAAGTCAATTCTATTATGTATCTATATGCCTAAAACTTTCGTTTTGGATGCGTGCCTTTTAGCATATGCGTAAAAGTGAGGATTTATGATGCGAGATATTAGATTCTTTTGATAAATTATTCAATAAGAATGGCGTGAAAGTCTACTACCCCTCGACGTATGTCACAAGAAAATAAATCGCATTTACTACTTCATCGAAGATTGTATGTTTTTGTATGGAATTAGTCATGCTTTAGTAGTGTTTCTGTCATACTTTAATAGTGTTCTCGTATGGAATCAGTCATGCTTCAGTAGTGTTTCTGTCACAGGGATAATGCTTATAAAGCTTTAACAATTTGAACATGGATGTTGGTAGTATAGGTTTGTGGTACGTGAAACAGATACGTGATCCGATTTCTTTTGCTATACAAATATTTTCATAATATTTTGCCAGAAACTAGATGAATATGTATGAATCCCGTGATTCCTTGTTGAATTGTTTGGATTTCTCTGATGGTTATGGATTGATAGTTGACGAATGGTAACGTGCGTTTACAAATATGTTTTCTAACTTTTGATATGGAAGAAAGTGTTTATAAGCTTTTTAAATTGAACATAAATAGATACGTGATTAAATATCTTTTTTTATAATAAGCTTTGTCAATCATCTTGCAAGAAGCTGGTAAATGTGTATGATACCCATGATACCGTGTTGAATTATTTGGATTTCACTCATGGCTATGGATTAATAGTTGAAGAAAGATAATTTGCATTTGGATTTCACTCGAGCAGGGGATACATATTGCAGCCGTTTCAACGAAATTGGGTTCTACACCTGTAAGTCAATTCTGTTATGTATGGATGTGCCTCTTTCAGCATTTGATTTCACAATAGCTCACTTCTGTACGATCGTATATTTAATAGCCATTGTCCGTTAGCCCGTAGATGATGATGAGCCTTTTTGATAAGAATCTATTATCAGACGAGAATAATATAATTACACAGCATGTTTTATTGATGTATACAAGTCAAGCTATGGTTGTGATACCTGTAATGTCTCAATTTTGATGGGTTGTTTGGTGAACCTAAATTCAATCAAGGTTACACCTTACTTAAATGGATGGCTTAGGGCCATTACCACTCCTATTACACATGCTTTCAAATCAGATCACATGTTTTATGTTTGTATTGGATATGCAACATATATGTGTGACTGACTGACTGATTGTAGTAGTTTTATTTTAGTTGGTAACTAGTAAAGTGGACCGCGCTTCGCGGCGGTGTGCAAAAAAAATTTTGTTTACGATTTCATATAATTACAATGCCATTTCGAAAAATGACTATGAAATTTGTAGTGCAATCGAATTTGCATAACTTTTTTACCATTATTTTAAATTGCATACACAACCGCCGCTTACCACCAGCAAATCGCCAGCCGTCGCACTCTTCCGACACCGCCACCCTTATCTTTTTTTTGTTGTTGTCTAAAACTCCAACTATGTATTAGTTTATATTTTTATTTTATTTTGAACTGGACCAAACTTATTCTATTCTTTTTTCATCAAGATAGCATCAGTCACTTTAAAAAATATTACTATCCAATTAGTATAATTATGTGGTTACAACTAATTTAAGGATTTTATTATAAAAAATTCAGATTGTTATTATTAAAAACAAACCAGTCACAAATTAGGTGTTTCCAAAAAAAAAAAAAAAAAAAAATGTCACAGTAACATTGCTACAGTGATTGCTACAGTACAATAGTGTTTTTTTGCAAAATTGGTTACAACTAATTTAAGGATTTTATTATAAAAAATTCAGATTGTTATTATTAAAAACAAACCAGTCACAAATTAGGTGTTTCCAAAAAAAAAATAAAAAAAAATACCACAGTTACATTGCTACAGTGATTGCTACAGTACAACAGTGTTTATTTGCGAGGTGACGAGATATGATTGGTACCCATTTACACTAATTAGTAAATAGTGTAGTATAGTATAGTATAGTATAATATAATATAATATAATATAATATAATATAATATAATATAATGAGCTTAGAATGCAAAAAAATAAAAAGGAAGATAGAGACAACATCAGGAGCAGCAGCAGCATGAAGTGGTCCCAGAAAATATTCTACTGATTAAAGATGGTTGTACTATGTAACAACCTCTTGTAATTTCCAGCTCTTATTTTATTTTCGTCTAGGGAATAGAAGGATTTAGAACTATGAGTGCTCTATAAAAGAGAGATTGCTGTAATGTGTGAAACTCCGTTTTTGATGAAAATGAATTCTAATGGAGTCAAGCTCTATTTACCTTAAACCTTCATTTTTTTAAAAGGTTTTATGATCTTGGTGGTTTGAAGTGTTTCCTTTATCTTTAATTGTGGTGAATTAACATCCTTTATAGATTAAAGTGGCGGATACTTCAATTTGTTTCCTGTTTTTATTCGTGTTTTTGTTTCTGATATTAAATTAACAAATCTGTCCAGCAAGTCAGTCTATAATCTGTTTACCCTTGATTTTACATCACTTTTTGAAGTAAGTGATTGGTATTGTTTTCAAAGTTGAGAAATTTTAATGATTCTATGCTAAATTTTTCAGTATGGATGACGTTAAAGTTTACTACCCATCAAGGTATGTTACAAAAAATAAATTGCATTTACCACTTCATGCAAGATCATATTTATTCGTGTGGAATTTATCATAATTAGTAATGTTTGTTTCAGAGGGATGACCATGATCCACCTTGGTATTGTGAAAAATTGGCAGTGCACTAAGACCATTTTTAACCCTGCCTGTGACGTCACAGGCAGATTGTTCACTTTTTGGCCAAAAAGTGCAATCTGCCTCTGACGTGGCAGTGTCACCCTCTGACACCAAAATAACCCTGACGCCCCTCCAGTGTCAAATAGGTCCCACCAGTTTTATTTTTATTTTTTCTTTTTTATTTTATTATGCGTACAAATTATATTACATATAATTAAAAAACACATAAAAATTAACCATTACATAAAATTTAACCATTACATAAATTTAACCATTCATGGTGCGAAATGCGGACGGAAGGTTCCAAATATGCTCAACTAGATCATCGGTTAGTTGGTCGTGCACCGTCCTATCTCTTATTTCTCGGATGATAACGTCTTGATCTCATCCTCTATTCGGTATCCGTTCCGGACGATTCTCCATATCTTCGGTAATGAACTCTTCCTCCCAATCACTTAACGCAAATCCTTGATCCTCCAAAATCATATTATGTAATATGATACAACAGTCCATAACTCTCCGCATCTTGTTTACCGACATAGTGCGTGCTGCTAACCTTAAAATATGAAATCGACCTTGAAGAACCCCAAATGCCCTCTCTACATCCTTTCGGACACTAGCTTGAAACCTAGTAAACTTAATCCTTGGATCATCTGTCGGACTCGCAAAACCTTTGACTAGAGTAGCCCAGTCAGGATATATACCGTCAGCTGAGTAATAGCCTTTTGTGTACTGATTACCGTTTACCTCAAATGGTGCTAGTGGAGATGTTCCCTTTTTAAGTTTATCAAAAACATAGGATTGATTCAAAACATTTATATCATTGTTGGAACCCGCCATTCCAAAAAATGCATGCCAAATCCACAAGTCATACGAAGCAACTGCTTCAAGTATAATGGTAGGTTTCTTGTGGTCACCCCTAGTGTATTGTCCCTTCAAAGCAACGGGACAATTCTTCCACTCCCAATGCATACAATCAATACTCCCGAGCATACCCTTAAAACCATGTTTCTCTTCATGCTTACTATATAAACGTTGAACATCGTATGCATTGGGAGATCTCATGTAATGTTCTTTGTATAATGTAATAATACATTTACAAAAGTTATCTAAACAAAGTATTGAGGTTTGCTCACTCATTTTTAAATATTCATCAAACATATCGGCGGCAGTTCCATACGCCAATTGGCGTAGAGCCGAAGTCATTTTTTGCAATATTGTAGAAGTCGGCCGACCGATAGCATCAAAACGTTCCCTAAAAAATCTAAAATGCTCGGGAGTATCATGAGAATCGAAATTAGAAATACCTTGCGATATTCGGAGAAATAGTTCAATCCGCATACGAAAACGCCTTTTAAATTTAAATGGCGAAAACACGGGTGTGTCACTAAAATAATCCTTCCATAAGTTTTCTGCAGCTTCTTCACGATTTCTTGGAATATAAATTCGTGATCTTGGAACACGATCGGATTCGACTTCGTCATCAGCATCTTCTAAATGTTGAATTAGTGCAATAATACGCTCGTCTTCCGAATCGGAATCGAAACTAAGTAAATACGATGCCATGAAAGAAAAATAATTGATGATGAGAGAAAATTGTATGATTTAATTGATAGAATTCAAAGAAAAATAAAGAAAAATTGTGTGTTAAAAGTGTAGAATGGATGGGTTTATATAGATAAAAATAAATAGAATTTAAAAAAAAATGAAAAAAAAATCAAATATAGCCGTTACCCAACGGCTTAAATTTCCAGCCAATCAGAAGCCGCCACGTCCTCCTGACGCTGCCTCACCCACGCGTGAAAAACTTCACTGACGCCCCTCCCGCATCAGCCGTAACGCCCCACTAGGGGCGTCAGGGGGCGTCACCCACTGCCAGCGCGTCTGACGGGACCCCTCTGACGCCGCGTTAAAAATGGTCTAAGTGACTTCTATTTTTCCTACCTGATGGAACTTGATAAAATTTAATTTAGAGAAAATTGGATAAATGGTCCATGTGGTTTACATGAAAAGGGGTAAATGGTCCCTGATGTTCATTTTCGTCGTTCGTGGTCCTTGTGGTTTACACAGCCGGTGTAAATGGTCCCCAATTCTGACGGACGTTTATTTCAACCGTCAAGTGTAATCACGTGCCAAACACGTGATGGGTAAAATCATCCGTTAAAATTATTTGCTTCATTTATTACCTTTTTCCCTCCACTATTTAGGGTTTCTTATATCCCCAAATCGTTTTTCACTCTCTTTTTTCTCCCTTTTTATTTTCTGTCGATACCTGTAGCTGAATATGGTCACAAACCCTAAATTGCGATGGTGAATTGCTGGTGTGGTCGTCTTGCAACAATAGTTTGTGCATGGACTGATAGTAACCCAGGTTGAAGTTTTTACGGGTTTTAGATTTACCCAAATTACATCTTTCATCTCGATATTGATTCAAAAATAAATATTGTTTGTTACCTGCCCACTCCATGAGCCTCGGAAGTTGCGTACGTTTTGCATTTGAACCTTACCCTAGGGGTTTTTACCTAGACCTGACAAACAAGACTCAAAGTTTCAAAAATGGGCCCATTGGGTTTACTTAAAGACCCAAATGGGTCCAAACACATAATATAAAAATTACTTGAAGACCAAATGGGTCAATCACATAATAGAAAATTACTTGAAGACCTAAATGGGTTTACTTAAAAGGGATTCGAATTCGACACGTGATTTCGACGCGCGTTTTCGACGCTCCTTTTTCGAGGCGCGTTTTCGGCGCTTTCTCGTGTAGTGACCCGAACTTTTCCATGTTTATATATATTAAATGAAATTGTATTTACATGATTAAGTGTTTCCAACATGTTAAGCAATCAAACTTGTTAAGACTTGATTAATTGAAATACGTTTCATATAGACAATTGACCACCCAAGTTGACCGGTGATTCACGAACGTTAAAACTTGTAAAAACTATATGATGACATATATATATGGATATATATATATATAGTTAACATGATATTATGATAAGTAAGTATCTCATTAGGTATTTTAACAATGAGTGATATAATAAAAATGAGACTATTGAATTAAGAAACTCGAAAACGATATATATAACGATTATCGTTATAACAACGTCTTACTAAATACATATGAATCATATTAAGATATTGATACACTATGTTTAATCATGATAAATGATAAGTAAACATGTCATTAAGTGTATTAACAATGAACTACATATGTAAAAACAAGACTACTAACTTAATGATTTCGAAATGAGACATATATGTAACGATTATCGTTGTAACAACATTTAACTGTATATATATCATACTAAGATATATTAATATATCATAATATCATGATAATGTAATAATTTAACATCTCTTTAGATATAATAAACAATGGGTTAACAACATTTAACAAGATCGTTAACCTAAAGGTTTCAAAACAACATTTACATGTAACGACTAACGATGATTTAACGACTCAGTTAAAATGTATATACATGTAGTGTTTTAATATGTATTCATACACTTTTGAAAGACTTCAAGACACTTATCAAAGTACTTCTACTTAACAAAAATGCTTACAATTACATCCTCATTCATTTTCATCAGCAATTCTACTCGTATGCACTCGTATTTGTACTCGTACAATACACAGCTTCTAAATGTATTTACTATTGGTATATACACTCCAATGATCAGCTCTTAGCAGCCCATGTGAGTCACCTAACCATGTAGGAGCCATTATTTAACATCTAGCATGAAATATCTCACAAAATAACAAACTAATGGAGCCTATATGATTAATCATAATTCACGTGAATGTTGGTGTACACAAACACTTTCATTTTGCAACTTACATGCATCAAACTACTCTCTCTCAAGTGTTCTTCCATTGTTCTAAGTGTTCTTCATCATCTTCATTAAAATCTAGCTCAATCTAGTTCATAAATCCATACATAAACCAAGTTATAAAACAACTACTCAAGAACACACCAACAACACTTTCAAGTTTGCTAGCTTACTTCCAATCTTGCAAATCCACTTTGAGTGATCATCCAACCTCAAGAAATCTTTCTTATTTACAGTAAGATATCTTTCTAATACAATGTAATACTCATATTCAAACTTTGATTCAATTTTTATAACTTTAACAATCTTATTTCGAGTGGAAATCTTACTTGAACTTGTTTTCGTGTCATGATTCTACTTCAAGAACTTTCAAGCCATCCAAGGATCCTTTGAAGCTAGATCTATTTTTCTCATTTCCAGTAGGTTTATCTACAAAACAAGAGGTAGTAATGATGTTCATAACATCATTCGATTCATATATATAAAACTACCTTATTCGAAGGTTTAAACTTGTAATCACTAGAACATAGTTTAGTTAATTTCTAAATTTGTTCGCAAACAAAAGTTAATCCTTCTAACTTGACTTTTAAAATCAACTAAACACATGTTCTATATCTATATGATATGCTAACTTAATGATTTAAAACCTAAAAACACGAAAGACACCGTAAAACCGGATATACGCGCTCGTAGTAACACCGCGGGCTGTTTTGGGTTAGTTAATTAAAAACTATGATAAACTTTGATTTAAAAGTTGTTCTTCTGGAAAAATGATTTTTCTTATGAACATGAAACTATATCCAAAAATCATGGTTAAACTCAAAGTGGAAGTATTTTTTCCAAAATGGTCATCTAGACGTCGTTCTTTCGACTGAAATGACTACCTTTACAAAAATGACTTGTAATCTGTATTTCCGACTATAAACTTATACTTTTTCTGTTTAGATTCATAAACTTAATTTCAATATGAAACCATAGCAACTTGAATCACTCAAAACGGATTTAAAACGAAGAAGTTATGGGTAAAACAAGATTGGATAATTTTGCTTGTTGTAGCTACGTGAAAATTGGTAACAAATCTATATTAATCATATCCTAGCTAACTTATATTGTATTATACATGTATTCTAATATATTGTGTAATCTTGGGATACCATAGACACGTATGTAAATGTTTTGACATATCATATCGACCCATGTATATATATTATTTGGAACAACCATAGACACTCTATATGCAGTAATGTTTGAGTTAGCTATACAGAGTTGAGGTTGATTCCAAAAATATATATACTTTGAGTTGTGATCTAGCCTGAGACGTGTATATACTGGGTCATGGATTGATTCAAGATAATATATATCGATTTATTTCTGTACATCTAACTGTGGACAACTAGTTGTAGGTTACTAACGAGGACAGCTGACTTAATAAACTTAAAACATTAAAACGTATTAAAAATATTGTAAATATATTTTGAACATACTTTGATATATATGTACATATTTGTTATAGGTTCGTGAATCGACCAGTGACCAAGTCTTACTTCTCGACGAAGTAAAAATCTGTGAAAGTGAGTTATAGTCCCACTTTTAAAATCTAATATTTTGGGATGAGAATACATGCAGTTTTATAAATGTTTTACGAAATAGACACAAGTAAATGAAACTACAGTATATGGGTGAATGATCGAAGCCGAATATGCCCCTTTTGCTTGGTAGTCTAAGAATTAGTAAACCGATCTACTAATTGATGCGAATCCTAAAGATAGATCTATTGGGCCTAACGAACCCCATCCAAAGTACCTGATGCTTTAGTACTTCGAATTCGTTTTTATCATGTCCGAAGGATTTCCCGGAATAATAAGGGATATTCTTATATGCATCTTGTTAATGTCGGTTACCAGGTGTTCACCATATGAATGATTTTTATCTCTATGTATGGGGTGTATATTGAAATATGAAATCTTGTGGTCTATTATTACAATTTGATAAATATATAGGTTAAACCTATAACTCACCAACATTTTTGTTAACGTTTAAAGCATGTTTATTCTCAGGTGATTATTAAGATCTTCCGCTGTTGCATAATAAAATATGGACAAGATTTGGTGTCAGCATGCTTGTATAATATTGTTTAAAACTGCATTCTTGATTTACTTTGTTGTAACATATTAATATTGTAAACCAATATGTATTGGTAGTGTGTAAGTGTGATATTTTTAGATTATCATTTCTGGATAATCTAGGTGGTGTCCTTTTAACCTTGTCGATAAAATAAAGGTTATGGTTTGTTTTAAAAACGAATGCAGTCTTTGAAAAACGTCTCATATAGAGGTCAAAACCTCGCAACGAAATCAATTAATATGGAACGTTTATAATCAATATGAACGGGATATTTCAGTTGGTATCAGAGTGTTGGTCTTAGAGAACCAGAAAATTTGCATTAGTGTGTCTTATCGAGTTTGTTAGGATGCATTAGTGAGTCTGGACTTCGACCGTGTTTCTTTAAAAATGATTGCTTAATATTTTTTGTTGGAAACTACAAATTGTAACATGTAAATATTATGTGATATATTAATCTCTTAACGTGTTTGATATTGTGTGATAGATGTCTACCTATAGTACAAATCCCATAGACTCACCTAATAATAATGAAGAGTCGAATATATTTTGGAAAGATTCACAAATTTTCGAAGAGGAACCGGATGAAGAGGAACCGGAAGAGGAGGAACCGGAAGAAGAGGAACCGGAAGAGGAAGAACCGGAAGAAGAAGAGGTTCCGGAGGAAGAAATATTGATACCTACAGTAAATCGATTAAAAAAAGAAAATCCTCAACCAACGGACCAAAGTTAAAAATGGTCAATGATGTTTCCTCCGAGGAAGCAAAATATTGGGAAGATTACCAATTTTCTGATGAATCGGATCCCGATGAGGATTCCGATGATGTTATAGAAATTACCTCGACCCAATTTAATAAAGCAAAAGAAAATAATAAGGGAAAAGTTATAAAAATAGAGAAACCTGATTCCAACCCCGATGAACTTTATATGTATCGGCAACATCCGTATTTCCTAAAATGTAACAATAACCCGGAAACCTCTAAACCACCAGGTTTTTCTAAACCATTGTGGAAAGCGACGGCTCGTATTAGAGGAACACCATATATCCCTAGAAAATTAGGAAAACGAACCAAGTCCGAAGAATAAGAAACCAGTGATTCAGATTAGAGGGTTGTAATCATGTTATGTATTATATGTATTATAGTGTGCTTGTACTTTTATGTTCTATGTAAAAATTACTTGTATTGTTTGTTAATTATCTTTTACGAATCTAATCCTTGTCTATTTTACAGTATAAAAACAAAATGGACGTTAAGGGTAGACAACCGAATATTTTAGAAGACCTACCATAGGATATGATTGAGGAAATCTTGTCTAGAGTCGGTCAGAATTCATCAGCACAATTAGTTATGATGAAATTAACTTGTCAAACATTTGAAATACTTTCCAAAAATGCCTTAGTTTATAAAAGGCTTTCCTTTGATAGGTGGGGTATATCACATTGGGGAGACCGTAAGTTACGCCGTGTTTTCTTTAAAGCGTTAAATGCGGGGAACCCAAATGCAATTTTACGCTACGGGTTAAGAACCTATTTTGACTCAACATATCCCAACATAGGATTTCGTGAGTTAGAAAGAGCTTCTAACATGCAACATAAAGAAGAATGTTATGCTTACGGGTTAGTGATGAAATGTCCCGTTCTTATTGATTAAAAACGTTCCATATTAATTGATTTCGTTGCGAGGTTTTGACCTCTATATGAGACGTTTTTCAAAGACTGCATTCATTTTAAAACAAACCATAACCTTTATTTCATAAATAAAGGTTTAAAAAGCTTTATGTAGATTATCAAATAATGATAATCTAAAATATCATGTTTACACACGACCATTACATAATGGTTTACAATACAAATATGTTACATCGAAATCAGTTTCTTGAATGCAGTTTTTACACAATATCATACAAACATGGACTCCAAATCTTGTCCTTATTTTAGTATGCAACAGTGGAAGCTCTTAGTATTCACCTGAGAATAAACATGCTTTAAAGGTCAACAAAAATGTTGGTGAGTTATAGGTTTAACCTATATATATCAAATCGTAACAATAGACCACAAGATTTCATATTTCAATACACATCCCATACATAGAGATAAAAATCATTCATATGGTGAACACCTAGTAACCGACATTAACAAGATGCATATATAAGAATATCCCCATCATTCCGGGACACCCTTCGGATATGATATAAATTTCGAAGTACTAAAGCATCCGGTAATTTGGATGGGGTTTGTTAGGCCCAATAGATCTATCTTTAGGATTCGCGTCAATTAGGGTGTCTGTTCCCTAATTCTTAGATTACCAGACTTAATAAAAAGGGACATATTCGATTTCGATAATTCAACCATAGAATGTAGTTTCACGTACTTGTGTCTATTTTGTAAATCATTTATAAAACCTGCATGTATTCTCATCCCAAAAATATTAGATTTTAAAAGGGGGACTATAACTCACTTTTACAGATTTTTACTTCGTCGGGAAGTAAGACTTGGCCACTGGTTGATTCACGAACCTATAACAATATATACATATATATCAAAGTATGTTCAAAATATATTTCCAACACTTTTAATATATTTTGATGTTTTAAGTTTATTAAGTCAGCTGTCCTCGTTAGTAACCTACAACTAGTTGTCCACAGTTAGATGTACAGAAATAAATCGATAAATATTATCTTGAATCAATCCACGACCCAGTGTATATGTATCTCAGTATTGATCACAACTCAAACTATATATATTTTGGAATCAACCTCAACCCTGTATAGCTAACTCCAACATTCACATATAGAGTGTCTATGGTTGTTCCGAAATATATATAGATGTGTCGACATGATAGGTCGAAACATTGTATACGTGTCTATGGTATCTCAAGATTACATAATATACAATACAAGTTGATTAAGTTATGGTTGGAATAGATTTGTTACCAATTTTCACGTAGCTAAAATGAGAAAAACTATCCAATCTTGTTTTACCCATAACTTCTTCATTTTAAATCCGTTTTGAGTGAATCAAATTGCTATGGGTTCATATTGAACTCTATTTTATGAATCTAAACAGAAAAAATATAGGTTTATAGTCGGAAAAATAAGTTACAAGTCATTTTTGTAAAGGTAGTCATTTCAGTCGAAAGAACGACGTCTAGATGACCATTTTAGAAAACATACTTCCACTTTGAGTTTAACCATAATTTTTGGATATAGTTTCATGTTCATAATAAAAATCATTTTCTCAGAATAACAACTTTTAAATCAAAGTTTATCATAGTTTTTAATTAACTAACCCAAAACAGCCCGCGGTGTTACTACGACGGCGTAAATCCGGTTTTACGGTGTTTTTCGTGTTTCCAGGTTTTAAATCATAAAGTTAGCATATAATATAGATATAGAACATGTGTTTAGTTGATTTTAAAAGTCAAGTTAGAAGGATTAACTTTTGTTTGTGAACAAGTTTAGAATTAACTAAACTATGTTCTAGTGATTACAAGTTTAAACCTTCGAATAAGATAGCTTTATATGTATGAATCGAATGATGTTATGAACATCATTACTACCTTAAGTTCCTTGGATAAACCTACTAGAAAAGAGAAAAATGGATCTAGCTTCAACGGATCCTTGGATGGCTCGAAGTTCTTGAAGCAGAATCATGACACCAAAACAAGTTCAAGTAAGATCATCACTTGAAATAAGATTGTTATAGTTATAGAAATTGAACCAAAGTTTGAATATGATTATTACCTTGTATTAGAATGATAACCAACTATAAGAAATAAAGATTTCTTAAGGTTGGATGATCACCTTACAAGATTGGAAGTGAGCTAGCAAATTTGAAAGTATTCTTGATTTTATGTAACTAGAACTTGTAGAATTTATGAAGAACACTTAGAACTTGAAGATAGAACTTGAGAGAGATCAATTAGATGAAGAAAATTGAATAATGAAAGTGTTTGTAGGTGTTTTTGGTCGTTGGTGTATGGATTAGATATAAAGGATATGTAATTTTGTTTTCATGTAAATAAGTCATGAATGATTACTCATATTTTTGTAATTTTATGAGATATTTCATGCTAGTTGCCAAATGATGGTTCCCACATGTGTTAGGTGACTCACATGGGCTGCTAAGAGCTGATCATTAGAGTGTATATACCAATAGTACATACATCTAAAATCTGTGTATTGTACGAGTATGAATACGGGTGCATACGAGTAGAATTGTTGATGAAACTGAACGAGGATGTAATTGTAAGCATTTTTGTTAAGTAGAAGTATTTTGATAAGTGTATTGAAGTCTTTCAAAAGTGTATAAATACATATTAAAACACTACATGTATATACATTTTAACTGAGTCGTTAAGTCATCGTTAGTCGTTACATGTAAATGTTGTTTTGAAACCTTTACGTTAACGATCTTGTTAAATGTTGTTAACCAAATGTTTATAATATCAAATGAGATTTTAAATTATTATATTATCATGATATTATCATGTATGAATATCTCTTAATATGATATATATACATTAAATGTCTTTACAACGATAATCGTTACATATATGTCTCGTTTAAAAATCATTAAGTTAGTAGTCTTGTTTTTACATATGTAGTTCATTGTTAATATACTTAATGATATGTTTACTTATCATAGTATCATGTTAACTATATATATATATCCATATATATGTCATCATATAGTTTTTACAAGTTTTAACGTTCGTGAATCACCGGTCAACTTGGGTGGTCAATTGTCTATATGAAACATGTTTCAATTAATCAAGTCTTAACAAGTTTGATTGCTTAACATGTTGGAAACATTTAATCATGTAAATATCAATCTAAATTAATATATATAAACATGGAAAAGTTCGGGTCACTACAAGTGATGTTCACTTCTTACCAAAGTGAGAAAAAGAACATCGGATTACAACTTTTAAATAAAACCTTCCCACAAGTGACGGATTCAGTAGTTGGGGTGAGAAACAAGGTTTTTAGATTATTACGGGGCTGTTGGACATTACGAAACCCTCGTCCTTTTGACGACATTACAACATGCTGCCTAGCCAATGGTCATAAAAGTTACTTTCCACAAGACCAAGGATGGGAAGTCGTCTTAGTAAAACCAGAATGCATGACTTATTTCTGGGCTTATGAATTACGTGTTTTTATTACCTTTGCTGAACAACTTGCGTATGAACTAGGATTGTTGTCACAACTATTTTGTATCATAGTGATTGTGTGCTATATCTCGTGTTATATGTATAATAGCGGTATTGTAAGTTTGTAAATCTTTGTATAAAAGTTCGAATGCGAAATATTAGTATAATCAGTTTTTTCATATAGAATTATAGTAGTTGAATTGTATATTAGCTACTAATTATGAACTTAATGGGTAGGTACTACCCGAATTAAACTATAAAATGCTAATATGAAGAAAAAGCTTTTATAAATGAGTTCTTACTATGCTACGAAATACTATTGACTACTCTTAAAATTCTATATGATTAACTTAATTCTTTTGGGCTATTTTTGAAGGAAATGGCACCGACGACTCGTCAGAATTTGAACATGAGTGAGGAAGACTTCCGTGTTTTCCTTGCAGCAAACATAGCCGCAGTACAGGTTGCGATGCAAAATAACAGTAACCCTGGATCTAGCAGTGGAACTAATTCCACAAGAAATCGTGTTGGATGCTCCTACAAAGAATTCACTGCCTGCAAACCTTTGGAATTTGATGGAACCGAAGGACCAATTGGATTGAAACGGTGGACCGAGAAAGTCAAATCGATGTTTGCCATAATTAAGTGTACTGAAGAGGACAAAGTTATGTACGCTACGTATACCTTCACAGGTACTACGTTAACGTGGTGGAACACCTATCTTGAACAGGTAGGACAAAATGCTGCTTACGCACTACCGTGGTCGGCATTCAAGCAATTGATGAACGAG
The DNA here is from genome assembly GCF_046630445.1 of Rutidosis leptorrhynchoides. Lineage (NCBI taxonomy): Eukaryota > Viridiplantae > Streptophyta > Magnoliopsida > Asterales > Asteraceae > Rutidosis > Rutidosis leptorrhynchoides. The sequence goes on along the minus strand of NC_092342.1, from coordinate 339,982,976 downwards.
CAGTACCGTCCTAGAAACGAAGTCAATAAGCTCAAGGTAGAGCTTAGAGAGTTACGAACACAAGGGTTCGACATTACCACATATGAACAACGATTCACAGAGTTGTGCCTATTGTGTCTGGGAACGTTCGAAGATGAAGAAGAGAAGATCGACTCGTTTATAAAAGGGTTATCAGTAAGGATTCAAGAAGATGTGAGTTCACATGAGCCCGCTTCCATACAAAAGGCAAGTCGAATGGCTCATAAACTCATAAATCAGATTGAGGGAAGAATTAAAGAGCAGGCGACCGAAGAAGCCAACACGAAACAACTCAAGAGGAAGTGGGAGGAAAACAGTGACAAGAATCACCAGTACAACAACAATAACAATTACAACCTCAATCGAAACAACTATCCCTGAAATGTCCCGTTCTTATTGATTAAAAACGTTCCATATTAATTGATTTCGTTGCGAGGTTTTGACCTCTATATGAGACGTTTTTCAAAGACCGCATTCATTTTAAAACAAACCATAACCTTTATTTCATCAATAAAGGTTTAAAAAGCTTTACGTAGATTATCAAATAATGATAATCTAAAATATCCTGTTTACACACGACCATTACATAATGGTTTACAATACAAATATGTTACAACAAAATAAGTTTCTTGAATGCAGTTTTTACACAATATCATACAAGCATGGACTCCAAATCTCGTCCTTATTTAAGTATGCGACAGCGGAAGCTCTTAATAATCACCTGAGAATAAACATGCTTAAAATGTCAACAAAAATGTTGGTGAGTTATAGGTTTAACCTATATATATCAAATCATAATAATAGACCACAAGATTTCATATTTCAATACACATCCCATACATAGAGATAAAAATCATTCATATGGTGAACACCTGGTAACCGACATTAACAAGATGCATATATAAGAATATCCCCATCATTCTGGGACACCCTTCGGATATGATATAAATTTCGAAGTACTAAAGCATCCAGTACTTTGAATGGGGTTTGTTAGGCATAATAGATCTATCTTTAGGATTCGCGTCAATTAGGGTGTATGTTCCCTAATTCTTAGATTACCAGACTTAATAAAAAGGGGCATATTCGATTTCGATAATTCAACCATAGAATGTAGTTTCACGTACTTGTGTCTATTTTGTAAATCATTTATAAAACCTGCATGTATTCTCATCCCAAAAATATTAGATTTTAAAAGTGAGACTATAACTCACTTTCACATATTTTTACTTCGTCGGGAAGTAAGACTTGGCCACTGGTTGATTCACGAACCTATAACAATATATACATCTATATCAAAGTATGTTCAAAATATATTTACAACACTTTTAATATATTTTGATGTTTTAAGTTTATTAAGTCAGCTGTCCTCGTTAGTAACCTACAACTAGTTGTCCACAGTTAGATGTACAGAAATAAATCGATAAATATTATCTTGAATCAATCCACGACCCAGTGTATACGTATCTCAGTATTGATCACAACTCAAACGACATATATTTTGGAATCAACCTCAACCCTGTATAGCTAACTCCAACATTCACATATAGAGTGTCTATGGTTGTTCCGAAATATATATAGATGTGTCGACATGATAGGTCGAAACATTGTATACGTGTCTATGGTATCTCAAGATTACATAATATACAATACAAGTTGATTAAGTTATGGTTGGAATAGATTTGTTACCAATTTTCACGTAGCTAAAATGAGAAAAATTATCCAATCTTGTTTTACCCATAACTTCTTCATTTTAAATCCGTTTTGAGTGAATCAAATTGCTATGGGTTCATATTGAACTCTATTTTATGAATCTAAACAGAAAAAATATAGGTTTATAGTCGGAAAAATAAGTTACAAGTCGTTTTTGTAAAGGTAGTCATTTCAGTCGAAAGAACGACGTCTAGATGACCATTTTAGAAAACATACTTCCACTTTGAGTTTAACCATAATTTTTGGATATAGTTTCATGTTCATAATAAAAATCATTTTCTCAGAATAACAACTTTTAAATCAAAGTTTATCATAGTTTTTAATTAACTAACCCAAAACAGCCCGCGGTGTTACTATGACGGCGTAAATCCGGTTTTACGGTGTTTTTCGTGTCTCCAGGTTTTAAATCATTAAGTTAGCATATCATATAGATATAGAACATGTGTTTAGTTGATTTTAAAATTCAAGTTAGAAGGATTAACTTTTGTTTGCGAACAAGTTTAGAATTAACTAAACTATGTTCTAGTGATTACAAGTTTAAACCTTCGAATAAGATAGCTTTATATGTATGAATCGAATGATGTTATGAACATCATTACTACCTTAAGTTCCTTGGATAAACCTACTGGAAAATATAAAAATGGATCTAGCTTCAACGGATCCTTGGATGGCTCGAAGTTCTTGAAGCAGAATCATGACACGAAAACAAGTTCAAGTAAGATCATCACTTGAAATAAGATTGTTATAGTTATAGAAATTGAACCAAAGTTTGAATATGATTATTACCTTGTATTAGAATGATAACCTACTGTAAGAAACAAAGATTTCTTGAGGTTGGATGATCACCTTACAAGATTGGAAGTGAGCTAGCAAACTTGAAAGTATTCTTGATTTTATGTAACTAGAACTTGTAGAATATATGAAGAACACTTAGAACTTGAAGATAGAACTTGAGAGAGATCAATTAGATGAAGAAAATTGAAGAATGAAAGTGTTTGTAGGTGTTTTTGATCGTTGGTGTATGGATTAGATATAAAGGATATGTAATTTTGTTTTCATGTAAATAAGTCATGAATGATTACTCATATTTTTGTAATTTTATGAGATATTTCATGCTAGTTGCCAAATGATGGTTCCCACATGTGTTAGGTGACTCACATGGGCTGCTAAGAGTTGATCATTGGAGTGTATATACCAATAGTACATACATCTAAAAGCTGTGTATTGTACGAGTACGAATACGGGTGCATACGAGTAGAATTGTTGATGAAACTGAACGAGGATGTAATTGTAAGCATTTTTGTTAAGTAGAAGTATTTTGATAAGTGTATTGAAGTCTTTCAAAAGTGTATAAATACATATTAAAACACTACATGTATATACATTTTAACTGAGTCGTTAAGTCATCGTTAGTCGCTACATGTAAGTGTTTGTTTTGAAACCTTTAGGTTAACGATCTTGTTAAATATTGTTAACCCAATGTTTATAATATCAAATAAGATTTTAAATTATTATATTATCACGATATTATCATGTATGAATATCTCTTAATATGATATATATACATTAAATGTCTTTACAACGATAATCGTTACATATATGTCTCGTTTAAAAATCATTAAGTTAGTAGTCTTGTTTTTACATATGTAGTTCATTGTTAATATACTTAATGATATGTTTACTTATCACAGTATCATGTTAACTATATAAATATCCATATATATGTCATCATATAGTTTTTACAAGTTTTAACGTTCGTGAATCACCGGTCAACTTGGGTGGTCAATTGTCTATATGAAACATATTTCAATTAATCAAGTCTTAACAAGTTTGATTGCTTAACATGTTGGAAACATTTAATCATGTAAATATCAATCTCAATTAATATATATAAACATGGAAAAGTTCGGGTCACTACAGTACCTACCCGTTAAATAAATTTCGTCCCGAAATTTTAAGCTGTTGAAGGTGTTGACGAATCTTCTGGAAATAGATGCAGGTATTTCTTCTTCATCTGATCTTCACGCTCCCAGGTGAACTCGGGTCCTCTACGAGCATTCCATCGAACCTTAACAATTGGTATCTTGTTTTGCTTAAGTCTTTTAACCTCATGATCCATTATTTCGACGGGTTCTTCGATGAATTGAAGTTTTTCGTTGATTTGGATTTCATCTAACGGAATAGTGAGATCTTCTTTAGCAAAACATTTCTTCAAATTCGAGACGTGGAAAGTGTTATGTACAGCCGCGAGTTGTTGAGGTAACTCAAGTCGGTAAGCTACTAGTCCGACACGATCAATAATCTTGAATGGTCCAATATACCTTGGATTTAATTTCCCTCATTTACCAAATCGAACAACGCCTTTCCAAGGTGCAACTTTAAGCATGACCATCTCTCCAATTTCAAATTCTATATCTTTTCTTTTAATGTCAACGTAGCTCTTTTGTCGACTTTGGGCGGTTTTCAACCGTTGTTGAATTTGGATGATCTTCTTGGTAGTTTCTTGTATAATCTCCGGACCCGTAATCTGTCTATCCCCCACTTCACTCCAACAAATCGGAGACCTGCACTTTCTACCATAAAGTGCTTCAAACGGCGCCATCTCAATGCTTGAATGGTAGCTGTTGTTGTAGGAAAATTCTGCTAACGGTAGATGTCGATCCCAACTGTTTCCGAAATCAATAACACATGCTCGTAGCATGTCTTCAAGCGTTTGTATCGTCCTTTCGCTCTGCCCATCAGTTTGTGGATGATAGGCAGTACTCATGTCTAGATGAGTTCCTAATGCTTGCTGTAATGTCTGCCAGAATCTTGAAATAAATCTGCCATCCTGTGACGATCGCTCCAAATCCATATGGACGAACACGTCATTCATTGATTTCATTGCGAGGTATTTGACCTCTATATGATACGTTTTGTAAACATTGCATTCTTTTGAAAAGGCATACCATAAATGAATATTTAAATCAAAGGTTTTCGACATCTGATGATTTCTACATATAGACAATCATCGTATATAATAGTTTACAATAGTACTTCCGTTGACAATGCAGTCAAAATAAGGTACATGACGATGAATTGGTGAATGCAACGTTTTCTTGAAAAATATGCCATATAAGACTCCATGCACATAGCTTGTCTATCATATAAGCAAACAGCGGAAGACTTCTAGGGAACCTGAGAATAAACATGCTAACAAGTGTCAACACAAAGGTTGGTGAGTTCATAGTTTTAATGTTTCATATAATCTGTATATAAAGGTGGATCACAAGATTTCAGTTGTTTCATCCAGAAACGTTTATCAAAATATTCTACGAAATTGAGCACCTTGGTAACTAAACTTTAACGTATATATAATTTATACCCTTTGTATAATCATCTTAATAATACACACAAACCAACGTGTACGCTTCTCAAATAGCATACGTCCGTTAAAAGGCTAGCGCTCTAGCTCGGACGGGGATATCAAGCCCTATGGATCCATACACTACTACTCGCGCCCACCAGTTCTTATAACTGGCAGTTAACAGTTACCAAAGCTAAGGGATTTTCGGTTCAAACTCAGTGTAGAATTTAGTATGTACTTGTATCCATTGCGTTTAAAATAAAGTGCATGTATTCTCAGCCCAAAAATATAGATTGCAAAAGCAATTAAAAAGGGATCAATGAAACTCACGCATATAAGTATTGTAAATCGGTTAATAAAGCATTTGCATGTATTCTCAGTCCAAAAATGTAATGAGTAAAAAGGGATCATATGAAACTCACGCATATAAGTATTGTAAATCAGTTAATAAAGCATTTGCATGTATTCTCAGCCCAAAAATGTAATGAGTAAAAAGGGATCATATGAAACTCACCTTAGCAGCACATAAGGTCATTTACCAAAAAGTGACCGAAACTCGGAATGCAAAATTAACCGTAGATCTCAACCTATAGAATATATGTTGATCAATACATGTCTAATAAGCTAGGTTGGGTCATAGTGTATCACAATCCTAATGCTCGATATTGACATACAAAAGTTATCAAAAGTCATTTCAAAAAGTCAACCTAACCCAATATGATCTTTTAAAATCTATACTACAGTTTGAATGATCATGGTAATTGAAAATAGTTTAACATTTCACATGGTTTCCCAATTCTTGAATAATTAGACTATAGTTTTATAAAGCTTTAAAATATGATAAAACGGTCAATTTTGACAATTGTTCAACAAATCGAGACGTGCCTTATATAGAAATTCATTTACTCGATTAGTAATATTTGAAAATCCAAATTATCAATCTTATAAACAAGTTGTTTAAATATCAATTGCAGATTCAAAAGCAATTTCAATTAATGTTAATCATAATTCAATTGTCCATATCTTTTAATTCGTTCATCGAAATTACGCGATCTCTAAATGAAAAGTTATTGATTTTTCGCCAGCTTTCCAAAAACATGCATATCATATACCTTATATCAGTAATATATGTATTAAATTCGTGATCTATTATAAACTATTTAATGACAAAATTAATCGTACTAGCATGCATAATCCTATATACTCGAGCACTAGTCAGGGATACACTATTAATATATAATAGATAAGATATAAATGCTTACGTATCAATATTGTGATTCAATATTGTAGAAAAGTACGTAGAAGCAACAGAGATGATAAACACTAGTTTGACTCACGAGCAAAACCCTCGAACAATACCCATAACCTCCTTAGTAATAACCCATATTTTCGTTAGCTCTATCCCGCTTGAAAACCCATTTTGAAAGTAACACGCTCATGACCTCGTCGTAGTATTTTATATATAATACTAATTAATAATAATACTACTAATAATATTAAGATTAATAATAATATTAATCTTAATAATAATAATAATAATAATAATAATAATAATTATAATAATAATTAAATAACATAAATACGAAGTAATATATTATCAGAAGAGGAAATGTGCCACAAATGAACCAAAACGTCGAAATTTATAGACTTTGGCCTGTCCCCCTTAGCCATGCGATCGCATGGAAGTTGTGAGGGGAAACCATGCGATCGCATGGTCCCTTTTTACAGGTCACATTCGTTTGTTTTTATCTTCGTCGACATATTTAAATATTACGTAAATTCGAATATTAAAATTTTAAAAAGTCGTATTTATTAAATACTTCAGGGGTATTCTATGTAACTTATAATTAATAATTTCTATCATGTCGTTTTCATGTGAATAGTAAATGAATTAATTTAAATTCAACTATTTAAGCTACACATTGTACGTTGTGCTTTACAAATTGTACATTATTAATTTACCTTCGTTTCTTAAAAAAAAATTACAAAAATTATATCATAAAAATAAAATGACTTAATACGTAAAATTTTTAATTTGAAATAGCATCGTTTAATAGTAAATTTTTAATCATTTCGTATATAAATATTATTCGCATGATTCCGTATATATCGAAAACCCTTATATTTATTAAAATATGTATATAATACATGTTATGATGTTCGTGAATCGTTGGACAAACAGGGTGGTCAACCGTTATATATAAAAAAATCATTTTTAAAAGTTTTAAAACTTGTCAAAATTCATTGCTTATCATGTCGAAAATATTAAATCATATAGAGAATTGGTTTAAATAAGTCGAAATTTTTCGGGTCATCACAGTACCTCCCCGTTAAAGAAATTTCGTCCCGAAATTTGAGTGAGGTCGTCATGGTTAACAATAAAAATGTTTTTATGACGAATATGAGTTGATAAATAGAATTTCTATCACCGTTGAATAATATGGATAAAACAATCCAATTACTCGAAGCGTATGAGGGAAGTTATCGTAAAAGAGTGAAATGGAGAATAGATATGCGTCTTATCTCTTGACGTAGTAACGATTGATTTCCGAAATTTAAAGAATAGAAAATCTTCATAATCTAAATAAGATTTGATTCTTCGGTAATTGCGGAAATTAAGATTTCCTTTGATTAAATGCGTAATCTGCCTCGATTGCTATGTCTGATATTTCGCTATAAATTAACCACTTCCGTTTCATTATTTTCACCACTCCTACATCTTCTTCCTTATTTCATACTTCCAAAAGATTGTGAAATGCTTAATCCAGTTCTGATTCTTGATATACTCCTAACTTTTATATCTGTCATTCTTCTTTTTCATCTAACACCAGAGGAAGTTATTTTCTTCTACCATTACCTTGGGGTTATAGTGTTTTTCATTCTCCCGTGTCTTTATATTGCTATACGCATTGATATACACGGTTTGTAATTTCGGGGTTGTTATCGGGCTTTATATTCTCCATTATATTTCGGAGCTTCATGCTTTCGTTTTCTCTTCCTGACCTTAAGTCAAGCGAATAATGGTCCAGAATTCGTAGGCATGGAGTTTTGGATGAACATAGTTAATGTTCTGAGAAGGTAATCGTAATGGCACGATCTTGATTTGTTAAATTACCAGAATATCCGGAAAAGACCGAATCATCAAGAAATATATTTTCTTGATATATTTAGAGATTATACAGAATGAAAGAGTTATGTAACATGGTTTATGATGAGGGTGAGATCTGTGAACCTTTATCACGTTTCATTAGAAACTCAGCATGACTTACTGTAATATAATCACGTTGATCAAGTGTCATTATATTATACTAACTCATGCTTCAGCTCCCAACACCACTTCAAAAATATTCATATTTTAAACTCGAAGGTTTCAAAATTTAGAAACTAAAATAGTTTCTTTTATGATGTTACACAGATATCGCAAGGAGAAAATTGATTTCCGATAAGAATGACTATGGAATTATCTCCAGAAATATGGAGGATATTTATAATGAAAGATACGATGATATCTTAGAATTTCTAATATCAGAGGATGATGAAGAATATTGTCCGCAAGGGTTTAGATTCGGAGGCAAGGTATTCGTTAATGGCTTCAGCAGATACTGAATCATTTGGATTCTTTTAAGGCAGGTTTATTCTTTGTGATTTATCCACAGCCTCCTTCATACTTTGCTCAATCCGTTTTCCAGTTCCAAACCTTCTATTTTTCTCAGCTTTACCACCATACTATTCTTTATCATCAAACTTTTGACTGTTAAGGTCGTTTACAGTTTTTGCTATTTCATCAGCATTTTTCCAAAATTCGGAGAACTAGTTTCGCAGTTTGGGGTGTTTTTCAGAAACTTCACATTCGAAGTATGTAAGTCTAGAAGATAGACATTATATGTATATATATATAACTGTTGGCGTAGAATTGCTGCGAAATTCAAAATACTGGTTGCTAATTCCCGGTAGTTGTTATGGCAATTATTGTTACAAGATGTGGATGAGTACATGATAGGGTTTTAATGAGTATAATGATTTTTCAGAAGGTCAAGGATTAATGAAGTTGTTGGTAAATTTACTGCTAATGTGGTGGAACATAAAAGGTTCCCCGGTAACAAAAACGTATATGTCAAGGTTACAATAAGGTTAATCTGAAAAGTCAAAGTTGACTGGTTGAAAGTGTGATAAAACTGGATACTTTGAAAAGGATGGCAAGATTATTTTTGATATTAACAACGCTAAAAGATCTTGCACAGTTTTGAAGTCAAAGTATAGCTTTGAAAGATGTAGAGATCTATGGATGATGTCACTGATTCAGAGTTATGACTTGGATTCTGATCCGTCAATATCAGAATATGTAATTGAATTTGTATGAAGATGATTGTATATCTTTGTGAGCATTGTTAATAATTTTTGAATCAAAGTTGAAGAATGTACATTGTAACATATTAATTGCGAACTTAAATATTTCCCGGGTATTACCTACCCGTTAAAGATTTCACAATTAATACTTTGTACAACAGAATTTTTATTACCGTCTTTATGAAAATATATGTATGTATATTTTCTTCAGATGTAACACAGATTTAACGAGTTAATATCATATTAAGCTCATTTAATTTTCGGCTTGACTTAGAAATGATTAATCTCTAAAACATTAAAGATTACATCATCTTTGTGGAGTATTTCGCTAATGTAATCAATACTTCATTATTTATTCTTATTCCTCGGTGAAGGATGTTGATGCTCGTGGAATTTTTTATTTTTTTTTGTGAACCTTACAAGGCACAGATGATGTTTTCTGGAATGTTTTGAGTACATCGAAAATGAAAATGTAAAATCAATTATGTAATTGAATAATACACTTGGTTTATTATGAAATGGAATTCATTAAGTTGAAATAGAGATTGTAGTTAACAATGGTTAAGTTGTTAAGGAAGGATGTACATCATTGCATATTAGTAATATGAACTAACCGAGTAGTACCTACCAGTTAAGATTCACGCGTAATAGCTTAGTACGAAAAGATTTATTTTGATTTCAAATTTCATATATATTAAATATACATAAAATTTCTTCAGGGAAAATGAGTTAATACTTCATCGGTTATTGTTGCTGGTATTTCTTGGTAACTACTGTGCGTATGATGTTGATGCTCGTGGAATAGATTGTGAAGTTAAGGTTTGCGATGCGGATGTTGCTGGTGGTGGTAATGGTACTGTTGGTGTTGTTGTCGATGTTACTGTTGATGCCGATGATGATGTTGGTGCTTGTAACCTTTGCACCGTATTCTCCAAAGCCACTACCCGAGCGCGAAGCTCGTTGACTTCTTCTACTACACCGGGATGATTGGTGGATCGGACGAGCGGATGAATAAGATCCAGAATTTGAGAGAGTATATGATCATGACGAGATATTCTGGAGATGAGAGAGAAAATGGTGTCTCGAACAGGTTCGCCGGTAAGTGCTTCAGGTTCTTCACCAAGAGGGCAATGTGGTGGATGGAAGGGATCGCCTTCTTCTTGTCTCCAATAATTAAGTAAGCTACGAACCCATCCCCAATTCATCCAGAATAGATGATGGCTAATTGGTTGATCTATTCCGGTTACACTGTCTTCGGAATTCAGGTAAATATCCATATCGGAATAGCTGTCGGAGTTTAAGGAATTTGAACTAGATACGGGATTCATCTTACACGATTAGATAAAGGATTTTTGGTATGAAATGATTTTTGGGTATCGGATGATATTCTAATTACATAGAATACCAATATATAGTACAAGGGATCCCGCAAATTACGGAGAAATTTTTGAAAGCTGTCAGGTAAAGTTGACAGTAACAGATATGCTAAGATATGAAATTTGGTCTATACACTATCTATGCAATCAATGCAATAAGACGCGTTTAGACTTAAGATGATAGACATGTAATTTCCGATAAGAAATGATAAGCAAAACTTTTGACATGCAGACACAGTCGAAGTCCAGACTTACTAATGCATCTTAACAACTATCAGTTAGACACATTCATGCAAGACCTGGTTCGCTAGGACCAACGCTCTGATACCAACTGTGACGATCGCTCCAAATCCATATGGACGAACACGTCATTCATTGATTTCATTGCGAGGTATTTGACCTCTATATGATACGTTTTGTAAACATTGCATTCTTTTGAAAAGGCATACCATAAATGAATATTTAAATCAAAGGTTTTCGACATCTGATGATTTCTACATATAGACAATCATCGTATATAATAGTTTACAATAGTACTTCCGTTGACAATGCAGTCAAAATAAGGTACATGATGATGAATTGGTGAATGCAACGTTTTCTTGAAAAATATGCCATATAAGACTCCATGCACATAGCTTGTCTATCATATAAGCAAACAGCGGAAGACTTCTAGGGAACCTGAGAATAAACATGCTAACAAGTGTCAACACAAAGGTTGGTGAGTTCATAGTTTTAATGTTTCATATAATCTGTATATAAAGGTGGATCACAAGATTTCAGTTGTTTCATCCAGAAACGTTTATCAAAATATTCTACGAAATTGAGCACCTTGGTAACTAAACTTTAACGTATATATAATTTATACCCTTTGTATAATCATCTTAATAATACACACAAACCAACGTGTACGCTTCTCAAATAGCATACGTCCGTTAAAAGGCTAGCGCTCTAGCTCGGACGGGGATATCAAGCCCTATGGATCCATACACTACTACTCGCGCCCACCAGTTCTTATAACTGGCAGTTAACAGTTACCAAAGCTAAGGGATTTTCGGTTCAAACTCAGTGTAGAATTTAGTATGTACTTGTATCCATTGCGTTTAAAATAAAGTGCATGTATTCTCAGCCCAAAAATATAGATTGCAAAAGCAATTAAAAAGGGATCAATGAAACTCACGCATATAAGTATTGTAAATCAGTTAATAAAGCATTTGCATGTATTCTCAGCCCAAAAATGTAATGAGTAAAAAGGGATCATATGAAACTCACGCATATAAGTATTGTAAATCAGTTAATAAAGCATTTGCATGTATTCTCAGCCCAAAAATGTAATGAGTAAAAAGGGATCATATGAAACTCACCTTAGCAGCACATAAGGTCATTTACCAAAAAGTGACCGAAACTCGGAATGCAAAATTAACCGTAGATCTCAACCTATAGAATATATGTTGATCAATACATGTCTAATAAGCTAGGTTGGGTCATAGTGTATCACAATCCTAATGCTCGATATTGACATACAAAAGTTATCAAAAGTCATTTCAAAAAGTCAACCTAACCCAATATGATCTTTTAAAATCTATACTACAGTTTGAATGATCATGGTAATTGAAAATAGTTTAACATTTCACATGGTTTCCCAATTCTTGAATAATTAGACTATAGTTTTATAAAGCTTTAAAATATGATAAAACGGTCAATTTTGACAATTGTTCAACAAATCGAGACGTGCCTTATATAGAAATTCATTTACTCGATTAGTAATATTTGAAAATCCAAATTATCAATCTTATAAACAAGTTGTTTAAATATCAATTGCAGATTCAAAAGCAATTTCAATTAATGTTAATCATAATTCAATTGTCCATATCTTTTAATTCGTTCATCGAAATTACGCGATCTCTAAATGAAAAGTTATTGATTTTTCGTCAGCTTTCCAAAAACATACATATCATATACCTTATATCAGTAATATATGTATTAAATTCGTGATCTATTATAAACTATTTAATGACAAAATTAATCGTACTAGCATGCATAATCCTATATACTCGAGCACTAGTCAGGGATACACTATTAATATATAATAGATAAGATATAAATGCTTACGTATCAATATTGTGATTCAATATTGTAGAAAAGTACGTAGAAGCAACAGAGATGATAAACACTAGTTTGACTCACGAGCAAAACCCTCGAACAATACCCATAACCTCCTTAGTAATAACCCATATTTTCCTTAGCTCTATCCCGCTTGAAAACCCATTTTGAAAGTAACACGCTCATGACCTCGTCGTAGTATTTTATATATAATACTAATTAATAATAATACTACTAATAATATTAAGATTAATAATAATATTAATCTTAATAATAATAATAATAATAATAATAATAATAATAATAATAATAATAATAATAATTATAATAATAATTATAATAATAATTAAATAACATAAATACGAAGTAATATATTATCAGAAGAGGAAATGTGCCACAAATGAACCAAAACGTCGAAATTTATAGACTTTGGCCTGTCCCCCTTAGCCATGCGATCGCATAGAAGTTGTGAGGGGAAACCATGCGATCGCATGGTCCCTTTTTACAGGTCACATTCGTTTGTTTTTATCTTCGTCGACATATTTAAATATTACGTAAATTCGAATATTAAAATTTTAAAAAGTCGTATTTATTAAATACTTCAGGGGTATTCTATGTAACTTATAATTAATAATTTCTATCATGTCGTTTTCATGTGAATAGTAAATGAATTAATTTAAATTCAACTATTTAAGCTACACGTTGTACGTTGTGCTTTACAAATTGTACATTATTAATTTAACTTCGTTTCTTAAAAAAAAATTACAAAAATTATATCATAAAAATAAAATGACTTAATACGTAAAATTTTTAATTTGAAATAGCATCGTTTAATAGTAAATTTTTAATCATTTCGTATATAAATATTATTCGCATGATTCCGTATATATCGAAAACCCTTATATTTATTAAAATATGTATATAATACATGTTATGATGTTCGTGAATCGTTGGACAAACAGGGTGGTCAACCGTTATGTATAAAAAAAATCATTTTTAAAAGTTTTAAAACTTGTCAAAATTCATTGCTTATCATGTCGAAAATATTAAATCATATAGAGAATTGGTTTAAATAAGTCGAAATTTTCCGGGTCATCACACATCCCTATCAGAGATAATAGAGATTGGTATTCCATGTCTGGAGACGACTTCCTTCAAATACAGTCGTGCTAACTTCTCCATCTTGTCATCTTCTCTTATTGGCTAGAAGTGTGTTGATTTGGTGAGACGATCAACTATTACCCAAATAGTATCAAAACCACTTGCAGTCCTTGGCAATTTAGTGATGAAATACATGGTAATGTTTTCCCATTTCCATTCCGGGATTTCGGGTTGTTGAAGTAGACCTGATGGTTTCTGATGCTCAGCTTTGACCTTAGAACATGTCAAACATTCTCGTACATATTTAGCAACATCGGCTTTCATACCCGGCCACCAAAAATATTTCTTGAGATCCTTGTACATCTTTCCCGTTCCAGGATGTATTGAGTATCTGGTTTTATGAGCTTCTCTAAGTACCATTTCTCTCATATCTCCAAATTTTGGTACCCAAATCCTTTCAGCCCTATACCGGGTTCCGTCTTCCCGAATATTAAGATGCTTCTCTGATCCTTTGGGTATTTCATCCTTTAAATTTCCCTCTTTTAAAACTCCTTGTTGCGCCTCCTTTATTTGAGTAGTAAGGTCATTATGAATCATTATATTCATAGATTTTACTCGAATAGGTTCTCTGTCCTTCCTGCTCAAGGCATCGGCTACCACATTTGCCTTCCCCGGGTGGTAACGAATCTCAAAGTCGTAATCATTCAACAATTCAATCCACCTACACTGCCTCATATTCAGTTGTTTCTGATTAAATATGTGTTGAAGACTTTTGTGGTCGGTATATATAATACTTTTGACCCCATATAAGTAGTGCCTCCAAGTCTTTAATGCAAAAACATCCGCGCCTAATTCCAAATCATGCGTTGTATAATTTTGTTCGTGAATCTTCAATTGTCTAGACGCATAAGCAATCACCTTCGTTCGTTGCATTAATACACAAACGAGACCTTGCTTTGATGCGTCACAATAAATCACAAAATCATCATTCCCTTCAGGCAATGACAATATAGGTGCCGTAGTTAGCTTTTTCTTCAATAACTGAATCGCTTTCTCTTGTTCATCATTCCATTCAAATTTCTTCCCTTTATGCGTTAATGCAGTCAAGGGTTTTGCTATTCTGGAAAAGTCTTGGATGAACCTTCTGTAGTAACCAGCTAGTCCTAAAAACTGGCGTATGTGTTTCGGAGTTTTCGGGGTTTCCCACTTTTCAACAGTTTCTATCTTTGCCGGATCCACCTTAATACCTTCTTTGTTCACTATGTGATCGAGGAATTGAACTTCTTCCAACCAAAATGCACACTTTGAAAACTTAGCGTACAATTCTTCCTTCCTCAATACTTCTAACACCTTTCTCAAATGTTCACCGTGTTCTTGGTCCTTCTTTGAGTAAATAAGTATGTCATCAATGAAAACAATGACAAACTTGTCAAGGTATGGTCCACACACTCGGTTCATAAGGTCCATAAACACAGCTGGTGCATTAGTTAAATCAAACGGCATGACCATAAACTCGTAATGACCGTAACGTGTTCTGAAAGCAGTCTTTGGAATATCATCTTCTTTCACTAGCATTTGATGATACCCGGAACGTAAGTCAATCTTTGAATAAACAGACGAGCCTTGTAGTTGATCAAATAAGTCGTCGATTCTCGGTAATGGGTAGCGGTTCTTGATGGTAAGTTTGTTCAACTCTCGGTAGTCGATACACGACCTGAATGTACTTTCTTTCTTCTTGACAAACAAAACAGGAGCTCCCCACGGTGATGTGCTTGGTCGAATGAAACCACGCTCTAAAAGTTCATGTAATTGGCTTTGCAGTTCTTTCATCTCGCTGGGTGCGAGTCTGTAAGGAGCACGAACTATTGGTGCAGCTCCTGGTACAAGATCTATTTGAAATTCAACGGATCGATGTGGGGGTAATCCCGGTAATTCTTTCGGAAATACATCGGGAAATTCTTTTGCAATGGGAACATCATTGATGCTCTTTTCTTCAGTTTGTACTTTCTCGACATGTGCTAGAATAGCATAGCAACCTTTTCTTATTAGTTTTTGTGCCTTCAAATTACTAATAAGATGTAGCTTCGTGTTGCCCTTTTCTCCGTACACCATTAAGGGTTTTCCTTTTTCTCGTATAATGCGAATTGCATTTTTGTAACAAACGATCTCTGCTTTCACTTCTTTCAACCAGTCCATACCGATTATCACATCAAAACTCCCTAACTCTACTGGTATCAAATCAATCTTAAATGTTTCGCTAACCAGTTTAATTTCTCGATTCCGACATATATTATCTGCTGAAATTAATTTACCATTTGCTAATTCGAGTAAAAATTTACTATCCAAAGGCGTCAATGGACAACTTAATTTAGCACAAAAATCTCTACTCATATAGCTTCTATCCGCACCCGAATCAAATAAAACGTAAGCAGATTTATTGTCAATAAGAAACGTACTCGTAACAAGCTCCGGGTCTTCCTGTGCCTCTGCCGCATTAATATTGAAAACTCTTCCGCGGCCTTGTCCATTCGTGTTCTCCTGGTTCGGGCAATTTCTAATAATGTGGCCCGGTTTTCCACATTTATAACAAACTACATTGGCATAACTTGCTCCGACACTACTTGCTCTGCCATTACTCGTTCCGACACCATTTGTTCCTTTCGTTCTATTAACCCCTGGTCCGTAGACCTCACACTTCGCCGCGCTATGACCATTTCTTTTACACTTGTTGCAAAATTTGGTGCAGAACTCCGAGTGATACTTTTCACACATTTGGCATAGCTGCTTCTGATTGTTGTTGTTGTTGCGATTATTATTGTTGTTGGGATGACTGTTGTAGTTGCTGTTGTTGTTGTTGTTGTTGTTGGGCCGTTTGTTGTAGTTGCGATTGTTGGGATAATTGTTGCGATTATTGTTGTAATTGCTGTTGTTGTTGTATTGGTGATTCTTATCACCGTTTTCCTCCCACTTTCTTTTGACTTGCTTCACATTGGCCTCTTCAGCAGTCTGTTCTTTAATTCTTTCTTCAATCTGGTTCACTAGTTTGTGAGCCATTCTACATGCCTATTGTATGGAGGCGGGCTCGTGTGAACTTATATCTTCTTGGATTCTTTCCGGTAATCCTTTCACAAACGCGTCGATCTTCTCTTCCTCATCTTCGAATGCTCCCGGACACAATAGGCACAATTTTGTGAATCGTCTTTCGTACGTGGTAATATCAAATCCTTGGGTTCGTAACCCTCTAAGTTCTGTCTTGAGCTTATTGACCTCGGTTCTGGGACGGTATTTCTCGTTCATCAAGTGCTTGAATGCTGACCACGGTAGTGCGTACGCATCGTCTTGTCCCACTTACTCTAGATAGGTATTCCACCATGTTAACGCAGAACCTATGAAGGTATGCGTAGCGTACTTCACTTTGTCCTCTTCAGTACACTTACTTATGGCAAACACCGATTCGACCTTCTCGGTCCACCGTTTCAATCCGATCGGTCCTTCGATTCCATCAAATTCCAAAGGTTTGCAGGCAGTGAATTCTTTGTAGGTGCATCCTACACGATTTCCTGTACTGCTAGATCCAAGGTTATTGTTGGTATGTAGCGCAGCCTGTACTGCGGCTATGTTTGAAACTAGAAAAGTACGGAATTCCTCTTCATTCATATTCACGGTGTGTTTAGTAGTCGGTGCCATTTCCTTCAAAATAGTCAAATGGAACAAGTTAATCATACAGAATATTAAGAGTAGTTAATAGTATTTCGTAGCATAATATGAACTCATTTATAAAAGCTTTTTCTTCATATTAGCGTTTTATAAGTTTAAATTCGGGTAGTACCTACCCGTTAAGTTCATACTTAGTAGCTAATATACAATTCAACTACTACAATTCTATATGAAAAACTGATTATAATAATATTTCGCGTTCAAACTTTTACACAATATTTTACAAACTTACAATACCGCTTATTTTACATATAGCATGAAATATAGCACACAATAAATTTGATACAAGATGGTTGTGAAGATAATTCTAGCTAGTACACAAGTCGTTCAGCAAAGGCAATAAAGACACGTAATTCATACGTCCAGAAACAAGTCATGCATTCTGGTTTTACTAGGATTACTTCCCATCCTTGGTCTTGTGGAACATAACCGTTATGGCCGTTGATAAGACATCGTGTTGTAACGTCGTCAAAGGGACGAGGGTTACGTAATGTCCAACAGTCCCATAACAATCTAAAAACCTCATTTATTACCCCAATTACCGACTCCGTCACTTGTGGGAACGTTTTGTTTAATAGTTGTAGCCCGATGTTCTTGTTCTCACTTTGGTGAGAAGCGAACATTACTAATCCGTAAGCATAACATGCTTCTTTATGTTGCATGTTAGCCGCTTTTTCTAAATCACGAAGTCCAATATTCGGATATATTGAGTCAAAATAATTTCTTAACCCATTGCGTAAAATAGCATTTGGGTTCCCCGCAATATATGCGTCAAAGTAAACACATCGTAACTTATGGATTTCCTAATGTGATATCCCCCATCTTTCGAACGAAAGCCTTTTATAAACCAAGGCATTCTTGGAACGTTCTTCGAATGTCTTACAAACTGATCTCGCCTTAAATAGTTGTGCCGAAGAATTCTGACCGACTCTAGACAAGATTTCATCAATCATGTCTCCGGGTAGGTCTATTAAGATATTGGGTTGTCTATCCATTTTGTGTTTTTATACTGTAAAATAGACAAGAGTTAGATTCATAAAAAAAATACTTATTAATACAAGCAATTTTTACATATATCATAAAGTATAAGCACACTATATTACATATATTACACCACACGAATACAACTATCTTATTCCGACTCGCTTGTTTCTTCTTCTTCGGTTTTGGTTCGTTTTGCCAAGTTTCTAGGGATATATGATGTTCCCCTAATACGAGCCGTCGTTTTCCACATTGGTTTAGAAAAACCTGGTGGTTTAGAGGTTCCCGGGTCATTGTTACAACTTAAGGACTTCGGGGGTTGACGATACATATAAAGTTCATCGGGGTTGGAATTAGATTTCTCTATTTTTATGCCCTTTCCCTTATTATTTTCTTTTGCCTTTTTAAATTCAGTTGGGGTAATTTCTATAACATCATCGGAATCCGATTCATCGGAGAATTGGTAATCCTCCCAATATTTTGCTTCCTTGGCGGAAACACCATTGACCATAATTAACCTTGGTCGGTTGGTTGAGGATTTTCTTTTACTTAACCGTTTTATTATTTCCCCCACCGGTTCTATTTCTTCATCCGGTTCCGATTCTTCTTCCGGTTCCGATTCTTCTTCCGGTTCCGACTCTTCTTCCGGTTCCTCTTTGGGAACTTGTGAATCAGTCCACGAATCATTCCAATTTACATTTGACTCTTCATTATTATTAGGTGAGTTGATAATGCTAAAAACGAACATATATTTCATAGCATTATTCCTCAAGAAAGACAAGCTTTTAGTTGCAATTGTTCTATTTACAAGTGATATTCGTTTAAATAATAAAAGGTGAAGACAAAAGACAGATTCGACGAATTGAAGACGCAAACGACCAAAAAGCTCAAAAGTACAAAAGACAATAAAAAAGGTTCCAATTATTGATAAGAAACGTCTCGAAATTACAAGAGTACAAGATTCAAAACGCAAAGTACAAGATATTAAATTGTACGCAAGGACGTTCGAAAATCCGGAACCGGGACCAGAGTCAACTCTCAACACTCGACGCAACGGACTAAAAATTACAAGTTAACTATGTATATAAATATAATATAATATATAATTAATTATATTAATTATATAAATATTATATTTATAAATAAAAACCGTCGGCAGAGAAAGACTCCAAAGTGTGAGCTGTATTTTCATTCTCCGCGACTCGCGGAGTTTGAAGGCCAAAAGGGCCGCAAGTCGCGGAACCCCAATTTCAGAAACTTCCTATAAAAGCAAACGAATTCTGATCGAAAAAAAAACCAAATATATCCATCTCTCTATCTATATCGTATATATTTATATTTATATTTTAATTTTAATTTTAATTTTAATTATAATTCTAATAATAAGGGTATGTTAGCGAATGTTGTAAGGGTGTAAGTCGAAATTCTGTCCGTGTAACGCTACGCTATTTTTAATCATTGTAAGTTATGTTCAACCTTTTTATATTAATGTCTCGTAGCTAAGTTATTATTATGCTTATTTAAAACGAAGTAATCATGATGTTGGGCTAATTACTAAAATTGGGTAATTGGGCTTTGTACCATAATTGGGGTTTGGACAAAAGAACGACACTTGTGGAAATTAGACTATGGGCTATTAATGGGCTTTATATTTGTTTAACTAAATGATAGTTTGTTAATGTTAATATAAAGATTTACAATTGGGCGTCCCTATAAATTACCATATACACTCAATCGGACACGATGGGCGGGGTATTTATATGTACGAATAATCGTTCATTTAACCGGACACGGGAATGGATTAATAGCCACTAGAATAATTAAAACAGAGGTGAAATTACATTCAAGGGTAATTGGTGTAATTGTTAACAAAGTAGTAAAACCTTGGTTTACACGCAGTCGATAACCTGGTGTATTCATTAAACAAAGTATTAAAACCTTGTTACAATTCGAATCCCCAATTAGTTAAAATATTTAACTTCGGGTATAATAATAATTTGACGAGGACACTCGCACTTTATATTTATGACTGATGGACTGTTATGGACAAAAACCAGACGGACATATTAAATAATCCGGGACAAAGGACAATTAACCCATGGGCATAAAACTAAAATCAACACGTCGAACATCATGATTACGGAAGTTTAAATAAGCATAATTCTTTTATTTCATATTTAATTTCCTTTATTTTATATTTAATTGCACTTCTAATTATCGCATTTTTATTGTTATTGTTATTTAATCGCACTTTTAATTATCGTACTTTTTAATTATCGCAAGTTTATTTTATCGCACTTTTATTATTCGCAATTTCATTATCGTTATTTACTTTACGCTTTAATTTAAGTCTTTTATTTATTTAATATTTTACATTAGGTTTTAACTGCGACTAAAGTTTTAAAATCGACAAACCGGTCATTAAACGGTAAAAAACCCCCTTTTTATAATAATAATATTACTTATATATATATTTGTATTTTTATAAAAGTAAACTAATATAGCGTTGAGCTTTGTTTAAAGATTCCCTGTGGAACGAACCGGACTTACTAAAAACTACACTACTGTACGATTAGGTACACTGCCTATAAGTGTTGTAGCAAGGTTTAGGTATATCCCATTTGTAAATAAATAATTAAAACTTGTGTAATTTGTAACGTATTTCGTAGTAAAATATAGTACTATCACGTACCCCCACGCTACCACATCAAGTTTTTGGCGCCGCTGCCGGGGAATCTTGTTAAACGCCGGAAGCGCAACGCTAATAAAAAAAAAAAAAAAAATTTATTTTACTTTTATTAAAAGTCATTTTTGTAAAAATACGTTTTAAATATTCGAAAATATAAAAAGAAAAACAAAAATATAAGTATTTTTTTAGATTTTGTTAAATATTTAAGTTTTATAAGTTTCTTTATTTTTATTTTAGTTTATAAAAATATAAGTTTAATTTTAATATCTTTTATTTATAAAAAAAACAGAAAACAGAAAATAAAAATAAATAAATAAAGAAAAAACGCGTTGAATATTAAATCTGTCAACTGAATTTCTGAACCCCGCGAGTCGCGGGGTTTGAAGCATTAAATACCGCAAGTCGCGGAGCTTCTCTGACACGCCGACAGAAGCCCTAATTCAGCATTTATTACGGATTATTATTAATTATTATTAATATAAACCCTAATTATGTATTATTATTATAATTAAGTTTTATTTTAAAATTTCTTTTTATTTAATTTGTTTTATTTTGTTTAAATTAGTTTTATTAAATTGTAAAATTAGTAGTTTTATAAAAAATAAATAATATAAAAATAATATTTTTATAAAAATTGTACTTTTTACAACTTTTTGTATATTTTTATATTTTGTTCCTTTTTAATCGTTTTAGCGTAACTTTTGTATTTTTAGCTCATATTTAATTTTAAACTTAGTTTTTGCTATAGTTATTTTTACTCCTAGATTTTTAGGCTTTGCCGTAGAATTCCTTAAGTGCTTTTTCTTTAGACTAAGATTTAGGTGCTTTAGAATTTTGCGACGCCTTTTTAAGTTTTAGTTTCTTTTTTTTAGTTATCTCCATTTGGGATTTAGTTTTTCCTGTAAGCTTTAATATTTTTAGACACCTTTTACCATGTATCAATTATCATTTCAATTAGTAATTTCAATTTGCGATTATAATTTTAAGTTAGTTGTAGTAATAAGGTTAGGTTAGTCAAGTATTTTTAAGTTTTATAAGTTTCTTTTATTTTTCCGTCACCTTTTATTTTTCAACCATTTTTCTTTTTCGACCTTTTTCGACGAACTCTTTTTCTTTCTTATTTCTCGCTATTCTAGTTTTAGGACATAGATTTTTATTCTACTTCTTATCTAAATTTCTTAAAATTACGAAAATTTATTTTAAGTGGTTAAATTAATAGACATCAAAATTTTCTGGTTCGTAGTAATAGTTGGATTTGTACGTGGACCGGGTTATTGGAGCCAAACAGTCCTCAATTATATTGAGACCAAACGAATCCTGCCCCTCTGCTGCATCTTTTGGCTATTCGAAACGTGAGCAAAATCAGAAAAGTCTATTGATTGGATAACTTATTATAATTTTTCTTCCTTTTAAAAACTAATAGGATATTCAGTGAATGCACCGAGCAAGACGTTCACCACCTTTTGTACGTTCACCACCTGTAACTAGATCAAGACATTTAGCAAATATAACCACCCTTGATTTTTCTTTAGAATCGTCATCCAGTAGACCAAGTACTTCAGTTCAAATTTCCGATAATCCATTTTTTGAACCCGACATCACAATTGAGAATCCAGAGAATATTCAGGAACGGTTCGTAGATCCTGAACCATTAAACTTTCCTCCGGAGCCACCAATCATTCAAACAGAGATTGTTGAGGAACGAACCATTAAATCAGAATCATCTAGTGATACCGATTCAACAAATTCAATTATGGAGAATCTGGAACCTTTAAGTATGGAAGACCGAATGAGAGCTAAACGCACTGGCCAAGGTCACGCAATTACTCATCCAGACATTAATGCGCCAGATTATGAAATCAAAGGACAAATTCTACACATGGTGACTAATCAATGCCAATTTAGTGGTGCGCCGAAGGAAGATCCAAATGAACATCTACGTACCTTTAATAGGATCTGCACACTATTTAAAATACGAGAAGTAGAGGATGAACAGATATATCTCATGTTATTTCCCTGGACTTTAAAGGGAGAAGCCAAAGATTGGTTGGAATCGTTACCTGAAGGGGCGATCGATACATGGGACGTTTTAGTTGACAAATTTCTTAAACAATTCTTTCCTGCATCTAAAGCCGTAAGACTTCAAGCAGAAATTGTTACGTTCACACAGAAGCCAAATGAAACTCTATATGAGGCATGGACTAGATATGGAAAGTTGTTAAGAGGATGTCCGCAACATGGTTTAGACACCTGTCAAATAGTACAAATATTCTACCAAGGATGTGACATCACTACAAGAAAAGACATAGATATAGCAGCTGGTGGTTCTATTATGAAGAAAACCGAAACTGATGCTTACAAAATTATTGATAACACTGCTTCCCACTTACATGAGTGGCACCAAGAAAAAGATATCATTAGATCATCTAAAGCAGCTAGAGCCGATTCTAGCCATGACTTAGATTCCATTTCCGCAAAGATAGATGCTGTGGAGAGACGAATGGAAAAGATGACTAAGGATATTCACTCAATACGAATTAGTTGTGAGCAGTGTGGAGGACCACATTTGACAAAAGATTGTCTCAGTATTGAATTAACAATGGAACAAAGAGAGAATATTTCATACATAAACCAAAAGCCTGGAAATAATTATCAGAATAATTATCAACCGCCAAGACCGATTTACAATCAAAACCAGAATTATAACCGAAATATTCCATACAACAACCAACAAGGTCCTAGCAATCAACAAGTATCTAATAACAATTACAATCAGCAAAGACCTAATTTTCAAAACAAACCACCACAACAAACCGATGATAAAAAGCCGAATTTAGAAGATATGATGACGAAGCTAGTTGAAACTCAAACGCAGTTTTTCACATCTCAAAAACAAACTAATGAACAAAATGTCAAGCATTTAGAAATCAACAAGATTCTATTCAAAATCTGGAACAAGAAGTAAGTAACCTAGCAAGGTTAATAGGTGAAAGAAAACCGGAAAGTCTACCTAGTGATACAAACGCTAACCCCCGGAATGAAACAGCTAAAGCCATTACCACAAGAAGTGGTACAACACTTAAACCACCTGAAATACCTGTAACTTCTGATGAAACCATTCCTACTCCACAAGAACCACAACCTGATCAAGATAAGGAAAAAGAACCGGTAGTTGAAAAGGTTAATGAAGATAACACAGTTAAGGATAAACCTTATGTTAAACCATACCAACCACCACTTCCTTACCCGAGTAAAATGAAGAAAGAGAAACTTGAAGCCGAGCAATCCAAATTCTTGGATATGTTTAAACAGATAAATGTAAATCTTCCTTTCATTGATGTGATTTCAGGAATGCCAAGATATGCTAAATTCTTGAAAGATCTAATCTCAAATAGAAAGAAAATGGAAGAACTCTCGGCTGTTACTATGAATGCTAATTGTTCAGCAGTGCTGTTGAATAAGATACCAGAAAAACTATCTGATCCAGGAAGTTTCACAATTCCATGTTTTCTGGGTAGTCTTAGTTCAATAGAAGCATTGGCAGACTTAGGTGCTAGTATAAATCTAATGCCGTATTCACTATACGCTAAACTAGACCTTGGAAAATTGAAACCAACCAGAATAAGCATACAACTAGCCGATAGATCAATAAAATATCCTAGAGGGATAATGGAGAACATGCTAGTTAAAGTTGGTACTTTAGTATTTCCAGTAGATTTTGTTGTTTTGGACATGGAAGAAGATTCTCAAGTTCCTCTCATATTAGGAAGACCATTCTTAAACACGGCTAAAGCAATGATAGACGTGTTCGGTAAGAAACTGACCCTAAGTATAGAGGATGAGAGTGTTACCTTTTCAGTTGATAGAGCAATGCAACAACCACAATCTGCAGATGATACATGTTATTATATTCAAACTATAGATGCACATGCAGAATTATTAGAAGAATTTCCAGAATTACAAGGAACAGGAGAATGTTCTTTAGGAGAAGGTAATGAACCAATTGATGAAGCTGAAATGTTAGCTACACTTATAGCTAATGGATATGAACCAACAACAGAAGAAATTCAAATGCTAAAAGAAGAAGACAGATATCGATATAAATCATCGATAGAAGAACCTCCGAAATTAGAGTTAAAGCCACTTCCAAACCATTTAGAATACGCTTATTTACATGGTGAATCTGAATTACCTGTAATAATATCGTCTTCTCTTACTGAAAATGAGAAATCACAACTCATTTCTGTGTTGAAAGCTCATAAACCAGCCATTGCATGGAAGATTCATGATATTAAAGGAATAAGTCCTTCGTATTGCACACATAAAATCCTTATGGAAGAAGGTCATAAAACGTATGTGCAATGCCAACGAAGACTAAATCCTAATATGCAAGATGTAGTTAAGAAAGAGATTATTAAACTGCTAGATGCAGGTTTGATATATCCAATTTCTGATAGTCCATGGGTAAGCCCAGTTCAATGCGTGCCTAAGAAGGGTGGCATGACTGTCATTACAAATGAGAAAAATGAGCTTATTCCTACTAGGACTGTAACAGGATGGCGTGTATGTATTGATTATAGAAAATTAAATGACGCCACCAGAAAAGATCACTTTCCCTTACCTTTCATAGATCAAATGTTGGAAAGATTAGCCGGAAATAGTTACTATTGTTTTCTAGATGGATTTTCCGGATATTTTCAAATTCCAATAGCACCCGAAGACCAAGAGAAAACCACATTCACGTGCCCTTATGGTACTTTTGCTTACAAACGCATGCCATTTGGACTTTGTAACGCCCCTGCAACCTTTCAAAGGTGTATGATGGCGATTTTTCACGACATGATAGAAGAATGCATGGAAGTATTCATGGATGACTTTTCAGTCTTCGGTGATACATTTAAATCATGTCTAATTAATCTGGAACGAATGCTAATTAGATGCGAACAATCAAATCTAGTACTTAATTGGGAGAAATGCCATTTCATGGTTAAAGAAGGCATCGTTCTTGGACATAAAATTTCAAAAGAAGGAATTGAAGTGGATAGAGCTAAAGTAGATGTAATTGCTAAACTTCCACATCCCACAAATGTTAGAGGAGTTAGGAGTTTTCTAGGGCATGCCGGTTTTTACCGACGTTTCATAAAAGATTTTTCTAAAATTGCCACTCCTATGAATAAACTCCTAGAAAAGGATGCGCCATTCATCTTTTCAGATGAGTGTATCAAATCTTTTAATATTCTTAAAGAGAAACTCACTAATGCACCGATCATGATAACACCAAATTGGAATCTACCATTTGAACTAATGTGCGATGCAAGTGATTTTGCAATGGGAGCCGTTTTAGGACAAAGGATTGAAAAACGATTTCAACCTATATATTATGCTAGTAAGACGTTACAAGGAGCACAAACGAACTATACAACTACTAAAAAAGAACTCCTTGCTATTGTCTTTGCTTTTGACAAATTTCGATCATATCTCGTTCTAGCAAAAACGGTGGTCTATACCGACCATTCTGCTCTTAGATACCTATTTTCAAAACAAGATGCTAAACCAAGATTAATCCGTTGGATCTTACTCTTACAAGAGTTTGATATTGAAATCCGAGATAAAAGGGGAGCAGAAAATCTCGCCGCTGATCATCTTTCTCGTCTTGAAAATCCCGAATTAGAAGTTTTAAATGAATCGGCCATACAAGACAACTTTCCTGATGAGTATCTATTGAAGATAGATTATAAAGAAATCCCATGGTTTGCAGACTATGCAAATTACTTAGTTTGTGGATTTCTTGAAAAAGGATTATCGTACCAAAGACGAAAGAAATTCTTCAGTGATATAAAACACTATTTCTGGGAAGATCCACATCTGTTTAAAAGTTGTCCCGATGGAATAATACGCCGATGTGTATTTGGAGATGAAGCTAGTAAAATATTAAACCATTGTCACACAGGACCAACAGGAGGGCATTATGGGCCTCAACTAACAGCAAGAAAAGTTTATGAAGCTGGATTCTATTAGCCTACAATTTACAAAGACGCACACCTTCTTTGTAAATCCTGTGATGCATGTCAAAGGGCCGGAAAAATAAGTCAACGTGATGAAATGCCACAAAATGTCATCCAAGTATGTGAAGTATTTGACATTTGGGGTATTGACTTTATGGGTCCATTTCCAAAATCTAATAATAATCTATATATACTCGTAGCCATTGATTATGTATCTAAATGGGCGGAAGCACAAGCTCTCCCAACTAACGATGCACGAGTTTTAGTCAACTTTTTAAAAAGTCTTTTTGCAAAGTTTGGAACACCGAAAGCTTTAATAAGTGATCGGGGTACTCATTTCTGTAATAATCAACTTGAGAAAGTTCTTAAAAGATATGGATTAACTCATAAAATCTCCACCGCATATCATCCACAAACAAGTGGACAAGTTGAAAATACCAACCGAGCTTTAAAACGTATTCTAGAAAAAACCGTAGGATCAAATCCGAAGGAATGGTCCATTAAATTGGAGGATGCACTCTGGGCTTTTAGAACAGCCTACAAAACTTCAATTGGAACCACACCTTTTAGACTTGTTTATGGAAAAGCATGTCATCTTCCAGTAGAAATTGAACACAAAGCATTTTGGGCTTTGAAAACATGTAATCTTGATTTACATGAAGCCGGACGTCTACGATTAAGTCAACTAAATGAATTAGAAGAATTAAGACATGAAGCATACGAAAATTCGTTAATCTATAAAGAAAGAACGAAGAAATGGCATGATAAAAAAATCAGAAGTTCAAAAGAATTTAAAGAAGGAGACAGAGTTCTTCTTTTCAATTCACGATTCAAGCTATTTCCTGGAAAATTGAAATCAAGATGGTCTGGACCATTCATAGTCAAAAGAGTTTTCCCATACGGAACGATAGAATTAATAAATTCACATGGGATTGAATTTAAAGTTAATGGTCACAGAGTTAAACATTACATACATGGTCCGATGGAAGTCGACAACGAAGTTAATCACAATTTCGACACCACAGCTAACTAAGTGTGGGGAGAATCAAGTCTTTAAAGGATAATATGTATTTCTGTTAGAGTTAGATTGTCTGTTTTTGTGTAGTTCTCGAAAATGGAACCCGAATGGTCTTTCCCTAGCAGACCCTAAAGAACTAGTCTTCTCCCCCCATTCTGAATTTTTATTTTTTTTTTAGGTTTTTACAAAATGAAGACTGCCTGTGAACTAAACCATGGTCTAATGCTACACG
The DNA here is from genome assembly GCF_046630445.1 of Rutidosis leptorrhynchoides. NCBI lineage: Eukaryota > Viridiplantae > Streptophyta > Magnoliopsida > Asterales > Asteraceae > Rutidosis > Rutidosis leptorrhynchoides. The sequence continues at coordinate 339,954,336 of NC_092342.1, read as the reverse complement.
CGTTGATCACTAAAAGAAATAATGACATACTACCGAGTGAATTAGTATCAGTAATCAGAGAAAGAATGGACGGAGTTAGAAAAGAATCTAGATGCGAAGATAATAAGTTACAATTTGGTAAAGGAAAATTAAAATCCGCAGCGAAAAGAAGAGCACGACACCTAGAACGATGTCACAAATGCGGAAAATGGTCACATGGAGGTAAATGTTCAAATAATCAAACCTATTCAAATACCGAATTTGTTACTTTATGCAGAGACGGACCGTTCATATGTTTAGAAGAAAAGACACTGAATGCTCGAGGTTACGCCTATGTAGCCATGGAAAACCAATTAAACCGACTATCTTATGAATGGGATAGATCATATAACTAAGAAATCTATTTCACAGGTTTGTCTGTACAGTTTTTATTTTTATTTTTATTTTTAACCTTTTGATAATAAACGCTAATTTGTTTGCTAAAAAGTATTAAATTGGTATTGAATAAAATTAGGTTTGGCGACCGAAATTATTGATATCATTCAAAAATTTATTACATCACTGCGAAATTTAACGTTTATTCTTAAGGTATAAAAATCTTTAATCAATCAACCAAAAATATTTCAAAAATTCGTCATGAGTTAAATTAGGTCTTGGAACCGAAATTACTTTACCGAAAAGAGGGGCGTATATTTTTGATAATATTTGATTGATTAAAGTGGGATAAAAAGACAAAAAGATTTTTAATTTTATTTTTACCATGTTTTTAAAATTAATATTTAAATCTTAAATTAATATTGTCAATTTTGTAAAAACAATATATTTAAAATTGTAAATATTTGAAAAATTAATATAAGTTTGATATGAATTTATGAATTTTTAAATTAAGTTTGGTGTGAATTTTTAAAATATAAATTTTTAATTTTATGCATTTCAAATTTTAAGTTTGGTGTGAATTTTTAATAATAATTTTGAATTTTATATTTAAGTTGTGTGAATTTAAAAACAAAAATTTACTTTATCTCATTAAGTTAAGAATATGATTTTTAAAATTCGTCGTAAGTTGAAGACTAGGTCTTTGAACCGAAATTGCTTTACCCGAGGGAGGGACGAGAACTTTTATTATCATTATTTTTAATCTTATTGAATTAGAGTATGCCAAAAACATTGAAAAAACTCAAAAATCTTAGCTTTTAAAACAATCGCTACTAAAAGACAAATTTTAAAATTTTGTCGAAGGACGGACTAGGACATCGATCCGAAACGACCTCGTCCTAAATAACAAGGAAAACAAAATTTTAAAATTAATTACTTAATTGTTTTAATAAGTTAATGATTATAAAAAAAAAAAAAATAATACCAAACTCCGCGACTCGCGGAGTTTGGAGCTTAAATCTCCGCGAGTCGCGGAGAGACTAAAAATCGAAAAAAAAATATAACCGCAGAACAGATCAGTCCCCAACCCACAAAAACTAAAAACCTGCGAAAATAGCTGCGAAAAACCCGAAAAACACCCCCAAAAATCCCAATTTTTAACCGTTAATCACCAAATTTTTTGCTAAAATCATGTTGAGAAGGATGCTATCTAAGAATTACTCAAGAAAAACGGTAAATTTCTACACCTAAACACCATTTAATTTGAAATTTGATGTTCTTGAGCAATTTTTTCCCCAATTTGATTTTGATGCTTTTTAGTGTAATTATGCTTAAATTGTTTATGTATTATGCTTGTATAACCTAGATTGATGTTGTTTAACATGATTAGAAGCCTTAAACTTCAAATTTTGAGTAATCTAGGGTTTGTGTTCTTGAGCAAATTTGGGGCTTTTTGATATAAACAGGTTATGGCCGATTTTTGTCATGAATTGTTGCTAAATTGAGTAGTGTAACATGTCTAGGTAGTTAAATGATCCAAACTTTGAGCCTAAACATGATTTTGAGAATTAAAGTGGACTTTTTCAAGTCTAAAATTCATGAACTTGATTTTTGAAAGATAATGCTATTTGAGACTTGTTTAATTACTAGTAATGATTATTTTGACATGTTATTTGAGTTGAATGCTTATGAACTTGGCGAACATTTTCGTATATGCTTATTTGAAAAAGTGTAGATTTGATAAAAATGTGAAAATGAGCTTAAGTTTGATATAAATTGATAATGTCATTGTAATTATTTTAATTGATGATTTTGCTGACACTAATGCATATTTGGATGCACAAAAATTGTGTTTGATGTGTTTTGCAGAATGAAAGGGGTGAATCTTCATCCCAAGCCCGCAATGCTCCTGCTGAGAATTTGGAACAACAGGAGGTAGATAACTACTACAAGCAGGATATACCTCATCCAGTCATGACCTTTTCCGATATGCACTTGGAAGAGTTGCACCCGAACCTGAGATTTGACAGACTTTGGATAGATTATCCAAAATATCAAAGGGGTTTGCATACTCTTCATTCTAAGGTTGTTGAGGTACCGAGGGTCATAGAATGGGGACCCTTAGAAGCTGTAGAATTGGCCGGGCCAATTAGGGAATTACTTGTACAGAGGTATGGTAATTCTTCTTTTAATGACTGGGTATGTTTATTCACCATACGTAGACCTGTATATAAAGTATGGTGTGAAGAATTATTATGTAGTATAGAGTTGAATGATCGGGTAGCAAGTTTAACCGATCGTTCTTTTATTAGATTTTTGTTAGGCGGTTCGATGCGCCACATGTCTTTACTGGACATGGCTCAGGCTTTACGTATATATACGCCTGAGGAGTTAGCGTCTGCCGATTGTAGAGGATTGATACTAAACGGTAGAAAGATAGATGAAAATTTTGATACACACGGTGTGTGGAGTCAAATGACAAGCCATCACTGTTTCAAAGGGGGAAATTACTCTTATTTGGATATAGATAGAGCCGAATTAAGAGTGATACATAGGTTTTTAGCTAATTCGATTACACAAAGGGGTAAGAACAAGGAAAAAGTAAATGAACAGGATTTGTTTTACCATATGTGTATTCGAGACCCACAAAGCGCTGTAAGTATACCATATTGTGTGGGTTATTATTTATCAGCTATGGTTCGGGGGATGCGACCACATAGCATAATAGGAGGTGGTATTTTTATTACTTTGATTGGTGAATATCTCGGTGTGGATATAAGTCGGGGGGGATTATTACTAGAAGAGCCGGAACCCCGCGATACTATAGGTTTAAATGTATACCATGGTGCGAAAGTTTTGAAGAGGCGAAATAACGCCGCAGTACGATACCATGGTAGACATCCACAGGTGGAGAGAAACCAACAACAAGGTAATGTAGGAGGGGGGAATGAGATGCAAGAAATGCATAGGTTTATAGCTTCTCAGGAATACGAAAATGCTAGACAGAGAGCATTTGAAGATTGGCAAGTTCATCAGAACCAGATCATAGCTCATTGCCAACATATAGGTAGAAACTATATTCCTACACCGAAACCCATCTTCCCTCCTTGGTCTATAGAGATGCAGCCACCATATCCTACGTATGACCCTGCCGAAGCATTCTATAGCACTTATGGTTATGCCTGGAACCCCTATTGGTACCAATATCATCCTTAGTTTACTTATTATTTTTATTTTGTAATTTGTAATTATTGATACGTTTAATACTTTTGTTAATATTGTAATCATTTTTATAATTATCTAACTTTTATTCTTAGATTTTAATAATTTTTGAATGTGGGGTAATATACCAAACTTCAAAAATATGTATATATGTTTGCAGTTTATCTTATGTACACAACAGGGTAAAACAACGCATTTTCAAAGACTGGCATTAAGTTCAGCAAAAGCAACTAATTTTGACGACAAGATGCAAAATATATGTGAAATAACAACAAGACGGAATGAACAAATGACGTGCACCATTTATCATTCAGCAAACAAACACCAATATATTTGGAAACTTTGGTAAAATTTAATCATTTTCACACAAATCACCCTCAATAATTTAAATTGTTACTGATTTCTTGCAAATGAGGGCATTGCAAGATCTTAAGTGTGGGAAGGGGTTAAATTCTTTTGGATTTTAAATTTTTTTTTTACTTTATACACTTGGTTACCATTAAAAATACTAGTAAAGCAGTAGTTGTATTAGAATCTAGTGCTCTCTGATAAAAAAAGAACAGCCCTAGTCTTATATACTGACTACCCAATTCTAGTATAATTTTTCAAAATTTTCAATTAAATGAATTCAAAATCATGTTTATACATATTTATGAACGATAAAACTAGGTTTTAACACCGAAATTATTGTTACCTCGGAAAGGACATAAATTGAGAAACAAACTAAAATGTTAAAATTCATTTAAAATGGAATAGAGGACGATAAAAAGGAAAATAAAAGCCAAGTGTGGGAAAATTTACCAAGTTATCTTAAACATATGTCACATATATCTGTAACAAATAACTGAAAATACTTTTGCTTTGGACTAAACTAAACTGTTTTACCCGATGAAAGAAAAGAATAGATGGATCTACACGATGAATCAATTCCATCATTAAAAGGAAGTAAAGTCTTCCGAAAAAGACACGCGCTTCTTGATTTAGGTCATGAAGTTGTCGTCCAGACCAGCTGTAGGTTGACGAAAAATCTAGAAAAGTCATCACTAAAATCAGCAGGAAATCCACGGACCTCAGCATTAAACAGGGTCGCCAAGTGGTCGGATTTATCTTAACCATGAGAAGGATTTATCTCGTACAATGGGGGGGCACCATGCAAATTAGCTGGATAAGACTAATGAATCAGATCCCCAGAAAGGATAATCTCCTTAAAGATTAAAAATCAGCTTTTAAGACTGATATTACTCAATCCTAGAGATTGACCTTAAAGATTGAGAATTACAAACTCATGGAATTCAATGATATCTAAACTCGAGCTTGAACGAGAAAATATTTTGATCAAAATTACAAACCGATTTGTTTTCTGAAAACCCATTTTCAATGCGTTCATTACCATTGAACGTAAAATCCTAGGAATTCACCTGGAATTCATTAGGTCACCTGAACTAAATCGGGTGTCAACCGTAAGAACGGTGGTTGCATAGCATGGTCAAAGACAGGACCTTGTGCCAGACCGAAAAATTATAAGGGTGAGCTTTACTATTGCTCCTACCAAGGATAGTAATTGCGTCCGACACGTTATAGACCATAATCAAAAGCATGTCACGGGACATTGCCTTAACAGTTGCTTGTTCAACGCTTTCCTTTCAACCGGACGGTAGTTTGCCGAAAGGTAATATACGGGACAAGTAAACTGGACGTGTTGCTTTCCTAATACAAGGTTAGCAAGTGGGTGACACAAAACCGCAAGTTTTGAGTTAAAATTTTCAAATCTGAAACCCACCAAACCCACAAAAATATTTTGCAAACACCGGTAAAAGGTTATCCCGGAAAACTTATCTAGGGTAAAAACTAGATTTAATTTTCAAAAGATCAAATGTTTTCATAAAGATCCAATTTCCTTAATGGATCTAAATTTTTATAGTCATGTGGGACTGTAAACCATATCGTTACTACCATTGTTTATACCGCCGTATAAAAAATCACTGATGTACAAAGTGTGAAGAATAAAGAAGTGATTCTAGTATTTCAAGACGATATTGCTTGAGGACAAGCAACGCTCAAGTGTGGGAATATTTGATAATGCTAAAAACGAACATATATTTCATAGCATTATTCCTCAAGAAAGACAAGCTTTTAGTTGCAATTGTTCTATTTACAAGTGATATTCGTTTAAATAATAAAAGGTGAAGACAAAAGACAGATTCGACGAATTGAAGACGCAAACGACCAAAAAGCTCAAAAGTACAAAAGACAATAAAAAAGGTTCCAATTATTGATAAGAAACGTCTCGAAATTACAAGAGTACAAGATTCAAAACGCAAAGTACAAGATATTAAATTGTACGCAAGGACGTTCGAAAATCCGGAACCGGGACCAGAGTCAACTCTCAACACTCGACGCAACGGACTAAAAATTACAAGTTAACTATGTATATAAATATAATATAATATATAATTAATTATATTAATTATATATATATTATATTTATAAATAAAAACCGTCGGCAGAGAAAGACTCCAAAGTGTGAGCTGTATTTTCATTCTCCGCGACTCGCGGAGTTTGAAGGCCAAAAGGGCCGCGAGTCGCGGAACCCCAATTTCAGAAACTTCCTATAAAAGCAAACGAATTCTGATCGAAAAAAAAACCAAATATATCCATCTCTCTATCTATATCGTATATATTTATATTTATATTTTAATTTTAATTTTAATTTTAATTATAATTCTAATAATAAGGGTATGTTAGCGAATGTTGTAAGGGTGTAAGTCGAAATTCTGTCCGTGTAACGCTACGCTATTTTTAATCATTGTAAGTTATGTTCAACCTTTTTATATTAATGTCTCGTAGCTAAGTTATTATTATGCTTATTTAAAACGAAGTAATCATGATGTTGGGCTAATTACTAAAATTGGGTAATTGGGCTTTGTACCATAATTAGGGTTTGGACAAAAGAACGACACTTGTGGAAATTAGACTATGGGCTATTAATGGGCTTTATATTTGTTTAACTAAATGATAGTTTGTTAATGTTAATATAAAGATTTACAATTGGGCGTCCCTATAAATTACCATATACACTCAATCGGACACGATGTGCGGGGTATTTATATGTACGAATAATCGTTCATTTAACCGGACACGGGAATGGATTAATAGCCACTAGAATAATTAAAACAGGGGTGAAATTACATTCAAGGGTAATTGGTGTAATTGTTAACAAAGTAGTAAAACCTTGGTTTACACGCAGTCGATAACCTGGTGTATTCATTAAACAAAGTATTAAAACCTTGTTACAATTCGAATCCCCAATTAGTTGGAATATTTAACTTCGGGTATAATAATAATTTGACGAGGACACTCGCACTTTATATTTATGACTGATGGACTGTTATGGACAAAAACCAGACGGACATATTAAATAATCCAGGACAAAGGACAATTAACCCATGGGCATAAAACTAAAATCAACACGTCGAACATCATGATTACGGAAGTTTAAATAAGCATAATTCTTTTATTTCATATTTAATTTCCTTTATTTTATATTTAATTGCACTTCTAATTATCGCATTTTTATTGTTATTGTTATTTAATCGCACTTTTAATTATCGTACTTTTTAATTATCGCAAGTTTATTTTATCGCACTTTTATTATTCGCAATTTCATTATCGTTATTTACTTTACGCTTTAATTTAAGTCTTTTATTTATTTAATATTTTACATTAGGTTTTAACTGCGACTAAAGTTTTAAAATCGACAAACCGGTCATTAAACGGTAAAAAACCCCCTTTTTATAATAATAATATTACTTATATATATATATATTTGTATTTTTATAAAAGTAAACTAATATAGCGTTGAGCTTTGTTTAAAGATTCCCTGTGGAACGAACCGGACTTACTAAAAACTACACTACTGTACGATTAGGTACACTGCCTATAAGTGTTGTAGCAAGGTTTAGGTATATCCCATTTGTAAATAAATAATTAAAACTTGTGTAATTTGTAACGTATTTCGTAGTAAAATATAGTACTATCACGTACCCCCACGCTACCACATCATGAGTCAATGGGACTTGTTCTAGAGGTAGACATCTATCACATAATATCAAACGCGTTAAGAGATTAATATATCACATAATATTCACATGTTAAAAATATATAGTTTCCAACAAAATTTGTTAAGCAATCATTTTTCAAGTAAACACGGTCGAAGTCCAGACTCACTAATGCATCCTAACAAACTCGATAAGACACACTAATGCAAAATTCTGGTTCTCTAAGACCAACGCTCGGATACCAACTGAAATGTCCCGTTCTTATTGATTAAAAACGTTCCACATTAATTGATTTCGTTGCGAGGTTTTGACCTCTATATGAGACGTTTTTCAAAGACTGCATTCATTTTAAAACAAACCATAACCTTTATTTCATCAATAAAGGTTTAAAAAGCTTTACGTAGATTATCAAATAATGATAATTTAAAATATCCTGTTTACACACGACCATTACATAATGGTTTACAATACAAATATGTTACAACAAAATAAGTTTCTTGAATGCAGTTTTTACACAATATCATACAAGCATGGACTCCAAATCTCGTCCTTATTTAAGTATGCGACAGCGGAAGCTCTTAATAATCACCTGAGAATAAACATGCTTAAAACGTCAACAAAAATGTTGGTGAGTTATAGGTTTAACCTATATATATCAAATCATAATAATAGACCACAAGATTTCATATTTCAATACACATCCCATACATAGAGATAAAAATCATTCATATGGTGAACACCTGGTAACCGACATTAACAAGATGCATATATAAGAATATTCCCATCATTCCGGGACACCCTTCGGATATGATATAAATTTCGAAGTACTAAAGCATCCAGTACTTTGGATGGGGTTTGTTAGGCCCAATAGATCTGTCTTTAGGATTCGCGTCAATTAGGGTGTATGTTCCCTAATTCTTAGATTACCAGACTTAATAAAAAGGGGCATATTCGATTTCGATAATTCAACCATAGAATGTAGTTTCACGTACTTGTGTCTATTTTGTAAATCATTTATAAAACCTGCATGTATTCTCATCCCAAAAATATTAGATTTTAAAAGTGGGACTATAACTCACTTTCACAGATTTTTACTTCGTCGGGAAGTATGACTTGGCCACTGTTGATTCACGAACCTATAACAATATATACATCTATATCAAAGTATGTTCAAAATATATTTACAACACTTTTAATATATTTTGATGTTTTAAGTTTATTAAGTCAGCTGTCCTCGTTAGTAACCTACAACTAGTTGTCCACAGTTAGATGTACAGAAATAAATCGATAAATATTATCTTGAATCAATCCACGACCCAGTGTATACGTATCTCAGTATTGATCATAACTCAAACTATATATATTTTGGAATCAACCTCAACCCTGTATAGCTAACTCCAACATTCACATATAGAGTGTCTATGGTTGTTCTGAAATATATATAGATGTGTCGAAATGATAGGTCGAAACATTGTATACGTGTCTATGGTATCTCAAGATTACATAATATACAATACAAGTTGATTAAGTTATGGTTGGAATAGATTTGTTACCAATTTTCACGTAGCTAAAATGAGAAAAATTATCCAATCTTGTTTTACCCATAACTTCTTCATTTTAAATCCGTTTTGAGTGAATCAAATTGCTATGGTTTCATATTGAACTCTATTTTATGAATCTAAATAGAAAAAGTATAGTTTTATAGTCGGAAAAATAAATTACAAGTCGTTTTTGTAAAGGTAGTCATTTCAGTCGAAAGAACGACGTCTAGATGACCATTTTAGAAAACATACTTCCACTTTGAGTTTAACCATAATTTTTGGATATAGTTTCATGTTCATAATAAAAATCATTTTCTCAGAATAACAACTTTTAAATCAAATTTTATCATCGTTTTTAATTAACTAACCCAAAGCAGCCCGCGGTGTTACTACGACGGCGTAAATCCGGTTTTACGGTGTTTTTCGTGTCTCCAGGTTTTAAATCATTAAGTTAGCATATCATATAGATATATAACATGTGTTTAGTTGATTTTAAAAGTCAAGTTAGAAGGATTAACTTTTGTTTGCGAACAAGTTTAGAATTAACTAAACTATGTTCTAGTGATTACAAGTTTAAACCTTCGAATAAGATAGCTTTATATGTATGAATCGAATGATGTTATGAACATCATTACTACCTTAAGTTCCTTGGATAAACCTACTGGAAAAGAGAAAAATGGATCTAGCTTCAACGGATCCTTGGATGGCTCGAAGTTCTTGAAGCAGAATCATGACACGAAAACAAGTTCAAGTAAGATCATCACTTGAAATAAGATTGTTATAGTTATAGAAATTGAACCAAAGTTTGAATATGATTATTACCTTGTATTAGAATGATAACCTACTGCAAGAAACAAAGATTTCTTGAGGTTGGATGATCACCTTACAAGATTGGAAGTGAGCTAGCAAACTTGAAAGTATTCTTGATTTTATGTAACTAGAACTTGTAGAATATATGAAGAACACTTAGAACTTGAAGATAGAACTTGAGAGAGATCAATTATATGAAGAAAATTGAATAATTAAAGTGTTTGTAGGTGTTTTTGGTCGTTGGTGTATGGATTAGATATAAAGGATATGTAATTTTGTTTTCATGTAAATAAGTCATGAATGATTACTCATATTTTTGTAATTTTATGAGATATTTCATGCTAGTTGCCAAATGATGGTTCCCACATGTGTTAGGTGACTCACATGGGCTGCTAAGAGTTGATCATTGGAGTGTATATACCAATAGTACATACATCTAAAAGCTGTGTATTGTACGAGTACGAATACGGGTGCATACGAGTAGAATTGTTGATGAAACTGAACGAGGATGTAATTGTAAGCATTTTTGTTAAGTAGAAGTATTTTGATAAGTGTATTGAAGTCTTTCAAAAGTGTATAAATACATATTAAAACACTACATGTATATACATTTTAACTGAGTCGTTAAGTCATCGTTAGTCGCTACATGTAAGTGTTTGTTTTGAAACCTTTAGGTTAACGATCTTGTTAAATGTTGTTAACCCAATGTTTATAATATCAAATGAGATTTTAAATTATTATATTATCACGATATTATCATGTATGAATATCTCTTAATATGATATATATACATTAAATGTCTTTACAACGATAATCGTTACATATATGTCTCGTTTAAAAATCATTAAGTTAGTAGTCTTGTTTTTACATATGTAGTTCATTGTTAATATACTTAATGATATGTTTACTTATCACAGTATCATGTTAACTATATATATATCCATATATATGTCATCATATAGTTTTTACAAGTTTTAACGTTCGTGAATCACCGGTCAACTTGGGTGGTCAATTGTCTATATGAAACATATTTCAATTAATCAAGTCTTAACAAGTTTGATTGCTTAACATGTTGGAAACATTTAATCATGTAAATATCAATCTAAATTAATATATATAAACATGGAAAAGTTTGGGTCACTACAATCCCAACAACCGCAACAACAATCGCAACAATAACCGCAATCCTAACAATAACTACAACAAACGTCCCAACAACAACAACAATTACAATAACTGTTTCAACAACAATAACAATCCCAACAACAACCTCAATAACAACAACTGCAACAAAAACCAAAATCAGCCATGTCATAGGTGTGAAGAAAATCACCCGGGGTTTTGCACAACATTTTATAACAGGTGTAAAAAAAATGGTCATAGCGCAACAAAGTGTGAGTTTTACGGACTAAGGTTTTACAGAACTAAAGGAACAAATAGTGTCGGAATAAGTAATGCCGGAACGAATAGTGTCGGAACAAGTAATACCAACGCTGTTTGTTATAAATGTGGAAAACCAGGCCACATTATTAGAAATTGCCCGAAACAAGGGAATACTAATGGGCAGGGCCGCAGAAGAGTTTTCAATATTAATGCGGCAGAAGCACAGGAAGACCCGGAGCTTGATACGGGTACGTTTCTTATTGACGATAAATCTGCTTATGTTTTATTTGATTCGGGTGCGGATAGAAGCTATATGAGTAGAGATTTTTGTGCTAAATTAAGTTGCCCATTGACGCCTTTGGATAGTAAATTTTTACTCGAATTAGCAAACGGTAAATTAATTTCAGCAGATAATATATGTCGGGATAGAGAAATTAAACTGGGGGATGAAACGTTTAAAATTGATTTAATACCAGTCGAGTTAGGGAGTTTTGATGTAATAATTGGCATGGACTGGTTGAAAAAGGTGAGAGCCGAGGTCGTTTGTTACAAAAATGCGATTCGCATTATGCGTGAAAAAGAAAAACCTTTAATGGTGTACGGAGAAAAGAATAACGCGAAATTAAATCTTATTAGTAGAATGAAGACCCAAAAACTAATAAGAAAAGGTTGTTACGTCATTCTAGCACACATCGAGGAAGTTAAACCTGAAGAAAAGAACATCAGTGATGTTCCCGTCGCAAAAGAATTTCTCGATGTATTTCCAAAAGAATTACCGGGATTACCCCCACATCGATCTGTTGAATTTTAAATAGACCTTGTACCAGGAGCTGCACCAATAGCTCGTGCTCCATACAGACTCGCAACCAGCGAAATGAAAGAATTACAAAGTCAGTTACAGGAACTTTTAGAACGTGGTTTCATTCGACCAAGCACATCACCGTGGGGAGCTCCTTTTTTGTTTGTCAAGAAGAATGATGGTACATTTAGGTTGTGTATCGACTACCGAGAGTTGACCAAACTTACCATCAAGAACCGCTACCCACTACCGAGAATCGACGACTTATTTGATCAACTACAAGGCTCGTCGGTTTATTCAAAGATTGATTTACGTTATGGGTATCATCAAATGCGGGTGAAGGAGGATGATATTCCAAAGACTGCTTTTAGGATGCGTTACGGTCATTACGAGTTTATGGTTATGCCGTTTGGATTGACTAACGCACCAGCTGTGTTCATGGACCTCATGAACTGAGTGTGTGGACCATACCTTGACAAGTTTGTCATTGTTTTCATCGATGACATACTTATTTACTCAAAGAATGACCAAGAGCACGAAGAACATTTGAGAAAAGTGCTAGAGTTGTTAAGGAAAGAAAAACTGTACGCTAAGTTTTCAAATTGTGCATTTTGGTTGGAAGAAGCTCAATTCCTCGGACACATAGTGAACAAAGAAGGTATTCAGGTAGATCCAGCAAAGATTGAAACCGTTGAAAAGTGGGAAACCCCGAAAACTCCGAAACACATACGCTAATTTTTAGGGCTAGCTGGTTATTACAGGAGATTCATCCAAGATTTTTCCAAAATAGCAAAACCCTTGACTGCATTAACGCATAAAGAGAAGAAATTTGAATGGAAGGATAAACAAGAGAAAGCGTTTCAATTGTTAAAGAAAAAGTTAACTACGGTACCTATATTGTCATTACCTAAAGGGAAAGATGATTTTGTGATATATTGTGACGCCTCAAAGCAAGGTCTCGGTTGTGTATTAATGCAACGAATGAAAGTAATTGCTTATGCGTCTAGACAATTGAAGATTCACGAGCAGAATTATACGACGCATGATTTGGAATTAGGCGCGGTTGTTTTTGCATTAAAGATTTAGAGGCACTACTTATATGGGGTCAAAAGTATTATATATACCGACCACAAAAGTCTTCAGCACATATTTAATCAGAAACAACTGAACATGAGGCAGCGCAGGTGGATTGAATTGTTGAATGATTACGACTTTGAGATTCGTTACCACCCGGAAAAGGCAAATGTGGTAGCCGACGCCTTGAGCAGAAAGGACAGAGAACCCATTCGTGTAAGAGCTATGAATATAATGATTCACACTAACCTTACTACTCAAATAAAGGAGGCGCAACAAGGAGTTTTAAAAGAGGGAAACTTAAAGGATGAAATACCCAAAGGATCGGAGAAGCATCTTAATATTCGGGAAGACGGAACCCGGTATAGGGCTGAAAGAATTTGGGTACCAAAATTTGGAGATATGAGAGAAATGGTACTTAGAGAAGCTCATAAAACCAGATACTCAATACATCCTGGAACGGGAAAGATGTACAAGGATCTCAAGAAACATTTTTGGTGGTCGGGTATGAAAGTCGATGTTGCTAAATACGTAGGAGAATGTTTGATGTGTTCTAAGGTCAAAGCTGAGCATCAGAAACCATCAGGTCTACTTCAACAACCCGAAATCCCGGAATGGAAATGGGAAAACATTACCATGGATTTCATCACTAAATTGCCAAGGACTGCAAGTGGTTTTGATACTATTTGGGTAATAGTTGATCGTCTCACCAAATCAGCACACTTTCTGCCAATAAGAGAAGATGACAAGATGGAGAAGTTAGCACGACTGTTGTGACGACTCCGTCAAAACACTTAACGGCTCCGTCACTTGGTCCCACAGCTTGATCGAAACTCTATATGAATTTTATAAAACAACCTTGCATTCTTTATTTAAAAATGATTTCCTATAAAGAAAATCTACTAAATTGTATAAGTTTAGAAAAACTATACATAAATACTTTAACCAAATGTTGACCAAACAAAGTCAACAACATCCACTTTTTAATGTAACAAAATAGAATGCAAGTTAATGTTTAACAAAGGCTGCCATCATAAATATGCAGACCCTCTAAGCACAGCGGAAGCAGTCAATCATAAACCTGAGAATAAAACATGCGAGTAACTGTCAACAAAAATGTTGAGTGAATTATAGGTTTAATATTGCAAACAATATTTAATTTAAACAATAAAAATTTATGTTTGAAAACATAAAACTCCTTTTAAACCACCAAATTATATGCTAGAAAACATATAATAAAACATTATTCCATTTTCCATGAGCCACCTGGTAACCACTTAACCCTTTATTTACCCTTGCCAAACACAATAAATAATATACACCGAACAAGTGTATCTTCAACTAAATACGAAGTACTAAACATTCCGATTATAAATTGCTAGCGCGACTAGCTCGAAATGGGGTTGTCAAACCCGATAGATCTATCCGTAGGATTCGCGTTCACCGGTAGAAACCAATGATTACAGTTACCAGACTAGGGAATATTTTTGTTCAACTCACAATGAATAATTTAAACCAACTTCCACTTGTACAAAATATAAAATAAATTGCATGTATTCTCATCCCAAAAGATTTAAATAGAAAAATGGGACTATAACTCACCTTAAATAGCAACTGAAGAAATCTCACAAACAAGCGAACAGCAAGTAAAGTAAAGTGATCAAGAAAGATCACAACGCCGACCTATAAATAAAGCAGGTCGAAATAAATAACTAACTTAGGTCAAGTCTTAGTATGATAGCTATTGTACATGTTGCAAGTAGACATAGAACATTACTCAGCAAGCATCGGTTTGATTGGAACAGCATAAGGACACACACTTTCTATTTTTAGAAAGTTTCTATTTTTAGCAGGTTTCCATTTTTGGAAAGTTTTCTATTTTAGGAAAGTTTCTATTTTTGGAAAGTTTCTATTTTTGGAAAGTTTCTATTTTTGGAAAGTTTCCAAATTTAGAAAGTTCTATTTTTAGAAAGTTTCGAAGTTCGGAAAGTTTCCTTATTTAGAAAGTCAACAGAAGTCAACTGAAAGCCAAAGTCAACCGAAAGTCAACTCAAAAGTCAACCTTGGTCAAACATAGTCAACATTAATTTTAAAAGTGTAAGTTATAATAATAACATAGGTTATAATGTTTATTAAAGTCAAAAGTGTAAAGTTATGTCATAACATAAGTTTAATTAAATAAAATGAATTATTAAAGTTAATATAAGTTGAAATGTTATAATTAGTATAACATAAGTATTTAATTAATTAATTAAATATTAATCATTATATAAGTTTTATTAATTAATAATGAATTTTAATTCATATCATAAGTATTATAAATTAATAATGAATTATTAATTATATCATAAGTTTCTAATTAAAATTATTAAATCATAAGTATTTAATAATTAAATCATAATTAAATAATAATTAAGTCTTACAATAATTAAATAATTATTTAATCTTTATTATAAGTCTTATAATAATTTCTCAAAAATAAATTTAATACTTATCATAAGTATTTTTCTTTAATAATAAAAGTATTATTAATCATAAGTTTAATTAAAATGTTAATTAAATCATAATTAATAATTAAATGATATAATAAATATTTATATCATAAGTCTTAAATAATAATAATTACTTCTTTTATCATAAGTAATTTATTAATAATGAAAGCCATTCATTTTAACATAAGTTTAATCATTAACCATAAGTTTTAAGTTTAAAAGTTCATCGGGTCGTATCTTGAGCCCCGGGTGTCGGTTTCGGGCGAGCCACATATGCATCTCCGCCTACTCAAACCACCCGACACAATTATGTACTCAAGAACACTCCAAGAACAGTCCCTAGGTCGTGGATATCAGCCATGACAACACTTGGGAATTCAATTTACTCAAAACAGTGATTTAGGCACAACGGGTGAACCGTGGCTCGGATTTAGGTGACCCGAACATGAAAATTCGTCCCACCATCAGTCCTAACCAAATGACACACCCTAAAGACACCAAGGATGATCACAAAGTCGGACCATACCTTGTTCTTGCCCATAACACCTTTCAATCTTTACCAAATATCAAATTAAGCATATCTAGGGCTCCGGGAATCGAAACGACATGAATCCGGAGTCTAAAATTAATGTCTTGATGAGAGGAACTCATTTATATACTTTATTTTATGATCAACATCAGTTACAATATCAGAAACACACGAAAAAGCTGCTGTTCCAATTTTATCAAACCGAAAAATATGCAATCGAGTAATTCTACGAATACAATCAACATTACAACAACTAATAATCATCATACTAATAAAATATAATCAAAATACAGAAAAATAAAGAAAAATTAAAAATCTAGGGTTAGGGTTTATACCCTAATCAATAATCAAGTGATATAGACGCGTAGAGAACGATGAGAGGAATCCGTTTATGTTGAAAGCCCTAATTCTTAACCTTGATTTGATGATGAAATGGTGATGATGATGATGAAAGGGGACGTTCATGGGAGGAGAGGGAGGAAGGAGGTGAAAAAAAAATAAGATGATTAGGTTAGAAATGAGAGTAAGTAGTGAAGTTTAGAGTAATGGTCACTAGTTTGCAAGTTTGACAAAATACTCCCCTCCTTAAGGGATTTTCGGCCAAAAACTGAATGGGGTGGGCCCCATAGTGGCCCAATTTGATAAATGACAAAATCCTAGTGGCCCGAACGCCCGAACATAACCCGAAACGCGAAAACGCCGCTACGCGATTGATTTTTCGGAGAGATAATAAGTACGCGACGAATAAAATATATAAACACTATATATAATCATATGACATCAAAATATCATATTTAAAATAATTAGGACTTAAAAATTCCAAAAGATCGACCGTTGGTTTGAAAACCGAAAAGATTCGCCGGATAGAAATCCGCGACTCGTAGGAACGTATAATTTAAAATATGAATACAAATATTCATATAACACATAATAATTAATATATTATTACAAAAATAATAATATAGGTCATAGAAATGACGTGGCACGAATAACAATTAACGGTCGTTAAATAGTTAACGGTAAAAGATAACGGAAAAAGTAGGGTCGTTACAGTACCTTCCCGTTACGGAAATTTCGTCCCGAAATTTAAGCAGGTGCAGGGGTTTCCTCGGCATCTGGGAACAAATGCGGTTACTTCTGCTTCATCTGACCTTCACGCTCCCAAGTGAACTCGGGACCGCGTCCGGTGTTCCATCTAACTCGAACAATAGGAATTTTACTCTGCTTAAGAGTCTTTACCTCTCGGTCCATAATTTCAACAGGTTCTTCAATAAAATAAAGTTGCTTATCAACATGAAGTTCATCAAAAAGAATAGTTTCATTGGCCTCGGCCAAACACTTCTTTAAATTCGATACATGAAAAACGTCACGAATAGCACTGAGTTCTTGTGGCAATTTCAAACGATAAGCCACTGGTCCAACTCTCTCAATAATCCCAAAAGGTCCAACAAATCGAGGATTCAGCTTTCCCCTTTTACCAAAACGTACCACACTCTTCCAAGGTGAAACTTTCAACATAACACGATCACCGACCTGAAAGTCGATATCGTTCCTTCTCTTATCAGCATAACTCTTTTGCCTACTCCTGGCAGTTCTCAATCTTTCCTTAATCTGTGCAATCTTCTCGGTAGTCTCGTGAATGATCTCTGGTCATGTGAGTTGAGCATCCCCAACCTCATTCCAACAGACAGGAGACCTACACTTTCTACCATACAGAGCTTCAAATGGTGCGGCTTTAATACTTGCATGATAACTGCTGTTATAAGAAAACTCATCCAGCGGCAAATATTTATCCCACCCATTTCCAAAATCAATAACACACGCTCTTAACATGTTTTCTACGTTTGAATGGTCCTTTCACTCTGACCATCCGTCTGTGGATGATAAGCGGTGCTCATATCCAATTTAGTTCCTAGAGCACCTTGTTAGGACTGCCTCAGTCCAACATAATCGATACGGGAACACCATGTCTCGAAATAATCTCCTTCAAATACAAACTAGTAAACTTCTTCATTGAATATGTTTCCTTAATTGGCAAGAAAATAGTTGACTTAGCGAGTCGGTAACAATCACCCAAATAGTATCATAACCACCCACAACTCCTGGTAACTTCGTAATAAATTCCATCTTAATACCTTCCCACTTCCACTCAGGAATTTCAGGTTGCACCAAAAGTCCAGACGGTTTCTGATGTTCAGCTTTAACCTTAGCGCAGGTCAAACACTTAGCCACATACGTAGCCACATCAGCTTTCAAATTAGGCCACCAATACAACTCCTTAAGATCATGATACATCTTTCCTGAACCAGGATGAATAGAGTACCTAGACTTATGAGCCTCATCTAAAACAAGTTTTCGTAGATCACCAAACTTCGGAACCCAAAGGCATCCCGCAAAATACCGAGTACCATCGGTTTGTACCTCTAACTGTTTACTCAAGCCTCGGACCTTCCCGTTACAAAATTTTCCTCCTTCAAGGCTTCTTATTGTGCCTCAAGGATCTGCCTAGCGAGGTTTGTTTGAATTGTCATATTCAAGGCCCTAAACCTGCGAGGTTCAGCCCTTTCTTTACGACTTAATGCATCAGCCACATCATTGGCCTTTCCCGGATGATATAAAAGTTCGCAATCATAATCATTTAACGTCTCAACCCATCTTCGTTGCCTCATATTTAACTGTTTCTGATCAAGAATATGTTGAAGACTTTTGTGATCAGTGTACAATGTACCTTTGACCCCATATAGATAATGTCTGCAAATCTTAAGCGCAAACATAATAGCTCTCAACTCTAAATCATGGGTTACATAATTCTGCTCGTGAATCTTCAACTGACGTGACGCGTACGCAATAACTTTCTTTCGTTGCATCAAAACACAACCAAAGTCTTGACACGAAGCATCACAATAGATAAAAAAAATCATCATTACCCTCAGGTAGTGATAATATCGGTGCAGAAGTTAACTTCTTCTTCAGAGTTTGGAAAGCAGACTCTTGTTCACTCTTCCACTCGTACTTCTTCCCCTTATGCGTTAAAGCAGTCAGAGGTTTCGCTACTCGTGAAAAATCTTGAATGAACCTTCTATAATAGCCTGCTAATCCTAGAAACTGGCGAATCTGAGTAGGAGTTTTCGGAATTTCCCACTTTTCAATTGCCTCAATCTTGGCGGGATCAACTAGTATTCCTTGTTTACTAACAATATATCCAAGGAATTGAACTTCTCTTAATCAGAAATTACACTTAGAGAACTTAGCGTACAACTCTTCTTTTCTCAATAAATCAAGCACCAACTTCAAATATTCTTCGTGTTATTCATCACTCTTAGAATAAATAAGGATGTCGTCGATAAAAAAAATAACGAATATGTCCAGATAGGGTCTACACACACGGTTCATGAGGTCTATGAACACAGCAGGTGCATTTGTCAATCTGAACGGCATAACAAAGAATTCGAAGTGACCATAATAGGTACGAAAAACGGTTTTCGAAATATCAGTTTCTTTAACGCGCAATTGGTGATAACCGGAACGAAGATCAATCTTAGAGTAAACGGACGAACCTTGAAGTTGATCGAACAGATCATCAATTCTCGGAAGAGGGTAACGGTTTTTAACAGTAAGCTCGTTCAATTCACGATAATCAATATACAAACGAAACGAACCATCTTTCTTCTCAACAAACAAAATGGTAGCTCCCCAAGGGGACGAACTGGGACGGATGAAATAAAGTTGCAATAATGAAGGAAGAAATAAATATGGAGTAGTCACATCGGTAGCATAGATATTTAAGGCAATTCTCTCAAAGGAGTTAACCGAGGATCATGGACTCCAAAGTAAATTTTCATTATATTTCCGAAAGGAAGAGGTACGTTAGGTGTGATATTTCAACGAGAGTGAGCTTCCTGTTACAATGAGCGAGAAAATCTAGGATTCCTCCTTCTTCTTCAATTTATGTATAGATGAAAAGAACGCGAATCATGGGTTATAAAGAATGGTCGACTCCAAGTGAGATGAATCTCCAAAAATAATTTCGTGTACCTCAAAGTATTGAATCCTAGGATTGATGTTTACGAGGGTGTTGCGGTTGACAGCGAAAATTGAGAGTAGAAACTACTCAAACGGTCTAGAGTAATATATATCCATGATACCCATTATAACAACAGTTGGGGTAGAAACCCACCTAACGCTTTTTTTACAATAGGGTGACCATCGAGTGCACCCCAGAAACTTGATTTATCGGTCTGCGCTTCGGCCATGTCTAACCATAAGAGGGAAAATTTTATGGACGCAAAGACTTTCCAACAAATTCTATAAAACCGGCATCCAAACTGGTGTAAGAATTCCTATCAATGAACTTAATGGTAAATTTCATCCTTAACGGAGGATGAGAAGAACTGTGATCCAAACACTCTGTAGAGTAATGCGAAAATTCTAATGTAGTCAATCAAAGAAGTTTTGAAAAAAAAACTTTAAACGTCTGATGTAACCCCATAAATGGAACGAAGCTCTTAGTAAATTTAGTGAAAAGCAGGGTATCCGCATTACAGAGGTTACGAGTTGAAGTAAGATCGTTGTAGCTCGGGTGAAGGACTTGAATCGTCTTGCGACATCTAATCAATAAATGCTACGAGGTCATGAAAACAACGAGTTAAATATTGTTTTGACTTTTATCAGAACACAAGTCCTTGGGTCAAAACTATTCACGTGCGAAGCTGTCACTAACAAGCGAGTTATAAATGATAAAACATGGGGTAAGTAGTTCGGTAAAGACGAGTCTCTCGTATATCAATAAATAAGATAATGAGTATCTTCCTTACTCATGTAACAACGTTAGAATTTCCGAATGAGTGGTGTATAAATTTTCTTTGACTCGCTTTCTATTCCTCATGTCACAATATTGGGACTTTTTATGAATTAACGTAATATAATCACGTTGGCCTGACGCCATTATATTTCACTAACTCATAGTTCCATTCCAATATCACTACATAAGGTCAGGACACGTGGTCAACCTCGAATTTCAACACAATTTACCTAAAACAATTTCTTAACAATGTGCTAAGGATAGCACAAGAGACAAAGACATCGAAAGTAATGAATAGGAGTAACGATGACATAAAAATGTCTTCGAAGTACCAAGAATCTCTAAAAGTAAGAATGACGTTTTCCGTTTCAACAACCAAAGCACATAGGCACAACGGCACAAATGCACGTAATATAACAAAAATGTTATATACCTAAACATAATAGCTGACATTGAAATGCCGAGCATTTAGAAGTCAAGAATGACATCTCGCGTAATATAACTCAAACGTTATATACATAACCATAATAGATGACATAGAAATGCCGAGAATTCTAGAACACGTAATGTAACTTAAACGTTATATCAATAAACACTAATTATGACATAGAAATGTCGAGAATTCCAGAAGTCAAGAATGACACCCCCTCGGTTTCACTAACCGAGGTGTTCCTTTAAAAGATGAACTCGCATGAGTCGGAGAATACGTTTAAATCGGAATGGGAGTTCCTCCCGGATTCAGAACATAATAGAAATGTATGTATGATAACAATATACATACCAACACGACACAAATAATCACATATAATAATATATAATAGGCCGGGCTGTAGACTAGACTCACTAATGCACCCTATTGACCCGGGTAACGACATCAATGCAGCCTAATTCCCTACAACCAGAGCTCTGATACCAACTGTGACGACTCCGTCAAAACACTTAACGGCTCCGTCACTTGGTCCCACAGCTTGATCGAAACTCTATATGAATTTTATAAAACAACCTTGCATTCTTTATTTAAAAATGATTTCCTATAAAGAAAATCTACTAAATTGTATAAGTTTAGAAAAACTATACATAAATACTTTAACCAAATGTTGACCAAACAAAGTCAACAACATCCACTTTTTAATGTAACAAAATAGAATGCAAGTTAATGTTTAACAAAGGCTGCCATCATAAATATGCAGACCCTCTAAGCACAGCGGAAGCAGTCAATCATAAACCTGAGAATAAAACATGCGAGTAACTGTCAACAAAAATGTTGAGTGAATTATAGGTTTAATATTGCAAACAATATTTAATTTAAACAATAAAAATTTATGTTTGAAAACATAAAACTCCTTTTAAACCACCAAATTATATGCTAGAAAACATATAATAAAACATTATTCCATTTTCCATGAGCCACCTGGTAACCACTTAACCCTTTATTTACCCTTGCCAAACACAATAAATAATATACACCGAACAAGTGTATCTTCAACTAAATACGAAGTACTAAACATTCCGATTATAAATTGCTAGCGCGACTAGCTCGAAATGGGGTTGTCAAACCCGATAGATCTATCCGTAGGATTCGCGTTCACCGGTAGAAACCAATGATTACAGTTACCAGACTAGGGAATATTTTTGTTCAACTCACAATGAATAATTTAAACCAACTTCCACTTGTACAAAATATAAAATAAATTGCATGTATTCTCATCCCAAAAGATTTAAATAGAAAAATGGGACTATAACTCACCTTAAATAGCAACTGAAGAAATCTCACAAACAAGCGAACAGCAAGTAAAGTAAAGTGATCAAGAAAGATCACAACGCCGACCTATAAATAAAGCAGGTCGAAATAAATAACTAACTTAGGTCAAGTCTTAGTATGATAGCTATTGTACATGTTGCAAGTAGACATAGAACATTACTCAGCAAGCATCGGTTTGATTGGAACAGCATAAGGACACACACTTTCTATTTTTAGAAAGTTTCTATTTTTAGCAGGTTTCCATTTTTGGAAAGTTTTCTATTTTAGGAAAGTTTCTATTTTTGGAAAGTTTCTATTTTTGGAAAGTTTCTATTTTTGGAAAGTTTCCAAATTTAGAAAGTTCTATTTTTAGAAAGTTTCGAAGTTCGGAAAGTTTCCTTATTTAGAAAGTCAACAGAAGTCAACTGAAAGCCAAAGTCAACCGAAAGTCAACTCAAAAGTCAACCTTGGTCAAACATAGTCAACATTAATTTTAAAAGTGTAAGTTATAATAATAACATAGGTTATAATGTTTATTAAAGTCAAAAGTGTAAAGTTATGTCATAACATAAGTTTAATTAAATAAAATGAATTATTAAAGTTAATATAAGTTGAAATGTTATAATTAGTATAACATAAGTATTTAATTAATTAATTAAATATTAATCATTATATAAGTTTTATTAATTAATAATGAATTTTAATTCATATCATAAGTATTATAAATTAATAATGAATTATTAATTATATCATAAGTTTCTAATTAAAATTATTAAATCATAAGTATTTAATAATTAAATCATAATTAAATAATAATTAAGTCTTACAATAATTAAATAATTATTTAATCTTTATTATAAGTCTTATAATAATTTCTCAAAAATAAATTTAATACTTATCATAAGTATTTTTCTTTAATAATAAAAGTATTATTAATCATAAGTTTAATTAAAATGTTAATTAAATCATAATTAATAATTAAATGATATAATAAATATTTATATCATAAGTCTTAAATAATAATAATTACTTCTTTTATCATAAGTAATTTATTAATAATGAAAGCCATTCATTTTAACATAAGTTTAATCATTAACCATAAGTTTTAAGTTTAAAAGTTCATCGGGTCGTATCTTGAGCCCCGGGTGTCGGTTTCGGGCGAGCCACATATGCATCTCCGCCTACTCAAACCACCCGACACAATTATGTACTCAAGAACACTCCAAGAACAGTCCCTAGGTCGTGGATATCAGCCATGACAACACTTGGGAATTCAATTTACTCAAAACAGTGATTTAGGCACAACGGGTGAACCGTGGCTCGGATTTAGGTGACCCGAACATGAAAATTCGTCCCACCATCAGTCCTAACCAAATGACACACCCTAAAGACACCAAGGATGATCACAAAGTCGGACCATACCTTGTTCTTGCCCATAACACCTTTCAATCTTTACCAAATATCAAATTAAGCATATCTAGGGCTCCGGGAATCGAAACGACATGAATCCGGAGTCTAAAATTAATGTCTTGATGAGAGGAACTCATTTATATACTTTATTTTATGATCAACATCAGTTACAATATCAGAAACACACGAAAAAGCTGCTGTTCCAATTTTATCAAACCGAAAAATATGCAATCGAGTAATTCTACGAATACAATCAACATTACAACAACTAATAATCATCATACTAATAAAATATAATCAAAATACAGAAAAATAAAGAAAAATTAAAAATCTAGGGTTAGGGTTTATACCCTAATCAATAATCAAGTGATATAGACGCGTAGAGAACGATGAGAGGAATCCGTTTATGTTGAAAGCCCTAATTCTTAACCTTGATTTGATGATGAAATGGTGATGATGATGATGAAAGGGGACGTTCATGGGAGGAGAGGGAGGAAGGAGGTGAAAAAAAAATAAGATGATTAGGTTAGAAATGAGAGTAAGTAGTGAAGTTTAGAGTAATGGTCACTAGTTTGCAAGTTTGACAAAATACTCCCCTCCTTAAGGGATTTTCGGCCAAAAACTGAATGGGGTGGGCCCCATAGTGGCCCAATTTGATAAATGACAAAATCCTAGTGGCCCGAACGCCCGAACATAACCCGAAACGCGAAAACGCCGCTACGCGATTGATTTTTCGGAGAGATAATAAGTACGCGACGAATAAAATATATAAACACTATATATAATCATATGACATCAAAATATCATATTTAAAATAATTAGGACTTAAAAATTCCAAAAGATCGACCGTTGGTTTGAAAACCGAAAAGATTCGCCGGATAGAAATCCGCGACTCGTAGGAACGTATAATTTAAAATATGAATACAAATATTCATATAACACATAATAATTAATATATTATTACAAAAATAATAATATAGGTCATAGAAATGACGTGGCACGAATAACAATTAACGGTCGTTAAATAGTTAACGGTAAAAGATAACGGAAAAAGTAGGGTCGTTACAACTGTATTTAAAGGAAGTCGTCTCCAGACATGGAATACCAATCTCTATTATCTCTGATAGGGATGGCAGATTTATTTCAAGATTCTGGCAGACATTACAGCAAGTATTAGGAACTCGTCTAGACATGAGTACTGCCTATCATTCACAAACGGATGGGTAGAGCGAAAGGACGATACAAATGCTTGAAGACATGCTACGAGCATGTGTTATTGATTTCGGAAACAGTTGGGATCGACACCTTCCATTAGCAGAATTTTCCTACAACAACAGCTACCATTCAAGCATTGAGATGGCGCCGTTTAAAGCACTTTATGGTAGAAAGTGCAGGTCTCCGATTTGTTGGAGTGAAGTGGGGGATAGACAGATTACGGGTCCGGAGATAATACAAGAAACTACCGATAAGATCATCCAAATTCAACAATGGTTGAAAACCGCCCAAAGTCGACAAAAGAGCTACGCTGACATTAAAGAAAAGATATAGAATTCGAAATTGGAGAGATGGTCATGCTTAAAGTTGCACCTTGGAAAGGTGTTGTTCGATTTGGTAAACGAGGGAAATTAAATCCAAGGTATATTGGACCATTCAAGATTATTGATCGTGTCGGACCAGTAGCTTACCGACTTGAGTTACCTCAACAACTCGCGGCTATACATAACACTTTCCACGTCTCGAATTTGAAGAAATGTTTTGCTAAAGAAAATCTCACTATTCCATTAGACGAAATCCAAATCAATGAAAAACTTCAATTCATCGAAGAACCCGTCGAAATAATGGATCGTGAGGTTAAAAGACTTAAGCAAAACAAGATACCAATTGTTAAGGTTCGATGGAATGCTCGTAGAGGACCCGAGTTCACCTGGGAACGAGAAGATCAGATGAAGAAGAAATACCCGCACTTATTTCCAGAAAATACGTCAACACCTCCAACTTCTTAAAATTTCGGGACGAAATTTATTTAACGGGTAGGTACTGTAGTGACCCGAACTTTTCCATGTTTATATATATTAAATGAAATTGTATTTATATGATTAAGTGTTTCCAACATTTTAAGCAATCAAACTTGTTAAGACTTGATTAATTGAAATAGGTTTCATATAGACAATTGACCACCCAAGTTGACCGGTGATTCACGAAAGTTAAAACTTGTAAAAACTATATGATGACATATATATATGGAGATATATATAGTTAACATGATATTATGATAAGTAAGTATCTCATTAGGTATTTTAACAATGAGTTATATACATAAAAATGAGACTATTGAATTAAGAAACTCGAAAACGATATATATAACGATTATCGTTATAACAACGTCTTACTAAATACATATGAATCATATTAAGATATTGATACACTATGTTTAATCATGATAAATGATAAGTAAACATGTCATTAAGTGTATTAACAATGAACTACATATGTAAAAACAAGACTACTAACTTAATGATTTCGAAATGAGACATATATGTAATGATTATCGTTATAACAACATTTAACTGTATATATATCATACTGAGATATATTAATATATCATAATATAATGATAATGTAATAATTTAACATCTCTTTAGATATAATAAACAATGGGTTAACAACATTTAACAAGATCGTTAACCTAAAGGTTTCAAAACAACACTTACATGTAACGACTAACGATGACTTAACGACTCAGTTAAAATGTATATACATGTAGTGTTTTAATATGTATTCATACACTTTTGAAAGACTTCAAGACACTTATCAAAGTACTTCTACTTAACAAAAATGCTTACAATTACATCCTCATTCATTTTCATCAACAATTCTACTCGTATGCACTCGTATTTGTACTCGTACAATACACAGCTTATAAATGTATTTACTATTGGTATATACACTCCAATGATCAGCTCTTAGCAGAACATGTGAGTCACCTAACCATGTGGGAACCATCATTTAACATCTAGCATGAAATATCTCACAAATAACAAACTAATGGAGCATATATGATTGATCATAATTCACGTGAATGTTGGTGTACACAAACACTTTCATTTTGCAACTTACATGCATCAAACTACACTCTCTCAAGTGTTCTTCCATTTTTCTAAGTGTTCTTCATCATCTTCATAAAAATCTAGCTCAACCTAGTTCATAAATCCATACATAAACCAAGTTATAAAACAACTACTCAAGAACACACCAACAACACTTCTAAGTTTGCTAGCTTACTTCTAATCTTGCAAATCCACTTTGAGTGATCATCCAACCTCAACAAATCTTTCTTATTTATAGTAAGATATCTTTCTAATACAAGGTAATACTCATATTCAAACTTTGATTCAATTTCTATAACTTTAACAATCTTATTTCGAGTGGAAATCTTACTTGAACTTGTTTTCGTGTCATGATTCTACTTCAAGAACTTTCAAGCCATCCAAGGATCCTTTGAAGCTAGATCTATTTTTCTCATTTCTAGTAGGTTTATCCACAAAACTTGAGGTAGTAATGATGTTCATAACATCATTCGATTCATATATATAAAACTACCTTATTCGAAGGTTTAAACTTGTAATCACTAGAACATAGTTTAATTAATTCTAAATTTGTTCGCAAACAAAAGTTAATCCTTCTAACTTGACTTTTAAAATCAACTACATACATGTTCTATATCTATATGATATGCTAACTTAATGATTTAAAACCTGAAAACACGAAAAACACCGTAAAACCGAATATACGCCGTCGTAGTAACACCACGGGCTGTTTTGGGTTAGTTAATTAAAAACTATGATAAAATTTGATTTAAAAGTTGTTCTTTTGGGAAAATAATTTTTCTTATGAACATGAAAACTATATCTAAAATCATGGTTAAACTCATAGTGGAAGTATGTTTTCCAAAATGATCATCTAGACGTCGTTCTTTCGACTGAAATGACTACCTTTACAAAAATGACTTGTAATCTGTATTTTTGACTATAAACTTATACTTTTTCTGTTTAGATTCATAAACTTAAGTTCAATATGAAACCATATCAACTTGAATCACTCAAAACGGATTTAAAACGAAGAAGTTATGGGTAAAACAAGATTGGATAATTTTGCTTGTTGTAGCTACATGAAAATTGGTAACAAATCTATATTAATCATATTCTAGCTAACTTATATTGTATTATACATGTATTCTAATATATTATGTAATCTTGGGATACCATAGACACGTATGCAAATGTTTTGACATATCATATCGACCCATGTATATATATTATTTGGAACAACCATAGACACCCTATATGCAGTAATGTTTGAGTTAGCTATACAGGGTTGAGGTTGATTCCAAAAATATGTATACTTTGAGTTGTGATCTAGCCTGAGACGTGTATACACTGGGTCGTGGATTGATTCAAGATAATATATATCGATTTATTTCTGTACATCTAACTGTGGACAACTAGTTGTAGGTTACTAACGAGGACAGCTGACTTAATAAACTTAAAACATTAAAACGTATTAAAAATGTTGTAAATATATTTTGAACATACTTTGATATATATGTACATATTTTTTATAGGTTCGTGAATCGACAAGTGGCCAAGTCTTACTTCCCGACGAAGTAAAAATCTGTGAAAGTGAGTTATAGTCCCACTTTTAAAATCTAATATTTTGGGATGAGAATACATGCAGTTTTATAAATGTTTTACGAAATAGACACAAGTAAATGAAACTACATTATATGGGTGAATGATCGAAGCTGAATATGCCCCTTTTGCTTGGTAGCCTAAGAATTAGTAAACCGATCTACTAATTGACGCGAATCCTAAAGATAGATCTATTGGGCCTAACGAACCCCATCCAAAGTACCGGATGCTTTAGTACTTCGAATTCGTTTTTATCATGTCCGAAGGATTTCCCGGAATGATAGGGGATATTCTTATATGCATCTTGTTAATGTCGGTTACCAGGTGTTCACCATATGAATGATTTTTATCTCTATGTATGGGATGTATATTGAAATATGAAATCTTGTGGTCTATTATTACGATTTGATAAATATATAGGTTAAACCTATAACTCACCAATATTTTTGTTGACATTTAAAGCATGTTTATTCTCAGGTGATTATTAAGAGCTTCCGCTGTTGCATGCTAAAATATGGACAAGATTTGGTGTCAGCATGCTTGTATAATATTGTTTAAAACTGCATTCGAGATTTATTTTGTTGTAACATATTAATATTGTAAACCAATATGTATTGGTAGTGTGTAAGTGTGATATTTTTAGATTATCATTTCTGGATAATCTAGCTGGTGTCCTTTTAACCTAGTCGATAAAATAAAGGTTATGGTTTGTTTTAAAAACGAATGCAGTCTTTGAAAAACGTCTCATATAGAGGTCAAAACCTCGCAACGAAATCAATTAATATGGAACGTTTATAATCAATATGAACGGGACATTTCATCTCGGTGCGCATTTCCGACCCGCGTTTTTGACCCGCATTATTCGAGGCGCGTTTTCGACGCCCGATTTCGAGGCAGGTTTTTGACCCGCGTTTTTGACACGCCATTTTCGAGGCGTGTTTTCGAGCCACATCTTTCGACCCGGGTCTCAACCCAACCCGTTCGACCCATTTTAATTCTGACCTATTTCGACCCATGACCCATTTAATCTTTGACCCAACCCGACCCATCTCGACCCGTTTTCCAGGTAAGTTTTACCACACGTGATGCCTGTATGGATTCGTTGTGGGGGTTTCCTTCTGAGGACTGGTATGATTTTAATAGTTCGACCAAGGAAATGATCGGGTGAGTGGGTTCCAACATCGCATTTGGGCCCTCGTCAGTGACTCTAACCGCCGTTTAAAAAATTGTTTGTTATTAACGGTTACTGGATGTAACCGTTTTATGACTTGTATTCGTAAAAGAAATCTCGGATTCAGTCAAACTTCATATTAGGCAAGATGCATTGATTGGCGTGATATATTTTAGTTTACTCCTCCTTCCACCAAACTGACCATGTCTAAAAAGGCAACCCCGACATAAGTTTAGGGTTTCTAGAGTCGGTGGGTTTTTTAGGATTTTGGTTAAGGTACCTTCAGTTATGTTTGCGCAAAAAATAATCTTGTTTTTAGAGGGGGACAGAGAGTTCAGGATATCATAAGTCAGCGATGGTAGCGGGAAGCTGTAATTACGAACCTGATTTACTATGTCTCGCTACTATCACCGACTCATAATATCGTGAACCCTCTCCCTCAAAAAAATAGATTTTTTTTAGGTGAACATAACTGAAAGTACCTTAATCGAAATCCTTAAAAACTCACCGAATCTCGTTACCCTAAACTTATGTCGGGGTTACCTTTTCAGATATGTTCAGTTTGGTGGAAAGGTAACCCCAAAAGGGTGGTTGGGTGCTTGAAAATCTCCAAAGGGGACCCAGGTTCAATCCCCACCAATCTCAGTTTGGAGCCTTGCCTTTCAAAACAAAAAAAGGGGGAAAGGTAGAGTAAACTGAAGCATATCACGTTGATTGACTGTGAGGAGATGGAGTCAATAAGTTTTTTCGAATTCGACATGGAATCCTTCACTTATATGGGTCGGAAAACATAATTGCATTTCATTTGTCTTTCGAGCCTTAAAAGCCTTCAGATTGGTCTATGTAGTGTAGGATGACAAAATAATGTTTTCTGCCAAATTGGATCAGTTCCAGCATTCAGTTTTTCACTTGGTCAGGGATATAAGGAAGGTTGGTAATATTTCCATAATATTTTAAAAATTATATCTGATTATAGTGTGATACTAAATTTATATTTTTTTAGTATGGTTTAGATGTAAGTGTCATTCTAAAAGTTAAGAGACCATGGCTTCATTGGGGCTTTTAGACTTAGAAATACAACACTTATTATGTTCTTGCCGGGTGGAATACTGATATACACTCTTCCCAAATTACGCTTGAAGGATCAGTCGTATTTATGTAAGATTACTCCCTCATCCCGATAATGATTCAAAAACTATATATCCGCTTGAAGGATCAGTCATATTTATGTAAGATTACTCCCTCATCCCGATATTGATTCAAAAACTAAATATTGTTTGTTACTCGCCCATTCCATGGGCCTCGGAGGTTGCGTACGTTTTACGTTCGAACCTCATTCGAGGGGGTTTTACCACACGCGATGCCTGAATGGTTTCGTTGTGGGGGTTTCTTCTCCTGATGAGTGGTAGGACTGTAGTAGTTCGATGAAGGAAATGATTGGGTGAGTGAGTTTTGACGTCGCGTTCGGGCCCTCGTCAGTGACTCCTAACCGCCGTTTAAAAAATTGTTTGTTATTAAAGGTTACCAGATGTAACTGTTTTATGACTTGTATTCGTAAAAGAAATCCCGGATTCAGTCTAGCTTCATATTATGCAAGATGCATTGATATATTGGTGTTCCCAGGGTTAGTGGTCCCTCCAACAGAGAAACATAAACAGGTAATAACTGAAGTAGTTGTTACCGATTCAATCAAAATGAGTTTAATGTCGGTGGGATTAGCATATGGACGGACTACACAGATATAAGTTAGTGGATTATACACAAAAGTACATGGCTTAAAGCTTAAGGTACAAGTTGTTCAATGTTGCCTCCTTGGTTGACTACTACAGGACACAAAAAATCTCGAATCGTGATAGAAGAGTTGTCATTTTTGCACCTCATCTCACCATTATATCAAATATGAAACATTAACTGCCTTACATCTGTTATCATCATAAATTTATCCTACTTTTCTCTAAAGAGGTGTTTTGAAAGTAATTAACTGAATATTGTGCTCTCATGTCGTTGATAAATAGGTTTTTGTGTGTGGGTATCGTGAACTTTATGACTTCCAAAACGTGATAACAGCTTCATCTCAACACCAGACTTCGACAAAATTGTGTCTTACATCTGTAAGTCAATTCTGATATGTATCTATATGCATTTTACTTTCATTTTGGATGTGTCTTTTAGCATATGCTTTCACAATAACTCATGTATGATCATAAGTTTAACACCCATTGACTTTACCCGGCCGATGAGGATGATGATGAAGATGAAGACGAGGCTTACTAAATATACCCCTGATTCGAATAAGTGACTGGTACTGTGGTATTGTGCATAAGAGTGAGGATTCATAGTATACCCATTATACATTAAGCACATGATAGAATTTTTTTTATTAAAAATGGCGTTGAAGTCACTACCCCTCAAGGTATGTCACACAAATATAAAACACATTTTACCATGAACTTATATGTTATCGTATGGAATTAGTCATGCTTTAGTAGTGTTTCTGTCATAGGGATAACCATGATCCACTTTGGTATTGTGAAAAATACATTTGAAACAGAAAAATAAACCATATGATCCAGGTTTATAATGTATTTCTTAACACACATCACATGAAATATTTGTTTATTACAATTATCGTGCTTTGTTTAGGTAATATGTAACGCCGGATTTGGTAAAAGAATGACTTCCGTATTGGATTAAATACTTGTAACGTGTTGAGCATGACCAAAACAGATTTGATCTTTTTGCAGAAAACAACATACATAATATATTTTTTTTGAACAGCGATTGGTATCACCCGAGGGGGACTTTAACCACCCGTTGCGATCATCTCCCGTTTCGACTATGCCGATGCAGCGATAAACCCCGCCTCCATCGCTGCCCGGGAGGAAACCTTGAAACCGATCCAAGGGCACGGCCAAGTAAAACCCCCTCCCCTTTACCCCCCAAACGATATGGGAAAGGTGCCATGGGTGGATACTTCATGGCAGTGATGAAATTGTGTTTTTAATATGTAGCTAACGGAGGTCGAACTCCTGACCTCCCCTAAAGGAGGCAGGCCACCAACCGCTGAACCACATCACAATTTCAACATACATAATATTATATATCATCAATTAGAAAAAATGCTTCCTGGTTACCCATCATTTTACGCTTTATCAAACAAGCATGTAAAGTATCACTATGGGATTTTCCGTAAGGTTGTTCGTTACAAAATATTTAATATTTAATATATCTAACTGACATGAACTACAAAATTATGAAGGGGGACATTTGAATTGCAAACCCATTGCTACACAGACAGCCAAGACACTTGCACAACATCTAAAGGGCAAGTAACATTTTTAGGGCCTGATTCAAATTATGTTCACAAACTAAGCCCAGTTTAATGCTGATTCCATCCTGCTATCTCAATGTCCCTGCTAAAAGAATGAAATTCAACTTCACGGATCAACGAAGCTAACATGATTTATCAATCATCATACAATTAATTTAAGAACAAATAGCCACCACTAGCAAATGCATTTATAAAGAAGAAAAAAAGAAAGCAAATAGCCATTGGTCTGGCGATATCGAGGTGCCTTTTTGACCTTGATGTCGTGTTTAAGTCTTGTGGTGGACACTATGTATACAATCGAGTAAAAATCGTGTTTGGTTTGTGTTTGTCTTTCAAACAAATTTATAAAGAAGAAAAAAAAGAGCATTGTGCATATGTGTAATTTTAGCTAAATCGTGTCCATAATTACTCATTCTTGCAAGAATATGGCATATTTTCTCCATGTCATTTTCTTATTCCCAAAAAAATTCAGAGTCAACCAAATTTTTATCAGAGTTGAGCGGGAATATAACTTAATATCCTCAACACAACATAGAGCCATTCTCCGTATTAATATCGAGATTCCAGCCAAAATTTTGTTAACCGGAAGAATCATCGGTGTAATTTAATCAAATTTTTATATTTTTTAGAGTTCTTCATTATAGGAAATAATGCTTGAACACTAAACTAGTCACGCGTTCATCTTCCGCTCTCGCAGTTGCATAGCCTACCCACCAACTGCTGCTTAGAAGAAAACCCGGCCCAATCCGAGAGCATGAGTTGTTAAATCTCCTCTCCCCCACTGCCCCGCAACCCGATGTGCGTAAGGCATTGGGTGGAATTCACATGTTAAGGGTAATCTTGTGTGCAATGATGCACCTCACGGGAGTCGAACTCCAGACCTCTCTTTAAAAAAAGACAAACCAGTACCACATGAACTACGACACAAAGATAAATAATTTTAAGTAAACTAGTGGTTGTGTTGCTAAAAAATTCTTTAAATGGGTAATCTAGCTCAAAATAAAAATAAAAACTCTTAAAAAATAAAAATTCTTAACAGTCTTCTTTCTTCTTCAGAAAATAAAATAAAACTCTTAAAAAGGCCGTCAGGAATTAACTTTCTGTGAGGGAGTATTGGCGTATCCACTTAACTGAAACTAACTCTCCACACTTTATGGAGAGTCAAATCATATAGTTGTACGCCTTGTATTTAGGATGTTAACAACCAAGTTTATTGTATCTTGTATCTTATATATTCAGATGTAATCAATGAAGAATGTAAGTTCATAATTAATATCTTAAACCCTTTGTAGGTAGTAGTACATGTACGAGAGTCTAGCTTAAAGGCGGTTGAGCTCCATTTCTTGTGCTGGACATGGCAAAAAAGCGCAGAAATTATGTTGCTTCTTCTGTTAATGCTTTCATCAAGTTCAAAGGTGATCTTTCTTCTACCAACATTTTCTTTAAAACCCCCTTTTCGTATTCGTTTAAATTAGGTCTTCGATTTGATCCTCCTCATAAATCATTTTTAGCAGCGTCCCTGCACTCCAAATCTTCTTCAATTCATAATGATTATGATTATGATGATCGCCCTCTAGCTAAGTATAAAAAAGTTAGCAACTTGAATGATGCTTACAATCTGTTTGATGAATGTCTCAGAGAACACCTATGCTATCTGTGGTTAAATTCAATCAGTTGTTGACTGCTGTCACCAGAATGAAACACTATTCTTCTTCACTTGAACTTTTCAAACACATGTGTTCAATTGGTGTTCCTTTGAATAAATACACTATTAGTAATTCTATCAAGTGTTGCTACCACTTGCACCGTACCAATGACGGTTTTGAACTTCTAGGTATTTGCTTCAGACAAGCCATTGTACCAGATGTGTTGATTTTTAGTACACTCTTAGATGGACTTGTTATAGAAGATAGGATTCTTGAAGCTGAGATGTTCTTCAAAAAGCTTATTAAACAGAATCTTTGTGAACGTGATGTAGTTATGTATAGCACAATGATTAAGGGACTTTGTGATGGTTTCCAGTGGTTTCCAGCCGTCATCTAGATGGCTCTGTTCCAGCCGTCATCTAGATGTTCAAAGCTGCCGACGTTGACAACGCGTATGGAAGTGGCAAACTTGAACACGATGACGGCCGTCAACTTCCGCCAACCTTCCTCGTTGACACCATTCACCGCCATAGAATTTTTGCTATAAATAGAGATGCAAACTTTCATTGTAAATCATCCCAAAATCACTCAGAGAAGTGTAATCACAACCTTGAGAGTGTGTGTGAGTTTGAGAGTTTTTTTTAGATTTTGTAAATACTCGTGTAATCTATTCTTGTGAGTAATAGAGTTATTTTTCTCTCAAATTTGTATCTCCCAACGTCCAGGCGATCCTCTCTTCCTAACAAGTGGTATCAAGAGCTTGGTTAGAGATGTTGGTCGAGTTTTGGGTTTTCTGAAGTTTTCTCAAAATTCAATTTTGAGTGTACCATTGGATTCGTCTTGTCGAACCGAGTCCAACGCAAAAAACGGTGACTTAAACGGAGTTATAACGAGCCCAGAAAACGCGGTCAAAGTTTGGTCAACTTGCCGGAACCTCGCGCGGAGAAGACGACCGGTGCCGGAATTTTCGCCGGAGAAGAAAGTCCTGTAGCAATTCACTGTAGAAGTCCTGTAGCAATTCACTGTAGCAGTTGGCTGCACTGTAGCAAGTTCCTGTAGCAGTACTGTAGCAAGTTCCTGTAGCAGTACTGTAGCAGCACTCTAGCAATTCTGAAATTTTACAATTTGGTCCCTGAAATTTTTCAGAATTTCATTTTTGGTCCTTGAAGTTTATAAAAATTATAATTTTGCCCCGCAAGTGGAATTTAAGCCGCGAAGTGTCTAATCCACGATTTTTAACCGTTCCGGACGTAACGGTGATCGCTGTTTTCTACAATTCAACCCCGTTTGTGTTGAAAAATTATTTGTAAGGTGATAATGTCCATAGAAGAGTCAACATCATCTTTGGGAGCTATGATTATGCTCACAACCACAAACTACACGCTGTGAAAACCTCGGATGGGAGATCTCCTCAGCTGTAAGAATTTGTTCGATCCTATTGAATTGAAGGGTATAAACCCTGATTCTGCCAAAGAGAAAGAGTGGAAGAAATCAAACCGAAAAACTATTGGTCAGATCCGTCAATGGATTGATCATAGTGTCTTCCACCATGTTGCACAAGAGACAGATGCATATGTCCTCAGAAAAAAGTTAGAGGACATGTACCAGGCCAAGACTGCTCGGAATAAAGCCCTGCTGATGAGGCGTTTAGTCAACATGAAGCTCAAAACTGGAACTTCAGTTGCCGAGCATACCAGTGAGTTCCAGAGCTTGGTCAACCAGTTATCGTCTGTAGAGATGCCTCTTGGCGATGAAGTTCAGGCTCTATTGCTACTTAGTTCTCTTCCCGATAGCTGGGAAACGTTGGTCGTAACACTCAGCTAGTCAGCTCCGAATGGCAAACTTGCCATGTGAATGGTCAAGGATGCCCTATTCAGTGAAGAGGCAAGGAGAAAAGACATGGGCACAGATCAGACCCATGCCTTTGTCACAGAGAATCGGGGGAGACAGCGAATGAGTAGCAAAAATAAATGGAGAGGCAGAAGCAAGAGCAGGGGCAGGTCAGCTGATGGCAGAAAACCAACATATAAATGCCATCATTGTGGATTAGAGGGACATATGAAGAAGAACTGCTACAGATTGAAAGAGGAACAAAATCAAAGCAGTTCACAGCCGAAGAATAAGGGTGGAGAAACATTAGTGACTATCTCTGGTGATGTCGCTTATTGTTCAACCCATGATGAGACATGCCTTCACGTCTCACGAGAAGACACGGAATGGGTGGTAGATACCGCAGCTTCCTACCACGTGACTCCATACAAGGAATACTCTTCACAACATACAAAGCTGGTGACTTTGGAGCTGTGAAGATGGGAAATTCCAGTTCCGCTGAGATTGTCAGAATTGGTGATGTCAAGATAAAGACAAGTTCCGGGAGCATAATCACTCTGAAGGATGTCCGCCATGTGCCAGATCTTCGGCTGAATTTACTTTCTGGAGTAGCTCTCGACAAACAGGGCTATAATAGTCATTTCAGTAGAGGCACATGGAAATTGTCAAGAGGCGCTATGATAGTCGCTCGAGGACACATTTGTGGCACACTATACAAAACTCATGTGAAGATCTGCACAGACAGCTTTAATGTTGCAGAAAAGGAGGCTTCACAAAATTTATGGCACCAGAGACTCGGTCACATGAGTGAGAAAGGGTTGTCTACCCTAATAAAGAAGGATCTTATCAATGTAGACAAAGATGTTGCGCCAGATCCTTGAAATCATTGTTTGTTTGGTAAGCAGCATAGAGTCTCGTTTAATTCCTCTTCAACGAGAAGATCAGAGTTACTAAGTCTGGTACACTCTGATGTTTGCGGTCCCTTGGAGGTTGAATCAATTGGCGGCAATCGATATTTTCTAGATGTTTATCGATGATACTTCTCGAAAGGTGTGGGTATATTTCTTGCGGACGAAGGACCAGGTGTTCGATTACTTCAAACAGTTCCATGTCATGGTAGAACGTGAGACAGGAAAGAAGTTAAAGTGTCTTCGATCCGACAACGGCGGTGAATACTCTTCCAGACAGTTCGATGCCTATTGCAGATCATATGGCATCCGACATGAGAAGACAGTTCCACGTACCCCTCAACACAATGGTATAGCAGAAAGAATGAACCGAACAATCATGGAACATGTTCAGAGCATGCTCAGTATGGCTAAGCTGCCAAAGCCATTCTGGGGAGAAGCAGTCAGAGCCGCATGTTACTTGATCAACCGATCTCCATCAGTACCACTGAATTTTGAATTTTCGGAGAAACTTTGGTCTGGAAAGGATCCATCATACTCTCACTTAAGAGTATTTGGATGTTTGGCATACGCTCGTGTATCCAAGGAGCTCAGGCAGAAGCTGGATGCAAAGACCACTCCATGCATATTCATAGGCTACGGAGATGAAGAATTTGGATACAGATTATGGGATCTAAAGGAGAAAAAGGTGATCAGAAGTAGGGACGTGGTGTTCCACGAAAGCCAGACAATAGAAGATATTGAAAAGCCCACAATATCTCAGAAGACAAATGTTACTGCTCAGGTGCCAGAGGCAACAATGGAATCATTCATGAGAAATGAATTTTCAGTGCATAAAGAAATGCCAGAAGTAGAAGATAATGAGGAAAATGACGGTGCTGAGCAGGGGAGCCACAACCCCATCTGCCAGACGTTCCATCACCATCACAAGGTCAAGATGATGGCGGATCTCCTCAAAATGTTCCAAAAGTTCGTAGATCTGAATGAGGTCAGATTCCATCGAGTAGATATCCAGAATTCGAGTACCTTCTACTTACTGAAGATGGAGAACCAGAGAGTTTTCATGAAGCAGTATCTCATAAGGACAAAGAAAAATGGTTGCTCGCAATGCAGGATGAGATGGATTCTCTGTATAAAAATCAAACTTATGAGATTGTAGAACTTCCACACAGGAAGAAGGCACTGAAAAATAAATGGGTGTTCAAGCTGAAAAAGGATGGTAGTGGAAAAGTGGTGAAATACAGAGCACGGCTTGTAGTCAAAGGATTCCAACAGAAGAAAGGGATTGATTTTGACGAGATATATTCACCAGTAGTCAAGATGACTTCAATTAGATTCATACTTAGATTGGTCGCAAGTATGAACTTGGAGCTCGAACAGATGGATGTAAAGACAACTTTTCTTCATGGAGATTTACATGAAGAAATTTACATGGAGCAGCCGGAAGGTTTTGAGGTTTCAGGAGATAACCTCGTATGCAAGTGATGTGGTAGCGGAGGGGTACGTGATAGTACTATATTTTACTACGAAATACGTTACAAATTACACAAGTTTTAATTATTTATTTAGAGAATGGATATACCTAAACCTTGCTACAACACTATAGGCAGTGTACCTAATCGTAGAGTAGTATAGTTTTTAGTAAGTCCGGTTCGTTCCACAGGGAGCGGACTTATTGCACACTATATTTTTAAACAACTATATTTGTACAAAATATATATAATTATATATAATAATATATAAAAGGGGGTTTACCGTTTAATGACCGGTTTGTCGATTTATATTTTAAGCGAAGCGTATAGTAAATGATGATATTTAAATAACAATAAAATAAATAACAATAATTAAAATGACAATAAATAAAAGTACGAGAAAAAATGAAATAAAATATATTATGCTTAATTAAACTTCCGTAACCATGATGGTTGACGTGTTGATTTTAGTTTTATGCCCATGGGTTAATTGTCCTTTGTCCTGGATTATTTAATATGTCCGTCTGGTTTTTGTCCATAACAGTCCATCGGTCATAAATATAAAATGCGAGTGCCCTCGTCAAATTATCCTTATACCCGAAGTTAAATATTCCAACTAATTGGGGATTTAAACTGTAACAAGATTTTAATACTTTGTTTAATAATTACACCAGGATGTCGACTGAGTGTAACCCAAGGTTTTAATATTTTGTTATCAATTATACCAAGTGTCCTTTGTACATAATTTCACCCCTGTTTTAATTATTCTAGTGGCTATTAATCCATTCCCGTGTCCGGTTAAATGAACGATTATTCGTACATATAAATACCCCGCCCATCGTGTCCGATCGAGTGTATATGGTAATTTATAGGGACGCCCAATTGTAAATCTTTATATTAACATTAACAAACTATCATTTAGTTAAACAAATATAAAGCCCATTAATAGCTCATAGTCTAATTTCCACAAGTGTCGTTCTTTTGTCCAAACCCCATTTATGGTACAAAGTCCAATTACCCAATTTTAGTAATTAGCCCAACATCATGATTACTTCGGCTCGAATAAGCATAATAATAACTTAGTTACGAGACATTAATTTAAAAAGGAGAACATAACTTACATTGAGTATTTATCGCGTAGTGTTACACGGACAGAATTTCGACTTCAAAAACCCGTAAAATAACCTTTACATAACCCGAACTAATCTAATATAACACTAATCTATACTATATATATATATTTATTTATTTATTATCTTATGGAGTATTATTATTATTATGTTGTAAAACTCGTCAGAATTCGCGACCTTTTATAGGGATTCTGAAATTTCTGTGCTCCGCGAGTCGCGGCACTTTGTGCCTGAGAACTCCGCGAGTCGCGGGGATATGGAATACAGCTCACATCCCTTTGGATCTTCTTTGCCGACGTTTTATATATATAAATATAAAATATAAATAATTAATATAATTATTTATATATTATATTATATTCTTGTGCATAGTAGACTTGTAATTTTTAGTCCGTTGCGTCGGGCGTTAATAGTTGACTCATGTCCTGGTTCCGGATTTTTGAACGTCCTTGCGTACAATTTAATATCTTGTACTTTGCGTTTTGTAACTTGTACTCTTATCTTTTTTAGACGTTCTTCATCAATAATTTGAACCACTTGGATTGTATCTTGTACATTTGAGCTTTTTGGTCATTTGCGTCTTCAAATCGTCGTTTTCGCCTTTTGTCTTCGCACTTATTTAATATAAACGATTACAACTTAAAATAGGACAATTATAACTAAATAATTTACATATTGGGAGGATATTGCTACTAAATATATGTTCATTTGGAGCACTATCAAATATCCCCACACTTGAACGTTGCTTGTCCTCAAGCAATACAGAACTTGAAATAAAAACATACATGAATTACTTTTTTATTCATCATACTTTGTACATTAGTGATTTTGATATGGTGGTATAAACAATGATAGTAACGATAGAACCATGGTTAAAGGTGGGTGTGTCATCCACAGTTGCCTCGGGTTTAGGTCAACG
Organism: Rutidosis leptorrhynchoides; assembly: GCF_046630445.1. Taxonomy (NCBI): domain Eukaryota; kingdom Viridiplantae; phylum Streptophyta; class Magnoliopsida; order Asterales; family Asteraceae; genus Rutidosis; species Rutidosis leptorrhynchoides. The sequence continues at coordinate 339,913,027 of NC_092342.1, read as the reverse complement.
ACACTTGCAATCAAATAGCCGATTTACTTTCGGTTTCCAAAGCAAAGTGCACATTTGAAAGGCGGTTTACAGTCCCACATGACTATGAAAATGTAGATCCTTAAGGAAATTGGATCTTTATGAAAACATTTGATCTTTTGAAAATTCAATCTAGCTTTTACCCTAGATAAGTTTTCCGGAATAACCCTTCACCGGTGTTTGCAAAATATTTTTGTGGGTTTTGTGGGTTTCAGATTTGAAAATTTTAGCTCAAAACTTATGGTTTTGTGTCACCCACTTGCTAACCTTGTATTAGGAAAGCAACACGTCCAGTTTACTTGCTCCGTATATTACCTTTCGGTAAACTACCGTCCGGTTGTAAAGGAAAGCGATGAACAAGCAACTGTTAAGGCAATGTCCCGTGACATGCTTTTGATTTATGGTCTATAACGTGTCGGACGCAATTACTATCCTTTGTAGGAGCAATAGTAAAGCTCACCCTTATAATTTTTTGGTCTGGCACAAGGTCCTGTCTTCGACCATGCTATGCAACCACCGTTCTTACGGTTGACACCCGATTTGGTTCAGGTGACCTAATGAATTCCAGGTGAATTCCTAGGATTTTACGTTCAATGGTAATGAACGCATTGAAAATGGGTTTTCAGAAAACAAATCGGTTTATAATTTGATCAAAATATTTTCTCGTTCAAGCTCGAGTTTAGATATCATTGAATTCCATGAGTTTGTAATTCTCAATCTTTAAGGTCAATCTCAAGGATTGAGTAATATCAGGCTTAAGAGCTGATTTTTAATCTTTAAGGAGATTATCCTTTCTGGGGATCTGATTCATTAGTCTTATCAAGCTAATTTGCACGGTGCCCCCCCCATTGTACGAGATAAATCCTTCTCATGGTTAGGATAAATCTGACCACCTGGCGACCCTGTTTTATGCTGAGGTCCGTGGATTTCCTGCTGATTTTAGTGATGACTTTTCTAGATTTTTCGTCAACCTACAGCTGGTCTGGACGACAACTTCATGACCTAAATCAAGAAGCGCGTTTCTTTTTCGGAAGACTTTACTTCCTTTAAATGATGGAATTGATTCATCGTGTAGATCCATCTTTCATTACAGTAAATCGGGTAAAACAGTTAATTTAGTCCAAAACAAAAGCACTTGCAATAAACTTTACAGAAACATGTGATAGATAGTTTTTAATTGAATAACTTGGTACATTCTCCCCACACTTAGTTTCTTTCTTTGCCTTTTTATTCTCCTTTATTCTATTTTAAATGAATTCAATCGTTTTAGGGTGTTTCTCAATTTATGTCATTTCCGAGGTAACGATAATTTCGGTATTAACACCTAGTTTTCATCGTTCATAAATATGTATAAACATGATTTTGAATTCATTTATTTGAAATTTTTTTTTTTTTTAAAATTTTCACAAAATTTGGCAAATAAACTAAGTGCAAATCCGAGAGAATTTATAACCCTTCCCCACACTTGAGATCATGCAATGCCCTCATTTGCATGAAATCAGACTCTAATTATAAATTCATGAGGGTGATTAGTGTAGAAAAATGATTGAAAATACCCAGTTTGTAATTACAAAGCTCGTCGAATGATAGATGGCGCGCCTCATCGTTCATTCCTTCATGTTTTATCACACATATTTTTCTTCAAAAACGGTTGCTTTTCTGAACTGTTTGCTAATCTTTAAAAATACGTCTTTTGCCCTAATTTATTATGCATGTTTATTAACGAATTATGCACTAACCCGAACCCCTAATTTAACGTTAAGTGGGGTTAAACTTCCCCACACTTAGCTGACGACATGTGAAGTCAGTAGAATAAGTTCCAAGAATTAAAATAGTGAGCCAGTTATTTACATCTCGAGTGGTATATAATATATCAACGGTTTTAAAGTTTAGAACCACCCAATCGCCACTACTTAATTCTTTTTTAATTGTAGCTTTTAGTAAATGGATATGTCTCTTTTCTGGTTCTTGGTCAAATGGATCGATATACACCGTCATACTTATTTCTATAGGGTGGACAATTCCTAATATTTCCTTCCTTTTATTCTCGTGATCAAAGTTTTCACCTCTATTACCCAATTGGGTGAAATTCGAAGTGTCATTATCTATTACAGCTCGTAGTTCATTTCCGGTTAATGACTCGTCTATTGAGAATATTGGGTTGGAAGGTTGTGGAATGGTGAAGTTCGGTTTGGCCTTGGGGGTAAAATTTTCAACGTTATCGTATTCCCAAGAGTACCAATTTATTACCCTTACTTCTTCTTTATCCATTGATGGATCGATGATTTCGTCGGTAGAGGCTAATGTGTCGATATGTTGTGAAATTGGTAAGACTGAATAAAAAGTATCATCGGGATAGTTGGTAATTTCGGAGCTCTCGAATTCATCAAAATTCGATGATATGAGATTTTCTTGCACAATACTCCTCAGAACAACAGGTGTGTAGTCTGATAGAGTTTCAGCTTGCCGGTTTACAAACTCTCTCATTTGTTCATTTTGAGCATTGAGTTCTTTGAGTTTGATTTTCATATTGTCTAATAAATTTTCAGACACGTAATTTTCCTCGTCTACTGGTTGTTGAGTTTGGAAATATTCTTGGGAATAATCCCAATTTGAATTGTATTCTTCATAATCATTCCATTCAGGTTCCGTGGGTGCGTAATTTTCCATAGGAACGTAATAATAACATTCCCATGTTGAGTGATAATCTCCACAGATTTCACAACCAGTTATTGTTTCGTCATTCGTGATCCAAGATTGACCGAACGAACTGTCATCAACACCCGTTTGAGAGTATTGATTTAATTGATTTTGGATATCAAAAAGAGTTTCCATAGCCTTGTTTTCAAAATTTTCCATTTTATTGCGATGGCCAAATTTTAGCTACAATGTGGTGCATTTACTAATTATCCTATTAGTTATAAAAATAGAAAAACTTATATAAGTTGTCCAATTAATAGACTTTTCTGCTTTTGCCCACGTTTCGAATAGCCAAAAGATGCAGCAGGGAGCCAGAACCCTTTAAATCGGAAGCTCACAACTCAGCCACTAACAAATCCAACTATTACTACGAAGCAGAAAATTGTCAACGTCCATTAATTTAACCACTTAAATAATTTTTCTTTCCGTTTGAGATATTAGATAAGAAATAGAGAAAATTTCTAAGTCCTAAAAACTAGCGTGTCGAGAAATAAGAAAGAAAAAGAATGAGCGTCGAAAAACGTCGAAAAATAAAAATAAGAAAATAGCGCGTCGTAACTTAAAAAGGAATTAAAAACTAAGAATTAAAAGTTGCGTCTAAAAATATTAAAGCTTAAAAGAAAAACTATATCCCAAATGGTAATAACTTAAAAAGGTACTAAAATATAAAAACGGCGTCGCAAAATTCTAAAGCACCTAAATCTCAGTCTAAAGAAAAAGCACTTAAGGGATTTTACGACAAAGCCTAAAAATATAGAAGTAAAAATAACTATGGCAAAAACTAAGTTTAAAACTAAATATGAGCTAAAAATACAAATATTACGCTAAAACGATTAAAAAGGGACAAAATATAAAAATATACAAAAAGTTGTAAAAAGTACAATTTTTATAAAAATATTATTTTTATATTATTTATTTATTAAAACTATTAATTTTACATATAATAAAACTAATTAAAATTTAAAATACAATTTAATTAAAAAAAACTTAAACTAATTATAATAATTAAACTAATTAGGGTTTATTAATAATAATAATAATAAAATCCGTAATTAATGTGAAATTAGGGTTCTGTCACGTGTGTCAGAGTGTCTCCGCGAGTCGCGGTATTTCAAGCAGCAAACCCCGCGAGTCGCGAGGTTCCAAAATTCAACTCTGGTACAGTTTTTAATTCGACCTTTTTTTTTTTTTCTGTTTTATATTCTTCTGTTTTAAAATCTAAATATTTATATAATAAAAAACTTATATTTAAAAACTAAAATAAAAATAGAACTACTTTATAATTTTATAAATAAAAATAGTAAAACAAGATTTATATATATTTTTTATTTTTTATTTTTTTTTCGGTTTTTTTTTTTTTTTTATAAATTTGATATTGTTTTTCTAAAAATATATTTATACAAATATATATTAAAAATATAGCGTTTCGCCAAGTCCCCGGCAGCGGCGCCAAAAACTTGATGTGGTAGCGGAGGGGTACGTGATAGTACTATATTTTACTACGAAATACGTTTCAAATTACACAAGTTTTAATTATTTATTTAGAGAATGGATATACATAAACCTTGCTACAACACTATAGGCAGTGTACCTAATCGTAGAGTAGTATAGTTTTTAGTAAGTCCGGTTCGTTCCACAGGGAGCGGGCTTATTGCACACTATATTTTTAAACAACTATATTTGTACAAAATATATATAATTATATATAATAATATATAAAAGGGGGTTTACCGTTTAATGACCGGTTTGTCGATTTATATTTTAAGCGAAGCGTATAGTAAATGATGATATTTAAATAACAATAAAATAAATAACAATAATTAAAATGACAATAAATAAAAGTACGAGAAAAAATGAAATAAAATATATTATGCTTAATTAAACTTCCGTAACCATGATGGTTGACGTGTTGATTTTAGTTTTATGCCCATGGGTTAATTGTCCTTTGTCCTGGATTATTTAATATGTCCGTCTGGTTTTTGTCCATAACAGTCCATCGGTCATAAATATAAAATGCGAGTGCCCTCGTCAAATTATCCTTATACCCGAAGTTAAATATTCCAACTAATTGGGGATTTAAACTGTAACAAGATTTTAATACTTTGTTTAATAATTACACCAGGATGTCGACTGAGTGTAACCCAAGGTTTTAATATTTTGTTATCAATTATACCAAGTGTCCTTTGTACATAATTTCACCCTGTTTTAATTATTCTAGTGGCTATTAATCCATTCCCGTGTCCGGTTAAATGAACGATTATTCGTACATATAAATACCCCGCCCATCGTGTCCGATCGAGTGTATATGGTAATTTATAGGGACGCCCAATTGTAAATCTTTATATTAACATTAACAAACTATCATTTAGTTAAACAAATATAAAGCCCATTAATAGCTCATAGTCTAATTTCCACAAGTGTCGTTCTTTTGTCCAAACCCCATTTATGGTACAAAGTCCAATTACCCAATTTTAGTAATTAGCCCAACATCATGATTACTTCGGCTCGAATAAGCATAATAATAACTTAGTTACGAGACATTAATTTAAAAAGGAGAACATAACTTACATTGAGTATTTATCGCGTAGTGTTACACGGACAGAATTTCGACTTCAAAAACCCGTAAAATAACCTTTACATAACCCGAACTAATCTAATATAACACTAATCTATACTATATATATATATATATTTATTTATTTATTATCTTATGGAGTATTATTATTATTATGTTGTAAAACTCGTCAGAATTCGCGACCTTTTATAGGGATTCTGAAATTTCTGTGCTCCGCGAGTCGCGGCACTTTGTGCCTGAGAACTCCGCGAGTCGCGGGGATATGGAATACAGCTCACATCCCTTTGGATCTTCTTTGCCGACGTTTTATATATATAAATATAAAATATAAATAATTAATATAATTATTTATATATTATATTATATTCTTGTGCATAGTAGACTTGTAATTTTTAGTCCGTTGCGTCGGGCGTTAATAGTTGACTCATGTCCTGGTTCCGGATTTTCGAACGTCCTTGCGTACAATTTAATATCTTGTACTTTGCGTTTTGTAACTTGTACTCTTATCTTTTTTAGACGTTCTTCATCAATAATTTGAACCACTTGGATTGTATCTTGTACATTTGAGCTTTTTGGTCATTTGCGTCTTCAAATCGTCGTTTTCGCCTTTTGTCTTCGCACTTATTTAATATAAACGATTACAACTTAAAATAGGACAATTATAACTAAATAATTTACATATTGGGAGGATATTGCTACTAAATATATGTTCATTTGGAGCACTATCAGCAAGCTGAAGAAAAGTTTATATGGTTTGAAGCAGGCACCTAGGCAGTGGTACAAGAAGTTTGACTCGTGCATGGTGAGTCAAGGGTATAAGAAAACTACAGCAGATGAGTGTGTCTACATTCAGAAGTTTTCTGAAGAAAATTTCGTTGCTCTTCTACTATATGTAGACGATATTTTGATCGTAGGGAAAGACACAACGAAGATCAACCAGCTGTAGAAGGAACTCTCGAAGTCTTTTGACATGAAAGACTTAGGACAGGCTCAACAGATTTTAGGAATGCAAATAACCTGAGACAGGAAGAATAAAAGGTTATGGCTATCTCAAGAGAAGTATATTGAACGAGTGCTTTCACGTTTCAATATGAACAATGTCGAACCTATTAGCATTCCATTAGCCAACCATTTCAAGTTAAGCAAGAGTTCTTGTCCCTCATCCAAGGAAGAGATCGGGGAGATGTCTTTAGTACCATATTCTTTAGCAGTTGGAAGTTTGATGTATGCGATGGTGTGTACAAGGCCCGATATTGCTCACGCAGTGGGAACAGTGAGTCGTTTTCTCTCCAACCCCGGGAAAGAGCATTGGGACGCGGTAAAATGGATTCTCAGATATCTTAAAGGTACAAAGAATCTATGTCTTTATTACGGGGGAGCTGATCCAATCTTGGAAGGCTATACAGATGCGGATATGGCCGGAGATCCTGATAGTAGGAAATCTACTTCAGGATTCATTTACACTTTTGCAGGGGGAGCCGTTTCATGGCAGTCAAGACTACAGAAGTGTGTTGCATTATCCACAACTGAAGTAGAGTATATTGCTGCCTCAGAAGCTGGAAAAGAAATGTTGTGGTTAAAGCGTTATCTCCAAGAATTTGGAATCAAGCAAAACGAGTACAAGGTATATTGTGACAGTCAGAGTGCTCTAGATTTGAGCAAGAACTCCATGTACCATTCCCGTACAAAACATATTGATATTCGCTATCATTGGATACACGAGGTAATTGATCGACAACTGTTGAGACTAGTGAAGATCCATACAAAGGAGAATCCTGCGGATATCGTAACAAAGGTGGTGACTCGGGAGAAGTTGGAGTTATGCAGAGACATAACTGGAATGTTCGTTGATTCGGCTGGAGGGGGAGAATTGATGGTTTCCAGTGGTTTCCAGCCGTCATCTAGATGGCTCTGTTCCAGCCGTCATCTAGATGTTCAAAGCTGTCGACGTTGACAACGCGTATGGAAGTGGCAAACTTGAACACGATGACGGCCGCCAACTTCCGCCAACCTTCCTCGTTCACACCATTCACCGCCATAGAATTTTTTCTATAAATAGAGATGCAAACTTTCATTGTAAATCATCCCAAAATCACCCAGAGAAGTGTAATCACAACCTTGAGAGTGTGTGTGAGTTTGAGAGATTTTTTTTTAGAGTTTTGTAAATACTCGTGTAATCTATTCTTGTGATTAATAGAGTTATTTTTCTCTCAAATTTGTATCTCCCAACGTCCAGGAGATCCTCTCTTCCTAACACTTTGTAAGATCGGAAACAATGTTACCGCTATTGCTTTGCTTAGGCTAATGGATGAAAGAGGTCATAAAGCTAATGTCGTTGCATATAGCACCATCATTCACGGTCTTTGCAAAGACAAAATGATTGGTGATGCTTTTAATCTTTTCAAAGAGATGGTTTTTCACAAAGGCATTCTACTAAATGTCATCACATACACCTCTTTGATTCATAGTCTTTGTAACTTAGGTCGTTGGGACGAGGTTTGTAACATACTAAAAGAAATGGACGATGAAAGGATCTCCTTAGATGTGCAAACCTACAATGTATTAGTGGATGCATTTTGCAAAGATGATAAAGTAGATGAAGCACAAGCTGTTATCAGCATCATGTTTGAGAGAGGAAAGATTCCTAACGTAGTAACATACAATTCACTTATTGATGGTTACTGTTTACGAGGTGAAATGAGCAAAGCAAAAACAATTTTTGATTCAAACTTAAGCGTCTGGTCCCTAATGTTGTCACTTACAATAGCTTAATAAATGGGTATTGTAAGAATAAGATGATAGACATGGCCATGGATATGTTTTCTAAAATGGAAAGAATATGTTTGAAATGTAATATAGTCACTTACAACACCATGATACAGGGATTGTTTAGTGTTGGAGGTTGTGCGGCTGCTCGCAAACTATTTGACGAAATGCTTGCACATGGTCAACTTCCAGATGAATTAACTTATAGAATAATCTTAAAGGGTCTTTGCGACAATAGTCTGATAGAAGATGCATTATCTTTGTTCAAGTTAATGGGTAATAGTAAGCTCAATTCGGATATTGTTGTGTATAACATCCTAATTGATGGTGCAAGAAAATGCGAGAAGTGTGATATCACAAGGGTTCTCTTTGAGGAGCTTAATACTAATGGTTTGAAACTTAATATTCATACATATAGTGTGATGATTAGTTCTCTTTGTATGGAAGGTCTACCAAGTGATGAAAATAAGTTGTTTCTAAAAATGGGTGTGAATGGTTGCCTGCCAGATGATGTTACTTACAGAGTTCTTCTCCAAGGATATCTACAAAATAATTACTATGATGATGTTGAGATGCTTTTACGTGAAATGGAACAACGGAATTACTCACTTGATGTTACGACCTTAACAGTTTTAATGAATCATATAGCAATCGGTTCATTGAAGGATACATTGCTTGAGTTGATAGGTAGGTGTGACGATCGCTCCAAATTCATATGGACGAACACGTCATTCATTGATTTCATTGCGAGGTATTTGACCTCTATATGATACGTTTTGTAAACATTGCATTCTTTTGAAAAGGCACACCATAAATGAATATTTAAATCAAAGGTTTTCGACATCTGATGATTTCTACATATAGACAATCACCATAAATAATAGTTTACAACAGTACTTCCGTTGACAATGCAGTCAAAATAAGATACATGGTGATGATTTGGTGAATGCAACGTTTCCTTGAAAAATATGTCATGTAAGACTCCATGCACATAGCTTGTCTAACATCTAAGCAAACAGCGGAAGACTTCTAGGAAACTTGAGAATAAACATGCTAAAAAGTGTCAACACAAAGGTTGGTGAGTTCATAGTTTTAATGTTTCGTATAATCTGCATATAAAGGTGGATCACAAGATTTCAGTTGTTTCATCCAGAAACGTTTATCAAAATATTCTATGAAATTGAGCACCCTGGTAACTAAACTTAACGTATATATAATTTGTACCCTTTGTATAATCATCTTAATAATACACGCAAACCAACGTGTATGCTTCTCAAATAGCATACGTCCGTTAAAAGGCTAGTGCTCTAGCTCGGACGGGGATATCAAGCCCTATGGATCCATATACTACTACTCGCGCCCACCAGTTCTTATAACTGGCAGTTACTAGTTACCAAAGCTAAGGGATTTTCGGTTTAAACTTAGTGTAGAATTTAGTATGTACTTGTATCCATTGCGTTTAAAATAAATTGCATGTATTCTCAGCCCAAAAATATAGATTACAAAAGCAATTAAAAATGGAGCAATGAAACTCACACATATAAATATTGTAAATCAGTTAATAAAGCATTTGCATGTATTCTCAGCCCAAAAATGTAAAGGGTAAAAGGGATCATATGAAACTCACCTTAGCAGCATATAAAGTCGTTCACCAAAATGTGATCGAAACACGGATTACCAAATAACTGTAGATCTCAACATATCAATATTGTAGAAAAGTACGTAGACGTAACAGAGATAATAAACACTAGATTTGATTCATAAATATACCCCCGAACATTACCCATAACCTCCATGGCAATAACTCATAATTTCCTTAACTCTATCCCGCTTGAAAACATATTTTGAAAGTGACACGCTCATGACCTCGTCGTAGTATTTTAGGTATAATACTAATAATAATTAGATTAATAATAATATTAATCTTAATAATAATAATAATAATAATAATAATAATAATAATAATAATAATAATAATAATAATAATAATAATAATAATAATAATAATAATACTGAGTAAGATGAATATATATGTGTGTAAACTGAGCCGAAATCGATGAATTTTATAGACCTCGCCTGGCCAGACCTCCCATGCGATCGCATGGGTTTGAAGGCCACAGTCCATGCGATCGCATGGCCCTATTTTTCCAGCCCACATGTTTTTATCCTAACATTTGTCGACATAATAAAATATAAATATAATATATATAATTTAAATTAATTAATTATATATTATATTAAATTCACGTGCATAGTTGACTTGTAATTTTTGTTCCGATAAGTCGTACGTTGTCACTCGACTTATGTCCCGGTTCCGGTTTTTCGAACGCCCTTTCGTACGCTGAGAAAACTTGTACTTTACGTTTCGTGAATCGTACCTTTGTCAAAATATAGTCTTAAATCATCCATAAAATATACCACTGTAGCAAAGTTACTGTAGCAATTCACTGTAGCAAAGTCAATTTCACTGTAGCAAATAGTGATTTTTAAAAACACTGTAGCATTTTGGGTACTGTAGCAATTTGAAAATGTTACTATCGTTTACTAGATAACTTGAAATTATATATATGTATATATCTTTTTAATATATATAAATCAGTTTTTAAATACACATTGGAAGTTATTTATAAATAAATTTTAATAATAAATATTTCAACTTATCATATATATTCAAATAGATATTTAAACCAATAAGTTTAATGTACGGTATCAAATAATTAATACATTGTTACTTTTTCAAGTTATAGTATATATGTATCTATTTACATATAATTGTTCGCGAATCGTCGAAAACAACCGAAATGTATTTAAATATATAAAAGTAGTTCAAAAATTTTGAGATTCAGTTTTATAGACTTTGCTTATCGTGTCGAAAATGTTAATCATACAAAGATTAAGTTTAAATTTGGTCAGAAATTTCCGGGTCTTCACAGTAGGCTAGTGCCTAAATACTTGATGAAAACCTACAGAAAGGAATTTTAGTAGAAATCACATTTGATGTATTGAATGATTATCAAGTTGATAGCAACAATTGTCATCTTCTAGATTTCTTATTTGTAAATTGAATGGTTGGTGGTGTTTTACTGGTCAAACCTGAAAGTTTGGTTGAAAGGCAAATGGGTTTAAGGGTTCGAGTGTATGAAGCGGGTTTAAGGGTTCAAGCGTGTTGGCGCAACTGAAAGTTTTGTTATTCAGTTGTTCTGTTTGTACATGGTGCCTCTTGATATGTTGATGCGTTGAAACAGTACCTTTATTTTATGAACGGATTTGAGTTATTTTGTTACACGAATTGTTTTATTGTATATATGGTGTTTTAATGAATTCAGGTTGATTTCACACATATAGGCAACTAGTCCTATCCGCGTAGTTTAGTTTGTTGGTAAATCCGGTTCGTTCCACAGGGAGACAGTGTTAAATAGTTTTTAATAGTCTTTGAAGTTAAACTTATTTAAAAGGGGTTTTGGATTAGGAATTTATAATACTACATAATAATAATAAAATTTAGCTTAATCTTAATTTAATTATATTACTTATTAATTTATACGAATACATTATTTATAATTATTAACTTAAAAGTGAATTAATTGAAATTATACTATTTGTGATCTAAATAAGTTTATTACTAAATGATAATTAATAAAATAATAACTTTTAATAAAACTAATTGATTAGAATTTTGTTTTGAGCAATAAATTATAATACAAATTTATTTAAATTAACTGAATAATAAAAATGAATTATAGGAAATTATAATAATTAAACTAATTATAAATTAATTACTTTAGAATAATGATAAAAGATTTAATTTAAAACCTTGACATTTAAATAAATTCGGAACAGTGCTGATATTACACGTACGCTTTTCGCGTACAACTATACGCGTTCTGCGTATAATTTTGAAGGTACGCGTTTCGTGAGATGTATACACGATACGCGTATGATATATCTAATGTGACAAACAGTTCTGGTACAAATTCGAGTATTTTGATGTATATTTTTATTTTTAGTGAATAATAATAATACGTAAATAATAATAATAATAATAAGTATTTTACAATATATAAATAAATGGGAGTGTTTACTTAAATGTGTCACCTCTAGATCCATGGATTGTTTTGAGTTTAAGCCCTATTAAAATGTTTTAGTATAAAACTTTATATTTTTTTCTTTTGAATAAATATAAAGTTATGACTAACTAAATTTAATCTAATTTTCATCGGATCTTATTTTAGATAGTTACTATTCCCCAAGTATTTAAATTGAGACCCAACCAAGTTTTGACTTTCGCCAAAACCCAAATCATAACGGTTTCCCTTTTTATAATTTCACTATTATATGACTAGTGATATTACCCAAACCACCGAACTTTATTTCTAATTTAGTGTTAGTAAATTATTCATAAGTTCGTCTAGATCACTTTTAATGTTGAAGCTTAATTTATATAGATAAAAATAACTTTCGTTATTTGAATCTAATAAATTAAGTGACAAGGGTTAAATATCCAAGTACATAATAATGGTTCTTTTAATTAGGCTCAATGTTAAAAATACTTAAGTTACATTTTAATTTTTACAAATGATAACAATCCATTTCACTAGGGGCTCTACATCTAAGCAAACACTAGGGAAATTAGCTACTCATTATACTAAGGTAAGCATGAAAATATAAATATACAAACATAATAATAACGATAAAAATTGATAACGATAATTTTAATAGGATATACTTACGAAAATCTTCACTTTCATTTACTTTAAACGGTAGAAAATTACAATAACAACACCCCTTTCACTCGTACAATAATACCCTTTATCACGAACAATACACCCTTAAATCTGAAACTATCCTAAAAATTGAACCTTGGACTGAAAATAAATGATACTGAGGGAATGAAAAATAAATACAGTAGCTAAAATAATTGATATCTGTAAATGTGTGTTGTATAGAATTTTGGAGCTGTCTACTCCCCACTACTGTCCTTTGCTTCTTTCTCTATGTATCTGTATATAGTAGAAGAGTAGTAGATGTAATCATCATTTTTAATTCTTTATTGCATACAGTGGCTGGAGTGGCTGGAAAGTAATATTAATAAACCATAAAGTAACCGTCCCATTTGTAATTCAGATCTGAATCTGGACTCAACAATACGCGTTTCGTGTAGAACACCACACGGTCCGCATAAGGTTAAAATACTACGCGTTTCGCTTAGGTAAGTACGCGATACGCGTAAGAGTAAACGGCAGTTTTCTAATTTTTTTTTTTTTTTGTTTATTCTCTGTTCACCCCTTGTTGACGTATATCGACTTGGAACTTTCTTTTGAACTCTTTTTCTTTGATCATCTTGAACTTGCATTCGGGTAAACATTATCTTGATATATATTTGGTTTAAATCCGTCGTTTTATCATTGTTTTATCATCGTTTCTTCAAACTTCAAGCTCGTGTTTACTTTTGTCGTTTTTCTCGTGAATTATGCATTTGAATGTCTTCGTTTCGGTAAAAGCCGATGAAATATAAAAGATATTGCGTCGAAATATATGTATGTTTAAAGCAATATCAAAATACCCCACACTTGAACGTTGCTTGTCCTCAAGCAATTACATCTTTTAGATAGAATCGGAACATTACATATTTTTCCATATCGAACATTAAATCACTCAACACACGCTACACGAAATGAAACACACGCTATATGGAATAAGTTGGAAACACTACACAATATTTATTGGATCACACGCACACCACACAAAATGAAATTCTGACAACAGAAACAAAATAGAAACTCGTGATTAAGGTTTAAAAATTTGGATCCTTAGGGAAAATTGGACCTTGTGAAAACGTTTTATGATTTTATAAAATGGCATGCTAGTTTTTACACTAGACACGTTTTTCGGTTTTAACCTCAAATTCCGGTTGAGGGTAACTGAAAACCATAGTCTCAGTCGGCGATTAGCAAGCTATCCGCCCCCATAATTGAAGTATCATGGAACTTGAAACCGAATGTCCTAAAAATGGTTTTACACAATATAATTCATAAAATAGCACAAGTTTTAGAATAAAATTATATCGTGTCCAAATATCATCGGTGAACCATGAGTTTGCACACCTCAATTTGTTATGGCATATGTATGTTGACCGCGGTCAAACATAGATGCGGTTGATCTTTACGGAGATCATCCATCTGGGGATTAGATTCATTAGTCTTAAAAGCTAATTTGCAATGTGCCCCCCCATTGTACGAGACAGATCCATCTCATGGTTAGGATAAGTCTGACCACCAAAAACCCTGTTTGATGCTGAGGTGAGGTGAATTTCCAGCCGATGATAGAGATGACTTTTCAAGATTTTTCGTCAACCTACAGCTGTTCTGGACTACATCTTCTAACATAAGTTAGCAAGTGTGTCATTTTGGAAGACTTTACTTCCTTAATGGGATATTCAGGTTTATACATTCCAAAGCAATGATATCTGCAATAAACTTCATAGAAACAAGTGATAAATGGTTCTAAACATATGGGTTTATAAATTCCTTTATACTTGGTTTTCTTTTAAATATTTTAATCAAATAAACTTATGTATTTTTTAATGTATGGAGACAACAATTTCGGTTTTTGACACCTAATCTTTAATTGCTCGTTATTACCTTAAAAATTGATTAGTTATATTTGTTTAAAAATTGTAAAAATTTTCATAAAAACCACTGAATTATAAGTTCTCGAGAATTTGTATACTCTCACCCCACACTTAAGATTATGTAATGCCCTCATTACATAAAATCAGATTAAATGTATAAATTTAAGAGGACAAAAAGTGTAAAGTGTTTAGAACTTCCTTTGTTAAGCAACTGGAGATTGTAAAATGCTTATTGTATGAACATAGCCAATCCTTTTTATCACAATAATGCTTTCGTGTTTCGCTATGTCGAATCTCATCATCGTAAGTACCTGTCAACAAATATGTCAATCACAAACGAGATGGGGTTGTACTTTAGTAGTACAAAAATTTTACCCCACACTAAAAGTTTTTGTATAAAATATATAAAAGTAAAAGTAAATTAACACACCATGAAAATTATTTTATAAAAACAAATACAAAATAAATTGTTCTAAAACTAAAAAAAAAACTAGAAAAATGACCACGCAGGGCCTCCCTGATCTTCCTGTTCCCGTTGCTGTTGCTGTCGCTGTTCATTTAGGCGTTGTTCCTCGTAAAAACGCCTATAGGCTTCCTGACTTGCGGCTAGGGCAGCGTTGGGGTCATAAGGTGGAGGTAGAGGGTCACCGTGTGCTTTTCATTGGGGGTATGAAGGAAAGGCTGAGGTTGTGTAAGCCTGTGGGTTAGCTGCGTATAAATATGCCTGATGATGCGCCCACTCTAACTGTGCTCCCTGGCCCCTCTGA
Source organism: Rutidosis leptorrhynchoides (assembly GCF_046630445.1). Classification (NCBI taxonomy): domain Eukaryota; kingdom Viridiplantae; phylum Streptophyta; class Magnoliopsida; order Asterales; family Asteraceae; genus Rutidosis; species Rutidosis leptorrhynchoides. The sequence continues at coordinate 339,897,570 of NC_092342.1, read as the reverse complement.
TCGTAGTTGATGTTTTCTAGAATATTACCCTGATCTAATTGGGTTGCCCTTACATCCCCTAACTGTCGAGATAAACTAGTGTATTGGTTTTCTGATCTCTGTCCCCATGTTTCATATGAGTTTCTTACGTCTAAACTCAATGAATCAAATGAATTTTGTAGTATATCGAAATCAGAAATACCTGCACTAGACGAACTAGCCTGATCTGGCTGTCTTCGTCTCCTCCTAGTTTCCCTCGCGGGTTCCTCATCCTCCTCCATAGGAGCGGAAGTAACAACTTCTTTTCGTCTTAAACTAATTACCCCGCCCCTCACGTGTATAGCCTTTGCCGTCTTATACACATCCAATCCTAAAGTTTTAACAGCTTGATCTACCGGTTGGATTGGAGGTTCTGATTCACTTGGGTCGAGTTCGAACCAGTTTCCTAGACACGTGATGTAGTGACCCCCCGATATGTCACTTGTCCCTCTAGCACCTTTACCAACATGGGCCAAAAAGTAAGCAACTCCATAGGGTATACTAACAAATGTATCCCTATCTCTGATCGCATCTAAATACCAAAGGTCGATATAATTAATTTTATCTGTATTACTAAATGACTTTTGGTTTATTGTGTTCGCTATAAATTTATGAATTATTCTAAAGCGAACATCAGTGATCTTTAGGTATGATTCTTGGCCTGGCTCATATGTATTCCTTCGAGTAAAAGATTTCCAGACTCTCGAAGAATCATAATTTCTTGTATATCTAGCCCCTGTAAAAATATACTCCCTAAAATCGGGAATCAACATTTCCTCAACGGTGTAAATCCCTAATGCGTCAGTCACGTTGCTTAGGGACATACTTCTATCTACCCCACCCAGTCGAAATTGTAGAAAATTAGGGTCATTGATAGTTTCTGGGTGTAAACTCATTCTAACGGTAGAATAGAACTCTAAACACCATTCTCTATATACAGGGCTATTTAAATTAAACAACCTCTCAAAATCATTAAAAACCAAAGTTATTCCAAATTCGTTTGTGAAACTTTGATTTAAAATTCCCCTTATTTGTTCATCTAAGTTGACTGGGTGTCCTAAGGGAGCCCAATCCACAACGTATACTGGAGAGATGTTTCTATTGACCAGAGAAAGTAAGTCCTTAACCTTTTGTAATCGGTTAGGTAAATCATAAGGAAATCTCAGGTTCGGGTGCAGGTTCTGAAGTTGTTGTTCCATTTTCGGTGTTACTTGTTCTTCCCCTTGCTATTGGTTTACAGCTCTCATTCTAAATAATCCCTGCATAATATTTTAAAATAAGAGAATCGTCCCAATTGGGTATGTTAATGTTAGCAAAGAATTCATCCTTGACATACAAGCTTGTTTTAACACCACAGGGACCAATATTTCAACAACAGTCTACTTCTAAAAATTAAAACAAACAACAAAAAAATTCATAATCATAATCATAAATCAAGTTTCAAAAACAAAGTTTAATTCACAAGTGTAAACACGCAATGAGCTAAGCATATATAATCTAATTCAATCATATTGCGTATATTCCAGCTCCTAATCATCATTACAATCCATACTTGATTTATGACAATTGCAAAAAATTATGAAATTTAGACGAAAATTAAAATTACAAAATCAATCAATCAAACTTATATTCAAAGGTTCTACTACTATCAAAACATCTAAAAACATCTAATTAGACCCAAAATAACACAATTCAATAGCAATTCCTCAATTTCCCCAATTTACATAAACCCTAACTTTTCAATAATCAATTAAACATCAAATTTTCATGCTAATCGGGTTTAATAACACACTACCAACATAGCCATAGCAATAATCAAGCAAAATTTAACAATAGCAAGCTCTAAATTCGAATTAAAGCTAAACAAATAAATAATGAAAAATTTGAAGAACAAGGGGTAAATTGGGTTTAGGACCCTTACCAATCTCGGCATATTGAAAGGTGGAAGAATTGGGGAAGATTTGGAGTGTTAATTTAGTTTTTGGGTGTGATTTTTTTGGGTTTTGCTTCTTCCTCTCGTTCACAGCAAAAAAAAAAAAAATAAGAGAGTGTGAAGAACAAGCTGCTGGTCGATCTGATATGTTTATGATTTTGACCTTACGCATTTCGCGTAGAAGTACGCGTTTCGCGTAGACTTCAATTATACGCGTTTCGCGTGGATAACCACACGTTTCGCGTAAGCTTTAAGACCCTTTTTTTTCAACTTTATAAGTACTTAAATTTCAAAATAGCAATTTTAAATTTATATTTGTTGTAACAGAAATTTCGGTTGTTATACCTAGTCTTTATCCGTTTATAAATTTTAAATTCAATTTAATAAAATTTAATTCTTTAAAAGTTAAAGTTTTAATATTTTTCAAAAACATCTTAAAAACAAAACACTCTATTTTTTTTAAATTAAAAGAAAATTAATATTTTAAAATTAAAAACAAGTACATGAAAAATAAAAATTAAATGAATTTAAAATACACTCTATTTTTTTATATATATAATTATATACTTTCGAACCAACTAATTTTCAAACTTAAAACTTTGTTTCCTATCAACTAGGTAGAGACAATCTCGGTTGTTACACCTATCATTACCCACGATAAAAGTTTACAAGTTATATATCTTTATTGTTATTGATAAAAAAGTATATTTTTAATAGTTTTAATTTTTCTTTTGTTTTTGTGGTTTACTATTTAAAAGATATATTATGAATCCAATAATTAATTTCGTGCAATTTGAAGAACGACAATTCAGTTGTTACACTTAACATTATCGTTTTCAATGAAAACAGGTTAAACTCAAGGTTTATCAATTTTAAATGGTAGACCCTTTTTAATAAAAACACAACAAATAAATACAAACTAAACACACCAAAACATAAACACACCAAAATTCACAAATACACAAAAATGCACAAAAAACACAATTGGCGAGAAAAAGAATTAGATTGTGAAACCGCGTCGACTTGCCTCATAGTGGAGTCGTACCATTTCGCCCCCCATGGCTTCGTAGGCGTTACCTCGTTAGTTTAAGAGGTTTTCCTTTGAACATTTAAAAGTCCCTTCTCGGCACAAGGTTACGTACTCGTAATTAGAGTCCGTCTGGTTCTTTGGGCAATTTCCGTAATGAGATGGTTTTCCACATTTTACACACTTGCCCAAATGACGCGCTCGACGTTTCTTAGCTGATTTTGATTTTCCTTTGGCATAATTTTTCTCGTTAAGTTTTTGCCTTATTTCTTTACTCGCCTGATCGCATCTTCTCTTTATATCTAAAACCACATCTCTCGGTAAAATTTTATCGCACATCAAAAAGAAGTGGTTGTAGACATATTGATTGCGCATCTTGAAAATAAACAATAAATAAAAACGAAAAAAAAGATAGAATGGAGGGAGAAGACTAGTTCTTTAGTGTCTGCTAGGGAAAGACCGAACAAACCCTACTCTTAAAGATGAAAATAAAGTTCGAGAATGGAGTTGAAAAACCTTAAAGTTACCCTGAATTTACTTGTCCTTAGGGTAGAAGGTGATCTCGTCTCTTTCCGTAGTATTGATTCCTTCAAAGTATAATTTGAGTCGATGACCGTTCACTTTGAAAGTTCCACCGTCTTTGCTATATAATTCTACATATCCAGATGGAAAAACTTGTTTTATTATATATGGCCCAGTCCACCGGGATCTAAGTTTCCCAGGTGAAAACTTAAAACGTGATTGGAATACTGATACTTTATCCCCTTGTTCAAATTCTTTCTTTTCTTTTAACCGTGCATCGTGCCATCTTTTAGTTTTCTCCTTGTATGTTTTAGAGTTTTCATACGCTTAGTCTTAATTCATCTAATTCATTCAGTTGCAAGAATCGGTTTTCTCCGGCTTTCACAAGGTCGGCATTACATTCTCGCAGAGCCCAGTATGCCTTGTGTTCAACTTAGACAGGTAGATGACACGTCTTACCATAAATTAATCGGAAAGGTGTAGTACCAATGGGTGTTTTAAATGCGGTTCAAAATGCCCAAAGCGCATCATCTAGCTTTCGATGCCAGATTTTTGGATTATTTTTAACCGTTCTTTCTAAAATTCGTTTAAGACCTCTGTTTGTGTTTTCAACTTGGCCACTCGTTTGAGGGTGGTAAGAAGTTGAGAAACGATGATTAACTCCGTACTTTTTAAGCACTTTCTCGAGTAGTTGATTTGTAAAATGAGTTCCACGATCACTTATTAATGCTTTTGGAATTCCAAAACGCGAGAAAAGATTTTTAAGAAAGCTGACAACAACTCGAGCATCGTTAGTGGGTAGGGCTTTTGCTTCAGCCCATTTAGAAACGTAATCGACTGCCACGAGAATGTATTTGCATTTGTTAGAAGCGGGGAATGGACCCATGAAGTCAATACCCCAAATGTCGAATACTTCGCATACTATGATGCTTTGTTGTGGCATTTCATCTCTCTTGGAGATATTTCCAGATCTTTGACAAGCATCACAAGTTTTTACCATATTGTGTGCATCTTTAAAAATTGTAGGCCAGTAAAAACTTGAGTCAAAAACCTTTTTGGCTGTATAGCTTGGTCCGAAATGTCCACCAGCCGGTCCTTCATGACAGTGCTTTAGAATTTGTTGCGCTTCTTTGCCGTATACACATTGACGAAAAACTTGGTCAGCCCCTATACGAAAGAGGTTAGGGCTTTCCCTGAAGTAAAACTTCAGATCAGCAAAGAATTTCTTCTTTTGCTGATAAGTTTGATTTTTAACAAGAATTCATGCGGCTAGATAATTAGCATAGCCCGCAAACCATGGATTTCTTCTTCTGTTTCAATTCTCATAAGGAACTCGTCCAGAAAAGTATCGTGAATAACAAATTCGTCGAGTGTTTCTAAGTTAGGATTTTCAAGACGGGATAAGTGATCTGCAGCGAGATTTTCAGCTCCTTTTTTATCCTTAATTTCAATGTCGAATTCTTGTAGGAGAAGAATCCAACGAATTAGTCTAGGTTTAGCATCTTGCTTTTTGAATAAGTACTTTAGGGCTGAATGATCGGTATAAACAATTGTTTTAGATAACACTAAGTAAGATCTAAACTTATCGAAAGTAAAAACTACTGCAAGAAGCTCCTTCTCAGTAGTTGTGTAATTCAACTGAGCTCATGTAAGTGTTTTACTTGCGTAGTAGATTGGTTGAAATTTGTTATCTTGACGTTGACCTAAAACAGCTCCCATCGCGAAATCACTAGCATCACACATTAGCTCGAAAGGTTTGGACCAGTCGGGTGATACCATAATGGGTACATTCGTAAGTTTATCTTTTAGAATGGAGAAAGCTTGTAAGAATTCGTTATTGAAATCGAATGTACTATCTTTCTCGAGAAGTTTAGTCATGGGTCTAGCGATTTTGGAAAAATCCTTTATGAATCGTCGATAGAATCCCGCATGACCTAAGAAACTACGAATTCCTTTAACGTTAGTTGGAGGAGGAAGCTTTGAGATTACATCGATCTTAGCTTTGTCTACTTCCATTCCAACTCGAGAAATCTTGTGTCCTAAAACAATGCCTTCCTTCACCATGAAGTGGCATTTTTCCCAATTTAAAACAAGATTTGATTCCTCACAACGAATTAACATTTGCTCGAGGTTTGAAAGGCATGAATCAAAGGAGTCTCCAAAAACAGAGAAATCGTCCATAAAGACTTCCATACTTCCTTCTATCATGTCGTGAAATATTGCCATCATACACCTTTGAAAGGTGCCTGGCGCGTTGCATAATCCGAACGGCATTCGTCGGTATGCGAATGTACCAAATGGACAAGTAAAAGTTGTCTTGTCTTGGTCTTTTGGATCAATGGGAATTTGAAAATAACCGGAGAATCCATCAAGGAAACAATAGTACTCTTTTCCCGCTAAACGTTCTAGCATTTGGTCAATATAAGGAAGAGGAAAATGATCGTTCCTTGTGGTGTCATTTAAACGACGGTAGTCTATACAGACTCTCCAGCCAGTGACTGTTCTTGTAGGAACAAGTTCATTTTTATCATTAAGAATAACAGTTGTACCCCCTTTTTTTAGGTACCACTTGAACAGGACTAACCCATGGGCTATCGGATATAGGGTATATTAACCCGGCATCAAGTAACTTGATAACCTCCTTTTTGACAACTTCTTTCATGTTAGGGTTTAACCTTCGTTGTCATTGTACCACGGGTTTAAAATCTTCTTCCATTAGAATCTTATGAGTACAATAAGCGGGGTTAATCCCTGGAATATCGGTTGTTTTCCAAGCAATCGCTTTCTTGTGAGTTTTTAGAACGGACATTAACCTACCCTTTTCATCATCTGAGAGTTTTGATGAAATTATAACAGGTAATTGTGATGTACCTTGGAGATAAGCATACTCCAAATGTTCCGGGAGTTCTTTAAGTTCTAAGGTTGGTGGTTCTTCTAAGGAAGATTTTATTCGGAACCTGTTACCATCGGTAATTTCTTCAAAGGGTTCATCTTCCTTGGGAATTTCTTCCTTACAGCAATCTTCATCGATGACTACTTTCAACAATTCGTCAAGTTCAAGTTCTACATCGAATTCATCACTTTCACTCATTGGGGTGAAGTTTGAGGTGTCTATATTTAGTAATTCTTGCAATTCTTTTTCAACACAAAAATCAACAATGTGTACCTTATAACATTCGTCATCGGAGGAGACAGGTTGTTTCATAGCTTTATCTATGTTTAAGGTAACTCTATCTTCCCCTACACCTAGACTAAGCTTTTTGTCTTTAACACGCACAATTGCGTCAGCGGTATTTAGAAATGGTCGCCCTAGAATTAGGGGAACCTTGCTATCTTCTTTCATTTCAAGGACAACGAAGTCGGCAGGAAAGATTAAATGATTGACTTTAACTGGTAGGTTTTCGGCAATACCAATAGGATAGTTAAAAGTTCTATCTGCTAGACGTATACACATCCTAGTTGGTTTTAGATCTCCTAGGTTTAATTTTAAGTACAATGAGTGTGGCATAAGATTGATACTTGCGCCTAAGTCAGCTAATGCATCGTACATTACTGAATCTCCCATCAGACACGGAATAATGAAACTACCAGGATCTCCAAGTTTCGGTGGCATCTTTTGCTTTTGCAAAATTGCTGAGCATTCCTCATTGAGGAATGTGGTTGAAACTTCTTCATATTTACCTTTATCGGCTATGAGATCCTTGATAAACCTTCCATAATTTGGCATACCCCTAAGAACTTCCACGAGTGGCATGTTAATGCTAATTTGCTTGATCATATCTGCAAATCTCTGATATTGGCTCGGGAGTTTGTCTTTCTTTAATGCCTTTGGGTATGGAATAGGTGCCTTGTGCACCTTCACTGGTGGTTTTTCACCATTCTTTGATATGATCTCAGGTGGATCATTTTTCTCTTGTTCTTTCTCAACATGCTCATCTATATTAACAGGTTCTTGTAAACTAGAAGAAGATAAAGGAACTTCTGAGGTCTTACTAGTTTCTGGGTTAACAGTTAAACCACTTCTAGTAGTTATAGCATTTACATGCTCATTCCTTGTTTGATTGTTGTTGGGATTCACTTGAGTATTTGAGGGGAGAGCGCCTGGTGGCCTCTCTGATAGTAACTGTGAGATCCTTCCAACATCTCTTTCTAAATTCTGAATCGTAGCTTGTTGATTTCGAATTTATTGAGTTTGAATCTCCGCCGTTTGCTCGTGCTTAACCATAAAATCTCTTAAGAGATCTTCTAAACCGGATTTCTTTTCGGGTTGTGGTTGCATAAGTGCTTGTGGTTGTGGTTGACTGTGTTGGAAATTATTTTGATAAATTCATTGAGGTTGATTTCGGTTGTTTAGGTTATTGTAACCTGGTGGTGCATTTCTTTGATTTTGATTTTGATTTTGGAAATTTCGGTTATTTTGGTAAAACGGATTTCCTCCTTGATAGTTATTATTATTTAAACCTGAAGGTCCTCCTACTTGGTAGTTGTTAATTGGAGGAAATTTTTGGTTATTTACTTCTATCGCTGGAAAATCGTTGAAATTCATTTCACTTTTTCTCAAGTAACCTAGGAAATTTGCTTGCTCTTCCATCGTTGCTTGATCACAATCTCTGGTAAGATGGGGACCTTGGCATAGTTCACATCCTACCCTGATAGCATGCATTTCCTTGGTTACTTTCTCAATTTGCCTTGCTTGATTTGCCATTTGAGCTTTTAAAGAAGCAATTTCATCATTGCTTTCGATATTAGCAACGGTTGATGATCTAGAGAATTCTATCTTTTGATGCCAATTATGAGAATGTGCTGCTATATCGGCAATGATAGTGTGAGCGTCTTCTGGTGTTTTCTTCATGATCGAACCTCCAGCTGCAACATCTATATCTTTTCTAGTAGCCACATTGACTCCTTTATAGAATATTTGGACTTTTTGGAATGTATTCAACCCGTGTTGAGGACATACCCTAAGCATTTTGTTGAATCGGGTCCAAGCTTCATAAAGAGTCTCATTAAGCTTTTGTTTGAAGTGGTTTATATCACTTTGCAATTTGGCTGCTTTTGAAGCAGGGAAGAATTCTGACAAAAACTTGTCCATCATATCATTCCAGTCTTCGATATAACCTTCTGGTAATGAGTCTAGCCAATCTCTTGCATCGTCTTTTAGGTACCATGGAAAGATTTTCAAACATGCGACTTCATCGGAGACATCCTTAATTTTGAATAGCTTGCAAATGCTTACAAACTTACGAAGATGCTCGTTAGCATCCTCATTTGGAGCTCCACCGAATTGGCATGTATTAGTCACCATGTGAAGGAATTGACCTTTTATTTCAAAGCCGTCAGTCATCGTAGGTTGGATAATTGCGTGGCCTTGACCTGTTCTTGTCGCCTTCATTAATGCTTCCATCGTTTGATTTGTAACAGCCATCTCTTCTTCTTCTTTAATAACTGGTTCTATGATTTGTTGAATATCTGGTCCAGAGTTAGAATCTAATGAAAGTGATTCTAAATCCTCAGCAAGAGATTCTACTTCTTGAGCTCTTAAACGTTCGTGAAATTCTCTTTCGGGTTCAGGATATGGAGGAGTTAATTCAGTGTTGGAGGAACGTAAATTCATGCATTAGTTTCTATTATGAAATCATAACACCAATAGCTTTTCTAAGAATGAATTCCTACAAAAGTTGATCGAATAACCTAAAGTCTATTAAAATCTTTTAAACGTAAATGTTCCCCGGCAGCGGCGCCAAAAAGTTGATGCGTTGAAACAGTACCTTTATTTTATGAACGGATTTGAGTTATTTTGTTACACGAATTGTTTTATTGTATATATATGGTGTTTTAATGAATTCAGGTTGATTTCACACATATAGGCAACTAGTCCTATCCGCGTAGTTTAGTTTGTTGGTAAATCCGGTTCGTTCCACAGGGAGACAGTGTTAAATAGTTTTTAATAGTCTTTGAAGTTAAACTTATTTAAAAGGGGTTTTGGATTAGGAATTTATAATACTACATAATAATAATAAAATATAGCTTAATCTTAATTTAATTATATTACTTATTAATTTATACGAATACATTATTTATAATTATTAACTTAAAAGTGAATTAATTGAAATTATACTAATTGTGATCTAAATAAATTTATTACTAAATGATAATTAATAAAATAATAACTTTTAATAAAACTAATTGATTAGACATTTGTTTTGAGCAATAAATTATAATACAAATTTATTTAAATTAACTGAATAATAAAAATGAATTATAGGAAATTATAATAATTAAACTAATTATAAATTAATTACTTTAGAATAATGATAAAAGATTTAATTTAAAACCTTGACATTTAAATAAATTCGGAACAGTGCTGATATTACACGTACGCGTTTCGCGTACAACTATACGCGTTCCGCGTATAATTTTGAAGGTACGCGTTTCGTGTGATGTATACACGATGCGCGTATGATATATCCGATGTGACAAACAGTTCTGGTACAAATTCGAGTATTTTGATGTATATTTTTATTTTTAGTGAATAATAATAATACGTAAATAATAATAATAATAATAATAATAATAATAATAATAATAATAATAATAATAATAATAATAATAATAATAATAATAATAATAATAATAAATATAATAATAAGTATTTTACAATATATAAATAAATGGGAGTGTTTACTTAAATGTGTCACCTCTAGATCCATGGATTGTTTTGAGTTTAAGCCCTATTAAAATGTTTTAGTATAAAACTTTATATTTTTTTCTTTTGAATAAATATAAAGTTATGACTAACTAAATTCAATCTAATTTTCATCGGATCTTATTTTAGATAGTTACTATTCCCCAAGTATTTAAATTGAGACCCAACCCAGTTTTGACTTTCGCCAAAACCCAAATCATAACGGTTTCCCTTTTTACAATTTCACTATTATATGACTAGTGATATTACCCAAACCACCGAACTTTATTTCTAATTTAGTGTTAGTAAATTATTCATAAGTTCGTCTAGATCACTTTTAATGTTTAAGCTTAATTTATATAGATAAAAATAACTTTCGTTATTTGAATCTAATAAATTAAGTGACAAGGGTTAAATATCCAAGTACATAATAATGGTTCTTTTAATTAGGCTCAATGTTAAAAATACTTAAGTTACATTGTAATTTTTACAAATGATAACAATCCATTTCACTAGGGGCTCTACATCTAACAAACACTAGGGAAATTAGCTACTCATTATACTAAGGTAAGCATGAAAATATAAGTATACAAACATAATAATAACGATAAAAATTGAAAACGATAATTTTAATAGGATATACTTACGAAAATCTTCACTTTCATTTACTTTAAACGGTAGAAAATTACAATAACAACACCCCTTGCACTCGTACAATAATACCCTTTATCACGAACAATACACCCTTAAATCTGAAACTATCCTAAAAATTGAACCTTGGACTGAAAATAAATGATACTGATGGAATGAAAAATAAATACAGTAGCTAAAATAATAGATATCTGTAAATGTGTGTTGTATAGAATTTTGGAGCTGTCTACTCCCCACTACTATCCTTTGCTTCTTTCTCTATGTATCTGTATATAGTAGAAGAGTAGTAGATGTAATCATCATTTTTAATTCTTTATTGCGTACAGTGGCTGGAGTGGCTGGAAAGTAATATTAATAAACCATAAAGTAACCGTCCCATTTGTAATTCAGATCTGAATCTGGACTCAACAATACGCGTTTCGCGTAGAACACCACACAGTCCGCGTAAGGTTAAAATACTACGCGTTTTGCGTAGGTAAGTACGCGATACGCGTAAGAGTAAACGCCAGTTTTCTAATTTTTATTTTTTTCGTTTGTTCTCTGTTCACCCCGTGTTGACGTATATCGACTTGGAACTTTCTTTTGAACTCTTTTTCTTTGATCATCTTGAACTTGCATTCGGGTAAACATTATCTTGATATATATTTGGTTTAAATCCGTCGTTTTATCGTTGTTTTATCATCGTTTCTTCAAACTTCAAGCTCGTGTTTACTTTTGTCGTTTTTCTCGTGAATTATGCATTTGAATGTCTTCGTTTCGGTAAAAGCCGATGAAATATAAATGATATTGCGTCGAAATATATGTATGTTTAAAGCAATATCATATGTCAATCATATGATGTAATATATTCAAACCTTGAATCTCTTCATGAAAGGTTAAATTAGTTACATTATGCATGGATATCGGTTTGTACCTGTAGTATTTAGTTAGTTTCTAGACATACCAGAAACGAGCAGCGGAAACGAGTAGGATCGATGTCTAGATCACCGGTCGGGAAAGCGATCACCAATAGGAAGGCTTTCTAGTTTCACGGCCTAAGTTCCTTGTACGGTTTGCTATGTTCCACTTGAACAAGTATACTTACAATCTCTCAAATCAATATGTGTATCTTTTTATGTTCTTCGAATGTGTGTTGTTATATGCAGTGATTGATTGATTGCAAATGGATCAACAACTCCCATTATATAATATCAACATATGATAGTGGAAAATGAGATAGCACTAATACAATTAGTGGCAATGAGATGTCAATGAGTCAACAACCACTCCCACTCATAAAATAATTATTTGTGGGTGACATTAATTAATTTCTAACATCTCCCACTCACACACAAACAATTTTGATATACTCATATATCTTGAAAAACATACCGTGTAGTATGCAAACCATTCATACTGGGAACTAGGCTGTGCGACCAGCATACTTTGAGAGCTCAATTGCTATACATCTGTTAGGAATATATAGCATCTCAATAAACTTGGAAAGAGTAGATTTAGTATGCAATGTCCTAGATCATTAATCATATTAGTAACTCGCATGATCTCAGTTTTACTTATAAAACCCTTTTGCATTCACAATTATCATTTATCACTAAGACTTGTCACTAAGACAAAAGATAATTGGTCGACCGGTGAATACAAGTTAATGTGAACTTCAAATGATCTTCCTTTTTCTTAGAATTCGTTGGCCTTAGGTCAACTTGCTTTTCTAAGAACGTCCAGCCAGGTTGAATCACTCATAACCCTTAAGCAACGTCTTAAGATATAAAACATTAAACTAAGCTTCAAGAGACAAGAAAAAGTCATAAGGACATTAAATTGAGGTTACTAATACCTCAAGGGAATCACATATCATAGAAGTAGAGATCGTTTCTTCTATTTCCCTTTTTGGTCGTCTTGATCACATGTGGTATGAATCACATGCTGCAACATTTCTCCTTCACAATGGAGGTATGTCTTCATATCAATGTTGCACAGATGATAGTTCAAACATACACAATGTTCAAAACTCGAGTTCACTTATCTACTCATAAACTCTGAAGAACTCACATCTGGATACTCATGACAGATAAGGTGAATTGTGAAAATTCACATAATATTTGTACACTTACAAATGTGGCGTCTAATTATCTCAATCTTGAGCTCTCAATTGTCACTAAAATAATATGCTTAATATACACCACTTTTCCATTTGTCACATGAAATGGAATTGATTACCCATGTGAGTGGGCTAATCTTGTATCTGTCCGACATACTTTTCTCGATTCGCAACACAAAGAGCGAACAATAAAGCAAGGATTTAAAAGAAAACTTATTGCATTGGATATAAACAAAAATTTGTAAGTACATTTATTAAATAGTACATTCATCACAATCTACACAATCCTTGAGACCTAACATGCTTAACAAATGCATCTCTAGGTATAGGTTTTGTCAAAGGATCTGCTACCATATCATGCGTAGATATGTACTCCATACTTACTTCCTTTCTTGCAACTTTGTCCTTCGCATAATTGTAATTTATGTCAATGTGCTTTGTTTTACAATGGAACTTGGGGTCTTTTGAATAAGCAATGGCAGCCTCATTATCATAGTATATCAATGCTCGATCAATGGTATTGCCAACAACCCCCAAACTACTAAAAAATCGATTAAGCCACACAGCTTCTTGTACAGCAGCTGAAAATGCTACAAATTCAGCTTCCATTGTAGACAATGCTATACATGATTGTTTCTTGCTACTCCAAGATATAGCTCCTTTGTTTAACAGAAAAACAAAGCCAGAGGTGGATTTTCTTTCATCCATATCTCTTCCCCAATCAGCATCAGTATAGCCTCTCATTTGCAGATCATTTCCTTCGTAGCAGAAAGAGTAATGACTAGTACCCTTAAGATACCTAATGTAACAACCCGTCCAAATCGCTATTGATGCGACACGTTAATCATTGATTCCACAGTGTGGTTTTGACCTCTATATGATACGTTTTGATAAAATATTGCATTCATTAAAATAAGTGACTTTCTAAACATAGAAAGTTATAAACATGTGGGCGAGTGCTTAGGTATAAGCAAAACCCCAAAATACATAAGTCTTTAATTTACAGGTTGACATCACAGTCCAATTATTTATTACACAACGCAGTTTTATTTTGAATGCAATAAACTTTGTACAAAGCATGAGAGACTCCATGCAGGCAACAAGTACATCACAGCGGAAACAGTCTAAGGACCTGAGAATAAAATATGCTAAAAAGTCAACACGAATGTTGGTGAGTTATAGGTTTAATTGCTCGAGTCATAAATATATATAAAGATAGACCACAAGATTACATCAAAAGTTTATCAATAGATTCTACGTAACAGAGCACCCTGGTAACTAAACTTTAACGTTATAATGATAATTACCCCATTCGTTTTAATACACGCAAAACAACGTGTCATAAACTCAAATAACATACGTCTGTTAAAAGGCTAGCACTCTAGCTAGGACGGGGATGTCAAACCCTATGGATCCATATACAATTATTCGCACCCACCAGCCCATATCCTATGTACTGGCAGCTACTAGTTACCAAAGCTAAGGGATTTTCGGTTTAACTCAGTGTAGAATTTAGTATGTACTTGTGTCTTATTGCGTTTAAAATAAATTGCATGTATTCTCAGCCCAAAAATATTTAAAGTATTTAAAAAGGGAGACTATAAACTCACAGTTCAATATTGAGACTCAATATTGTAGGCAAATTGCGTTGACGTAATGATGGTAGACGACTGTATGGTTGGCCTTGGATTCAAGAACAATACCCCGATTAATACCTAATATTTCCTTAGTTTAAAACGGTTTGAAACCCGAATTAAAAACACCCTCGTATATACCTTATTATTATTAAACTTAAATTATAATTAAAATTATAATTATAAATATAAATACAGATTATAGAAGAAGAAAAAAAGAATGTGAAGAATCCGTCGAGCAAACAGGCCTATTTATAGTACTTATCCATTTCCTGTAGCTCATGCGATCGCATGAGTTTTCAGTGTTTTTGCCATGCGATCGCATGGCCGCCTGATCCGCTTTTGTTTGCTAGTTCGTCGACATCAAATAATGTTTACTGTAGCAAATAGTGGTTAATGTAGCAAATAGTGTGTTACTGTAGCAAATAGTGTTTTACTGTAGCAAGTCGTTTTCACTGTAGCAAAGTCGGTTTCACTGTAGCAAATAGTGTTTTACTGTAGCAAAGTCGGTTTCACTGTAGCAAATAGTGTTTTACTGTAGAAAAGTCGTGTTTACTGTAGGAAAGTCGTTTTATTACTTGTGCATCTTATAATATATATATATATATATATATATATATATATATATATATATATATATATATATATATATATATACATACATACATATAATTGTTCATGAATCGTCGAGATTAGTCAAAGGTAATTGAATATATGAAACAGTTCTAAAATTTTGAGACTCAATCTAACAGACTTTATTTAACGTGTCAAAATAATAAATCGTATAGAGAATTGGTTTAAATAAGTCGAAATTTTTCGGGTCATCACACCTAAGTATCCTTTTCACGGCTTTCCAATGGGTTAAACCTGGATTGGATTGGTATCGACTTACCATGCCAACAGCAAAGCAGATATCCGGTCCCGTACACATCATAGCATACATGAGACTTCCAACCGCACTAGCATAAGGAACATTTTTCATTTTATGTTTCTCTTGTGGAGTTTGCGGACACTCTCTAATGCTCAACGTATCACCAATCGCCATAGGAGTGTCTATGGGGTTACATTTATGCATGTTAAAACGTTCAAGAATCTTGTTGATATAAGTCTCTTGCGAAAGAGCCAACAACTTCCTTGAGCGATCCCATGAAATCTTAACTCCAAGGATATATTCAGCTTCACCCATATCCTTCATTTCAAAGTTAGATGATAACCATCTTTTAACCTCGAAAACATACTCCTTATCATTTTCAGCAATCAATATATCATCAACATATAATGACAATATGACTAGTTTTCCTTTAGACCTTTTGATATAAACACAATTATCTTCATTGACCACAGTGAAGCCATGTGACGTGATCACATTGTGAAAATGTATATACCATTGTCTTGATGACTGCTTGAGGCCATATATTGATTTAAGCAATCTACAAACCCTATGTTCGTGGCCTTCTTTAATGAAACCCGTCGGCTGTTCCATATAGATTTCTTCATCTAAATTTCCATTGAGGAAAGCAGTCTTTACATCCATTTGATGTAATTCAAGGTTCATACTTGCCACTATTGCTAGAATCAAACGAATTGATGTGAGTCTTACAACAGGTGAAAAAATTTCCTCATAGTCAATCCCTTCCTGTTGATTGTAGCCTTTTGCCACAAGTCGAGCTTTGTATCTTTCAATACTATCATCAGCTTTACGCTTTATTTTGAGAATCCACTTACTTCCTATGGCTTTTCTTTCTTTTGGAAGATCAACCAATTCCCAAACATTGTTGGATCTCATAGACTCCATCTCTTCTTCCATTGCTTTGAACCATTCATCCTTTGCAGGACAAGTGAGAGCTTCATTTATATTTCTTGGTTCATCCTCTTCTAGTTGAACCATAAAAGTATAACCATCTTCGATCTCATACCGAAGTGGAGGTTTACTTTAACGACTACTTCGTCGTGGTTGGTTATCCATTGAAACATATTCTTGGATTACCAAATTGCTCCCACTTGGATCAGAATTATGCTCAGTAGCAATGGGTTGAGATTCTTCGGAAAAATGTTCTTGGTTTGCTATATTGCTCCCACTCGGATCAGAATTATCTTCATTCGCAATGGGTTGAGAAGTTATATCCAAAGAAACAAATTCTTCATCTTCACTCCTCAAATTTCTCCCACTCGAATGAGGTAATTCTGTAGTCTCCAATAAAGACCAATCTTTATCAGGATTCCCTTGTTTTGGAAACTCGTTTTCCAAGAATGTAACATCTCGAGATTCAAATTCAGTTATGCTCCCACTTTCGTGTTCACCCAAAAATACATAACCTTTTGATTGTTCAGAGTATCTTATGAAAACACATTTCTTTCCTCTTAGACCTAATTTTCCATATTTGTGTGAGGAATCCAAAGTATACGCTGCACAACCCCAAGGTCTTAACATATTCAACTCAGGTTTGTGACATGTCCATAACTCATATGGTGTGAAAGTTACTGATTTTGAAGGCACACGATTAAGTACAAATGTGGCAGTTGACAAAGCATCTCCCCAAAAGGTGATAGGTAAATTTGCTTGTGGCATCATTGACCTAACCATTTCAAGAAGCGTTCTATTCCGCCTTTCTGCAACACCATTTTGTTGCGGAGTTCTAGGAGTAGTTTATTGACGTTGAATCCCTTTAGCATCACATAGAGCTTTGAACGAATCAGATAGGTATTCACGTCCTCTATCGGTTCTTAATGCTTTAATCTTACGTTCTAATTGATTCTCAACAAAATTCATATAACTTTGAAAACAATCCAACGCTTCGGATTTGTGAGAGATCAAGTAGACGTAACCGAATCGAGAATAATAATCATCAATGAATGTAATGAAATAATACGCTCCATGCCTTGATCGAATGTTCATAGGACCACATATATCCGAATGTATTAATTGCAATGGATAATCGGCACGAGTTCCTTTTCCAAATGGTTTTCTCGCAGTTTTTTCTGCCAGACAGTGCTCACAAGTAGACAATTCCACCTTATCAATATTAGCCAGTAAACCATCTCTAGCTAACCTATTCATTCTTTGTTGGCCAATATGACCAAGTCTAGCATGCCAATTGTTTACATCATTATCAAACTTATTAGAAGATGCAACTAAGGAAAAATATGGTTTATCATTAAGATAATCAACATCCATTACGATAAAACCGTTAAGGACATAACCAAAACCATAAGAGTTTGTTCCCAAAGACAACTCAACAACATTATCATGAAAGTACAAATGAAAATCAAGTCTTAATAAAACCAAAACAGAAATCAAATTTCGACGAATTTGAGGAGCATATAAAACATCATGTAGGATTAGGGTTCGTCCTTCACGCATGACTAACTTGCATGACCCGATCCCTTCAAATGGAACTCTTGAGTTGTTTCCCACATAAATCCACATAGCTCCATGAGAAACTCACCGAAATTCTACAAAGGTGTCTTTGTCCTTAGCTACATGGTCTGTTGCTCCTGAGTCTACAATCCACAAAGGTTGAGATTCAGTTAAGAAAACAGAACTAGCAACACAAAGTTTGCTAACATAAGCATCGTAAGAATATACCTTTTTAGGCTCAGGACAATCACGAGCAAAATGCCCTTTGTTGCCACAATTGTAGCATTTCACCTTTGCAATGTTCACCTTCTTGGAGGGACGTGTTCCCTTGCCACGATGATTGGTGTTTGGCCTTTTGTTGGACTTACAAGTTTCTTTACCCTTATGGTGATGAAACTTGCGCTTATGTCCAAAAACATTTTTAGAGCTTGTTACCATATTCACCTCAGTGATTGACTTACCGGCCCCAATCCAATCTTCTTCTAGCTCTAAATGGCGCGCACAGTCCTCAAAAGTCTTTATGTTCTCATTATGTGTGAGATGCATTTTCATTTGCTCCCAACTTTGAGGCAAGGAACGGATCATAGCTTGAACCTGTTGTTCATCAGTAAGAACATGACCTGCGTTTCTCAATTTACTTATCATGTTTGACATTTGTCTGACATGCTTTTTCATGGTATGATTAGACTTCTTTTTATATTGGTCAAACTTGATAGTGAGAGATCTTAGTTTGGTCACCGAGGTTGCACCAAACTTGTCAGCCAATGCTTTCCACATATCTTTTGCTAGTTCATACTTGCAAAAATCACGCATGATGTCATCATCCATGCTGCTCAGCAACGTAATGCGAGCAATGGTGTTCTTACGTTTCCAAGTGATGTACACTTCTGCATCCATTTTATGTTGTTCCGTATCACCCACCTCAGGTACTTCCATTGATTGAGTAAGAGCAACAAGAGCATCTTGCTCTTCCAACACATATTCGAGTTTCATGCTCCATATTTCGTAGTTGTCACCATTCAACTTAACACCCTTGTTAAGTTCAGCAACAATGTTCTTTGATGCGGAAGCTATGATCGAACAAAAAATTCTATATTAAAGACAATTATGCAAGATTAGTTATATCCATCAAAATATGCGATTGTCTTGCAACTATATTATCTTATTAATAATAGGTCATCATAGGCTATAGAGAAAAAGGTCACTTTGTTTCCAGTTATCATCCATAAAACCTATTATGAAGCCATCACTAACGCAATAATATATGCAAGATTATAAGTTCCTATAAATCCGAATTAGTACGAATTTTCGGTACCATGTTTCGAAACTTGAAACCATCTAGGTGATAGATTAAAGAAAATTATATTCACATAGATATATATTTTTCAAAATAAAAGATGCTATTTACTAAAGCTCTTTGAACCATTATCAACAAATGATATATTTAACAGAAAAAACGGTCTAATTACATCAAACTAATAATAGTTTTATAAAATTCAACAAATCGTTTCAGATTTCAGCCAAAACAACAAACAGCTCTACGAGCTCAGTTTTTAGCTTTATAACATACGAGCATAACAAAATTTGATTCAAAATTACAAATATATAAACATATATATACAACAAGTTATAATTCAGATTATGAATGAATATAATATAGTTTGTTATTATAATAGTCACAAATAGATATAGATAAGTATTCTAAAGGGCCACTGATATTCTTATCTATATGTTAATCATTAGGATCCATATTCCATATAATAATCATTATATTATATAGATATATAATTTCTCAATAAATATAAATATGGATATAATAGTTCAAACTTCCACTATACACCATGTTAGGGCATTAAATAAATAATAGTCATATCAGTGGTCTAATATATGTAAATATATATATACCAAATTGTCTGATATGAAGAATACTTTTGCATAAAAGCTAGTGAAGCATGTGTTATTTAAAATATTAAATCATAACAGCACTTATCTAAATATAGTCAAGGTCCGATATACATGTATTCACCAAGTTCCAATATACAGTAAAATATATCCATTAACACTTTACACCTAGTTTTCATAGGAACATGTTAGACCAATAAAAGGCTAACAAGTTAGCAACCATAACCATGTAGCACAAATAAGCTCATATACGATTAAAAGGCATATCATAACTCGATTCAGATATCATCATACTAATATACATCTTGAATTTTAGCATATATCCAGTAGATCATAAAACTATATATATTATATGATGATTACATATGTAGAACATGTGCATGGAATATGATAAGAGAATTTAACCAGGAAATAAACATCAAGCTCTGATACCAATGTAGTATTTAGTTAGTTTCTAGACATACCAGAAACGAGCAGCGAAAACGAGTAGGATCGATGTTTAGATCACCGGTCAGGAAAACGATCACCAATCTTCTAGTTTCACGGCCTAAGTTCCTTGTACGGTTTGCTATGTTCCACTTGAACAAGTATACTTACAATCTCTCAAATCAATATGTGTATCTTTTTATGTTCTTCGAATGTGTGTTGTTATATGCAGTGATTGATTGATTGCAAATGGATCAACAACTCCCATTATATAATATCAACATATGATAGTGGAAAATGAGATAGCACTAATACAATTAGTGGCAATGAGATGTCAATGAGTCAACAACCACTCCCACTCATAAAATAATTATTTGTGGGTGACATTAATTAATTTCTAACAGTACCTATAGTTTTTTTTTTTCAGTTTGTAGGGTTTCTCTAGTCACGTATATGATGTGTAGCTTTTGTTAGTTAATTCTGTTACACGTTACAACCCCTTCAAAATTTTAACAGAGGTCAGATAAACAAATGTTTTTATGAATTGGGATACTTTTCCGTTCAGAATAAGTGTATTTAAGTGTGCAAACCCGATAGAGAAGGGTTCTAATTTTATTCATATGAGTAGCATGACAAACGGAGTCATTATTACACAGGGCACATATATACAAGATGCTTGCAGAATGAAAAAGACAACCAGTTGCATGATGAAGTTAGTGGGGGTTAGATTTGGGTAGCAGATCAAGATAAGTTCGACTGAATCATGTCACTTTTAGTACGGGTTGAAGTTCTTGCCCGGTGGAAAACTGATATACAATCTTCACAAATTATAGTTGAGGAATCAGTCATATTATGTGTGAGACTCTGTTTTCATCCTGATTTTGATTCAAAAACTTAATAAGTATGAAATGGCTATATAAGTTATGTTTTGCTAACCTTCAGTAAAACTAAACAATAAGACTGTCAATAGCATAAACAAGACCCTATTCTACGGTATAAAATTGTAAGGTGGGCGCAAATCATATCCCATGAATAAATAGTTGCGGATCAAATTGGACTGCAACCAAATTAGACCCAATGTATATACACTGCAACCAAGCTCATACGCTTATCTGGCATCAAATGCAATCAAATTCTATATTCAAATCCGGAAAGCAAACAAATATACCATAAACTTTCTACAACTCAAACATCAGATTTTCACAGTATCAATTGCAACAACCCCTTTTTGGAAAGATTTGTAATTGATGAACCCATAGTTCTTGAGGGTCTTGTACAGTCTTGGTCTCTCCTCATTGATCAGGTCTTCCATTGGCCCGATCACTCTGTTTGGGTTGGGCTCGTTCAACAATGCTATCGATGAACACCCAATTCCGTCTATTATAATTTTCCTAATGTGAATATTTCAGTAGGATTAATGATATAATGAAAATGTAGGACTATAAATCATCACTCTTTGGTCTATTACATGTGTTGAAACTCTCAATTCCGTTTATATGTACAATTTTCTTGTTTCCAGTAAAAAAAGATCACTGCAAAAAAAAAAAAAAAAAAAAAAAAAAAAAAAAAAAAAAGTGTACACGTCTTTGACATGTTCAATAACATAGAAGTTCTGAAAGTAGGATGCATCACAGTAAAAGAGGTAAACCATTAAAAAATTTCAAACAAAAAAACCTTAATTTAATTAATGAAATAATTGTGCCGTTGGTCCCTCAATTTTACCCCAAAAAGCTAACAGCGTCTCTCAAGTTTTTTTTGGCTTTCAGCGTTCCTTTATTATCATTTTTTTTTATTACGCGTCCCTCCATCAACTTTCTGTTAAAAAAGTCCGTTAAGTCATGCCATGTGCCTTGCATGTGAGGGTAAATTCGTCTTTTTACTCTTTTCTTCACTAAAATCGAGGGACGTGCAAACAATCTTATAATTTATATATTATTAATTTATAGAAGAGGTTTTCTGCTACTGCTGACCTTCAAATTTATCATCACCTTCAACAAATTTTTTTTTTAGGAGTTTCTTATTTTGAAGCTTAAACACTAAAATAATTACAGATCTGAACTTCTATATACACGTTTGAGCTAATTGAACACTAAGTTCGAATTTACAAACTTTTTTTTCAGATCCGAATATATTTTTTTTAAGAACTGTTCATCGTCGGCCTTAGCTCTCGGACTGATTCGAGTATGATTTTAGAAATATAAAATAACATAGTTGCTTAGAATCGATTCGTGAAACTATCTGTAAAATCTTAGGTCCTAAATCATCCATTTAAGCTTGAATTTCATGGTCAAAGTTTCTGACAAAAAAGTCAAACGAATTCTAAATGTTCAAATTCGCAAGTTGTGTATTTCCATTGAATTCACAACAGTACCGTATGGATTCCTACATGATGAAACAAACTCTATTTAATTTATCATCAATCAATTTATCACTTTCAAAAGGAAAAAAAAAAAAAAAAAAAAGAGAAAGAGAGAAATAAATGATGTAGAAAAGGGGAACGAATCTCACATGAAGTTTGAAGATGAAGTCGTCTCCAGTAAATACATGTGGTCTCGACGGTGGTTTGAGGTAGCTTTGACGGTATTAACACGATATTAATCTTTAGATCTAGTTTAGTTTTGTTGAGTTTAATTTGAATCGAAAGTTTAGCAAGATATGCAAATTGTGCCAATGGGGCTTTGCCTCATTGGTAACCATGCTTGCATGGTTTCGAGGAGACCCGGGTTCGAGTCTCACCAGGGGGTTTTCCCCACCTGCCCGTTTGGATGGTGGCGGTTTCCTCCTGGAACGTGCGATGCGATGCGATCTAACCACTAACCGTGCGATGAAAACTAACTTGCCGTTCTAAAAAAAAAAAAAAAAAAAAAAAAAGATATGCAAATTGTACGTAGGAACAAGTCTTACTGCATTTGAGTAATGTGCATCATGGGATTAATTCAGTTTTTGTATTCTAGCTATCAAATAGGAAGTGAAGTTAAGAGTTTATTAGTCAGAACATTACCCACACGTCGATTCTTATTTGGGGAGATTACATATTTGTGATGATGCTGATATAGTTTGTATTTTAAGATAATTGTTGCAGCTACTATTCTTCTTTCTTCTTCTATTTATATTTGTATTTATAGCTTTGATTTGATTTTGATTTGGTCAGGTTTTAATTCAATTATTTGGTATGATTTAGATTTAGATAGATCTGATTTTGGGTTTTTTTATTAGGGTTTATGATGGTTTAGTGATGAAGATGAAGATGAAAATTAATGGTAAAAAGACGAATTTACCCTCACATGCAAGGCACATGGCATGACATAACGGACTTTTTTAACAGAAAGTTGACGGAGGGACGCGTAATCAAAAAAAGTGATAATAAAGGGACGCTGAAAGCCAAAAAAAAAAAAAAAACTTGAGGGACGCTGTTAGCTTTTTGGGGTAAAATGGAGGGACCAACAGCACAATTATTTCTTAATTAATTAAAAGAAGTACCACATTAAGATACCAATAACTTGTATATAGAACGATATAACCTATAGAAGCCACATACATTTGCAACATCAATATCTTAAATAAGATGACTATATAATAAGCAATAATACTCTAATTAAATAAAACAAATAGCTACTCAAAGTGTACTCTCATCACTTGATGCATTCATAA
Source organism: Rutidosis leptorrhynchoides (assembly GCF_046630445.1). Taxonomy (NCBI): domain Eukaryota; kingdom Viridiplantae; phylum Streptophyta; class Magnoliopsida; order Asterales; family Asteraceae; genus Rutidosis; species Rutidosis leptorrhynchoides. The sequence goes on along the minus strand of NC_092342.1, from coordinate 339,873,665 downwards.
ATGGTCACTAGACATTTGGTGATGATGCATGAACAAATGGTCCCTCGACATTTGGTGATGGTGCGCTCGGTGGTATAGAAATAGGATCATGATCAACAGGTGCATCTGAAAACGGTCCCATATTATCATTCGGTGTTGGTGCATGATCTACCATTGACGGTCCTTGAGAATGTGGATATCGTAAAAAAGGCGTCAAGAGAAAAGAACAGTCAATACTACGGATTTGGTTAGCAAACGGGTTAAAAGGAAACAGTATTGACCAACATTCGAGACTTATCTTTTTTGCAGCAATGCAACATGTTGACACGAAGAGAGAACTGATTTGGCCAGTTTTCGCAACCGTTCGAATTTCACGATAGCAATAACCTGCATCAAAAGCTGCGTCATAACATCCCACGAGCGTTTTCGAAGGTAGAGGATAACTTGATGTTGATATTCGAGCAAACGAAGGTGAGATGATTAACGATAACGAGCAAAATGTAAGAAACACAATGGTGGATTTCAAAGCCATGTTAGTCTTGATTGTGTTCTTCAGGTTCAAGTGGTTATTTGGTTTATATATCTATGATTGATCAACTTTGAACTAATGAGTTATTGCATTGCTAACCAACATCTATAAAAACACATAATGTAAATATGTAATAGTCAAAAATGTTTTGCACCTATTCACATCATTTCTCAAATAAGAAATTATAATACTATGAATAAATTTGCATTTATTCAGAGTTGGAAGATCACAATGGAATGAAAGTTTTAGTATACTAATTACAGAAATTAATAAATACATTGCTTGGTTACTAAAGGCAAATTCTTGGAAAGCATTAGCTGTAAGAGTTTTTCATAAATGGTGACCATTATTATAAGAGGTGTACCATTTTTGTAAGGTATCACATAAAAAATATGCCCAACTCCGAAGTTGCAAAATTCGTTATTAGTAATCGATCGAGACTTTGAAATGAGTAATCAACAATTCGGGATTAAAATGATTGTATTTTGTATACATTTAAATAAAAAATTTCAAAATGTATATATATAAAGAAAACCATAACCATTAACATATATTTGAACATAATTATCTAATATCGTTTATTACATTAAAAAAAACTTTAAAATTCTAGTTTAAACAACAACAAAACCCAATACCACATAAGTGGTGTATAGAGTGGAATTCTAGCTTAAAATCGATATTAAAATGTCGACCAGTTTTAAATTTGACCGACTTTTATTAACAGATCCAATTTTGACCTATTAACCGACGTTGACCGAGAATAATGGTGTTTTATACAACAGTGCCCAACTCATTAACATGTTCATTACGACCATCTACTAACCCTAAATACGAAGAAAATGAAAAACTTGCCTTACAGATAATCCGAAACTAAAAACAGTAGACAATAAGCATCAGTAGTAACACAATCAACATAGTTAACGTTGTCACGGATAATTCAATACTAAAAACAGATAATTCGATACTAAAAACAGTACACAATCAAAATAGTTAACGTTGTCACGGGTAATTCGATACTAAAAAAACAGTAGACAATAAGCATCAGTACTAACAAACTAATACAATCGATAAGCTCACTTACGATACGCATCACAAATTAAAAAAGAAAACAGTTACCATTGCAAACAAAGGTTTAGATGATTAACCATCCTACAATTAAAAATGCACATAATCAAAAGTAAAAATGTTATCCTACATACCCCGACGATAATTGAACATCCAAGGAAAGATCTCCCTGTTTTTTTTAACAAACTCTCGTTTATTTTCTCTTCTTAGCAGGTGGTTGTTCATCCTCGTCATCATCTTCTTCTTCATCCTCCTCTTTTTCTTCTTCCTCATCATCGTCACCATCATCGTCATCATCGTCATCATCATCCTCGTCATCATTACCATCCTCATCATCACTACCTGGATTGCCATTCGCCTCAGGATCATCAGCATCATCATCGTCGTCCTCGTCCTTTTCGTCACCCGAAAAATCTTCGTCTCCGGCATCATCTTCCGGCTCATCTGCCACCTCATCGTCATCCTCACCGTCGTCCTCTGTGTCACTGCCGTCTTTTGCTTCGGGTTCAGTCGTGCCCTTCTTGTGAAGCTCCGAAAAAGGAAACCTGATACATTAGGTGTCAAAATGGGCACAAGTTACTGATCCAAAAGCACCAATAACATAAACTGTTTGGAAATTGAGCATTACCTTTGATCGTTTCCAATCAAACTTTGCAGCGTATATGCATCATGAACAAGAGCTCCTGTCTGCAAGTACATATTTACTGAATTTTAAGTATACAAATCTAAGTATTCATTCACTACAGTTGAAAAGGTAAGCCCTAATCAACCTTTAAAATTCATAAAAGCACAAAACAACCAATTAGCCGAAAAACTTAAACTTTCATGTTCCATTACTAGATCATATAGCAGAAATGTCAACAGCAACAAAACCTAAATATATAATGAAAAACGGAAGAGCGGCTCGAAATAAATCGGCTAAATATCACATACGATACAACCATCAAACATCTGGGAAGCATCCAGACAACAATATACGTCAAATTATGCAAGGAAACAAAAAATTTAACTCAGTATATAATAGCAAAAATATAAAAATAAACAGAAAGTAATTATCAAATTAAACTATAGAGCATACACCAAAAATACATAAATAAAACTATAAACGTTAATTAAACCTATAATTTGGAAAATTAAACAAACAGTTTTCGTTCAAAATTGAAAATAGAAAAGGAAAAGGTTGAAATTTGTATATACCGTCATGAGGACACAAGCAAGAGAAACATGAGCAGCAATTAGGGTTTCAAAAGCCACCAATCGAGCAAAAGATACCAAATTTTTCTGAAAAACCCCCAAATCGGAACTCAAAGATTTCACTACTTCCATTGAATTACGAAAGCCCCAAATACTATCTTCACAATCGACTAAATATCCGAGCTATTAGTGAGAAAAAACTGAAATAATATAAGGTTCAAGAAACGCGTAAGGATAATAAAGACTGTGAATTGAAGGATTTTCACATTAGGGTTTGGAAGGTTGATCCTTTGGGGCGCAAAGAAGGGTTTTTGTTTGCTAGAAACCACAAGTGTTCTAGGGTTTTGTTCGGGTGTGATTTGTAAAAATGTTTATAGCTTAGGGGCAGAATTGAAAAATGCTTAAGATCAAGTTTGCGATTTTGTCATTTACTTGCATATTTAATACGGAATACTCCGTAATAAATATAACAAGCATATTGGTCAACGCGCTTTGCTGCATGAAAGTTACAATTGTTATAATATATATATATATATCAATTATATTAAAGTTAAAGTAGACATAAAAGTGAAGATAAAAAGATTTGGATGATCAATTTGATAGACAATAATCTATGTAGTTGAATAGTTTATGTATCTTTATAGTAGTATAAATGCGTGCAACGTAAACTTACCAAGACTCACCATTTTTCTCAATATATCTCTCAATCTCTCATACTTTCATCTCTTAATTATTATTTATATAATTATAATCAAGTCTTTAATAATAATAAATTAGGCTACTAATGGTAGTTATAAACTACTAAATCACAACACGTTATCAGCACGAAGTGCTCCGTATAATCAAGGTTTATCTAAGCAAGCACAAGTCACTAATCAAGGTAAGAAATTCTTTAACGATATCTTCTATTATTTATTAGTAAGGTAAATATTTTTATCATCATAAGTAAAATTATATTTCTGTAATCTAACTTTTATTAAACTCACTAACATTTATATTTATGTTATTTAAGTTATATATGGTCGGTTATACCGCCTGAATGTAATCTAACTTTTATTAACTTCACTAACATAAAGTTATATATGGTCGGTTATACCGCCTGAATTATATTTATGTAATCTAACTTTTATTAACTTCACTAACATTTATATTTATGTTATTTAAGTTATATATAGCCGGTTATACCGCCTGAATTATATTTCTGTAATCTAACTCTTATTAACTTCACTAACATTTATATTTATGTTATCTAACATTTATGATTACTTATGCAATTAATCATTATTTATTTCATGATACTAATGTTTATTCTTAAAATTTATTATTTATGCATAATATGTTTATTCTCTTAATCTTCGTATTTATACTAAACGTATTTATACTAAATGTATTTATAGTAATCGTATTTATACTAATAAAATTCTTTTATTAAAATTATTATTAATACAACGAGTATATAACAGTCATTAACGTCAACTAACGACGTTACAACGGTCATATATACATAACGGTTGTTAACGTCAACTGACGACGTTACAACGACTATATTTTTCAATTATAAAATAAACATATCCGTTTTCACATTTTTCACAAACCAATCTTCATTTTCTCAGATTACCAATCTCAAAAAGTTTTTTTTTTTTTTTTTGTAAAGATGATTCACACAAGGATGATTTTTCCTATTGTATTGGTCATACTAACTATCATCATTGTTGCTAATATACCACTGGGTGAACCTATATTCTATCCTGCTATTGTGGTTTTATCATTTGTAAACATGTCATTATTCTGTTGTTTGCTACTTATGAATTTAAAATGATTCTAATTTCATTTTATTATTTGTCTATGAATAGAAGTTGATTATGATTATGATTTATGTTGTTCGTCTTTTTGCTAATAGAAAATGTCGAATTTGAAAAGGCTTAAATTTGCTCATTTAGAATCAAGTGGGAACAATTACTTAACATGGGTTATGAATGTAGAAAAAACATCTCGAATCAGTCGTATTTTAGAAACCCTAAATGAAAATAACAATTGTTCTGAACAAGAGCAACTATTTTTCTTCGCGAACGTATTGACGAGTCCTTAGAATCTGTATATTGTATGATTAAAGATCCAAGTGTATTATGGAAAGTACTCAAAGATAGATATGATATTAATTATGGGAATCGAGCTCTCAAACTCTAACAAAGAGGTATGGGCCATTACTACTGAATCAATAACATAATGATTATAGTTGGTATTATACATGCATACTCAACTAGTCAACTGTACAATCTATAAATATTAAGAAACCAAATAAATAGTAACTAGCGAGCTTTACAAATTATATGCAAAGGTTGCATATATGTGATGTACACAATAGTATGTATGGTTTTAGATAGAAAATGGTTTTAGATAGAAAATGGTCATCCCGAATTTAAGAAAGTACAGTAGTATTATTATATGGGTTCCGTCGTTAAATAAACTAGTAAAATGATAAAATTAACAAGCTAGTTATATTTTGAGAATCTTAATCTATATCTATATAATATATATAATATGCAAACAAAATGTTAAGTAGAAAGCTATTTGAACACGTAATATTGTATATATATATTCATGATTAATATAACAAACAACTACAAATAAGTCCCAAAAGAAAAGAAAACGAGAGTTAATCTATTGAAAAATCTTGATTAAATAAACTATGAGCTACGTTGAGACTTAAATGGTCTGGATTTTTTTAAGATGCCTAGCTTGTTATGTGTCACTCCTAAACAAATGATTTAGACCATAACATATATGTTTATTAGGTGTTATTTTATATGTATTAACATGTTTACATGTAATTTGATTATCATGCTGAAATATTACTCATTATTTGCTTATCTTATTTAAAGTTTTAATATGAATCTTGCTATAATACAATATAAATTAAATGGTAAAGATCTATGTATTGGAGATAGTGGTAACATACACACTATGATCAAATCTAAGAAATATTTCATTGATTTAAATCAAATTAAGGAATTATAAATACTATATCAGGTCTTGCAAACTTGATATAAGGACGAAAAAGGCAAAAATTCATATTACCAAATGGTACGAATTTTCTGATAAACAATGCTTTGTTTTCTCCCAAATCAAAGAGAAATTTGTTAAGTTTCTCTGATATATATCATAATGGATATGATTAAAAGCGCATATGATAAAAAGCGCAGCGCATGTGATGAAAAGCGCATATGATGAAAAGCACAGCGCATATGATTAAAAGCGTAGCGCATATGATTAAAAGCGCAGCGCATATGATTAACAGCGCAGCGCATATGATTAACAGTGCATATGATGAAAAGTGCATATGATGAAAAGCGCAGCTCATATGATTAAAAGCGGATATGGTGATTAATGAAAAAATGCATATGGTGATTAATGAAAAAGCAAATATGGTGATTAATGAAAAAGAACGTATGGTGATTAATGAAAAGCACATATGGTGATTAATGAAAAGAATATTGAGAAAGAATCACCAATGTTTCTTGAAAGAATTCAAGGATATATATATGGACCAATTGATCCATCATATGGACCATTTTGATATTTCATGGTTCTAATAGACGTATCTAGTGGATGGTCTCATGTTTGTGTGTTATCAAGACGTAATATGGCATTTGCAAAGTTTCTTGCACAAATTATTAAATTGAGAACACATTATTCTGATTACACCATTAAAAGGATGAGACTTGATAATGCTGGTGAGTTAACATCTCAAGCATTTAATGATTATTATATGTCTACAGGGATTGTTGTTGAACATTCAATTGCTCATGTGCATACACAAAATTAGTTTAGTTGAATCAATAGATAAACGCTTGCAGCTAATAACTAGACAATTGGTAATGAGTACAAAACTCTCAATATTTATATCGGGACATGTAAATTTACATGATGCGACATTAATTCGCATTAAACCAAGTGCAAGTCATAAATATTCTCCATTACCAACTTAATTTTGATCGAGAGCCAAATATTTTCCATCTTAGAACATTTGGTTGTGCAGTGTATTTTTAATTGCACCACCACAAGAAATAGTTCCTCAAAGAAGGATTGAAATATATATATTGGATATGAAACATCTTCAATTATAAGATATATTGAACCCATGACGGGTGATGTTTTTACAGCACGTTTTACTGATTGTCTTTTTAATGAAAAATTGGTCCCTAGATTAGGGGAAGAAATGAAAAATAAATAAAATGATGTTTCATGGTGTGAACATCAATTAAGGTATCTTGATCCTCGCACAAAAGAATGCGAAACAAAAGTTCAAAAATAATTCGTATGCAAGAACTCACAAATCAATTACTTGATTCATTTAAATATACAAAAAGAGTGATTAAATCATATATAATAGCAGGAAATGCTCCAGCTCGAATTGAAATTCCAAATGCTGACAATAATGTCACTCATGAGTCTTTGCCACGTCTGAAACGTGGAAGACCAATTGGTTCTAAAGATAAAAATCCTAGAAAAGGAAAATCAGTTGATAATGAGGTAACAGAAAATGTTTAAGAAGAACCACAAATCAATATTCCTTCTGCAGAGGATATTGATAAATGTAAATACATAAATTGCGATAAATTATGCAATATTATAGAACCGAAATGAAATGAAAAATCTTGATGAGATATTTTCATATAATTTTACAATGACATCATGAATAAAGATGATGATCTGGAATCAAAATCTGTCATTGAATAGACATGATTGAGCTCAATGGAAAGGAGCAATACGAGCTGTATTAGAATCGCTCAATAAAAGAAAAGTTTTTGGATCAATCGTTATCACTTTTAAAGATAAAAAACGTATGAGATACAAATGAATTTTTATTCGAAAAAGAAATGTGCAAATGAAGTTACAAGGCAAAACTAGACTTGTAACTCAAGATTTCTCACAAAGACCAGAAATAAATTATGAGGAAAACTTATCCTCCTGTAATTGATACAATTACTTATTAGATACTTAATCAACCTGGTAGTTACTTAAATGCATCTCATGGATGTTGTTACTACTTCTCTGTATGGATCACCTGATAGTGATATACATCAATATACCTGAAGGGTTTAAGGTATCATAAGCATCTAATGCAAAACCCTAGGGAATGTATTCCATTAAATCACAAAGATTTTTATATGGGTTTATACAATCGGGACGTACGTGGTATAACCGATTAAATGACTACTTGAAAAGAAAAAGGGTATACATATAAACTTATTTGCACGTGTGTTTTATAAAAAATAATGTTCGGATATGTGATCGTAGTTGTTTATATCAATTATCTTAAATAAATAAATCTATGAAGCCATTCAACTTCTAAAGAAAGATTTTGAAATGAAAAAAATCAAGTATTACGTTGATTTACATATTGAGCATATGAATAATGACTTACTTATACATCAAACAACTTATACCGAAAAGATTTTTAAAACATTTTAATATGGACAAGACAAAAATCATTAAGTACTCATATGGTTGTTAGATCTCAATAGTGATACTGATCCATTTCATCCTCTAGAAGATCATGAAGATCTTCTTGGTTCAGAAGTTCCATATTTTAGTGCAATTGGGGCTCTTATGTATCTTACAAATTATACAAGACCTGACATTTCTTTTGCATTTAATTTGTTGACAAGGTTCAGCTCAGCCCCTACCAAAAGGCATTAGAATGAGATCAAACACATATTTTGATACCTTCGGGGAACTACTGATTTATAATTATTTTATTCTAACAACTCGAAACAAGATTTGTTTGGTTATACAGATGCAGATTATTTATCTGATCCATATAAAGCTAAATCTCAAACTGGATATGTATTCCTAAATGGAGGCACCTCAATATCATGGCGTTCTCAAAAACAAACACTTGTTGCAACATCATCAAATCATGCCGAAGTGATTGCATTACATGAAGCCACTCGGGAATGTTTTTGGTTAAGATCAATGACACAACTCATTACTGATTCTTGTGGACTAGAACGCTATAAAAGACCAACAACTATCTTCACCAACAACTATATATGAAGATAATACAGCTTGCGTAATACAAATGAAAGAAGAGTATCAAAAGTGACAGAACAAAATATAAATGCTGACGAGGCGCCAAAGCCATAGACGGTCTTAACGGTCATAAGTTTGATGGAAAAGAATGGTATGTTGGTAAGGCTCATAAAAGACGAAAAAGGAATAGGAATTGAAACAATGGTTTGAGCAAACCATGAAGGAGACGGTAGACAAATCACAGGGGCTAAGCTTGTACATAAAAGATTTAGACGATACAGTTTTAGTTGAAAACTCATATTCTTCTCATATACTCAAGATCTCGTAAAAGACAACCAGATTAAAATGAGATACGTTCAATCAACAACTATGCTGATCTTTATACCAAAGCACTGTCAACCACTATTTTCAGAACACACGTTCATAATATTGCCATGAGGCAAGTTCAAAATATGTGATGACTCAACGATGTTTACTTGAGGGGGAGTCAACTCTATGTTGCACTCCTTTTCCCTTAACTAAAGTTTTTTCCCACTGGATTTTCTTTAGCAAGGTTTTTAACGAGGCAGTACTAGTTGCTCGCTACTAAAATTGTCATCCAAGGGGGAGTGTTATAATATATCAATTATTAAAGTAGACATAAAAGTCAAGTTAAAAGATTTGGATGATCAATTTGATATACAATAATCTATGTAGATGAATAGTTTATGTATCTTTATTGTAGTATAAATGTGTGCAACGTAAACTTACCAAGACACACCATTTTTCTCAATATATCTCTCAATCTCTCATACTTTCATCTCTTAATTATTATTTATATAATTATAATCAAGTCTTTAATAATACTACCTCCGTCTCATTCCAATAGTCCACAGACAAAAAAACGCAGTTTTAGGAAATTCCACTAACTTCATTTCTCCACCAATGAAATATCTTCTCTCTCCAAATCCACCAATGAAATATCATCTTTCCTTTCTATTTATGGAAGTGGACTATCAGAATGGGACAACTAAAAATGGAATACTAGCCTATTGGAATGAGACGGAGGTAGTAATAAATTAGGCTACTAATGGTAGCTATAAACTACTAAATCACAAAAACAATTACCATTGTTGCATCTTGTTTGTTATGGGTTATTAGTAAACACGTTGAGCATAGATGTCTATGTCTGAATTGTTACTAAGTTGTTGCACCAACATCATTCATTATGAAAAGGTTTACTTTCAAGCTTGAACATCATCCACAACTAGATCTTTGAAAGGACAAAGTGATCATTATGGATAAAACTATCACTCTTTCATTTGCATCTAACAATCTTCACCTCATACACCTGTTTAAGTTGCCAAATAATTAACAAATATGAGATGCATAATTTAAAACTACAATAATACATAGCCTAAAAATAAGAGGGTCACTACTATCATAATAAAAAAACAATATGATGTCACCAATGATATGAAATTACATAACCTACATCAGAGCAAAAATGAAAGTATATGACCTATTTGTAGCCATATAAAATGGGAAAAAATGTTAATTAATTGACTTTACCGGTTCAACAGGTAATCGATAACGAATTGTTGATATTGGTACACTTTTTGAAAGTATATAGCTGACACTAAGACGCAAATGGTGTGACAGCCACCCCAGGTAACACGTTTCCCGTAGCATGATATTGTCCGCTTTACCCGTAGGCACACGGATTTTTCTTGGCAACCACACACGACGAGCACTTTCCCAGGAGGTCACCTATCCTGGGAGTTCTCATGGGATCTTCTGTGCTTGTTAATGGTGTATCCTAAGGGATACACGCATAAAAACACCATTTTTTTTATAGAAATATGGATCAAGCAACACAAAACATGACAAAATTTGGCAGTTTTCAGAGTTTGCCACCCAGCGTACAGCAGGCCGCCCAGCGTCAATCGTAAGCCCTGCAGGAAGCTTCTATGCATAAGCCCTTTTACTTAGCACGTGAACGGCACGCAGCCACGTCAATACACGCCACCGACATTCCGGATACTTCACGTAACAGGACCATTCAGTGATTGACATGTGTATCCCGTGAATTTCGAACATTCTGTGCCTATAAATAGACCCCCTGGGTCACCACATTTCACATCATTCTGATCTGAACTTCAGTCAGAGAGAAGTACACTTTCTCTCACACACAGTTCTTTCTCACTCTAAACATACATTAGACGCTTAGCAGCATTACGCTATACGGATCAATTTCAGATTGATCCTCAGATTGATTGATGCCACCCCACGGATTACTCATCCGTGTTCCGGGTCTGCAGAGATTATTTCTCGAGGGCAAACAACAATCAACAGTATACTCCACACGCTGAGCAGCTATCGTCTTGTACTGGTACCTTACAGCCACTATACGAAAAATCGTACCAACAAATGGTGCCACCCGTTTCAAAGACCAGCAAAAATACCAAGAGCACGAAGGCACCCAAAACAACCTCATCAAAAACAACACTTGAACCAATTGATGAAAACATCATTGAAAATATACCAGTGGATCGGTTAACTCTTGAAGAGACTTCAATTGAGGAAGAAGATCATTTGCACACTGGTACAACAGATGATCAAGTTCATAAAACCATACCACGATTGAGAAAACCATTGATGGAAAGTTCTAGTGCAGGAATGTGGAAAGCCAGGCGAGGAACACATAATGTTTCTTTTAAGAAGACATCTGATGTGAATGCTAAGCACAACAGTAAAGGAAAATCAATTTCCAAATCACAATTGTTCAAGCTATTCAATCAGTTGAATACTTTAGTTGATGATACTGAGAATCAACACAGTGATGAAGGTTTTCTAGAAGATGATTGGAATTTTGAAGAAGAAGATAAGCAGTTCTTTATGACTGAGGAAATGGCAGGAAAGTTACTGGATGGAATTTTGACTAAAACAGCACCATCACGATTTAAGCAGAAATTAGCACAACCAGCCATCCGTGCAACAGCTGTGGATAATTTGTTTGCTTTGATTACTGGAGATGAAGCTATCAAACTGCCAGCAATGGCAGAGTCAATACAGTGTTTCATCCATCAAATTTCAGATTATCCACTGCCAAGAAATTTGGGAATTCCATCAATCGGTGTTTATGATGGCACAACAGATCCAGAAGACTTCCTCACCATGTTTGAAGGTGTTATGAGGTTACAGCATTGGAAAGATGAAACTGCATGCCATATGTTTCCAATGGTACTGCAGAAAATGGCAAGGGAATGGTTTGCTAGTTTGCCACCAAGGAGTATTACCAGTTTCCTTGATTTGAGGGCAAAGTTTGTGATGCAATATCAAAGTTTGAGAAGCTGCACGTTATCACACCTTGATGCACATGAGATAACAATGCACCAAAATGAATCACTGAGTGATTTCATGAAGCGTTATACCATTGAACGTCAAAAAATGCCAGACATACCAGAGTCTCAGCTTGTTTCAGGGTTCATATTTTATCTTGATCAGCGACGTTTTGTACGATTAATTCATGTTTTGCGTTATGATATTCCAAAAATATTGCATGAGGCATTGATTATTGCTCAGAAACACTTAAGAGCAGGAGAAATGGGATATTCAAGAGTGGATAATTATCAAAGAAACTTTAGGCAGCAGGGCGGAGAACGAAATAGGAATGACAACTATCCGAGACAACTTGGTTATGACAACAATTATCAGAAACAGCAACATGGTTGGAGGGAGAATAATCATCCAAATGACAATTATCATCATTGAAAGCCATTAGACATGCATCCACTTATCATGGCATTAACTAAAACTCCAAAAGAAATCTTGTTCACAGAACCTGTTAAGGAAACCTTTCAACCTCCACCACCAATGGAAGAGCGTCAGGGACCACAGAGTGACAAGTGGTGTGACTTCCACGAAGCATATGGACATGACACTGATAATTGCAAGTCATTGATGAGAGAGATCATTGCAAAGATCAAGGTTGGAGAGTTAAATCATCTTTTACCAGGAAAAAAGTATCGGAGAAATGATCCAAATAAACGTTTTGCTTGGTAGGGAAAAATGCGTCACGGTGGACGGTATGATTGGAACAGAAGGGAAGAAAGAAATGATGAAAGGGATCCAACTCCTGAAATGCACATCAAAGTTATATGGAATGAGGTAGAGGAAAATGAAACAGACGGAGAACGTAGGACGGAGAACTGGATGTATGCTCCAATCATATTTCACACTATTCCAAATTGGCGTCTGTCAGAGGAGCCTGTGGTTATCTCAGCTGTAATTGCAAACAGAAACATCACCCACATCTATACTGATACAGGTAGTGAAGCAGATATTTTATATTTGCATTGTTTCAGTAATTATCCGTTCAGCGTGAAGGATAGGCTTCGCTACTCGATCTTGAAAATTGCTGGCATTACGGGAGAATCAATGAAAGCAGTTGGTAGAGTGAAGCTGGATGTAACATTGGGCACACACCCTTTAGTTCGAACAGAAATTGTGGACTTTACAGTTCTTAATGGCAGATCAAGATTCAATGCATTGTTTGGTAGGTGAACTCTTCGCAAGTTTGGAGCAATTACTTCTAGACCGCATGCAGAATTACGTTTCCCAACACCAAATGGTGTGGTAGTAGTACACTCTAAGTACGTGAGACCTGCAAGAGAAAAGTCAGTTGTTTTTGAAGCTCAGGATAACTTTGTTAGGGGAGGACCGTCAAAACAGTTATTTAACAGAAATGATGTGAACGGGTATTTCAAACCTCCCAAAATGTGGGAACATTAAAAGCAAGATGCAGCACGCTGCACGGAAGGCAGTATAATAACATGAATCTTGCAGAGCAGTCTTTATCACGTTTTTAATTTTCATCAATTCAGACAATAGCACAATACACTTTTTGTAATTTTCTGATTGGGACTTGATCACCCCATACGAAGATGTTACACAAAATGTTGTATGTGTGACAAAGTATTATCAATAAAGTTTTATTTTTTCTCACGCAATACGCGTTACGAATATAAAGCATATCATTCATACCTACCACATAAGGCAAGAAATTTTTATGCCCCCGATGGTAGAGGCTCTTGTGTCAACATTATAGACACAAGGAATCGGCTAGCGTAAAGTGTTTACTTCGCTTGAGGGCACCGAGGCAAAAGTAAAGATCTCATAATGTCATGACATACAGAATGGTTTATCACAACGGCATAAATTCATTTATATCTTGAAAACAGAAAAAATTAAATACAAATATATTTTGTAAGCCGCACAACACCTGAGCGCAACACGCTAAACGAAATACCACTAATTCCATAAACAGAATTTTCTCTAACAGATTTATCAATTTTTATAAATAGCATGACAACATTATAATTCATCCATATCCTACTTCAGAAGTTTTTTGAGACTTCTCGATATTCCTTTATAAAACAAATATTCTAACACAGAACGGAGAACGGATAAATTGTTTGGTATATTCATTACACAGCAATAACAACGTTATACATGTTTTGCTAAATGAAGATACAAAACAGGTATACAATTTTAATAGCTTGTATACATAATACCATTTAGGTAGCAGTACACCTCTGATTCATAAAGAGGAATTATGCATTACGGATAACTGATGATGGATGACAGTTCAATACACGTACAAATTCAAAAATCAGTTCAAGGCAAAAATCATTTCATATGATATGATATATGAAATCTAAGCTTTCTGAGAGCTTGCAATGGTTAACCGTATAAGTATCAAATATATGTTACTCATAAAAAACAATATGGCACAAAATAGTCAAGCGAAAAGGCAGAATATATACATATAATAAAGTATACAGAAGTTAGATTATTACAGATCAATTGGAAATAGACACATCTAAAATGGCCTTCACAGAAACATTTTCCCTACTACATACTTCTTATAAACTGCCAATTTTCAGAGAAGTCACTTCATTAATGGTCACTTGCTGCTTGGCACCAGCATCTGGTTTGATATATTTTGAGATTGTAGTTGGTAAGGGGTCAGGTCTCACAGGAAGAGAATTCAAAATTTCCCCCATAGTATCTGAAAGGTCACTTTCCGTCGATGCTTCTAGATATCTATGAAAAGTCTGACCAACAAGGGGAGAGCTCAACACCCTCTGCAAAAGCGTAGGAATACCATTCTTTAACTCACTAAATTTTTTCTCTGCAGCAACAGTTTTTTCATCAGCACGACATTTTTCTTGTTCAACCATCTTTTTTAACTCATCCATTTCCTTCAACAATTTATTCTTCTCCTCCATTACCTTCTCTTTTTCAGTCCTCTCAGTAACACACTTTTTCTCCACTAACTGAAGTGCCTCCTCCTTCTTCTTTGCCATATCAACTGCCATTTTCCATTTCAGATTAGCATCTTTCAAATCAATCTCCATCCTTTTCAGCTTGCTGGCATTCTCGAAAGCATTGTCTACAAGGGTTGCTTGAGCCTCTTGCATTTTCAGACCATGGAGAACATGGTGATTCAGAAGTAGCAATGATGCAGCAGTTGATTGGCAACTTTATTTAAGGGTCATTGCAGATAGAGAGGAAGAAAGATCAGCAATCATATTTCCCTGCAACATAAACATACATTCAATAAACTACAGACAATGTGGACAATACATACAAATTTTTCATGAATTCGCTGGTAATATATACCTTCAGAAAATCGAAAAAGCTGTCGGATTTATTAACAGAATTTTCCAAAAAGCTTCTTAAGCCGGCCAGCGGGACTATGGAAGGCGGCTGTGAAGATGAAGAATATTGTGTTGTATCAATTCTCGACGAAGTTAATGGGTTAGTGAAAAGAGGAGTTTTAACAGTATCATCCTCATATGTTTCTTCATCATCTTCTTCTTCATCATCATCATCTTCAGCTTCAACAGCTTTACCACTCTTGTCACCACTAGCAGTGGCTTCATCACCATCTGTTGATAAAATCGGTTCTGCATCATAGATAACCAACTTTACAGATAAGCATTACCAAATATTATACATATTATGGCAAGACAGGAAAAAATATTAAAGACATACTTCTTTTCTTTGTTTGTTGGGAAGCTTTGCCAGTTGCACACTTCCACACACGCTTTGTGCATTTCCTAGTTTTCTTGGCGGTAGGCAATTTTGGGTTAGCCTCAATAATTTCCACATCCGATGAGGAAGGCTGTGCAGTATCATCGTTACCGCCTTCCGTAGGCCGTTCAGGGCTCTTCAGTTGTTCTTCAAACACAGTGTCTGTAACATCCCGCCTTTTTCCATTTACTTTCCGTTTAACTATTTTAAAGTCCGTTATATATTTATAACATCTTTCGTTAATACGCGTTTTAAATTATCTCGATTAGGTAATTCACGCACCCGATTCAAACTTGAGGGACTAAAATTGACACGGGGCAAACTAGTTGACTAGGTCACCTAGTCCACCCCAATCACCACCATTCAACCATCTCCATCTCTCTCTCTTTCTCTCTAGCAAGAACACACACCCAATTTCCAAATTCATTCAATCATCATCTAAATTCGATCTAGGAGGCTTACAACAAAATAAATTACATATTCGTGATCCTCTCTTCATCCTCTTCATTTTGGTACCAACTTCATCTCGTTTGGGTAACATTTCTAAAACTCTAGATTTCTCTAAATTCGTGTTTTTGACTTGAAATGGTGTTAGTTAGTGTCTATGGCTCATTGTGATGTCGTGTGTGTAATTTATATGCTCGATCTCGTTGTTTTAGTGTAACTAGCATGAACTTGACTTTTGGTGTGTTGTTCTTGAATTTTGGATGATCATATGTTGTTAGATGTTAAAAGTTCATGTTCTAATTGTGTTCCTTGTATCACTAGCTTCAATTTGATGTGTAGGTTGCCTTAGAAAACTTCATGAACTTGATTATTGATTTTGGTGAATTTGGGTTAGGGTTTGATGAACTTGAAATGGACTTTTGATGCATTGAATGCCATGGATTATTATTGGTAAGTGTTTAGTTGGATTGTATGCTTGATTACCTTCGAAACGGCATATCATTCATGTAAATTGGTTGCCCGAATCATTGAATTGCATTTATGAACTTGTATGCGGTTAATGTTAAGCATTAGATGCGGTTTTGGTTGTTGTAATAGGTAGATTGATTGATGAAATGTGTTTAGTTGTTTTCCTCGTCAAATTACATTCCCAACGGTATAAGATACTTGTCTTGATTGTTTACGGATCATAAATGGTGATTGTTTGAAGTTAGGTTCGTGCATAAAACTTAAAAGTTGCCAGAACTCTCTGCACAGGTAATGGCGCGGCGCACCATATACCCGCGCGGCGCGCCATTATGGTCTGTCCAACTTTGTCAATTTTCGAATAATATTTGCTATGCTACGCACCTCCGATTCACATGTAACTTGTCCTAACATGCTCATACATGATTAAAAACCTCAGAAAAATAGTTCGGGACACGACCCGAACGTGTTGACTTTTTCGTTGACTTTGACCGACCAAAGTTTGACTTTTTGTCAAACTTAACCAAATGATTATGCAACCTTCCTAACTTGTTTATATATACTTGTACCTTGCATGAAACTTGACAATTTGATTTCACATGCTACATAATCGAGTCGTAACGAGCCATAGGACTAATTGAACATCTTTGACCAATCGTGACTATCGTTATTGATACAACCTATTTGTTTAGGTCAAGACTAGCATTGTTCTTTGCACACATTTACTTGTTGAAGTACTTTACTACTCGTGCATTCAAGGTGAGATCATAGTCCCACTTTTACTCTTTTTGAACTTACATTTGGGATGAGAAAACATAAACATTTCTTTACTAAGTGAACACAAGCACAGGAAAACAACATTCTACATACGAGTTTAGAACAAAATCCTCAATTCGATTATCATTAGTTACACTTGCCGGGTGTAAGCGAGAACTTATGTTGTATGGATCCATATGGGTTTGACAAACCCTCATTCAAACGGTTCGCTACCGTTTACGAATGAAATATATTTTCGAGAAACAGTGTATGTTCTAGCACTAAGTGATGGGGTTCAATGGAAGGAATGTTAAGCATTGATAATTGGGTGCTCGTGAAACAAACTTTTGGAATGTATTACTATTATTTCATTGATGCAAATCTTGTGGTTCACTTGTACTTACTTACTTAAACCTATGATTTCACCAACGTTTTCGTTGACAGATTTCTATGTTTTTCTCAGGTCCTTGAACGATACATGATACATGCTTCCGCTCATTATTTTGATACTTGCATTGAATGTCGAGTATATATGCATACATGGAGCGTCTTTTGGATACTTTTAAATTGTGTCGCATAAGTTTCATTTGTACTTAAAACTTTGTATCGTAACTTGTGGTGGAACTATTCTTGTAAACTTGAACAACCTTTACATTTGAAATGAATGCGACATATCTTTTGGTCAAACGTTGTTTTAAAGACTTATGACCACGTAACGGGACCTAAGTAGACGGCGCCGTCAATGACGATTTGGTCGGGTCGCTACAGATGGTATCAGAGCGTTGGTTGTAGGGATTTAGAGTTCATTGGTGTCAACCTCGAGTCATAGGGTACATTGGTGAGTCTAGACTACAACCGGCATATAGACTTGAAGTAGGAATTACTTGACTACTTGTGCATTTATACTCGAACGCTTCTACTCATATCTACTCTTAGTTCATCTTAATCTCACGTTTTTTAATTTGATTGACGCGCCACCTTGACTATATGAAATGATGTCGAATGCACATATGAATCAAGGTAATATAATTTCCGGGATTATATTACGGTGACTCATATGAACGTTCCGACATTATGACATAAAGAATTTAAGGCGAGTCGAGGAAAAACTTCTCTCTATCTTTATTCTATATCACGGTTAGTATTATTAAGAATACTAATCAATGATATTCTTGTGTCTTGAAGGAACAATGGCTCCTCGTCGTGTACGCCGCAATGAAACTCCCGAACAAGCTCTCGAACGGATGATAGCCACCGCCGTAGATGCGGCCATGGCCGGTCACTCATCCAACAACAATAATAATAACAACCACAACAACAACAACAACAACAACAACAACAATGGAGCCGGAAACTCAAACGAGGGATGCTCCTATAAAGCTTTCATGGGGTGCAAACCTCACACTTTTGATGGAACCGGGGGACCGGTTGTGCTCACCCGATGGTTTGAGCAAACGGAAGCCGTCTTTAGCATAAGCGGTTGTCGGGACCAAGACAAGGTCAAATACTCCACTCACACCTTCGCCGGTGTCGCTCTTACATGGTGGAATACTTATGTACAATCGGTGGGTACCGATGAAGCTCACGCCCTCTCTTGGGCCGACTTGAGGGAAAAGATGATTGTCGAATATTTCCCTCGTGAAGAAACCCGAAGGCTCGAACAAGAGCTAAGAACTTTAAAGGCGATCGGAAATGATCTCAAGGCTTATAATCAACGATTTTCTGAACTAGCCTTGATGTGCCCAAATCTTGTGAACCCCGAAGCTTTAAGGGTTGAACTTTACATGGATGGTCTTCCAAAGAGCATCAAACACGGAGTAATGTCATCCAAACCCACTAATCATCAAGAAGCTTTGAACATGGCCCGCAAATTGATAGAAACTGAGACGACCCGACCCAATCCATAGGGACGAATACAATAACATATGATAACATTGCGAGGTACTTGACCTCTATATGATACATTTTACAAACGTTGCATTTATTCTTAAAAGGAAACCTATCATTACATCAATATTTGACATTTTCGTCTAACATTTCATAATATCCAAATGACCTAATCTGTCATTTACTTATTAATATTCTCTATTGAACTCCAATGACTCGAATGCAATGTCTTTGTATCATGGCTTAAAAGGTCCCAAGTAGTATCCTTAACATGAGCTAATGCACAGCGGAAGACTTAATTCATACCTGAGAATAACATGCTTTAAAACGTCAACATAAAGTTGGTGAGATATATAGGTTTTATGCTAGCAGCGTTATAACAATGGAACACAAGATTTCATATATAAACATTTTAATAAAAATATTCTAAGTGGTTGAGCACTTGGTAACCATACTTAACATTTAATCACGTCGCATATTCCCTTTATTATGAAATCTTACTACACTGTACCAAGTGTAGTCACGAAACAAAGTACTGTGCAACCGTTGAATACTGGTCGTCCAGTCCGGTTGGGGTTGTCAGGCCCGATAGATCTATCAACAGGATTCGCGTTTACAATACCGCTGTAAATATTAGTTACCAAGCTACAGGGAAGTATGCCAGTGGTACAACTCAACGTAGAATATATTTTTCAGTTACTTGTGTCCATAACGTAAAACATAAAATACATGTATTCTCATCCCGAAATATTTAGAGTTTAAAAGTGGGACTATATACTCACTTTGCCTTGAAGATATATATTTTGACTTGGTCTCCGATTGATATCACGAACCTATCCATACATAATATATCAATACCTTTTCTTTTTAAAATAATCGTCACATATATATACTTGTTATACTTTTAATACTTTTAATAATTCCTTAGTCCGTAGTTAGCAGTCCGATGTTAGTAATTCAATTTTAATGGCTCATATTTAGATGTTTAATAAACCCCCAATGAAATAAATAAAACCCCCATCGTATATGTATTGGTCGGGATTAATCTTGACCCACGGTACCGGTGTTGTCAAATGACGTGTTGCGTACATAAAGTACCGGTGTTGTCAAATGACGTGTTGCGTACAATCATGGGATCTTATGATTAATCTTCTCGTATTGTTTACGGGTGATCCTGAACCATATAAAATTAAATTATGAGTACATATATATAAAATATCATGTTATTTTAAAAAAATGTGATTTATATAATTTTTCTCCAATTATTTTCGTGGCTAAACTAGTCTTAGATATCCGATCTCGTTTTGGTCATAGTTTCTTCGTTACAACTCCGTTTTCGTTGGTTCAACTTGCCACTTCCTTGGATCGAGTCCCTCTTTAAGACTATGAACTGTAAATACCTTAGTTTGTATTTGAAATCACAGGTCATAGGTCAAACTTTAGTGAAACTTATGAAGTTAATCATTTTTGTTACAAAAATATCATTTAATAACCATTTTTCTAAAAATACTTATACTTTGAATTAAATCATGAAATTTTTACGTGTTAACATATTCATAAGAAATATCATTTTTCCAGAATATAAACCTCCAATTCAAAGTTCAAGATAGTTTTTAATTATCCAACCCAAAACAGCCCCCGGTTGCACTCCGACGTCGTAAAAACAGTTTTTAAGGTGTTCTTTTGAAAAACCAAGTTATACCTTGTTAAATTAGCATATATTTATGTTATATTACAGGTCTTGAAGTATTTTAAAAGTTAAGTTAGAAGGATCTATTTAGTTTGCAAACAAGTTTGAAAACATTCAAACTATGTTCTTGTTGTTAAAATTGTATACCATACAATAAGATAGCTATATATATATGAATCGAATAAGGTTATGAACAAAGTTACTACCTCAAGTTACTTGGACAAGATTTCTGTAAAAGAGGAGTAAAAACTTAGAACCAAAAGAGTGATGAAATTGGATGAAAGATTGGAAGCAACTTAAGACATAAACTTGAATTGAAAGTTGTATTTTTGTAGTGTTTTTGTTGATCTTTTTATGGTGGTGTTTAAGGTGATTCTTGAGAGGATTTTTGCTGGAGTTCTTAGAGAGACATGAGGCTAGTAAGTGTGTGTGTTTAGCTAGAGAAATAATATTCCAAAAATTGAAAATGGATGCATGTATTTATGGTGGTGTAAAAGGTGTATAAGTTTGTAATTTTGTGAAAAGATCTTTTAATCATGTGAAATTGTCATACTAAATAACAAAAGTAGTTACCTTATACATAAGGCATGAACAAGGGCTGGTTGGTGGTGATTTGATGTGTATATACCAATAGTAAATACGTATAGAAGCTAGATATGATACGAGTACATGTACTCTAGATATACGTATAGAAAATCTTGTGAAAACGGAACGAGGATTCAAATATAGCTATCTTTTGTGAATACACTTATATTGTTTTATGTATTTAAGTCCTTTAAAAGTGATTAAATACATTATATATACGATATATGTATAAACATTATAGGTCATATTTATTTATGTCAAATAACGTTACGTATGGTTATCGTTTTGAAAACTTAAGTTAGTAGTTTCAAAATATACTTATAACTTATTGTTATTAATACAAAATGAGATATTAAAAGATCCTTAGATCATGTTAAATATGTATATATACATATATATACACAAACGTATAATTATCATATATTGTATAGTTCGTGATATCATCGGTCAAACTAGACGGTCAATCGTTGTGTAAAACTCTCTTTGAAAACATACGTCTCAACAATTTGGATTTCTTATCATGTTGGTAAGGTTTAATTTATGTAGATATTAATCTTATAAGTGTAAAACTATCGCAAAAAATCCGGGTCGTTACAGTACCCCCCCGTTAAAGAAATTTCGTCCCGAAATTTGGTAGAGGTTGTCATAAATAACAATAGGAATGTTTTCATGACGAATATGAGGTATTGATAGGGTTTTATAATTATTGGAAGATATGGATAAAACGATTCGATCATGTGAAGCGCACGAGCGAAGCTATCACAAAAGAATGAAATGAGTGAATATGGAATTGTTTTAACCGATGTCGAGATTAGGATTGATTTCCAGAATTTAAGGGATTTAAAGAAAATCTTATGTAATAAGATTTGGTTCTTCGATGATTTAGAAAACAGGATCTCCTTTGATTTAATGCGATAATCTGTTTCGATTTCTTTATCGGATATTTCACTATAAATCCACCTCCTTCCCTTTCTTACTTCCATACCTCACATCTCTTACTCTTCCTCCTCTAATTCATACCTTAAGGTATCCTTTAAAATGCTTCATCCCGTTCTGATTTTTGTTATACTTCTAACTTTCATATCTTTCATTCTTCTCTTTCATCTACCGCTAGAAGAATCTATTCACTTTTATGATTTTCTTGGAATTATAATGTTTCTAATTCTCCCGTGTCTTTACGTCGCCATACGTATTGATATACACGGTTTGTAGTTTCTGGATGGTTATTGGGTTTGATATCTTTCCTTATATTTCGATGCTCCTGCTTCTATTTTCCATAATCATTGGCATCCATAGTTAATACTCTCTCCTATTTGCTGTGATCTATACCCCAATTTCTATTTTGGGACTTTGTCCCTTCGTTTCTTCTTCCCGTCCTTGAGTCAAGCGATCAATAGTTCGGAATTCGTAGGTATAAAATTCAGAATGAACATAGCTAATGCTCTAAGAAAGGAATGGTAATGGCACGATTTTGATTTGTCAAATTACCAGAATATCCAGGAAAATAGAACTATCAAGATGATTTGTTCTTAATACGTTTCGGAATTGGATAGAATGTAAAAGCCGTGTAACATGGCACATGATGACGGTACTGTGAATCATCACATTCCATTAGAAACTTAACATGACTTACTGTAATATAATGAAGTTGATCAAGTTTCATTATATTATACTAATTCATGCATCAGTTCCCAACACTGCTTCAGAACATTCCTATTTTAAACTTGAAGGATTTAGAAACTAACACAGTTTCCTTTATATTGTAACGCAGATATTACAGAGAGATAAATGATTTCAGATAAGGATAGTGGTGAAAATATCTTCAGAAATACTGAGGATATTTATAATGAAAGATATGATAATATCTTGGAATTTCTAATGTCGAAGGATGATGATGAAGATTGACCCGTAAGGGTTTAGATTCAGAAGCAAGGTGTTTGATTCACAGAACCGTCATAATTCTTTATGTACAAGTTTAGTCCTTGTAACTTGTTCAGAGTCTCCTTCATGGTTTGCTCAATCCGGTTTTCAGTACCAATTTTCTATCAAGCGTTCCTAACACTTCCTCCTTTTATCATCAACTTTTGGTCATTAAGACCTTCTACAACATGCTGCTTCGTCAGTATTTTCAAAGTTATCAGATCTGGGTCATTGGTTATCAAACCAAGATGGTTTAAGGAGAATTGTATTTTTAGATGATTAAACGCTGATGGTAATATGATGGAATATAAAAGGTTCTCCGGTAACGATGGCGAAAGAACAACGTATATATATATATCGAGATTGTAATAAGAGTAGTCTTACTGAGATATCGAAGTGGAGCTGTGACAAAATTAGTTAATTGAAAAGGAATCGCGTGATTGTTTTTGCTAATGGATGACAAGGAATTCGATGCGGATACGTTTTAACTATAACTTCGAGTTCGAAAATTTTCAGGTGCATAACTGTATGCATAAATCTTTCTTCCGTAGATGAGGTGCGTCTGGTTCAACTTCTCGATTGAGATGTTTTCAAGAATCATGAAAAGTTGTGAATGCGAATTGTAATCATCAAGATACAAATGAGGTTTAAAATAGAATCAAGTGGCAAACTTGAAGGATTGTTTAGTTTCATATGTAATAATCATCATTTTAACTCATTTTTTTAATTGTCCAAAGTTAGCAGTCCAATAGTCCGATTGTCCAATGGTTCAATAAATTCATATATGAACTAAATATATAATATTCGAATTACTTAATACGTATCGTGACCCGTGTACCGGTCTCGGTGTCGATCACAACTCAAAGTATATATATATTTTGGAATCAACTCCAACCCTGTATAGCCAACTCCCACCTTCACATATAGAGTGTCTATGGTTATTCCGAAATATATATATAGATGGGTCAATATGATAAGTCGAAACCTTTTATACGTGTCCCGTTATTTAAAATGCGTAAAATAAATAAATATATATCATGACCCATTATACAACGTGTTGTCTCAGAATTAATCCGACGTGTTGTTGTACATGTGTCCCGACGGTATGTAAAGTACAGAAATTAAAATTACAAGAATGTAAATTGCGATAAATTAAATATTAATCAGTTAGCTGGGAACAGTTAGCCGGAACAGTTAGCGTGTAATCCTATCACAATTTCAATTAATTAATTCATCTGTTTCTAACAATTTTTATTTTGCCAATGTTTCTTCATTATGCCACTTGTTGGATTCGGATAGGTAAAAATCCAAATATGAAATTAAAATGGAAATGGTTAATTTGGGGTGAACGGATACGTATATCGGTAATTGTAAGTAGGATAATAAATGATCGTTGAATCAGATTCGAAGAATGTACAGTGTAACTTGTTAATGTGAATTCTAAATATTCCTTGGGTACTACCCACCCGTTAAAATATTTTCATCATTAACAGTTTGTACGAAAGAAATTTTTAATTACAATCTTTATGAAAATATATTTGCATATATATTTTCTTCGGATGTAACTATGAATTTAATGAGTCAATAAAATATTCAACTCATTTGATTTATCGTTATTACTAGGTTACATAATCTCCAAAACATTAGAGATTACATAATCGTCATGTCGAACGAAGAACGATACGTAAAGAAGAGGTAATCGGTGTAGAATGATATGTAGAATAAAGATCATATTCGAAGTTCAGATGATGATGTTGAGGTACGTGGTGCGGATGTGATTGTTGGTGGTGGTAATGATACGGTTGGTGTTGATGCTGATGATGCTGTTGACGTCGATGATGCTACTGGTACTTAAGATTGCGAGGTTGATGTTGTTAACGGTACTGATTATGCTGCTGGTGCTGCTGCTGGTGTTTGTAACCTTCGCACCGTGTTCTCCAAAGCCGTCACACGAGCGCGAAGTTCGTTAATTTCTGCTAGTACACCAGGATGATTGGCGGTTGGAGTGAGCGAATGAACAAGATCCGAAATATGGGATAGGATATAATCGTGACGAGATACTCGAGAAATGAGAGAGAAAATGGTTTCTCGAACAGGTTCGCCGGTAAGTGCTTCAGGTTCGTCGCCAATGGGGCAATTCGGTGGGTGAAAGGGATCACCTTCTTCTTGTCTCCAATAATTTAGTATACTACGAACCCATCCCCAATTCATCCAGAATAGATGATGAGAAATTGGTTGATCCATTCCAGTGACGCTGCCTTCGAAGCCCGAATGGAAATCCATATCAGCGTAGCTGTCGGAGTCGGAGGAATTCGAATTGGATGCGGAGTTCATCTTGTATAGTCGGGGAAATGAATTTTTGGTTTGGAATAGATTATAGGAGTTGGGTTTGGTATTCTTCAATACATAATTTACATATGTATTTATAATACTCAAAATCCCGTGAATTACGGAGAATCTTTGAAATTCGTCAGGCAATGTCTATAGCAACAGATACGCTAGGATACGAATTTTGTCTATACACTATCGATGCACTAAATGCAGTAAGACGTGTCTAGACTTAAGAATACTAAGCAGGCAATTCCTAAGGAAGATAAGCAGATGATTTTCGACTAGATATGATAAGCAAAACTTTTGGCATGTAGACACGGTCAAAGTCCAGACTCACTAATGCATCCTAACAACTACCAGTTAGACACACTAATGCAAGGCCTGGTTCGCTAAGACCAACGCTCTGATACCACATGAGACGACCCGACCCAATCCATAGGGACGAATACAATAACATATGATAACATTGCGAGGTACTTGACCTCTATATGATACATTTTACAAACGTTGCATTTATTCTTAAAAGGAAACCTATCATTACATCAATATTTGACATTTTCGTCTAACATTTCATAATATCCAAATGACCTAATCTGTCATTTACTTATTAATATTCTCTATTGAACTCCAATGACTCGAATGCAATGTCTTTGTATCATGGCTTAAAAGGTCCCAAGTAGTATCCTTAACATGAGCTAATGCACAGCGGAAGACTTAATTCATACCTGAGAATAACATGCTTTAAAACGTCAACATAAAGTTGGTGAGATATATAGGTTTTATGCTAGCAGCGTTATAACAATGGAACACAAGATTTCATATATAAACATTTTAATAAAAATATTCTAAGTGGTTGAGCACTTGGTAACCATACTTAACATTTAATCACGTCGCATATTCCCTTTATTATGAAATCTTACTACACTGTACCAAGTGTAGTCACGAAACAAAGTACTGTGCAACCGTTGAATACTGGTCGTCCAGTCCGGTTGGGGTTGTCAGGCCCGATAGATCTATCAACAGGATTCGCGTTTACAATACCGCTGTAAATATTAGTTACCAAGCTACAGGGAAGTATGCCAGTGGTACAACTCAACGTAGAATATATTTTTCAGTTACTTGTGTCCATAACGTAAAACATAAAATACATGTATTCTCATCCCGAAATATTTAGAGTTTAAAAGTGGGACTATATACTCACTTTGCCTTGAAGATATATATTTTGACTTGGTCTCCGATTGATATCACGAACCTATCCATACATAATATATCAATACCTTTTCTTTTTAAAACAATCGTCACATATATATACTTGTTATACTTTTAATACTTTTAATAATTCCTTAGTCCGTAGTTAGCAGTCCGATGTTAGTAATTCAATTTTAATGGCTCATATTTAGATGTTTAATAAACCCCCAATGAAATAAATAAAACCCCCATCATATATGTATTGGTCGGGATTAATCTTGACCCACGGTACCGGTGTTGTCAAATGACGTGTTGCGTACATAAAGTACCGGTGTTGTCAAATGACGTGTTGCGTACAATCATGGGATCTTATGATTAATCTTCTCGTATTGTTTACGGGTGATCCTGAACCATATAAAATTAAATTATGAGTACATATATATAAAATATCATGTTATTTTAAAAAAATGTGATTTATATAATTTTTCTCCAATTATTTTCGTGGCTAAACTAGTCTTAGATATCCGATCTCGTTTTGGTCATAGTTTCTTCGTTACAACTCCGTTTTTGTTGGTTCAACTTGCCACTTCCTTGGATCGAGTCCCTATTTAAGACTATGAACTGTAAATACCTTAGTTTGTATTCGAAATCACAGGTCATAGGTCAAACTTTAGTGAAACTTATGAAGTTAATCATTTTTGTTACAAAAATATCATTTAATAACCATTTTTCTAAAAATACTTATACTTTGAATTAAATCATGAAATTTTTACGTGTTAACATATTCATAAGAAATATCATTTTTCCAGAATATAAACCTCCAATTCAAAGTTCAAGATAGTTTTTAATTATCCAACCCAAAACAGCCCCCGGTTGCACTCCGACGTCGTAAAAACAGTTTTTAAGGTGTTCTTTTGAAAAACCAAGTTATACCTTGTTAAATTAGCATATATTTATGTTATATTACAGGTCTTGAAGTATTTTAAAAGTTAAGTTAGAAGGATCTATTTAGTTTGCAAACAAGTTTGAAAACATTCAAACTATGTTCTTGTTGTTAAAATTGTATACCATACAATAAGATAGCTATATATATATGAATCGAATAAGGTTATGAACAAAGTTACTACCTCAAGTTACTTGGACAAGATTGCTGTAAAAGAGGAGTAAAAACTTAGAACCAAAAGAGTGATGAAATTGGATGAAAGATTGGAAGCAACTTAAGACATAAACTTGAATTGAAAGTTGTATTTTTGTAGTGTTTTTGTTGATCTTTTTATGGTGGTGTTTAAGGTGATTCTTGAGAGGATTTTTGCTGGAGTTCTTAGAGAGACATGAGGCTAGTAAGTGTGTGTGTTTAGCTAGAGAAATAATATTCCAAAAATTGAAAATGGATGCATGTATTTATGGTGGTGTAAAAGGTGTATAAGTTTGTAATTTTGTGAAAAGATCTTTTAATCATGTGAAATTGTCATACTAAATAAGAAAAGTAGTTACCTTATACATAAGGCATGAACAAGGGCTGGTTGGTGGTGATTTGATGTGTATATACCAATAGTAAATACGTATAGAAGCTAGGTATGATACGAGTACATGTACTCTAGATATACGTATAGAAAATCTTGTGAAAACGGAACGAGGATTCAAATATAGCTATCTTTTGTGAATACACTTATATTGTTTTATGTATTTAAGTCCTTTAAAAGTGATTAAATACATTATATATACGATATATGTATAAACATTATAGGTCATATTTATTTATGTCAAATAACGTTACGTATGGTTATCGTTTTGAAAACTTAAGTTAGTAGTTTCAAAATATACTTATAACTTATTGTTATTAATACAAAATGAGATATTAAAAGATCCTTAGATCATGTTAAATATGTATATATACATATATATACACAAACGTATAATTATCATATATTGTATAGTTCGTGATATCATCGGTCAAACTAGACGGTCAATCGTTGTGTAAAACTCTCTTTGAAAACATACGTCTCAACAATTTGGATTGCTTATCATGTTGGTAAGGTTTAATTTATGTAGATATTAATCTTATAAGTGTAAAACTATCGCAAAAAATCCGGGTCGTTACAGAAACGGTTGACGAAATCATAGTTCTATCACCTAAGGCCGAGGATAAATCGGGCGGCAACAAAAGAAAGTGGGAACCCTCCCAATCAAGCAACAACAACTTTGCTAAGAAGCCTTACACCTCCGACGGCAAGAGGGGTTATGCCGGGAACCTACCTCTTTGCAACAAATACAACAAACATCACTTTGGTGAATGTGGCAAGTTAATTTGCCACCGGTGCCAAGGAGTTGGTCATAAGGCCAACGATTGTAAAAGTGCCACTCCCGTTGCTCGAAAGTGGCCCAATGCACCAAAGACGGGCACTTGTTATGAATGTGGTCAAACGGGTCATTATAGAAATGCATGCCCAAAGAAGAAAGATAACCCCAACACGCGCGGCCGAGCTTTCAACATCAACACCGAGGAAGCCCGGGATGACACTGAACTAGTCACGGGTACGTTTCTTCTCAACAATTCTTATGTCTCTTGTTTATTCGATTCGGGTGCCGATAAATGCTTTGTATCCAAGACTTTGACTCATTCTTTTAGCACTCCACCTCTTCCATTAGATACCACTTATACCATTGAAGTGGCTAACGGGAAACTATTAAGTGCCGACACATATTACTGAGGGTGTACGATAAACATTTTGGGTAAGGAATTTGAAATTGACTTGATACCCATGGAAATAGGAAGCTTTGATGTAATAATCGGTATGAATTGGTTAGTCAAAACGAAATCTCACATTCTTTGTGATCTTAACGCAATCCGAATTCCTATCGAGAATGGTGAACCTTTGATCGTCTATGGCGATAAGAGTTGCACCGGACTCAACCTCGTTTCGTGTATTAAAGTTAGAAAACTACTCCGTAAGGGTTGTTTTGCGATCCTTGCTCACGTTAAGAAAGTCGAGTCCGATGAGAAGCACATCGATGATGTGCCAATTGTTAGTGACTATTCCGATGTATTTCCCGACGAATTGCCGGGTCTTCCGCCTCATCGACCGGTTGAATTCCAAATCGATCTTATTCCGGGAGCCGCACCCGTAGCACGTGCACCATATAGACTCGCTCCATCTGAAATGCAAGAATTGCAAAGTCAAATCCAAGAACTACTTGATCGTGGTTTTATCCAACCTAGCCATTCACCTTGGGGCGCTCCGATTTTGTTTGTTAAAAAGAAAGACGAATCCCTACGAATGTGCATTGATTATCGTGAACTAAATAAATTGAGGGTTAAGAACCGATATCCTCTTCCTCGCATCGATGACCTCTTTGATCAACTACAAGGGTCTTGTGTATATTCGAAAATCGATCTCCGCTCGGGTTATCATCAATTGAGGGTTAAGGGGGAAGATGTCTCCAAAACCGCTTTCCGAACTCGTTATGGTAGTTATGAATTCCTTGTCATGCCATTTGGTCTCACTAACGCACCGGCGGTGTTCATGGATCTTATGAACCGCGTGTGCAAACCGTATCTCGATAAATTCATTATTGTGTTCATCGATGACATATTGATCTATTCTAAAAATGAAGAAGAGCACGAACAACATCTCCGACTTGTGCTTGAACTTTTAAGACAAGAACAACTCTATGCCAAATTCTCCAAGTGTGAATTTTGGTTAAAGGAAGTTCAATTTCTTGGTCATGTTGTAAGTGACCAAGGTATTAAAGTCGATCCAACGAAAATCGAAGCCATTAGCAAATGGGAGACTCCTACTACTCCTACTCACATTCGTCAATTTTTGGGTCTCGCCGGGTACTATCGTAGATTCATCGAAAACTTCTCTTTGGTTGCACGTCCTCTAACCGCATTGACTCACAAGGGAAAGAAATTCATTTGGGCGACCGAACATGAATCCGCATTCCAAATCTTGAAAACGAAGCTAACCACCGCTCCTATCTTGTCACTTCCCGAAGGCAATGATGACTTTGTTGTATATTGTGATGCCTCAAAACATGGTTTTGGGTGTGTATTGATGCAACGAACGAAAGTCATTGCTTATGCTTCTCGACAACTCAAAATTCATGAACGAAACTATACGACACATGATCTCGAACTCTGAGCCGTTGTCTTTGCACTTAAAATGTGGAGACACTATCTTTATGGAACCAAGAGTACTATCTTTACCGACCACAAAAGTCTCCAACACATTTTCGATCAAAAGTAACTAAATATGAGACAACGAAGGTGGATTGAAACCTTAAACGATTACGATTGCGAGCTTCATTACCATCCCGGGAAGGCAAATGTAGTAGCCGATGCCTTAAGTCGAAAAGAAAGAGCGGTGCCTCTCTGTGTCCGAGCTTTAAACATCACCATTCACACCAACCTTAATAGCCAAATTCGGGTAGCCCAAGATGAGGCTCTCAAGGATGAAAACATCTCTCTCGAACACTTGAACGTCCTCACCTCTCGATTCGAAGTTAAAGAAACCGGACTCCGATATTTCGCCGGAAGAATTTAGGTGCCTAGTTATGGGGATCTACGAAGCCTTATTTTAGATGAAGCCCATAAGTCACGATACTCGATTCACCCCGGTGCCAATAAGATGTACCACGACCTTAAACAACTATATTGGTGGCCGAACATCAAAAGGGACGTAGCTACTTATGTTTCCAAGTGTTTGACATGTTCCAAAGTCAAAGCCGAACACCAAAGACCGTCCGGACTACTTCAACAACCTGAGATCCCGCAATGGAAGTGGGAAAGGATAACGATGGATTTTATCACCAAACTACCAAAAACGACGGGCGGTTATGATACCATTTGGGTTATTGTTGACCGTCTCACCAAATCCGCACACTTCCTGGCCATGAAAGAAACGGACAAAATGGAGAAACTTGCACAACTTTACATTAAGGAGATCGTAGCCCGACACGGTGTACCTTTATCGATTATCTCCGACCGAGATGGCCGTTTCGTTTCTAGATTTTGGCGTACTTTGCAAGAAGCGTTGGGAACGCGTTTAGACATGAGCACCGCATATCATCCTTAAATCGATGGACAAAGCGAACGCACAATTCAAACCTTAGAGGACATGTTATGAGCTTGCGTGGTTGATTTCGGAAAAGCTTGGGACAAGCACTTACCTCTCGCCGAGTTCTCTTACAACAATAGTTATCACGCGAGTATAAAGGCCGCACCTTTTGAAGCGCTATATGGCCGAAAATGTCGTTCACCTCTTTGTTGGGCCGAAGTAGGCGACGTACAAATCACCGGACCCGAACTCATTCACGAAACCACCGAGAAGATCGTTCAAATCCGAGATAGGCTTCGGACGGCCCGGAGTCGTCAAAAGTGCTATACCGACAAAAGACGCAACGACCTTGAATTTAAAGTCGGTGACCGCGTCATGTTAAAAGTCGCACCTTGGAAGGGTGTAATCCGTTTTGGGAAACGCGGGAAGCTAAATCCACGGTATATTGGTCCTTTCGAAATCTTGGAGCGTATTGGAACCGTTGCGTATCGTTTAGATCTTCCGCCCCAATTGAACTCCGTTCATCCTACCTTCCATGTATCTAACTTGAAAAAGTGTCTTGCCGAACCCGATATCGTCATCCCTCTCGAGGAACTTACTATTGATGACAAACTTCATTTTGTGGAGGAACCGGTTGAAATTGTGGACACCTCTGTCAAGACATTGAAACAAAGCCGAATCCCGATTGTTAAAGTCCGTTGAAACGCCAAAAGGGGACCCGAGTTTACTTGGGAAAGACAAGATCAAATGCAAAGGAAGTATCCTCATCTATTCGTGAATTCGGAAACACAAGATCTCGAGGAAGAAACAACGACTACTACGCCTACTTAAATTTCGGGACGAAATTTCTTTTAAGGAGTAGGTAATGTAACATCCCGCCTTTTTCCATTTACTTTTCGTTTAACTATTTTAAAGTCCGTTATATATTTATAACATCTTTCGTTAATACGCGTTTTAAATTATCTCGATTAGGTAATTCACGCACCCGATTCAAACTTGAGGGACTAAAATTGACACGGGGCAAACTAGTTGACTAGGTCACCTAGTCCACCCCAATCACCACCATTCAACCATCTCCATCTCTCTCTCTTTCTCTCTAGCAAGAACACACACCCAATTTCCAAATTCATTCAATCATCATCTAAATTCGATCTAGGAGGCTTACAACAAAATAAATTACATATTCGTGATCCTCTCTTCATCCTCTTCATTTTGGTACCAACTTCATCTCGTTTGGGTAACATTTCTAAAACTCTAGATTTCTCTAAATTCGTGTTTTTGACTTGAAATGGTGTTAGTTAGTGTCTATGGCTCATTGTGATGTCGTGTGTGTAATTTATATGCTCGATCTCGTTGTTTTAGTGTAACTAGCATGAACTTGACTTTTGGTGTGTTGTTCTTGAATTTTGGATGATCATATGTTGTTAGATGTTAAAAGTTCATGTTCTAATTGTGTTCCTTGTATCACTAGCTTCAATTTGATGTGTAGGTTGCCTTAGAAAACTTCATGAACTTGATTATTGATTTTGGTGAATTTGGGTTAGGGTTTGATGAACTTGAAATGGACTTTTGATGCATTGAATGCCATGGATTATTATTGGTAAGTGTTTAGTTGGATTGTATGCTTGATTACCTTCGAAACGGCATATCATTCATGTAAATTGGTTACCCGAATCATTGAATTGCATTTATGAACTTGTATGCGGTTAATGTTAAGCATTAGATGCGGTTTTGGTTGTTGTAATAGGTAGATTGATTGATGAAATGTGTTTAGTTGTTTTCCTCGTCAAATTACATTCCCAACGGTATAAGATACTTGTCTTGATTGTTTACGGATCATAAATGGTGATTGTTTGAAGTTAGGTTCGTGCATAAAACTTAAAAGTTGCCAGAACTCTCTGCACAGGTAATGGCGCGGCGCGCCATATACCCGCGCGGCGCGCCATTATGGTCTGTCCAACTTTGTCAATTTTCGAATAATGTTTGCTATGCTACGCACCTCCGATTCACATGTAACTTGTCCTAACATGCTCATACATGATTAAAAACCTCAGAAAAATAGTTCGGGACACGACCCGAACGTGTTGACTTTTTGTTGACTTTGACCGACCAAAGTTTGACTTTTTGTCAAACTTAACCAAATGATTATGCAACCTTCCTAACTTGTTTATATACTTGTACCTTGCATGAAACTTGACAATTTGATTTCACATGCTACATAATCGAGTCGTAACGAGCCATAGGACTAATTGAACATCTTTGACCAATCGTGACTATCGTTATTGATACAACCTATTTGTTTAGGTCAAGACTAGCATTGTTCTTTGCACACATTTACTTGTTGAAGTACTTTACTACTCGTGCATTCAAGGTGAGATCATAGTCCCACTTTTACTCTTTTTGAACTTACATTTGGGATGAGAAAACATAAACATTTCTTTACTAAGTGAACACAAGCACAGGAAAACAACATTCTACATACGAGTTTAGAACAAAATCCTCAATTCGATTATCATTAGTTACACTTGCCGGGTGTAAGCGAGAACTTATGTTATATGGATCCATATGGGTTTGACAAACCCTCATTCAAATGGTTCGCTACCGTTTACGAATGAAATATATTTTCGAGAAACAGTGTATGTTCTAGCACTAAGTGATGGGGTTCAATGGAAGGAATGTTAAGCATTGATAATTGGGTGCTCGTGAAACAAACTTTTGGAATGTATTACTATTATTTCATTGATGCAAATCTTGTGGTTCACTTGTACTTACTTACTTAAACCTATGATTTCACCAACGTTTTCGTTGACAGATTTCTATGTTTTTCTCAGGTCCTTGAACGATACATGATACATGCTTCCGCTCATTATTTTGATACTTGCATTGAATGTCGAGTATATATGCATACATGGAGCGTCTTTTGGATACTTTTAAATTGTGTCGCATAAGTTTCATTTGTACTTAAAACTTTGTATCGTAACTTGTGGTGGAACTATTCTTGTAAACTTGAACAACCTTTACATTTGAAATGAATGCGACATATCTTTTGGTCAAACGTTGTTTTAAAGACTTATGACCATGTAACGGGACCTAAGTAGATGGCGCCGTCAATGACGATTTGGTCGGGTCGCTACAGTGTCTTTGGCCTTATCAGCCTCAAGTTCAGCAGCAGTCTTTGGCCGTTCAGTAACGGTAAGGGAATCCAGATTGGCCTTCTTAAATACTTTAAAGACCTGCATTTCTTCTTCTGCAAAAGATGAACACATTGAATACAACGCACATAAGAATACATTTTACAATGACATAGTACAAATAAGGCATATTTATAAATTGCCTACCACATCCTTTCGAGTGCAACACTGGTACAAATCCAGCACGCCAATTATCGCTCATCTAACAACGAACTAAAATGGCTTCGCTATCAGCATATGAACGTTGTGGTAGTTCCAATGATTTCCACTCTTCAATAGTTGTTCTTTCATCATCAGACAAAACAATCGACTTACTTACTCCTATTTTGGTTTTCCTCCATTTCCGAATGTTTGCCCAATTGTCCTGGATAACTCTTTCGTTAACAAAAAAGAAGGGTTCTTTCCATCTTTTCAAGGAGGTTTCTTTCGTTCCAGTAAAGGCTTTATTAGCTTTACAGTCAAAAGTGTACCAGCATTTACTCACCAATCGAGTCCTAAACAGCTCGTGAAAAACATTTATACTGGGAATTTTGCCAACAGCATTACAGTACAATTTAAACAGTATAATTTTTTGCAAACCTAGTGGGTGAATCTGGCTAAGGCCAATCCCATAATGAGATAGAAGTTCTTGAAGGAAAACGGTGGGAGGAATACGAAGGTTACCTATTGTAAGTTGAAGCTTATACAGTGTAATCATCTTTTTTGGTGGATTGTTTGCCCTATCATTAGGAGAGGGTACCATGGAGTTTAGCAATCTAAGGTTCCTATGTTCTATACATAGTCTATCTATTTCGGCTTCAATAATATTTGACGAAATAGTGCTCACATCACGATTGTCTCTTTGAGAAGAAGTGCTGCTGGATTCGGCCATGGTAGTATGAAAAAATAAAAATTCAAGGAGAACAGTGTTGGTTGAATGTGGGTTAATACACTAAACGATAAACTTAAGTATGATTAACCAAAGAATATATTTTGATGATGACACACACACATACGCATAAGTGATGACTGACATCTTAACATAAAACACGCAAGGTCACTAATCCATACTTTATCTTGCAAACGACCAAGTCAAACATAGGTTAAAGAATGAAATTAAAAGTTCAGGCAAACACACGGTCGAGGTACGGTCGACCGCATAGTCAACTGTGAAACCCTAAACTGAATTGCAACGTAGTTTTCTGAAAACAACTTGCACGGTCGCCACCACGGTCAACCGCAGTGCGACCGCAGTTTCTTCTGTCTCTGATTTTGACCAAATAAAGTTTGACTAGTTCCCGACATCTATAATTCATGAAACCTTTCTAAACATGCTTAGAATAGATGCCCTCTCCATACTCAATTGAGATTTGATCATAAAAACACTAATTGTGATTAATTACGCCTAATGACATCTTAATGACAAATTAACCAAGATTAGGCATAACACATATGTGTTAATCAACAACTTGTGATCTTAATTCTTATCTAGATATATTTAGTACGATCATCAAGTGCCAACACACTTAAGCCAATGTCACTAGAACAATGATTGTTATTAGAAATGACTTAGTGATTAATTAAGGCTAAATGAAGAACAATGATCTCAAGGTTAAACTAGAAATGACTTGTAATACTAAAACACACTTAGATACATTTAGGATGGTCACTAAGTCCTAACTAGAGATTGCTCTTCCCTTGTGCATGTGTTGGACATTAATGTGTGCTTACACATTAATCATGTAATGTGTTATATTGCACATTATACTTTTTAAGTACTTGAATTATAAGTTGTACAAGTATCTACATGATTGATCTTAGAATAACTATCTCTTGCTATGTGAGTATTACTTGCTACTTGCTAATATGCTTAATACTCATAAACTTGTCAACTTAATTAATATGTTTGCCATGTGCTCATTAGTTAGGATTCAAGTAACTAACCTACTCCAATAGATTAAGTGTAAAATGGTTCACAATGAAACTATAGTCAATTGTCTATTTGGTCTAGTCTAAGTAACTAAGTATGATTGCTTGATCAAGAATAACTTAACCTTAATGTCTCTACACACTTCATGATTATCTTATAGAGACATTATTCAATTAATCCTTAACTAAACTCAAATGAAACATGACTTGTGATTAATTGGAACTAGGGAGTTAATGATATAGTGACTAGCCTTTAGAATTGAACCAAGAGCATTAAAGTGACTAACTAAGTCTTGACCAATCTGCAATTTCCCTAAATATCAATCAAGACACTTCTCCAAGAATGTTGGGTTTGCCACTTTTGGAATGATTAGTCACTTTCATGCAATAAGACTAAATCTCACACACTTAATGCATATAGTACTTATATAGGATGTTTGGTTTCTTTTGCAGGTGCTAAAAGGAGTAAAGGTGCCAAAATGTGGTGTT
This sequence comes from Rutidosis leptorrhynchoides, assembly GCF_046630445.1. Taxonomy (NCBI): domain Eukaryota; kingdom Viridiplantae; phylum Streptophyta; class Magnoliopsida; order Asterales; family Asteraceae; genus Rutidosis; species Rutidosis leptorrhynchoides. The sequence goes on along the minus strand of NC_092342.1, from coordinate 339,835,865 downwards.
CAAATCTGAGTCAAACGGCTATACAATGGATACCAATTTTGAATTGGAGCACGCACGGTCGCACCACGGTCTACCATGCAGACAACTGTGTGTCAACGGCTATTTTTTGAATCCCACTATAAAAGGAAAACATTTAAGAGCATTTGAAGCTGACCCTCTTGCACATTTAAAAGGATTATTTTCAGTGATCACAAGTGCATCAATTACTACTCAAATGTGATCAAGCAAGAGAAGATTCTATGATCTTATAGATATAGAATTGGGTTGTTGTAAACTTACTAATTAAAATCATTTATCTTGTGAGTTTACTTAATGTAATGTATGTCCTAGTATTGTGTTAGGATCATCATTGCAGAGTGTATGAGTCTTGTAACTTCAATTAGTGGAAGCATAGGCTAGCTTAGTGATCTACTTACTTAAAAGGACTTAGGAAGTTGATTAATCTCATTTGGAGATTAGTACTTGTCCAAGGTGAAGACAAGTTGATCTAGGTTAGAGTTGATCTTTCAAAGGGATAGAAAGATTATGTTTGTTGTTTACTAAAGAAGATTGAAGACTTGTAAATCGGATCTCCACCAGGTTTGGAGAAAAGTACTTAGTGAAGCAACAAATCCCGATTAGTGTAATCAGGGAGTGGATTAAGGTGGATTAGTTAACATCCACCCGAACCACTATAAATCCTTGTGTCTATGTTCTTTACATTACTTCATTTATCATTTTGAACATATACACTACACACATCAAGTTTGAGTTGAGTTGGTTGATCAAAGTAAAATCGAATTTGGTGATCAATCGAAAAAATATTAAAAAAGTATTAAGTAACTATTCACCCCCCCTCTAGTTACTTACAATTGGTATCAGAGCGGTTGCTCAAATCATTGCGCTACAAACTATCGCAAAAGCGTCAAAATTCGTTTTGTGCAAAAACTTGAGTCAATGATTCTCGGATCAACTCAAACGATGGGATATTTGGAAGAATTGGTGAAAGAAGCACCAATCTTTGATGAGATGAATATTGATGTGTGGAAATCAAGATTTGAGTCTTATCTCAAATCCAAGGATTACTACTTGTGGAGAATAATCAAAGTAGAAGACTTTGTACCACAAGCTAGTTCAAGTTTAGTGAAGTCAACATTTCAAAACAATGATGTTTTGAAAAAATTTGATGCAATTTCACTACTTCATGAAATTCTTCCTAGTGAAGAAAGATTAAAGATAATTTCATGTGAAAATACAAAAGAATGTTGGGACTCACTATGTTCTTAAGAAGATTTAAACTCTAAGAGTTTAAAGGGTAAAGGAATAGAGAAGGGTTTTGAAAAGGTTGGTGATTTTCAAGCAAAAGGGTGAATGAAAATGAAGACTTTTGCCTCATGAGTTTTTGGAATGACATGGATCAAGATGGTCAAAGTGAAGAAGAGGTTGAATCTCCATTCAAAGAAGATGATGTCTCAAGCATGGATTGCAATGAGGTACATGTACTCTATCCTTCTAATTATGAAGAATTGTTAGATGATTACAAGACTATTAAATTTGTGTATGATAGTAGTCGTGACAAAGTAAAACTTTTGGAGAAAGAATTACACAAAGTTACACAACTTAACAAAGTTCTAATTGATGAAAATAACACTTTGAAAAGAAAACTTGAAAGGATAACTATTTGTAATTCTTCAAGAGGTAAACATGAAATGAATGTATGTCACGACTCTAGCAAACACAAATCTTGTAATCAAAGTCCATTATCTATTATTAGAAAAATTGAAAACATGGGAAAAATGGACCAAGCTAGCAATTCCATGGTAGGGGTAAGTCAAGGATTGGGTAACTTTAAAATCAATCAAAATCAGTGATCAAAATGCTAATGAGAATAACCTTCTCAAAAGACTTTGTATAATAGAAAGGTTTTTCGTACAAATGCAAATTGTTTTTGAAAAATGATTTTAAAAGATTAAGTGTAGGAAGCTTACTTGCCTTAGGATTGTGTGTTTATGTGAAAACATGTATTGCATGCTAAATACTAGGTTGATGCGTTTTGTGTATACTATGTGCGATTAAACACACACACACACACACACACACACATATATATATATATATATATATATATATATATATATATATATATATATATATATATATATATATATATATGTATGTATATATATATGTATGTATATATATATATATATATATATATATATATATATATATATATATATATATATATATATGTAAATATAGTATATTACGTGTCATTGATGATTAAAACATCTGGAGGATGTAATCATTCAATGTTAGGAAAAGAAAACTTGTCCTCAAGTATTCTATAGAACCTAAGAATCGTCAAAATTCGAAGAAATAAGAAGTGAAGAAACGAGTGATCAGAAGGATCCACGGTAGCACCACGGCTGATCGTGTACTCGACCGCAGACACCTGTCTTGTTCGTGGAAAAATTTCTTCACGGCTAACACCACGGTCGACCGTGCTTCGACCGTGCGTGGTCTGATTCAGTTTTAAATTGAACTAAACCCTCACTTTTATTTCTTTTCAACCCACTTCAAAACACACACTCCTATACACGGCTGAGGAGATCGATCGCACGAAGAAAAATGCGCATTCCTTCAAATTCAATTCCTACTTTCGGTATGATTAATCCTTGCTTTCCTAGCATTCAATTGTGTTTGTATGATGAATTAGGGTTATGAAGAAACCCTAACTAGAATGAATCAAAACCTAAATTGATGCAAACAATTGAAATTGTTCCTAAAGAACAATTTAGAAATGATTGTAGTAATGATTATCGTATATCTATGCATTGATTTAACATTGAATGATTCTAGGGTTCATTATACATCTAGGTTAGATTTTCATAGAAGCATTGTTCATATGATATGAATGACATTGTTGCTAATTGAGTGTAATAATGTTGAATGTCAAAACATGTGTTGATGATGATTTCAAAAGTCTAGAACGCATATGAACTTTGTGAAAATCATAATCTAGTTGCAAACTCATTTGACACTAATGAAGAGTGAAAATGTGAAGAACATTAACATCAAAACACCTAAGTATTGATGATAATTAAAGTTTGCAAAACATGTTGCCTACAATTCAACTATATACCTTGAACTAATCTGAAGTATCATTGTGTAGAAAATGGCAAGAGGAGATTGTAACATCCCACCTTTTTCCGTTACTTTCCATTTATTTATTTAAAGTCCGTTATATGATTATAACATCTTTCGTTAAAACGCGTTTTAAATTATCTCGTTTAGGTAATTCACGCACCCGCTTTCAAATTTGAGGGACTAAACTTTCCAAAGGACAAAAGGTTTGACTAGGTCAACTAGTCAAACCCTTCTCCTCCACTCATCTATTCACCTCCCTTTTCAAACATTTGATACTTCCATTTTCTCTCAACTCACTCAACAAGATTCATCATCTATTCAAGATCTAGCAAGCACCAATTCAAACAAATTACATATTCGGAATCCTTGCATCTTCCTCTTCGAATCCATACCAACTTTATTGCATTTGGGTAACTTTCTAAAATTACTAGATTCTTGGTTCTTGATGTTAAAGTGTTAATTAGTGTCTATGGCTCAAGTCTAACATGAATATATGATTTATATGCTTGTTCTTGTCATTTTGATGTAACTAGCTTAAACTTGAAATGGGTGTGTTTGATCTTAAGATTTGGTTGCTTCAATGTTGTTAGATGTTAAAAGTGCATGTATTAAATGTATTACTAGCATCACTAGCTTCAATTTGGTATGTAGGTTGGCATGGGTTAGCTTCATAAACAAAATTGTTAAATTTGTGATTGTTAGTTAGGGTTTGGTGGCCTTAAATGTGATCTTTGATGCATTGAATGCTTTGCAATATTAATTGTAAGTGTTTAGTTGTATTGTATGCCACTACTAGAAAATCTGAGATTAGCGACGGATTTTTCGACGGCCAAAATTTCCGTCCCTAATTACCGACGGTTTCCGACGAATTTCCAGCGAACATATAAATAATTGATTTGGGACGCATTTGGGACAGTTTACCGACAGATTTAGGGACGGAACCTAATCTGTCGCAAATCAGTCCCTAAATAAAAGTTCGTCCCAAATCCGTCAGTAAATAATAGACTTAGGGACGGATTTTGGATGGCCCAATTTGTCCGTCCCTAATCCGTCGGTAATTTTAAGAACTAGGGACGGATTAGGGACGGACAATTATGTAATTTGTAATTTTATCGAGTACACGAGCAATTATACGCACGTTGAAGTGCTAATAAGCATTTGTATACATATAATGTACTAAGGGAATGATATATACACTAATATACATCTTCTTGTCACGTTTAAACCATTCTCTGAGTTAATGTATTTGTAGTTTTATACTCGAACATCTGTCGTTGTATGCATCGTGGCACGGGTGCGTGAGTTTTTATGTTTTTTAATTTTTAAGTATGGTTATATAGTGATATAGTTGTATGTAGGAGTGAGTGTTTATTCATTTTTGTGTAAATCGTATTTTTGAAAAATATAAAAATAAATTTCTGTCCCTAATCCGTCGGTAATTTTAAGAATTAGGGACTGATTAGGGACGGACAATTATGTAATTTATTATTTTCTCGAGTACATGAGCAATTATACGCACGTTGAAGTGCTAATAAGTGGGGTATACATATAGTGTACTAGGGAACGATATATACACTAATGTGCATCTTCTTGTTGCGGTTAAATCGTTATTTGAGTTTATGTATTTGTAGTTTTATACTCGAACATCTGTATAGTGGCACGGGTGCGTGAGTTTTTAAGTTTTTAATTTTTAAGTATGTTTATTTAGTGGTATAGTTGTATGTAGGAGTGAGTATTATTTATTTATATTTATATTTATTTTATATTTGTATTACAGTATAATATTATATTAATATTATATTATATTACTATATTTATTTATTTATTTCTACCGAAGAAGCAGATCATGGGATATGAGTAGAGATATGACTAATATGAGTGGACTCATGGTCCGTTAGATTAACCCATAACAAATCCAACGGTCAATATTAATAGTCCTCCACACCTATTTTCTACCAATCACATACATCCAAGACTTATATAGCATTTCCATTCCTTTAATTTATTTTCACTTTACTCTTTCATTTAACTCTGCAAAAATTTTCTAAACACTATCACTAAATCAAGATCTCATCAAGGAGGAATTAAAAACAGTTACCAAGACCTTCCCCCTTTTCGTTGATTAATTCGACACCTAGCAGCAACAGAAGATAAGCGCATGGAATTTTGTTCATTATCTTTTGAGGTTTTTAATTCATATATACTATAGTGTTCGTGTTATTCAATAATTACACACATACGCTATTTGTTATTCTACACTTGCGAGGTATAATAAGAAGCCAATGATTTGTGAGATTCAGACCGCTGTATATTGGAGTTGTTTCGTGAGCTTGCGAAACATGATGTTAGTCAGGGGACTAAAGTTATTACCAAATTTACAAGCACTTCAATTTGTGTGTTTCGGGTTTGTAAATAATTGATGTTAGTATGTTAATTTGTAATCCAAAGTTTATCGAAATGAAGCTCTATTATGATTTGTATCTAATTTAAAGTTTGATGAAATGAAATGAAACGGTAGTATTCTGGTTTGTTTCCGTATGTATATGCAAAGTATAAAGTATCTCAAAATCTGTCGTCGCTAATCCGTCCCTAATGGGTCCGTCGGTAATCCGTCCCTAAAGGGTCCGTCGCTAATCCGTCCCTAATGGTTCGTCGCTAATCCGTCCCTAAAGGGTCCATCGCTAATCTGTCTCTAACGGTCCGTCGCTAATCTATCCCTAAAGTCTGTCGCTAATCCGTCCCTAATTTCGATGCCGTCGCTAAATCCGTCCCTAATTATTCCCGAGGGCGATTTTAGGGTCGGCTTCAATCTGTCGAAAATCCGTCGCTAAACACGTTTAGGGACGGATTAGGGACAGATTATGTTGTCGCTAATTTCAGATTTTCTTGTAGTGTGCGTAATTACCTACGAAACGGCGTATTATATGTGTGCATTTAATTCCCAAATCATAAATGTGCATTTATGAACTTGGAAGTATTTATGATGAACATTAAATGAGCATTCAACTTGGATTTTGATTTTGTAAATGATGTTTTTAATTGATGAAAGGTGTTTAGTTGCATTCCTCGTTAAATTACCTTTCCAACGATGTATGGTATACGTTTTAAGTGTTTACGGTTTGCGATTTGTGCTTAATTGAAGTTTGGTTTAGACTTGAACAATTGAAACTGGCCAGGCACCAGTTCACGTTGATTGCCGCGGCGTGACAATCCTTGGTCGTGACGCGACATAAGCCGCATTCAGGGACTGACCTACATTGTTAAATTTTGAAAAATGTTTGCTATGCTACGCACCTTCGATTCACATGTAACTTACTCTAACATGCTTATATATGAATAAAAACCTCAGAAAAAAAGTTCGGGACCCGACCCGAACGTGTTGACTTTTTTGTTGACTTTGAATTGACCAAAGTTAACTTTTGTCCAAACTTAATCAAATACTTATGCAATCATTCTAACATGGTTTTATACTTGTACCTTGCATGAAACATGACAATTTGATTCACATGCTATTATAATCGAGTCGTAACGAGCCATAGGACTAATTGCACACTTTGACCAATCGTGTTTACCGTTATTGATACGACCTACTTGTTTAGGTCAAGACTAGCATTCGTCCTTGCACACGTTTACTTGTGAAGTACTTTTATACGCTTGCACTCAAGGTGAGATCATAGTCTCACCTTTACTCTTTTAAACTTACATTTGGGATGAGAAAACATAAACGTTTCATTTTACAAAGTGAACACAAGTACAAAACAAACATTCTACATACGAGTTATAACAAAAATTCTCAATTCGATTATCATTAGTTACACTTGCCGGGTGTAAGCGAGAACTTATGTTGTATGGCCATATGGGTTTGACAAACCCTCATACGGACGGTTAGCTACCGTTATTCGGATGAAATATATTTTCGAGAAAAAGTGTATGTTCTAAAACTATTGTGATGGGGTTCTATGGATGGAAAGTTAAGCCTTGATAATTGGGTGCTCGTGATAACAAATTTTAGAATGGTTTACTATTATTCAATGATACAAATCTTGTGGTTCATTTGTACTCACTTACTTAAACCTATGATTTCACCAACGTTTTCGTTGACAGATTTCTATGTTTTTCTCAAGTCCTTGAACGTTTTGTGATACATGCTTTCGCTCATTTCTTTTGATACTTGCTTGGATGTCGAGTATACATGCATATGTGGAGCGTCTTTTGACTTAACTTAATTTGTGTCGCATAGGTTTCAATTGTACTTAAAACGCTGTAACATGTCTGGTCGTCGAACCTACTTTGTAAACTTTGAAACATCTTTATAATTGAAATGAATGCGACATATTTTGGTCAAACGTTATTTTAAAGACTTATGACCACGTAACGGGACCTAAGTAGACGGCGCCGTCAATGACGATTTTGTCGGGTCGCTACAGAGATGAACCAAAAAGAAAGGACTCATACAACCCACCTTCAGATCCTACAGAGAGAATTAGGTACAACACTTGGTTTCTCTCTAGACGTCCTATCGCTGAAGGAAGAAAAGTTGCCCACGATCAAATGCCCGAACTTGTGAGACAATTCAAAACTCTCAAATGGGAAGTATTTCTCACTCTTGATGGTCCCATTTACCCATCACTCTTGTGTTTGTATGATGAATTAGGGTTATGAAGAAACCCTAACTAGAATGAATCAAAACCTAAATTGATGCAAACAATTGAAATTGTTCCTAAAGAATAATTTAGAAACGATTGTAGTAATGATTATCGTATATCTATGCATTGATTTAACATTGAATGATTCTAGGGTTCATTATACATCTAGGTTAGATTTTCATAGAAGCATTGTTCATATGATATGAATGACATTGTTGCTAATTGAGTGTAATAATGTTGAATGTCAAAACATGTGTTGATGATGATTTCAAAAGTCTAGAACGCATATGAACTTTGTGAAAATCATAATCTAGTTGCAACTCATTTGACACTAATGAAGAGTGAAAATGTAAAGAACATTAACATCAAAACACCTAAGTATTGATGATAATTAAAGTTTGCAAAACATGTTGCCTACAATTCAACTATATACCTTGAACTAATCTGAAGTATCATTGTGTAGAAAATGGCAAGAGGAGATTGTAACATCCCACCTTTTTCCGTTACTTTTCGTTTATTTATTTAAAGTCCGTTATATGATTATAACATCTTCCGTTAAAACACGTTTTAAATTATCTCGTTTAGGTAATTCACGCACCCGCTTTCAAACTTGAGGGACTAAACTTTCCAAAGGACAAAAGGTTTGACTAGGTCAACTAGTCAAACCCTTCTCCTCCACTCATCCATTCACCTCCCTTTTCAAACATTTGATACTTCCATTTTCTCTCAACTCACTCAACAAGATTCATCATCTATTCAAGATCTAGCAAGCACCAATTCAAACAAATTACATATTCGGAATCCTTGTATCTTCCTCTTCGAATCCGTACCAACTTTATTGCATTTGGGTAACTTTCTAAAATCACTAGATTCTTGGTTCTTGATGTTAAAGTGTTAATTAGTGTCTATGGCTCAAGTCTAACATGAATATATGATTTATATGCTTGTTCTTGTCATTTTGATGTAACTAGCTTAAACTTGAAATGGGTGTGTTTGATCTTGAGATTTGGTTGCTTCAATGTTGTTAGATGTTAAAAGTGCATGTATTAAATGTATTACTAGCATCACTAGCTTCAATTTGGTATGTAGGTTGGCATGGGTTAGCTTCTTAAACAAAATTGTTAAATTTGTGATTGTTAGTTAGAGTTTGGTGGCCTTAAATGTGATCTTTAATGCATTGAATGCTTTGCAATGTTAATTGTAAGTGTTTAGTTGTATTGTATGCCACTACTAGAAAATCTGAGATTAGCGACGGATTTTCCGACGGCCAAAATTTTCGTCCCTAATTACCGACGGTTTCCGACGAATTTCCAACGAACATATAAATAATTGATTTGGGACGCATTTGGGACAGTTTACCCACAGATTTAGGGACGAAACCTAATCCGTCGCAAATCAGTCCCTAAATAAATGTTCGTCCCAAATCCGTCAGTAAATAATAGACTTAGGGACGGATTTGGGATGGCCCAATTTGTCCGTCCCTAATCCGTCGGTAATTTTAAGAACTAGGGACGGATTAGGGACGGACAATTATGTAATTTGTAATTTTATCGAGTACACGAGCAATTATACGCACGTTGAAGTGCTAATAAGCATTTGTATACATATAATGTACTAAGGGAATGATATATACACTAATATACATCTTCTTGTCACGTTTAAACCATTCTCTGAGTTAATGTATTTGTAGTTTTATACTCGAACATCTGTCGTTGTATACATCGTGGCACGGGTGCGTGAGTTTTTATGTTTTTTAATTTTTAAGTATGGTTATATAGTGATATAGTTGTATGTAGGAGTGAGTGTTTATTCATTTTTGTGTAAATCGTATTTTTGAAAAATATAAAAATAAATTTCTGTCCCTAATCCGTTGGTAATTTTAAGAATTAGGGACGGACAATTATGTAATTTATTATTTTCTAGAGTACATGAGCAATTATACGCACGTTGAAGTGCTAATAAGTGGGGTATATGAAATGTCCCGTTCTTATTGATTAAAAACGTTCCATATTAATTAATTTCGTTGCGAGGTTTTGACCTCTATATGAGACGTTTTTCAAAGACTGTATTCATTTTAAAACAAACCATAACCTTTATTTCATCAATAAAGGTTTAAAAAGCTTTACGTAGATTATCAAATAATGATAATCTAAAATATCCTGTTTACACACGACAATTACATAATGGTTTACAATACAAATATGTTACAACAAAATAAGTTTCTTGAATGCAGTTTTTACACAATATCATACAAGCATGGACTCCAAATCTCGTCCTTATTTAAGTATGCGACAGCGGAAGCTCTTAATAATCACCTGAGAATAAACATGCTTAAAACGTCAACAGAAATGTTGGTGAGTTATAGGTTTAACCTATATATATCAAATCATAATAATAGACCACAAGATTTCATATTTCAATACACATCCCATACATAGAGATAAAAATCATTCATATGGTGAACACCTGGTAACCGACATTAACAAGATGCATATATAAGAATATCCCCATCATTCCGGGACACCCTTCGGATATGATATAAATTTCGAAGTACTAAAGCATCCGGTACTTTGGATGGGGTTTGTTAGGCCCAATAGATCTATCTTTAGGATTCGCGTCAATTAGGGTGTCTGTTCCCTAATTCTTAGATTACCAGACTTAATAAAAAGGGGCATATTCGATTTCGATAATTCAACCATAGAATGTAGTTTCACGTACTTGTGTCTATTTTGTAAATCATTTATAAAACCTGCATGTATTCTCATCCCAAAAATATTAGATTTTAAAAGTGGGACTATAACTCACTTTCACAGATTTTTACTTCGTCGGGAAGTAAGACTTGGCCACTGGTTGATTCACGAACCTATAACAATATATACATATATATCAAAGTATGTTCAAAATATATTTACAACACTTTTAATATATTTTGATGTTTTAAGTTTATTAAGTCAGCTGTCCTCGTTAGTAACCTACAACTAGTTGTCCACAGTTAGATGTACAGACATAAATCGATAAATATTATCTTGAATCAATCCACGACCCAGTGTATACGTATCTCAGTATTGATCACAACTCAAACTATATATATTTTGGAATCAACCTCAACCCTGTATAGCTAACTCCAACATTCACATATAGAGTGTCTATGGTTGTTCCGAAATATATATAGATGTGTCAACATGATAGGTCGAAACATTGTATACGTGTCTATGGTATCTCAAGATTACATAATATACAATACAAGTTGATTAAGTTATGGTTGGAATAGATTTGTTACCAATTTTCACGTAGCTAAAATGAGAAAAATTATCCAATCTTGTTTTACCCATAACTTCTTTATTTTAAATCCGTTTTGAGTGAATCAAATTGCTATGGTTTCATATTGAACTCTATTTTATGAATCTAAATAGAAAAATTATAGGTTTATAGTCGGAAAAATAAGTTACAAGTCGTTTTTGTAAAGGTAGTCATTTCAGTCGAAAGAACGACGTCTAGATGACCATTTTAGAAAACATACTTCCACTTTGAGTTTAACCATAATTTTTGGATATAGTTTCATGTTCATAATAAAAATCATTTTCTCAGAATAAAAACTTTTAAATCAAAGTTTATCATAGTTTTTAATTAACTAACCCAAAACAGCCCGCGGTGTTACTACGACGGCGTAAATCCGGTTTTACGGTGTTTTTCGTGTTTCCAGGTTTTAAATCATTAAGTTAGCATATCATATAGATATAGAACATGTGTTTAGTTGATTTTAAAAGTCAAGTTAGAAGGATTAACTTTTGTTTGCGAACAAGTTTAGAATTAACTAAACTATGTTCTAGTGATTACAAGTTTAAACCTTCGAATAAGATAGCTTTATATGTATGAATCGAATGATGTTATGAACATCATTACTACCTTAAGTTCCTTGGATAAACCTACTGGAAAAGAGAAAAATGGATCTAGCTTCAACGGATCCTTGGATGGCTCGAAGTTCTTGAAGCAGAATCATGACACGAAAACAAGTTCAAGTAAGATCATCACTTGAAATAAGATTGTTATAGTTATAGAAATTGAACCAAAGTTTGAATATGATTATTACCTTGTATTAGAATGATAACCTACTGTAAGAAACAAAGATTTCTTGAGGTTGGATGATCACCTTACAAGATTGGAAGTGAGCTAGCAAACTTGAAAGTATTCTTGATTTTATGTAACTAGAACTTGTAGAATTTATGAAGAACACTTAGAACTTGAAGATAGAACTTGAGAGAGATCAATTAGATGAAGAAAATTGAAGAATGAAAGTGTTTGTAGGTATTTTTGGTCGTTGGTGTATGGATAAGATATAAAGGATATGACATTTTAACTGAGTCGTTAAGTCATCGTTAGTCGTTACATGTAAGTGTTGTTTTGAAACCTTTAGGTTAACGATCTTGTTAAATGTTGTTAACCCAATGTTTATAATATCAAATGAGATTTTAAATTATTATATTATCATGATATTATTATGTATGAATATCTCTTAATATGATATATATACATTAAATGTCTTTACAACGATGGTTGAGGCGTGGAAAGTGTTATGTACAGCCGCGAGTTGTTGAGGTAACTCAAGTCGGTAAGCTACTGGTCCGACACGATCAATAATCTTGAATGGTCCAATATACCTTGGATTTAATTTCCCTCGTTTACCAAATCGAACAACGCCTTTCCAAGGTGCAACTTTAAGCATGACCATCTCTCAAATTTCAAATTCTATATCTTTTCTTTTAATGTCAGCGTAGCTCTTTTGTCGACTTTGGGCGGTTTTCAACCGTTGTTGAATTTGGATGATCTTCTCGGTAGTTTCTTGTATAATCTCTGGACCCGTAATCTGTCTATCCCCCACTTCACTCCAACAAATCAGAGACCTGCACTTTCTACCATAAAGTGCTTCAAACGGCGCCATCTCAATGCTTGAATGGTAGCTGTTGTTGTAGGAAAATTCTGCTAACGGTAGATGTCAATCCCAACTGTTTCCGAAATCAATAACACATGCTCGTAGCATGTCTTCAAGCGTTTGTATCATCCTTTCGCTCTGCCCATCAGTTTGTGGATGATAGGCAGTACTCATGTCTAGACGACTTCCTAATGCTTGCTGTAATGTCTGCCAGAATCTTGAAATAAATCTGCCATCCCTATCAGAGATAATAGAGATTGGTATTCCATGTCTGGAGACGACTTCCTTCAAATACAGTCGTGCTAACTTCTCCATCTTGTCATCTTCTCTTATTGGCAGGAAGTGTGCTGATTTGGTGAGACGATCAACTATTACCCAAATAGTATCAAAACCACTTGCAGTCCTTGGCAATTTAGTGATGAAATCCATGGTAATGTTTTCCCATTTCCATTCCGGGATTTCGGGTTGTTGAAGTAGACCTGATGGTTTCTGATGCTCAGCTTTAACCTTAGAACACGTCAAACATTCTCCTACGTATTTAGCAACACCGGCTTTCATACCCGGCCACCAAAAATATTTCTTGAGATCCTTGTACATCTTCCCCGTTCCAGGATGTATTGAGTATCTGGTTTTATGAGCTTCTCTAAGTACCATTTCTCTCATATCTCCAAATTTTGGTACCCAAATCCTTTCAGCCCTATACCGGGTTCCGTCTTCCCGAATATTAAGATGCTTCTCCGATCCTTTGGGTATTTCATCCTTTAAATTTCCCTCTTTTAAAACTCCTTGTTGCGCCTCCTTTATTTGAGTAGTAAGGTTATTATGAATCATTATATTCATAGATTTTACTCGAATGGGTTCTCTGTCCTTCCTGCTCAAGGCATCGGCTACCACATTTGCCTTCCCCGGGTGGTAACGAATCTCAAAGTCGTAATCATTCAACAATTCAATCCACCTACGCTGCCTCATATTCAGTTGTTTCTGATTAAATATGTGTTGAAGACTTTTGTGGTCGGTATATATAATACTTTTGACCCCATATAAGTAGTGCCTCCAAGTCTTTAATGCAAAAACAACCGCGCCTAATTCCAAATCATGCGTCGTATAATTTTGTTCGTGAATCTTCAATTGTCTAGACGCATAAGCAATCACTTTCGTTCGTTGCATTAATACACAACCGAGACCTTGCTTTGATGCGTCACAATAAATCAAAAAATCATCATTCCCTTCAGGCAATGACAATATAGGTGCCGTAGTTAGCTTTTTCTTCAATAACTGAAACGCTTTCTCTTGTTCATCATTCCATTCAAATTTCTTCCCTTTATGCGTTAATGCAGTCAAGGGTTTTGCTATTCTGGAAAAGTCTTGGATGAACCTTCTGTAGTAACCAGCTAGTCCTAAAAACTGGCGTATGTGTTTCGGAGTTTTTGGGGTTTCCCACTTTTCAAAAGTTTCTATCTTTGCCGGATCCACCTTAATACCTTCTTTGTTCACTATGTGACCGAGGAATTGAACTTCTTCCAACCAAAATGCACACTTTGAAAACTTAGCGTACAATTCTCCCTTCCTCAATACTTCTAACACCTTTCTCAAATGTTCACCGTGTTCTTGGTCATTCTTTGAGTAAATAAGTATGTCATCAATGAAAACAATGACAAACTTGTCAAGGTATGGTCCACACACTCGGTTCATAAGGTCCATGAACACAGCTGGTGCATTAGTTAAACCAAACGGCATGACCATAAACTCGTAATGACCGTAACGTGTTCTGAAAGCAGTCTTTGGAATATCATCTTCTTTCACCCGCATTTGATGATACCCGGAATGTAAGTCAATCTTTGAATAAACAGACGAGCCTTGTAGTTGATCAAATAAGTCATCGATTCTTGGTAGTGGGTAGCGGTTGTTGATGGTAAGTTTGTTCAACTCTCGGTAGTCGATACACAACCTGAATGTACCATCTTTCTTCTTGATAAACAAAACAGGAGCTCCCCACGGTGATGTGCTTGGTCGAATGAAACCACGCTCTAAAAGTTCTTGTAATTGACTTTGCAGTTCTTTCATCTCGCTGGGTGCGAGTCTGTAAGGAGCACGAGCTATTGATGCAGCTCCTGGTACAAGATCTATTTGAAATTCAACTGATCGATGTGGGGGTAATCCCGGTAATTCTTTCGGAAATACATCGAGAAATTCTTTTGCAATGGGAACATCATTGATGCTCTTTTCTTCAGTTTGTACTTTCTCGATGTGTGCTAGAACAGCATAGCAACCTTTTCTTATTAGTTTTTGTGCCTTCAAATTACTAATAAGATGTAGCTTCGTGTTGCCCTTTTCTCCGTACACCATTAAGGGTTTTCCTTTTTCTCGTATAATGCGAATTGCATTTTTGTAACAAACGATCTCTGCTTTCACTTCTTTCAACCAGTCCATACCGATTATCACATCAAAACTCCCTAACTCTACTGGTATCAAATCAATCTTAAATGTTTCGCTAACCAGTTTAATTTCTTGATTCCGACATATATTATCTGCTGAAATTAATTTACCATTTGCTAATTCGAGTAAAAATTTACTATCCAAAGGCGTCAATGGACAACTTAATTTAGCACAAAAATCTCTACTCATATAGCTTCTATCCGCACCCGAATCAAATAAAACGTAAGCAGATTTATTATCAATAAGAAACGTACCGGTAACAAACTTCGGGTCTTCCTGTGCCTCTGCCGCATTAATATTGAAAACTCTTCCGCGGCCTTGTCCATTCGTGTTCTCCTAGTTCGGGCAATTTCTAATAATGTGGCCCGATTTTCCACATTTATAACAAACTACATTGGCATAACTTGCTCCGACACTACTTGCTCCACCATTACTCGTTCCGACACCATTTGTTCCTTTCGTTCTATTAACCCCTGGTCCGTAGACCTCACACTTCGCCGCGCTATGACCATTTCTTTTACACTTGTTGCAAAATTTGGTGCAGAACCCCGAGTGATACTTTTCACACCTTTGGCATAGCTGCTTCTGATTGTTGTTGTTGTTGCGGTTATTATTGTTGTTGGGATGATTGTTGTAGTTGCTGTTGTTGTTGTTGTTGTTGTTGGGCCGTTTGGTGTAGTTGCGATTGATGTTGCGATTGTTGGGATAATTGTTGCGATTATTGTTGTAATTGCTGTTGTTGTTGTATTGGTGATTCTTATCACCGTTTTCCTCCCACTTTCTTTTGACTTGCTTCACATTGGCCTCTTCAGCAGTCTGTTCTTTAATTCTTTCTTCAATCTGGTTCACTAGTTTGTGAGCCATTCTACATGCCTGTTGTATGGAGGCGGGCTCGTGTGAACTTATATCTTCTTGGATTCTTTCCGGTAATCCTTTCACAAACGCGTCGATCTTCTCTTCCTCATCTTCGAATGCTCCCGGACACAATAGGCACAATTCTGTGAATCGTCTTTCGTACGTGGTAATATCAAATCCTTGGGTTCGTAACCCTCTAAGTTCTGTCTTGAGCTTATTGACCTCGGTTCTGGGACGGTACTTCTCGTTCATCAAGTGCTTGAATGCTGACCACGGTAGTGCGTACGCATCGTCTTGTCCCACTTGCTCTAGATAGGTATTCCACCATGTTAACGCAGAACCTGTGAAGGTATGCGTAGCGTACTTCACTTTGTCCTCTTCAGTACACTTACTTATGGCAAACACCGATTCGACCTTCTCGGTCCACCGTTTCAATCCGATCGGTCCTTCGGTTCCATCAAATTCCAAAGGTTTGCAGGCAGTGAATTCTTTGTAGGTGCATCCTACACGCTTTCCTGTACTGCTAGATCCGAGGTTATTATTGGTATGTAGCGCAGCCTGTACTGCGGCTATGTTTGAAGCTAGAAAAGTACGGAATTCCTCTTCATTCATATTCACGGTTTGTCGAGTAGTCGGTGCCATTTCCTTCAAAATAGTCAAATGGAACAAGTTAATCATACAGAATATTAAGAGTAGCTAATAGTATTTCGTAGCATAATATGAACTCATTTATAAAAGCTTTTTCTTCATATTAGCATTTTATAAGTTTAAATTCGGGTAGTACCTACCCGTTAAGTTCATACTTAGTAGCTAATATATAATTCAACTACTACAATTCTATATGAAAAACTGATTATAAAAATATTTCGCGTTCAAACTTTTACACAATATTTTACAAACTTACAATACCGCTTATTTTACATATAGCATGAAATATAGCACACAATAAATTTGATACAAGATGGTTGTGAAGATAATTCTAGCTAGTACACAAGTCGTTCAGCAAAGGCAATAAAGACACGTAATTCATACGTCCAGAAACAAGTCATGCATTCTGGTTTTACTAGGATTACTTCCCATCCTTGGTCTTGTGGAATATAACCGTTATGGCCGTTGATAAGACAGCGTGTTGTAACGTCGTCAAAGGGACGAGGGTTACGTAATGTCCAACAGTCCCGTAACAATCTAAAAACCTCATTTCTTACCCCAATTACCGACTTCGTCACTTGTGGGAACGTTTTGTTTAATAGTTGTAGCCCGATGTTCTTGTTCTCACTTTGGTGAGAAGCGAACATTACTAATCCGTAAGCATAACATGCTTCTTTATGTTGCATGTTAGCCGCTTTTTCTAAATCACGAAGTCCAATATTCGGATATATTGAGTCAAAATAATTTCTTAACCCATTGCGTAAAATAGCATTTGGGTTCCCCGCAATATATGTGTCAAAGTAAACACATCGTAACTTATGGATTTCCCAATGTGATATCCCCCATCTTTCGAACGAAAGCCTTTTATAAACCAAGGCATTCTTGGAACATTCTTCGAATGTCTTACAAACTGATCTCGCCTTAAATAGTTGTGCCGAAGAATTCTGACAAACTCTAGACAAGATTTCATCAATCATATCTCTGGGTAGGTCTCTTAAAATATTGGGTTGTCTATCCATTTTTTGTTTTTTACTGTAAAATAGACAAGAGTTAGATTCATAAAAAAAATACTTATTAATACAAGCAATTTTTACATATATCATAAAGTATAAGCACACTATATTACATATATTACACCACACGAATACAACTATCTTATTCCGACTCGCTTGTTTCTTCTTCTTCGGTTTTGGTTTGTTTTGCCAAGTTTCTAGGGATATATGATGTTCCCCTAATACGAGCCGTCGTTTTCCACATTGGTTTAGAAAAACCTGGTGGTTTAGAGGTTCCCGGGTCATTGTTACAACTTAAGGACTTCGGGGGTTGACGATACATATAAAGTTCATCGGGGTTGGAATTAGATTTCTCTATTTTTATGCCCTTTCCCTTATTATTTTCTTTTGCCTTTTTAAATTCAGTTGGGGTAATTTCTATAACATCATCGGAATTCTCGTCGGAATCCGATTCATCGGAGAATTGGTAATCCTCCCAATATTTTGCTTCCTTGGAGAAAATACCATTGACCATAATTAACCTTGGTCGGTTGGTTGAGGATTTTTTTTTACTTAACCGTTTTATTATTTCCCCCACCGGTTCTATTTCTTCATCCGGTTCCGATTTTTCTTCCGGTTCCGATTCTTCTTCCGGTTCCGACTCTTCTTCCGGTTCCTCTTCGGGAACTTGTGAATCAGTCCACGAATTATTCCAATTTACATTTGACTCTTCATTATTATTAGGTGAGTCAATGGGACTTATTCTAGAGATAGACATCTATCACATAATATCAAACGCGTTAAGAGATTAATATATCACATAATATTCACATGTTAAAAATATATAGTTTCCAACAAAATTTGTTAAGCAATCATTTTTCAAGTAAACACGGTCGAAGTCCAGACTCACTAATGCATCCTAACAAACTCGATAAGACACACTAATGCAAAATTCTGGTTCTCTAAGACCAACGCTCTGATACCAACTGAAATGTCCCGTTCTTATTGATTAAAAACGTTCCATATTAATTGATTTCGTTGCGAGGTTTTGACCTCTATATGAGACGTTTTTCAAAGACTGCATTCATTTTAAAACAAACCATAACCTTTATTTCATCAATAAAGGTTTAAAAAGCTTTACGTAGATTATCAAATAATGATAATCTAAAATATCCTGTTTACACACGACCATTACATAATGGTTTACAATACAAATATGTTACAACAAAATAAGTTTCTTGAATGCAGTTTTTACACAATATCATACAAGCATGGACTCCAAATCTCGTCCTTATTTAAGTATGCGACAGCGGAAGCTCTTAATAATCACCTGAGAATAAACATGCTTAAAACGTCAACAGAAATGTTAGTGAGTTATAGGTTTAACCTATATATATCAAATCATAATAATAGACCATAAGATTTCATATTTCAATACACATCCCATACATAGAGATAAAAATCATTCATATGGTGAACACCTGGTAACCGACATTAACAAGATGCATATATAAGAATATCCCCATCATTCCGGGACACCCTTCGAATATGATATAAATTTCGAAGTACTAAAGCATCCGGTACTTTGGATGGGGTTTGTTAGGCCCAATAGATCTATCTTTAGGATTCACGTCAATTAGGGTGTCTGTTCCCTAATTCTTAGATTACCAGACTTAATAAAAAGGGGCATATTCGATTTCGATAATTCAACCATAGAATGTAGTTTCACGTACTTGTGTCTATTTTGTAAATCATTTATAAAACCTGCATGTATTCTCATCCCAAAAATATTAGATTTTAAAAGTGGGACTATAACTCACTTTCATAGATTTTTACTTCGTCGGGAAGTAAGACTTGGCCACTGGTTGATTCACGAACCTATAACAATATATACATATATATCAAAGTATGTTCAAAATATATTTACAACACTTTTAATATATTTTGATGTTTTAAGTTTATTAAGTCAGCTGTCATCGTTAGTAACCTACAACTAGTTGTCCACAGTTAGATGTACAGAAATAAATCGATAAATATTATCTTGAATCAATCCACGACCTAGTGTATACGTATCTCAGTATTGATCACAACTCAAACTATATATATTTTGGAATCAACCTCAACCCTGTATAGCTAACTCCAACATTCACATATAGAATGTCTATAGTTGTTCCGAAATATATATAGATGTGTCGACATGATAGGTCGAAACATTGTATACGTGTCTATGGTATCTCAATATTACATAATATACAATACAAGTTGATTAAGTTATGGTTGGAATAGATTTGTTACCAATTTTCACGTAGCTAAAATGAGAAAAATTATCCAATCTTGTTTTACCCATAACTTCTTTATTTTAAATCCGTTTTGAGTGAATCAAATTGCTATGGTTTCATATTGAACTCTATTTTATGAATCTAAACAGAAAAAGTATAGGTTTATAGTCAGAAAAATAAGTTACAACTCGTTTTTGTAAAGGTAGTCATTTCAGTCGAAAGAACGACGTCTAGATGACCATTTTAGAAAACATACTTTCACTTTGAGTTTAACCATAATTTTTGGATATAGTTTCATGTTCATAATAAAAATCATTTTCTCAGAATAACAACTTTTAAATCAAAGTTTATCATAGTTTTTAATTAACTAACCCAAAACAGCCCGCGGTGTTACTACGACGGCGTAAATCCGGTTTTACGGTGTTTTTCGTGTTTCCAGGTTTTAAATCATTAAGTTAGCATATCATATAGATATAGAACATGTGTTTAGTTTATTTTAAAAGTCAAGTTAGAAGGATTAACTTTTGTTTGCGAACAAGTTTAGAATTAACTAAACTATGTTCTAGTGATTACAAGTTTAAACCTTCGAATAAGATAGCTTTATATGTATGAATCGAATGATGTTATGAACATCATTACTACCTTAAGTTCCTTGGATAAACCTACTGGAAAAGAGAAAAATGGATCTAGCTTCAACGGATCCTTGGATGGCTCGAAGTTCTTGAAGCAGAATCATGACACGAAAACAAGTTCAAGTAAGATCATCACTTGAAATAAGATTGTTATAGTTATAGAAATTGAACCAAAGTTTAAATATGATTATTACCTTGTATTAGAATGATAACCTACTGTAAGAAACAAAGATTTCTTGAGGTTGGATGATCACCTTACAAGATTGGAAGTGAGCTAGCAAACTTGAAAGTATTCTTGATTTTATGTAACTAGAACTTGTAGAATTTATGAAGAACACTTAGAACTTGAAGATAGAACTTGAGAGAGATCAATTAGATGAAGAAAATTGAAGAATGAAAGTGTTTGTAGGTATTTTTGGTCGTTGGTGTATGGATAAGATATAAAGGATATGTAATTTTGTTTTCATGTAAATAAGTCATGAATGATTACTCATATTTTTGTAATTTTATGAGATATTTCATGCTAGTTGCCAAATGATGGTTCCCACATATGTTAGGTGACTCACATGGGCTACTAAGAGCTGATCATTGGAGTGTATATACCAATAGTACATACATCTTAAAGCTGTGTATTGTACGAGTACGAATACGGGTGCATACGAGTAGAATTGTTGATGAAACTGAACGAGGATGTAATTGTAAGCATTTTTGTTAAGTAGAAGTATTTTGATAAGTGTATTAAAGTCTTTCAAAAGTGTATAAATACATATTAAAACACTACATGTATATACATTTTAACTGAGTCGTTAAGTCATCGTTAGTCGTTACATGTAAGTGTTGTTTTGAAACCTTTAGGTTAACGATCTTGTTAAATGTTGTTAACCCAATGTTTATAATATCAAATGAGATTTTAAATTATTATATTATCATGATATTATTATGTATGAATATCTCTTAATATGATATATATACATTAAATGTCTTTACAACGATAATCGTTACATATATGTCTCGTTTAAAAATCATTAAGTTAGTAGTCTTGTTTTTACATATGTAGTTCATTGTTAATATACTTAATGATATGTTTACTTATCATAGTATCATGTTAACTATATATATATCCATATATATGTCATCATATAGTTTTTACAAGTTTTAACGTTCGTGAATCACCGGTCAACTTGGGTGGTCAATTGTCTATATGAAACATATTTCAATTAATCAAGTCTTAACAAGTTTGATTGCTTAACATGTTGGAAACATTTAATCATGTAAATATCAATCTCAATTAATATATATAAACATGGAAAAGTTCGGGTCACTACAGTATACATATAGTGTACTAAGGGAACGATATATACACTAATGTGCATCTTCTTGTTGCGGTTAAATCGTTATTTGAGTTTATGTATTTGTAGTTTTATACTCGAACATCTGTATAGTGGCACGGGTGCGTGAGTTTTTAAGTTATTAATTTTAAGTATGTTTATTTAGTGGTATAGTTGTATGTAGGAGTGAGTATTATTTATTTATATTTATATTTATTTTATATTTGTATTACAGTATAATATTATATTATATTAATATATTTATTTATTTATTTCTACCGAAGAAGCAGATAATGGGATATGAGTAGAGATATGACTAATATGAGTGGACTCATGGTCCGTTAGATTAACCCATAACAAATCCAACGGTCAATATTAATAGTCCTCCACACCTATTTTCTACCAATCACATACATCCAAGACTTATATAGCATTTCCATTCCTTTAATTTATTTTCACTTTACTCTTTCATTTAACTCTGCAAAAATTTTCTAAACACTATCACTAAATCAATATCTCATCAAGGAGGAATTAAAAATAGTTACCAAGACCTTCCCCCTTTTCGTTGATTAATTCGACACCTAGCAGTAACAGAAGATAAGCGCATGGAATTTTGTTCATTATCTTTTGAGGTTTTTAATTCATATATACTATAGTGTTCGTGTTATTCAATAATTACACACATACGCTATTTGTTATTCTACACTTGCGAGGTATAATAAGAAGCCAATGATTTGTGAGATTCAGACCGCTGTATATTGGAGTTGTTTCGTGAGCTTGCGAAACATGATGTTAGTCAGGGGACTAAAGTTATTACCAAATTTACAAGCACTTCAATTTGTGTGTTTCGGGTTTGTAAATAATTGATGTTAGTATGTTAATTTGTAATCCAAAGTTTATCGAAATGAAGCTCTATTATTGAAATGTCCCGTTCTTATTGATTAAAAACGTTCCATATTAATTGATTTCGTTGCGAGGTTTTGACCTCTATATGAGACGTTTTTCAAAGACTGCATTCATTTTAAAACAAACCATAACCTTTATTTCATCAATAAAGGTTTAAAAAGCTTTACGTAGATTATCAAATAATGATAATCTAAAATAACCTGTTTACACACGACCATTTCATAATGGTTTACAATACAAATATGTTACAACAAAATAATTTTCTTGAATGCAGTTTTTACACAATATCATACAAGCATGGACTCCAAATCTCGTCCTTATTTAAGTATGCGACAGCGGAAGCTCTTAATAATCACCTGAGAATAAACATGCTTAAAACGTCAACAAAAATGTTGGTGAGTTATAGGTTTAACCTATATATATCAAATCATAATAATAGACCACAAGATTTCATATTTCAATACACATCCCATACATAGAGATAAAAATCATTCATATGGTGAACACCTGGTAACCGACATTAACAAGATGCATGTATAAGAATATCCCCATCATTCCGGGACACCCTTCGGATATGATATAAATTTCGAAGTACTAAAGCATCCGGTACTTTGGATGGGGTTTGTTAGGCCCAATAGATCTATCTTTAGGATTCGCGTCAATTAGGGTGTCTGTTCCCTAATTCTTAGATTACCAGACTTAATAAAAAGGGGCATATTCGATTTCGATAATTCAACCATAGAATGTAGTTTCACGTACTTGTGTCTATTTTGTAAATCATTTATAAAACCTACATGTATTCTCATCCCAAAAATATTAGATTTTAAAAGTGGGACTATAACTCACTTTCACAGATTTTTACTTCATCGAGAAGTAAGACTTGGCCACTGGTTGATTCACGAACCTATAACAATATATACATATATATCAAAGTATGTTCAAAATATATTTATAACACTTTTAATATATTTTGATGTTTTAAGTTTATTAAGTCAGCTGTCCTCGTTAGTAACCTACAACTAGTTGTCCACAGTTAGATGTACAGAAATAAATCGATAAATATTATCTTGAATCAATCCATGACCCAGTGTATACGTATCTCAGTATTGATCACAACTCAAACTATATATATTTTGGAATCAACCTCAACCCTGTATAGCTAACTCCAACATTCACATATAGAGTGTCTATGGTTATTCCGAAATATATATAGATGTGTCGACATGATAGGTCGAAACATTGTATACGTGTCTATGGTATCTCAAGATTACATAATATACAATACAAGTTGATTAAGTTATGGTTGGAATAGATTTATTACCAATTTTCACGTAGCTAAAATGAGAAAAATTATCCAATCTTATTTTACCCATAACTTCTTCATTTTAAATCCGTTTTGAGTGAATCAAATTGCTATGGTTTCATATTGAACTCTATTTTATGAATATAAACAGAAAAAGTATTGGTTTATAGTCGGAAAAATAAGTTACAAGTCGTTTTTGTAAAGGTAGTCATTTCAGTCGAAAGAACGACATCTAGATGACCATTTTAGAAAACATACTTCCACTTTGAGTTTAACCATAATTTTTGGATATAGTTTCATGTTCATAATAAAAATCATTTTCTCAGAATAACAACTTTTAAATCAAAGTTTATCATAGTTTTTAATTAACTAACCCAAAACAGCCCGCGGTGTTACTACGACGGCGTAAATCCGGTTTTACGGTGTTTTTCGTGTTTCCAGGTTTTAAATCATTAAGTTAGCATATCATATAGATATATAACATGTGTTTAGTTGATTTTAAAAGTCAAGTTAGAAGGATTAACTTTTGTTTGCGAACAAGTTTAGAATTAACTAAACTATGTTCTAGTGATTACAAGTTTAAACCTTCGAATAAGATAGCTTTATATGTATGAATCGAATGATGTTATGAACATCATTACTACCTTAAGTTCCTTGGATAAACCTACTGGAAAAGAGAAAAATGGATCTAGCTTCAACGGATCCTTGGATGGCTCGAAGTTCTTGAAGCAGAATCATGACACGAAAACAAGTTCAAGTAAGATCATCACTTGAAATAAGATTGTTATAGTTATAGAAATTGAACCAAAGTTTGAATATGATTATTACCTTGTATTAGAATGATAACCTACTGTAAGAAACAAAGATTTCTTAAGGTTGGTTGATCACCTTACAATATTGGAAGTGAGCTAGCAAACTTGAAAGTATTCTTGATTTTATGTAACTAGAACTTGTAGAATTTATGAAGAACACTTAGAACTTGAAGATAGAACTTGAGAGAGATCAGTTAGATGAAGAAAATTGAAGAATGAAAGTGTTTGTAGGTGTTTTTGGTCGTTGGTGTATGGATTAGATATAAAGGATATGTAATTTTGTTTTCATGTAAATAAGTCATGAATGATTACTCATATTTTTGTAATTTTATGAGATATTTCATGCTAGTTGCCAAATGATGGTTCCCACATGTGTTAGGTGACTCATATGGGCTGCTAAGAGCTGATCATTGGAGTGTATATACCAATAGTACATACATCTAAAAGCTGTGTATTGTACGAGTACGAATACGGGTGCATACGAGTAGAATTGTTGATGAAACTGAACGAGGATGTAATTGTAAGCATTTTTGTTAAGTAGAAGTATTTTGATAAGTGTATTAAAGTCTTTCAAAAGTGTATAAATACATATTAAAACACTACATGTATATACATTTTAACTGAGTCGTTAAGTCATCGTTAGTCGTTACATGTAAGTGTTGTTTTGAAACCTTTAGGTTAACGATCTTGTTAAATGTTGTTAACCCAATGTTTATAATATCAAATGAGATTTTAAATTATTATATTATCATGATATTATCATGTATGAATATCTCTTAATATGATATATATACATTAAATGTCTTTACAACGATAATCGTTACATATATATCTCGTTTAAAAATCATTAAGTTAGTAGTCTTGTTTTTACATATGTAGTTCATTGTTAATATACTTAATGATATGTTTACTTATCATAGTATCATGTTAACTATATATATATATATATATCCATATATATGTCATCATATAGTTTTTACAAGTTTTAACGTTCGTGAATCACCGGTCAACTTGGGTGGTCAATTGTCTATATGAAACATATTTCAATTAATCAAGTCTTAACAAGTTTGATTGCTTAACATGTTGGAAACATTTAATCATGTAAATATCAATCTCAATTAATATATATAAACATGGAAAAGTTCGGGTCACTACAGTACCTACCCGTTAAATAAATTTCGTCCCGAAATTTTAAGCTGTTGAAGGTGTTGACGAATCTTCTGGAAATAGATGCGGGTATTTCTTCTTCATCTGATCTTCACGCTCCCAGGTGAACTCGGGTCCTCTACGAGCATTCCATCGAACCTTAACAATTGGTATCTTGTTTTGCTTAAGTCTTTTAACCTCACGATCCATTATTTCGACGGGTTCTTCGATGAATTGAAGTTTTTCGTTGATTTGGATTTCATCTAACGGAATAGTGAGATCTTCTTTAGCAAAACATTTCTTCAAATTCGAGACGTGGAAAGTGTTATGTACAGCCGCGAGTTGTTGAGGTAACTCAAGTCGGTAAGCTACTGGTCCGACACGATCAATAATCTTGAATGGTCCAATATACCTTGGATTTAATTTCCCTCGTTTACCAAATCGAACAACGCCTTTCCAAGGTGCAACTTTAAGCATGACCATCTCTCCAATTTCAAATTCTATATCTTTTCTTTTAATGTCAGCGTAGCTCTTTTGTCGACTTTGGGCGGTTTTCAACCGTTATTGAATTTGGATGATCTTCTCGGTAGTTTCTTGTATAATCTCCGGACCCGTAATCTGTCTATCCCCCACTTCACTCCAACAAATCAGAGACCTGCACTTTCTACCATAAAGTGCTTCAAACGGCGCCATATCAATGATTGAATGGTAGCTGTTGTTGTAGGAAAATTCTGCTAACGGTAAATGTCGATCCCAACTATTTCTGAAATCAATAACACATGATCGTAGCATGTCTTCAAGCATTTGTATCGTCCTTTCACTCTGCCCATCAGTTTGTGAATGATAGGCAGTACTCATGTCTAGACGAGTTCCTAATGCTTGCTGTAATGTCTGCCAGAATCTTGAAATAAATCTGCCATCCCTATCAGAGATAATAGAGATTGGTATTCCATGTCTGGAGACGACTTCCTTCAAATACAGTCGTGCTAACTTCTCCATCTTGTCATCTTCTCTTATTGGCAGGAAGTGTGCTGATTTGGTGAGACGATCAACTATTACCCAAATAGTGATGAAATCCATGGTAATGTTTTCCCATTTCCATTCTGGAATTTCGGGTTGTTGAAGTAGAGCTGATGGTTTTTGATGCTCAGCTTTGACCTTAGAACACGTCAAACATTCTCCTACGTATTTAGCAACATCGGCTTTCATACCTGGCCACCAAAAATGTTTCTTGAGATCCTTGTACATCTTCCCCGTTCCAGGATGTATTGAGTATCTGGTTTTATGAGCTTCTCTAAGTACCATTTATCTCATATCTTCAAATTTTGGTACCCAAATCCTTTCAGCCCTATACCGGGTTCCGTCTTCCCGAATATTAAGATGCTTCTCCGATCCTTTGGGTATTTCATCCTTTAAATTTCCCTCTTTTAAAACTCCTTGTTGCGCCTCCTTTATTTGAGTAGTAAGGTTATTATGAATCATTATATTCATAGATTTTACTCGAATGGGTTCTCTGTCCTTCCTGCTCAAGGCATCGGCTACCACATTTGCCTTCCCTGGGTGGTAACGAATCTCAAAGTCATAATCATTCAACAATTCAATCCACCTATGCTGCCTCATATTCAGTTGTTTCTGATTAAATATGTGTTGAAGACTTTTGTGGTCGGTATATATAATACTTTTGACCCCATATAAGTAGTGCCTCCAAGTCTTTAATGCAAAAACAACCGCGCCTAATTCCAAATCATGCGTCGTATAATTTTGTTCGTGAATCTTCAATTGTCTAGACGCATAAGCAATCACCTTCGTTTGTTGCATTAATACACAACCGAGACCTTGCTTTGATGCGTCACAATAAATCACAAAATCATCATTCCCTTCAGGCAATGACAATATAGGTGCCGTAGTTAGCTTTTTCTTCAATAACTGAAACGCTTTCTCTTGTTCATCATTCCATTCAAATTTCTTCCCTTTATGCGTTAATGCAGTCAAGGGTTTTGCTATTCTGGAAAAGTCTTGGATGAACCTTCTGTAGTAACCAGCTAGTCCTAAAAATTGGCGTATGTGTTTCGAAGTTTTCGGGGTTTCCCACTTTTCATCAGTTTCTATCTTTGCCGGATCCACCTTAATACCTTTTTTGTTCACTATGTGACCGAGGAATTGAACTTCTTCAAACCAAAATGCACACTTTGAAAATTTAACGTACAATTCTTCCTTCCTCAATACTTCTAACACCTTTCTCAAATGTTCACCGTGTTCTTGGTCATTCTTTGAGTAAATAAGTATGTCATCAATGAAAACAATGACAAACTTGTTAAGGTATGGTCCACACACTCGGTTCATAAGGTCCATGAACACAGCTGGTGCATTAGTTAAACCAAACGGCATGACCATAAACTCGTAATGACCGTAACATGTTCTGAAAGCAGTCTTTGGAATATTATCTTCTTTCACCCGCATTTGATGATACCCGGAACGTAAGTCAATCTTTGAATAAACAGACGAGCCTTGTAGTTGATCAAATAAGTCGTTGATTCTCGGTAGTGGGTAGCGGTTCTTGATGGTAAGTTTGTTCAACTCTCGGTAGTCGATACACAACCTGAATGTACCATCTTTCTTCTTGACAAACAAAACAGGAGCTCCCCACGGTGATGTGCTTGGTCGAATGAAACCACGCTCTAAAAGTTCTTGTAATTGGCTTTGCAGTTCTTTCATCTCGCTGGGTGCGAGTCTGTAAGGAGCACGAGCTATTGGTGCAGCTCCTGGTACAAGATCTATTTGAAATTCAATGGATCGATGTGGGGGTAATCCCGATAATTCTTTCGGAAATACATCGGGAAATTCTTTTGCGACGGGAACATCATTGATGCTCTTTTCTTCAGTTTGTACTTTCTCGACGTGTGCTAGAACAGCATAGCAACCTTTTCTTATTAGTTTTTGTGCCTTCAAATTACTAATAAGATGTAGCTTCGTGTTGCCCTTTTCTCCGTACACCATTAAGGGTTTTCCTTTTTCTCGTATAATGCGAATTGCATTTTTGTAACAAACGATCTCTGCTTTCACTTCTTTCAACCAGTCCATACCGATTATCACATCAAAACTCCCTAACTCTACTGGTATCAAATCAATCTTAAATGTTTCGCTAACCAGTTTAATTTCTCGATTCCGACATATATTATCTGCTGAAATTAATTTACCATTTGCTAATTCGAGTAAAAATTTACTATCCAAAGGCGTCAATGGACAACTTAATTTAGCACAAAAATCTCTACTCATATAGCTTCTATCCGTACCCGAATCAAATAAAACGTAAGCAGATTTATTGTCAATAAGAAACGTACCCGTAACAAGCTCAGGGTCTTCCTGTACCTCTGCCGCATTAATATTGAAAACTCTTCCGCGGCCTTGTCCATTCGTGATCTCCTGGTTCGGGAAATTCTAATAATGTAGCCCGGTTTTCCACATTTATAACAAACTACATTGGCATAACTTGCTCCGACACTACTTGCTCCGCCATTACTCGTTCCGACACCATTTGTTCCTTTCGTTCTATTAACCCCTGGTCCGTAGACCTCACACTTCGCCTCGCTATGACCATTTCTTTTACACTTGTTGCAAAATTTGGTGCAGAACCCCGAGTGATACTTTTCACACCTTTGGCATAGCTGCTTCTGATTGTTGTTGTTGTTGCGGTTATTATTGTTGTTGGGATGATTGTTGTAGTTGCTGTTGTTGTTGTTATTGTTGTTGTTGTTGGGCCGTTTGTTTAGTTGCAATTGATGTTGCGATTGTTGGGATAATTGTTGCGATTATTGTTGTAATTGCTGTTGTTGTTGTATTGGTGATTCTTATCACCATTTTCCTCCCACTTTCTTTTGACTTGCTTCACATTGGCCTCTTCAGCAGTCTGTTCTTTAATTCTTTCTTCAATCTGGTTCACTAGTTTGTGAGCCATTCTACATGCCTGTTGTATGGAGGCGGGCTCGTGTGAACTTATATCTTCTTGGATTCTTTCCGGTAATCCTTTCACAAACGCGTCGATCTTCTCTTCCTCATCTTCGAATGCTCCCGGACACAATAGGCACAATTCTGTGAATCGTCTTTCGTACATGGTAATATCAAATCCTTGGGTTCGTAACCCTCTAAGTTCTGTCTTGAGCTTATTGACCTCGGTTCTGGGACGGTACTTCTCATTCATCAAGTGCTTGAATGCTGACCACGGTAGTGCGTACGCATCGTCTTGTCCCACTTGCTCTAGATAGGTATTCCACCATGTTAACGCAAAACCTGTGAAGGTATGCGTAGCGTACTTCACTTTGTCCTCTTCAGTACACTTACTTATGGGAAACACCGATTCAACCTTCTCGGTCCACCGTTTCAATCTGATCAGTCCTTCGGTTCCATCAAATTCCAAAGGTTTGCAGGCAGTGAATTCTTTGTAGGTGCATCCTACACGATTTCCTGTACTGCTAGATCCGAGGTTATTATTGGTATGTAGCGCTTCAAAAGGTGCAGCTTTAATACTCGCGTGATAACTATTGTTGTAAGAGAACTCGGCGAGAGGTAAGTGCTTGTCCCAAGCTTTTCCAAAATCAACCACGCAAGCTCGTAACATGTCCTCCAAGGTTTGAATTGTACGTTCGCTTTGTCCATCGGTTTGAGTATGATATGCGGTGCTCATGTCTAAACGCGTTCCCAACGCTTCTTGCAAGGTACGCCAAAATCTAGAAACAAAACGGACATCTCGGTCGGAGATAATCGATAAAGGTACACCGTGTCGGGCTACGATTTCTTTAATGTAAAGTTGCTCAAGTTTCTCCATTTTGTCGGTCTCCTTCATGGCAAGAAAGTGTGCGGATTTGGTGAGACGGTCAACAATAACCCAAATGGTATCATAACCGCCCGTCGTTTTTGGTAGTTTGGTGATAAAATCCATCGTTATCCTTTCCCACTTCCATTGCTGGATCTCGGGTTGTTGAAGTAGTCCGGACGGTCTTTGGTGTTCGGCTTTGACTTTGGAACATGTCAAACACTTGGAAACATAAGTAGCTACGTCCCTTTTGATGTTCGGCCACCAATATTGTTGTTTAAGGTCGTGGTACATCTTATTGGCACCGGGGTGGATCGAGTATCGTGACTTATGGGCTTCATCTAAAATGAGACTTCGTAGGTTCCCATAACTAGGCACCCAAATCCTTCCGGTGAAATATCGGAGTCCGGTTTCCTTAGTTTCGAATCGAGAGACGAGAATGTTCAAGAGCTCGTGTGAAACGTTTTCATCCTTGAGAGCCTCATCTTGGGCTACCCGAATTTGGCTATTAAGGTTGGTGTGGATGGTGATGTTTAAGGCTCGGACACGAAGAGGCACCGCTCTTTCTTTTCGACTTAAGGCATCGGCTACTACGTTTGCCTTCCCGGGATGGTAACGAAGTTCGCAATCGTAATCGTTTAAGGTTTCAATCCACCTTCGTTGTCTCATGTTTAGTTGCTTTTGATCGAAGATGTGTTGGAGACTTTTGTGATCGGTAAATATAGTACTCTTGGTTCCATAAAGATAGTGTCTCCACATTTTAAGTGCAAAGACAACGGCTCCGAGTTCGAGATCATGTGTCGTGTAGTTTCGTTCATGAATTTTGAGTTGTCGAGAAGCATAAGAAATGACTTTCGTTCGTTGCATCAACACACACCCAAAACCATGTTTCGAGGCGTCGCAATACACAACAAAATCATCGTTGCCTTCGGGAAGTGACAAGATAAGAGCGGTGGTAAGCTTTGTCTTCAAGATTTGGAACGCGGATTCTTGCTCGGTCGCCCAAATGAATTTCTTTCCCTTGTGAGTTAATGCGGTTAGAGGACGTGCAACCAAAGAGAAGTTTTCGATGAATCTACGATAGTACCCGGTGAGACCCAAGAATTGACGAATGTGAGTCGGAGTAGTAGGAGTTTCCCATTTACTAATGGCTTCGATTTTTGATGGATCGACTTTAATACCTTGGTCACTTACAACATGACCAAGAAATTGAACTTCCTTCAACCAAAATTCACACTTGGAGAATTTGGCATAGAGTCTTTCTTGTCTTAAAAGTTCAAGCACAAGTCGGAGGTGTTCCTCGTGTTCTTCTTCGCTTTTTGAATAGACCAAAATATCATCGATGAACACGATAACGAATTTGTCAAGATACGGTTTGCACACGCGGTTCATAAGATCCATGAACACCGCCGGTGCGTTAGTGAGACCAAATGGCATTACAAGAAATTCATAACTACCATAACGAGTTCAGAAAGCGGTTTTGGAGACATCTTCCCCCTTAACCCTTAATTGATGATAACCC
The DNA here is from genome assembly GCF_046630445.1 of Rutidosis leptorrhynchoides. Taxonomy (NCBI): domain Eukaryota; kingdom Viridiplantae; phylum Streptophyta; class Magnoliopsida; order Asterales; family Asteraceae; genus Rutidosis; species Rutidosis leptorrhynchoides. The sequence continues at coordinate 339,803,491 of NC_092342.1, read as the reverse complement.
GAGCGGAGATCGATTTTTGAATATACGCAAGACCCTTGTAATTGATCAAAGAGGTCATCGATGCGAGGAAGAGGATATCGGTTCTTAACCGTCAATTTGTTTAGTTCACGATAATCAATGCACATTCGTAGGGATCCGTCTTTCTTTTTAACAAACGAAATCGGAGCGCCCCAAGGTGAATGGCTAGGTTGGATAAAACCACGATCAAGTAGTTCTTGGATTTGACTTTGCAATTCTTGCATTTCGGATGGAGCGAGTCTATATGGTGCACGTGCTACGGGTGCGGCTCCCGGAATAAGATCGATTTTTAATTCAACCGGTCGATGGGGTGGAAGACCCGGCAATTCGTCGGGAAATACATCAAAAAAGTCACTAACAATAGGCACATCATCGATATGCTTCTCATCGGACTCGACTTTCTTAACGTGGGCAAGGATCGCAAAACAACCCTTACGGAGTAGTTTTCTAACTTTAAGGCACGAAACGAGGTTGAGTCTGGTGCAACTCTTATCGCCATAAACAATCAAAGGTTCACCATTCTCGATAGGAATTCGAATTGCGTTAAGATCACAAAGGATGTGAGATTTCGTTTTGACTAACCAATTCATACCGATTATTACATCAAAGCTTCCTAGTTCCATGGGTATCAAGTCAATTTCAAATTCCTTACCCAAAATGTTTAACGTACACCCCCAGTAATATGTGTCGGCACTTAATAGTTTCCCGTTAGCCACTTCAATGGTATAAGTGGTATCTAGTGGAAGTGGTGGAGTGCTAAAAGAATGAGTCAAAGTCTTGGATACAAAACTCTTATCGGCACCCGAATCGAATAAACAAGTAACATAAGTGTTGTTGAGGAGAAACGTACCCGTGACTAATTCATTGTCATCTCGGGCTTCCTCGGTGTTGATGTTGAAAGCTCGGCAGCGTGTGTTGGGGTTGGCTTTCTTCTTCGGACATGCATTTCTAAAATGACCCGTTTGGCCACATTCATAACAAGTACCCGATTTTGGTGCATTGGGCACCTTTTAAGTGACGGGGGCGGCACTTCTACAATCGTTGGCCATATGACCACCCCTTTGGCACCGGTGGCAAAATAGATTGCTACATTCACCATAGTGGTGTTTGTGGCATTTGTTGCAAAAGGGTTTATTTCCGCCATAACTTTTCTTGGCGTCGGAGGTGAAAGGCTTTTTGGTGAAGTTGTTGTTGTAGTTGTTGCTTGATTGAGGGGCTTCCCATTTTCTTTTGTTGTTACCCGACTTATCCTCGGCTTTAGGCGCCGGTACTACGATTTCGTCAACCGTTTCGATCAATTGGCGGGCCATGTTCAAAGCTTGTTGTAGGTTAGCGGGTTTGGATGACATCACCCCTTGTTTGATGCTCTTTGGAAGACCATACATATAAAGTTCGACCCTTTGAGATTCGGGGTTCACAAGGTCTGGGCACATCAAGGATAGTTCGGCGAATCGTTGATTATAGGCATTGAGATCGTTTCCGACCGCCTCCAAGGTTCTTAGCTCTTGTTCGAGCTTTCGGGTTTCTTCGCGAGGGAAATATTCGATGACCATCTTTTCCCTTAAATCGGCCCAAGAGAGGGCGTGAGCTTCATCGGTACCCACCGATTGTACATAAGTATTCCACCATGTAAGAGCGACACCGGCGAAAGTGTGAGTGGAGTATTTGACCTTGTCTTGGTCCCGACAACCACTTATGCTAAAGACGGCTTCCGTTTGCTCAAACCATCGGGTGAGCACAACCGGTCCCCCGGTTCCATCAAAAGTGTGAGGTTTGCACCCCATGAAGGCTTTATAGGAGCATCCCTCGTTTGAGTTACCGGCTCCATTGTTGTTGTTGTTGTTTTGGTTGTTGTTATTATTATTGTTATTGTTGTTGGATGAGTGACCGGCCATGGCCGCATCTACGGCGGTGGCTATCATGCGTTGTAGAGCTTGTTCTGGTGTTTCACGGCGTGGTGCACGACGAGGAGGCATTGTTCCTTCAAAACAAAAGAATACCGTTGGTTAGTATTCTAAATAATACTAACCGTGATATGGAATAAAGATAGAGAGAAAATTTTCCTTGACTCGCCTTAAATTCTTTATGTCATAATGTCGGAACGTTCATATGAGTCACCGTAATATAATCCCGGAAATTATATTACCCTGATTCATATGTGCATTCGACATTATTTCATATAGTCAAGATGGCCTGTCAATCAAATTAAACAACGTGAGATTTAGATGAAATAAGAGTAGATATGAGTAGAAGCGTTCGAGTATAAATGCACAAATAGTCAAGTAATTCCTACTTCAAGTCTATATGCTGGTTATAGTCTAGACTCACCAATGTACCCTATGACTCGGGGTTGACACCAATGAACTCTAAATCCCTACAACCAACGCTCTGATACCATCTGTAGTGACCCGACCAAATCATGTTTGACGGCGCCGACTACTTCGGTCCCGTTGCGTGGTCATAAGTCTTTATTATGACTTTTGACCAAAATATGTCGCATTTATTTTATAAGAAAAAGGATGTTTCAAGTTAACAAATGTAGTTCGAAAGACTAGTTACATTACAATGTTTAACGTACGAATGAAACCTATGCGACACAATTTAAAGTAGTCAAAAGACGCTCCATCTATGCATGTATACTCGACATCCAAGCAAGTATCAAAAAGAGTGCGGAAGCATGTATCAAGTAGCTTTCAAGGACCTGAGAAAACATATAGAAAACTGTCAACGAAAACGTTGGTGAAATCATAGGTGTTTTAGTAAACGTTGCATTTGAACCACAAGATTTAACATAATATGATTATCTAAATCATTTGCATTCCAAAGTTGTTATTTGTTTTGCGGGCACCCAATTATCAAACTTAACTGTTTTGCACCCTTCGCGTAGTGTTAGAACATACACTAGACCCGAAACTATATTTCATCCGCTAACGGTAGCGAACCGTCCGAATGAGGCTCGTCAAGCCCATGTGATCACATAATATAAGTTCACGTTTACATCCTGCAAGTGTAACTAATGATAATTGAATTGAGGCTTTTTGTTCAAACCCGTACGTGGAATGTTCGTTTTCGTACTTGTGTTCAAAGTGTAAAAGTATGATACGTATAAGTTTCTCATCCCATAGTTTAAAGCATAAAAGTTGTTTGAAGGATGGGACTATGATCTCACCTTGAGTGCACGTATGAAAAGTACTTCACAAAGTAACGTGTGCGAAGGATAGTGCTAGTCTTGACCTAAACCAATAGGTCGTATCAATAACGGTAAACACGATAGGTCAAAGATGTTTAATTAGTCCTATGGCTCGTTACGACTCGATTATGTAGCATGTGAATCAAATTGTCAAGTTTCATGCAAGATACAAGTACAGAAACAAGTTAGGAAGGTTGCATAGTCATTTGGTTAAGTTTGACAAAAAGTCAAACTTTGGTCGGTCAAAGTCAACGAAAGTCAACACGTTCGGGTCGGGTCCCGAACTTTTTTTCTGAGGTTTTTATTCATATATAAGCATGTTAGAACAAGTCTCATGTGAATCGGAGGTCCATAGTGTGCCAAACATTTTTCGTATTTTGACCAAAGAGGTCAGAAACTGGACACGGCTTAGGCCGCGCCGCGGCCCCAAATTGTCGTGCCGCGACAATACACGGGAACTGGTACCTGGTCAGTCTCAAATGTCCAAGTCTCAATTCCAAACACTTTCAAGCATAACTCGCAAACCGCTAATACTTAGAACTCGTATCTTATATCGTTAGAAAGGTAATTTGACAAAGAACACATCTAAATACATTTCACCAACCAAAAATGTTATTTGTAACAATCGGCTTTCCAAAGTAAATGATCAATTAATGCACACATTTAATACACAAATTTGATAAGTGCACATTTATGATTCGGGCATTTAATGCATACATATAACATGCCGTTTTGTAGGTAATCGAGCATACAATACAACTAACTACTTACTAACTACAATTCATGTCATTCAATGCATCAAATATTCATTTCAAGCTTATCAAACCCTAACCCGAATTCACCAAAATCACTAATCAAGTTTATGGAGTTTTCTCAAGCAACCTACACATCAATTTGAAGCTAGTGATACTAGGAACACATTTAATACATGCATTTATAACATTTAACAACATTCAAACAACCAAATCACCAAATCAAACACACCAAAGTTCATACTCAAGCTAGTTACTTCAAATAACGAAATCGAGCATATAAATCATATATTCATGTTAGACTTGAGCCATAGACACTAATTAACAACTTTATAAGTTCAAAAATATCAACAACACAAAATCTAGTGATTTTAGAAAGTTACCCAAACTTGATGAAGTCGGTATGGAATCGAAGAGGAAGTTGCAAGGATTTCAAATATGTAATTTGTTTTGCAAGACACCCGCTAGCTTGGATTTAGATGATGATTCCTTGTTTGAGAAATTGAGAGAAAATATGGAAGTAGAAGAAGAAAAGGGAAAATGAAAAAGAAAAGATGGGGGTGGGGGTTGACTAGTCAAAGGCTAGTCACCTCTTTGGCATTTTGGCGAAACTAGTCCCTCAAGTTCGGTTGCGGGTGCGTGAATTACCTAGACGAGATATTTTTAAAACACGTATTAACGGGAGATGTTATAAACATATAACGGGATTTAAATAGTTAAACGGAAAAGTAAACGGAAAAAGGCAGGATGTTACAGCGAACATTACTAATCCGTAAGCATAACATGCTTCTTTATGTTGCATGTTAGCCGCTTTTTCTAAATCAAGAAGTCCAATATTCGGATATATTGAGTCAAAATAATTTCTTAACCCATTGTGTAAAATAGCATTTGGGTTTCCCGCAATATATGCGTCAAAGTAAACACATTGTAACTTATGGATTTCTCAATGTGATATCCCCCATCTTTCGAACGAAAGCCTTTTATAAACCAAGGCATTCTTGGAACGTTCTTCGAATGTCTTACAAACTGATCTCGCCTTAAATAGTTGTGCCGAAGAATTCTGACCGACTCTAGACAAGATTTCATCAATCATGTCTCCGGGTAGGTCTCTTAAAATATTGGGTTGTCTATCCATTTTGTGTTTTTATACTGTAAAATAGACAAGAGTTAGATTCATAAAAAAAATACTTATTAATACAAGCAATTTTTACATATATCATAAAGCATAAGCACACTATATTACATATATTACACCACACGAATACAACTATCTTATTCCGACTCGCTTGTTTCTTCTTCTTCGGTTTTGGTTCGTTTTGCCAAGTTTCTAGGGATATATGATGTTCCCCTAATACGAACCGTCGTTTTCCACATTGGTTTAGAAAAACCTGGTAGTTTAGAGGTTCCCGGGTCATTGTTAAAACTTAAGGGCTTCGGGGGTTGACGATACATATAAAGTTCATCGGGGTTGGAATTAGATTTCTCTATTTTTATGCCCTTTCCCTTATTATTTTCTTTTGCCTTTTTAAATTCAGTTGGGGTAATTTCTATAACATCATCGGAATTCTAGGGATATATGATGTTCCCCTAATACGAACCTTCGTTTTCCACATTGGTTTAGAAAAACCTGGTGGTTTAGAGGTTCCCGGGTCATTGTTAAAACTTAAGGGCTTCGGGGGTTGACGATACATATAAAGTTCATCGGGGTTGGAATTAGATTTTTCTATTTTTATGCCCTTTCCCTTATTATTTTCTTTTGCCTTTTTAAATTCAGTTGGGGTAATTTCTATAACATCATCGGAATTCTGGTCGGAATCCGATTCATCGGAGAATTGGTAATCCTCCCAATACTTTGCTTCCTTGGCGGAAACACCATTGACCATAATTAACTTTGGTCGGTTGGTTGAGGATTTTCTTCTACTTAACCGTTTTATTATTTCCCCCACTGGTTCTATTTCTTCTTCCGGTTCTGATTCTTCTTCCGGTTCCGACTCTTCTTCCGGTTCCTCTTCGGGAACTTGTGAATCAGTCCACGAATCATTCCAATTTACATTTGACTCTTCATTATTATTAGGTGAGTCAATGGGACTTGTTCTAGAGGTTGACATCTATCACATAATATCAAACGCGTTAAGAGATTAATATATCACATAATATTCACATGTTAAAAATATATAGTTTCCAACAAAATTTGTTAAGCAATCATTTTTCAAGTAAACACGGTCGAAGTCCAGACTCACTAATGCATCCTAACAAACTCGATAAGACACACTAATGCAAAATTCTGGTTCTCTAAGACCAACGCTCGGATACTAACTGAAATGTCCCGTTCTTATTGATTAAAAACGTTCCATATTAATTGATTTCGTTGCGAGGTTTTGACCTCTATATGAGACGTTTTTCAAAGACTGCATTCATTTTAAAACAAACCATAACCTTTATTTCATCAATAAAGGTTTAAAAAGCTTTACGTAGATTATCAAATAATGATAATCTAAAATAACCTGTTTACACACGACCATTTCATAATGGTTTACAATACAAATATGTTACAACAAAATAAGTTTCTTGAATGCAGTTTTTACACAATATCATACAAGCATGGACTCCAAATCTCGTCCTTATTTAAGTATGCGACAGCGGAAGCTCTTAATAATCACCTGAGAATAAACATGCTTAAAACGTCAACAAAAATGTTGGTGAGTTATAGGTTTAACCTATATATATCAAATCATAATAATAGACCACAAGATTTCATATTTCAATACACATCCCATACATAGAGATAAAAATCATTCATATGGTGAACACCTGGTAACCGACATTAACAAGATGCATGTATAAGAATATCCCCATCATTCCGGGACACCCTTCGGATATGATATAAATTTTGAAGTACTAAAGCATCCGGTACTTTGGATGGGGTTTGTTAGGCCCAATAGATCTATCTTTAGGATTCGCGTCAATTAGGGTGTCTGTTCCCTAATTCTTAGATTACCAGACTTAATAAAAAGGGGCATATTTGATTTCGATAATTCAACCATAGAATGTAGTTTCACGTACTTGTGTCTATTTTGTAAATCATTTATAAAACCTGCATGTATTCTCATCCCAAAAATATTAGATTTTAAAAGTGGGACTATAACTCACTTTTACAGATTTTTACTTCATCGAGAAGTAAGACTTGGCCACTGGTTGATTCACGAACCTATAACAATATATACATATATATCAAAGTATGTTCAAAATATATTTACAACACTTTTAATATATTTTGATGTTTTAAGTTTATTAAGTCAGCTGTCCTCGTTAGTAACCTACAACTAGTTGTCCACAGTTAGATGTACAGAAATAAATCGATAAATATTATCTTGAATCAATCCACGACCCAGTGTATACGTATCTCAGTATTGATCACAACTCAAACTATATATATTTTGGAATCAACCTCAACCCTGTATAGCTAACTCCAACATTCACATATAGAGTGTCTATGGTTGTTCCGAAATATATATAGATGTGTCGACATGATAGGTCGAAACATTGTATACGTGTCTATGGTATCTCAAGATTACATAATATACAATACAAGTTGATTAAGTTATGGTTGGAATAGATTTATTACCAATTTTCACGTAGCTAAAATGAGAAAAATTATCCAATCTTGTTTTACCCATAACTTCTTCATTTTAAATCCGTTTTGAGTGAATTAAATTGCTATGGTTTCATATTGAACTCTATTTTATGAATATAAACAGAAAAAGTATTGGTTTATAGTCGGAAAAATAAGTTACAAGTCGTTTTTGTAAAGGTGGTCATTTCAGTCGAAAGAACGACATCTAGATGACCATTTTAGAAAACATACTTCCACTTTGAGTTTAACCATAATTTTTGGATATAGTTTCATGTTCATAATAAAAATCATTTTCTCAGAATAACAACTTTTAAATCAAAGTTTATCATAGTTTTTAATTAACTAACCCAAAACAGCCCGCGGTGTTACTACGACGGCGTAAATTCGGTTTTACGGTGTTTTTCGTGTTTCCAGGTTTTAAATCATTAAGTTAGCATATAATATAGATATAGAACATGTGTTTAGTTGATTTTAAAAGTCAAGTTATAAGGATTAACTTTTGTTTGCGAACAAGTTTAGAATTAACTAAACTATGTTCTAGTGATTACAAGTTTAAACCTTCGAATAAGATAGCTTTATATGTATGAATCGAATGATGTTATGAACATCATTACTACCTTAAGTTCCTTGGATAAACCTACTGGAAAAGAGAAAAATGGATCTAGCTTCAACGGATCCTTGGATGGCTCGAAGTTCTTGAAGCAGAATCATGACACGAAAACAAGTTCAAGTAAGATCATCACTTGAAATAAGATTGTTATAGTTATAGAAATTGAACCAAAGTTTAAATATGATTATTACCTTGTATTAGAATGATAACCTACTGTAAGAAACAAAGATTTCTTAAGGTTGGATGATCACCTTACAAGATTGGAAGTGAGCTAGCAAACTTGAAAGTATTCTTGATTTTATGTAACTAGAACTTGTAGAATTTATGAAGAACACTTAGAACTTGAAGATAGAACTTGAGAGAGATCAATTAGATGAAGAAAATTGAAGAATTAAAGTGTTTGTAGGTGTTTTTGGTCGTTGGTGTATGGATTAGATATAAAGGATATGTAATTTTGTTTTCATGTAAATAAGTCATGAATGATTACTCATATTTTTGTAATTTTATGAGATATTTCATGCTAGTTGCCAAATGATGGTTCCCACATGTGTTAGGTGACTCACATGGGCTGCTAAGAGCTGATCATTGGAGTGTATATACCAATAGTACATACATCTAAAATCTGTGTATTGTACGAGTACGAATATGGGTGCATACGAGTAGAATTGTTGATGAAACTGAACGAGGATGTAATTGTAAGCATTTTTGTTAATTAGAAGTATTTTGATAAGTGTATTGAAGTCTTTCAAAAGTGTATAAATACATATTAAAACACTACATGTATATACATTTTAACTGAGTCGTTAAGTCATCGTTATTCGTTACATGTAAGTGTTGTTTTGAAACCTTTAGGTTAACGATCTTGTTAAATGTTGTTAACCCAATGTTTATAATATCAAATGAGATTTTAAATTATTATATTATCATGATACTATCATGTATGAATATCTCTTAATATGATATATATACATTAAATGTCTTTACAACGATAATCGTTACATATATATCTCGTTTAAAAATCATTAAGTTAGTAGTCTTGTTTTTACATATGTAGTTCATTGTTAATATACTTAATGATATGTTTACTTATCATAGTATCATGTTAACTATATATATATATCCATATATATGTCATCATATAGTTTTTACAAGTTTTAACGTTCGTGAATCACCGGTCAACTTGGGTGGTCAATTGTCTATATGAAACATATTTCAATTAATCAAGTCTTAACAAGTTTGATTTCTTAACATGTTGGAAACATTTAATCATGTAAATATCAATCTCAATTATATATATAAACATGGAAAAGTTCGGGTCACTACAATTATGATTTGTATCTAATTTAAAGTTTGATGAAACGAAATGAAACGGTAGTATTCTGGTTTGTTTCCGTATGTATATGCAAAGTATAAAGTATCTCAAAATCTGTCATCGCTAATCCGTCCCTAATGGGTCCATCGGTAATCCGTCCCTAAAGGATCCATCGCTAATCCGTCCCTAATGGTCCGTCGCTAATCCGTCCCTAAAGGGTCCGTCGCTAATCCGTCTCTAACGGTCCGTCGCTAATCTATCCCTAAAGTCCGTCGCTAATCCATCCCTAATTTCGATGCCGTCGCTAAATCCGTCCCTAATTATTCCCGATGGCGATTTTAGGGTCGGCTTCAATCTGTCGAAAATCCGTCGCTAAACACGTTTAGGGACGGATTAGGGACAGATTTTGTTGTCGCTAATTTCAGATTTTCTTGTAGTGTGCGTAATTACCTACGAAACGGCGTATCATATGTGTGCATTTAATTCCCAAATCATAAATGTGCATTTATGAACTTGGAAGTATTTATGATGAACATTAAATGAGCATTCAACTTGGATTTTGATTTTGTAAATGATGTTTTTAATTGATGAAAGGTGTTTAGTTGCATTCCTCGTTAAATTACCTTTCCAACGATGTATGGTATACGTTTTAAGTGTTTACGGTTTGCGATTTGTGCTTAATTGAAGTTTGGTTTAGACTTGAACAATTGAAACTAGCCAGGCACCAGTTCACGTTGATTGCCGCGGCGCGACAATTCTTGGTCGCGGCGCGACATAAGCCGCATTCAGGGACTGACCGACATTGTCAAATTTTGAAAAATGTTTGCTATGCTACGCACCTTCGATTCACATGTAACTTGCTCTAACATGCTTATATACGAATAAAAACCTCAGAAAAATAGTTCGGGACCCGACCCGAACGTGTTGACTTTTTCGTTGACTTTGACTTGACCAAAGTTAACTTTTGTCCAAACTTAATCAAATACTTATGCAATCATTCTAACATGCTTTTATACTTGTACCTTGCATGAAACATGACAATTTGATTCACATGCTATTATAATCGAGTCGTAACGAGCCATAGGACTAATTGCACACTTTAACCAATCGTGTTTACCGTTATTGATACGACCTACTTGTTTAGGTCAACACTAGCATTCGTCCTTGCACACGTTTACTTGTGAAGTACTTTTATACGCTTGCACTCAAGGTGAGATCATAGTCCCACATTTACTCTTTTAAACTTACATTTGGGATGAGAAAACATAAACGTTTCATTTTACAAAGTGAACACAAGTACAAAACAAACATTCTACATACGAGTTATAACAAAAATTCTCAATTCGATTATCATTAGTTACACTTGCCGGGTGTAAGCGAGAACTTATGTTGTATGGCCATATGGGTTTGACAAACCCTCATTCGGACGGTTCGCTACCGTTATTCCGATGAAATATATTTTCGAGAAAAAGTGTATGTTCTAAAACTATTGTGATGGGGTTCTATGGATGGAAAGTTAAGCCTTGATAATTGGGTACTCGTGATAACAAATTTTAGAATGGTTTACTATTATTCAATGATACAAATCTTGTGGTTCATTTGTACTCACTTACTTAAACCTATGATTTCACCAACGTTTTCGTTGACAGATTTCTATATTTTTCTCAGGTCCTTGAACGTTTTGTGATACATGCTTCCGCTCATTTCTTTTGATACTTGCTTGGATGTCGAGTATACATGCATACGTGGAGCGTCTTTTGACTTAACTTAATTTGTGTCGCATAGGTTTCAATTGTACTTAAAACGCTGTAACATGTCTGGTCGTCGAACCTACTTTGTAAACTTTGAAACATCTTTATAATTGAAATGAATGGGACATATTTTGGTCAAACGTTATTTTAAAGACTTATGACCACGTAACGGGACCTAAGTAGACGGCGCCGTCAATGACAATTTTGTCGGGTCGCTACAGAGATGAACCAAAAATAAAGGACTCATACAACCCACCTTCAAATCCTACAGAGAGAATTAGGTACAACACTTGGTTTCTCTCTAGACGTCCTATCGCTGAAGGAAGAAAAGTTGCCCACGATCAAATGCCCGAACTTGTGAGACAATTCAAAACTCTCAAATGGGAAGTATTTCTCACTCTTGATGGTCCCATTTACCCATCTCTCATTCGCGAATTTTATGCAAACTTCAATTTCGCGAACAATGAAGTCTCCTTCTGTAATGACCCGCACTTTTTCGATCGTTCTATACTTATAAGATTAATATTTACATAAATTAAACCTTACCAACATGATAAGTAATCCAAATTGTTGAGACTTATGTTTTCAAAGAGAGTTTTACACAACGATTGACCGTCTAGTTTGACCGATGATATCACGAACTATACAATATATGATAATTATACGTTTGTGTATATATATGTATATATACATATTTAACATGATCTAAGGATGTTTTAATACCTCATTTTGTATTAATAACAATAAGTTATAAGTATATTTTGAAACTACTAACTTAAGTTTTCAAAACAATAACCATACGTAACGTTATTTGATATAAATACTTATAACCTATAATGTTTATACATATATCGTATATATAATGTATTTAATCACTTTTTAAAGACTTAAATACATAAAACAATATAAGTATATTCACAAAAGATAGCTATATTTGAATTCTCATTCCATTTTTCACAAAATTTCTATACGTATATCTAGAGTACATGTACTCGTATCATACCTAGCTTCTATACGTATTTACTATTGGTATATACACATCAAATCACCACCAACCAGCCCTTGTTCATGCCTTATGTATAAGGTAACTCTCTTGTTCATGCCTTATGTATAAGGTAACTACTTTTGATGTTTAGTATGACTAATTACATAAAAATACAACATGAAATTTTGTCCATGTTTTTCCATTAATCATGTTTTTATGGCCTTAAATACATCTTCCATTTTCAAATTTTACTACCTCATTTCTTTAACCAAAAACACACTCTTAAGAAACTCCATAACCATTCAGCTAAAATCCATGAAGATCTAGCCATAAAAACATCACTTAATCACCATAAGAAAACTCTTACAAAAACACTCCAAGAATCCTTCCAAGAACACAAGTTTACTTCCAATCTTTCATCCAATTCCATCACCCTTTTGGTTCTAGGTTCTTACTCCTCTTTTACAGCAATCTTGTCCAAGTAACTAGAGGTAGTAACTTTGTTCATAACCTTATTCGATTCATATATATATAGCTATCTTATTTTGTGGTATAAAATTTTAACAACAAGAACATAGTTTGAATGTTTTCAAACTTGTTTGCAAACTAAATAGATCCTTCTAACTTAACTTTTAAAATACTTCAAGACCTGTAATATAACATAAATATATGCTAATTTAACAAGGTATAACTTGGTTTTTCAGAGAACACCTTAAAAACTGTTTTTACGACGTCGGAGTGCAACCGGGGGCTGTTTGGGGTTGGATAATTAAAAACCATTTTGAACTTTGAATTGGAGGTTTATATTCTGGAAAAATGATATTTCTTATGAATATGTTAACACATAAAAATTTCATGATTTAATTCAAAGTATAAGTGTTTTTAGAAAAATGGTCATTAAATGATATTTTTGTAACAAAAATGATTAACTTCATAAGTTTCACCAAAGTTTGACCTTTGACCTGTGATTTCGAATACAAACTAAGGTATTTACAGTTCATATTCTTAAAGAGGGACTCGATCCAAGGAAGTGGCAAGTTGAACCAACGAAAACGGAGTTGTAACGAAGAAACTATGACCAAAACAAGATCGGATATCCAAAACTAGTTTAGCCACGAAAATAATTGGAGAAAAATTAAATGAATCACATCTTTCTAAAATAACATGATATTTTATATATATGTACTCATAATTTAATTTTATATATTTCAGGACCACCCGTAAATAATACGAGAAGATTAATCATAAGATCCCATGATTGTACGCAACACGTCATTTGACAACACCGGTACCATGGGTCAAGATTAATCCCGACCAATACAAATACGATGGGGTTTTATTTATTTCGATGGGGGTTTTATTTATTAAACACCTAAATATGAACCATTAAAATTGAATTACTAACATCGGACTGCTAACTACGGACTAAGGAAATTATTAAAACTATTAAAAGTATAATAAGTATATATATGTGACGATTGTTTAAAATGGAAATATATTGATAAACTATATATGGATAGGTTCGTGATATCAACCGGAGACCAAGTCAAAATATATATATCTTCAAGGCAAAAGTGAGTATATAGTCCCATTTTTAAACTCTAAGTATTTCGGGATGAGAATACATGTATTTTATGTTTTACGTTATGGACACAAGTAACTGAAAAATATATTCTACGTTGAGTTGTACCACTGGCATACTTCCCTGTAGCTTGGTAACTACTATTTACAGCGGTATTGTAAACGCGAATCCTGTTGATAGATCTATCGGGCCTGACAACCCTAACCGGACTGGACGACCAGTATTCAACGGTTGCACAGTACTTCGTTTCGTGACTACACTTGGTACGGTGTAGTAAGATTTCATAATAAAGGGAATATGCGATGTGATTAAATGTTAAGTATGGTTACCAAGTGCTCAACCACTTAGAATATTTTTATTAAAATGTTTATATATGAAATCTTGTGGTCTATATATATATATTGCTGCCGGCATTAAACCTATATCTCACCAACTTTATGTTGACGTTTTAAGCATGTTTATTCTCAGGTGATAACTAAAAGCTTCCGCTGCAACATGTTGAATTTAAGCAAGATCTTGAGTATGCATATTTGTGTCAAAAATAAAACTGCATATCCGAGGAATTGTAATGTAAAATATGCTAGAAATCGTATTGTTATCATCACATGTAAAGTTTGTAAGTCTAAGATTATCGCTAAACGATAATCATCTTTATATTGTCTAAAGCTTGTATTAACATAAGAGTTATGGTTTGTAATGTAAAATAAATGCAGTTGTTCTTTTAAAAATGTCGCATATAGAGGTCAATACCTCGCAATGAAATCATACGTTATCTAACTCGTTCTTATGGATAAGGACGGGTTATGACATGTGGTATCAGAGCGGTGGTCTTAGCGAACCAGGTTTGCATTAGTGTGTCTAACTGATAAGTCGTTAGGATACATTAGTAAGTCTGGACTTTGACCGGGTCTGATTTAAAAACCATTGCTTATCATTGTTGGTTAAAATTTATATGTAAATATTATGTAGTACTAATGGGTTAGTTGTTGTGTGATAGATGTCGGGCTCAAAACTTGTCATCACATTCAGCGACTCCGAACCAGAATCTTTAGATGGTGTTCCAGTCATTAACCTATCCGATGACGAAAATAATATCTTTGGGGAAGACTCACAAATTCCGGATGAACCGACTATAGAGAACCCGGAAAGTGAACCCGAGGAGGAAAGTGAACCCGAGGAGGAAAGTGAACCCGAGGAAGAAATACAGGAAATTACAAAAGACAAGTTCGAACTAGGAAAGAAACGAAAGGCTAATGAATTAGAAAATTTAAATCCCGAGTTTAGTGAGAATGATGTGGCACCAACTCCACTAGACACTACCACCCCTATTCCCGCTATTCCTATTCGTTCTATTCCGACATCCAGTTCTTCAGCCCCACAGCCAAAATATAGGCAGACAGCTAGGATAAGCGTTAGGCCATTCCTTGAACCTAAACGTCCTAGAAAATAGACCAAACGATGCGCTGCCGTATTAAACCATGGGATCATATAATGTTTTGTATAATATTATTAGTGTGGTTTGCTTAATGTTCGATGTAAGATAAGCATATGTAAAATAGTGAAGTATGAAATGCAATAATTTTCCATGGTTAAGTATTATTTAGATTGTAGTAATTGGTTCTGTACTAAGCTATTAAGTATGAACATTAACGGGTAGGTACTACCCTAGATATAATTATAAAATGCTAATAAGAAGAAAAGGCTTTTATAATAATACCTGGTTCATATTGTTAACAAGCTATAATGTACTATAAATACACACTACATCTATAATATTCCATGTGAATAATTATTTTCTTTCATTAGGAAATGGCGCGATTGAATCGAATGACGGAACAAGAAGTCGAGGAATTCATCAACCAGCGAGTGAACGACAGAATGTTATGGGTCGAAGCTGCAAGAGCTGCTGCAGTTAACCCAAATCCTCGTGTAGGATGTACCTACAAGACTTTTCAAGCTTGCAAGCCCTCATCATTCAGTGGAACAGAAGGACCGATCGGTTTAACCCGGTGGATAGAAAAGATGGAGACTGTGTTTAAAATCAGTGGTTGTGTTGAAAAGGACATGACCAAGTATGCATCGTGCACTTTACAAGATAGTGCACTCACGTGGTGGAAAAATTTTGTGAAGGCTGTAGGAGGAGATGTAGCTTATGATACTCCATGGGAAGAATTCAAAACAATGTTAATCAACGAATATTGTCCAAGGAACGAGGTTAGGAAGTTGGAAGATGAATTACGAAGTCTGAAGGTTATTGGTACTGAAATCACCAACTACAATCAGCGATTCATGGAATTAGTTTTGCTATGTCCTGAATTGGTTCCAACAGAAGAACGGAAGATTGAAATGTACAAAGATGGTTTGCCCAAAAAGGTCAAGGCAAATGTTACAGCATCGAAACCTAAGACAATTCATGAAGCTATAACCATGGCAAACGAGCTAATGGATCAGGTCATCATGGATAAGAAAGTATCCAATACTGATGTGAAGGTATCAGGTAACAAAAGAAAGTGGAATGGAAATTATGATCGAGGTAACCAACAACAATCTTTTAAGAAACAAGAAATCACGCAAGGTGCGGGTAGTGGTTTAAGCTTTGGTTACAAAGGACAAAATCCTTTATGTAACCGATGCCACAAACATCACTCTGGCTACTGTAATGTGGTATGCAACAAATGTAATCGAAAGGGTCATCTTGCTGAAGATTGTAGGGCTCTCGTTACAAATACAAATGGTACCAAGACTCCTGCCACCAATGCAAATAGAACTGCTTTGGCTACCATTACTTGTTATGGGTGTGGAAAACAAGGTCACTATAAGAGCCAGTGTCCGAATCCAGAGAAGAATAATGGATCTGCACGTGGAAGAGCATTTGTTATTAATGCTAGAGAGGCGTGTGAAGACCCGGAGCTTGTTATGGGTACGTTTACCATTAATAACTTATCCGCATCTATTATATTTGATACTGGTGCTGATAGAAGTTACGTGAGTAGAGGCTTTTACGCTAAATTGAATTGTTCATCATTACCTCTAGATGCTAAGTACATGATTGAGTTAGCTAATGGTAAACTAATTAAAGCCGATAAAATTTGCCGTGATTGTAAAATAAATTTAGCCGGAGAAACATTTAAAATTGACTTAATACCCGTAGAATTAGGAAGTTTTGATGTAATAGTCGGCATGGACTGGATGTCCAAAATAGGAGCTGAAGTTGTGTGCGCCAAGAAGGCAATTCGCATTCCTCGTAAGGATAAAATGCCAGTAATGATTTATGGAGAGAAGGGTAACTCAAAGCTAAAACTCATTAGTTATTTGAAAGCTCAAAAGTGCTTGAATAAAGGATGCTATGCTATCTTAGCACATGTTAATAAAGTCGAAACGAAGGAAAAAGAGAAGTGCATCAACGACGTGCCTGTGGCAAGAGATTTTCCTGAAGTTTTTCCGGAAGAGTTGCCGGGATTACCTCCATTTAGATCTGTAGAATTTCAAATAGATTTAGTACCAGGAGCTGCACCAGTTGCCCGTGCTCCATATAGACTTGCACCGTCCGAGTTAAAAGAACTTCAGAGTCAGTTAAAAGAATTACTGGATCGTGGATTCATACGACCAAGTACTTCACCGTGGGGAGCTCCAATTTTATTTGTTAAGAAGAAAGATGGATCTTTTAGGATGTGTATAGATTATCGTGAATTAAATAAGTTAACTATCAAGAATCGGTATCCACTACCGAGAATTGATGACTTATTTGATCAACTGCAAGGATCATGTGTGTACTCAAAAATTGACCTAAGATCGGGCTATCATCAATTACGCGTCAAAGAAGAAGATATACCGAAAACTGCTTTTCGGACACGTTATGGTCATTACGAATTTTTGGTCATGCCGTTTGGGTTGACAAATGCGCCAGCTGTATTCATGGACCTCATGAATCGAGTTTGTAGTCCATATTTAGATAAGTTTGTTATCGTTTTCATTGATGATATTCTTATCTATTTCAAGAGTGAGCAAGAGCATGAGCAGCATTTAAGGTTGATATTAGAGTTGTTGAGAAAAGAACAGCTATATGCTAAATTTTCTAAATGTGCTTTCTGGTTGAAAGAAGTGCAATTTCTTGGCCACGTTGTTAGTAGCAAAGGAATTCAGGTTGATCCAGCAAAAATTGAATCCATTGAAAAATGGGAGACTCCTAAGACACCAACGCAGATACGCCAATTTTTGGGTTTAGCCGGTTATTATAGAAGGTTTATTCAAGATTTTTCCCGAATAGCTAAGCCGTTGACAGCGTTAACGCAAAAAGGGAAGAAATATGAATGGACATCTGAGCAGGAGAGTGCATTTCAATTACTAAAGAAGAAGTTAACTACGGCGCCTATTTTATCGTTACCAGAAGGGAACGATGATTTTGAAATATATTGTGACGCTTCGCGACAAGGTTTTGGTTGCGTTCTTATGCAATGGAAGAAAGTTATTGCATACGCATCCCGACAATTGAAGATTCACGAGCGGAATTATACGACGCATGATCTAGAACTGGGAGCAGTCGTGTTTGCATTGAAGATATGGAGACACTATTTGTATGGGGTTAAATGCACTGTGTTTACTGATCATAAAAGCCTTCAATATATTTTTGATCAGAAACAGCTGAACATGAGGCAACGTAGGTGGGTCGAGTTAATAAATGACTATGATTGTGAAATTCGTTATCATCCCGGGAAAGCGAATGTGGTGGCTGACGCACTAAGCAGAAAGGAACGAGAACCAATTCGAGTACGAGCAATGAACATAAAAATTCGCATGAATCTCAATTCACAAATCAAAGAGGCTCAACGAGAAGCTCTTACTAAAGAAAACATAGGAAATGAAATAATGAAGAAGTATGGGAAACAACTCATTATGCGGGAAGATGGAATTCGATATTTTGCAAATCGTATTTAGGTATCGAAGTTGGGTGGATTAAGGAAGTTGATATTGAACGAGGCACATAAGACAAGATACTCGATACATCCTGAAGTTGGAAAGATGTACCAAGATCTTAAGACACATTATTGGTGGCCTAATTTAAAGACAGACGTTGCAACATATGTTGGGGAGTGTTTAACTTGTTCCAAAGTCAAAGCAGAACACCAAAAGCCGTCAGGGTTACTTCAACAACCAGAAATTCCAGAATGGAAATGGGACAGTATTACCATGGATTTCATCACGAAGTTACCAAAGACTGCCTGGGGATACGACACCATTTGGGTAATTGTTGATCGTCTTACCAAATCTGCACATTTCTTGCCTATAAAGGAAACAGATAGAATGGAGAAATTATTACGATTATATATAAAGGAAATAGTTTCAAGGCATGGAATACCTATTTCCATTATATCTGATCGTGATAGTAGATTTACATCAAAGTTCTGGCAATCACTACAGGAGGCACTAGGAACTCGTTTGGATATGAGTACCGCATATCATCCGCAAACCGACGGGCAAAGTGAAAGAACAATTCAGACTCTTGAAGACATGCTCAGGGCATGTGTGATCGATTTTGGAAACGGATGGGATAAGTATTTACCGTTAGCAGAATTCTCGTATAATAATAGTTATCATGCGAGCATTAAAGCTGCGCCATTTGAAGCACTGTATGGGAGGAAGTGTAGATCTCCTATCTGTTGGAATGAAGTAGGAGATTGACAATTAACTGGTCCCGAGATCATACACGAAACGACTGAGAAGATAGTACAAATCAAGGAGAGATTGAAAACAGCCCGTAGTCGCCAAAAGAGCTACGCCGATGTCCGAAGGAAACCATTAGAGTTTCAGATTGGGGACATGGTTATGTTAAAAGTGTCACCATGGAAAGGTGTAATATGTTTCGGCAAAAGGGGTAAATTGAACCCAAGGTACGTAGGCCCGTTCAAGATCATCGAACGCATTGGACCGGTAGCTTATCGACTCGAGTTACCGCAACAACTCGCCGAAGTACATAATACCTTTCACGTCTCAAACCTTAAAAAGTGTCTTGCAAAGGAAGACCTCACCATTCCTCTTGAAGAAATCCATGTCGACGAGAAACTACAATTCGTCGAAGAACCAATCGAAATCATGGACCGTGAAGTTAAACAGCTCAAGCAGAGCAACATACCGATCGTTAAGGTTCGTTGGAATGCTCGAAGAGGTCCTGAGTTTACTTGGGAACGAGAGGATCAGATGAAACAAAAGTATCCACACTTGTTTCTCGATGACGCAAAATAGGTACAATTTTAAAATTTCGGGACGAAATTTATTTAACGGGTAGGTACTGTAATGACCCGCACTTTTTCGATCGTTCTATACTTATAAGATTAATATTTACATAAATTAAACCTTACCAACATGATAAGCAATCCAAATTGTTGAGACTTATGTTTTCAAAGAGAGTTTTACACAACGATTGACCGTCTAGTTTGACCGATGATATCACGAACTATACAATATATGATAATTATACGTTTGTGTATATATATGTATATATACATATTTAACATGATCTAAGGATGTTTTAATACCTCATTTTGTATTAATAACAATAAGTTATAAGTATATTTTGAAACTACTAACTTAAGTTTTCAAAACAATAACCATACGTAACGTTATTTGATATAAATACTTATAACCTATAATGTTTATACATATATCGTATATATAATGTATTTAATCACTTTTTAAAGACTTAAATACATAAAACAATATAAGTATATTCACAAAAGATAGCTATATTTGAATTCTCATTCCATTTTTCACAAAATTTCTATACGTATATCTAGAGTACATGTACTCGTATCATACCTAGCTTCTATACGTATTTACTATTGGTATATACACATCAAATCACCACCAACCAGCCCTTGTTCATGCCTTATGTATAAGGTAACTCTCTTGTTCATGCCTTATGTATAAGGTAACTACTTTTGATGTTTAGTATGACTAATTACATAAAAATACAACATGAAATTTTGTCCATGTTTTTCCATTAATCATGTTTTTATGGCCTTAAATACATCTTCCATTTTCAAATTTTACTACCTCATTTCTTTAACCAAAAACACACTCTTAAGAAACTCCATAACCATTCAGCTAAAATCCATGAAGATCTAGCCATAAAAACATCACTTAATCACCATAAGAAAACTCTTACAAAAACACTCCAAGAATCCTTCCAAGAACACAAGTTTACTTCCAATCTTTCATCCAATTCCATCACCCTTTTGGTTCTAGGTTCTTACTCCTCTTTTACAGCAATCTTGTCCAAGTAACTTGAGGTAGTAACTTTGTTCATAACCTTATTCGATTCATATATATATAGCTATCTTATTTTGTGGTATAAAATTTTAACAACAAGAACATAGTTTGAATGTTTTCAAACTTGTTTGCAAACTAAATAGATCCTTCTAACTTAACTTTTAAAATACTTCAAGACCTGTAATATAACATAAATATATGCTAATTTAACAAGGTATAACTTGGTTTTTCAGAGAACACCTTAAAAACTGTTTTTACGACGTCGGAGTGCAACTGGGGGCTGTTTGGGGTTGGATAATTAAAAACCATCTTGAACTTTGAATTGGAGGTTTATATTCTGGAAAAATGATATTTCTTATGAATATGTTAACACATAAAAATTTCATGATTTAATTCAAAGTATAAGTGTTTTTAGAAAAATGGTCATTAAATGATATTTTTGTAACAAAAATGATTAACTTCATAAGTTTCACCAAAGTTTGACCTTTGACCTGTGATTTCGAATACAAACTAAGGTATTTACAGTTCATATTCTTAAAGAGGGACTCGATCCAAGGAAGTGGCAAGTTGAACCAACGAAAACGGAGTTGTAACGAAGAAACTATGACCAAAACAAGATCGGATATCCAAAACTAGTTTAGCCACGAAAATAATTGGAGAAAAATTAAATGAATCACATCTTTATAAAATAACATGATATTTTATATATATGTACTCATAATTTAATTTTATATATTTCAGGACCACCCGTAAACAATACGAGAAGATTAATCATAAGATCCCATGATTGTACGCAACACGTCATTTGACAACACCGGTACCATGGGTCAAGATTAATCCCGACCAATACAAATGCGATGGGGTTTTATTTATTTCGATGGGGGTTTTATTTATTAAACACCTAAATATGAACCATTAAAATTGAATTACTAACATCGGACTGCTAACTACGGACTAAGGAAATTATTAAAACTATTAAAAGTATAATAAGTATATATATGTGACGATTGTTTAAAATGGAAATATATTGATAAACTATATATGGATAGGTTCGTGATATCAACCGGAGACCAAGTCAAAATATATATATCTTCAAGGCAAAAGTGAGTATATAGTCCCATTTTTAAACTCTAAGTATTTTGGGATGAGAATACATGTATTTTATGTTTTACGTTATGGACACAAGTAACTGAAAAATATATTCTACGTTGAGTTGTACCACTGGCATACTTCCCTGTAGCTTGGTAACTACTATTTACAGCGGTATTGTAAACGCGAATCCTGTTGATAGATCTATCGGGCCTGACAACCCCAACCGGACTGGACGACCAGTATTCAACGGTTGCACAGTACTTCGTTTCGTGACTACACTTGGTACGGTGTAGTAAGATTTCATAATAAAGGGAATATGCGACGTGATTAAATGTTAAGTATGGTTACCAAGTGCTCAACCACTTAGAATATTTTTATTAAAATGTTTATATATGAAATCTTGTGGTCTATATATATATATATATTGCTGCCGGCATTAAACCTATATCTCACCAACTTTATGTTGACGTTTTAAGCATGTTTATTCTCAGGTGATAACTAAAAGCTTCCGCTGCAACATGTTGAATTTAAGCAAGATCTTGAGTATGCATATTTGTGTCAAAAATAAAACTGCATATCCGAGGAATTGTAATGTAAAATATGCTAGAAATCGTATTGTTATCATCACATGTAAAGTTTGTAAGTCTAAGATTATCGCTAAACGATAATCATCTTTATATTGTCTAAAGCTTGTATTAACATAAGAGTTATGGTTTGTAATGTAAAATAAATGCAGTTGTTCTTTTAAAAATGTCGCATATAGAGGTCAATACCTCGCAATGAAATCATACGTTATCTAACTTGTTCTTATGGATAAGGACGGGTTATGACACCTTCAGTCTTCAAGGCACCAATTACCACTACTCACTTGAGGATTTCGGACGCATTCTCCAAGTTCCAACAACACTTGAAGAATTCTTCAGTTCACATCACGGACTAGCATATCTTCCAAGTTTTATCTCCAACAAAATGGTAGTAATACATGCACTATGCAAAGACAGTGTTTCTCGCTCTGAAATTGAGAGATCTGGAGTAATGAGTAGACATCTCTCTCCTGAGTATGAAGTTTGGAACAAAGTCATTGACTACAACATCTACTGCAGATCTAGAAATCACTCAAACATTCATGCTACTCAAGTTGCTCTCTTGTGGTGTTTGGAAAGTGGAATCGAGGTAAATATTGCCTATCTGATGGCAACCAGGATGAGTGGACTCATCACCGAAACAACTCGAGGATTACCCTATGGAATGCATCTAAACAAACTGTTTAGGCACCTCAAAATCACAAGTGATGACCCTCTTCCACTCACTCATAAACCAATCCTACCATAAAAAACAACAGGAGTATCAACCTCCAAAAGAAGAAGAACTACCAATGAGGCAGGAACAAGCAGATGAGCTATTGAGATATCAGACAGTGAAAATGAAGAAGAAAATGAACCGGTGAGGGATCTTGGGGTCAATGCCAAGATGGATAAGATCTATCAAACTTAAATCAAAACTCTGAAAAAGGAATCAAAAATGAAGAAGTTACTTAAAGGAGTGATCAAAAGTTTGACCTGTAGGTCAGAAAATGAGGAGGATGATGATTCAAGTGAAGAATTCTAACAAACTCTCATAAAAACTTTCTATGGCTGAATGGTTGAATGTTTTAAACAAAACGTTTGGAGAACTTTTAGTATGTGTGTTTAATAAAGTATTTGTGTGTGCTTATTACATGCCTTTAATCAAGAATACCAAGCATGACAGATTCATACACGGCTAAACTACGGTCGACCGTGAGCCTAACCGTGTGTGTTCTGTACCAGCAAGTTTAAATTTTTCAAAACGATTAATCCACAGCTTATGTCACGGACGACCAAAGCTTAACTGCAAAATAAACCCTGCATAAACTAACAAATCATTTTGTCCTATTAGGCTCAATAACTTCTCTCAAGTGAAAATTGACTTGTGAACCAAAAGACTTTACTCACTTAACCTACCTCTCTTGTGAAAAAGTAAAAATAGTTCATAGTAGGTCTCTATAAATACTAGCACATTCAACCAAAACTCATACCCACCTTCACAATCCCAAAAAATCCACAACCAAATCATGAGACAAATTGCCGAAGGAAGAGAAGTGTCAACCCATCAACTCTCAACCTATTCACTGGCCAACTTCTCTAGTGTGAATTGGAATGTCTTTCTCAATCTTCGAGGACCTCTATATCCTCTTCATGTGAATGAGTTCTATACAAACTTCCAATTCCATGATGATATGAAGATATCATTCACTCTCTATGGCAAAAGCTATTCCTTGACACTTGAAGAATATGGAAACATCATGGATGTTCCAAGTAACGGGATCAAATTTTTCCTTATCCCAAACTCATTTGATGAGTTTCCTGAATGGTTGGAAAAAGAATGTGTTCTTGAAACACTGAGTGAAGGACCACTCAAATTTGAGTCCATCAACAAAGAGGGTTTCTTAGTGCATCACTTTGCTTCAACATATGATCTATGGCAACAGATCATCTCCATAAATGTATATGGAAAGGGTGAATTACTTTGGAGAATAAATGCAAATGAGGTTACTCTTTTGTGGTGTCTCATACACTCACTCAAGGTAAACATTACTTTTCTGATGGCATCTAGAATGCAACAGGCAGCTCAAGAACCCTTCTTGAAAATACCTTATGGCCTCCACTTAACTAAACTCTTTGCTCATCTCAAATTGACGACCTCCTATCACTACGCTGCTCAAGTCTCGTCATACCCGATTTGCAGAGCTTCAACCAGACCATTTGTTGAACCTTCTCTTGATAACCCTCCAAATTTTAACCTCCTTTCGACCACAGGACAAATCAGTGTCATTCACGAAAATGTTCTAAAAATAGGACGACATCTAAACAAGCTAGAAGGAATTATAAGAGACATTCATCACTATATTCACCTCAAGAAATAGGCTAAGGCAATTTGAAGAATGCCTACCTACACATCCAATTTATGTGTCTTCCATGCATATTTTCATATATGCATTACTATGTTTCATGCTTGCTTTGAATAAAATGTGTACTTGTTGTGTTTTAATATATATGTTTTTCCAACGTACACAATTTAAGGGGGAGTTTTGTTCTAAGGGCAAGCTTAGTTCTAGGGGGAGCTAACCTTTTTGCTTCGACAAAAGGGGGAGAAAGATGGATACAAGTGATTGTTAACACTTGAGTATTTATAGCAAAATGTCCCTCAACACTTGTATGTTTGTCATCATCAAAAAGGGGGAGAATGTTGGTTGAATGTGAGTTAATACACTAAACGATAAACTTAAGTATGATTAACCAAAGAATATGTTTTGATGATGACACACACACATACGCATAAGTGATGACTGATATCTTAACATAAAATACGCAAGGTCACTAATCCATACTTTATCTTGCAAACGACCAAGTCAAACATAGGTTAAAGAATGAAATTAAAAGTTCAGGCAAACACACGGTCGAGGTACGGTCAACCGCATAGTCAACCGTGAAACCTCAAACTGAATTGCAACGTAGTTTTCTGAAAATAAGTTGCACGGTCGCCACCACGGTCAACCGCAGTGCGACCGCAGTTTCTTCTGTCTCCGATTTTGACCAAATAAAGTTTGACTAGTTCCCGACATCTATAATTCATGAAATCTTTCTAAACATGATTAGAATAGATGCCCTCTCCATACTCAATTGAGTTTTGGTCATAAAAACACTAATTGTGATTAATTACACCTAATGACATCTTAATGATAAATTAACCAAGATTAGGCATAACACATAAGTGTTAATCAACAACTTGTGATCTTAATTCTTATCTAGATATATTTAGTACGATCATCAAGTGCCAACACACTTAAGCCAATGTCACTAGAATAATGATTACTATTAGAAATGACTTAGTGATTAATTAAGGCTAAATGAAGAACAATGATCTCAAGGTTAAACTAGAAATGACTTGTAATCCCAAAACACACTTAGATAGATTTAGGATGGTCACCAAGTCCCAACTAGAGATTGCTCTTCCATTGTGCATGTGTAGGACATTAATATGTGCTTACACATTAATCATGTAATGTGTTATATTGCACATTATACTTTTTAAGTACTTGAATTATAAGTTGTACAAGTATCTACATGATTGATCTTAGAATAACTATCTCTTGCTATGTGAGTATTACTTGCTACTTGCTAATATGCTTAATACTCATAAACTTGTCAACTTAATTAATATGTTTGCCATATGCTCATTAGTTAGGATTCAAGTAACTAACCTACTCCAATAGATTAAGTGTAAAATGGTTCACAATAAAACTATAGTCAGTTGTCTATTTGGTCTAGTCTAAGTAACTAAGTATGATTGCTTGATCAAGAATAACTTAATCTTAATGTCTCTACACACTTCATGATTATCTTATAGAGACATTATTCAATTAATCCCTAACTAAATTCAAATGAAACATGACTTGTGATTAATTGGAACTAGGGAGTTAATGATATAGTGACTAGCCTTTAGAATTGAACCAAGAGCATTAAAGTGACTAACTAAGTCTTGACCAATCTGAAATTTCCCTAAATATCAATCAAGACACTTCTCCAAGAATGTTGAGTTTACCACTTTTGGAATAATTAGTCACTTTCATGCAATAAGACCAAATCTCACACACTTAATGCATATAGTACTTGTATAGGATGTTTGGTTTCTTTTGCAGGTGCTAAAAGGAGTAAAGGTGCCAAAATGTGGTGTTCAAATCTGAGTCAAACGGCTATACAACGGATACCAATTTTGGACTGGAGCACGCACGGTCGCACCACGGTCGACCTTGCAGACAACCGTGTGTCAACGACTATTTTTTGAATCCCACTATAAAAGGCAAACATTTAAGAGCATTTGAAGCTGACCCTCTTGCACATTTAAAAGGCTTATTTCCAGTGATCACAAGTGCATCAATTACTACTCAAATATGATCAAGCAAGAGAAGATTCTATGATCTTATAGATATAGAATTGGGTTGTTGTAAACTTACTAATTAAAATCATTTATCTTGTGAGTTTACTTAATGTAATGTATGTCCTAGTATTGTGTTAGGATCAAGGTTGCAGAAATCGGTTCTCGGGGAGTTCTCGGCAGGGTCTCCAATACGAGAACTCGGAGAACTCGGGGAGAACTCGGGGAGTTATCGGCGGTTGACTTTCGTTGACTTTTGGGATTTTATCGAGTTTTTTTCGAGATTTGATCGATTTTACCGAGATTTGACCGATTTTTTTGAGATTTGACCGACTTTTCCGAGAATTGACCGATTTTTCCGAGATTTGACCGATTTTTTGGAGATTTGACCGATTTTTGGTCGTTGACCGATTTTTTGACCGATTTCAAAACGAGTTCTCGCCAGGAATGAAATTCCGAGTTCTCGCCGAGTTCTCCCGATTTTTGCAACTATGGTTAGGATCATCATTACAGAGTGTATGAGTCTTGTAACTTTAATTAGTGGAAGCATAGACTAGTTTAGTGATCTACTTCCTTAAAGGGACTTAGAAAGTTGATTAATCTCATTTGGAGATTAGTACTTGTCCAAGGTGAAGACAAGTTGATCTAGGTTAGAGTTGATCTTTCAAAGGGATAGAAAGATTAGGTTTGTTGTCTACTAAAGAAGATTGAAGACTTGTAAATCGGATCTCCACCGGATTTGGAGAAAAGTGCTTAGTGAAGCAACAAATTCCGATTAGTGTAATCGGGGGGTGGATTAAGGTGGATTAGTTAACATCCACCCGAACCACTATAAATCCTTGTGTCTATATTCTTTACATTACTTCATTTATCATTTTGAACATATACACTACACACATCAAGTTTGAGTTGAGTTGATTGATCAAAGTAAAATCGAATTTGGTGATCAATCGAAAAAATGTTAAAAACGTATTAACTATTCACCCCCCTCTAGTTACTTACAAACAGGAAGACAAGTGACGAATAATTGCACTAACCTGGCACTTATCAGATTTGCTAAAATGAATAGTTGCAATTATCTTCAAAGCAGATGATCGATTTTCGGAAGAAGAAAAAGAAAAGGGGAACGGTTTATTTATAATTAAACTGATGAATGATAAAGGGATGAGATTGAAACACGTGTATGGGCCAGATCAATAGAACAAGTAATTTAAATTTTGAAAATAAATCAAAAGGATTTTGGGGGCAAATTCATAATTGATAATGTGACGTCAGCGCAGAAAATCAGACGGCTACAGCAGTTTTGTGTCTTCGGGGAAAAAGTCATCTTTTATTTTTTAGTTTAATGACTTTATTTTTTACAAAAATAAAGGCATTAAACTGGGGGACTTAATGGTGTATCCTAAGGGATACACGCATAAAAGCACCATTTTTGTACAGAAATATGGATCAAGCAACACAAAACATGACAAAATTTGGCAGTTTTCAGAGTTTGCCGCCCAGCGTACAGCAGGCCGCCCAGAGTGAATCGTAAGCCCTGCAGGCAGCTTCTATGCATAAGCCCTTTAACTCAGCGCGTGAACGGCACGCAGCCATGTCAGCACACGCCACCGAAATTTCGGATACTTCACGTAACAGAACCATTCAGTGATTGACACGTGTATCCCGTGAATTTCGGACATTCTGTGCCTATAAATAGACCCCCTGGGTCACAACATTTCACATCATTCTGATCTGAACTTCAGTCAGAGAGAAGTACACTTTCTCTCTCACACAGTTCTTTCTCACTCTAAACATACATTAGTCGCTTAGCAGCATTACACTATACGGATCAATTTCAGATTGATCCTCAGATTAATTGAGGTCACCCCACGGATTACTCATCCGTGTTCCGGGTCTGCAGAGATTATTTCTCGAGGGCAAACAACAATCAACAGTATACTCCACACGCTGAGCAGTTATTTTCTTGTACTGGTATCTTACAACCGCTATACGGAAAATCCTACCAACACTTCTGGTCCCAAAACGCATCATGCTAGGAAAGGTCTCCACACCCTTATAAGGCATGCTTCGTTCCCCCTCTCCAACCGATGTAGGACGGATGTAACATGGATGTTACAATCCTCCCCCCTAATGGGACACAACGTACTCGCTGTGCACGTTTGGTCCGGGGCCTGGCTCTGATACCATATGTGACAGCCCATCCCATGTAACACGTTCCCCGTAGCATGATATTGTTCGCTTTGCCCGTAGGCGCACGGATTTTTCTCCACACACGACAAGCACTTTCCCAGGAGGTCACCCATCCTGGTAGTGCTCTCGCGTGAGCACGCTTAATTGCAGAGTTCTCATGGGATCTGCTGCGCTTGTGGTCCCAAAACGCGTCATGCTAGGAAAGGACTCCACACCCTTATAAGGCATGCTTCGTTCCTTTCTCCAACCGATGTAGGACGGATGTAACATGGATGTTACAAATGAGTATATGGGCGACATCGGGACATTTGAGAAAGTATATAGCCTAATTGTAGCTTTAACCCTATAATAAAAAGTTTTTTTGAGTTCAAGGTTATCATGTGACTTGTAGGGGTTGATAAGTGAATTTGTAAGGATTTGTTGAATTTGTAGGTTAATTTGGATGTGAAAGAAATTAGGGTCCATAATTGCTGATGATTGTACACACAAAGGGAATAGGATAAATTTAAATTACCATAATACCCTCATTTAGTTGGTAAAGCCACACAAATAAGTTGCCTTTGTAATCAATGAAGGCTTTAAACTCGAATCGGAACTACTTGCTCTGTCGTTTTGGATGTTAATTGAAATCACAGCCATTACAACATCAATGCCTTGCTCCGTCATACCTTACACTTGATCTAAAACTTAATATTGTGGAGATGTGTTGATTTTCCCCCAAAAGTGTTTGCTTTTGTTTGAAATTTATACAGTTGTGTTGATTATGAGAAGAATATGGATATGTGTTGAATATGGATATGTGAAAAAGATAAAAATAAAGATGATTTGATGGATCTTATGACATAAATCATAAATCATACTGAGTATTTTTTAATTACCGAAATTATGAATAAATTATTCAAAAACCATTTACAAATTTATTCGATGGCTCTGTTGATGAAATTGGGTTTGAATAATAGGTTATTTATTTATTTTTTTATAATGGTGAAGATGAATATCTGAAATACATGAAAACATCCATTCACAAATTTGAGATGACTATTCTAACCTCATGTGCATGCCATGTGACAAAATTTCACGAAAAATGTTAATGACGTTAGTGATTTGGACTGTCTGTGAAATGATTTTAAACTACACATACTGTCTAGATAAATAAATGATAGTTTGATTATTCGTGAAATATGACACAAACCAGAGGAACTAAACGTGTAATTTTGCAAAAACAAAGGAGATGGGTCATGTAGCTAAAATTCGAACTTGCAACTAGGGATGACAATGGATCGGATATGGAGCGGGTGATGTCGTATTCACATCTATATCCATTTAGTTTTTATTTATCCATATCCATATCCGTTTAGTTTCAGGTCATCCATCCATATCCATATCCAGTGGATTAAGCGGGTTAATGGATATCCAATGGATATTAAAAAAATGTTATGATATTTTCTAATATGCGATTAAAATAAAAATGTAGTATAGCATAAATAAATATAAATGACATATTTAAAATCTATCCATAAGAATGTGTAATCTTTGTCGAAAAAATAACAAAATTTGTTAAATTTTACTATAAAACATGTATTATTAAAAATTAAACATGAGAATTGTAAATTTATTTTATTAGATATGCGTGTTTTATTGAATATATTATAGTTATTTCATTATAAAGTTGAAAGCAAAATATAAATCTAAGGGTAAATGAACTTGTAATAATAAATATGTAAGCATATATCTATATTTATGTATTTGTGTATGTATTTCGAGTGGTAATGGATATATCCATGGATGAAACTTTTCATCCATGTTCATATCCATATCCATTTAGTTTCATCCATATCCGTATCCATATCCATTTAAGTTCGTCCATATCCATCACGAAGCGGGTGGATCGGGTGGATATCCACCGGATCGGGTGATCATTGTCATCCCTACTTGCAACCACAAAGTACCAAATAGTCCGTCCAATCACTACTTTGTTACATACGATATTATTTACTTAATCCGTTAAAAGGTGTTTTTTTAAAAAAATAAAAAATATAAATGATGTGAAATGTGCTATGAACTTTACAATAAAACTGAACCTGACCCAGCCAATCCCAACCTGTCAAGCATGCTCCAAGCCTAGTTCCATGTCTTAAACATATTATCGGATATTTATGAATCACTTGCACGATAAAAAAAAGTTGTATCTATAGTTTCTATTATATTGCTAAAATGACGATGTCATTATTAGGCTAATTCCTTTGTTAAGAAAAAATTAAAAAGAAAAAGAAAAAAATCTAAGCATGGTGAGTGATGTCATTAATCTAAATAATTTTGAATTAAAATTAAATCTTATTAATTAATTATTATTATTAAATCTTATTAATAATTATTTTAATTATTAAAATTAAATAATTTTAAATAATTTTAATTAATTATTTTGATTTGAGTACGAGAAGGTATAAAAGTTAGGCAAAAGGAACAAATCTACATTTATATTTTAATTTACACTTTTAAAATAAAATAACAACCAATATTATCTTTTATGATTGGATTTGAAATGTTAAATATGCATTTTAGGTGTTTGATGAAATGTTCAGCTGACAAGTTTCTTAGTCGGACTATGTGGTTCTACGGGTCATTAAACTAAATAACTTTAGCATTTACGTTCACTTAATACCTATCATTAAACTGTTTCGTTTAAACAAACCCGTGATTTCACGGGTCATTTCACTAGTATATATTAAGGGGTAAAAGTTGATTATAAATTGTTATTTGAGGGGCTAAAATGTAAGTTTTGAATTTAATTTAGGTTTTCATGTCATCATCGTCAAACTCAAAATAATTTTACGAATAAAACGCAATTAATTATATTTGAAACGGTGTTTCTTTTTTTAGAGAGAAGCGTATATCTAATAAACAAACCCAACATATTATATCAAGTGAATGACTACAACAAGTGATAAGTTCATGAGTTAGTAAGGGAAAAAAATTCGGTCCGATTCTTTCTGCTCTTTTTTCACTTTGTTCGCAGTTTTTTTCTCAGCTCTCGCTCAATATTAGTTTCATCAACGACGTTAAAATATCTTCGCAACGAGCGATCCGAAATCTTTGTAGTCTATATAATCTATCATCTTATAAGTTAAATTTGTTAGAAGCAAATTTAATTAATTTTTTATAACTTATTTTTTAGTTAGATATTAAAAATTAAAAATTTACGTAATAACCAAATAATGCTAGAATCCTAAAAATATAAAAAAACTCAGTCCTAAGCACACTCTTTTGCTCTTGGGTTCATTTCACAGTGGAGGTCACATGGCCGGCGCCGGTGGAACAAAAAATTCAACGGCGGGAAAATCATCCTCTTCCAAACGCACCAACCGCCACCACCAACAATCACAACCACCAACACCCTCAACCCGCCGCCAAAATCTCCTCCAACTAGTCGCCACCGCTGCCTCCGCCACCGCCGCCGCCCACACTTTCCTCACCAACCACGACCTCACTCTTCTCCCATCCCAAACCCTAACCCTAGAATCCAACATCTCCGCTGTCTCTCTCTCAATTTCCAATTTACTTTCCCTAATTCACCACCCCATTGCCTTCGCCGTCCCCCGCCCACCTCCGCCGCCTCCGTCATGGTTCCACCGCTTCAATTCTCTCACTTCCGGTACTGATCAGCTTTTTTTAGAATCTTTTCGTATGTCAAAACAATCATTTTCTTATTTAATTTCCCTTTTAACCCCTAATCTAAACCCTAGTCTTGCAACACTTAGTATTCCGGTGAATTACGCCGTTGGGGCGGCATTGTTTTGCCTCGCGCACGGCGCGTCTTTTAACGCCGTTGGAAGACGGTTTGATCTCAATTCTGCGGATGCTTGTCGTGTTTTTTATTTGGTATGTAAAGCTGTGATTGATAGTTTAAGTCATTATTTTGAATTAAGGACTGATTTGAATAGAATTGTTGTTGGATTTGGTTGGATTTCTCTTCCGAATTGTTGTGGTGTTTTGGGTATTGATAGTTTTAGTGTAAAAGGTAATCTTTTTGGTGAAAATGGGTCTGTTTTGGTTCAAGCTTTAGTTGATTCTGAAGGTAGGTTTTTAGATGTTTCAGCTGGTTGGCCTAATACGATGAAACCGGAGCTCATTTTACGACAATCGGAGTTGTTTTCGTCTATCGAGGAATCACACGAGATTTTAAACGGTGCGTCTTATGAACTTAATGACGGTACTTCGATACCTCAATACATTTTGGGTGAATCTTGTTTTCCTCTGTTGTCGTGGTTAATTACGCCTTACAGAAAAAATGATGATGATGATGATGATGATGATGATGGGGAAGATAATGATGATAATGGTGGTTTGAATTTGAGTGATTCGAAACAAGCGTTTAATAGTGTGCATAATAGAGGGATGGAGTTGGTTGATACGGCGTTTGGGAGACTTAGATCGAGGTGGAGGATTTTGTCAAAAGAATGGAAAGAGGAATCGATTGAATCGTTTCCTTATATTGTAGTTACGTGTTGTTTGCTTCATAATTTTCTTATTAAGTCTAATGAAGAGTTCCCGGATGAAGATTCGAATTACGTCAGGAATCATGATCTTCCGGATTATGAAGGTGAAGGTGATGAAACGGGTGAGAGGATTAGAAGTGCAATCGCATCTGACTTAAGTCGGGTAAGTCAAATAATAGACATTTTTCATTTAAATTGTGCGTATAAAAGTGCATGCTTTAATTTTTTTTAATATCTATATGTGTTATGTGCTAGCATTGAAGTTTATAAGAACAGGGGATTCCGTAAGTATATACATGTTGAATTTGAAAATGAAGAGATATATGTTATGATCATTCATTAGCTTATGTTTATGATTGTTGGTTGTTAGCTTTGATAATGCGATATGAGATTTATTGATCTTAAATGGAAAAGTTATAACTTGATGTGTATCTATGATCTATATGATTCTACTATTTGAGTATTTCGTAGCTTTGTGGTAAGATAAATTAATAGAACTTGGATATCTGCACTATTTGATTAGAAAGAGTGACAATTCGTCTTGTAATTCTTATAGTTATAGTTATTGGTATTCTGTTACGGTATATATGTTGAAGCTAAATGTTAATGTGAATACGATACAAGTACGCAATGAGTATGATGGCTTTGTTTTCTTTATCGCTTTGGTATGAATCAAGATACAATTATGGTTAACTAAGAAATTTGCCTATGTTTGACTATTTCAGTGGGAAGACTGTTGACCTGTATCAGAACAGGAAGTGAAATGTTTTGTCCCTGAAACTGTGAAGTCACTACAACCTTGAACAATTGAAGATGAAACTCGATCGATGAATCGTTGTGAAACGGCTCAAAGTTTTGTAGATACCTTTAAAAGGTTATCAAATTTGGTAAGAGAATGCTTGTCAAGTTTGTTGTTTAGTTGTGTTTCAGATGATATGTTAGGTATCAAATCTTTAATCGAAATCGAAATGATCCTTCATTTTGTATGTGTGGTTGTGTTGTTATGGCCTCTAGTCTTCAAAAAGTTGCAGCTTACTTACTTTCAAGATAGGTAATGGGCTTGGGCCTATTGGGGGACATCAATGGACCAAGCTTTTGACATTACCTGGCCAATAAACCAGAAAAGTATGTTTTATTTTGTGAAAGAATTTTTGGACCTAACGATCTATACATCTAGGACCAAACTATTCATTCTCCCGGAGTTCAAAAAATTTGTTAATGATCTTCGAATTTTTTGGATGAAATTCAGTTGAAACGACGATCTATGAATTGTAGTGTGTGCTACGTAATGGTTCTATTACTTGTTTAGTTTACAGTGAATATATAACACCTGTTTACTTATATATGTAAGGATGTAACGAGTCTATTTGAGTTGGACTAGGTATGAACTCGACTCGTTTGTCATGGTATATGTTCAGTTTTCGATCGAATGATATAAATAAATTTTTATTATATATAACAACATATACCAATTTCACGTGTGTGGGGTATGAGGAGGTAAGACGTAGACAATCCTTCATTTATCCTAGAAATAGGGAGAAGTTATTATATATTATTATAAAAAAAAATTGTTCATATAGGCTCGCAAACTTGTTTGAGTTCCTTATGAAAATCTCGAGTTCAAGCTTGATTTGAAATGTTTACGAAATAATTTTAACATATGTTCAAACTCCAATCTAGTCTCAGGTCGACACAAATAGTGTAGCATTTACACCTGTACATGTATCCAAAATTATTGTAAAAGTGTCGAAACAACAAAATGTTTGACTAGGCTACAGCTAACGCCCATCGAATTTCCTGTACCCACAGAAGATGTACGTTATCACATCATATCTCTACATCATACATGGGCTGTCCTTACTGGACCCACTCTTCCCATAAAGCCCAACTACCACCCCTTTATGAATTATGACCTTTTTTGTTTTTTGTTTTCTATATATTTCCCTAAAATCAAAGAAGCACGACTGGTTTATGTTTGTTAAAAATATAATCACCAACGTTAACAAGTTTCAATACGTGAAGAAACGTTGTCTTTTCATTCTATAAAGTTATATTTTCAAAGTTTCAAATGAATTTCTCAACTTTTTTTCTTTTCCAGGATTGTTATAAAATTAGCTAAGGTTTAGACCTTGAGGTAATTAATAATTTGTTACCTAAAACTTTGAAACTTCATTTTTCGGGATTGTTACTACTATAATAGTAGTAACAATCCCGAAAAATGAAGTTTCAAAGTTTTAGGTAACAAATTATTAATTACCTCAAGGTCTAAACCTTAGCTAATTTTATAACAATCCCGGAAAAGAAAAAAAGGTGAGAAATTCATTTGAAACTTTGAAAATATAACTTTATAGAATGAAAAGACAAGATAATGTTCTAAAATAAAATATGGGTGATCATGAGAACGACTAGTTCTTGATTATTAAATATATCAATACGTATATGTTTTTTTCTCACGTTTTCATGTCGATTAGTCTTTCTTATGCATGCATGTCGACATGTAGTCAGTTATTGTGCTTTTTTATTATGAACAAATAATCATCGGCTCGTGGCAATATACTCTATACTCTATTTCGAAATAGTCATAGAAGATAAATAGGAAAAAATGCAACACTTAATCGATAAGACTACATGTTACGGGTAATAACGAGCCTCAATTGTTGTTCGACAACCACCACACCGGGCTTTATGGGGCAATTGTGGTGGCAATTGTGATGATGTTGTAGGGACACACCACTAAAGCCACAACCAAGAAGTAGCAAATTTGTTTTGTTTTTAAATACAATATTAATTTTGCTCAACTACCAATTATATTTTATCACACTCTCAGAACACTCCACAAAACCACAAGATAACATTTACCATAGCGCCTCATGTTAGAAAACCGTGTGTACTTTTAAATCATATTAACGCAGCGGATAGTTGAAATAATAATCAATTATTATTTTATAAACCATTTACAAAATTAAATATTAATATATTTAAATTTATTAAAACATGCACATGATTAACGATTCCAAATATCCAGTTACACCATAATAATTGTCATGAATATTAAATAATAAGATGAGTTAACGATATACCTTTCTTGAAGAAACTGATGAACGGAGAGAAACCTACGATCAAAAGTATGACCGTCTCTTTGGATAGTCCACACTACACTTCAAACAACGTCAATGGATGCTAGTCCAAACCCAAGTAAAGTATTAATATAATCAAATTATATTAATACAAGAATAAATATATAATACTTCATATATGTCTTCGAATTACAAGGTAAGAGTTTTAGGTGAAAAAGTTCTTATGCAAGAAATGAGAATACGTTCAAAATAGAATGATCATATTCAAAAGAATGACTCTCTCTGAAAAATGAGCCCATAGTCTTCATTTTAAAGTAAATAACAAGAACCTTTTTTCATATGAATGTAGACCCGTGAATATATTTTGAAAAACAAAAATATGAAATATATTATAAAGTCGTATTTCTCAAATACTTTAGGGGTATATTATGTAACTTATAATTAATAATTTCGTCTCTTTCATGTGAATAGTAAATTAATTAATTTCGATTCATTTACTATTCATATGAATAGTAAATGAATTAATTTCGATTTACTATTTTGTTACTTGAGTAATATATATACATCATATATATATATATTTTATTTGACGTCTCGGTGTATATGTGTGTGACCCCGAAGGCTCAAATGAGGTTGGACATATAGTTATATGTTGTACCTTGCACATTAATCCTACAAACTCCTACTTGTGCATGGCACAACACCAAGTAACTATACAAACAATGGTAAGCGTCTAGCAACACGTCATTGTCCCCAAATTCATGTGAGAGTAGTTTCTCGAAACTGTTTATGGTAAGTTTTAAATGTCATTCGTCCTTTTGTTTCAGATACTTTAATTAAACTTGAGATATGGATCATCGGTCATTCTCATTTGTTTAACAATTTTGTTTCTCGATCTTAGAACTGAATTAGATCACCAAATTAATTAAGTATCATCTTAATTACATCTGGGTGCGGCCACACAAATATCTTATTCATTCATCGAGGAGCTCAAAAAGTATCTAACTCCAAACATTTTAGAGGAACAAATCCTATATTGCATACATGTGTCTATCACGAGCTTTACATTATACCCAATAATGGCCTTTATAACAGTCTTATTCAGGACAGCGTTTAACCATATCAAAGTACAATGCTACACTCATCAAGACGGGCGTGCATCTCAAGTCTAAGGACACAAAGACATAATCACTAAAAGATTCACTACTGACTACGATCCATGTAGTGACATCTCATGGTTGGGTCATTCCAATATTCATCATCAATGAATACATATGAATTTTGTGTAGCGACCCGACAAAATCGTCATTGACGGCGCCGTCTACTTAGGTCCCGTTACGTGGTCATAAATCTTTAAAATGACGTTTGACCAAAATATGTCGCATTCATTTCAAATGTAAAAGTGTTTCAAGTTTACAAAGGTAGTTCCACGACTAGTTACATTACAATGTTTAATGTACAAATGAAACCTATGCGACACAATTTTGAAAGTAATCCAAAAGATGCTCCATGTATGCATATATACTCGACATCCAAGCAAGTATCAAAAATAATGTGCGGAAGCATGTATCACCTAGAGTTCAAGGACCTGAGAGAACATATAGAAAACTGTCAACGAAAAACGTTGGTGAAATCATAGGTGTATTAGTAACGTTGTTTTTGAACCACAAGATTTAATATAGTTGATTATCCAAGTCGTTTGTATTCCAAAAGTATGTTCGAGAGCACCCAATTATCAAGACTTAACTGTTTTGTACCCTGTTACGTCGTGTTAGAACATACACTATACACGAAAATATATTTCATCCGCTAACGGTAGCGAACCGTCCGAATGAGGCTCGTCAAGCCCATGTGATCACATAGTATAAGTTCTCGTTTACACCCTGCAAGTGTAACTAATGATAATTGAATTGAGGCTTTTAATTCAAACTCGCACGTGGAATGTTTGTTTTCGTACTTGTGTTCAAAACATAAAAGTATGATACGTAAAAGTAAAAGTTGTTGAAAAGGCGGGACTATGATCTCACCTTGAGTGCAAGCGTATAAAAGTACTTCACAAGTAAACGTGTGCAAGGACGAACGCTAGTCTTGACCTAAACAAGTAGGTCGTATCAATAACAGTAAATACGATTGGTCAAAGTGTGCAATTAGTCCTATGGCTCGTTACGACTCGATTATAATAGCATGTGAATCAAATTGTCATGTTTCGTGCAAGGTACAAGTATAAAAGCATGTTAGAATGATTGCATAATTTGATTAAGTTTGGACAAAAGTCAACTTTGGTCAAGTCAAAGTCAACGAAAAAGTCAACACGTTCGGGTCGTGTCCCGAACTATTTTTCTGAGATTTTTATTCATATATAAGCATGTTACAACAAGTTACATGTGAATCGGAGGTGCGTAGCATAGCAAACATTTTTCGAAATTTGACAATGTAGGTCAGAAGCCAAACACGGCAAATGCCGCGCCGCTACCAAGGAGGGCCGCGCCGCGACACTTAACGTGGTCTGGTGCCTGGTCAGTTTCAATTGTTCAAGTCTAAATCCAATCTTCAATTTAGCACAATTCACAAACCGTAAACACTTACGACACGTATCTTATATCGTTGGAAAGGTAATTTGACAAGGAACACAACTAAACACGTTTCATCAATCAAAAACATCATTTGCGATAATCGAAAATTCCAAATTAAATGATCAATTAATACTCATCATTAATGCTTCAATTTCATAAATGCATAATTATGATTCGGAAAAATAAATGCACACATATGATATGCCGTTTCGTAGATAATTAAACATACAATGCAACTAACCACTTACCAACAACAATTCATGGCATTCAATACATCAAATGTTCACATTTAGGTCTATCTAACCCTAACCAACATCACCAAAATCAATAATCAAGTTTATGAAGTTTTCTAAAGCAACCTACACATCAAATTGAGGCTAGTGATACTAGTAACACAATTAAAACATGCACTTATAACATTTAACAACATTCAAGCAACCAAAATCACCAAATTCAACACACCAAAATTCAAGTTCATGCTAGTTGCTTAAAATAACGAGATCGAACATATAACTCACATATTCATGTTAGACTTGAGCCATAGACACTAATTAACACTTTTATAAGTAAAAATCATCAAGAACACAAAATCTAGTGATTTTAGAAAGTTACCCAAATGAGAAGTAATCGGTATGGATTCGAAGAGGAAGATGCAAGGATTCCAAATATGTAATTTGTTTGGATTGATGCTTGCTCGATTTGAAATAGATGATGATTCTTTGTTTTGGGTTTTGAGAGAAAAATGTGAAAGTATTAAAGAAGAAGGAAATGAAATGGATAATGAAAGGAGGTGGGTGTTGACTAGTCCATCTAGTCACATCTTTGGTCAATTGGAGAAACTAGTCCCTCGAGTTCGGTTGCGGGCGCGTGAATTACCTAAACGAGATAATTTAAAACGCGTATCAACGGAAGATGTTATAATTATATAACGGACTTTAGAAAAATTAAACGGAAACTAAACGGAAAAAGGCGGGATGTTACATTACCTACTCCTTAAAAGAAATTTCGTCCCGAAATTTAAGTAGGCGTAGTAGTCGTTGTTTCTTCCTCGAGATATTGCGTTTCCGAATCCACTAATAAATAAGGGTATTTCTTTTGCATTTGATCTTGCCTTTCCCATGTAAACTCGAGTCCTCTTTTGGCGTTCCAACGGACCTTAACAATCGGGATTCTGCTTTGTTTTAGCATTTTGACGGAGGTGTCTACAATTTCAACCGGTTCTTCTACGAAATAAAGTTTGTCATCAATAGTAAGTTCCTCGAGGGGGATGACGACATCGGGTTCGGCAAGGCACTTTTTCAAGTTTGACACATGGAAAGTAGGATGAACGGAGCTCAATTGAGGCGGAAGATCTAAACGATAAGCAACGGTTCCAACACTCTCTAAGATTTCGAAAGGACCAATATACCGCGGATTTAGCTTCCCGCGTTTCCAAAAACGGATTACACATTTCCAAGGTGCGAATTTTAACATTACGCAGTCACCGACTTGAAATTTGAGGTCGTTGCGTCTTTTGTGGGTATAGCTCTTTTGACGACTACGGGCCGTCCGGATCCTATCTCGGATTTGAATGATCTTCTCGGTGGTTTCGTGAATGAGTTCGGGTCCGGTGATTTGTGTGTCGCCTACTTTTGCCCAACAAAGAGGAGAACGACATTTTTGGCCATATAACGCTTCAAAAGGTGCGGCTTTAATACTCG
The DNA here is from genome assembly GCF_046630445.1 of Rutidosis leptorrhynchoides. Lineage (NCBI taxonomy): Eukaryota > Viridiplantae > Streptophyta > Magnoliopsida > Asterales > Asteraceae > Rutidosis > Rutidosis leptorrhynchoides. Next base: position 339,762,304 of record NC_092342.1, on the reverse strand, counting down.
CATGATAACTATTATTGTAGGAGAATTCGGCGAGAGGTAAGTGCTTGTCCCAAGCTTTTCCGAAATCGATAACGCAAGCTCGTAGCATGTCTTCCAAAGTTTGAATTATACGTTCGCTTTGTCCGTCGGTTTGTGGATGATATGCGGTGCTCATGTCTAAACGCGTTCCCAACGCTTCTTGTAAAGTACGCCAAAATCTAGAAACAAAACGGCCATCTTGGTCGGAAATAATCGATAAGGGTACACCGTGATGGGCGACGATCTCTTTAATGTAAAGTTGTGCAAGTTTCTCCATTTTGTCGATTTCCTTCATGGCTAGGAAGTGCGCGGATTTGGTGAGACGGTCAACAATAACCCAAATAGTATCATAACCGCCCACCGTCTTTGGTAGTTTGGTGATAAAATCCATCATTATCCTTTCCCACTTCCATTGCGGGATTTCGAGTTGTTGAAGTAGTCCGGACGGTCTTTGATGTTCGACTTTGACTTTGGAGCAAGTTAGGCATTTTTCAACATAAGTAGCGACGTCCCTTTTAATGTTCGGCCACCAATATTGTTCCTTGAGGTCGTGGTACATCTTATTGGCACCGGGGTGAATAGAATATCTTGACTTATGGGCTTCGTCTAAAATAAGGCTTCGTAGGTCCTCATAACTAGGTACCCAAATTCTTCCGGCAAAATATCGGAGCCCGGTTTCTTTAACTTCGAATCGAGAGGTGAGGACGTTCACGTGTTCGAGAGAGATGTTTTCATCCTTGAGAGCCTCGTCATGGGCTACACGAATTTGACTATTGAGGTTGGTGTGAATGGTGATGTTTAAAGCTCGGACACGAAGGGGCACCGCTCTTTCCTTTCGACTTAAGGTATCGGCTACTACATTAACCTTCCCGGGATGGTAACGAAGCTCACATTCATAATCGTTTAAAGTTTCAATCCACCGGTGTTGTCTTATGTTTAGTTGCTTTTGGTCGAAGATGTGTTGGAGGCTTTTGTGATCGGTGAAGATAGTACTCTTGGTTCCATAAAGATAGTGTCTCCACATTTTAAGTGCAAAGACAACGACTCCGAGTTCGAGATCATGTGTCGTGTAGTTTCGTTCATGAATTTTTAGTTGTTGAGAGGCATACGCAATGACTTTCTTTCGTTGCATCAATACACACCCAAAATCATGTTTCGAGGCATCGCAATATACAACAAAATCATCATTGCCTTCGGGAAGAAACAACATAGGAGCGGTGGTTAGCTTTGTCTTCAAGACTTGAAACGCGAATTCTTGCTCGGTCGCCCAAGTGAATTTCTTTCCCTTGTGAATTAACGCGGTTAGAGGACGTGCAACCAAAGAGAAGTTTTCGATGAATCTACGATAGTACCTGGCGAGACCAAAGAATTGACGTATGTGAGTAGGAGTAGTAGGAGTCTCCCATTTGCTAATGGCTTCAATTTTTGAGGGATCGACCTTAATACCTTGATCGCTTACAACATGACCAAGAAATTAAACTTCCTTCAACCAAAATTCACACTTGGAGAATTTGGCGTAGAGTCGTTCTTGTCTAAGGAGTTCGAGTACGAGTCGGAGGTGTTGTTCGTGTTCTTCTTTGCTTTTAGAATAGACCAAGATGTCATCGATGAACACAATAACGAATTTATCGAGATACGGTTTGCACACGCGGTTCATAAGGTCCATGAACACCGCCGGTGCATTAGTGAGGCCAAATGGCATTACAAGAAATTCATAACTACCATAACGAGTCCGGAAAGCGGTTTTGGAGACATCTTCCCCCTTAACCCTTAATTGATGATAACCCGAGCGGAGATCGATTTTCGAATATACACGAGATCCTTGTAATTGATCAAAGAGGTCATCGATGCGTGGAAGAGGGTATCGGTTCTTAACCGTCAATTTGTTTAGTTCACGATAGTCGATACACATTCGTAGGGATCCATCTTTCTTCTTAACGAATAAAATCGGAGCGCCCCATGGTGAATGGCTAGGTTGGATAAAACCACGGTCAAGTAGTTCTTGAATTTAACTTTACAATTCTTGCATTTCGGATGGAGCAAGTCTATACGGTGCACGTGCTACGGGTGCGGCTCCCAGAATAAGATCGATTTGGAATTCAACCGGTCGATGAGGTGGAAGACCCGGCAATTCATCGGGAAATACATCGGAAAAGTCACTAACAATTGGTACATCATCGATATACTTCTCATCGGACTCGACTTTCTTAACGTGGGCAAGGATCGCAAAACAACCCTTACGGAGAAGTTTTCTAACTTTAAGGCACGAGACGAGGTTGAGTCCGGTGCAACTCTTATCGCCATAGACAATCAAGGGTTCACCGTCCTCGATAGGAATCCGGATTGCATTAAGATCGCAAAGAATGTGAGATTTCATTTTGACCATCCAATTCATACCAATTATTACATCGAAACTTCCTAGTTCCATGGGTATCAAGTCAATTTCAAACTCATTACCCAAAATATTTAACGTACATCCCCGGTAATATATGTCGGCACTCAATAGGTTTCCGTTGGCCACCTCAATGACATAAGTAGTATCTAGGGGGAGTGATGGAGTGCTAAGAGTATGAACCAAAGTCTTGAATATAAAACATTTATCGGCAACCAAATCGAATAAGCAAGAAACATAAGTTTTGTTGAGAAGAAACGTACCCGTGACTAGTTCATTGTCATCTCGGGCCTCTTGGGCGTTAATGTTGAAAGCTCGGCTGCGTGTGTTGGGGTTATCTTTCTTCTTCGAACATGCATTTCTAAAATGACCCGTTTGGCCACATTCAAAACAAGCACCCGATTTTGGTGCATTGGGCCCCTTTTGAGCGACGGGGGCGATACTTCTACAATCGCTGGCCACATGTCCACTCCTTTGGCACCGGTGGCAAAATGATTTGTCACATTCACCATAGTGATGTTTGTGGCATTTGTTGCAAAAAGGTTTATTTCCGCCATAACTTTTCTTGGCGTTAGAGGTGAAAGGCTTTTTGGTGAAGTTGTTGTTGTAGTTGCTTGATGGAGTGGCTTTCCATTTTATTTTGTTGCTACCCGACTTATCCTCGGCTTTAGGTGCCGGTACTATAATTTCGTCCACCGTTTCTATCAATTTGCGGGCCATATTCAAAGCTTCTTGATGATTGGTGGGTTTGGATGACATTACCCCATGTTTGATGCTCTTTGAAAGACCATCCATGTAAAGTTCAACCCTTGAAGACTCGGGGTTCACAAGGTTTGGGCACATCAAGGCTAATTCGGAAAATCGTTGATTATAAGCCTTGAGATCGTTTCCGACCGCTTTTAAAGTTCTTAGCTCTTGTTTGAGCTTGCGGGTTTCTTCACGAGGGAAATATTCGATGATCATCTTTTTCCTTAAATCGGCCCAAGAGAGGGCGTGGGCTTCATCGGTACCCACCGATTGTACATAGGTGTTCCACCATGTAAGGGCGACACCGGTGAAAGTGTGAGTGGAGTATTTGACCTTATCTTGGTCCCGACAACCGCTTATGCTAAAAATGGCCTCCGTTTGTTCAAACCGTCGGGTGAGCACAACCGGTCCCTGGTGCCATCGAAGGTGTGAGGTTTGCATCCCATGAAAGCTTTATAGGAGCATCCCTCGTTTGAATTACCGGCTCCATTGTTGTTGTTGTTGTGGTTGTTGTTATTGTTGTTGTTGTTGGATGAGTGTCCGGCCATGGCCGCATCCACGACGATGGCTATCATTCGTTGTAGAGCTTGTTCGGGTGTTTCATGGCGTGGCACATGGCGAGGAGGCATTGTTCCTTCAAAACACAAGAATATCGTTGATTAGTATTCTCAATAATACTAACCGTGATATGGAACGAGGATAAAGAAAAAATTTTTCCTTGACTCGCCTTAAATTCTTTATGTCATAATGTCGGAACGTTCATATGAGTCACCGTAATATAATCCCGAAAATTATATTACCCTAATTCATATGTGCATTCGACATTATTTTACGAAGTCAAGGTGGCGTGTCAATCAAATTAAACAACGTGAGGTTAAGATGGAATATAAGTTAGATATGAATCGAAGAGTTCAAGTATAAATGCACAAGTAGTCAAGTAATTCCTACTTCAAGTCTATATGCCGGTTGTATTCTAGACTCACCAATGTACCCTATGACTCGGGGTTGACACCAATGAACTCTAAATCCCTACAACCAACGCTCTGATACCATCTGTAGCGACCCGACAAAATCGTCATTGACGGTGCCATCTACTTAGGTCCCGTTACGTGGTCATAAGTCTTTAAAATGACGTTTGACCAAAATATGTTGCATTCATTTCAAATGTAAAAGTGTTTTAAGTTTACAAAGGTAGTTCCACGACTAGTTACATTACAATGTTTAACGTACAAATGAAACCTATGCGACACAATTTTGAAAGTAATCCAAAAGATGCTCCATGTATGCATATATACTCGACATCCAAGCAAGTATCAAAAATAATGTGCGGAAGCATGTATCACCTAGCGTTCAAGGACCTGAGAGAACATATAGAAAACTGTCAACGAAAAACGTTGGTGAAATCATAGGTGTATTAGTAACGTTGTTTTTGAACCACAAGATTTAATATAGTTGATTATCCAAATCGTTTGTATTCTAAAAGTATGTTCGCGAGCACCCAATTATCAAGACTTAACTGTTTTGTACCCTGTTACGTAGTGTTAGAACATACACTATACTCGAAAATATATTTCATCCGCTAACGGTAGCGAACCGTCCGAATGAGGCTCGTCAAGCCCATGTGATCACATAATATAAGTTCTCGTTTACACCCTGCAAGTGTAACTAATGATAATTGAATTGAGGCTTTTTGTTCAAACTCGCACGTGGAATGTTTGTTTTCGTACTTGTGTTCAAAGCATAAAAGTATGATACGTATATGTTTCTCATCCCATAGTTTAAAGTAAAAGTTGTTGAAAAGGCGGGACTATGATCTCACCTTGAGTGCAAGCGTATAAAAGTACTTCACAAGTAAACGTGTGCAAGGATGAACGCTAGTCTTGACCTAAACAAGTAGGTCGTATCAATAACAGTAAACACGATTGGTCAAAGTGTGCAATTAGTCATATGGCTCGTTACGACTCGATTATAATAGCATGTGAATCAAATTGTCATGTTTCATGCAAGGTACAAGTATAAAAGCATGTTAGAATGATTGCATAAGTATTTGATTAAGTTTGGACAAAAGTCAACTTTGGTCAAGTCAAAGTCAACGAAAACGTCAACAAGTTCGGATCGGGTCCCGAACTATTTTTCTGAAGTTTTTATTCATATATAAGCATGTTAGAACAAGTTACATGTGAATCGGAGGTGCGTAGCATAGCAAATATTTTTTGAAATTTGACAATGGAGGTAAGAAACCAAACACGGCAAATGCCGCGCCGCGACCAAGGAGGGCCGCGCCGCGACACTTAACGTGGTCTGGTGCCTGGTCAGTTTCAATTGTTCAAGTCTAAATCCAATCTTCAATTTAGCACAATTCACAAACCGTAAACACTTACGACACGTATCTTATATCGTTGGAAAGGTAATTTGACAAGGAACACAACTAAACATGTTTCATCAATCAAAAACATCATTTGCGATAGTCAAAAATTCCAAATTAAATGATCAACTAATGCTCATCATTAATGCTTCAATTTCATAAATGCATAATTATGATTCGGGAAAATAAATGCACACATATGATATGCCGTTTCGTAGATAATTACGCATACAATGCAACTAACCACTTACCAACAACAATTCATGGTATTCAATACATCAAATGTTCACATTTAGGTCTATCAAACCCTAACCAACATCACCAAAATCAATAATCAAGTTTATGAAGTTTTCTAAAGCAACCTACACATCAAATTGAGGCTAGTGATACTAGTAACACAATTAAAACATGCACTTATAACATTTAACAACATTCAAGCAACCAAAATCACCAAATCCAACACACCAAAGTTCAAGTTCATGCTAGTTGCTTAAAATAACGAGATCGAACATATAACTCACATATTCATGTTAGACTTGAGCCATAGACACTAATTAACACTTTTATAAGTAAAAATCATCAAGAACACAAAATCTAGTGATTTTAGAAAGTTACCCAAATGAGAAGTAATCGGTATGGATTCGAAGAGGAAGATGCAAGGATTCCAAATATGTAATTTGTTTGGATTGATGCTTGCTCGATTTGAAATAGATGATGATTCTTTGTTTTGGGTTTTGAGAGAAAAATGTGAAAGTATTAAAGAAAAAGGAAATGAAATGGATAATGAAAGGAGGTGGGTGTTGACTAGTCCATCTAGTCACATCTTTGGTCAAATGGCAAAACTAGTCCCTCAAGTTCGGTTGCGGGTGCGTGAATTACCTAAACGAGATAATTTAAAACGTGTATCAACGGAAGATGTTATAATTATATAACGGATTTTAGAAAAATTAAACGGAAAGTAAATGGAAAAAAGGCGGGATGTTACATTTTGGTGTCAACAAGTTAAGTATTCATCATCAATGAATATAACCAAAATTTCACATTAATCTTAATTCATGTTATTCCCATAACATGACCGATTATGGAGATTTTGAATAATCAACAATTATTCATGGATTAAACATGCTAATATAGAACATAGTGATATAAATGAAAACAATCATACCAACTATATATCAATTCATTAATATAAAAATGCTTAATGTGCCAAAAATATCCAAATACTAAATTACAAATGAAAAAGATCAGCAGCATAACGAAGTCCAGTATTACTATAATGATCATCATGCTTGTTGTGCATCATGGGCTTCATGAACGGGTCAGCCACATTATCATTTGTATGAACCTTTAAGAATGCTAATATCATTCCTCTTAATGACTTAATGAATGTAGTCAAACTTTTGAAGAATGTACCAGATACTTTTATGTACATGTGATTCTTTCAAAAGTATATTAACACTCGAACTATCACAGTACATATTATAGAAGATTAAATATTGTGTACTACTCTGAGTATAACAACAAACTTCCTTATCCAGACAGCTTTCTGAGCAGCTTTTCAGTCAACAATGTATTCTGCTTTTGTTGTAGATTGTTCAATAGTGCTCTGCCTAGAGCTCTTCCAATCAACTGTCTTGCCCATCATGACAAAGAAACAACGTGACTGGATCGAGAATCATCTTGATCAGTTTGGAAACTAGAATCAGTATAAAACTTAATACTTAACTCTTCTTCCAAATCACCGTAAACCAAGAACATATCATTAGTACTCTGCAAATACTAAAAAATATTCTTAACAACAATCCAATATACTTCACCTGGATTATGTTGACAATGACTCGTCAAACTCAAAACTAACGAAACATCGAGTATAGTACATATCATGGCATACATAATAGATCATATAGCCGAAGCATATGTGATACATTTCATTTGTCTCATCTCATCTGCTGTGATAGGACTTTTGAGACTTTCTCAAGGTTATGCCCTTTTGCATTGGCAAAGCTCCATGCTTGAAGTTTTGCATGCTAAATCTCTGCAAGATAATGTACGTACTTTGATTCAAACCAATAAGCCAATTGGATCTATTGTATAGATCCTCATTCCAATAATATAAGTAGCTTCATCAAGATCCTTTATGGAAATACATTTTCCAAGCCAAGACTTGACATCTTGCAAGTTGGAATGTTATTTCTAATAAGTAATATGTCATCAACATATAAGATCAAGAAGACTACTTTTCTCCCACTAGCTCTAATGTAAACTCAGGGCTTATCTTGGTTTTGAGAAAAATTAAACACTTTGATTTTCTCATTAAACTTAAGATTCTAGCTCCTGGATGCTTGCTTTTATCTATAAATGGATTTTAGAAGCTTGCATACTTTATTAGGATGCCTAGGATTCATAAACCCTTCCGCCTGAACCATATATACGTCCTCGCTTAGGTCGCCATTTAGGAAAGCAGTTTTGACATCCATTAGCCATATTTTATTATCATGAAAGGTAACCATGGCAATAAGTATCCTAATTGTTTTAAGGCTCGCGACTGTTGAAAAACTTTCATCATAACCTTCTGTCACCAATCGAGATTTAAAAGTGTTTACATTACCGTCCATATCAGTCTTCCTTTGAAGACCCATTTTTACCTCATTGTCTTACAATTGGGTAGAAGATCAATGAAGTCTCATACTTGATTATCCTTCATGGACTGCATATCCATATTCATAGAATGTAGTCATTTTCAGATTCAGGATCTGATATGGCCTCACGCAGCTAGAGGGTTCATCATAATCCCTTAGTTGAGGTTTATCTGAATTAATCAGATAATTAAACCTCATAAGCCGATGAGTTCTACTAGATCTATAAAGTGCAGGTGTAACACGTTATGGCTCACCAACAGTGCGCTCAGTTTCAACGTGTGGATTGCTAGTGTTTACTGAAGGTATGTTACTTTAAAGTACTTGAATTTCTTCAAGATCTACTTTACTCCCACTGACTTCTTGTAAGAGAAGATCTCTTTCCAGGAATTTAGCAGACCGAGCAGAAAGCACGTTGTCATCAGCTTGGTAGTAAAAGTAGTAACCCATTGTTTCCTTTATGTATCGTACAAAGTAACATTAGATAGTTCCGGGCTCTAATTTGTTTGAAGTGTCATGCTTCACGTACGCTTTACAACCCCAGACTTTCAGATAAGACAACTTGGGATTGTTCCCATGCCATAACTCATATGGTGTCTTTTCTACCTTCATAGTTGGAATCACATTGAGTATGCCTGCAGCAGACTCTCATGCATATCCCTAAAAGACGGTAGTAGAGAAATCAGACTCATCATAAATCAAACTATATCAAGTAAAGTTCGATTCCTCTTACTCAGACACACCATCGTGTTGTGGTGTGTAAGTTAGAGTGAACTATGAGACAATCCCACAATTCTTTAGGTGGTCCAAAAAACTCTTGACTCATAAACTTACTTACTCCATCGGAGCGAAGTGCTTTAATGGTCTTTCCAAGCTGATTATCTACTTCATTTTGGAATACTTTTGAATGTTAAAATAGCTTTATGTTTATGTTTCAGCAAGTGAACATAATCATAGCTACTGTACTCATCAGTAAATGTAATGAAATAAAATTAACTAAATCTATACATTGTTCTTAAAGAGCTACATACAACAGTATGTATTAGTCCTAAAAGATCTTTAGCTCTTTTACCTAAATCGGAGAAAGAAGCATTTGTCATCTTTTCACATAAACATGACTTGCAAACATCAAATGACTCAGAGTCAATTGATTCCAAAAGTCCATTAGATTGGAGTTTTGAAATGCATTGCTTGTTTATATGACCAATATGACAATGTCATAGATAGGTCTTATTCAAGTCTTGCTTGAAGACTTTGGCGATGTAGGTATACACAGAATTCTCATTTGAAATTACACTATGCATATCAATTTAAAAAAATACCATCACGTGGATAGGTATTAAGATAAATATATTATCCTTAGAAACTGAAATACCTAAGTGTTTAAAAGCAAGTTCAAAACTAACATCTTTCAAACTATGTAGCTCGCAGTATTGAGAGCATAATGCTATTGTTCCAACAAAACAATAAGACCACTTAGAGAAGTAAGTTCAGAGGTACCAATAGCTTTAACAAAAGCTTGATCTCCCTTGCCTACTTGCAAATCCAGTGTGTCTTTCTTTAGTCTATTACTTCTTCTCATTCCCTTCATATTGTTACAGGAGTGAAGGCCACAACTGTAGTGACCCAAACTTTTCCATGTTTATATATATTAATTGAGATTGATATTTACATGATTAAATGTTTCCAACATGTTAAGCAATCAAACTTGTTAAGACTTGATTAATTGAAATATGTTTCATATAGACAATTGACCACCCAAGTTAACCGGCGATTCACGAACGTTAAAACTTGTAAAAACGACATGACGATATATATATGGATATACATATGGTTAACATGAGATTATGGTAAGTAAGTATCTCCATAAGTATATTAACAATGAGTTATATACATATAAACAAGACTACTAACTTAAGGATTTCGAAACGAGACATATATGTAACGATTATCGTTGTAACGAAATTTAAATGTATATATATCATATTAAGATATATTAATATATCATAATATCATGATAATATAATAATTTAATATCTCATTAGATATAATAAACAATGGGTTAACAACATTAATTGAGATCGTTAACTTAAAGGTTTCAAAACAACACTTACATGTAACGACTAACGATGATTTAACGACTCAGTTAAAATGTATATACATGTAGTGTATTTAGATGTATTAAAATACTTTTGGAAGACTTCAAGACATATATCAAAACACTCATACTTAACGAAAATGGTTACAGTTACTTTCCCATTCTTTTCTTTCATCAAGAATTCTAGTCGTATTCTTACCCGTATTATACACAGCTTCAAAACGTACTTACTATGGGTATTTACCAATAGGAACTAGCATGGGATTCCAATCTTGATTATGTCATGTATGACTAATCAATTTTAACTTCTACCATGAGCTAGTCAACTAACTATAACTCCTTTTAACCCCACTCACCACTCACCAATTACCACTCATCATTCACTCCATTTCACTTCCAATTCTCTTTCTAATTCTCTCTCAACACACACACACTATTATGAACGTATTTTTCCAGTAGTTAATCATCATCTTCATCAAAAATTACTTCAAGAATCAAGCTATAATCATCATAGGAAGAACACTTCAAGAACACTTCAAAAATCCCTTCAAGTTTACTAATTTACTTCCAAGCTTTCTAATCCATTCCAAGTAATCATCTAAGATCAAGAAACCTTTATTATATACAGTAGGTTATCTTTCTTATTCAAGGTAATATTCATATTCAAACTTTGATTCAATTTCTATAACTATAAACTATCTTAATTCGAGTAAAAATCTTACTTGAACTTGTTTTTGTGTCATTATCCTACTTCAAGAACTTTCAAGCCATCCAAGATCCTTTGGAGCTAGATCATTTCTTGTCACTTCCAGTAGGTTTACCTACTAAACTTGAGGTAGTAATGATGTTCATAACATCATTCGATTCATATATATAAAACTATCTTATTCGAAGGTTTAAACTCGTAATCACTAGAACATAGTTTAGTTAATTCTAAACTTGTTCGCCAACAAAAGTTAATCCTTCTAACTTGACTTTTAAAATTAACTAAACACATGTTCTATATCTATATGATATGCTAACTTAATGATTTAAAACCTGGAAACACGAAAAACACCGTAAAACCGGATTTACGCCGTCGTAGTAAAACCGCGGGCTGTTTTGGGTTAGTTAATTAAAAACTATGATAAACTTTGATTTAAAAGTTGTTATTCTGAGAAAATGATTTTTTATATGAACATGAAACTATATCCAAAAATTATGATTAAACTCAAAGTGGAAGTATGTTTTCTAAAATGGTCATCTAGACGTCGTTCTTTCGACTGAAATGACTACCTTTACAAAAACGACTTGTAACTTATTTTTTCGACTATAAACCTATACTTTTTCTGTTTAGATTCATAAAATAGAGTTCAATATGAAACCATAGCAATTTGATTCACTCAAAACGGATTTAAAATGAAGAAGTTATGGGTAAAACAAGATTGGATAATTTTTCTCATTTTAGCTACGTGAAAATTGGTAACAAAACTATTCCAACCATAACTTAATCAACTTGTATTGTATATTATGTAATCTTGAGATACCATAGACACGTATACAATGTTTCGACCTATCATGTCGACACATCTATATATATTTCGGAACAACCATAGACACTCTATATGTGAATGTTGGAGTTAGCTATACAGGGTTGAGGTTGATTCCAAAATATATATAGTTTGAGTTGTGATCAATACTGAGATACGTATACACTGGGTCGTGAATTGATTCAAGATAATATTTATCGATTTATTTCTGTACGTCTAACTGTGGACAACTAGTTGTAGGTTACTAACGAGGACAGCTGACTTAATAAACTTAAAACATCAAAATATATTAAAAGTGTTGTAAATATATTTTGAACATACTTTAATATATATGTATATATTGTTATAGGTTCGTGAATCAACAGTGGCCAAGTTTTACTTCTCGACGAAGTAAAAATCTGTGAAAGTGAGTTATAGTCCCACTTTTAAAATCTAATATTTTTGGGATGAGAATACATGCAGGTTTTATAAATGATTTACAAAATAGACATAAGTACGTGAAACTACATTCTATGGTTGAATTATCGAAATCGAATATGCCCCTTTTTATTAAGTCTAGTAATCTAAGAATTAGGGAACAGACACCCTAATTGACGCGAATCCTAAAGATAGATCTATTGGGCCTAACAAACCCCATCCAAAGTACCGGATGCTTTAGTACTTCGAAATTTATATCATATCCGAAGGGTGTCCCGGAATGATGGGGATATTCTTATATATGCATCTTGTTAATGTCGGTTACCAGGTGTTCACCATATGAATGATTTTTATCTCTATGTATGGGATGTGTATTGAAATATGAAATCTTGTGGTCTATTGTTACGATTTGATATATATAGGTTAAACCTATAACTCACCAACATTTTTGTTGACGTTTAAAGCATGTTTATTCTCAGGTGAATATTAAGAGCTTCCGCTGTTGCATACTAAAATAAGGACAAGATTTGGAGTCCATGTTTGTATGATATTGTGTAAAAACTGCATTCAAGAAACTGATTTCGATGTAACATATTTGTATTGTAAACCATTATGTAATGGTCGTGTGTAAACAGGATATTTTAGATTATCATTATTTGATAATCTACACAAAGCTTTTTTAAACCTTCATTTATAAAATAAAGGTTATGGTTTGTTTTAAAAATGAATGCAGTCTTTGAAAAACGTCTCACATAGAGGTCAAAACCTCGCAACGAAATCAATTAATATGGAACGTTTTTAATCAATAAGAACGGGACATTTCAACAACCAGTTAATAAAGATCTAGGAATCACGAACATTTTTAATCAATAAGAACGGGACATTTCAACAACCAGTTAATAAAGATCTAGGAATCACTAGAAGAAGTATATAACTATATATGGAATATATCTGATTTGCTAGTCTCACCAGCGTTGTCTTTTCTTAGCTCAGATTGGAAGATAGGACAACTTCCTTCTCCAATTTCTAACCTTTCCACAATGGAACATTCGGCATCTTTTGTTGGGCTTTCCTTCTTGGAAGGTAGAATATTTTCCTAGCAAATGATTTGTCATTTTCCTTCCACAAAGTATTCGACTTATTCTTTTTCACCCTTCAATCCTATTTCTTCCTGATCATCGAACAACATTCGATAATCATTTTGCTGAGCAGCAGCAACTGCCACAACAGGAAGAAAGGATATGGGTTCTAAACTTTATTCAACTTCCTTGAGAAAAATTCTCAGGTTGCAGTGCAAGTCTAGGAAGTTTGAACATTGAGTTTATCCTTCTCCAACAAAGAAGGAAGTGTGTTTTGGTTTACGTTTTGATTTTTTGACATCTACAATAGATATAAGATTTAATTTAGTATTTTCGATATTGAGCTTTAATAAATTAACTACCCAAGTTTTTATAATATTTTACGAAAGCCTAAGATCCACATAGAGGTTTCATAGCCACATCTGTTGATCACCTAGCAGTTATGGAGTCTATTGGTAGGTAGCGGGTACCAATTGCATTACAAGTACAATTCTTAGATCTTTATGGGACCTAGAGATATATGTAGTCCAACAAATCACTATTATCTAATGGCATGTTTGTCCCATCACTGCCTCGAACTCAGGTCTCACCGTGAATACGATTAAGTCGTCCAATTTGGAAACAGTGGAAATTCACGCTAGTCTCACTAGATCGAAAAATCCACCTCGCGGCTATAATTCAACCTAGTCTCACTAGATCAGAAAAATAACGAGGAGTGTTTGCAAGCTCATTGGATGGCATGACTTAAATTTGACGGGTATTTTGGAAAAGTTTGTGTCAACGAATAATGCATGCACACAAGATTCGCTACACTATTAGTTAAAAAACATTTTAACCAATTGTATATGTCGATTATGTTTGTGATCTAATTTGTTATTTAATTTATAGGATATAAAAATAACAAATACACAAACGTGTATCGTTTTAAAACAGTTTTAAAAGATGTCGTCCATATATATTATTTGACTTTCAAAATCATTTAACATTAAACTCGTTAGAGTTTAACTTATTTTAAAATCATCAATTTTAATCTTTGAAACTCGTTTAGAGTTTTAGTTAATGTTTTCATAAAAAACACATATATAATTTGAGTCTCAAAATTATTTAACTTTAAACTCGTTTAGAGTTTAACTTTTTAAAATCATCAATTTTAATCTTTGAAACTCGTTACCGGTTTTATTTGATGTTTTTATCAAAAACATTATGCATATATATTAATCAACAATTATATATGAATACGAAAACAAAACACAACCATGCTTCACATGTAGTGACCCGAATTTTTCCATGTTTATATATATTAATTGAGATTGATATTTACATGATTAAATGTTTCCAACATGTTAAGCAATCAAACTTGTTAAGACTTGATTAATTGAAATATGTTTCATATAGACAATTGACCACCCAAGTTGACCGGTGATTCACGAACGTTAAAACTTGTAAAAACTATATGATGACATATATATGGATATATATATATAGTTAACATGATACTATGATAAGTAAACATATCATTAAGTATATTAACAATGAACTACATATGTAAAAACAAGACTACCAACTTAATGATTTTTAAACGAGACATATATGTAACGATTATCGTTGTAAAGACATTTAATGTATATATATATATCATATTAAGAGATATTCATACATGATAATATCATGATAATATAATAATTTAAAATCTCATTTGATATTATAAACATTGGGTTAACAACATTTAACAAGATCGTTAACCTAAAGGTTTAAAAACAACACTTACATGTAACGACTAACGATGACTTAACGACTCAGTTAAAATGTATATACATGTAGTATTTTAATATGTATTTATACACTTTTGAAAGACTTCAATACACTTATCAAAATACTTCTACTTAACAAAAATGCTTACAATTACATCCTCGTTCAGTTTCATCAACAATTCTACTCGTATGCACCCGTATTCGTACTCGTACAATATACAGCTTTTAGATGTATGTACTATTGGTATATACACTCCAATGATCAGCTCTTAGCAGCCCATGTGAGTCACCTAACACATGTGGGAACCATCATTTGGCAACTAGCATGAAATATCTCATAAAATTACAAAAATATGAGTAATCATTCATGACTTATTTACATGAAAACAAAATTACATATCCTTTATATCTAATCCATACACCAACGACCAAAAACACCTACAAACACTTTCATTCTTTAATTTTCTTCATCTAATTGATCTCTCTCAAGTTCTATCTTCAAGTTCTAAGTGTTCTTCATATATTCTACAAGTTCTAGTTACATAAAATCAAGAATACTTTCAAGTTTGCTAGCTCACTTCCAATCTTGTAAGGTGATCATCCAACCTCAAGAAATCTTTGTTTCTTACAGTAGGTTATCATTCTAATACAAGGTAATAATCATATTCAAACTTTGGTTCAATTTCTATAACTATAACAATCTTATTTCAAGTGATGATCTTACTTGAACTTGTTTTCGTGTCATGATTCTGCTTCAAGAACTTCGAGCCATCCAAGGATCCGTTGAAGCTAGATCCATTTTTCTCTTTTCCAGTAGGTTTATCCAAGGAACTTAAGGTAGTAATGATGTTGATAACATCATTCGATTCATACATATAAAGCTATCTTATTCGAAGGTTTAAACTTGTAATCACTAGAACATAGTTTAGTTAATTCTAAACTTGTTCGCAAACAAAAGTTAATCCTTCTAACTTGACTTTTAAAATCAACTAAACACATGTTCTATATCTATATGATATGCTAACTTAATGATTTAAAACCTGGAAACACGAAAAACACCGTAAAACCGGATTTACGCCGTCGTAGTAACACCGCGGGCTGTTTTGGGTTAGTTAATTAAAAACTATGATAAACTTTGATTTAAAAGTTGTTATTCTGAAAAAATGATTTTTATTATGAACATGAAACTATATCAAAAAATTATGGTTAAACTCAAAGTGGAAGTATGTTTTCTAAAATGGTCATCTAGACGTCGTTCTTTCGACTGAAATGACTACCTTTACAAAAACGACTTGTAACTTATTTTTTCAACTATAAACCTATAATTTTTCTATTTAGATTCATAAAATAGAGTTCAATATGAAACCATAGCAATTTGATTCACTCAAAACGGATTTAAAATGAAGAAGTTATGGGTAAAACAAGATTGGATAATTTTTCTCATTTTAGCTACGTGAAAATTGGTAACAAATCTATTCCTACCATAACTTAATCAACTTGTATTGTATATTATGTAATCTTGAGATACCATAGACACGTATACAATGTTTCGACCTATCATGTCGACACATATATATATATATTTCGGAACAACCATAGACACTCTATATGTGAATGTTGGAGTTAGCTATACAGGGTTGAGGTTGATTCCAAAATATATATAGTTTGAGTTGTGATCAATACTGAGATACGTATACACTGGGTCGTGGATTGATTCAAGATAATATTTATCGATTTATTTCTGTACATCTAACTGTGGACAACTAGTTGTAGGTTACTAACGAGGACAGCTGACTTAATAAACTTGAAACATCAAAATATATTAAAAGTGTTGTAAATATATTTTGAACATACTTTGATATATATGTATATATTGTTATAGGTTCGTGAATCAACCAGTGGCCAAGTCTTACTTCCCGACGAAGTAAAAATCTGTGAAAGTGAGTTATAGTCCCACTTTTAAAATCTAATATTTTTGGGATGAGAATACATGCAGGTTTTATAAATGATTTACAAAATAGACACAAGTACGTGAAACTACATTCTATGGTTGAATTATCAAAATCGAATATGCCCCTTTTTATTAAGTCTGGTAATCTAAGAATTAGGGAACAGACACCCTAATTGACGCGAATCCTAAAGATAGATCTATTGGGCCTAACAAACCCCATCCAAAGTACCGGATGCTTTAGTACTTCGAAATTTATATCATATCCGAAGGGTGTCCCGGAATGATGGGGATATTCTTATATATGCATCTTGTTAATGTCGGTTACCAGGTGTTCACCATATGAATGATTTTTATCTCTATGTATGGGATGTGTATTGAAATATGAAATCTTGTGGTCTATTATTATGATTTGATATATATAGGTTAAACCTATAACTCACCAACATTTTTGTTAACGTTTTAAGCATGTTTATTCTCAGGTGATTATTAAGAGCTTCCGCTGTCGCATACTTAAATAAGGACGAGATTTGGAGTCCATGCTTGTATGATATTGTGTAAAAACTGCATTCAAGAAACTTATTTTGTTGTAACATATTTGTATTGTAAACCATTATGTAATGGTCGTGTGTAAACAGGATATTTTAGATTATCATTATTTGATAATCTACGTAAAGCTTTTTAAACCTTTATTGATGAAATAAAGGTTATGGTTTGTTTTAAAATGAATGCAGTCTTTGAAAAACGTCTCATATAGAGGTCAAAACCTCGCAACGAAATCAATTAATATGGAACGTTTTTAATCAATAAGAACGGGACATTTCATCACACACACATAGCCTAGCCCAAAAATCCTATGCTTGATCCCATGAGCCGACATGAGATCAAGGGATCAAACTAAGGGTAATATCGTAGCTCCCACTTAATTCAAGAATTAAGTTAAAACTTGACAAACGCCATCGTTGTCAACTTGACCTGTTCGCCATCTTCTATGCCAAAAGCATGTTGTATTTTATCTTCAATTTTCATCTTGTTACATTTATTTAAATTTAAAAAATACAACTAATCTCGCACTTTTACAAATTTAAATAAATCCAAATACAATACTATGAAATTGAAAAATAAATATATACAACTTTGGCTTCAAAATGACCTTTCTAATAAAATAAATAATCAACATGACATAATATTGCCCTAATCAACAATCACAACAATCACATATAATCAAACACATAGGTCGGGGCATTACGGGCTATGTATGCAATCACAATTTTAATAACTACATTATTAAAACCTATATATGGCTTGTCCATGGTTATAATGCATGTGTATAACCATGGAATAAAATAATCAACAATTATAATAAATATTCAAGCCATAACAATTAAATCTACAATTTAAAATAGTGATATTCTTTCAATCATATTTGTGCGTCATGAGGTTAAGTCTAGATCAACCGAGTTGACTTTAAAAACCAAAAAGGTTTCGACTTTCACCAATATAACACAAAGCTAAATCTAAAGAATAGCCACACGACAATTAAGATGGTGTAAAAGCGGCTCGGATACCACTGTTGGAAAACCGTGTGTACTTTTAAATCATATTAACGCAGCGGATAGTTGAAATAATAATCAATTATT
Organism: Rutidosis leptorrhynchoides; assembly: GCF_046630445.1. Lineage (NCBI taxonomy): Eukaryota > Viridiplantae > Streptophyta > Magnoliopsida > Asterales > Asteraceae > Rutidosis > Rutidosis leptorrhynchoides. Next base: position 339,743,684 of record NC_092342.1, on the reverse strand, counting down.
ATTTTATAAACCATTTACAAAATTAAATATTAATATATTTAAATTTAATAAAACATGCACATGATTAACGATCCCAAAGATCCAGTTACACCATAATAATTGTCATGAATATTAAATCATAAGATGAGTTAACGATATATCTTTCTTGAAGAAACTGATGAACGGAGAGAAACCTACGATCAAAAGTATGACCGTCTCTTTGGATAGTCCACATTACACTTCAAACAACATCAATGGATGCTAGTCCAAACCCAAGTAAAGTATTAATATAATCAAATTATATTAATACAAGAATAAATATATAATACTTCATATATGTGTTCGAATTACAAGGTAAGAGTTTTAGGTGAAAAAGTTCTTATGCAAGAAATGAGAATACGTTCAAAATAGAATGATCATATTCAAAAGAATGACTCTCTCTGAAAAATGAGCCCATAGTCTTCATTTTAAAGCAAATAACAAGAACCTTTTTTCATATGAATGTAGACCCGTGAATGTATTTTGGAAAACAAAAGATATGAAATATATTATAAAGTCGTATTTCTCAAATACTTTAGGGGTATGTTATGTAACTTATAATTAATAATTTCTATCATATCTCTTTCATGTGAATAGTAAATTAATTAATTTCGATTCATTTACTATTCATATGAATAGTAAATGAATTAATTTCGATTTACTATTTTGTTACTTGAGTAATATATATACATCATATATATATTTTATTTGACGTCTCGGTGTATATCTGTGTGACCCCGAAGACTCAAATGAGGTTGGCCATATAGTTATATGTTGTACCTTGCACATTAATCCTACACCTCTTGCATCCCACAATAATGACATGTTAATAAAAATATCCTCCACAACATCACAAATTACATTTATCCCTGGTAGTAAACGATCACTACTTTAAAAAATTTCTCCACTTACAATTATATATATATAAGAATTCATATTTCCATCATCAAATGGTACATTCATCACAATTTATAATTAGATATTTGTAAAGTATAAATATTGTATAAATTTACTGAATTAAAAACATGAATATATCTCGAAGATGAAAATATCATGATTCTTATGATATTTTTATTTCTAACTATACTAACACATAAAATAACGAACAGTAACGACACCCATTTCATCAAACCAGCATGCTAACTTCACAATTATTTAATATATTTTTTTTAATGATATGTCCCTATTTATTTATTTATTTATTTATATATATATATTTTTTTTACTTTTATCTACTTCACATCATCCAAACATATTAGTTAACACATAAAATAATGAATAGTAACGATAGTGATTTCATCAAACCATCATGCTAACTTCACAATTATTTAATATATTTTTTTTAATGATATGTAGCTATTTATTTTTTTTTTATCTACTTCACATCATCCAAACATATTAGTTTTATTTATTTCAGTGTATCATCTTCTACTTTTTTAATCTATTTTTTTTATTTAAGACTACAGTTCTCAACAATTATCACTAGTCACCAAGTCTAAGGGGGTTATATTAAGACCGAATCCAAACTATTTGGACAGTAAGATCCACATATTAGTCTCAACTACTCTCATATAAAATGCACATGTGTTAGCCTCATACACACAATTAGCACATCGTCTTACTATTACTATACTATTAACTAAATATTAAGATTATTAAGGTATTTTGGATAATTGACAATAAACTGATATGATAAAAATTTAAAGAATGAAAAAGAGGGAGAAAGTGTAGTCCCCCTTTCAGTTTTTCATAATCTTATCTCAAACGTGAAGTGTCTTCATGCCATTGTTGGTGCTACTTACATCAAGAGATAGTAATGGATACATTTATTTTTTTCTACGTAACTTTCTGTTTTACACATTAAAAAACCTACATACTTACAATTCCATCTATCTAAAAACCTACATACTTACAATTCCATCTATCTATCTATTGTTAATATTAGATCTTTAATCTTATGATGTCATAAAAAAACAATTATTCTTTATAAAAATAAATCAAAAGAAAATAGAAAAAATTAGAAGACATCTAGATGATGTCATAAATACTAATTAAAATAATTTAATAAAAAAGAGTAATTATTTATCTTCTACTTTTTTGTAGATTATTTTTTTTCTTTTCATAATAACAACTAAATAATTATTCCGTATTATTTTTTCCTCCATATAATACTTGTAATTTATTTTTTTATTTTAAAATAAAGAGACATTTGTTATTACTAATAATTATTATTAAAAATATAAATACTCAATTTTAGAGCAAAATTTATTATTATTATTAAACTATGAGTTTTTTTACGTGATTAATTACATTACATATATATACAAAATACACGTCTCAATAAAATGTTGTAATGTAGACTTTTATGACAAGAAAAATAGCAATTGTGATTCCACGTGTCAATATGTTTACGTTCATTTATTCTGACCAAGTTAAGTATATCAATATGTTTGTAAAAACAATGACAAATTTCTTAGTCAGAATCTGTAGTTTCACAGATCATTAAACTAAATGACTTTAATATTTAAGTTCACTTAATACCTAAAAAATATCATTAAACAATCTCATTAAAATAAGTCCGTAATTTTACGGATCATTTCACTAGTTTAAAATTAAATTTCTAGTTTCTTTTTAGTTTGTTGCAATATAAATATTCATTTTCAGGTTTTAACCAATTGGTGCAAATTTTGATGTTTCACTTTTTCAAAACCAAAGATAAATTGAACGCTTAATTTTAAATGAAGAAACAATATATATTGTATAATTAATTAAGGAATCGCGGATTTGAGAACTCGTGTACTAGTAATTAGTTAATGACGTTAATTTCCTTTACCAAAAAAAAAAAAAAAAAAAAAAAAAAGATGTTAATTTTGAGAGCGCCATCACACTATTTTTAATTTTTTATCATACCTTTTTTAACACGATTTTTGATTTAATTAATAAAAATCATAAACGTTTACAACTTTTAAGGACCATAAATTTCGCAGTAAATTTTAAGGAAACAGATACGCCTCCCTCGATTAATTTAATTGGTTCAAAATTAAAAATACTAGTTACGCCCTCTTTTTAAGTTGTTAAACAAAAGTTATTTCCTTGTTTTGAATAAAAGTAGCAGCGAAGTGCGTGTCACCATATAACAATGTCTAACCCTTGTCAGTCAAGGTGAGATTCCGTTATAAAAAGCAGAACCACTCTGAAATTAAAAAAATTAACCTTCGTCAGTATTATTGGTCAGATTCTCTTACATAAAAGGAGATCAATTCCCGTATTCATATGCTAGTCACTAGATCTTTTTCAATCTGTCTGCGAGATCTGTGACACGATTAACTTTACTAGTCAATCAAATCTTAGGTTTTAGCACCAACACTAAGCATTAATACGAGAGGACGATTATTAGAGTTTAAATATATATGCCCCATAATCGAATTATTCTGATGTAGATTTATTGTCCCCGTTACTATTTTTTATGCTAAAGATGTTTCTTGTGAAAATATCTAACCCCTGCCATTTTATTATGATCATTCCAGTTAAATCTACTAGCCCGAAAATTACAAAACGTTTATAACCCCAAATGACATAATATTTTATGATCGAGAAAGGTAATTACAAGTGCATCAGAACTAGAATGTTTAAATGTTCAATCAAAGCTCGTGTTGTCTTAGTTTTTTAGTCATCCATCTCCGCCAGTTAGGATTCCATGTTAGATATTTTGTCATCCGTCAGTAAAATTCCCATATCTACCACTCACCAAACTTTATCCTCTTTTGTTGCAACTTGCACCAACAATATTAGTTGTTCACCATACCACCTCCAAATCCAGATTATGATTTGTTATTTAGTTATTAGTCGAGATTAATTACGGAGTAATAATTAAGTTTAGGTTCCAATAATTAGGTCTTATATATAAATCAACTGTAGTCCTTGAATCCTCCAATGCATAGATTAAAAAGTCATCCTGGTCAAGTGTGGTCCAGTTGCTCCACAAATTTCAAAGTCTTAAGCGGCACACTGATCCACAACTTTGTATTCCACCTCCAGCCTGTCCAAAACAATGTCCTATACCTGCATAATAATTATAACCAATTATTTATTATTAATTAATATAACAATTATTAAATTAATTAATTAATAAGTAAATGTAACGAAGTAATTAATTAATTAATTTCCTAAAACGACGGAACGGCATCACGGAATACGACGACGTATTCCATGACGACGGGATTACTTACACAAGCTATACAATCACGTAAACGGAGAATGCTTAACACAGGAAAACTAACGGAAAATTAACGGAACTGAACGGCACACTGGAAAATTAACGGAACTGGACGATGAAAGGAATTGAACAATGAAGTGACGGAAAAACGACTTCCAACAAATTTTAAGAATTGCGAGGCAGATTTTTACTTGAATTTTAGATCTCATTCATTTTAATGTTGTTGAGAGTGATTAAAATTTAATTTAGAATTAAGGCAGCAACTGAAGATATTTATATATCGTCATCTAAATATCTATATACACTTAAAAAAAGGTATTCGTCTATCAAATTAGGGCTCGATTCCGTTCGGAGTTCAAAATACAACAAAACTTCTAAACATCATCCGCTTTTGACATAACAGATAACCGGCTAGGTCTAGCTTGAAACGACGTTCTCCGGCGTTGTTGATGAGACGAAGGGCGGATCAACGCCGCTAGAGCTCTCTTCACCAAATCACCACCTTCAACCGTTCCTATACGTACGAGCGAGTTAGTCATAGCTGACCGCCGCGCGTTGAGTCGATTTGAAGGATACGACGCCGTATTGCTACTCTGATTACAGTTGTTTTTCGTGTTTTTATGTAAACTGCACCTGAACGAACCAGGATGTGACGTCGGTGAACACATACACGTCCTTTTAGGCGTTTCTAACTGTTTCTGATTATTATTCCTTGGCAACGAAGATATAGATCTACTTGGAGAAATTGGACGATTAACGAACGAGAACCGTACGGATGAAGATGGTGAGTTGCCGTACAAGTTCACCGGAGATGGAGACGCTGATCTGCTTTGAAAAAACGATGTGGAATTAGATGTGAAAGCTGAGGTGGTGGAAGCGAAGGCTGTTGACGATGAGTTATAGAACCTTCCAGAAGGTGAGCCTGATCGGAGTATAGGCCCATTTGTTCTTCGTGTTGTAACCGCCATTGGAGATGTAGATACAGCAAGTGATTTTGTAAATAGAAAGAGAGGCTTTGTGTATTTTTTTTAAGAGCGGGTTTAATTGTGTAAATTGGCAAACATAGCTTTACTCAAGTATCGTATTTATAGGGCGGAAAATTGGTTAATTCTATTTTTAATTTAATTAATATTTATATTTATATTTATATTTATATTTATATTTATGGGGATGATTCTCACACACACTTTTTTGATCCTCACACACCAATTGAGTATTATTAGAAGAGTAAAAAGTTAAAATAGGTGTGTGAGGATCAAAAAAGTGTGTGTGATAATCATCCCTGTATTTATTAATCAAATACTATTAAATATTTAAATATATAATATATAAATAGGAAACGGAAACTGATGTCTGTTTAAGTTGTTAGGTTGGTTTACGGTGGGTTCCTAATTGAAAAAGGGGAATAGGAATTTTTTATTTCAGTGGGCGAAAAACGACAATGGTAAAACCCGCTTTGTAACGTACCGGTAATGGTGGGGCGCCACGTACACGATTGAGACTTAAAAAGTGATGACTAGGCCCATATAGATGCCCACGTATTGAGCACGGCTTACTAGGGGATTAATTAATTAATTACGGGAATATTAGATACTAGTTAAATGACCCGTGAAATCACAGGTTTGCTTAGACGAAACAGTTTAATAATATATTTTAGGTATTAAGTGAACGTAAATGGTAAAGTGATTTAGTTTAATGGCCCGTGGAACCACATAGTCCGACTAAGAAACTCGTCAGCTCAACATTTCATCAAACACCTAAAATGCATATTAAACAATCCACATCGAATCATAAGAGATAATATTGGTTGTCATTTTATACTAAAAGTGTAAATTAAAATATAAATTTAAAATTGATTTCATTCTCCTTAATTTTTATACCTTCTCGTATTCAATTCAAAATAATTAATTAAAATAATTCAAAATTATTTAATTTTTATAATTAAAATAATTATTAATACGATTTAATAATAATAATTAATTAATAAAATTTAATTTTAATTCAAAATTATATAGATTAATGACATCACCCACCATGCTTAGATTTTTTTCTTTTGTTTTTTGATTTTCTTTAACAAAAGAATTAGCATAATAATGACATAATTATTATAGGATTTTAATAGAAATTATAAAAGATTATAAAAAGAACTAATGTAAAGTTCGTGCGTTTGCACCCGGTTTGTGAATTAGCTAATTGAATTTGTTAATGGTATATTTACATTATAAACGTCATAATTCTTCTAAACATAAATTAACGTAAATTTTATTATACATATACGAAAAACTATGAAATTAAATCCATATTAATTGTTATGACGTTTTGCGTCTGAATTCACTCGAGGGTTTTTTTATAACACTCAATGCCTAAAAAATTCGTCGTGAGGGTTTTCTCATGTGGGAGGTAGGACTATGATGCATGAAAATGACGGGTGGGTAGATTCTGACATGGCGTTTGAACCCTCGTTTAGTGACTTATAATTGTCGTTAAAAAAATAAATAAATAAACTTTAAATTAAAGGCTAATCGATGTTTATAAGACCATTTTTGTATTCAAATTTTGTATTTATTTATTATTTAATTCAATAAATTATGTTTATATTTATATCTGGTGAATATCATATCAAAATCGATATATATATATATATATATATATATATATATATATATATATATATATATATATATATATATATATACACACACACACATTATATAAAGCGCGTGATGATAATCGTACGTGTTAAATCCTGGTTAATTCTTGTCACATGTCAACTCCTCCTTTATTCATGTCACGTGTCACTTTACCAATTATTTTCATATATTAATCGATTTATTAAATTTATTAATTAATTTAATATACAGATTTCATTACCTAAAATATTACTGTATATTATATTACCATATAACATTATATTATATTAATATTATATATATTGTATTATTATTATAAATTTGTTTTAAATAATAATAAATAATATTATTAGTTTGTACTAAAAACATATACAATTAGAGATGTACATAAAATATTATTATTCTTAACAACCGGTGTTAAAACAACTTTTTAGGGGCTCATGTTAGGTGTTTTATAGAGTATTTGTCAATTGAAGTTAAAATGATTTCAACACGAACTCATAATTTATGCCTTAGTATGCAATACTAATTTTTTGATACAAATGTTATCCATAATAAATGAACTTTTTATTGTAATTGTATTATACATTTGATAAGTATCAATATTAACGTTATCGACTACTAATTTATAAAAATACCGTGCAACGCACGGGCTTATAAAACTAGTATATATATCAAGAGGGAATCACTTTTTTGTGAGGAAGTTGAGAGGAATAATTCTTTTCATTTTTATTTTTTGATTTTTTTTCAAACATTAAGAGCAAATGAAAATATGGACATTTAAAAAACACACATTGTGATAAATGACATTGTTTTGGCGAGAAAACGCTTTAAGAAATAAATGATAACATGCATCATGAGTAATGTTTTAATTAGAATTTTTTTCATGTTTTTTTCATCTTATGTGAGGTTTTTTTCTCTCCAAAAGTTAGGCCGATTTTGGGTTTAGGGTTTAGTGTTTTAAGTACTCAAAACCTAAAACTCTAAACCATTCGTGTTAAAAATAAAATATAAACCCTAATTTCTAAACCCTATTTTCTAAACCCTAAACCCCATGTCCTAAAACCCTAATATCTATACCCTAATTTATGAACCCTAATTTTTAAACCTTAATTTCTAGCCACTTAAAAAAAAACTAAAATTAAAACATTGCATATGATGCATGTTATCATTTATTTCTTCGAGCGTTTTACCGCCAAAATAATAACATTTATCACAAATTGTCTTTTTTAAATGTTAATATTTTCATGTGATCTTAATTTTTGAAAAAAAATAAAAAAATCAAAAAAAAAAAATTACTTCCCTCCACTTCCCCCCAGAAAAGTTATCTGATATCATTCGTACTTCATTAGGTAGCCTTAACAGAGTCCAAATTCTACAAACGAACCTGTTTTGTGACCCTTGTCACAAACTGGTCTTAATCACGTACACAATTAATAATAAATATATTATTAACATAACATCATATAATAATACATAAACAAACTTAAGGGTATATTCGTCACCTTACGTCTAGCTAAATCATCAGTCTGTTATACCCGAATATCAGCATAGGGGTTTGTGTTCAATTTTGGGCCAGAGGAAGTGAGAACAGATGGACCAAATTCAATGTGATGAGCAATAGGAGTTGGTGGCAACGGAGCAGTCACAACGAGTGGCACAGGAGTTGTATGAACAGTGGGCAGAACAGCGGTAGTCACAATTTCGGGCGCAGTAAAGGATGGAAGTACAACCTCTTCATCAAGATTAACAACTGGATAACATAATACAATAATCAAGTTACCACATGCTGCATATGGCGGAGGCAGAGCATCAGCGTAAAGGAAAAAAATAACAATGTTATAACTTCGGATGACGAAGCATTGCCAGGGGTCGCAGTTGTTTTCTTATTTTTCTGAGTCGGGGGATTTAAATGCACAGAAACCCTGCGCTTCAGGGGCATTTCCTCCTCCGCACCAACGTTGCCGGGATCCTCCACATCATTTACACAGATAATTTCATCAACAGATTCTTTTTTAATTGTATAGCCTTTGAAATTCTCCTCGATAATGCACTCTTGAACCTTCATCTCTGCATAAAAGGCACACACCGATTTGCATGCACATCAATTAATCGTTTATTATAAATGATTTAGGCAATAAAAAATTATACCCTTTTCTTTAACGACAATGACTAGACGAAAACCATCAAATGGCCAGAAAGATGAAATACTGGTGAAATAAAGCAACTCGTTTGGATAGATACGCAACGGAAGCTTTCGGCCAGCACAAAGATTGAACAATTCTTGTCTAGTCGGGGTTATAGAAGGGGGTTTGTTTAAAGATGTGTTTGAACCGGAGTGACATCGGAGAATGTTTGAGTATTGAGTGGGACAAACTTGCTGCTAACAAAATAAAAGGAGTCTTTCCAGGAACTCTGCAAACCCTTTTTTATACCAGCGGTGAATGAAACACGCTCGAAAAAACTGTACCAATCGTGATCGCTTAGTTGGTATCGGAAAATGTTTTGGAAACATTTAACGACAGTTCTCGATCGTTCGGCCTGCACCACATCTCGAAAAGGAACAAACGAGCAGCACTGTATGGGTTTTGACCTCACCCTATGTTGGAAGTCGACAAGAGTCGCATAAAGAAATCGGTGGGTGGAATACGAGTATTAACGACTTATAAAGTTTGATCATAAACACCAATAATATTTGGGGGTGGCTTATGGGCTCGTTCATCTGTTTTTGGGAGTGTGGGTGAAAATTCAACGATCTGAGGATACCAATCGATTATGCATTTGATTGAATCTTGGCCAAGGGTGGATGCAATGGTGTGGACATGAAAAACAATTGGTGTTGACGAAGTTGACGACATGATTAGAAAAACAGAGCGAACGGAAAAAGAAAACTGGCATGCGTTTATGGTTTAAACGTCGCCGGAAACTTGAACATAGAAGATTGAGAGCGAAGAGGGGAAAAAGAAGAATTTGAATTTTTTTACCCAATTTGGTAAAAAGGTTTTTAATTTATAATACAGAATTAGGGCTCCATACGCGTAGAGTCGCACAAATAACCGTGCATGTGTCACTATCTTAACGAGTTGGAATGGAAAGACGTGGTGCGCGATAGAAAAACCCAGCCGTTAACTGCAGAATGGTGCACGATAGCAAACCCTTGCAGTTGTAATTTGACAGGCTGTCATCATTAACTGATTCCTGCCGTATTAACGTCATCATTAGCGGACGTTTGATTGACAACGTATGGTCAACATTTAATGTTAAAAGCGTGCGAATCTTATTTAATTGATTTTTTCCCGAAATATCTTATGATAGTTTTAATGGACGAAATCTTTTGGCATTATTATATTTTGTAGAGTTTAATGTCATGCGCCCGTGGTCGTGTGCATCACATTAAACCGGGAGGACTTAATGATTTGTGTACCTCTGCGTAGGGAGATAGTGCGTAGCACATGTTGTGCGCACGTCAATCATAAGTAATCTCGTATGACAATAAATGGCGCGTTACACAACTTTGCATAGCGCGTACGTAAACGATCTTAAATGATCTTATCCTTAATTAAATGCAATCCTTTCCTAACTATAATTCCGTTATTTATGGTCATTATTCGGGAAGGATCTAGAACAAATTAAGGAGTATATAGGGTTAGGTTTTCACTATAAATACAATCCTAACCTCATTCATTCGACACAACACGGTTTCAGTATTACTCGACTATCGATTGCATCCAGGAAACTGAATTACGGTAACAGATATGTTCTTTGAACATAAACCCTATGGAACCACCCTAGTGGAAAATATTGCGGCACTTGCCATCAATGGTGGACTAGGTTTTAATCACCCATTCGCAGATCTCATCTTAATAAGGGCTATCCACGGTAAATCGGACAGGAGATTAAAACAATATTGTCCTTAAACACTCACACCTGGCATTCAACATGAATCTAGTTCTTGGGACAGATTTATGTTCGATCACAACCTTATAATGATAATGAAATAACTATGATATTTTACAATAAAGCACGTATATCTAACAAAATAAACATACAAATTACATATTTAATTTTTCATAATTTATGTTTGATGGCAAATTCAACAAATTGTCTTCTATCTTCGATAAATATTCCATATTCGCGTCGATAGATTTTAATTATGTCATGTTATATTTGTTTTCGTTATACTACGTTTTGATTTTCATCACATGTTAGAAAATATTATAACATTTTTCAAATATCTATTATAATATACATTAACACGCTTAATCCATTTGATATGGATATGGATGAATGAACTGAAATTAAATAGATATAGATGAACAAAAACCCTGAATATGAATATGAATATAACATCACTCGATCCATAGCTGATCCATTGTCATCCTTTTATGTAAAGAACTTTGATGTTATTTAATCAACAGAAATAAGTGTCTATTAAAAGTTTTCACTGTATTTACAATAAGTTTGATAAATTTCAATTTTACTTTTATATATACAAATGTAAGTTTTACTTAATTTATTACCTTTTTAAAATAAATAATTTATAATAAATGAAGATAAATTTGAAAGTTTAAAAACGTTTTGTAGGTATGTTTTAAAGATAGAGTCGGATATATAATGAATTAATGAGTAAGTATGGATAACCATCCACAAAGTACACCATGAGTGTAACTTAGTTGTCATCTTGAAGATATGCCAAATGACCAACTTGGCCTTGTTGATAATGGAGTAATGATGGAGATGTTTACCTTGTTTTTTGTTTACTATGTTCTTTGACCCTATTCTCAAAATTGTTGATAGAATCATAAAAAAAAAAAAAAAAAATACTAAGAGGAAACGTCTAAAAGAAAACAACTAGGTTGGACTGTTGATCTTATAAATTAGTCAGACCTGTGAATAGAGACTGTAATTGCTGCCGAGAATAAACATGTTGTGTCGGGTAACTGGAATCCTTTGAGGTCAGCTGAACATGCTGACAATCGGAAGAAGATGCTGAGCAAAGTTGCTTGAAGCATGAGGCTGATCCGTAACATAAGAGTGTTTGATAAAATCGAATGATTAGGCGTTGAAGGATTTATAATCTAAATGATTCAAAGCAACTGAATGCGATGTGTTCTAAATAACAATAACATGTTTGACAATATATTTGAATGAACAATGTAAAATGATGTAAAATTATCATATTAACCTTTTGCGTGAATAAAATATAATAATTTATTTAATAAGTGTTCTTAATATAATTTAAAGAATTAATGATTAAGTGTTGAATGATTCATCATCCGAATAATTCAAATGTTATGAATGAAGTTGGTTTTAAATGACAATAATATGTTTGATAATCTTTTTCGATGAAAAATGTGAATGATATAAAATAACTTTAACATTTTGAATATATAGAAAAATAATATACAACTTTAATAAGCGTTCTTGATATAATTCAAAAATGATATTACTTAAAATTTAAGTTTTTTTATTGGACGACTGAAATTTTTATTAATTAGACGGGAAAATTACAAAGAGAACCAAGCCTAGAAAGAATCTAGACAAATAACAAAAAATTACGTAGGATTACAAAGTTAGGAATTTCAATATGGTGCACTTTTACTTTAAGATTTAAGCCAACAAAAATCAACTAATCTTATATTATTATTATTATTATTATTATTATTATTATTATTATTATTATTATTATTATTATTATTATTATTATTATTAATTTTTTTTTTTTTTTTTTGAAAAGCAAGTAAGTTTTATATATATATATATATATATATATATATATATATATATATATATATATATATATATATATATATATATATATATAAGTACACGAAACAAACTAGCAAGAAGTTAGATAAGACACGAGATCACACACAAACAAACAAGAAATCGAACACACTAAAGAAAACTCGCGCACCCCTAGCCCAACTACCAAAGATCCACGCAAAATACCATACAAGAAACCCATACACGAGAACCACAAACATACACGACCCCGAAATGAACACCACGACTAGTTATTGAATCTACGTTTCCGAGCCCGAGGACGCGCATGAAGAGCAACATGAGCAACAATCAACTTCATCATCTTCCTCTTCCGAATCTTTCATCACAATATCGATAAAATATCTATCATACCATCGAAATTTATCCCGACGTCGGCTACTTCCAAACATGTTTAATGAAATGACTTTTAATTAATGGATGGACGTTTCTCTCTTTAAAACGAAAACGAGCTACTACGGTAGATGTTAAACTAGAGATCACATCTTACAAATCAACACTATCCCTTTTGTTAAAGCTAGGATCACCCACATCAGATTCATCTGAAACCAGGCCCAGACTTCGTGCGGATCATGAACGATGTCATTGCTTAATCTCCAACTCTACCATAAAGTAGCTACCGTGATACAAAGGAATTGATACGAGAGCTAAACGCATTATCAATCCAAGTGAAGAGTTCATCTGTAGAATCGAAGTTATGGCTAAACCTACCCATGTGCAAGTACGTCTCCAAGCACATGAAATTTATGTGCTTAATAGTTAAGAGATTATTTATAACTTTGAATGGTTCGACATTAACGCTGAACCATTCAACACCATATGTCATTCATAGATCAGACAAACACGCTAAATGTTTGATGATTCATCATTCAACGATGAACTATTTAACTAAAATGTAATCAAAAGCACCCTAAATATATTTTAAAGTAACGAAATGATGCTAATTAATTATATATTAATTTTTATTCAAACGTTAGATAAAATAAAAAAGTTGATAACTCACGTTTAGGTTGACCATTCTTACATCAGCGTTAGTATTATAAGAAAGCAATATGTAATTTGCATTCCATATTCCATAGTGTAATCGGATAAAGGTTAACATTTGGTAACAACCTAACAACCTCATAAGTCATAACTGTGTGCGGCTTATCTAGAGCCCATTTACAATTAGACAAATATATATATATATATATATATATATATATATATATATATATATATATATATATATATATATATATATATATATATATATATATATATATATATATATATATATATATATATATATATCAGTAAAATGACCCGTGAAATCACGGGTTTTTTTAAACGAAACATTTTAATAATATATTTTAGGTATTAAGTGAATTTAAACGCTAAAGTCATTTAGTTTAATGACTCGGCGGATTCCGACTAAGAAACTTCTCGTTGTTTTTACAAACACATTGATGTACTTAACTTGGTCGGAATAAATGAACTACATTTATTCTCTCATCACCATCTTCCAGTTTTCATCACAATTACTATTTTCCTTGTCATAAAAGTCTACATTAGAACCTTTTATTGAGACGTGTATTTTGCATACATATATAACGTAATTAATCTCGTAAAGAGAACTCATATTTGAATTTGAATAATAATATAATAATAATTAATAATTAATGATAGTAATTTTTTTCCCGAAAAATATATGAAATAAATAAATAAGTAGATTTAATTCAATTAGTGATTAATTAGATTAATGACATCACCTTAAGGACTTAGATTTTTTTTCTTTTTCTTTTTGATTTTTTCTTAACAAATGAATTAGCCTAATAATGACATCATCATTATAGGATTTTAATAAAAACTATATATATATATATATATATATATATATATATATATATATATATATATATATATATATATATAAATAATACTCTAATAAAGATATTGTCTAATACACTCCCTCGGTCACAATAAAGGAGAGCGAATGCTAAGACTATCCTTAACGTTGTCAAATAAAAAACTCGTTGTAGACCTTTTGTAAAAATTTCGGCAACTTGAAATCGAATAGGAACATGCATAACACTCAAGGCTGGAGATCTCGAATCTCGGGGAGATCTCGTTTGGACATTTTTCGGGAGATTTCGGCATCTCGAAAATATCTCGGAGAGATCTCGGACGTTGACTTACGTTGAATTTTTACTTTTTATAATATAAATATATACAAATAAATCAATATATGTATATTTATATACATTTTTATAAGATTTTACAAGAAAATCAAAGAAATGAACGAAAAAATCCGAAAATTACGAGATTTTATGAGAAATTTCTAGAAAACGTGTCTTTGACCAAGTTTGACCCCGTTTACCGAGAAATCTCGGGATGAACATCTCGTCTCGATGACCTTTCAAAAACGAGATCTTGAAGAAATCTCATGGAGAAATAAGGAGATTTACAACACTAATAACACTCACTTGACCCCTAGCTACCTTCTCTGCACACAATGAATGTTCATTTCTTTATGTTTCATTCTTTAGTGCTAAACATGGTTACTCGAAAGATGAATGGCGCTTATATTGTCACAAAAACTATAGCTGTCTTCAGAATTGGACAATGGAGTTCAAGCACCAAGTTGCGTAGCCAACATGATTCGAAGACGACGTTAGCTACACCTCTGTATTTGACTCCGGCACTTGTAAGGAAAAATGAAGGTTGGCGTTCAAAAAACTTGGAGACGGAATTTGAGCCGAGAAAGACACAGTAACCAAAGGTGGAGCATCTCATGTCGAGGAAGCCACCCCAATATGTGTCTGTGTAATAAACAAGAGTATTAATGGTTGATTTAGAATGCAGACCATAGTTACTTATCCCTTGGATGTAACAGATTTTTCTTTTCAAAGCGAGCATATGATTGTCCTTTGGGTCGTGCATATGGTTGTCCATTGGGTCATGCATATGGAGGCATACTTGTTACACGACATAGGAGATCTCGGGCTGCACAAACGTTAAGTATTGTAATGATCCGGTGAGGCTACAAAATAATGTTGGTCCGAATAAACTAATCTTGTAGAAGAAGTTAGTTTTCCGTTAATATCAACATGAGTTACTTACGAATAGAACTGCTTGTTTAATGAATTATTAGCATATTTTTCTTGGCTTAGAAACATGCTGTCGGGTGTGCGTGTGACTGCAATGCTTAAAAATGAACTAAGTGGCACGAGATCCTTCATAGAAAAATTACGATAAAGCAAAGATATAAGGTGTGTTTGAAGTGACGAAGTGGAACTGACTAAGAGAGTGTCGTTGACGTAAAGTAGCAAGTACGCAACATGAGTCTCATGTTTAAAAATGAATAAAGAGTGATCACAAGTACTATGTATGAAACCAAGTGTAGCAACATACTACGCAAACCGTTGGTATGTAACGACCCAACCCATTATCCGACCAAAAACACGCCTTAAATTTTTTTTTTTCTGGTTCAGCACATCTGGACGGCGTCCAGTTCTGAAGGGTGGGACGACGTCCAACCCTTTTGGACGGCGTCCAAATGAACTAAAATATTCTGATCAGTTTTACAATTTTACGCGAGCGGAAAACCCGCTTCCCGACACCTTCACACGAAAACACTTTCACAATATGTTATAATAATTAAAACTAAGAGTTTTCCACAATAAAACCGAGTTTTACGACACCGGGCCCACATCGGCCGTTTTACGACTTTCGTACAAAATTATGAGTTTTCGACCACGTGAGTTTTAACATAAACTAAAGACCGAGCATGGTGATTGGGGATACGTTACCCAATCCTAATCAAATCCAAAAGCAAGATCTTCTAATCCCCACGCTTACCCAAGCCGCCAACACGCGAACCTATAAAAATATCAATAACGAGAGGGTAAGCTAATGCTTAGTGAATGTAAAGATACTATACACATACATATGCATAAAACAACTACGCATCACCAAGCACAAAGAGTAAACACATACCACCACTGCATAGTAAGCAAGCTATAAATAGGCACATACACAAAGTAGCTACACGCTACGAAAACTCCAAGCTAACGCCACAAGATTAGCTACAACACAACAATAAGTATATACGTGCATACATAAATAAAATACTCAACAACATTAACAAGGTTAACCGCTTAACCTAAACCACATGAAGGTTGGCCGAACATCACGCGACTCACTACCTCCAAACAATTTGACTATTATGGATGGCCGAACTTCACGCGCCTTTATGAATCCGAACTTCACGCGATTCATACCTTAGTCATACATCACAATATGGTTGGCCGAACTTCACGCGCCTTAGTGAATCCGAACATCACGCGATTCACTACCAGAATCATCACCACGACAAAAGCTAGCAAAACCCATCGCCAAAGAGTTTATCCAATACACTAGCCAATCACAACATCAATGGTGGTAATCCAAAACGCATAAGCATATCATATGGACCCGAAGCACAAGAGGAGTCCATTCGCCCACACATACATAGAGCAAACCCGAGCAAGGGTCACTCCACACACACGCACCCATCCTATGCATACATACACGTATAGTAAATTTACACTCACCTTAAATGCCTATATGAAGTGCAATCTAAGCCCGCAACTCGCCAATGGAACGTACCTATTCCAATTTAACACATATCAACCAACACAATTAGGGTGGATTTACAAATCAACCCAATTAACACTTAGTGAAATTTCGACCCAAATACACTTCCAAGCACAAACCGCGCCCAAACTAACCAATAATCACTAACACAAGTGAAAATGGTCCTAAAACACCAATCAAACCTAACCA
The DNA here is from genome assembly GCF_046630445.1 of Rutidosis leptorrhynchoides. Lineage (NCBI taxonomy): Eukaryota > Viridiplantae > Streptophyta > Magnoliopsida > Asterales > Asteraceae > Rutidosis > Rutidosis leptorrhynchoides. Next base: position 339,726,230 of record NC_092342.1, on the reverse strand, counting down.
TAAGTTTCAAACACTTATCTTCCCCAAATTGACACCAAAACCCTAATTTTGACCCATTTCAAAATTAGTTAACGAAATGCGCCCAAATGGGTTCAAACACTTCCATAATCACTAACACTAGTGATTATACCCAATTTACAAACCCTAACCATGGCCAAGTCGGTTTTCAACCCAAAACCCACCAACAACAACAATAAACCCGATTACTAGCAGCAATGAACTCTCTTCAAGAGTTTAAATGGGTTTCTCAACATTTTAAGTTCAAACCCTAACTTGAATATAAAATCAAACAATGAAATTCAGAGTTAGAACTTACCACAACAACCACAACGTAGCCAAGAACGAGCTGAACAACTTTAATACTCGAGCTTTTGATCGATTCAAGTTTCTTCTTCCTTTTCTTAAGCTTTCTCACTCTTCTCTCTCTAAAACTTGAGGTTGAAGATGAGAAGATAAGTTGGGTGAGGATAAGGTTGAATGAGCTCAACCTTGCCCATTTGTGACTTAAAACCGGCTCCCAAGTGAAGATCAACATACCCTTTTTAAAATCTAAAAATTACACAGCTGGCCCGTCAGACCACTTGGACGGCGTCCAAAAATCTGGACAGCGTCCAGTCCTTCTTTAAGCCGTTCACTCTGTTCTTCAATTTTTTTTTGTCATATCACGATTTCAAAATCAATTACAAAATGTGTTAATGCTGTGTTGTTAGAAATCATGTTTTCAATCTATCTGCAAAGTTTCAAGTATTAATTTTCAGAATCAAGAATGAATTTTCGAGTCAAAGTTTTTGAGCAAAAAGTCAAACGAATGTTCATTGATCAAATTCGAGATATGTGTTACAATTTGAGTTCAATTGATGATTGATAAAGTTTCCATGAATGATTTCTAACCTATTTCATGTTATAACATTTGTGTATAACGTTCTACAACTCAAAATCAACATTTTTTTTTGAAACATCACGTCGAACAGCAGTTAGGCTGTTTATATATATATATATATATATATATATATATATATATATATATATATATATATATATATATATATATATATATATATATATATATTTTCATTTCTATTAATTTCAAACACCCCATTAAATCATCTCTGTTTGTTTAGACCTAAAACCAAATTAGTGTTTTGATGTTATAGTTAATAATACCTCTGGTTCGATCTTGGTTTTATAAAGAAGAAGAAGAAGGAGGAGTCAGGAAAGAATTCGGGTTAAAAGATTTTAAGTTAGTAATAAATCAGAAAAACAGGCGGCAGAGGAGTGGTTAAGAGTGGTCACGGGTTCGAGTCCGGTTCAGGGCAATTCTTTTTAGAAAAAGCTTTTGAAGGGTATACATTTTTACTTTTATTTCTATTATTATTATGATTAGTATTATTATGTAGTTACTAAAATCATTATCATAATTATCATTAACAATAAAATTAATATTTTTACATTTATTATCATTAATATCATTATTATTATTAATAATAGAATTACTAACATTATTATCTTATTAATAATATTAAGTATTATAATCATTTTTATCACTATTTATATTATTTTAGTATTATTATAACTATTATTATTAATATAAAAATGATATATTTAATACATATAACATAACAAAAATTAATATTTTTATATACAAAGTGAATATATGAAACATATATATACTATTAATATAAAAAGGATATAACTAATATATATATATATATATATATATATATATATATATATATATATATATATATATGTGTGTGTGTGTGTGTGTGTGTGTGTGTGTGTGTGTGTTCGATTACAATTATGTATATTAATAAATATACAAATGATATAGGTTCGTGAATCCGAGGCCAACCCTGCATTGTTCTGTATCGTCGTATGAATATTTTTACTACAAAATATTGTATCGTGAGTTTCATTTGCTCCCTTTTTAAATGCTTTTGCAATATATATTTTTGGGACTGAGAATACATGCGCTGCTTTTATAAATATTTGACGAAATAGACACAAGTAATCGAAACTACATTCTATGGTTGGATTATCAAAATCGAATATGCCCCTTTTTAGCTTGGTAGCCTAAGAATTAGGGAAATGGCCCCTAATTGACGCGAATCCTAAAGATAGATCTATGGACCTTGACAAGTCCCATTCGGGTTACGAATGCTTTAGTACTTCGATTATCATATCCGATGAGAGTCCCGGAATGATGGGGATATTCTATATGTATCCTGTTAGTTAGGTTATCAAACGTTCACCATATGAATGATTTTTAATTCGCGGGTTACGCGTATTATTTTGTACTCGAGTTACGTGTACAATTAAATATCTGAAATCTTGTGGTATATTAAAATGATGGAAATGAATGATTATGATAAACTAATGAACTCACCAACCTTTTAGTTGACACTTGAAAGCTTGTTTATTCTCAGGTATGAAAGAAATCTTCCGCTGTGCATTTGCTCATTTTAGAGATATTACTTGGAGTCATTCATGACATATTTCAAAAGACGTTGCATTCGAGTCGTGCGTTCATCAAGAATATTATTAAGTCATTTATAGTTGGATATATTATGAAATGGTATGCATGCCGTCAACTTTCGATGTGATGAAAGTTTGTCTTTTAAATACGAATGCAATGTTTGTAAAATGTATCATATAGAGGTCAAGTATCTCGCAATGAAATCAACCGTTGTGAATCATTTATAATTGGTATGAATGGTTCATTAAAGTTGGTATCAGAGCGGTGGTCTTAGCGAACCAGGTCTTGCATTAGTGTGTCTAACTGATAGTTGATAAGATGCATTAGTAAGTCTGGACTTCGACCTTAACTGCATGTCAAAAGTTTTGCTTATCATTTCCTATCGAAAATTACTTGCTTATTATCCTTAAAGTCTAGACACATCTTACTGCCTCTATTGCATAGATAGTGTATAGATAAATTCGTATCCTAGCGTATCTGTTACTGAAAACTTTGCCTGACAGCTTCTGAAGATTCCTCTGTAACTTATGGGATCTTGGTATTTTATATACATATGAAAATTATGTGTTTCTAAGTCCTATAATCTATCTCATATCGAAAATCAATTCCCTGATCGTACGAAATGGATCCTTCAACTAGTTCCAGTTTCTCGAATTCCGACAGCTATTCCGATATGGATTTCCACCCGAGCTCCGGCCGCAGTATAACTGGAATGGATCAACTAATTAGTCATCTTCAGTTCTTGATGAATTGGGGATGAGTTCGTAGTCTACTAACTCATTGGAGACAAGAAGAAGGTGATCCCTTCCATCCACCACATGTAACATCCCGCCTTTTTCCGTTTACTTTTCCGTTTAATTATTTAAAGTCCGTTATATGACTATAACATCTCCCGTTAATACGCGTTTTAAAATATCCCGTTTAGGTAATTCACGCACCCGCAACCGAACTAAAGGAATCAAACTTGCCAAAGTGCCAAACTTTTGACTAGGTCAAAGGGTCAACACTTCTCCTCCTCCATTCATTTATCCATTTTCCTTTTTCCATTTTCTTTTAATACTTTCAATTATTTTCTAAAACTCCATCTCAAAGAATCATCATCTAAATTCTTTCAAGCAAGCTTCAATCAAAACACATTACATATTTGGAATCCTTGCAACTTCCTCTTCGATTCCATACCGATTTCATTACATTTGGGTAACTTTCTAAAATCACTAGATTTTGTGTTCTTGATGTTTTTAAGTTATAAAGTTGTTAATTAGTTTCTATGGCTCAAGTCTAACATGAATATATAATTTATATATTCGATTTTGTTATTTGAAGTAACTAGCATGAACATAAACTTTGGTGTGTTTGATTTGGTGATTTGGTTGTTGAATGATGTTAAAATGTTATAAAGCATGTATTAAATGTGTTCCTAACATCAATAGTTTCAATTTGATGTGTAGGTTGTTTTAGAAAACTTCATAAACATGATTAGTGATTTTGATATTGTTGGTTAGGGTTTGATAGAATTGAATGTGAACATTAAATGCTTTGAATGACATGAAATGTTATTTGTAAGTGTTAGGTTGTATTGTATGCTTGATCACCTTCGAAATGGCATATCATTCATGTAAATTTGTTGCCGAATAATCGAATTTCATTTATGAACTTGAATGCATTTAATGAGGAGCTTTGAATGTGATTTTTGTTGTTGTAAAACTAAATGTGATTGATGAAATGTGTTTAGTTGTTTTTCTTGTCAAAATACCTTTCCGATGATATAAGATACATGCTTTGGTTGTTTGTGGGTCATAAATGGTGATTGTTTGAAGTTAGGTTCGTGCATAAAACTTAAAAACTGCCAGAATTCTCTGCACAGGTAATGGCGCGGCGCGCCATATACCCGCGCGGCGCGCCAAAGTGGGCTGTCCAACTTTGTCAATTTTCAAAAAATGTTTGCTATGCTACGCATGATAAGGCTAAAAAGGAACATATATTTCATAGCAATATCCCTCCTAAATAATAGGTTTTCATATGTAATTGTATTATATTTTCATTGTAATTGTTTAAATAAATAAGTGCGAAGACAAAAGGCGAAAACGAAGATTTGAAGACACAAACGTCCAAAAAGCTCAAATGTTCAAGATACAATTCAAAAGTTTCAATTTATTGATGAAAAACGTCTAAAAATGACAAGAGTACAAGTTACAAAATGCGAAGTACAAGATATTAAATTGTACGCAAGGATGTTCGAAAATCCAGAACCGGGACATGAGTCAACTATCAACGCCCGACGCAATGGACAAAAAATTATGAGTCAACTATGCACAAGAATAAAATATAATATATAAATAATTATATAAATTATTTATATATTATAAATATATATATAATCATGTCGACAAGCTATGAGACAAAGGATCCTGAGCTGGATTTTCAAACTCCACGACTCGTGGAGTTTGAAGGCCAAAAACTCCACAACTCACGGAGCTGTCAGAAATCAAAACGCCTATAAAAGGCCATGCATTCGTTCGATAAAAATAAAAAATAATAATAATAATACTCTGTAATAAATAAATAAATAAATATATATATATATATATATATATATATAATATATATAGTATAGGGTAGTTTTATATTAGATTAGTTCGGGTTATGTAAAGGTTATTTTACGGGTTTTTGAAGTCGAAATTCTGTCCGTGTAACACTACGCGATAAATACTCAATGTAAGTTATGTTCTCCTTTTTAAATTAATGTCTCGTACTTAAGTTATTATTATGCTTATTTGAGCCAAAGTAATCATGATGTTGGACTAAATATTAAAGACGGGGTAATTGGGCTTTGTACTATAATTGGGGTTTGGACAAAAGAACGACACTTGTGGAAATTAGACTATGGGCTATTAATGGGCTTTATATTTGTTTAACTAAATGATAGTTTGTTAATTTTAATATAAAGATTTACAATTGGACGTCCCTATAAATAACCATATACACTCGATCGGACACGATGGGCGGGATATTTATATGTACGAATAATCGTTCATTTAACCGGACACGGTAATGGATTAATAGTCTATGGAATTATTAAAACAGGAGTGAAATTATGTACAAGGACACTTGGCATAATTGATAACAAAGTATTAAAACCTTGGGTTACACGCAGTCGATAACTTGGTGTAATTATTAAACAAAGTATTAAAACCTTGTTACAGTTTAAGTCCCCATTTAGTTGGAATATTTGACTTCGGGTATAAGGATAATTTGACGAGGACACTCGCACTTTAAATTTATGACCGATGGACTGTTATGGACAAAAAACAGACGGACATATTAAATAATCCAGGACAAAGGAAAATTAACCCATTGGCAATAAACTAAAATCAACACGTCAAACATCATGATTACGGAAGTTTAAATAAGCATAATATATTTTATTTCATATTTCCTCGTACTTTTATTTATTGTCATTTTAATTATTGTTATTTATTTTATCGTTATTTAAATATCGTCATTTACTATACGCTTCGCTTAAAATATAAAATCAACAAACCGGTCATTAAACGGTAAACCCCCCTTTTATATATTATTATATATATATATTTATATATTTTGTACAAATATAGTTGTTTAAAAATATAGTGTGCAATAAGCCCGCTCCCTGTGGAACGAACCGGACTTACTAAAAACTATACTACTCTACGATTAGGTACACTGCCTATAGTGTTGTAGCAAGGTTTAGGTATATCCATTTTGTAAATAAATAATTAAAACTTGTGTAATTTGTAACGTATTTTGTAGTAAAATATAGTACTATCACGTACCCCCACGCTACCACATCAAGTTTTTGGCGCCGCTGCCGGGGAAGTCGGCGAAACTCTATATTTTTAATTTATTTTTGTATAAATATATATATTTTTAGAAAAACAATATAAAACTTAAGTTAAAAAAAAAAAAAACCGAAAATGCAAACTCCACGACTCGCGGAGTTTGCAGGCTTAAAACACCGCAACTCGCGGAGCTGCTCTGACGCACTGACAGAAACCCTATTTTCGCTTTAATTACGGAGTAATATTATTTATTATTATTTTTAAACCCTAATTACTTTATTAGTTTAATATAATTAGTTTTAATTTTTAATTAAATTGTATTTTAAATTTTAATTAGTTTTATTTATATATAAATTAATACTTTTATAAAATAAAAATATAAAAATAATATTTTTATAAAAATTGTACTTTTTACAACTTTAAGTATATTTTTATATTTTGTCCCTTTTAATTGTTTTAGCGTAATCTTTTGTATTTTTCGCTCGTATTTAGTTTTAAACTTAGTTTTTGCCATAGTTATTTTTATTTCTAGATTTTTAGGCTTTGCCGTAAAATCCCTTAAGTGCTTTTTCTTTAAACTAAGATTTAGGTGCTTTAGAATTTTGCGACGCCTTTTTAAGTTTTAGTACCTTTTTAAGTTATTGCCATTTGGGATATAGTTTTACTTGTAAGCTTTAATATTTTTAGACGCAACTTTTAATTTATAGTTTTTAGTACCTTTTAAGTTACGACGCGCTACTTTCTTTTTATTTCTCAACCTTTTATTTTTCGATATTTTTCGACGCGCAATCTTTTTCTTTCTTATTTCTCGACACGCTAGTTTTTAGGGCTTAGAAATTTTTTCTACTTCTTCTCTAATAATTCCAAACGAAAAAATTATTTTAAGCGGTTAAATTGATAGACATCCAAATTTTCTGCTTTGTAGTAATAGTTGGATTTGTAAGTGGCTGAGTTGTGAGCTTCCGATTTAAAGGGTTCTGGCTCCCTGCTGCATCTATTGGCTATTCGAAACGTGGGCAAAAGCAGAAAAGTCAATTAATTTGATAACTTATATAATTTTTTATTTTATAACTAATAGGATAATTAGTAAATGCACCACATTGTAGCTAAAATTTGGTAATAAGCGCATTATGAAAAGTCTCGAAGATATTTTGGAAACTCTTTACGAAATATAAAATCAATACTCTCAACTGAGTGTTGATGATAATTCGATCAGTCAATCTTGGATCACGAACGACGAAACAATAACTGGTTGTGAAATATGTGAAGATTATCACTCAACATGGGAATGTTATTATTACGTTCCTATGGAAAATTATGCACCCATAGAACCTGAATGGAATGATTATGAAGAATACAATTCTAATTGGGATTATTCCCAAGAATATATCCAAACTCAACAACCAGAAAACGAGGAAAATTATGTGCCTGAAAATTCTTTAGATTATATGAAAATCAAACTCGAAGAACTCGATGCTCAAAATGAACAAATGAGAGAGTTTGTAAATAGGCAAGCTGAAACTCTATCAGATTACACACCTGTTGATCTGAGGAGTATTGTGCAAGAAAATCTCATATCATCGAATTTTGATGAATTCGAGAGCTCCGAAATCAACAATTATCTCGATGATACTTTTTATTCAGTCTTACCAATTTCACAACATATCAACACATTAGCCTCTACCGACGAAATCATTAATCCATCAATGGATGATGAAGAAGAAGAAAGGATGACAAATTGGTACTATTGGGAAAGCGATAACGTTGAAAATTTTACCCCCGAGACCAAAGTGGTGGGACCGATAAGTACCATTAATGAAGAAGAATCTACTCCACAACCTTCCAACCCAATATTCTCAATAGACGAGTCATCTACCAAAGATGAACTACGAGCTGTAATAGATAATGACACCTCGGATTTCACCCAATTGGGTAATAGAGGTGAAAACTTTGATCTCGAGAATAAAAGGAAGGAAACGTTAGAAATTGTCCACCCTATAATATGTATGTCGGTGTATATCAATCCATTTGACCAAGAACCAGAAAAGAGACATATCCATTTACTAAAAGCTACACTTAAAAAAGAATTAAGTAGTGACGATCGGGAGAGTCTAAACTTTAAACCCATTGATATATTATACACCACCCGAGATGTAAATAACTGGCTCACTATTCTAATTAGTGGAACTTATTCTACCGACTTCACATGTCGTCAGCTAAGTGTGGGGAAGTCTAACCCCACTTAATATTAAATTAGGGGTTCGGGTTAGTGCATAACTCGTTAATAAAATTGCATGATAATTTAGGGTAAAATACGTATATTCAAAGATTAGCAAACAGTTCAGAAAAGCAACCATTTTTGAAGAAAAACATGTGTGATAAAACAATAAAAGGAATGAACGATGAGGAGCGCCATCTATCATTCGACGAGCTTTGTAATTACAAACTGGGTATTTTTAATTACTTTTCTACACTAATCACCCTCATGAATTTATAATTATAGTCTGATTTCATGCAAATGAGGGCATTGCATGATCTCAAGTGTGGGGAAGGGTTATAAATTCTCTCGGGTTTACACTTGGTTTATTTGCCAAATTTTATGAAAATTTGAAAAATTTTCAACTAAATGAAGTCAAAATCATGTTTATACATATTTATGAACGATGAAAACTAGGTGTTAATACCGAAATTATCGTTACCTCGAAAAGGACATAAATTGAGAAACAACCAAAAATGCTTGAATTCATTTAAAATGGAATAAAGGAGAATAAAAAGGTAAAGAAAGAAACTAAGTGTGGGGAGAATGTACCAAGTTAATTAAAAACTATCTATCACATGTTTGTGCAAAGTTATTGCAGGTGTTTTTGTTTTGGACTAAATTAACTGTTTTCCCGATGAAAGAAAAGAAAAGATGGATCTACACGATGAATCAATTCCATCATTAAGAGGAAGTAAAGTCTTCCGAAAAAGACACGCGCTTCTTGGTTTAGGTCAAGAAGTTGTCGTCCAGACCAGCTGTAGGTTGACAAAAAATCTAGAAAAGTCATCTCTAAAATCAGCAGGAAATCCACGGACCTCAGCATCAAACAAGGTCGCCAAGTGGTCAGACTTATCCTAACCATGAGAGGATCTGTCTTGTAAAATGGGGGGGGGGGCACCGTGCAAATTAGCTTGATAAGACTAATGAATCAGACCCCCAGAAAGGATAATCTCCTTAAAGATTAAAAATCAGCTTTTAAGACTGATATTACTCAATCCTTGAGATTGACCTTAAAGATTGAGAATTACAAACTCATGAAATTCAATGATATCTAAACTCGAGCTTGAGCGAGAAAATATTTTGATCAAATTAAAACCGATTTGTTTTCTGAAAACCCATTTTCAATGCGTTCATTACCATTGAACGTAAAATCCTAGGAATTCACCTGGAATTCATTAGGTCACCTGAACCAAATCGGTGTCAACCGTAAGAACGGTGGTTGCATAGCATGGTCAAAGACAGGACCTTGTGCCAGACCGGAAAATTATAAGGGTGAGCTTTACTATTGCTCCTACAAAGGATAGTAATTGCGTCCGACACGTTATAGACCATAATTAAAAGCATGTCAGGGGACATTGCCTTAACAGTTGCTTGTTCAACGCTTTCCTTTACAACCGGACGGTAGTTTACCGAAAGGTAATATACGGGACAAGTGAACTGGACGTGTTGATTTCCTAATACAAGGTTAGCAAGTGGGTAACACAAAACCACAAGTGTTGAGCTAAAATTTTCAAATCTGAAACGCACAAAACCCACAAAAATATTTTGCAACACCGGTGAAGGGTTATTCCGGAAAACTTGTCTAGGGTAAAAGCTAGATTGAATTTTCAAAAGATCAAATGTTTTCATAAAGATCTAATTTCCTAAAGGATCTAAATTTTCATAGTCATGTGGGACTGTAAACTGCCTTTCAAATGTGCACTTTGCTTTGGAAATCGAAAGTAAATCGGCTATTTGATTGCAAGTGTCGTTGACCTAAACCCGAGGCAACTGTGGATGACACACCCACCTTTAACCATGGTTCTATCGTTACTATCATTTTTTATACCACCATATCAAAATCACTAATGTACAAAGTGTGATGAATAAAAAAGTGATTCATGTATGTTTTTATTTCAAGTTCTGTATTGCTTGAGGACAAGCAACGCTCAAGTGTGGGGATATTTGATAAGGCTAAAAAGGAACATATATTTCATAGGAATATCCCTCCTAAATAATAGGTTTTCATATGTAATTGTATTATATTTTCATTGTAATTGTTTAAATAAATAAGTGCGAAGACAAAAGGCGAAAACGAAGATTTGAAGACACAAACGTCCAAAAAGCTCAAATGTTCAAGATACAATTCAAAAGTTTCAATTTATTGATGAAAAACGTCTAAAAATGACAAGAGTACAAGTTACAAAATGCAAAGTACAAGATATTAAATTGTACGCAAGGACGTTCGAAAATATGGAACCGGGACATGAGTCAACTATCAACGCTCGACGCAATGGACAAAAAATTATGAGTCAACTATGCACAAGAATAAAATATAATATATAAATAATTATATAAATTATTTATATATTATAAATATATATATAATCATGTCGACAAGCTATGAGACAAAGGATCCTGAGCTGGATTTTCAAACTCCACGACTCGTGGAGTTTGAAGGCCAAAAACTCCACAACTCACGGAGCTGTCAGAAATCAAAACGCCTATAAAAGGCCATGCATTCGTTCGATAAAAATAAAAAATAATAATAATAATACTCTGTAATAAATAAATAAATAAATATATATATATATATATAATATATATAGTATAGGGTAGTTTTATATTAGATTAGTTCGGGTTATGTAAAGGTTATTTTACGGGTTTTTGAAGTCGAAATTCTGTCCGTGTAACACTACGCGATAAATACTCAATGTAAGTTATGTTCTCCTTTTTAAATTAATGTCTCGTACTTAAGTTATTATTATGCTTATTTGAGCCAAAGTAATCATGATGTTGGACTAAATATTAAAGACGGGGTAATTGGGCTTTGTACTATAATTGGGGTTTGGACAAAAGAACGACACTTGTGGAAATTAGACTATGGGCTATTAATGGGCTATTAATGGACAAAATAGTTCGGGACCCGACCCGAACGTGTTGACTTTTCGTCAAACTTAACCAAATGATTATGCAATCTTTCTAACTTGTTTCTATACTTGTATCTTGCATGAAACTTGACAATTTGATTCACATGCTACATAATCGAGTGGTATTGAGCCATAGGACTAATTGAACATCTTTGACCAATCGTGACTATCGTTATTGATACAACCTAATTGTTTAGATCGAGACTAGCATTTTTCTTGCACACGTTACTTGCTGGAGTAAATTTACTTTCCTACACTCAAGGTGAGATCATAGCCCCACTTCTCAAATACTTTTATACTTTTAAAATCGTGGGATGAGAAAACATATACATTACATACTTAATTATACTTTTCACATGTATATATATACTTTTCATACTTTGATACTTTGAATACTATACAAAAGCAAAGATACATACGAGTTAGAACGAAAATCCTAAAGTCCAATTATCATTAGTTACACTTGTAGAGTGTAAGCGAGAAATTATGTTGTGTGGCCATGCAGGTTTGACGAACCCTCATTCAGATGAATGAAACGTACTTTCGATGTATAGTGTAGGTTCTAAAACTATTATGTAGAGGTAAGATTCAGTTAAGTTTGATAATTGGGTGCTCGTGATACAAACACATCTTTTGAGATGTATACGCTTGATAAACGATTTATACTAAACCTTGTGATACAAATATACTTTATGCATACAACTATGATTTCACCAACGTTTTCGTTGACAGATTCTTTTATGTTTTCTCAGGTCCTTGAATGCTTAATGATACATGCTTCTGCTCATTCTTTTTGATACTTGCATTGGATGTCGAGTATACTTGCATACGTGGAGCGTCTTTTGAATACTTTCAAATTGTGTCGCATATGTTTCATTGTACTTTAAACTTTGTTATGTAACTAGTTGTCGAACTACTTTGTAAACCTTGAAACATCCATACTTATGAAATGAATGCGACATGTTTTTCGGTCAACCGTTATCTTAAAGACTTATGACCATGTAATGGGACCTACGTAGACGGCGCCGTCAAACATGATTTGGTCGGGTCGCTACAGATGGCATCAGAGCATTGGTTGTAGGGATTTAGAGTTCATTGGTGTCGACCACGAGTCATAGGGTACATTGGTGAGTCTAGACTACAACCGGCATATAGACTTGAAGTAGGAATTACTTGACTACTTGTGCATTTATACTCGAACTCTCATACCCACATCTATTCTTATTCTATCGTAATCTCACGTTGTTTAATTTGATTGACACGCCACCTTGACTATATGAAATGATGTCGAATGCACATATGAATCAGGGTAATATAATTTCCGGGATTATATTACGGTGACCCATATCAACGTTCCGACATTGTGGCATAAAGAATTTAAGGCGAGTCAAGGAATTTTTTTTTTCTATCTATCCTTATTCCATATCATGATTAGTATTATTGAAAAATACTAATCAACGGCATTCTTGTGTTTTGAAGGAACAATGCCTCCTCGTCGCGTGCCAGGCCATGAGACTCCAGAACAAGCACTACAACGAATGGTGGCCACCGCCGTAGAGGCGGCAATGGCCGGTCACTCCTCCAACAACAACGATAACAACAACCAAGGGGCTGGTAACTCTAGCGAAGGGTGCTCCTACAAAGCTTTTATGGGGTGCAAACCTCACACTTGTGATGGAACCGGGGGACCGGTTACTCTCACTCGATGGTTCGAACAAACGGAGGCCGTCTTTAGCATAAGCAGTTATCGGAACCAAGACCAGGTCAAATACTCCACTCACACTTTCGCCGGTGTCGCCCTCACGTGGTGGAACACCTATGTTCAATCGGTGGGTACCGATGAAGCTCATGCCCTCTCTTGGGTCGATTTAAGGGAGAAGATGATTGTTGAATACTTCCCTCGTGAAGAAACCCGAAAGCAAGAACAAGAGCTAAGAACTTTGAAGGCGGTTGGAAATGATCTCAAGGCCTATAACCAACACTTCGCCGAGCTATCCTTGATGTGTCCTAATCTCGTGAACCCCGAATCTCAAAGGGTTGAACTCTATATGGATGGTCTTCCAAAGAGCATCAAACAAGGTGTGATGTCCTCCAAACCCGCTAATCATCAAGCCGCTTTGAACATGGCCCGCCAATTGATAGAAACGGTGAATGAAGTAGTAGTACCGGCTCCTAGGGCCGAGAATAAAACGGGCGGCAACAAAAGAAAGTGGGAACCCTCTCAATCAAGCAACTACAATAACAACCCTGCCAAGAAGCCTTTCACTCCCGACGGTAATAAAGGTTATGCCGGAACTTTACCGTTTTGCAACAAGTGCCACAAACATCATTTGGGTGAATGTGGAAGGCCGTATTGCATCAAGTGTCAAAAGAGTGGCCATTTGGCCCACGAATGTAGAAACACCGCTCTCGTTGCTCAAAAGGGGCCCAATGCACCAAAGATGGGCACTTGTTATGAATGTGGCCAAACGGGCCATTATAGAAACGCATGCCCGAAGAAGAAAGATAACCCCAATACACGCGGCTGAGCTTTCAATATCAACACCGAGGAAGACCGGGATGACAATGAATTAGTCACGGGTACGTTTCTTCTCAACAACACTTATGTTACTTATTTATTCGATTCGGGTGCCGATAAATGCTTTGTATCCAAGACTTTGATTCATTATTTTAGCACTCCACCACTCCCACTAAATACCACTTATACCATTGAAGTGGCCAACGGGAAACTATTGATTGCCGACACATATTACCGGGGGTGTACGTTAAACATTTTGGGTAATGAGTTTGAAATTGACTTGATACCCATGGAACTAGGAAGCTTCAATGTAATAATCGATATGAATTGGCTAGCCAAAATGAAATCTCACATTCTTTGTGATCTTAACGCAATCCGAATTCCTATCGAGAATGGTGAACCTTTGATAGTTTATGGCGATAAGAGTTGTACCGGACTCAACCTCGTTTCGTGCATTAAAGTTAGAAAACTACTCCGTAAGGGTTGTTTTGCGATCCTTGCTCACGTTAAGACAGTCGAGTTCGATGAGAAGCATATCGATGATGTGCCAATTGTTAGTGACTTTTCCGATGTATTTTCCGACGAATTGCAGGGTCTTCCACCTCATTGATCGGTTGAATTCCAAATCGATCTTATTCCAGGAGCCGCACCCGTAGCACGTGCACCATATAGACTCGCTCCTTCCGAAATGCAAGAATTACAAAGTCAAATCCAAGAACTACTGGATCGTGGTTTTATCCAACCTAGTCATTCACCTTGGGACACTCCGATTTTGTTTGTTAAAAAGAAAGACGGATCCCTACGAATGTGCATCGATTATCGTGAACTAAACAAATTGACGGTTAAGAACCGATATCCTCTTCCTCGCATCGATGACCTCTTTGATCAACTACAAGGGTCTTGTGTATATTCGAAAATCGATCTCCGCTCGGGTTATCATCAATTAAGGGTTAAGGGGGAAGATATCTCCAAAACCGCTTTCCGGACTCGTTATGGTAGTTATGAATTTCTTGTAATGCCATTTGGTCTCACTAACGCACCGGCAGTGTTCATGGATCTTATGAACTGCGTGTGCAAACTGTATCTCGATAAGTTCGTTATTGTATTCATCGATGACATCTTGATCTATTCTAAAAGCGAAGAAGAACACGAACAACATCTTCGACTTGTGCTTGAACTATTGAGACAAGAACGACTCTATGCCAAATACACTAAGTGTGAATTTTGGTTGAAGGAAGTTCAATTTCTTGGTCATGTTGTAAGTGATTAAGGTATTAAAGTCGATCCATAAAAAATCGAAGCCATTAGTAAATGGGAGACTCCTACTACTCCTACTCACATTCGTCAATTTTTGGGTCTCGCCGGATACTACCGTAGATTCATCAAGGATTTCTCTTTGGTTGATCGTCCTCTAACCGCGTTAACTCACAAGGGAAAGAAATTCATTTGGGCGACCGAACAAGAATCCGCATTTCAAATCTTGAAAACAAAGCTAACCACCGCTCCTATCTTTTCACTTCCCGAAGGCAATGACAATTTTGTTGTATATTGCGATGCCTCGAAACATGGTTTTGGGTGTGTATTGATGCAACGAAAGAAAGTCATTGCTTATGCTTCTCGACAACTCAAAATTCATGAACGAAACTACACGACACATGATCTCGAACTCGAAGCCGTTGTCTTTGCACTAAATATGTGGAGACACTATCTTTATGGAACCAAGAGTACTATCTTTACCGATCACAAAAGTCTCCAACACATCTTCGATCAAAAGCAACTAAACATGAGACAACGAAGGTGAATTGAAACCTTAAACGATTACGATTGCGAGCTTCGTTACCATCCCTGAAAGGCAAATGTAGTAGCCGATGCCTTGAGTTGAAAATAAAGAGCGGTGCCTCTTCGTGTCCGAGCCTTAAACATCACCATCCACACCAACCTTAATAGCCAAATTCGGGTAGCCCAATATGAGGCTCTCATGGATGAAAACGTTTTACACGAGCTCTTGAACATTCCCGTCTCTCGATTCGAAGTTAGGGAGACCGGACTTCGATATTTCGCCGGAAGGATTTGGGTGCCTAGATATGGGGACCTACGAAGTCTTATTTTAGATGAAGCCCATAAGTCACGATACTCGATTCACCCCGGTGCCAATAAGATGTACCACGACCTTAAATAACAATATTGGTGGCCGAACATCAAAAGGGACGTAGCTACTTATGTTTCCAAGTGTTTGACATGTTCCAAAGTCAAAGCCAAACACCAAAGACCGTCCGGACTACTTCAACAACCCGAGATCTCGCAATGGAAGTGGGAAAGGATAACAATGGATTTTATCACCAAACTACCAAAAATGACGGGCGGTTATAATACCATTTGGGTTATTGTTGACCGTCTCACCAAATCCGCACACTTTCTCGCCATGAAGGAGACCGAAAAAATGGAGAAACTTGCACAACTTTACCTTAAGGAGATCGTAGCCCGAGACGGTGTACCTTTATCGATTATCTCCGACCGAGATGGCCGTTTTGTTTCTAGATTTTGGCGTACCTTGCAAGAAGCGTTGGGAACGCGTTTAGACATGAGCACCGCATATCATCCTCAAACCGATGGGCAAAGCGAACGCACAATTCAAACTTTAGAGGACATGTTACGGGCTTGTGTTGTCGATTTTGGAAAAGCTTGGGACAAGCACTTACCTCTCGCCGAGTTCTCTTACAATAATAGTTATCACGCGAGTATAAAAGCCGCACCTTTTGAAGCGTTATATGGCCGAAAATGTCACTCTCCTCTTTGTTAGGCTGAGGTAGGCGACGTACAAATCACCGGACCCGAACTCATTCACGAAACCACCGAGAAGATCGTACAAATTCGAGATAGGCTTTGGACAGCCCGGAGTCGTCAAAAGTGCTATATCGACAAAAGACGCAACGACCTCGAATTTCAAGTCGGTGACCGAGTAATGTTAAAAGTCGCGCCTTGGAAAGGTGTAATTCGTTTTAGAAAACGTGAGAAATTAAATCTGCGGTATATTGGTCCTTTCGAAATCTTGGAGCGTATTGGAACCGTTGCTTATCATGTAGATCTTCCGCATCAATTGAACTCCGTTCATCCTACCTTCCATGTATCTAACTTGAAAAAGTGTCTTGCTGAACCCAATATCGTCATCCCTCTCGAGGAACTTACAATTGATGACAAACTTCATTTCGTGGAGGAACCGGTTGAAATTGTGGACACCTCCGTCAAGACATTGAAACAAAGCCGAATTCCGATTGTTAAAGTCCGTTGGAACGCCAAAAGGGGACACGAGTTTACTTGGGAAAGGCAAGACCAAATGCAAAAGAAATACCCTCACTTGTTCCCGGTTCAGGAAACGCAAGATTTTGAGGAAGAAACGACGATTACTACGCCTGCTTAAATTTCGGGACGAAATTTCTTTTGAGGAGTAGGTACTGTAACATCCCGCCTTTTTTCGTTTACTTTTACGTTTAATTATTTAAAGTCCGTTATATGACTATAACATCTCCCGTTAATACGCGTTTTAAAATATCTCGTTTAGGTAATTCACGCACCCGCAACCGAACTAGAGGGATCAAACTTGCCAAAGTGCCAAACCTTTGACTAGGTCAAAGGGTCAACACTTCTCCTCCTCCATTCATTTATCCATTTTCCCTTTTCCATTTTCTTTTAATACTTTCAATTATTCTCTCAAACTCCATCTCAAAGAATCATCATCTAAATTCGTTCAAGCAAGCTTCAATCAAAACACATTACATATTTGGAATCCTTGCAACTTCCTCTTCGATTCCATACCGATTTCATTACATTTGGGTAACTTTCTAAAATCACTAGATTTTGTGTTCTTGATGTTTTTAAGTTATAAAGTTGTTAATTAGTGTCTATGGCTCAAGTCTAACATGAATATATGATTTATATGTTCAATTTTGTTATTTGAAGTAACTAGCATGAACATAAACTTTGGTGTGTTTGATTTGGTGATTTGGTTGTTGAATGATGTTAAAATGTTATAAATGCATGTATTAAATGTGTTCCTAACATCAATAGTTTCAATTTGATGTGTAGGTTATTTTAGAAAACTTCATAAACATGATTAGTGATTTTGATGTTGTTGGTTAGGGTTCGATAGAATTGAATGTGAACATTAAATTCTTTGAATGACATGAAATGTTATTTGTAAGTGTTAGGTTGTATTGTATGCTTGATCACCTTCGAAACGGCATATCATTCACGTAAATTTGTTGCCGAATCATCAAATTTCATTTATGAACTTGAATGCATTTAATGAGGAGCTTTGAATGTGATTTTTGTTGTTGTAAAAGTAAATGTGATTGATGAAATGTGTTTAGTTGTTTTCCTTGTCAAAATACCTTTCCGATGATATAAGATACATGCTTTGGTTGTTTGCGGGTCATAAATGGTGATTGTTTGAAGTTAGGTCCGTGCATAAAACTTAAAAACTGCCAGAATTCTCTGCACAGGTAATGGCGCGGCGCGCCATATACCTGCGCGGCGCGCCAAAGTGGGCTGTCCAACTTTGTCAATTTTCAAAAAATGTTTGCTATGCTACGCACCTCCAATTCACATGTAACTTGTTCTAACATGCTCATATATGATTAAAAACCTCAAAAAAATAGTTCAGGACCCGACCCGAGCGTGTTGACTTTTTCGTTGACTTTGACCGACCAAAGTTTGACTTTTTGTCAAACTTAACCAAATGATTATGCAATCTTTCTAACTTGTTTCTATACTTGTATCTTGCATGAAAATTGACAATTTGATTCACATGCTACATAATCGAGTCGTATTGAGCCATAGGACTAATTGAACATCTTTGACCAATCGTGACTATCGTTATTGATACAACCTAATTGTTTAGGTCGAGACTAGCATTTTTCTTGCACACGTTACTTGTTGGAGTAAATTTACTTTCCTACACTCAAGGTGAGATCATAGCCCCACTTCTCAAATACTTTTATACTTTTAAAATCGTGGGATGAGAAAACATATACATTACATACTTAATTATACTTTTCACATGTATATATATACTTTTCATACTTTGATACTTTGAATACTATACGAAAGCAAAGATACATACGAGTTAGAACGAAAATCCTCAAGTCCAATTATCATTAGTTACACTTGTAGAGTGTAAGCGAGAAATTATGTTGTGTGGCCATGTGGGTTTGACGAACCCTCATTCAGATGAATGAAACGTACTTTCGATGTATAGTGTAGGTTCTAACACTATTATGCAGAGGTAAGATTTAGTTAAGTTTTATAATTGGGTGCTCGTGATACAAACACATCTTTTGAGATGTATACGCTTGATAAATGATTTATACTAAACCTTGTGATACAAATATACTTTATGCATACAACTATGATTTCACCAACGTTTTCGTTGACAGATTCTTTTATGTTTTCTCAGGTCCTTGAATGCTTAATGATACATGCTTTCGCTCATTCTTTTTGATACTTGCATTGGATGTCGAGTATACTTGCATACATGGAGCGTCTTTTGACTACTTTCAAATTGTGTCGCATATGTTTCATTGTACTTTAAACTTTGTTATGTAACTAGTTGTCGAACTAATTTGTAAACCTTGAAACATCCATACTTATGAAATGAATGCGACATGTTTTTCGGTCAAACGTTATCTTAAAGACTTATGACCATGTAATGGGACCTACGTAGACGGCGCCGTCAAACATGATTTGGTGGGGTCGCTACACCGCATTCCTTTCTTGGCGAAGAACCTGAAGCACTTATCAGCGAACCTGTCCGAAATACTATTTTCTCTCTCATATCCAGAGTATCTCTTCATGATTATATACTATCTCAAATTCTAGATCTTATTCATCCGCTCGTCCGAACCGATAATCATCCTGGTGTAATAGAAGAAGTCAACAAGCTTCGCGCTCGGGTAGTGGCTTTGGAGAATATGATGCAAAGGTTACAAGCACCATCAGCATCACCGGCATCTACAGTACCACCATCAGCTACATCCACATCCCACACCTCAACATCACAATCTGTACCTCGAGCATCAATGTCATACGCACCATAGATACCAAGGAGTACCAACAACAACAACCGATGAAGTATTAATCTATAACATCATTGGAAAAACATTCTGTGACGATTATGTAATCTCTAAAGTCTTAGAGATTATTTATTCTAGCTCAAACCGAAAAGCAAATGAGAGTAATATCATATTAACTCATTAAACTCATGATTACATCTGAAGAAAATATATATGTATATATGTTTTCATAAAGATTGTAATTAAAAATTCTTTTGTACAAACTGTTAATGGTGAAAATATTTTAACGGGTAGGTAATACCCGAAGAATATTTAGATTTCACATTAATAAGTTACACTGTACATTCTTCAAATCTGATTCAACAGTCATTTACTATCCTACTTACGTCCACAGATATATGTATCCGTTCACCGCAGAATAACCATTTTCATTCAATTTCGTATTTAGATTTTAACCTATCAGAATCCAACAAGTGGCATAATGAAGAAAACATTGGACAAAATAAAATTTGTTAGAAACAAACAAATTAACTATGAGAAATTTTGTTAAGAATCCACGCTAACAAAATCTTAGCTAACTGTTCCTAGCTAACTGTTAATTCCTTATTACATTTTAATTATCGCAATTTATTTTATCGCAATTTTATTTATTGTCATTTAATTTCTGTTATTTATTTTACACACTTTAAATATCGTCGGATAAATCGGGACACGTATACAATGTTTTGACATATTATATCGACGTCATCTATATATATTATTTGGAATAACCGTAAGTCACTCTATATCGCGGTAATGCTCGAGTTAGCATATAAAGGGTCGAGGTTGATTCTAAACTAATATATATACTTTGAGTTGTGATCGAGTCTGAGACATGTATACAATGGGTCACGATACGTATTAATTAATTCGAATATAATTAATTCGAATATTATATATTAAACTACATATGAATTATTGAATTACTAACTGTGGACTACTAACAGTGGACTACTAACATTGGACAATTAAAATGAATTAAAATATTGATTATAACATATGAAACTAAACATTTCTTCAAGTTTGCCACTTGATTTCATCTTAAACCTCATTTGTATCTTGACGATTACAATCTGCGTTCAAACCTTTCATGATTCTTGAAAACACCTCAATTGAGAGGATGAACCAACCACACTTCATCT